>NC_134260.1:11280500-12561000 GCF_965152275.1 Natator depressus | reverse complement strand
GTCTCTTTTCCAAGCTGAAAAGTCCCAGTCTTATTAATCTCTCCTCATATGGAAGCTGTTCCATACCCCTAATCATTTTTGTTGCCCTTTTCTGAACCTTTTCCAATTCCAGTATATCTTTTTTGAGATGGGGCAACTACATCTGCACACAGTATTCAAGATGCGGGTGTACCACGGATTTATATAGAGGCAACATGATATTTTCTGTCTTATTGTCTGTCCCTTTCTTAATGATGCCCAACATTCTGTTCGCTTCTTTGACGGCCGCTGCACAGTGAGTGGATGTTTTCAGAGAACGATCCACAATGACTCCAAGATCTCTTTCTTGAGTGGTAACAGCTAATTTAGACCCCATCATTGTATATGTAGGGTTGGGATTATGTTCTCCAATGTGCATTCCTTTGCATTTATCAACATTGAATTTCACCTGCCTGTTTGTTGCCCAGTTTTAAAGCCACCTTTAAAGAGTGCTTGACCTTCTCAGCCCTAGGCGGTGGCAGCTCAGGGTTAAGGTCAGGTACGTTATAAGAGGCCATGCGCACGCGTTCTCTGCTCGGTGGCTCAGTGCAAGAGCGTTGTTTTGTAGGGCTAACAATCTTGCACCCTGGCTACCAATGGCGAAAGGGAAATGCAAGCTGGTTTGCTTTGCTGTCGGAAGCCAGGCAGCCACATTCTTGGGAGTAAGAGCATGGGGGAGGCTCTTTGAGCCCCAAATATAACGATGCAGCTGCTCTAGCTAATTAACAGGCCCTGGAGTGTCTAATTCCAGTAGCTCGTGGTGCATGGATCTGGCAAGAAAAATATTCCCAGAAGATCTGGGATACAGGAGGAAAAATCCAAGCCCCATTGGAATTTCAGAGGCGACACTTCCCATATCCATTGGGCACCGATATCTCCACTGGTCTGATTTGACTTTATCCCAGTCATTAAAAAAAAAACCCTGCTTGGCAAGCTGGCGGAGTTGCAGTTTTTGGGGGAGGGATAGCTCAGTGGTTTGAGCATTGGCCTGCTAAACCCAGGGTTGTGAGTTCAATCCTTGAGGGGGCCATTTAGGGATCTGGGGCAAAAATTGGGGATTGGTCCTGCTTTGAGCTGGGGGTTGGACTAGATGACCTCCTGAGGTCCCTTCCAACCCTGATAGTCTATGGCTCTATGACACCTGCAAGGCAGATAAACCCAGAACTGCCCCGGGAGCCCATTTCCTTGGCTCCCGGGAATCTGCAATGCAGGCAAGCGGCCTCCGTGTGCGCCCTGTGTTACCGCAAGGGGGGTGGGGGGGAGAGACTTGATTCTGCCTTTGCAGTCTGGGCCGGTCTCGGAAGCTGGCTTGGGCATGCCAGCTGCTTTCTTGGCACTGCCTGCTGGCGAGGGAGGTGTTTAGCTAGAGACGGCAGCGGTGCTTTTTGATGCCAGCACGCCCAGCCCGGAAGGGGAGCCGCGGATGCTGCCCCCAGGATCTTAGCCACAGAGATAGTGACTATCGGTCTAGTCCAATGTCTCCCCCTTTCTATTCAGATCAGGAAGCAACTGATGCCAGTCAAGTCTACTGCAGTGAGATTCCATCTCTCTGCCTGTCCCTTTATTTCCTCCGTCCCTGTTCTTCTCTTCCAAGTCTCTGTCATTCTCACAAGAGAAACGCTGCCAAGACGCAAGGGGGGTATACAGAGACTGTATCCAGACACGTACACACCCCAACCCTTCAGGGAGGTAGGAAGCCATGTAAACAAGCACGTGGGATAGCACACAGGCCCCATGTACATGGAGAAGTGCTGTCTGGCACAAGGTCTGGGTTTTCAATTCCCATCATGCCACTGAACGAGGGGGAATTCTGAGTAACACCCGTCCGAGGGAGCGCCGGAGCTGAGAGCGGCAGCAAGCATGCAAGCGGCAAGGGAAGGGAACCTTCCCGGGTGGAAGGTAACTGTTGTTCCAGCAAAGGATGGGAAGTAAAGATTCCTGAGATGATCAGGGCCGTGTGCTCTTGTAGGCAGAGACTTTCGCCCGTGGGCTGGCAAAGGTTTTGTCCCACCCTGCCAGCTGAATTCATCTGATCGGTGGGTCAACTCATGGTGCCCACAGGAAAGGAGACATGGCCAAGGATGCACAGTCAGTCCCTGGAAGCAAGAGTAACCAGGGAAATTAGACTAACCATAGAAGGTTAACCGTCTGGAGGAGCGATGCCAAGCAATGGAAGCCAGGTAAGAAGGGATGGACGGACGGATGGGTGCACATGGGGGTGGGTAGATAGACGGATAGCTTCACTCCACACTTCCTATAGCAACTCAGGCATCGCCAGAATGGGCCAGAGCCGAGGGCCATCCAGCCCAAGGTCCCATCTCTGACAGCACCAGCTACAGTTGCTTCAGAAGAAGGTGCAAGGAACCCAGGAGTGGCCAGCCAGGGAATAGCCTGCCTGGGGGGGCGGGTCTCTGTCTTAGCCCCCACGCGTTAGAGCTCGGCTTAGCCCGCACTCCCAGGCTCTTGCTAGGAAGAGCCATGTGTGTCCAGCTGGCGGGGAGGTGATCAGCAGGGCCCGGCCTGGGAATCAGGAGCCCTGGGTTCTAGCACTGACGTGCCGGTGCCCTCGGGCAAGTCATTTTGTGCCACTGTTGCCCTTCCCTGCCGTCTTCCGGGGCAGGGCCGGTCTCTCGCTCCGAGCCGGTGCAGCACCCGGCCCAGCAGGGCCTCTCCATGCTCCCGACAGGCATGGGCGGCGCTTTGCCTCCCTCTCTGGGCTTGGCGGCACATGCCGGCCCACGTGGTGCTGCCACGCCACCGACAACTGCGCGGGGCGCCGGCACGGGCGGGAAGCGCGAGATGCTGTCGTTATAGAAGCCGGGCCTGGCGTTGGGCCATGGGAGGCGCCTGGGAGACAGACGCCAACCCCCCTTCAGCAGGCAGCACGGTCGCGCCAGGGGCTGTACTTTGCATTCCAGCGCAGACGGCGGCCGTGCAGCAAACACGGCAAGAAAAAAAAACCCCAAATGACACTAAATATTAATGGCTGCCCTACATTAGGCAGCCTGCACCTGACTCGAGTGAGCCGGGAGAGCCGAGTGCCTTCCCCACCCCTTGCATTCTGCAGGGCAGCTGCCCTCGCGCATGGCCCAGGAGACAGCCTTCCCTTCCCTGCCAGCAGGACACCCCCCATCCCGCCCCCGACTGGGACACGCCAGAAGGTGGGGGGGGGGAGGGGGCTGGTGCAGCCGAGCAGGAAGCTTGTGCACCAGCTGTGCTCCCCTTTCCAGAGGTTCCCCTCCCACACACACACACACACACACACACACACACGCACGCACGCACCTCCCAGGCATCGGTGTGCATGGGAGCCAGGGAGGGGAAGATATAAACAAAGCAAAGGAGGGGGGCTGGATGCTAAGTGGGGGCTTCGGGAGGGGTGGACTTTGCCCCTAAGGGGTAGCAGCACTGACCGGAGGGGGAGGTCTCAGCAGAGGGTTGGGGAGCAGAGCTGATGAGGATCCAGCTGTGTGGGGGGCTGGGTGAAGGGAAGCATTGGATGGGATCCAGGCCACAGAGGGAACCCACCCAATGGAGGAGCCATCAGCCTCCCAGCCCTGAAAGGCAACAGCTCCTGGGACAGCGAGTCGCATTGGAAAAGATTGATCAGCTGTTGAGTCCAGCCCAGCCAGAACCCGGCCCACCCCAGCCAACCCGTGCAAGTGACGCACACAGAGGGCCAGGGTCGGCTCGTGGGCGCAAGGCTCCATCCAAGCGCAAAAGGCTTCCCAGCCCCGGGCATCGTTGCAACGCTCAGTGTAGACGGGCCCCCTCATCCACCTGGCTTAGCACGGAAAGGGCCCATGGGTCCTCATCCTCCAGGTCTCACTACAAGGAGGAAGCAGTCACAGGAAATTCCAGTTTGTCGCCCCAGGTTGAAAAACGTTCCATTCCCAGTCACCCGCTGGGCAGCGCCTTCCTGCCCCACAGCAGGACCATCCATCCCCACCTCGTTCTGGGAACGTCCCCCCTCCCCGCTCGGCTCAGCTGGGGGTCCGAACACCATAGCAGCACTCGGGTTTGCCACGCAGGACCCAGGTCAGCTCCGCCCTACACACAGCGCTGCCTCTCCTGGCCAGTGGTGCCCACAGATCATCCAGGGACAGCCAGTGGAGAGAGCATGGGGGGTAGGGGGGTTCATGATCAGCTGCTAAAAGTGACCCAAAACTCCGTTCTCTCAGCATAAGGGCTGGGCTTTTTGGGACACCCAGAATGCACTGGTGTGGCACAAGGCCCTGCTGTATGTGGCCACGAGCTGACGGCTTCCAATCCAACCGGTGCTGCTGGATGGACACTCCAAGCTGCCATAACCCAGGGGCCAAGTGAGACGCGCTGAGCTCCTGCCCGTGACCCAAGGCCAGGTCCTCGCTTCTGTTTTGCTCTTTCCTCAGGTTGTCCTGTAGCTCCCCGACAGATCCTGGCCACAGAAAGCCACAGTTGCCCTGGCCCTCCGGGGGGCAGAGGGAGCTTCTATCACAGTGTCTGGGCAACAAGGGGTTACCTCCCTGCAGCTTGCTTCCCTGTCGAGTTTGATCTTCTTGCCCTCGCTCCCCAGCAGGGCTGCACCCCCAGCCCCAGGAGAAACCCCTTTAAAGCCCCAGGTCCAGGGTGGAGAGCCGGTGGGCCTGGCCTTTGCTGAGGTGGGGTCTGCATTGGAGCTACACCCCAGGTACCCGTGCTCCAGCCAAGGGCTGGGCATGGGCACACAGAGAACAGCTGGGAGCGAGGACTGCTCGCCTCTTCGGAGCGACCTCCATCCTGGATCAAGCTGTTGGCACCACATGGCGTCTCTCTGCTTGCTCCAGAGCGGCTTGAGGACACTGCTGTCCTGGAGGCAACGAGCCATGGGTCACCCACCCCAGCTCTAGAATAGGCGCTGAGGATCTCCAAAGGCCTGGAGGTTGGTACTGCCAGCAGTCTCCTCTTAGGGGTGGGGAAGGTGGACTGGAGGGGGCGTCACAGCCCGGGCCCTCCCGTCTGTCCATCCATCCGGAGAGAGAACCGTCGTGGCTTAAGGGGAAGCAGAAGCCGCTGGATCTCAGGAAGGCCCAAGCGTTGTCTTTGCATTGTGCAGTCAGAGCATCGGCCGCGGGGTCTCCGCAGGGCGAAGGGAGGAGACGCATCAGTGAATCCTGAGGCCGTTAGGGGAGACCGGCTATGGGTCATCCTGCACCTTGCACGGCTGTGTCCGCCTGACTGTCCCACAACACCGTACGCAGCTGCTCAAATTACCCAGAAGTCATAGAATCATAGAATATCAGGGTTGGAAGGGACCCCAGAAGGTCATCTAGTCCAACCCCCTGCTCGAAGCAGGACCAATTCCCAGTTAAATCATCCCAGCCAGGGCTTTGTCAAGCCTGACCTTAAAAACCTCTAAGGAAGGAGATTCTACCACCTCCCTAGGTAACGCATTCCAGTGTTTCACCACCCTCTTAGTGAAAAAGTTTTTCCTAATATCCAATCTAAACCTCCCCCATTGCAACTTGAGACCATTACTCCTCGTTCTGTCATCTGCTACCATTGAGAACAGTCTAGAGCCATCCTCTTTGGAACCCCCTTTCAGGTAGTTGAAAGCAGCTATCAAATCCCCCCTCATTCTTCTCTTCTGCAGACTAAACAATCCCAGCTCCCTCAGCCTCTCTTCATAAGTCATGTGCTCTAGACCCCTAATCATTTTTGTTGCCCTTCGCTGGACTCTCTCCAATTTATCCACATCCTTCTTGTAGTGTGGGGCCCAAAACTGGACACAGTACTCCAGATGAGGCCTCACCAGTGTCGAATAGAGGGGAACGATCACATCCCTCGATCTGCTCGCTATGCCCCTACTTATACATCCCAAAATGCCATTGGCCTTCTTGGCAACAAGGGCACACCGTTGACTCATATCCAGCTTCTCGTCCACTGTAACCCCTAGGTCCTTTTCCGCAGAACTGCTGCCTAGCCATTCGGTCCCTAGTCTGTAGCTGTGCATTGGGTTCTTCCGTCCTAAGTGCAGGACCCTGCACTTATCCTTATTGAACCTCATCAGGTTTCTTTTGGCCCAATCCTCCAATTTGTCTAGGTCCTTCTGTATCCTATCCCTCCCCTCCAGCGTATCTACCACTCCTCCCAGTTTAGTATCATCTGCAAATTTGCTGAGAGTGCAATCCACACCATCCTCCAGATCATTTATGAAGATATTGAACAAAACCGGCCCCAGGACCGACCCCTGGGGCACTCCACTTGACACCGGCTGCCATCCAGACATGGAGCCATTTATCACTACCCGTTGAGCCCGACAATCTAGCCAGCTTTCTACCCACCTTATAGTGCATTCATCTAGCCCATACTTCCTTAACTTGCTGACAAGAATACTGTGGGAGACCGTGTCAAAAGCTTTGCTAAAGTCAAGAAACAATACATCCACTGCTTTCCCTTCATCCACAGAACCAGTAATCTCATCATAAAAGGCGATTAGATTAGTCAGGCATGACCTTCCCTTGGTGAATCCATGCTGACTGTTCCTGATCACTTTCCTCTCATGTAAGTGCTTCAGGATTGATTCTTTGAGGACCTGCTCCATGATTTTTCCAGGGACTGAGGTGAGGCTGACTGGCCTGTAGTTCCCAGGATCCTCCTTCTTCCCTTTTTTAAAGATTGGCACTACATTAGCCTTTTTCCAGTCATCCGGGACTTCCCCCGTTCGCCACGAGTTTTCAAAGATAATGGCCAAGGGCTCTGCAATCACAGCCGCCAATTCCTTCAGCACTCTCGGATGTAACTCGTCCGGCCCCATGGACTTGTGCACGTCCAGCTTTTCTAAATAGTCCCTAACCACCTCTATCTCCACAGAGGGCTGGCCATCTCTTCCCCATTCTGTGATGCCCAGCGCAGCAGTCTGGGAGCTGACCTTGTTAGTGAAAACAGAGGCAAAAAAAGCATTGAGTACATTAGCTTTTTCCACATCCTCTGTCACTAGGTTGCCTCCCTCATTCAGTAAGGGGCCCACACTTTCCTTGGCTTTCTTCTTGTTGCCAACATACCTGAAGAAACCCTTCTTGTTACTCTTGACATCTCTTGCTAGCTGCAGCTCCAGGTGCGATTTGGCCCTCCTTATATCTTTCCTACATGCCCGAGCAATATTTTTATACTCTTCCCTGGTCATATGTCCAACCTTCCACTTCTTGTAAGCTTCTTTTTTATGTTTAAGATCCGCTAGGATTTCACCATTAAGCCAAGCTGGTCGCTTGCCATGTTTACTATTCTTTCGACTCATCGGGATGGTTTGTCCCTGTAACCTCAACAGGGATTCCTTGAAATACAGCCAGCTCTCCTGGACTCCCTTCCCCTTCATGATAGTCCCCCAGGGATTATATCCATCCAAAGTCCCTTCTTTCTTTCTTCCAAAGTCCCTTCTTTCAGCAACAGGCCTGGCTCTCCAGGACTCCCAGAATGCGCCGGGGCAGCAAGGGACCCTGGCGTGAACAAGCAGAACGGTTCCAGTCAACACCAGAGCCTCCAATCCCCCAAGCAGTGGGAGGGAGGGCAGCAGGTGTCCCACGTGGGGCGTGAAGGACAACAGCAAGAGGGCGACAATTAGGAGAAGTTTGCTTTAAAAGAGCCAAACCCGAGAAGAGCCCCAGCTGCCCATCACTGTCTGCACGAGGTGCCGTCTCCCACCCGTTCTGTGCCCGCGCTGCACGAGGGAACAGCGTCTGCCCAAGCTGCTCTCCCCAGCCAAACCATGCAGCCGCTCTTGGACGGAAACCCGCCCGCTGCTACCCCGAGGGGCGCTGGCCCCCAGCCTGGACTGAAGGGGCACAAAGGGCCAGGCCTGCTGTGGGCTAGAATGTGGGGCACCAGCCCAGCTTCAATGTCCACCCGGTCTCAGATTGGGGGCTGCCCCGTGGCCAAGAGGAAGCAGGCCTGGGGCCTGGCGGGGAGTGGGGTGTTTCCTGTGGGGGTGATGTCATGTCAGCAATTCCCCCAGCGCAGTTTATTTACAGAACGTGCCCACCTCCCACGCTCTCTGGGTCCACACTGCACGCAAGCCAGCCTCAGGCCTCTGCCCCATTCCACGAAGCAGCTGCCTCTCTCGTTCATAGGCTCAAACCCCAAACAGATCCATCTACCTTAGCGGACCCACGGTGCCCGTTTTCCTTCAGCTCCTTGTTCCGGGTTTGTACAGAGCCTAGCACAATGAGGTCCTGGGCCGTGACCCAGGGCCTGGCACTGCCACAATACAGAGAGCAAGCACCTGGCTGGAAGGTGGGGATGGGGGGGATTGGGGAAGGCTGGGGGGTTAACAGTGGCTGAGGGTGAAGGGTGGAGCAGAAGTGGTGGAGTTGGGGCGTTGGTCTCGGGGCTGGCCCATGGCCAAACTTTCCCCTGCTCTAAACTGCTACAAAGCGTGTACACAAGCACCCCCTCGATGTAAGGCTGGGTCCAGCCATTCAGCTGGCACCCATGAAAGGCCTCGACTAGACCGGGAAGAAAGGTCTGCTTTCAAAGACATGTTAAAACCCTAGTGTAGACAGGGCAAGCTGCATTTTAAGCTGGGTTAGTTGGCTGGGGTGAAACATGGGATTGGGGCAGGAACTGGGAGTTCGTCTCCCCACCAATACACATCAAAACTCCAACTGGCCTTGTCAACACTTAGGATTTCACCCCGTCTCCGCGAGTGTACAATCCGCTGAAAGCGAAGAGCTGACCCTGGCTACTCCATGGTGAAACCGACAAAGGGGACTGGCTGCATACCCACGCTGTCCTGCAGTGTACCGGTGTACTTTGGAAGTGACGATACCAGTGTAAAGGTCCCCAGAGGGAAGGAGAATTAGCCAGACTGGGACACAGTGCCATTATACTGGAACGGTCTAACTAGAGTGGTATAAAAATCACCCCCCTTACTGACCCAGTTATTCTGACACAATCTTCGTGAACACCAGGCCATGGGGCGACCAGGCAGGTCTGCAGTGATTTCACCCAGAGGGGTTCAAATCACATCTTCTGGTCAATCCACGCGATTAGGTGTGTAGACCAGGCCTCAGCCATCGGGCTCTCAACTCGCCGGCTGCTGGCAAATGGGAGTGCAGGGTACATGGGGGTAGTTTAAATTTCTAGACCTGGAGGAGAGGGACAAGGAGCAGCCCTTTGGCTTTCTCAGTCCCAGGGCCAAAGCCGTGGGACTGACCCCAGTCATCCCGGCCTGCGGAACCAAGCACCAACCCCAGCTGCCTTGGGTGAAGGTACAGCAGAAACACCACAAAGCTAGTGGAGCAAGCAAGATGGGGACTCAGGGGATCTGGGGTCTTATCCCAGCTCGGCCACTGGGTGGCTAGGCGACCGTGCCTCAGTTTCCCCACCTGGAAAATGGGGACAACGATCCTGCTGTCCTCTGGAAAGCACTTGGAGATCGACTGACAGAAATAAGGTGAACCAGGGACGATGATTATTGGGTTATTACCTCTTGGGAGTGCCTCCGATACAGCAGTGAGGGAAACCCTTCTCAACAGAGTCAGCCACTGAGACTTTGCAGGACATGTGGCTCTCATCTGGGCTGAAGGGTTCTCCTCCTCATAACCCTCTTAGGGCAAACTTGCCCCCTCCCCCAAGCTGGCTAAATGGCAGAGGCTGGAATATTCATTTTCATTTCCTCCCCCCCCCCCCCCGCTACCCCTTTTCCCTCCGCGCTGATCCCCAGCCAAGAGTCCAGAGCTGAAAGTAGCGCGTGATTGATGGCGGTGTTTTCGCGGTAAGCGCACCCTGTAGTCCAATCCTTGTACCTTTCCCAATTCCTCCCTTGTCCCTATTCAGAGATCATGTTGTCTCATGTTGGTCCCAGAGGCACCATTAATTAAAAATACATCCAATTAAATGGCAGGTGAAAACGTGCAATTCCTGGCCCATTCCACCCCTGGTCCCCCTTCCGCCTTGGCTCAGCTGCGCTTTGATTTGAGCGAGAGGAATAGGGGAGGGTTCTCTGAACCTCAGCCAGCAGTGCCCGTGCCAGTCTGTTCGGGTGGGTGTGCGCGTGTGTGTGCGCGCACACTGATCTCCATGGCTGGTGGATCATCAGCTGTGCCCTGCTGCTCTTCAAGTCGCACGGCTCCTGGCTCCCCTTGGCCACTTGGGGTGCCAGGGCCGAAGCTGGGAAGGCTGGGGTGGGCCCTAGTGAGCAGAGCTGTCGGAGCTACAAGCCGGTGCAAAGGCTTCTGCAGGGTAGAACACCCCTGCCCAAATACTCACTGTGCCCTCCCCCCGAACGGATGGGACAGACAGACAGAGAGGATAACAGGCCTGGTAATGATGTGACAGCTGGGATACGAATGGCTGAATCTGGCAAGATGCTCATTACTGATTGTGCCCACGGACGCAGGGTGGACTCTGTGCCAACTCCCCCCTGCCCTTACCGCTGGGAGAAATGAATCCTAATGGGCCAATGGAGCCAGGGTGCCCGGCGGGCATTCCCTCTCAGGGCTGGGGAGGGCGGGGGAGATGGGAAATGCCAGAAGGCCACGCAGGGTGGAGGGGAAGCCAAACGGTGGGGGTGGGAGTGGAGGGACACATGGGCTGATGGCAGAGGCCTGACTAGAAGCTGGAAGACAGACAGAGGGGGCACAGACACCTACCCAGAGAGCAGGCATGGCCAGTGGAGAGAGGACTGGGTGGAGACACAGTAGACCTGTGCTCTAGTCCCAGCTCTGGCACTGATTTGCTGTGGGACCTTGGGCCAATCATTCCCTGCTTCTGTGCCTCAGTTTCCCTTCCTCTTGGTCTGCCTTGCAATTTAGACCGTCAGCTTGTTGGGAGCAGGGACACTCTCTTACCCTGTCTGTACAGCGCCTAGCACACAAGGGCCTAGCCCCAGCTGCAGTTGCCGGGCACGCCTCTGTTGCAGAGAACAGCAGCTGGCAAAAGTGACCAGGTGGCTAAACGACCAGGTGCTTCCTGGCTCGCGGGCTGCTTGTCACTGTGACGTCCAAGTGTCCTGCAACCCCTCTGCAGTCACACATTAGCCAAGGAAATGACAGGCAGGTAAACGGCCAGGGCCAGACGCAGAAGCCACAGACATGGAGACAGTTGCCAGTGGCCGGGACACTCTGGTGGCTAGAGCCCTGTGTTAGCCACCAAGGAGGTGGGGCAGGAGCAAAGCAGGGAACTGGCCGGTGGACACACCTCGCCAGCAGCCAGGACCTGTGTACAGCACCTGGCACCACACCCGAGGCGCAGTAACTGTGGAAGCAGGCAGGAGGGGGCCAGTAGATTGGGGCCGGGGAAGGATGAGGGCCCCTGCTCCGTTTAGCTCCCGGACAGGAGCAACCAGAGTAAATACAAGAGACAGGTCTGGGTGGGAAGGGACGGGAGGCAAAGGAGTGATCGGAAAGGGGGCTGAGATCCTGGGCCAGGAGGCGGTTCAAGGGGGCCAGGCCATTTGGGGCTGGGGAACCCGCAGAGCTTCGCCGGCTTCACTTTAACGCTAATTGGAGCTTTTAATCTTCAGTGACTTTCCGCTCGGGGGGCCGGCAGGCGCGCCAGCTGTGCTGCAATTCCACCCGCGCCGGCTTTTTAATCAAACCGCCTTCGCCGCGGAGGGCTGGGGGAAGGGAGGACGCAGAGCAGGGTCGCTGAGGCCGGGCGGCCTGCTAGCCCTAGCAAGGGAAGCCAGTGCGCCTGGTGCCCCCATGCCCAAGACCTGAGCTCGGAGATCTCAGGCCAGGGCCAAGCCCGGGAGTTCAAAGGGCGGCTGGGCTGGGGAGGTCTCATTCCAGGCATCCGGCCTGCACCGCGCTCCACCCCATTGTAGCAAACAGCACAAGGACTGTCAGGACCCCGGAGCCAGACTGCCAGGCTGGGTCCCTACAGCTCCGGGCTGGGCTCCAGCAGCGGGGGAACAGGGGAATCTGACACTGCAAGTTCAATAAGTGAAGCTTCCTTGGCAGATTACTAGAGTCTGATCTCCCGTGTAGCATGGGCTAGAGACCCTTCCCCAGGGGTCCCTGCCTCCAGCCCAGATCTTACGGCTGAGCCAGAGCAGAACTTCTAGAAAGAGACATCCAGTCCTGAGTGGAAGACTCCATGTGATGGACAATCCACCACAGCCCTAGTGGTTAATTCTCCTCCCTTCAAATTCTGCACCTTATTTTTAGCCTGAATCTCTCTCTGCTTCCGCTGCCAGCCATTGGCTCTTGCTCTGCCAGAGTGGAGCCTTCTCCCTGTCTAGCTAGTTACAGATCAAATCGCCTCTTAATCTCCCGCTAAGCTAAACCGATCAAGCATCATAAGTGCAAATCACGCAAAGGCGGCGAGGGAACAGAACAATCCGGTGAAGGTGGCCACTTGCCCCGGCTTGTACGTGGGTCTTCTACAGCACCTGCCAGCAGAGTCTCGCAAAATGGCGAGATTTAGGCTGAAATTGACAACGCCGCCTATGGGATTTGCCACCCAGTTCTCCTCTCAGCCTCCCTCGCCCTACCCCACGTCCCTCCCTCTCTGCCTCAGGGATGTGACATTTTTGAGCTTGTGGAAGGGTGATGGTCAAACACAGGGATCGGTACTGAAGAGAGGTTTGCAGGCAGCTGTCCCTGAGGCCACCTCAATCTTTCAGGAAGGATGACCTCATGGCTAGGTGCTAACCTGGGACTTAGGAAACCCAGGTTCAATTCCCTGCTCTGCCACAAACATACTGTATGATCTTAGGCAAGTCACTTAGTTGCTGTGTGCCTCAGTCTCCCCACCTGTACAGTAGGGATAATCAGGGTGCTGCGAGGATAGATACCTTAAGAGAGTGTGATGCCCAGTCACTACGGTGATAGGGCCACATAAGTAGCACAGAGAGAAGAGAGATTTCTTTTTCCCCCCGAGTGGAAATGCAGGATCAAGCGCCACATCTGAGCTGTTCAAATTGTTCTTTGCAATTAACCCTGGATTGGCCCTGCCAGACAGGTGCCCAATTGCCAAGCTCACCATGGCCCTGCTGAAGCTCCTCACGCAGGCTCCTCTAGCACCGACTCACCTCTGGGTGGCATCCACAAATTTAGCTCCCTCGCTGTCTTCGATGAGAGAAGCAGGGACTCTGGAGAGCTCTGCAGGGCCTTTCAAACCACAGCCCAGGGCAGCAGGCTCCCAATCCTGCGGGGTGTTGAACCAAGCCCCGGCCATGGGAACCTGCATTGAGTTTCTGGTTTAATGTCTGGGTTGAACAGACAGAACCAGGGCTGGGCAGAAAATAAGGGCAGAAAATTGAATGAACTTTTTTTCAAAAACTTGGCTCTTCTTAGAAATTCCAAATTTTGAGGCATTTCTAGGAGCCCCTGAGAAACCACTGAAACAGAAGCACATTTCACTGACATTTTCCCCCACGTGGTGGAGGGAAATTTGGGTTCTGTGACCTCTAACCCAGTAGTTCTCAACCTTTCTAGACTACCGTACCCCTCTGAGAGGTGGATTTGTCTTGTGTACCCCAAGTTTCATCTCACTTGCTTACAAAATCAGACATAAAAATACAAAAAAGTGTCTCAGCCCACTAGTACTGAAAATTGCTAACTTTCTCCTTTATAGCAGGTTTCAGAGCAGCAGCCGGGTTAGTCGGTATCCGCAAAAAGAAAAGGAGGACTTGTGGCACCTTAGACGCTAACAATTTTCCACTGAATGCATCTGATGAAGTGAGCTTATGCTCAAATAAATTTGTTCATCTCTAAGGTGCCACAAGTCCTCCTTTCCTTTTATATCATGCAATTGTAAAATAAATTGCAAAACCCCCCAACCCTCCCCCCCAGTTTGAGTAACACTGATATAGTCTAGAGAGCAGTACAAACAAGTCACTGTGTGTATGAAGTTTTAGTTGGCACTGACTTCGCTTGTGCTTTTCACGTAGCCTGTTGTAAAACTAGGCAAATCTCTAGATGAGTCGATGTGGCCCCGGAGAACCTCTGTGTACCCCTGGTTGAGAACCACTGTTCTGTCCCAAACACCCTGAACTGGTCATTAAATGAGTGGGCCGGGTGGCTTTTTATCTATCATTCTTAAGCACTTTTAGGACCACCCCTACATTACCCTAGTATCTGAGCTTCTCCACAATCTTGTATTTATCCTCACAACACCCCTGGGAGGCCAGGCAGGACTGTAATCCCCTTTGTACAGATGGAGAAACTGAGGCACAGGGAAGCTAAATGACTTACCCATGGTCACCGGAGGGGGAGGGGCGCTGTGGCAGAGCCAGGAATTAAACCCAGTTTCTCGAGCCCCAGACTAGTGTCCTAACCACTGCGTCAGCTGTCTCTGAGGATGGCTGTTTTCTCAGCAAGCTATCTGAGCGTAAAGTAGGATGAGGTTGCTCTGGATCTACACATGCGTTCTATGGATCAACGACTGGTCAAGAGCAACACGGGAAGAGGGTCTTGACAGTTAACTACAGGTTGAGTTCAGCGGGAATCCTGCAGGATTTGCACACACAAGGTCTCGAAGTGCGTGTTGCGGGGTGGTAGGTACCATTCAAGGTGCCTGAAGCATTCGGTGCTGATGCGTTTCCGTTTGTCGCTCAAAATCACCCAGCCAAGGTTTCACGCAAAAAAGTTCCCACCGTTGCTGTCTCCACCTTGTTTCCGGTGTGATGGGTTGCCCACTCTGTGCCCCGAGTGGAGGGGTAACGAAGAGGTGGGGAAAGTTGTGATCACGCCAGCACTGCAGAGAGACGCTGTGGGGAAGCAGGCTGGTTCGCAGGCTCTGGCAGAAACAGGGATTCTGGGCCCCTCTTGTGAGCAAAGCTCAAGAGGAGGCAGGCGAGTTCAGCCCTATCGAGGAAGATGGCCATGCAACACACTGTCCTGGGCATGCTCCACATCTCTCTCTAGTGGCTGGTCCACACACGTGTCTGCTACAGCTCCCACCTAGGAGATTTCGGTAACAGTCGTGCTGAAGGTTGCGAGTTCAAATCCTGCTGCTCGGCAGCATGAGCACAGAGCCAGTTACTCCTGCAGAGAGGAGCGTGGCGCGGCTCTGAGCACGGACGACACATATCTTCTCCGCGCGGAACGGTACCATGAGCACAGAGAGCCCAGAAGACCACCAGACTACAGCCAGTCACTGTCTATCTTCAGGGATCATCTGGGCCCCAGCACTGTAGTGTCCCAGAGGGGCTAAGTGACATGCTCATGGTTACACAGGGAGTCTGTGGCAGAGCGTGAAATTAAACTCAGCTCTTCAGCGTCCCGATTCAGGGCCTTAAGCACAAGGCCAGCTCTCCATCCTACTGGCTCATCTCTACGCTAAGGCCAAGCGCCTTCCCGCTCGCCATTGGCAGCCCGGCTCATGCAGGCTGCAAGGGCTTTTCCCTGGAACTGCCATCTGCTAGATCCAGCACAGGAGCCTCTTTAGGCACCCACCTCCCCTCCCCGTTCACCAACCACATTCCCCAGGTGGCCTCCCCCCGTCCCATGCGGCTTATGAGAGCCATGAGGCCAAAATTCATTGTGCGCAAGCCAGGCCCCTCTTGACTGGAGGCCGAGTGTGAAACGCCAGGACAAGTGGGCAGTGGGGAACAGAAACCCAGGTCCCACGCGGATGGAAGCTTTGACAGCAAGTCGCTCTCCCCAAGACACAGCACGTGGGAGAGGAATGCAAGCAGGGATGGGAAAGGGGGTCTCTTGTTAGGACGCACAGCTGCCTAAGAGATTCCAACCCAACCGGCATGTGTGGGAAGGGGGGAGGGGGAGGTTTACTGGTTTGCAGTGCCCTCGTGTGGCCAGAAAAGAGACTGGATCCTCCACAGATAAACACAGCCGGACACACACATGCACCAGAGTCCTGAATGTCATTGGAGGAACAGTATCTTCCGTTCTTGAGTTCGGGTCCAAGTAGAAAGTAACTTGCAAACTGCTGGAAGCTAGCAGGGCTGGAGGGGGTGACGGGTGACCCATAGAGAGCTAGAGGGGTTGCAAACCTCTCAGACTAGCGTCTGGGCAAAGGTATTTGAAATCAAAAGCCCTGCGTCGTTAAAGCAGCATTCAAAAAGCATGAGTCAGGCCCCAAACTATCAGGTCACCAGACTGACTTAAAAACTGGGAATTTTTTTTAAAACAAATCATACATTTGGGATTCTTTCTTGGCCTTCTGGTGTCCGAGCCAAGAATTCACGTTTTTAAGATTTCTCTGAACCATGAAGACTAGAAACTTACTTTGTATTTGAAAGCCGAGATTCGCACCTAAACCAGGGACTCTGGGGCTTTGAGAAAAACTGCAAATATTACAAGAAAAGCACGAGCGTTGGCAACAGTGTTTAAGACCAATTTTCTTCCCCCCCGCCCACCTCCAATCCATTCGATTCACACACACACACACACACACACACACAGAGCCCATCAGCTTGAAGTGTGTATCAGGAATAGGTCACCTAGCATACACAGAGCACACCCCAATACAGGATACAGAGGGCGCATATTATACGTTAAATAGGTTGATATAGATCCTGCACTCTTGGATTACTCCCTTTCCTGCTCCATTTTTCACCTGCTGTCCTGAGCCAAACAACTCAACCTAATCACGTCAGCATCTGAGCTGCACTTTGAAACCAGCAGCATTCTGGTGGCTTTGAAATTCTTTGGGTGTTCACACAGCCCCTGCAAGATCCCTCCACCTGGCACACATGAAAGCATTTATTTTTGCAAATCCCCCCGCCCTGCCCCCGTAGTAAGGCAGGGAACTGTCATTCTCCCCATTTTGCAGGTGGGGGAAACTGAGGCACAAAGGGATGGCGTGACTTGCCCAGTGTCCCACATGGGAGCATGACAGAGCTGGGGTTTGAATTTTGAGGTCTAGAACCCCAGTCCAGTGACTTATTCACAAGATCAACCTCTAGTCCAGTGTCACCCAAACTGTTCTTAAAAAAACTGGGAAAAACAAAGACTCTGCATGCAACACAATATCAGTTTTAATAAACAGGTTCCAGGCCTAGAACATGCCACCAAGCATTGCAGCCCACTGGGTAGAGCACTGGACTGGGAGTCAGGACGCCTGGGCTTTATTTATAGCTCTGCTGCTGACTTCCTGTGCGACCTTGGGCAAGTCACTACCCTACCTGTGCCTCAGTGTCCCCCTCTGTAAAACGGGGGGATAACAACACTGATCTTCTGTGGCAAAACCCTGAAGAGGTGGGGATGAAAAGCACTAGGCAACAGTTATGTATTATTATTAATGGAGAGTTCCTTGGCTTTTTGCATTGAATGCAGCAGTGATCATCCATTTGAGAGGACAATTCTTTTTCAAACACTTAAGCAAAGGTGGTAGCAGCTTTGGAAGGAAACAGGTCATATTACAGCGGAAACCTGTAACGCAGATATAAATAGTATCTGGAGGGAGAAATGTAGGTGTGAAAATTTAAAGTGACAGACTAACTTTTGTTAACTTTAAATGTGCTCGCTACGAAATCCTGACCACAGTGCTACACGGTCACTGTGCTGAGAGCGACATCTGGTGGCTATTTCATGCTTCCACATATGGCAGGCATTACTGGGTGATTCTGAGCCCTTCCAACACCTCCATTCCCAGGGTGCATCTACACTGCATTGTACACTCAGGTCTGTGGGGCCCGGGCTTGGGAACATGGTGTTTCCATGCCTGTGGCTTGAGCATCCACCCTACATTGTAAAGCTTGGGTTTATAATTGCAGGACCCAGATCTCGCAGCCGGGTCCTGAGTGCCTGCTGTCCAACGTCCGACTGACTTGTGTGTGGACGGAAGAGGGGCTTAGGCTCAAACCTGAGTCAGAGCTTGGGGTTAGTGTGAATGTAGACATACCCTCAGTGTCTGGAAATGGATCCATAAATTAGGTGAGGATGGATCCACAAAGGACAGGTGCGGCCTTCATGGCTGACCATCTGCAGCCATTAACTTGGATCCTGGATGTTTTGTCCATGTTTGGTTTGCACCCAATGCCCCAGCCCACTCTTCAGAACAAAGCAACGCCTACTGTGGGGAGCAGATTAGGGAGTAGCTGCAAACAGCTTCCTATGGCCACAGACTGCCCATTGGCTCCCCGTTACGGTGAGCTCTGAGCCGCAGCGTCCTGATCTGGATCCAGACTCTGTAGCCAGTTCATATCTAGTACAAGAGTCTGACCTGTAAGTAGCAGCCCTGCAGCCTACCATGTGCAAGAGGGACATGTCATGGTGTCAGAAGTAAAGGCTCCCAGAGGAGAGCACAAACAGAAGGAAAGCAGCAACAAAGGTTGCAGGATCACTCTCATGAACATGCCACTTTCAGCGCCCCAGAGAACTTCAGCTTTGCCACACCTCCAGATAGGGACTGGCTACAGAGCTTCTGTTCCAGAGAGAGAGAGAGAGAGAGAGACTAGAAATGTGTCTTCAGTTCACCGCTAGCTCTTGCTGTTAGCAACTCAGGTAGGTTACACATGGTACCTTCTCCTGGCTAAACAGGGTATTGCAGTTTAGTGTTCCATTCCATCTCCCGCTGTAAGTTTAACATTCCTACCATTTACAAATCATGCTCTATCATGCTGTCTTTAGCGCTCAGTACGTATCAGTCTCTGGATTATGCTGGTTTTCTAATTACACGACTAGCAGCCCTACAACGGGATCCACAACCAGGGCTCCCAGGTGCTGCCACAAAACAAACAAACAACAACATTAGCTGGTAGCAGTAGAAGGCTGTTATCCACTGGGAACCAGCTACCAGCAGGAGGACACGTTATAAGCATGCGAGACTTTATCCAGTGTGGGTTGGCTTAGTGGCATCTCATTTCCTTTCTGCCTTTATAGACTGTTCTAAACCATTCCTCGCCTGCCTTGAGCTTTCCCTCTCTCTAGCACAACCCCCACCCCCAGTTAGCAGATACACAAGACCCCATCACAACAGGACAGTTTGCAGCCAGCCCTTGCAGCTGGGGTTGGTGCAGCTCCTCGACCACTGGTTACTTACGAAGGAAGAAGGCTTAAAGATGCCAAGGTGCCATGGGCCATCACCCTCCACAATGAGCAGGGACTCTCAGATGGGCGTTGGCTAAAGGCATACTCCAGTCAGGCATCAGCTGCTAAGAGACGTGCCAGCACCCGACCTAAAACAAAGAAGAAGACTATACATGAGGGTGTATTGAAGGAAGGGGCTGCAGAGTGAGCCTGGCCATCCCCGAAGGAAGGTTATTCAAGCCTCTGTTAAAAGAAAGAGGGCATTGAATCTGTTCCTAGCACAAGAGTCCTGGTCCAGCAGTGAGGCTCCCTGGAGCTACTTCAGTAAAACATAGTAAATAAGAGTAATTTAACACAGACTACCTTTCTCCAGCGTGTTCACTGGTCATATTTGTTCAAATGTACTGAACGTTAAACAAAAAGGGGAGTGCTTTAGACAGTCTTGGAAAAACCCCTTCCCTTCTGCTCTGAGAGGCACTGCACAAGTTAGTGCAACACCGCAAGGTGCAGAGAAAGTCCCAAGGAACAGCCCACGGCTCCCATTGCCTTTACTGTAGCCCAAGTCAAGAAAAACCTTAGCAGAGATTTAAACTGCCCAGCTGCCCTGTCGACATTTTATAAGAACAACTGCGGTCTCCCCATGTTATGGCAGCAGAGAAGTGGAAGAGGAGTAATGAGCATTAGCCCTTCTCTAGCAGCTTTCCCAGAGGATCTCAAAGCACTTTACAAAAGGCAGGTCAGTCTCATAAAACATTTCACAGGTAGGGAAACTGAGGCATGGGGACTCACTCAAAGTCACTGAGTGAGTCACCGGCAGAACCATGAATAGAACCTAGGAATCCTGGCGCCCATTCTCCTGCTCCAGCCACTAACCCCTACTCCTTCCTCTTTCCCAGCAGTACATAAAACTGCAGCACTCACAGTTACAGCCCTTAGTGAAAGAGCAACAGGTGTTTAAAAATAACCTTGCTGGAAACCGCAAGACCAACGAGGCAGCACGCACTGATTTCCAGCCACTACTTTGGTATTATTATTTGTATTTCGGCAGCATCCAACAGCCACTTTTCAGAAGCAAGGCCCTGTTGGGCTGCGCATCATACACAACACAGTCAGGAGACGCAGGCCCTGTCCGCTTTGATTTCAATGTTATGCTCCGTTTCCTTTTTCTTCTCAATCATCGATTCACATGCATAGGTGATGGGATTTATTTTCATATAGACATTTAATAACAACCACCCCTCACTCTTATATAGCATTTTTCATCAGTAGATCTCAAAGCACTCTACAAAGGGGAGCAGTTTCATTATCCCCATTTTACAGATGAAGAAACTGAGGCCAGGATTGGGGAAGTGACTTGTCCAAGGGGTCACCCAGCAGGCCAACAGCAGAGCCAGGAATAGAACCCTGGTCTCCTAAGTCCCAGCCCAGCACTCGATCCACTGGACCATACTGCTACATCCTCTGAGACTTTAAAAAGCTGACTTTTTAGAAACACGTATTAGGACCTCTCTAGCCCCTCATTCAGAAAATATTTAACCTCTCCATAGCTGCAACAGCCCAAAGGCACCACTTGCTTAACTGTAACATCCATGGAGCTGCCCAGGGGCTAAGTTGAGCATGTGCATATGTGATTTGCAGAATCGGGTCCTGTGTGCCAGAATTACTGCAAATGGCTAATCTGCAGCCAAACAGCAGCCGCGAAGGACACGCCATTGACTCCTTCAAAGCCTCACAACTAGAAATCTGAGAGGAGACCCCGTTAGCCAGCTCTTCCTCCCCTGCTAAACAGACCCCATGACTATCAGCAAGCTAGGGACCTGGTTCCATCACAGTTAACATAAGAACAGCCATAATGGGTCAGACCAATGGTCCATCGAGCCCAGTGTCCCTGTCTTCCAACAGTGGCCAATGCCAGATGCTTCAGAGGAAATGAACAGAACAGGTAATCATCAAGTGATCCATCCCGTCACCCATTCCCAGCTTCCAGCAGTCAGAGGTTTAGGGACACCCAGACCATGGGATTGTGTCCCTGAGCACCTTGGCTAATGGCTACTGATGGATCTATCCTCCATGAACTTAGCCAATTCATTTTTCTACCCAGTTATACGTTTGGCCTTTACAACATCCCCTGGCAAGGAGTTCCACAGGTTGACCGTGCGTTGTGTGAAGAAGTACTTCCTTTTGTTGGTTGTAACCCTGCTGTCCTATTAGTTTCTTTGGGTGACTCTGGCTCTCGTGTTATGGGAAGGGATAAATAACACTTCCCTGTTCCCTTTCTCCACCCCATTCCTGATTTTATAAACCCCCCAGAACACCTTTGAAAAACATGGCCACAGTAGCTATTTTTACTTGCCCGTGTGGATATAATCATGTTAGAAACCCATGTTCTAACCTAGGGATCTACCAGGCTTACAACATGGGGTTAGCATGTGGCCCACCCATTCCCCCCAACCCAGACACGGTAAAAGAAACATGCCACACCCACATGGTGGTTTTTGGGGTAGAATTCCTCCTCCGTCCAAGACTTCGCAGCCTGGTGTCAAGACAGTGGTGACGTGTTGTCCACACTACAACTTTTAACTCTATTGTACCTGGGGTAGAATCACAGTGTAGACAATGGGATCAAATTTAGGAGCCTAAGTCCCATTGGCGCTTAAGTCTCATTGAAAGCCTCAGTCACTTCAAAAAGGACACTGAGGTGCTTTTGAAAATGTTACCAAGTACTGTAGAGGTGACCTGAAGAGGAGGTGGGATGGAATTTAAGCCGGGGGCCTCCTTTTTCCCCCTCTTTAGGATAGGAGGAGAAGCATTGAAGGGTTCTTTATCTTTTTATTGTTAAGGGTTTTCTCCCTGCCTTGTTTGTTTGTTTTTTTTACAGTAGAAATTCAAGGCTTGTCTGAACTGGGTGCCTCTCTCAGGACTGAAGACTTAGCGCCATGATGACATCATGAGAACCAAGCCAGTGAAAGCTGAGCCATTGACAGGGGAAGACATTCGCAGCCAGACTATTGGGTGGGTGGGATGGTTTGCATCAATAGCGATTGACAAATACAAACGGCCTGTTAACATTTTGGAGAAAAGAAGCCTTTGCTAAAGAACGCCCATTATTCAATTAAAGTTAACAAAACCTCCTCAGGGACCCTCTAATGAGTTCTCCAATGAAGTCAGGACACCAGAGGTGACATTTCTAATAGTTTTAAGGTTAAAAATTTTTTATTTTTACAGTTTCAAGCTGTCAAGTTTACACCATTAAGCAAAATAAAGGGCACAAACCCAGTTAAAAACAAATCCTTCGCAGATCTCTAATTTGGCTACTAAAATGCCCAGTTAACCGGCTGCAACAGCACCTCAAAGTACCTTGGGAGCAATAATACTTTAGGTGCAAACCCATCAAACATAACTTTCTGTAGTGGATCCTGCCTCTCCTTGCCAGAACACATTCAGGCAACTAGATAAGCTGAATCTTGCCTCAGTGATCCCACCTGATTCACTGTAACTTGGGGACGTCCTGTCCCTTGGCTGGAAAGGATGGGATGGCAGCAGTTAACAAGAACCCACTTTCTGCAGAAACATCTCCGTTTTTCATATTCCCCCAAATTGGGGTGTTTCAATTTGGATATGCCGCTACTGGGCCTCATGGGAGTTACACTGCAGTTGCCGAAAGGTCTCCATTCTCCTATCTGGGGCAGGGTTCCCAAGTGGACATCTCCCATAATGTACCATGGCCAGGGATTTCCAAGACACACGGCTTCTGCCTCTCCAAGGGGAGAGATCATGGGAGATGTAGTCCAATCTGGCAACCTGGCCTTTAGAGGAGAATGGGAGCATGGGGCATTTGAACTACAACTCCCATGAGGCACCACAAAACCAGATCCAAATCAAAATATGTAGAGTGTCAACTGAAGTTTTTTCGTTTCCAAATTCTTGCTAAACAAAAAAAGTTACCATTTTTCATGAGGGGAAAAAAGAAAATTCAACCAGCGCTACTAAAGACTAGGCCACGGACTGCAAGATTGGGATCACAGAGTATGCAAAAGAAAGCAGTGATCAGACAGCTGTAATTACTGAGAATGGCAGGGACCAGTGAGGACAGAGCCAGGAATGGCCTTTTTCAGCAAACAGGCTATAAATGTATTGAACCTTAAGTTGTCTTCTAACCAGAGAACTGTCCTGGGCCAGTGGTCACCATGGCTTGGCCCAGGGGCTCAGTTCCACTACCGATGTCCCACCCTGCAACATGGGCTAATCAAGATGGGCCAGACCTTTTTGCTATAAAGAAATGGATCATCATCCAGTCTCTGAGAAGCAGGGCACCTGCAGTAGACGCACCCTGAAAGGTGCCATTGGTTACTAATCTATGGCCTGCATGATGCTGGAATGCAGGATGGAGGATCAGAACAGTTGCTTCTTGATTTCATGTCCGGGAATCTAAGGTTTCACTGCACTGCACTGAACCTGATCTGTAGCAAAAAGTCTTAAAAATACATAAAAGATGGGATTTCTGAATTTGATTCATGAAAATATGAGGACCACGTGCACACACACACACACACCATTAGTCTGCAAATAATCACCTGTGGCTGAACCACTTGAATTTTGGACCTTCAACTTACGCATTAGATCTGATTCAGAGTAGAAGGGACCATTAGCTCCCTCTATGTACACACAGTGCCAAGAACACAGAGTGCAATCATCAGATAGAACAGAAATGATCTAGCCAGAAGCAGGGCAGTTCTGTTACCAAAACGTAGGCAAGAGGCTTTTCTTAGAGCAGAGCTAAAGCATTTAATGCCATTACCCTCTGCTTTGGATCTTAAACCAGCAGTATTGCACCATACTGTTTTAACCAAATGGAAACATGATCTTAACTAGACAAGGAGGAAAAATAGGAGTTTGCCAACATGTACAATAACCAGATTCCAGCTGTGTTTGCACCATTCTAGTCAGACCAAGAGGGAGGGATCTGTATGCTCATTCTGCCTCATCTTGGGAGCAGCAAGGGCATAGCTAGCCTGTGGAACTCATTGCCCCATGATGTCATTGCAGCCAAGAGTTTAGCAGAATTCCAGAAGGGATCAGCCATCTTTATGGCGAACAAGAGCAGCCAGAGCAAAGATTTTAAAAGTAACCAAGAGTTTTGGAATGTTCCTGTATTAGGGCAGAGCCAATCTCTAAGCGCCTGAAATTAGGAAGAAATCTCTCCAACCAGCAGATTAATCCATAACCGCCTACTGCAAAATTTCTTGCACCTTCTGGTATGGTGCACAAGACACTGAACTGGAGGGGCCATTGAGTTGATCTGGTATGGGAATTCTAAGATGTCCATGAGAAACATTCGACACAGCTTTGGTATCTCTACTGCCAATGGACAATGGATTTGGGAAGAAGGGGCAGGAGGATATGGGGATCTCAGCTGGGAGGGGAAAGGTACCAATAGGCCCACAGGAGAAAGGGGAGCAGTGGACATAGGTGGTGGGAAGAGGGGGAGTTAAGTTCAGTGTTGGGGTTTTCACTCTGGCATTAACAGCACAGTCCCACAGCCAGCTTTAAAAGCCACTTTGACACCGCACTGGGGAGATACACGAAGCAGCGCTGTGCACGATCGATACGGGCAGCGTGACGAGACTGATGGGAATGAAGCCCGGGGTTGCCAAGGCCTACATCACTGCAGGAGACAGAGAGAAGAGCCTTTTGGCTTGCAGCAAATCACAAAGTCCTCACAGCTGTAATGGGCCGCTAAAGGCTCCCGCAGGCCTTGCTCAGATCTGCTTAAGGCGAAGAGGGAGAGTTTTTAAAGGGGAAGAACTGAGCATGAAGACAATTACCATTGTTCATAGGAATCTGCTAATGGGATCCTTCAGAGGAGCGACCCAAAGGATTGAAGATTTAACCTCCTTCCCCCTCCTTAAACCCAATCTAATTAATAAGAAGTCGGAGACGCTTTATTGCTTGGGGAACGGGATGAGACTAAATCAAACTAGGGCATCTGCGACACAGCAGAAAGGTTTGCCGTTGGATCGGCCCTTAGGAAAAAGCAGAAAGGGTAGGAAACATGGGACCTTTAAATTTCTGGGGCCAATAAAATAAGCAGGACTCTAATCAGTTTGACTGTAAGCTCTATGGGGCAGGTAATATATCTCTCTGCTGTCTGTACAGCACCCAGTGCAACCGGGATCTCTAGGTGCTACCGTAATGTAAATAAATGAGATGTTCAAGACATCCAGAACTTGTGCATTAGAACATACTGCACCAGCAAGAAGCAGAAAACACCCTTGACTGCAAACTAGAGAGGTAATGGGATAAGTCTTCAGTGATGGGTCTTACTTTCCAGGGGGTTTTACTTCTTTTTGTTACAAAGGCCCCAGATTTTACCTTCCGCGCTATTTTAGTGCCATTATGTCAAATTTGGGCCCAGCAGTCCATTGGTCCCATATAAAAACTGCAAAAGCAGCCCCAGTTATGAACCTGCATTCTCAAGATAAAGGAACAGTCAGCCATACATCTGTCTGGATATTTTTTTTTAAAAAACCTATTGCTACTTGTAACTCTCCTCCTCCCTTCCAAGATTCTTGTAACAAAGAGCCAGGAAAAATGACATTTACTTTTCTAGTTTGTTTATTTTGCACACTTGACAGTGCTTTGAGGCTAGTCAGTTTCCTGGGTTCCCATGTATAGTCAGTTTCCCAAGGTGTTTGCATGGGTCTTTCACAGAAGTGATGGAAAAAAAGACTATTTAAACCAGCTAGGAAAATGTGATTGTAAAACCATAATTGGCAGGGAGACTTGGGGCAAATACAGCAACTGCTGCTTCCCCTGACACCTTTTAGATGGACTACCTCACGAGTTAATTGCATCCCTTGAAGTCCTGGTGAAGCCTGTTTGAATGAGAGCAGAAGTATTTGACAAGGGACAAACCATGGGTCTCACATTCCCCGTTTCAGACTGTGACCTACATTTGGGGTTCCTCACTAGGCTAAATGCTGAGGAAGGCATCTGTATAGGGGTGAATGAACAGAGTATTGTCTACACAAGGCAGAAAAATCAGACTCCAGTTCTCCCCAGTGCAATCAACAGCAGGAAGAGTCAGCAGAAAGAGCAGTCAGGGGATTTAGTTGGATTAGATGAGATGGTAGGAAATCCATCTGAGCCTTGGCTATACTACAAGTTCTATCATTGCTATTTCCAGCTGAGAGTTACAGATCTGATTTTTCCCCAACATGAGACAACCTGTGGGAAGCGGGACCGCTGTTGCGTGGGATGGAAGGGCAATAGAAGTGGCCAAATAAAGTACCTTAAAAAGCATTTCAAATGTATTCCATTAGGCCAGGATTGTCAGAACAGTGGGCTGATTTTTGGTTGGCTAACGGCTCAGTTTTAGTGAACACTCGCTTAGTCCAAACCCGTGGGAGGAAATCTCTTTGGTAAGGACTCCTCACCCCCGCTGGTAAGGGCTAAGACGACTCCTGAAACATGAGTCATCCCAGAAGTCCTCCAGCAAAAGGGACGATGATACGATTTGACAGTCCTAAGGCAGTGGATAAGGCACTAGGCTGGGACTAAGGGGACCAGGGTTGTATTTCAGAAGCAATAAAAGTGCTATGTAGTAGTGTTACTTCTGACTGGGGTTAACAAACAAGCCAAGGCCTGCAGTCTTCCTCACACATCATAAAGCAACAAACAAGCGTGCAGGCCCTTTAAACATAATCATTCCCAAGTCACCTTTAATTGTTCAAATCTACTGTAAGTTCTTAAGTGGGGGAGCAGTCTTGAGGTGAACACCGCTTAGACCCCAAATACAGAGTACTTTCTCCTGGGGGTACTGGTAAAGGGTTCCTGAGCCTTCCCCCCAGGGCACTAGTGCAGAACTGGCACAGGTAAATGAGGATTAATTCCCAATTTGCTGCGGTTTAGGGCCCAACCCCTTTGTGAAACCGGCTTCTCCAACTGTATGCATTTGCAGCAGTGTCCACAACGCGCCAGGCACTTCCCAAAGAGGGGGCCATTCCTGCTCCATCGAGCTCATGATTTAAAGAAAGTCCACAAAGCCCCAATCAGGACAAACCAGCAGCTCAGGGCCTTTTCATTGGCAAAGTAGGCTAGGATTGAGGGAGCCCAGGAAACAACTCCCATAACCTTAGAGCAGAGCCAGGTCAGCAGTAGGTACAATGGCGGGACAGCTTGCACTGCGGCTGCCGGTTCTGCAACCAGGAGCTCTCAATCCAGCAGTTTACACTAGTACAAAACACACAATGAAGAAAGCTCAGTTTGTTGGTAAATGCAAAACATCATGGGGAGGGCGGGGGGAAGAGAACAACTCCACAGGACAAAGTAGCTCAGTGCTCAAATTTCATCTACCTTAGAGCTTCCCTTTTGATGGAACCATCAACCCCCTCTTTCCCATAAATGCTCCATAGAAATTATGATCTAGGATGTGTCTCAATCTTACCCTCCCAAGAAGTGCCATAATCTTTGATGTCCCACCATGTGGAACAGATAAAGCCTCTCCATGAATTATCTGAAAGACCCAGACAAAATAAACCGCACAGAACTCTTTCTGGCCGGAGTGGACCTTGTCTGGACTGGAACCTGCAATCAGGGTGTTAACAGGCACTTCAAACCTTCTGGTTCCCTGCCCCATTCCACTGACCAAGCCATCTTCCTCTGTAGCTACAAACATCAGAGCCTCAAACTAATGTGACACTGAGAAAAATCAGCCTTGGATCTCTCTACTTCACCCATCAGGACCATTATCAGCTATGAAGAACCCGATTCTCAGCCATGGATCCCACCATCTTTCCTCACACAAGTTTTCCACTGAAAATCAGTGGGAATTCTGCTTGAGTAAGGAGTACAGCCTCAAGCCTTGTGTTGGTAATTTTACTCTTGATGTGCAAGGCAGAATAGCTGGGCCACAGGTAGGATTAGGGTTTCAGCTACATCCAAAAACCTTTTCAACGTCCAACAGCAAACAAAGCAGGGCTGAACTGAAGATGCCCAACTGCATCTTCCTGATCCCAACCTTTAAAACATGGTATCAAAACGCCATTTAATTCTTCATACTTAGTAGCTCTCTGCCAGACTCATTCAGTGGGGACATCAATCAAGTCTGAGGCAGTCACATCAGGGGTGATGGATGGCAATGCAGATCCTTTCCGTGGTGTCCCATGGCCAGGTAACAAGCAATTTGTGCTAAGCGAATGCATGCTGCTGGGAACCTGCCAAGGCTGTCCAACAATAAATGTCTTTCAGATAGAACTTCCCTCACATAGACTTATAATTCAGCTGGTTTTTACAGCTACCAAGAGTTTTGCAGAAACAGGGAAGCAAAGGAGTCCTCAATCAGGCAATGAGACACACCAGTCTCTAAGGGTCTAGGCTGACCGATCTGCCGGCTAACCTCTACATTGCATCCCAGTAAGCTCGATTTTTAAGGCTCCCTGGTGGAAGCACTTAAATCCCGATTATCCTTAACAAGGGCTCCTGCTTTATTACTCCCTCCGTTTATATCTGAGCAGGTGTGGGGGCACGGGAAACAGCTAGAGTTAACTCTTCACCCGCTGCTCTCTGCGCCTATGCTGGCAAGGGCATCCAGCCAAAGATAACATGGCAATTGCCATAGGGTTCTGGGCAAAACCATTCAATGTATTCATGGCTGCGGACTGTCACTTTGATTTGAAAATAAAAATGTGCTAAATCCAGTTTGATCTAGTTCATCACCTCTTCCCTTCCCCTGGGCTCATTCATGGTCATGGCAGCTGCTGTAACAATTAGATTCACAACACATGCACAGTAATCCTTTTACTGGGCTCTACCAACTCCCCCTTTCTCTAGAAGACGGGAGATAGCATCACAATAGGTAGATGAGACCCACTGAGATCATCTCATCTGCCCCTCTGCAAATGCAGGAGACAGGCCCAAGGGAGGGGAGCCTGGGTAGCAAACTGGTATCATATCATCTTAGTTTTGATTCTCTCTTGCTTGGCCTGTAGGCTAAGTTTTGTCCTGGAGTCCTTAACTCACCCTGCTGGACCCATCTCTGCCTACACGCTTTCCCACAGCTTGAGGTGGAGACACACCAAGCCATGCTGTGATATTGAGGCTTCTCTTGGGAGCGGAGGTGTTAAATAAGATGCTTTTGTTTCTAAACCTCCCCCCTCAAATCTTTATATTTAATCTGGTTTCCGAGGAGAACCTGCTCTGCCTGCCCTGCTCTGAAAATGCAGTGACTAAACTCAGGAGCTCAGGCAGAACTAATCCTTCCATTCCCTATGCTCTTCTGCAAACCGAGCTGGCAGCGCTTGCACGCAACTCAACGGCGCGGCCTAAACCCAAGGGAGGGATCTCCCGAGGGCCACAGTGGTGGAAGACCAGCCCACGTGGTGAGGAGGGGCCTCCTCTCCATGATGGGCAAAGGGCCGCTTTTTAATGTGTAAAGTCTCCCCACTGCCATGATTGGCCAACACCCTGCAGACTAGGCCCCCGTGTGGCCCTGGGGATGGCTCAGAAGGGCAGAGGAGTCAACACAGCAGGCCAGCTGCACTGCTAATAAGTCATCACAACAGGGGCAGATCCCTAAGTTTTGTCACTGCTTCCAAGCGCACAGCAGAGCATGAATCCCCGGTGCTGCCTCTTTCCCCGGCACCCACCCGCTGCAAACTGATCTCTTTTAATAGCGTCAGAGGCAGGGGGGACACCAACCCAGGCCTCTGCCAGGAGAGAACAGGCCAGATCTAGGATTAGGGACTCTAAAGTCCAGCGAGGACTAGATGATCTGCACGCTCCTGATGGAAATGCCCTGATGATCCATCACTACCGGCACCCTGCCAGCAGGACAGAGAATGCCTGAGAGATGCCCATCTAGCAGGATGGGTGAGCAGACCTCTAGCTCAGGAAGGCGCTCAGGCATCGGTGGGGTGAGGACCATCTAAGCACCTGGATAGACCGGAACTGGACCCAGGCAGATCTGAGCGCACAGCAACCCAGTTTCCCTTCTCGGATTCTACCCCACCTCTGTCAGGGCAGGATTTGGCCCTACAGTACGGTCTAACCGGGAAATCACCTGGCCCAGTCAAGAGAGTCTCAGGCTAGACACACCCATCAAGGACAAAGGTCACTCAGGAAGGACGAGTTTAATTCACCCTGGAGGAATGAGCCAAATGTTACAATTCTGACATGGGTCTGGTGGCTTTCCCCAGTTTTAGAGGCCAGGCTTGTACGGCTGTGCCTTGGCTCTCCATAGGGGTGGAGCACACAAATCGCAGAGAGCTAAGGGAATCCTCTGGTTTTAGCAGCTGCTTGGAGCAGGGTAGGAGAGGGCTATGCTATGGCTTGATTTGCATGAGTCAATACCCAGCATGCTTTGGCTCACAGTTCTGGTGTTGGGGGCAGAGCAAAAGCTGCCTTCCGAAGCATGCCACATGGAAAGGGCAATTTTGTACGTAAGAGGGGATGGGACAGGTGGATAGTAGTAAGGACGGCACCCCCACGCACACACTAGGAACAAATGGTACAAGTCTCCCCACTGGGCGAAGGGCCACGCTCAACCCTAAGAGACTGGCACTGTGCTGATCTCAGGCAAATCAGCCCTTTAGTGACAGGCTGTGATGGCAGCTGAGATCTTTGGGAAATCTGACGAAGGCTGCATCTTCAATGCAAAAAGTGTGTTCTTAACTCAGGTTACAATAGCAGTGAGGACACAACGTGACTCGTCACTCAGGTTAGCAGCTCAAGTTAAAGCCTATTCAGCAGCTTATCTGCTAACCCACATTAAAAGCTGAGTTGCTACGTCCTCCCTGCTGTTTTAACCCGAGTTAAGAACACATGCAGTGTAGACACACACAGAGTCTGGCACTCCCAGGGAGATGAGAGGGTTGCTCAGGCCACGCCCACAGGAGGGGAGGGATAGGAGCCAGGTTTGCCTCCTCTCCCTCCATCCCCTTTCTCCCCTTGTTGCAGTAACTCCCACCCCTTTCACTTGTTACTGAGTCCCAGCAGCTCTTTGCCAGGCTCTAATTTCAGATCCCTGCATTTCCTTCCACCCTCTGCTCCCTGTTCTCCTCTCAGCCCTACCACCAGCCAGCCCGCCCACCTTCATCTCTCCTTCCTCGTTCTCCCTTTTTAGGCCCTTTCCAATTCTTGTTGCTGCTTTCTCATCTAGGTCTCCAGACCATGATCCTCACACCGAATTAGCCCATGCTCTGGTTCTCTCCTTCTTCCTCCAGCTTGCTGATGCCACCATCCTTTCTTCATGGCCCAACCATGTCTCCCCACCTTCTGAAATTCTTGCACTGGCCTCAGCTCCTCTTTACGTATCACCTCCTGCCTAGTCAGACCCAACCTGGCTTCTGTGTTCATGTGTTCTGGAACACATGCCGGTAACCCAGACTGCACACCTGTCTGCTCTCCTGCAGCTCTTTTGGAAGGGACTGTTCCCTTTGTTCATAAACCCCTTGGCCCAGGAAGTCTGATCTGGTTTGGCATGTTCACTAGTTGGGTGTGCACGATACACACCCAGTGGCATTATAATAATTTTCTCTCAATACACCTAATGGTCTTTCCTCCTCCAACTCAGACCTGGCTTGGCTTCTATTTCACCACTGCTTCCCCTCCTTCCATTCACTGTGTTTTCCCAAATTTGTCCTCCCCTTATTTTTCCCTTCACCTGTACAAACCTAAGATTTAAGTGTTGCCCAAATAAACAAAACGCCCCAGTGTCCAGAGCCTGTCCTCCACAGACCTAACCAGAGTAAGCATTAGAAGAGCACAGGTAACTTAAACACTTCAAAGCCACAGTTCTGAGCGACAGACAAGGAGATTCAGGGAAGGATGGAGACAGACTCCTGGGACTCTGGTATTGACTCAATTGAAAAGGATTCTCTCCACAACCTGGGCCTTATGAATGGACAATGGTATTTCAACAATGCATCTAAGAGGCTGGGACTATGTGTTGGTGCATTATGGCAAATCCCATTCACCCACACCAACCAGCATTAAGGTAAGACCCACTTACCGGTACATTTGGCCATTCAGCATCAAGCTACAGCTGGGAATGGAGAAGTGGGAAAAGAGAATCCTTTAAAGGCAAAAGTTACCATATGTGCTTTAAAGACTACAACGAGGAGCGTAATAACTCACTGCAATGGAGCAAAAGATAATACAGTAACAGGAAATATTTAATTTTCCAATCTCCACTTTCCATTTTTATAAACTGAAAAAAAAATTAATATATTACAAAATATCTGTACAGAGACAAAGGTACAACCAAAAAAAGGCGCGCTCAGTCTCAAAACAAAACTCAGGAGAGGTACAAGAAGGTGTTGGTATCAGACACTTCTCTGCTGGGGAACACAGTGGCTACAGCTTTTAGACATTGGTGTTAAACCCAACGATGATCTAACATTAAGAAAAAAAAAAAAAAAAGGAGGGGTGAATAATCATCTAATGAGTTCCCTGTAACCTGTACCACCAGCTTATAATCACATACAGTTTGTTTTTTCTTTGTAAAATCCTTTAGTCTTCTACGTACAGAGTCCCTCAGGATAAATTCAGATATGGCTAACGAAAGGGAGTAAACAAATGCTTCCACCACCCTCCTTCCCCAGGATCACAAATACAAAGTAGAGGTTTGTGCCCCTTCCATCTACAGCTCCCTCCATCAGAAATGGAGCCACTTTCTCTCATCTGTTCTAGAGTCACCTGTGCAATGGAATTAATGTCTTCATGGTGCACTTAAGTAAACGCATTTTGGATGGAGCTCAGTGACTTTCCCCCCACTCTCATTCTAACTAGGAGAGATTTAATTCTGTCCAACTTTGCTCAGCATGTTTAAAGTGATAACAGATGAACAGCAAATACCATTTCCCCTCCCGCCAAGATCCCCTGGTATTCAAAGGCATGACCCAATGCTCACTGAAATAGATGGGTGCTGGATCAGGTTGAATATCAGGTGCATATGGGGGGCGGGAGGGTGTTTAAACTTAAAAACAAACAAACAAAAAATTCAGATTTTGTCTTGTTTTTAGATTCAGACTTGAAAGGGGAATGAAAATCCACTTTCACATTACCTCTGCCTTTGGGATCCCCAGCATGGTTTTAGGGCATCCTGCATAATTTGTTATTGAATGATGCAATCAAAGAAACAAAATCAATGTAATAGCATTTGATGGTTTGTGACACAAATACGTGTCTAGAAACAGCATGAATGGCTGTTCTCTTTATTCACGCTTATGGGGAAGCTGGCAGGACAAGTCAGGGTTCACAGCATTGCTTCTTTTCAGAGCCAAGTTTCACTACAAAAGCCAAGACAGATAGTGCCCTCGCATCTTGAGAGTTGCTCCACCCAGACAGACCGAGGAGCTCAACTAAAGTCAATACAGGCCTGGTCTCACGGAGCAGCTCACAAGACTGAGGTTCTTGACTAGAACTCCTGGAATTCAGTTCTGTTAGAAAGCGAATAGCACACAGATGGGGCCACATCAGAAGAATTCAAGGAGATTTTTGTTTTCCCCTAAAGAACACTAGTTTCTGGGGAGGCGGACAAATCCGTGGATGAAAACTGGTAACAAAAGTGGAAAGGAAATAAAAAATTAAAGAAAGAAAAGGATGCATCTGCTTCCTGCACAGACTCAGGACTGTAACACAATTCTCCTTCCAAAATTCAAACAGGCTTGGGAGGAAGAGTAGGACAACTAAAATGTGCCAGAATGTCTGACAGCTGCATGTTGAAAAGAAAAAAAAATATATATATATTTAAATAAAATGTCTGGAGAGGTTATTCTGTTTTATTTAGTGCACTCTGCATTTTTACAGTACTATTTTTGCACATTAGGCATTAACTGGCAATTGAAAAAAAAATCCACAAATTTACACTTGGAATTTTGCAAAGTGTGTTACTAGTCTTTGCTGAATTGACAATATAAGGATTTGCTATTTTAGTCATACAAATGGACTCGTATATATTACAGGATAATATATATTCTCTCTCCTTCTTCCACCTGCCTCTGGAAAGCTTTTCCCTACAGTCACTTGTCTGTGTTAATAAGGCAGATTTTTGCCCTGCAGGTCACGATGCACCACCTGCTGCGGGTAGGGCGTGGCTTTTATTTAAAAAAAAAAAAACAAGAAAATAAATCCTTTTGCAATGATCGGAAGGTCTCACGGCCATAAAGTTTCTGATCCATTTTACACATCAACACTGTCATTTTAAAAATTAAAAGAATAGATGTACGTTTTCCTTCAGAAAAGCCCACTTGGAAGAAAAAACCCCAAAATGTGTATTCTTGTTTTATTAATTTGTTTTTGTTTTTTTTTGTTTTTTTTGTTTTGAAGCCTTACTGAAATGGACAACATTGCAATGTTCTGCAGGAGAAGAAAATCCATTGTAAATACTTTCTTGACCACACCAAAAATATATATGTATATAGAAATGATACATTAACCCTCGAAGTACTCAAACGCTGTCAGCCTGGTTTAAAACAGCAGACACACACACCACCAGCCCTGAGAGCATGATTGACATTTACAAAAGACACTCCCAGCTGGCAAAGTTTCCCTGCCAGAAAATTTCTGCTTTAAATCTTAAAATGTTTTAGATTTTAAGTATTACAAAGGTTTTTTTCTTGCTGTTGTTTTAAAGTCAGGAGTTCTCTTAGGCTCTTGAGTTTCTAAAAAGACCATTTCCACTGCAAATGTATGGAGGAATAATAATAATTAAAAAAAAAACCCAAAGAGCCCTTTCAAAAGCCAGTGCACTAAGGCTGCCATCAAAACACACCATCTAGGATCTGGGAGGGAGCGAGACTGAGCTTGTGATCTCCCAAGTGTAAAACTTTGAGAGACGATCTGACCTGAAAAGAAAGAGGAGGGTGAGGGGGTGTCCAGCAGCCTAGTGGAAAGAAAGGACGCTAAATAAAAATTTGTAATACAAACCAGTGCCATATCCTGGTTCTCCAAATCCAGTATAGGTGATCTAGGCACCATTCCATGAATACTTTAAATAAAAAGACTGGGGACAAAAAATTGCCTTGGGAAACGGACCCTCTCCGAGTCCTACCTGAACACCAAGGTGGTTCTCTTTCTGAGAAGCCCGAGTGCCAGGCAAGTAAAACATTTTTATTTCCTTTTTCCATTTTTTTCTCCTTTTTCAAATGATTCCCCACCATCTGCAGCCTAAGGCAGAAACCAACTAACCAGGTGAGAAGTTTGGCTAGCAAAATGCCCAGTTAGGAGTCTTACAGTATTTTGGAGGGCACCAGCTAGCGGCCTAGCGAGCAAGGAATACAACATAGAGCTTTGCAGTAGCCGAAATGTAGACAATACCTCGCTCTGGCAAAAAAAAAAAAAAAAAAGAAAAAAAGAATAATAATAATAATTCATTTCACTAAAGGTTGAGAGGCAAGGGAGGGAAGGAGATCATCACAAAACTCAAGTCTCTTAATAAGGAACCCCTCTGCCCCTTCCCCCTCTTGGAGGCACTCTACTAGGCCCATGATAGGCCTTCCCATAAACGCCCCAGTTGTGACCTGTTCCTGTCCCGCTGGAGCCAGCAGTCCCTGGCCCCAGCTCGCTGTAGTTTTGAATTTTGGCCTCTGGGTGTGCCAGTGTGTTGTTGCTCCCCTCAGCTTTTACAAAGGACTGCCCAATAACCGAATGTAACGCTATGGGGACTCTGGTGAAACGGAGGTCCTGGTCCCCTGGAAACTGGACAGATCCTGTGCCCTGGTAATTGCTCGCCTCCCCATGGTGGCTCACAGAGCCCAAAAAGGTCCTGCTTTTCCCCAGAGTCTGGGCAGAGGGTTCTGTTAAAGTTTGGCCAGCATTCCGCTCATCAGCACTGAATCCCCCCTCCGACTCCTCAGTGCCGTAAGTCCTGGACGACTGTGATCTGACGTAATCCGCAGATCTCAAGGCTTGGTGATCCTGCGTCGAGTGGCTTAGCGGCTCCGCCTCTTGCTGAGAAAAAAGCTGCAGCAGAGCAGCCGTCACAGCTGGGTTCAACTCCTGTGCTGCACTGGAGAGATCTCCTTCAGACAGAGGAGGTGGAGGCGGTGGTGGTCCAGGGGGCTCAGGGGGTCTCTTCTCTGGTGGGAGAATGCGAGGAGGACATGCTGTGGAAGGGTTACTTCTTTTAAACAACATCTTAAATCACATGTTAGCAGATATCAATACATTTACAGAAAACAAACAGCCCACCACTGGAGACAGCCTGCTTTCTGGGATGGACAGAGAAAGAGGCGGAGTTTTTAAAGCTGGTAATCCTTGAAAGACAAGTGTACAGTTCATTAACATTTTCCCCTGCTCTTACTCCCCCACCTCCCCACATTCTTGGCTCATCAAACACTGCTGCCCTAACACACGGGTACCTGTGAATACAATTCCTACTTCTAGATCAAAGACTAACGCAGTGAGGGAGAGAAAGACAGATGCGAAATCACATGACAAAGTGTGCGCCTTGAAAGCGCTACCTCTTGCTGCTGCAAAAGGACATAAGGCTTCAATGCTCTATTAATACACTTACTGGCAGCTGTATCTCGGGGCTAACTGTATGCAATTTTACTGATGAAGCATGGACCCACCGTGTAAAAATCAAGAACAAGTTTTGACCAAGATCCGAGCCTTAGAGTAAAACGTAATTTCCCTTCTTCACTACTTAGGAAGCTTGCGACAAGAATTATATTTTTTACTTGGTTTGTTTTATAGCAGCTTAAGAAATAAATTTGCACAAGGACAGTCTTAAAAAAATATATATAAAACACTTAGAAGTATAAAAATGTTTTCACATGATTTACAGATTGCCAGTTAGAAAAGGACAATCAGTTTCTTTTGTGCTCTGTTTTGCCCAGATTTGAACTAATAAGGATGTTTGTTTCAAAAAGATCTCCCCTTATGAGAACAAAATATTTTCTGCACATTGTCATGGTCACAACTCTGTCACTGGTGCCTATTTACTCCTGCTACTGAGTCAGTGGTAAGAACAAAGCGTTCTGCTTTCTTACATCACAACAGTGAAGGGTTCCATCCCATTCCCAGTTAAAGTGCAGTCACAGTCAGAAAAGTGACTATGCATTTAAAAAAAAAAAAAAACAAACAACAGAAAGAAGGCAATTTCCTATTGGACATATCTGCTTCCCTAGGTGACTGTGTGTCAGTGTGCTGGCTTTACTGAAAAAGACAGTCCTGGCTCTTGTTAGGCTTGCAGAGCCAGCGCAGCCATAAGAATGTGATTAAACGTGAGCTCATTGTCAACATGATCAGCTGAATGGATAGTGATTCTTGTTATTACCGATGATGTTATAAGATGCAGCAAGGACATAGCCTGAGAGCCAGAGCCTTGGTGGAATTTGCAACAATGGTAATTAAGAAAATCATCTTCTGACTTAAAGCAGATCAGATCTGGTCAGAACATAAAGCACACACTTCCCTGTAATATTTTTAAGTTTACTTTTCTGACTATTAATTGCTCTTTAAAACTAGGTTGTGTTAGAATCCAGAGGAGAAGCAAGACTCTTTTGGGCCAGTGCCCATTTTTCAAACAGTTAATAATAATACAAGATGTTGCACTGTACTTGAACCTGTTCTACAATAATTATATTTCAGTACTGGGGCAAAAGTATGATCATGACTAAATTCTGATGGGTGTGTGCATTTGGATGGAGTGATTGCTATTACTGAAAAGCAAGGTCTTCAACTGTATTGCAGAGAGGAGCTGTGAATAAGGTTGAAAGCGGTTCTCCGGAGAAATAAGTTGTAATTCATATGCAGCAGAAGCTTCTATAATCTGCTGCTCCTATCATCCTGTGTTGCTCTGTTGGCAGTAATGGAAAATATGAATGCACATTTAAACTCACCTCTGGAAAGGATATCCAAGATTCCACTGGCACAAGCGAAATCTTTTAGAAACAAACCTCTCTCTCTCTCTCTCTCTCACTATTTTAGGAATGAGCACTCAGCTCAATTTTGTTCAAGTCTGTTGAATTTTAGGACTCATGAAAATGAGAGACACCATTAGAACGGTCTAAAACCAGGCATAGTGAAGCCAGGTGTGCCAGCTTTTTCCTTACAGAACTGCTGCTGCATTCCCTGCCAATCCCATCCCCAACACACTCCAGTCTTTTCTATATATATTTTTGCATGTGTGAGAAAGACCACTACGATGTTAAGAGGAATTAGTCACTGTGCGGCTCTGATATCCCGTGCAAAACCTGCCTGCATGTGTATAAATGCAACATGAATTTATTAGCACAGTATCACTGGCCAATGTTAATCAGCCACTGGGCATTGGATCATACCAAAAAAGAACTCATCGGGTTCGTCTTTTACAAGAGGAATCTTTTCAGACTTCACTGCCCATTCACCACCCTGCTGAAGGATTTTAAGTGCTCTGGAGAAGTGAGGTGGCCTGACCAATTTTTGAAATATCTGTGGTGCGCTTGGCTATTCAGGAAGTTTTAACCATCTGCCCTAGCTGCTCAAGCCTATTTATGAGATTCTGCTGCACCCAGTCTCAGATAAAGCGACTTGAGTGAGTGGCCAGTCACCTCCCACAGAGAGTCCTGCAGTCTGACACCCTACCAAAACTGGTGTAAGCCTGGCACCATGCTTCTTTTCATCCCTTTGTAAATCACTCTCTTTACAATGCGCAAGAGGCCTGGCTCCCCACGGTCACAGTTATAAACTAGACGCACTTTTATGGAATGCTTAAGATTCCTCAGAAGGGTGAATGGCACCCAAGGTCCACAAGCAACAGTCACGATTATTTACCTGTGCTTTCCTCCTGATGCGTGGTAGGAGTTTTCCTTGGCCCACGTTGCTCACTGCTCTTTTCCCCGTTGCTTTCCTCCAGGTTTACAGCAGGTTCCTGGGTCTTCATCAGCTGACTCAGAAGAACAGCCAGCATGTTCTGCATATCTCCCTGAGTGCTAGCCGCTTCTGGGGTTGTCTGCTCCTCTGACGGCTGGACCTCTGTGGTTGGCTCTTCTTCTATGGCTTCCTCCAGGGCCACTTTCTGAGAGTCCTGCTGCTGAGTTGTGACTTCTGTCAGAGCACTGATGGACTGGTTGAGAGCTTCCAGCTGCTGCTGCATCTCTGGGTTAGAATGTACGTTTAACAGCTGGGCCATCTGTGGGACACTGAGATCCGTCTGGCTCTGCAGCAAGTTCAGTAAAACAGCCAGTTCACTTTGATTCAGCTGCTGCGTGATGTCTCCAAGGCCTGCAGAGAATACAAGAAGCGTCACAGAAAGCGGCTCAGGAGAGGCATAGCACATAAGTGCAGAACCATTCCTTTGGAAAAGCAGAGCAGAAAACCCACCCCCCAACCTTTCAAAAGCAAGGAGGGAGTTTTAGGAAAGGAGTTCCATGTTAAAGTTTGCTCAAGTACCTCCTGATGATCTCGGTTTGGGCACTTAGCGTTTGGCTGTTTTGGCTGATTTTTATCCCCCTTTGTGTGGTTAATATTTTACATTCACCTAGCACTTTCCAACCAGAATTCCCCAGAGTGCTTTGCAGACCAGAAGTGCTTCCTTCAGCCCTGAAAAGCAGGTCCTTCTGGGTTGGAAGGCAGCAGCTGTTTAACAGCACACATGACAATTTGGGGCAGAAAGTGCAGCAGCGTAGGCATCCAATCAAAATGGGAGGGGAAACTGTACTGGGAAAAATGTAATTTCTCACGCCGGAATCTGGTCAGAGAGCATGTGGGACTGGGCCCTGTTAAGCATGTGTCGAAGTCTCATCTGAAATATGACACCCCCAGCGGCACAGCCGCCCTTTGCACCAAGCTGGAGCACAGCATCTGACTCAGCGGCAGACTCAGAGAAAAGTGCCATTTGTTGCTGAATCACCAAGCTGTGAGTACACTATCAGATAACCGGTAAGAAATTAGCTGGGGTATTTTATTTTATACTTTGTTCTTTTTTGCAAAACCGTCAGAAGCTTGAAAACAAGCTTCCATTACTTGTTAGGCAAATAGCAAGCTGGGATTTCTGATTTTCCACTTCACTCGGCATGTTTTATTGTTCCCTCATTCACCCAACCCCATTCCCCTTCTTTCAGCCGCATGCTGCATCCCAACGCACAATCTCACTGGGGCATGGACTGTCTTCTTTGTTCTTTGTCTGTACAGCACCTAGAACAACGGGATCCTGACCCGACTGAGGTTCCTCAGTGCTTCCATAATACAGACAACAGGATTTATTTAGAAAACGTTGCATATGTCTATTTCCAGGAGTCAATATGGCTCCCTTGCGTTTACTTAATATTTAGACACCAGCATGAATAGATAGTGTAAGGTCCTGATCCTGCAAATGTTTACTACCAGGCATTATTTACTACAGTGATTAATGGGCAAAAATCCATTGATCCCAGCAGAGAATTTGGACTTTGCCTACAAGATATTCCCAGCTCCTCCTACTCTGAAAGTTAGTCATTATAATGCAACACACAATTAGGTCAAAAACAGTTACAGAATGGAATTCTTAGGTCATCCAGTCCATCCGCCTGCCAGTGCACGATTGTTTCCTTCAGTATATTCTCAGATACTTTACTGGTCTTAAGTGACTCACAAGATTCTCTTTCATGTTTGTTGTCATATAGGAATACATGCAAAGGAGCAGAGGGTGTGTAATTGTATGTACTAGGCGCTCATTTCCTCTCTATGTAATGTATACTCCAGCTGATTATACATTCGACCAGGAGCCTTCAGAGACCGGCTGGAAACATTTGCAACTGACAAAGTTCCCACTGGAATAGACACAGGAAACCGTTGTGACAACATCAAACTGACCTATTGCATCTCCAGCACCAGGCTCTATCTTGAGCTGGACAGGCTGCGGGTGTGCCGGGCTGCTGCTGTTCTTCACAGAGTCTGCGCTCGTTACAGAGGTAGTTTCTTTCCGAGAAACTTTAGACGACGGAGGCTCCTCCACTGTTATCCCACTTTGCCGCTGTCGTCGGCGTTTCTTGCTCCACAGCTCATGGCAATCCTGCCAGTGAGGGAGGCTGGAAGAGGACAAGACTTGGTGAGAGAAGAAACATAGGAAAAGCGACGAGAAGTCCTGAGTTACCCTTGCATGGGCTGGGGAAGTTCTCAGTAACACAAAGGGATCACTGAGACATTGTTCTGATGGCAGCAACATTACGAAACAAGGAGGGGTTTGTGTCCTACAGTGATGAAGACAACATTACTGTGCTCACACCGCTTAAACTGTACAGGGATCTTAATTAAGTCAGGGCTAGATTAGCTTTGATGCATGTAGCTCCTAGTTAGGACTCAACAAAAGGGTAACTGGGTGAAATTCTATGGCCTGGGACAGACAGAAGACTCAGATTAGATGATCTAATATAGGGGTTCTCAAACTTTATTGCACCGTGATCCCCTTCTGACAACAAATATTACTACATGACTCCAGGAAGGGGGACCGAAGCCTACACCCACCCAAGCCCCACTGCCCCAAAGGGGCGGGGGGGCGCACATCAAAGCCAAAGCCAAAGCCTGGGCGGTGGGGCTTCCACTTCAACCCTGGGCAGTAGGGGGTCAGACTTTGGCCCCGTGTGGTGGGGTTCGGGCTTTGGCCCTGGGCCCCAGCAAGTCTAACGCCAGCCCTGGTAACCCCATTAAAAAGGGGTTCATGACCCACAGTTTGAGAACCGCTGATCTAATGGTCCTGTAAGGATAAGGCCTTTTCCTGTAGCCATATTATAAGACCTAAGGTCTTTGTCTGCAGCCATATTAAGAGCAGCAGCCATTAGCTTAGAAGCAGGAAGTCATCCTCACATTCCATCTGAATTACATTAAAACAATGTCATATCAGGCTGTTAGGAAGGAATCTTGTCCTAATGGCACCTACTATAACCAGATAAACAGATTTTAAGATGGTTAAAGAAAACTTAGTTTGACAGCATCCTGTCGGTCAAGAAATCGCTTATCAATAGTTGTGAAATCCTCATTTCTTTATTGTTTTGTCATTATGGTCCCCACTTCTCTATTGTTTGTCTGTATGATCTCTGTCTTGTTCATTGATTGTTTCTGTCTGTTACATAATTAATTTTACTGGGTGTAAATTAATTAAGGTGGCAGGATGATTAGGTTAGAGAATTTTGTTACAGTATGTTAGGTTTGGTTAGTAAAATTTTAGTAAAATGATTGGTTAAGGCACAGCTAAGCAGGACTCAAGTTTCACTATATAAACTGGGGTCCAAAAGAAAGTTCTTTGGGAATCAACTCCAGGACACAGCCCCAAGATCAGAGCTCAACACTCTGCCAACCACACCGTGCAGAAGCTGGAGTCCTCCAGATGACCTGATCCTGTCTGGCCATCAAGAAAAGTTAATCTGTCTTATTGGGAGTGATGAGCATTGTATGTGTAGCGTGTGCATTCTGTTTTGGTGATTGTTAATAAATAGAGGGTAAGTAGGATATTACTGTGTAAGGCTCTTTCACTGGTAAAAGATCCTGTAAACTCACAAAAGATTAAGCCCTGAGTCCACCAGGAATGAGTGTTTGCTCTGAGCCCAGAGCCCACGGAGGGTAAAGTTAGGTGCCTTTTGCCTGGAGCCCTAGGAACTGGGAAAGGGTGGTGGTTCCTACATTAACCGGGTTATGCCTCGAGCCCTAGAAACTAGGTAGGAGATGGGTTCCCTAGAGTGTGCAAGTGATACATAATTTTGTGCGGGTAACAGTCCCTTTTGGCCTTAAAAAACAAAAACAAAAACCTCAATCTAGTTCACAGGCCCAGGAAAAACCCAGACTCCCATTTCACTGCCTTGCATATGTCTGGATTCCTCATTTGGAGCGTTAAGAGAGTTCAGTGCCTCGCTGAGACCTTTCAAACAATCCATGTTTATAGTTTTGGGTTTTGCTTGGGAACAGCCAGCTGCTCCAGCAGATTTCTAAACCCAAACCCATCAGGGCCTGGCCATTCATGTGACGTGCTAAATTGCAAGACAAAGTGATGGTCTCATGATGGGGCTGCCCTTGGCAGCTCTAAAGGGGTCACAGGTATTTCAAAGCCAGTCATCCCTGCATGCGGAGACACAAAGGAACAGGGTTTCACAATCAGTGTGCTCTGTGGGTGGAGCTGTGTGATGCTACTCAACAGCAACCCTTCTAGCCAATTAATAAGCAGTATTAACGAACTCAAAAGGCCCAGCCAATCCTCCTCAGCAAAGAGGTTGGGGGTTTTTAATGATACTTTACCGTTCTATATCATCTTCCATCAGAGGATCTGAGAGCACTTTACAAGCATTACTAAAGTGAGCTTCAGCCCCTGTGAGAGATAAGTGGTATCCCCATTTTACAGAGGGGGGAGGCAAAAGAGACACTAAGGTAAAGTGACTTGCCCACAGCCACGTGGCTGGGGCAGAGCAGAGCAAAGAGCCTAGGAATCCTAACTGGGGCCACCACTTTTGGCAAACTGCAGTGGGTGATGCCCATCGATACGTACTCTGGAGGAGCCATCTTGCCGAGGTCCACATCCTTAAGAAAATCGCTCTGCAAGGCCTGTTCTGCTGTGCAACGTTTGCTGGGGTCCAGCGTCAGCATGTGGTCCAGCAGATCAAGAGCAGCCGAAGGAACGCTGGGTGAAGATTATGGGAACCAGGTCAGAATTAAGAGGCTGTTCTAAAAGGAGAGGGCGGGTAGAAACTGTGCCACATGCTCAGAAAATGGCTTGACCACTCCCCTTGAGACATGGGGAAGACCCACCCAGTCCAAATTAATATTGGAGTCGTACCGGCTCAAGCAAGGAACACACTCCAAAGTATCTGTGGCACAAAAAACAGACACCGGATTCATAATATTTTCAGTGTCACTTTAGCCATTAGTGACTTTAAATTCCTATTTGAAGCCACAAGGCAAATCACATGATTAAGGTCTTCCAGAGACCATGCACACCACTGCCCTTGGAGGCAGACAATTGCAGCTTTCTGGGATAGCTGGTCCCTTGGGCCTGGTTCTCATGAAGGGAGTCTTGACAGGCTGATGCTGTCCTGAAAGTTTCCTAGCCAGTGGATTTAAAGTGAGCGCTGCAAAGAGCTGTGGGTGGGGTTAGAAGACAGCTCATTCTTGAGCAACAATCATGGGGTAGAAATTCAAAGAGGTGTTGATAGGCCACCTCCAGCTTTCCTGGGATGGGAAAGAGTCCCCCAGGAGGGCACAGTGAAATGGGAGAACTGTCCCTTCATCCCACCACCACCTGCCGTGCCACCTAAAGTAGAAGGCAGCCAGTGGACATTATAGTGCCATCACTAGCAAGCAGTTACAGAAGGTCACAAAGCCACAAACACAGTCACTCATCTCCTCTCTTATCAAACTCACAAAGAGAACTCCTCCCGTAGGCGCCTTCGGTATTGCTTCTTCGGTTTCATAGTGTTGAAGTAGGGCAGCTTGATGACGTCTGGCCACACAGCTGGGCAGGGGCTCCCGCAGAGCCGGCTACAAGAGAACCAGGGAACAAGAACACAGTCAGCATGCGCAGCACAGACAGCAGGAGAAGAAGAAGAGCTGCCCAAGTGAAACAATTTCCTCTCTGAATCAGCTTAGCATACAGACAGCCCAGGTCTGAGGACACACTGAGGAGGATTAGACAAAAGCTCAGGTAAAAGCAGTATCAGAAAGACAGAGGCTTATCTTGGTTTTAAAACCATTTGACAGACAAGAGTTTTCAGTGCTGATCTCTATTTTTGCAGGAGTGATTTTTACACTCAAATACTTACACCCTCACTTCACTATTGGTGTAAATATGAATAGTCAGGCATCAACCTGGTTTGCAAGCACAAACACCTAGAGGCCTAACTACTTGTATTTGTAGTTACGGTCATTGCTGGTCTCACTTTGCAAACTGATTAGGGCTCGAGAACGGCTGTGATACTAAGATTAAGTGCATGAGCAGTTTCCGCAGTACTACTTCTCACAGACATGCGCGCACAATGCTTTACCTGATTAATTCAAGCTGAGCCAGTTCCAGATTGGCTTGAAAAATAGGCTTCTTTGTAAACAGTTCCCCGAGGATACAACTGGAAGAGGAAAACCGACAGGTCATGACAGCAGACACTGGGGATGATCATTTGACTAGTGTTGCATGTCTGGCTATAAGCAGCGTTGCCTGAGGGTTCATTTGCATCCGAGCTCAAAACTTGGAGCTGACCAACTAACCTGCGTGCGAAGAGTCAGCCATCACATGCATTTAGGGAGCAACACTTGCCAGTGGCCCTGTTAAGATGTCACACCTGCGACATATTAACTCTTCTCAGGCAAAGGGAAATGTAAACAGGATCATGAAGGCTTAGCTAGGCTAGTCTATAAGAAATGGCCAGCAGTATTTCACCTGCCTTGAAAAAGATAAATTGAGTCTATTATACCTCCAGCTAGGAAAAAAATAGAGGAGGGAAGAGTCCATTATCCATTCAATCCCTGGCCTCTGTGGTGAGCCTTCCGACAGGAGTACCAATTAGTGCCAAATATAGCAGTGGTCTGATGTGGGCACCTGGGCTAACATCTCTTTCTCTGTTGGACACTGAACAACAACTTGACTTCATAGTCACAGTTTTCAGAAGGGATCGGCACTCTCAGATTGGGGCCAAATTGTCAAGAGAGCTGAGTTCCCACTAAAAGGCCAACATAAGCAAGCAGATTTACAAAACAGAGCTCAGCCTGTCGTGTGCTGAGCTCAGCTGAAAATTCATCCGAAAGCATCACAAAGAAAGCTGCTGGGTGCTGAGCCCTTTGGAAAATCTGGCCCCACCTGTGGATCCTGCATTCTTGAAACTCAAGTTCTGAGATTCTTTAAAAATCTTGCTAAATTCACAAGCATCAAATTGCTCTGGTGGCTATATAAGGCCACTGGAAGGCCCTGAGTTCTCCAATTTATGATCTTGTATGGATATTGCTCTCTTCTGAGAAATCTAAACTTCCTTTAGCTTCTCTGTTTAAATAAAGTTTCCTTGATTCCGAAGAACCTCCATCATGTCATCAATTCATTGATGCACTGAGTCAGCAAGCTGCACAAAATGAACAAAGAGCACCTGAGAAATGAAATTCCCTTGTGCACCTTAATGGGGCATTAACTTCAAGGCTTACTAGTTAAAATTTAAATAGTAATGACATCTAAGCAAGTGGTTTAGAACTAAACATAACGATGCCTCAGTCACTGTAAAAAGCTAACTAGGTAAATTTTATGCTACTGTTCTTCAATACTAATGTACACTGGCCTTCCTACACGCGTTCAAATATTCCACACTCGCTCTTAAGAGTGCTTAATAAATGTTTCAGTTACTTGGGTGATAAGGCACCCTTATTTTGGATCCAGTTTAAAAACATTTTAGACTCTGCCTCAAGTTTTCTCATCAAAATATTTACAAAGCTAATACAAATTTCACTGGGTTAACGTCAACTGTTATAGCTAGAGAGAAAACTCTGCTAAAGAGGCCTTTTCTCTACTCCTGTCCCCACTACAGCTCAGTCAGGGATTCACAGACACGGCATGGTCACAGTTAGTAGCACAGAATTGACTTAACCATGCTAAAGCCTTGGACAGGGTCTAATAATCACCAAACCTGTCATCTAGGTTTTGACTGCAGCACCTTTGTTTACCCGGTGTAGCAGAAGAATGAAATTCCACCTAGATCTCTTTGACCCCATGGAGATTTTGCCAGTTTACAAGTCCAAAGATTTTATTTTATTTTTTTCTAAACTGAGCTAGTTTGATGTAGAAGTCAACGAGAGAGAATATACAAATTCTACAAAGGTCCATTGTGCAGAATATTAACTGCACTGGATTTGGAATTTACCCAAAGTTTGCTAACTAAGCATGGCTGAAACTATACCAGGGATGAAGGAAGTGAAAAGAAAGAGGCATTATTTTAGTAGGTGGGCTACGTATAGTAATGGTAGCGGTCTTACATATGTCAAAAAAAGAAAGTCATTATAACCAGGAATTAAGCCCTTTACAGGGAAAGATACAGCTACGAATTTTTAGCAGACCATCCCCAAGTTTCCATTTAGACGAACCCTTGTGTTAAAAGTTTAATTAATGATAGTTCTGGGAAAGACACAAGGGTTACATCACCAGTACATTTTCGGAACTTCTCAAATGTTGCAGAGACGAGATCAAGTGGAACCTACTTGTACGGTTATTATTGCATGACCAACAGATACAACACATTACACAAGGCTGTTCTGTCAGAACCTTTAGAACCACATTTGGACTCTTTCAGATTCTCACAGCTCAAACAAAATGCTACCGAATAAAATGAGGCACTTACCCACAGCTCCACACGTCTATGGCTGGTGTGTAACGCTCCTCGCCTAGCAGCAATTCTGGAGGTCGATACCATAATGTAATGACTTTATTTGTGTATGGACGGCTGGAAGGTAAGATGACAGACTTACATTTGTACAGTTCTTTTCATGTCAGTGGATGACAAAATGCTTTAAGAACCATGGCCTTCGCTTTCAAACACAGGGGCCTAGAATTAGGCAGTTAAACAAGAGCAGCCTAGTTTTCAGAAGTGTGGGGGAGGGGGCACACAGTTCCTCTGTAAGTCAATGAGAGCTGTAGGTGGGCCACATGTCTGAAAATCAGGCCACTTCTTTAAGTGGCTAGCCTCAGAAATCCTTGCTGATACACCCACATACACAAATCACCTAACCCAGCACTGAGGTGCAGCTAACTCCAAACTGGAAGGCAGCTGAGGTTTAACAGCAACCCTGCTGAAAAGTTAAGGTAGGAAGTGAAAAATAATGGTACAAAAATTTGAAGAGCAGACTCATGGTAGTCAAGGAAGTGAAACTTCTGCACAGTCAGCTGGGTTTGTCTAAAGAAAGGCTATTAGACAGCTGGCATAGTATTACACATTTACTCTATAAAGGGACTGCCGGCTAGCTTCCCAGGCTGACCGAGTATTGGGGCATCAGGAGACTCAGTGGTTCAATTCACATATGTTAGCAAATTCCCCCTTTGAGTGACTTACCTCTCTTCAGAGCTGTACAGTCGAGCAAGTCCAAAATCTGCAAGTTTGATCTGCCCACTGAAAAACAAAAGCACAACTATTGGCATGAGTTACAGATGGGATCACTTGCTGAAATAGAAAGAAAGGTAACAGAAAGGACCAAGGACAACTGGTGTTTGGCAACTGCTCATGCTGGATATGCCTGTCTGATTTTTAACAGATCCTATGCTCTATGGAAGGAAAGACATACAAGCATTCAATTTCACGACCATCACAAATGGGCATGTGGCTGCAGTGACTTGCAGTGTTACGATCAGATTCTATCAGTTTTAATTTTCCCTCACTGGCGTTCAGATGGCGACCTGAAGAATCCTAGAAAACTGTCTCCAATTTGTAACCTATCCCACAAAGAACTACACTGCATCCAGCGACTTTAGCAGAAGACTACATAGGAAGTCATTCTGACACCTCTATGCCACTCCTAAAACTGGTCTCCAGATGGTCAACCATGAGGGACATCGGAGCCCACATCCAATACACTGCCACCACCACAATCCCAGCCTCTAAACAGCTAAGGAATTAAACTCTGACAGTGCAGAGCATGGGTGGTGTCTGCATGTGATGGGAAGTGAGGAGGAACAGTCAGAAAAATCCAGAGACACTGAGAGAGAGGAAGACTCCTTTCCCACATTATTTATGCCAACAAAGGACTCAGTGGAGATGGTGCTGGAATAAAGCCATTACATTCTCCCCCAGGGACTTTGAGACTTGAACCTAGCAGCAATAGCTGCAGGAATACTCCTTTGGGCTCTTTCACTGAACAAACACCTTATTTATTATAACTCAGCCTTCCCACAATGTTCTTTATGACATTTTGTTGCAGATGGTTTTCAGTAGCAAGGTTTAACCTTGTGATGCACCCGGAATGATCCATTCCAGGATGCCATTTCCTATTCAAAAGGCATATATGTTTCCTTTAACATAACCAAACCAGTCCTCTAAATACTAGTATTAAATAAGCAACATTTTTGTTGAAATGCTGTGGAGTCAGAAACTGCACCCAGACACGGTTTGCCATCCTTAAGAGACTGAGATAAGGAGCAGTAAGCTTGCCAGCAAAAGGTCTCTTCTGCAGAGGTTGCCGCCAACAGGAAGTTAAGCAGAAGGTTATTAGGCTCATTCACCTTTGGTTAAAGAAAACTCCTATTACAGATGCAGCACCTAGGGGACCTATTGCTTAATTAGAATATCTGTCACTTCTGATGGAAACACACAGGAGACAGGACCACTACAGCAGATAAGATCCTTGTATTCTTTCCCATAATCTAAATGAATCAGTGAGCTATCATCTCACCGCTCAGATTAGCCAGTTTGATGAAAATCATCATCTACCCTATCCAGTACCAAGTTACCTGTTGTTTAATAAGATGTTGGAACATTTAATATCTCGATGAAGGAAGTTCTTTTTGTGACAATAATCCAGCCCCTCCATCAACTGTTTCATGAAAGACTTGATATGGTCCTCTGAGAAATGCACCAGGCCGGATTCTAGCAGCCCCATGAGGTCATGGTCCATGTATTCAAACACAAGGTAAAAGGCACCTGCCACAGAAACAGACAAAGTTTAAGACGGGGGGTGAAAAGTAGAGTCAAAAGTTTCAATGTTTTTGGTTATGTAGAGGAATTGCTTCAAGATAAAGGCCAAGATTTAGAAAAAGGTGACTTGTGATTTTATGTGCTCAGCTGCATACTTCTGAGGCAGGGGGTGAGGAAGGGAGGGGGTCTGATCTCCAGAGGGCAGGAGCTCAGCACTTTTCTTTTCATGGAAAGCGACAAAAGGCCAGAGTGGAAGCATTACCATAAGCTACCTATGGCATCAAGGACTTGAATCTGCTGGAAAAAGGGACTCTCCAAGTGCAACCTAAACGGGCTGTATTTTTAAAAGCACCATCGAACTTAGAAGTGAGATAGGATGGGAAACCTTCCATACCATTAACTGGCTCTTGAGACAGGCAACGTTATCCAGCATAATAAAGGGACTGCCCACTGCTGGGGGAAAAATGCTACAGCTAAACCAGCAAAGGCTAACTCAGTTTTAAAGACTGATCACTCACAAACCTCCCGGGACAGAAACAAGTATACTTTACCCTTGGGACGCACTAAGTGTGCATCGGCTCTGTAAAGTGACAGGACTCTAAGATTGGTACCGTGGCATTCCACATTCATTGCCTCCCAATCACATTCATCTCAAGCATGCTTAGTTTACAAGAACAAATATATTTCTTCTAACAGACAGTTCTGCAAAGTCAACCTGGACCCTTGTACAGCACCACCATTATTAAAGGATCTGCAGCCCATTTTTACACCTATGAAAATCCACAGTCTTCAATAGGAACAGGGTTGCTCAGGTGTAACTGATTAAGATTTAAGCAACAATTCTGTTGTTGATGCACAAGGGACAGACTTCAGCTCACTCTCAGCTCACAAACTCCCCCCACCCCTCCCATTTTAGACAGTCTGATACCCTGCAGAGCCAATGCAGCCAAGGGAGAAGACGCTGGAGTCTTCTCTTTAGAGCATCAACAGAGTAATTCATTATGTTGATACCAGTTTCCAAACGGCGTAACTATTGATCTCGGCCTCTAGCAGCTCATGAGCTAATGCTGCTATAAGACTGCCGCAAAGCTGGATACTTGGACTAGTATGAATGCTTGGAGTCTTGGGAACACTTCCAAGCAATGATTCTGTACCAGTGATCAGAAAACGCATGTTCTGTTGCAGGCAACCCACAAAAAGGATAATATCTGGTACCGAAGCAAAATCAGTAGCAGGCTGTGGAGATTTTGTTGCTGTGATCTGCAGTCATAAAATACATGTAGATTTTTTTTTTTAATCCAGATGCAGACACATAGCAACAGGCAACTCTAGAGTTTTCTCTAGCAAGAAACCCTATAATAAATCAGAACTGTATCAGATTTCTAGACCCACCCTTACACCAGGACAGTAAACAAGGTGTTGGAGACATTTCTGTTAGTTAAACCACACTATGCAGCTAGCAGTACCTTTGTCCTTTTTGAAGTCCAGTGCATCTTGTTTGTCTGTAACAATTTCCTTCATGTTAACAACGCTGCGATGGATCAACTGCCGAAGGATTTTAATCTCACGGATGGCCGTTATGGGGAAGCCTTCCTTCTCATTGTCCAATCGCACTTTCTTTAAAGCCACCAGTTCACCTGTCAAAACAAGTCAGTGTCAAAGTGTTTGCAGACAGATACTCCAAATAATCCAAATGATACACTCTTGATGCTGTCCCGCCTCTGGCCTGCCCAGGCCTTTGAGTTTGGTCTTTTTATGATTAGTTTTCATTAAGAAAACTGCTCATTCAGTCTTTAATTATGTTCTTAGCAAAGACCTTTCTAGGCTCCAGTTACATTGGTAATAGAAGAACATTGCAATCTGAAGACAGTTAGGGATGGGCAACTTTAAGGTAGTAGCCGGCCACAAAAGCCACTAAAACCCTTTGGGCTGGGGCATGTGTATGTTGGGTCCTGCCCCCAGAGGGTGTGACACAGCGTATGTGTGTTGGGTCCTGGCCTCCAGGGTGGGAGTTGGAGAGTGAGTCCACCTGACAGCGACGGCTATTGTCCCAGAAGGTTAGGCCCAGCTACCTGATCCGGCCCACTGGTTCTCACCATGTGATGCCTTGCCCCACATGCTGCTAGATGCCTGCCCTAAGCTGGGCTGTGGCAGGCCAAATAAGATGATCTGGTGGGCCGGATGCAGCCCTGGGCTGCTGCTGCCCATCCCTGCATGAAGACATTTTCCAAAAAAGTTACATGGCTCAATCTGAACTCTATCTTAAAGTATTTCTTTGCTTGGGAATACTATTTCACTAGTTCAACACAAAAGAGCTACTCAGTGAAGTGGTGGTTAGAACCAGTCAGAGGGTATCAGGACTCCTGGTTTCTATTCCCAGCTCTGCAAACAGCTAACTATGTTACTTTCCCAAAGTCAGTTCAAACCATGTGGCGTGGTTTCTCAATCTGAAAAATGAGGACGCCACCTTCTTCACACAGGAATAGGGCTTGTGAGATTCAGTGTTTGTAAAGCATTTTGAGATCTTGAGATGAAAGACGTCCTAGAAATGCAAGGTACATGACAATAGAGCTTCACTAATTTGCACTGACTGGGAGACACAACACGAATTAGCAAGTGGACAGCACACTAAAGAGCAAGGATCCCACCATCGCAGAACGTGGTTTGTTCATTTAATCTGGAATTGATTTCTTATACTTTGTAATTCACTGGAAAACGCACTGTAGGACATTGGGTGAAACACTTCGTATTAAGCAAACTCACTATCTACAATGCTGTCTCGTCTACTAAAACTTTGCTAAGTGGGGAGAGAACACCATCTATGTGCAAACTATAAAGTGCAGGATTAGCAAACTCTCCCATAGTATACCCACATAAAACCAGAAACATTGAGAGCAATTAGATGCTACAATACTAAGCAGAGAAAGGTGAGTTAAGAACAGGATCACAGTTTTGTTGAACTTATTTGCTTTGGTCACTCTACATTAGAGTCTTTGTTGTGCCAATGATCTCATCTGTGGCTTGACAGACAGCAGCCATGAAAACAAATTTGTGGGTTTCACAGGAACAAAAGAACAGTTAGATGCCAACTTCCAAAGAAGGCCAATGGGGTTTGGGAAGCCTTGCTCCCCGAGAGTCCTCTGAAAGTCCATGTTCCAAAGTCCATTACTGGTCATGGTGGTATTCCCCATTGAGTGGTAACAGCACTAAAACTGCAATGAGCTTTTAAGCAGGCTCACTGTGATAGCACCAAAAATAATTAAAAAGACATCCAAGAATCACTTAGGGAAATTCTTTCAATATTGCCTTATTCAGACTAAGGCTATATCTAACCTTTACCTGTATCCTTGTCCTTGGCTTTGTACACTTGCCCATATGTTCCCTCTCCAATAATCCCAATGATATCAAATTTATCCACGCAGCGCTTCCCCCAGTCGCTTTCTGTCTGTCTCCTCTCACCATAACGAGGACAACAGATTCTGAAAAAGGGAAGATTAGTTTTAAAATCCCGAACAATAGGACTTGATCATAACTGCTTTAAATGGAAGTGAATTTTTTAAATTTAAATCCTAAAAATTAATAGACTGGAGAGCAATTTGGTCATCTTACCTATCCAACTTGTAACACAGGATTGTTCCTCAGACTACAGTATACCTTAAATCTAGATAGTAATTACCAACAAGCAAAGGGATACCATCACTTCCTTGGGGGGGACTGTTCTGTAGTCTAGCAGATTGCAGAGTCAGGACTTTTAGACGGTGTGCTAGATCAGTGTTTCTCAACCTTTTTGATACCAGGGACTGGCTTGCTGCGTCAGGGAGATTTCAGGGACTGGCGCCAGGCCAAAGACCGGTTATTGAGAAACATTGTGCTAGATGGAGGTGAATTTTCTTTACTCAATACAGCAGGCATCACTAGACAAACATTTATATCAACCCATCCCACACAACAATATTTATATATCATACTAAGAACAGGAAAAAACATAATAAGAACAGGAAAAAAATTAACTATCCAAGCAACAAATGCCATCTTTAATTTAAAATGGCAACTACTGTACTCATTGTTTCAACCTGCCCTAAAATGAGGCCTGTAACAGGCTATTTCCATGGTTGCTTTCATGACTAATTCTCATCAAGTGCTATTTTGTAAATTTTTACTCCAATAGTCTTTAGTGAATTACGCTATATAGTCCTATACCTCCTACAGGCAGAGTAGCCAAATGGGACTTTTTTCTATGCCCATCATCCTGCAGTGTTATGCTATATCAGGTCCCTACACTTAAAGAACAGACCTAACAATTGTACAAGACCAAAGAGCATAATTTGAACTCCATCCAATGTCATCCCTTATTTCTCCACATACAATGATCTAAAATGGGGATCAAGGGTTATGATATATCAAAACACACTACTAAAAGGTTCTCAGTATGTCTCACCATTCTTCAGTTAGCCTGTACCTCAAACAAATGGATTTGCCCTGTCTTATGAACGGAGAATGATACACAGGATTCTGCTAAAGATCTTGTTACATTGCTCTTAATGTGAGTGGGGTTTGGACAGAAGCCAATTGGTATTCTTTACTGTAACATAATTCTTTCATAATTTTAGATTTGTTAAGTATTTTGAAATGAACATAGGACATTTGATCATTATTTAGGACACAATGTAGCAAATATGCCTTGGGAAAGGAAAGAAAACATAGAAGACACTCCTAATTGTACAAAAGAGTTTATACCCTTGACGAATGCATAGTTCTCATTAGCGTTAAAGAAAGTCAAGTATGCCCACTGAGTGGAGAACAGATCACCAATACTTCACCAATGTCATGGGTGAAGGTATGTAGCCCCTTTCCTGAACAACTGCTTCCTAGAAACACTGAAGATTCTACATCAGGTTGTTTGTCAGCCAGGTTTCTTTGGCTTCAGAATGACAGGTCCTTTCCCAATTCAGCCACAATACTGTTTTCAAGGCAATTGTTAAATGAAAGTTTATGAGAATTTTCAAGGTGGACTAGGTTTAAGGTGTACATGAAACACTCCAGTAATTCACACCATAGGAAGGATCATGTAATAGATTATAGAACAATGGGACCTGTCAGAACCTTGACAAAATAAAGTCTGAATTACAGGCAGGCATTGTGATGCAAATATGCTACATTTCACCTGCTCTTCCCCCCCCATCTGTAGCCCTTCTAGTTTGTTAATATTCAAATGGATGGAGAAAGGACCCCATTCTCCTGCATGGACAAACACCCGTGTTTAGACTGACAGACAGAGCCTTAAACCTGTCAAATGTGAACTAGAAACCCAAAGGAGTCGGTGCAGTGAATAAAAGAAAGCCAGCACAACAGGGGTTTAGTTTCTTTCGAACAATGTTTTGGGTTTTGTTTAGAGGCACAGTATCATGATTCAAGCCTGTCTCAAGTCAAATGATTTCCAGAAAAAATTATGGGTTGTCCAGAAGAGAGGTAAGTTGGGCTGTAAAACAGAACATGCCCCTTGAAGAAACACAAAACTGAGATCCTGAATATGTGTAGTCATTAAAAATCCACTAGTACTTTTTGCACAGCTGGTAGCATTAACAGCAGTGTCCTGACTAGACTCCAACTGGGCATTTGCATTGTGCCTACTTACACTTCTCTCTTCAGATTCATCAAATACATTAGGAATTTTTTCAACCTGAAGTGACTTGCTAGGTTGCTGAGAACTGCTAAAACAGTTGCAGATTTAACCTCAGAGGTAGGTGCATTTTCATGATAGGGAAAACAGTTTCAATGTCCAATTTCTAGCCACATTCTAAAACACTCTGGGATCTTTCTGGATGAAAGGTGCTATATAAACACAAGATCACCACCATAAGAAGACACTGTTTAGAGATGCTAGCATGCAGTCTGTGCAAACACTTACTTTGGTCTCTTTTTGAATGGTTGCTGAGGTGGTGTGGCTGCCTTTGGTTCTGGAGACTCCGGTGGAGATGGATCCCCTCCAGGAAGCTCTGGAGGGAGCGGGAGGTCCATGAGCAAGTGTCGTGGTCTCTGCTCTCTCTCTTTCTTCACAAGTTTTGGAGGAAGAATCTCCTTTGGACTAAATCCCAGAAAGTTACAGCAAGTTAATACAATATGGTCAAACTTAAGATGCCACTTCAAATAAAGAGGATCACAGGTGAAAAGTTTCAGACTTGAGTGCCTGAAGTTAGGGGGCCAAGTATGGATTTAGGAGCCTAGCTCTAGACACTAAGGGTTAAAATTAAGCATCTTTCTTGTTTCAAAGCCAAAGTCAATGTAGAAAAATACTAAATTAAAAACACAGTCCAGCCTCAAAAGACCACATAACTCTTTGCAACTAAAAGTCTCCCATGACAGTGGAATAAAAATTCTTAACATTATATAAACGCAACAACAAATTTGGGATATAACCTGTTATCTATTTATTGAGCCCTATTTCCCATCTCCTGTCTACTCATTAAAACAGATTTAAAGGCATGTTCTGATCCTTAAGCCCATTAATGGCCATTGCAAATCTACAACATGGAAGCAAAACTAACCATCTCTCCACTATATTGCCTTTAACTCAAGGACCTAACGCAAGGACAGAAATGGGGCAACAATAACTTCTGCATATTGCAGGTAGATCACCAGCTCATTTCTTCTTTTATTATGGTACCAATGGTAATGTAGTGTTATCTTTAACTAGTGGAAGACTGATATGCAGAATCTAGTTTATCGGGGGTTGGGGGGACACGGAAGGAGTATCAGGGAGAATTCCTGGATTTGAATAAATTGGAATTAAAATCCAAGTTGAATGGCAGTAGGCAAGTCACATTATTCATAATACTTACCCTGTACAAGACTCCACCCTCCCCAGGAAAGGGAAAAGCTGTCTATTGAGAAATAGACAAGCAGCCTTTCTTGGATCATTCTTAGGGCAACCTGCTTGGGGAGGTTGATGCATTTCAGCATCAGCAGGTCTAAAATTCTGCTCGTCAGCACAAAGAAGCCAATGCAACTGAACTGATGGGAATAGAAAATTAGGAAAGTTACCTTACTCACTAGCCACTTCCCAACCTAGCTGAAACCTGTGATGAAACACAATGTATTCCACAAATGAATACAGAAGCAAGACATGGAAGGAGGTTTTGACTGAAGTACAGTACTTTCCCCTTTGGAATTACTGAGTCCTGATACTCTTTAAAGGAATAGACAAAAAAAATTTGTCTTTTTACTCCTACTGAGGTCAGCACATAGGTTTAGTGAACTAATTAGAAAAGCCCTGCTACTCCGAGTACTAGAGGAAAACTGTCACTGATATGTATCACTATGGCTGTTATAAGCCATGAAAGTAACAACAGACACAAGAGAAAGATCTATGGGCCTGCTCTTGCCCCCGTTTAAAAGTCACCCGAAGTACTGCAGTTGACTTAGAAGAGCAGGATTGCCCCGTATTGGTCAGTCTTAACGAAAGCAAAGAACATCAGCGTTAAGGCTGACAAGAGGAGCCCTCAAAATGGGATTCAGACATGGGATCGAGCCGGCAGGCTAAAAATAGCAGTCTAAACAGGGGTGGCCCGGGTGGCAGCTCAGATTAGCTGCTCGAGTACGAACGTTCCTGGGGGCGTGGGCAGGTTTGTACTTGGGCAGCCAGCACAAGCTGCTGCCTGTGCTACCACTGGCTGCCCTGCTATTTTCGGTGCACTAGCTCAAGCATGTTCCCAGCTGCAGTGTAGACATCCCTAAATGTCGGACGAAGGCACCTAACTCAAGTGCCACGTCTGAAAATCAGTTCTTGTGGTAGAGCCTGATCGACTTGGTCAAATTATCTCGCCAGCTTCATAGGTTATAAACAAGCTATTTGAAGAATATTTAAAAGTTATGTATTCGGATTCAGCGCCTAGTTATTTCAGCCTGTGTATGCCATCCACCACCAGGAGAAGCAGTTCCTGTCCACCAACTGCAATGGAGCTTTACCCACTTTTGCTAGCAGGGAATTTGTTCTAGATCCGTAACATTATGCAGTGTTTTAACATGCTCCACACACCTTCATCCAAAAAAGCCTGAATTTGATAATTTTGCAGCTTGCTGGGAAGAGTATTTGTTTGACGAGGTTTTTGGGGAAGGATGAAGATGTGTTGCTCGGTAGCATCTGGAGAGGAGAGGCTTTTCTGGAGTTTTTTCCATGGTTATCTGCTGACTGATGTAAATTGTCACCTTCGTTTGATTATTTAAGGCTGCTGGCTAGCTGGAGTTAATTTATTTGTATCTCAGAATTATGCTGCTAGGTGGCTATTTTAAATTTAGTTATGGTCAGGGCGCACAGACATTTGCATAGCCATTCTTTTTTTTTTAAACACTAAATCTAAACAAACATCACTTCTGCATTACCTAAACCTGAGTGTTGCATACAGATGGAGTGGAAAACCTTAAAGATGAGCTGCAAACCTTCAAAAAACCAAAACCCCATCAATACAAAGAACAAGGGAAATAAAATCCCATAACAGTAAAACAGCTGTAGCTGCTCTAAAAAACTGTAATTAGCACATCTCTTAGCTATTTTGGGGATAGTCATTACCTCCCAGAGATCCTGAGGAATTCAAGCTATGAGACTTAGAGTGACATCAGCCATCACATGCCTAAAATGATTCTAAAACCTTCGTTTCCACTCCCTCCTCATGCCCTCTCCTGTAAGATGAAACATCTCATGCTGCATCTGAACGCAAAGGTGAATCCTTTGGAATGATACATCACGAGTCTTTTTAGCATTACACTAGCATGAAGAGAAAGGTACAAGAATCTTTATTTACTCATCTGAGCTGCATTTTGTACTTGGGTAACTCCAATAGGATTCTAAACTTCATGCTTGCCATAGTCTTAGAAATCGAGAAGGGCATGTGTTTTTTCCACATGTTGGAAACAGAATAAAGAAACCTACTTAAAGAAATTTTGTTCACAAGCAACAAATAGTTATAAGTGATTGAAAACAATGTACTGTGCATGGTCCATGTGTCATTTGCAACTAACACCTGCTAACCCTAATGAAGTGGCTTTATTTGTTTGCCTCCTCTTTTTTCAAATGAACTGGCTGGCTGAGAACTTGTTTGCCAATCTTTGGGTGGAAATATATTCCGCAATTATGTTATAAATCTCTCAAAATACACAATGGTAGTGGAGGTAAAATGAAGAAACTGACAAAGCTGCAAGTCAACCTTGAAAGAGTAATCAGCCACTCATCTGGGGACACATACAATATTAGCATGGCAGTGATGAAAATAAGAGGTGTGTGAGTTTGTGGTAAAGTTTATGATGCTTTACAAGGCTGGCTTAACTATACCAGAGCTGACTCAATAGGCTATAGGCTATTATACCATGTTAGCAACCACAGCATTATGTTTAGTGTGTACTTTTCCAATACAAGTACTGGTCTAGGTACCACATTAAAGCTATTCTTTCCACTCTCGCTGCTATTTAAAAAGCTGAACAACACTAAACCAAGTGCTGTTTGTGAAAGACAACATAAGGCTGCACAGGTCTAAACTTCTATAATGTATTGTAATGATCACAATTACAGCAGTACCTTGCTAATACTAATGCCTAAAGGATCGATTGAGAACAGTAAGTGAACAAAGAACATATAATGAACTTTGTTCACGTAAGAAGTGGTAATAATACTTCAAAGTATACTAGTAGATTGTTTTGTTTTACATTATGCAAGAGTAATTAAGTCTTATATTAAGATATTCCAGTACCTCTTTACTGAGAAGTAGAGAGAGAGCAAGGGTTTTGGTGAGCAATTAAGTAAAAAATAGTGAGGACCTAATGTGGAATCATTCACAAATTACAAAACTTCAAGAAAGTATTCTGCCATGACAAAAAAGTTTTTAATCCTTTTTCAGTTGATTCTATTTCCTTTGCCCTGGTTTATTCAGATAATTTCCATCACCATAAAAAGTGTGTGTTTGGAGTCATCTAGGGGATTAGTTGAGTAATCTATCAGATCTCAAAATGATTGGTGTAGCAGTCAATACTACAACTCACTTGGGAAAGGACTCAGTCTTGACATTCTGCTTAGGGCTTATCTATAAGTGAACTCTCAGGAGAATTAATTAGAATTAATTTAAGATGTGAAATTAAAGATTGGTTAAACTGCATTAAACCCCTGTGTGACACAATCAAAATTAAGATCACTTTTATTTTGAATAAGAGTATCCACACCTGGGTTTAATTTGGTTTAAGTAATCCACTTTAAAAGTTAACTTGGATTAATTTCCTGAGCATCCCTATGTAAACAAAACCCCTTAGAGATAGACAGTAAAGGGTTACCCTCTTCCACATTAAAATTATATAACAATGTAATTAGATAAGCAGCATGGGGCACAGATAAAGAACAGGTTGCACGTAAAACCACAGGGTGAATTACAATTAAAACTACTGAACTACGCATGGTTTCCTTATTCCCAACAACCCTCCTCCCAGATATGCTACTTAACTTCTGAGATTCTTTTATTTTCTGTCTATGGCCTTGCTTACAGGACAAAGTTGCACCAGGTGCGATTTTAAAGCAGCTTAGTTAGTCTGAGACAAACTTCTGTCGACACTCTTAGTTCAGTTCATTATAAATAAATAAAATACTACCTAGTTCTCATATAGTACTTTTAGTTTAGCTTAAATCAATTAGCAATTGATTTAAAAACCCAATGTAAGTTAAAGCAATGCAATCTGTTTCAGGTAGACAAGGCCTGCATGTCCCAACAACATGCTGGAAGTGTGACACTGCTTTGTGTTGTCCTCTCCTATAAGTCACATGCTCTTTCCTGTTACTTTAACACAGCTTTTTGGAGCATTCCAGTTTTTATAATAATTCAGGACCTTCTCTTGCAAGCTGCTGCACGCAACAGGATCCCTTCTCCCATGTGAAGCCCCACCTTCTCCCATATTTTTTTTTGTAACTGTTTTTTAAAAAAAGCCTCTAAACTTCTCTTCCTCACTGAGATTTTGTGTTAGTTTCAGCACTGAATCATAAGCCCCTCAAAATAGCTATTCTGGATGGAGAGACGGACAAGAAGATAACATTGTGAACGACGACGTGACAGGGCATTTAGTTATGAGTGGTGTTTTCAGCAGAATGGCACAGGCTTCAACAGAATCAAGTACAAAACTAGGTATCTTCTAGGAAACATATACAGGGTAAAGGAGGAGTCACCAAGCTAAAAATAAAATCTCTTCTCTGTAACGTGTTAGTACAATGTATTCCAACCCAAGCAGCACTGAGGTTTCCACATGACCTTACCTATCTAAGTCATCTTCCCCGAGCAGAATAGGTGGGAGCGGGAGTGGAGGCAGCGTTGAAGTCTTCAGGTGTGGGATAGCGGCCGTCACAGACACCTGTGGTTTTGTAGAGACCTGGACAGAGGGCTGAGAGTTTGCCTGAGTGGACAAAGCAGATGTTCTTGAGTGGGAAGAAGATGGCAAAGAGGCTGGGACTGAAGTAGGGACCTGAACAGAAGTCAGCTGGGAAAGCGGTAGAGGTGGAACAGCTGGTGATGGAGGCAAAGGAGGCAACGGGGGAATCTGAGGCGGCGGTGTAGTCGTTGGTAGAGGTGGAGGAGGTGATTTTATTGAGGGCAATGGAGGTGGGTTCTCCTTCTCTGTTGTCTCTGTCTCTTTTGGAGTTGCAATCTCCTCTTTCACTACTACAGACTTGGAGTCTTTTGTTCCCATCGTTTTTGAGTCTTTAACTGGAGCTGCATGCTTCTTCTCAGAGTTCTCGTCTATCTTGGTTTTTATTGGCTCCAGAGATGTTTTAGTCTCTGCATTTATGTGTATTAAATTAACCAGTTCCGTATCGGAGGCTGATTTTTCAGATTTAATGATTTTGGGTACCTTTTTAGACTCCGCCCCTGTCTCCTTAACCTCAGATGAGCTGTTCTCTTTTATAGACAGAAAAACAGGTGAGTTCTTTGCCTCCTTCCCATCCACCTTTGCTGCTGCTGCCGCTGCTGCAGCTCGTTCCTTCTTTTTCCTGCTAAGCTCTGCTCCCAGGCTGGAGTTCAATGGTAGCCTCGCAGGCGATATACTGGAATGGCGACTACGTGAACCGGACCTCTGCTTTTTACTGTGAGATGATGAGTGTCTTGAATATACAGGACTTCGACTTCGGGACTTCACAGACTTCCTATGGAAAGAGCAGGAAGCAGAAAACTGAGATGCAGTCTGATGCATACTCTGTTAGTTACTGAAATTAACATATAGGGATAGCCCTCTTGAAAGACAAGAGCATTCATAAATTGTCAACTCCACTTCTGACCATACCCAAGGCTTGTCTGAGGACACTTAAATTAATGATACCAGTTTGATGACACTTGAAAATAATCCAACATCTAGGGAGCTTCCAAGGTCAAAGATCCTGCTGCTTACAAATCAACAATTAAAACAACAGAACCGCAAGATGAGGGTTAGACAAACCCCAAGTTGAAGAAGAGATAACAGATGCACAGTGCTTGACTGGAGGATTTTAGTTGAGAGGATGAGCTGACAGTTTACGAATCTTTCAGGGCAATAGAGCAGGAGGGAAAACACAATGATAAGACATGACTATTGCTTGTGGGAATGTTCTGCACAACCTTGTGGCGTTGATCAGTGGTGTTACAGTGAGGCAGTGATATTCAGACCTCAGTGGCTAAGGAATCAAACTAGCAATCAACATTACCCAAAACAGACACAGTAGTGTGAATTCATTGTTTCATTCACTATAGTATTATATATTCACTCACACAGTGTTTTAATATCATATGCTGCACAGAGCCGCAGGAGACCCAATCAAGAGCTACTTGCAGCTCAAGAGCCTAAGTCTGAGTATCACTGCAATGAGGCATTCTCCTAGTGAATGCCACTTTTGCCCACAGAACATTCTCACTCCAAGTAGAGGTTTTACTATTACCATAAATGCATTTGTACACTGCAAGTCAGAAAGACAATTTGAGGCTTTCACCCTGATTTAGACATGTTCAGAGATACTCTAAGTCTGAATTTACAAAAAGTGGGCTACAATTTATTACATAAGCAGAGATATTAAATGAATTTGGAAATCTGCACCGTAGTGTGAGCCACAAATAAGGAGAAAAATGCCTTCCTTTAAAGTACACGAGCTGAACAGAGGATAAACTTGGATTAGGCACAAGTCTGCAGTATCTGTGAACCTAGTGGAGATTAGGAATGAAGATTCATTGGAAAGACTGGAAATAAAAATCAAACAAACAGAAAACTGGTATTTTCAATTCACAGGTCAGTGAATATTTTCTCCTTTTTAAGGGAGATTGGGATTTTGCAAGTCATGGGACAGTGTATTTTAAGAGGAGTAATGTGGAAATGATGGACTTTAATGATCTGGAAGACACGTTACTAAAAAATAAAAAAAAATCTTGAAGTCAGACTCTACCCATGCTTAGTTGAAATCATGCTCACAACTGATTTTTATTCTATGATTTATTCAAACCTAGAGTTCTCTGACCACAGTAGAAAATATAGCATGATTTTAGATCATGGTTAAAAGAAATTCCCTTTTCCACACAGCTCAGAAAACATGTAATAGCAACTGTGTTTAAACATGGAAGCTGTTAGCAGATTTGTCAACTATAATTGAAATGCAGTGTAAGATAAGAGAATCGCAATTTTAAACAAATATTCTTACAACATAAATGCTTTAAAAATAAGCTGAAGGATAGAAATGGCTTATTATAAAGCATTTCACTAGACATTTTTGACTGTAGTGGCCAAATATCAATGTGACTAAGTGGCTCTTACCTTTAGTCTTAAAGAAAAAAAACAGCAATAAGAGTATAAAAAAAGTCAAGACTTATTTCAGATCCTGTCTTCAATGTTCATGGAAGTTGTGCTTAAACAGAAGCTGGCAATATGCCTCAAGCTGGTATGTCATCTTCAGGGGACTCTGGATAATCAGTTTAACTGTCACACACACAGGCAGAATTTGCCATTTGGATAGTAGTTCACTTTCCACATCCCGCTGCAAAACTGTCAGGAGCTGAAGTAGCTAGCAGCATGCTTTCACTACACTCAGAGGTCACACTTGCAGACTTTGCTGAGGACAACATTCCTAACTGAACTTGTATGACATGGTTAGCTGCAAACAGAGCTAACTTAATTCTAAACCTAAAGAGCACTGAATCATGCACTAAATCCCAGCTACAACTGATTCATAACATGGATCTGGAAACCTTCCCCTCCACAGGCAATATTACCTTTTGTCACTGCTGACTGAATTGAAATATGTTTTAAGAGAAGCAAATATATACAGGAAGTTTTGTAAGGTGTTTCCCCTGTCTAGTGTAATCACTGAGTAACTTTATCTCTGACCGAGAGGTTAGTGATTTGCCCTCACACATCACCTTTGAAACCAACACTGCACTGCAGATTACCTAGTTTATAGTACTTAAAAAGGGAGGAAAAGCTCCCAGCTTTAGAGATGTTCAAGATTTTCTTTCCAGCTATAGTGGAATGGTTACAAAATTCCTGTATTTCTAATGCAGGAAACTGGACGTGTAAAATGCTAGCCACCAGGCCCGTGAATTAAGACAAAGGTATCAGTGGGAGAGAATGGGAATGGCTCACTAAACAAGACCAAAGCACACTGGCAACAATCAGAGCTGTACCAAAGAGATTGTTGGAGGAATAACTGATAGAAATCTCTAGCCCTATCTATACTATGAAACTGGAAGTTGCTAAGAGTTGTTAGCAACAGTTTCCCCTCAGCCAGTGATGAATGCAGAACAAGAGATGATAGAGAGAGCACAACTGGACACTTCCAGAATGCCTGTCACCTGAGGCTCTCAGAGCAATTTAAAAACATTAAGCATACCTCACAGGTGAGGTTATTTGGCATTATTCCCCCATTATGCAATGGAGAAATCACAAGCATAGTACTGAAGTGAAAGTTAGTGGCGAAGGTGGGACTAGGACCCAGGCATCTTGACTCCTGGTTTCTTGTTTTAACCACTAGAGCAGGGGTGGGCAAACTTTTTGGCCCGAGGGCCACATCTGGGTATGGAAATTGTATGGTGGGCCATGAATGCTCATAAAATTGGGGTTGCGGTGCGGGAGGGGGTGAGGCCAGAAATGAGGAGCTCAGGATGCGGGAGGGGGCTCCGGCTGGGGGTGTGGGCTCTGGGGTGGGGCTGGGGGTGTAAGAGGGTGCTCCAAGCTGGGACCAAGGTGTTCGGAGGGAAGGAGGGGTATCAGGGATGGGGCAGGGACACGGGGTGGGGGGGATGAGGGCTCTGGCTGGGGGTGCAGGCTCTGGGGTGGGGCTGGGTATGCGGGGTTTGGGGTGCATGGGGCTGGCTCAGGGGTGCAGGCTCCGGGCGTCACTTACCTCAAGCATCTCCTGGAAGCAGCAGCATGTCCCCCGCCCGGCTCCTACCCGGAGGCACAGCCAGGCGTCTCTGCTGCGCCCTGCCCCTTCTGCAGGTGCTGCCCCTGCAGCTCCCATTGGCCACGATTCCCGGCCAATGGGAGCTGCGGGGGCAGCGCTAGAGGCGGAGGCAGTGTGTAGAGTGGAGCCCCTGGCTGCCTCTACATGTAGGAGCCAGAGGGGGGACATGCCGCTGCTTCCACGAGCCGCGCGGAGCAGCCCCCGACCCTGCTCCCCGGCTGAAGCACAAGAGCGGGGCAAGCCCCAGACCTTGCTCCCCAGCAGGAGCTCAAGGGCCGAATTAAAACAGCTGGTGGGTCGGACGCAGCCTGCGGTTTGCCCACCCTTGCATTAGAGAAACTACCTCAAATTAAACCTTCTAAATCCAGTTCATGGACATTTGACAATACATGATTTTGTGCTGCACACCAGTGACTATGGCGCACATACAAACCCAGAAACTAAAAACTCATAACAGTGTACAAGCCCACATCCATCAAGTGGGGTGTTACCTGAATTCTTTCTCTTGGCTATAGCTGCAATGGCATGGTTACTACAACTGCTATAAAGAACAACAGTGATTATATCTGTTACTTTCCCTCCCAACCAAAGACTCCACATTTCCTCCTTAACCAAAAGCAGTTTGTTTGGAGGGCCCACTTGGAATGTGACCCACAGTGTGCTTTCTGCATCAGGGACATTCCAGTATTTAGTTCACCATCTTCCTTCTCAGACTACATTTTGGGAATGGGGAGGTAAAAGAATCACTAGGAAGGATTTCACCCTCAGCCAATGAAAAAACATCAGTGCCACAGGAAAGACGCTTTCCTCCCCCTCTGAGGAATTTACACTGAACTTTCCTCACTGCATGGAATGCAAGTTCAGTGAAGCAACAACTAACACAAGCAAACTGAAAATCAGAACTCGTGTGTGTAACAGTTAGAAAGAAAATAAGGTCTGAACATTGCCCTCTGCTCATTTAAGCGTAATATTGTACTTTGGGGTAGCCATTTTCCGAAGGCTTCTTGCACACTCAGTTGACTCTTTATTTCTTGCTTTGTGTTGCTCATTGAAACCGAGCTTTGATTAAAAAGAGTGTGCTATAAAAAAACTGCAGACCAGCTTTAAGAGAAAGGGGCGGGACTGTGGTGGGTTATCAATTTAACCCTAGATTCAAAGAATTCAAAATAAACAGAGTGTAAACAAGCAGTAACCTTTGGAATTTTTTGGGGTTTGGTTAACTAGCTAAGTGCTGTACCAGAAAGGTGTCCTCGAAAACTTTCCCACATGGCTATGCAAGTTCACGGAAGCACATTCAAAGCTGCTTCCATGAAACCAGGTTCAGAAAAAGTGATCTTCACTTCACAGGACTAACTAGCATTATACAGACTAAGGGGAGGAATGGAGGGAAAACACAGAGCTTTAGGATCCCACTGATTCCTCTACTACCCTCCAACCAATAGCAACCCTCTTGCTGGTTAAGGAAGAGTAGATACACACCCTTAACAGAGCCTACAAGCAAAACCAGAAAGGATACACAAGGCATCTGCCACGCAGTAGACTTTTCTAAAGGGGTGTAAAAGCGCATAGTCTGTGAAAGCAATGTCTTCGTTCCCCCCCAATATATATACATTTTTACATGGAGATGTCTCCACTAGGATTTTATATCAAGATGGCTAAGGGACAGGTAGCTTTTGCTTCCATGTAGCTAGTCAAATAAATTCCAGATGGGGGGAGAATAGGGTTGACCTCAATGAGCTAAATCGAAGCAAAAATTACCAATGCCTTATCGCCATTAGGATTTTACACTGAGATAACTACTTGCTGTGAAGACAAAGGCAATGTTCTTAGCCCATACCAGCCCTGATTTTCATTGGAAAGCCTACTCCCTAAATGTTGAGAGCAGTGGATGTGGTTTTAGGGCTCAATTCCACAAGCAAGGAGTTCAATGGGACTACCCACATGAGAAGTACCAATCACATGGATAAAGATTGCCAAGACCAATCTCCTTGCTCGCAGCTCCCAATGGAATCCAGGGAAGCAACACAACTAACATTGTACATGTTGTTTTGACAGTTTGCCCTAAGGACTTACTTCATTCAAGTTCAGTTTGGAATTATGATAAAGCTATAACCATAGTTCCATAACACACATGCTGTGAACTGGAAGCTCATGGAGACACAAGCTTTAGATTGAAAAATAATGTTAGGCTACCTACCAATCTGTACTCAAAATACTCTTGATTACTATACATCCGAAATAAAATGCAGCACTATTACTAATTTCAAACAAAAATAGGCATTTTTTGTGTGCGTGTCAAAGTTACTGGTGCATATAAGAGAAAAAAATACATTTGTTCCAAAATAAAAAAGTTACCTAATTACTCTTCTAGAATGCCAAGGAGCTATTTAAAACAAATGGAAGCAAATGATCCATAACTGAGCAGAACACAGCCTGAGAAAATCAACTTTAAACTAGAAAGAAGCAACTTAAATACGGTCAACTAATTATGATGAAAGAAAAAAATTAATCAGCTCAGAGTGAGATATGCTCTGAATTAAACAATCCTTCTGACAACTGCGATAAATCTCTTTCTTAGAATTTTGATCAAAGTTTCCAGAACGTGAGAGCTTTTTAAAGTACATTTAGTGCTAATGAAAGGTGCTGGATTTTTATTGCTAGAAATTTAGATACTTTCTACAGAACACTCACTAGTGCAAACTTCCCCACAATGCTTCACTCGTATTCTGCAGGAGCCACCTCTACAGGCAAGTGTAATTCAATCCTAATGGCTCATTCAGTATTGGCCTCTTTGCTGAGGCTGCCAACACGGAGGCTGATCAGTGCCAACAATGGCGGTGCTTTTTAAGATGCGGGTATCTATCAAAAGGGAACTGTAACGAGCCCATCAAACTCACACAGACCAGGGAGGAGCCCTTGGCAGTAAGGAGTGAACACTAATTACCTGGGCCAGACCTGAATAGATGATAGAGGGTCAATCACTCGCAACCCCAGAGCCATCCAATCTCCCCCCAACACATAAGAGACAACATAGAGATCACACACCTGGCTACTGGACTTCGGCTCACTGACCGCTTGGCAACAAAAGGACTGCTCGAGCGCCTTCGGCTATATGGGCTGGGTGACCTCCCGCTGTACGACCCACTTCCTCTCTCATAACTGGATGAGCGCCTCCTGTTGTACGGGCTGATGGACCTCTGTCTCCTACTGTAAGGACTAGGAGACCGAGTGTTGGACTGGTATGCTACAGGTTCCTTGTAGGGTGGGCTGACCGACTGCCTGCGCGATGAGCCACCGGGGCTCTTCTTGTAGGAATCATAGTTGCTGGATGTATGCGACCGTGGAGGGCTGAGATCATATTCTTGGGTGTAGGATGCTCCTGAGGGGCTGTCATCCTGTTTGGGGCTGTCAGCCCATTTCCTGTGGGGACTCCTGGATTTCCGTTTTGGACTATCAGTTGCTTTGTAGCTTTTCAGAGTGTCCCTTTTCCGATGGCTTTTACTGCGGTCTTTGTGCCCAGACTTCAGCTCCCGCTCTTTTCTGGACTTCTCCTTGTGTGCTTTGGCCGACCTGGACTCCTTGTTGCTGCTTCTTGATGGCTGTGACTTAAAATGTTCCTCATTCTCCTCGTTGAGTCTCTTGGAGGTTCCCGACACCCGGTCCTTGGTGGACCCTGACTTGCTGGACACCTCCTGATTCTTTTCCAGTTTCTTCTCTTTGTCCACCTGCTTACTCCTGATCAGCTCCCGAATACGCTTGTGCTGGTGGTGCCGGTGCTTGTGCAACCTGTCGCTCCTGTCTGAACTTCCTTTCCTCTCATCATTCTCCCTTCTTTCCAGCTTGAGGGCCACATCATCTGAGAAGGTGTCCGAGTCGGAGCTGATGTCGTCATACTCCACCAGGGGCTTGATCATTGCACCCAGTGGTGCCGCCGCCTCTTGAGCCACCAGCGGGGAATCTTTGGAGTGCTTGGACCTGTGCCTCTTGTGTCTGGAGACCAGCCGGTGCCTCTCCTTGCTGTTCGAACTGCCACTGCTGGACGTCTGCTGCTGCAAGGACCCCCCTCCTCCTCCATCCTTCTTGCCCCCATGTCTCTCTGGATTTGGCATTCCTTCTCCACTGTGCTTGGAAGAGGGGAGGGGGGAATCCTCCAAAACCCCCAAACTTTAAACCCCAGTCACACACACACACCCCCCCTCGCTACAGGCTTCTCTCCTCTTTCCCTGGCTCTCCTTTCTCCTCCCACCATTCACAGCCACTTGCCCCCGCTGCCTGTCCTCCCTGGTTCTAGCTCTCTCCCTGCTTCATGGGGTGCAGCTCTTTGGATCAGGCCCCGGGGTGGGTGGCGGGGGGAGGGGCCTTGACCTCACAGGGCCCCTGGGCAGGAAGCTAAAGGGCCTGGAAAGCCCCCGGGAGGGGGGCCTTGGGAGGAGGGTGGCTGGGCCCTGGAGCGGGCGCCCTGGCCTGGGCAGAGGGTCGCCTGGGCAGGGGCCCCCTGGGCCTCTGAGCAGGTCCCTAGGCCCGGCTCCCTGAGTGGCTCCCGACGCGGAGGGTCCCCGGATCCCGCCCCCTCGGCCGCGGCGCGGCGGGTGCCCGGCTCGCGGCCCCCTTTGTCCGCCCCGCTCCCGGGGCCGCCTCCCCTCTCACTTCCCAAAGCGAAACGGCACCGCTTCCAAGGGGGCAGCCGCCAACTCTCGCGAGACTCCCGCTCTCGCGCGATGAGCGAAGCCTCCCCGCCTCGCTCGCCCAAACGCCGCGAGAAACTCCGGCCGGGCCCGCTCAAACCCCGCGAGAGCTCCGCGCTGGGCTCCGCAACAAAACTTTATTGAGCGGCCTGGTAACGCGGTCAGAGAAATAAGCGAGCACAAGGCGGCCTCTCTTTTTAACAAAACTTTATTGAGGAGCCAGGCGAGCTGTTCGGACAGCTCCTCCCCTCCCCCCCTCCCCCCAAACAAAACTTTATGGAGATGCAGAGTGTGGACAAATCGCTAGGTCCCTGCCCCAAACACACTTGTGTTCAGGTTTCAGAGTAGCAGCCGTGTTAGTCTGTGTCCGCATCTGTATCAGGAGCACCATGGAACGCCCTCTCCAGCTCCAGAGGGAGCCTGACTGCCTTGCAATGGGCGGCATGAAATGGGCACGACCCCCAGCAGTGCCCCCAGGCAGGGAGGGGATGTGTGTGTCAGTGCCTGTCTAGGCCCAGCTTCAAGGAAAGAGAACCCAGGCATCCTGACTCCCAGTCCCTTGCTCTAACCACTAGACCCCACTCCTGTTCCCAGAGCCAAAAACAGAACTGAGGAGTCCTGACGCGCAGTGGCTCTAAACCCCAGATCACACTCCCCTTCAAGCTGGAAACAACCCAGGAGTTCTGACTCCCAATCCTATGGTTCTCACCCCCTAGACAATTTTTTTACATAGACAGTGAATTCCTGCAGTTCTTACAACACAGGCTGCAGGTCCTTGGCACCCTTTGAGAAACAGGCCCTACGTGTTTCTACCCGGAAACTGAAGCACTCAAAATCAGTGGGGAGACATCCGAACATTTGTCTTGCCTATCGCTCAGACAATTTGTCACTCCAGCGTATGTGGTGTAGTTGTAGCCGTGTCAGTCCCAGAATATTAGAGAGACAAGGTGTGTGAGATAATATATTTTATTGGATCGACTTCTGTTAGTGAGAGAGACAAGCTTTCAGCCAAGAAGAGCTCTGTTTGGCTGGAAGCTTGTCTCTCTCACCAACAGAGTACTAAAAGATATTACCTCACCCACTTTGACTCACTTCAGTGGACATTTTACCTGAGTAAGGACTGAGCAAAAGCTGGGTGAAGGCCTCCAGATTTGGCTGATAGTGAGGAGTATAGTAAGGGCCTTTAAATGCCAGTTTTAAAACTTTAAATCAAATAGAAAAAGCAAGTAAAAACTCCCTCCCTTCCCTCTGATGAAAAATACCCCCTTGCAGTTTCCATCCCTGTCTTATTCTAAAGAGAAACAATAGTGAAAAGGACTATTTTGAGACTTGAGTGCTACACATGATGGATTGGGGATCAGTGCTACTGAGTGATATAGCAGTGGCCACAGCAATGCACCATTAAATCTGTTGGAAACTGTAAGGTTTGGACTGTTACTGTAGAAGGCAGATGTAGTTTTGTATCATGGTCATATCACTTAAAGGCAATTTTTCAAAAGCTCTGAAATATTTTGATTAGCATTTATTCAATTTGCATGTATGTATATATGGCTTCCATGTAGTCATGTCAGCATTTTGAACACAGCCTTCTGCCTATAATAGTTGTTTGTATCTCATTATAGACCTCCTTGACTATATTCTCTAGGCCATAAAATTGCCTTTAGGCTCATATTTTACAGACTTTAAAAACAAATCTATGCTTTGTTTTTAAGTTAAAGGATGGCAAAAGAAATACAAATACTTTGTGGTTTTTGGCTGCTTTTGCCCCCACCTCCCCTACTAAAGGCCCCAATTCTGCAATGAGCTCAGTTTGGAAAGCCCCTTATGCCCACATAGAGTGCCACTAACTTCATAGTTTTTAAGGCTAGAAAGGACTATTGTGATCATCTTGTCTGCTTTCCTTGTCTGCTTTTTAACACAGGCCACAGAATTACACCCAATAATTCCAATATCAAGCCCAATAACTTTTGGCTGAAGTAGACTATATCTTTTAGAAAGGTTTCAGAGTAACAGCCGTGTTAGTCTGTATTCGTAAAAAGAAAAAAGAAAAGGAGTACTTGTGGCACCTTAGAGACTAACCAGTTTATTTGAAAAAAGAAAAAAGAAAAGGAGTACTTGTGGCACCTTAGAGACTAACCAGTTTATTTGAGCATGAGCTTTCGTGAGCTACAGCTCACTTCATCGGATGCATAGCATATCGTGGAAACTGCAGAAGACATTATATACACACAGAGACCATGAAACAAAACTTCCTCCCACCCCACTGTCCTGCTGCTAACAGCTTATCTAAAGTGATCATCAAGGAAGGCCATTTCCAGCACAAATCCAGGTTTTCTCACCCTTCCCCCCCCCCCCCCCAGACACACATACAAACTCACTCTCCTGCTGGTAATAGCCCATCCCTCTTTGAAACCTCTCTTTATAATGCGCATGATAATCAAGGTGGGTCATTTCCAGCACTAATCCAGGTTTTCTCACCCCCCCCCCCACACCCCCCTCTAAAAACCACACACACAAACTCACTCTCCTGCTGGCAATAGCTCATCTTACAATGTGCACAGCAATAATCCAAGTTTAACCAGAACGTCTTGGGGGGGGGGTTTGTAGGAAAAAAACAAGGGGAGATAGGCTACCTTGCATAATGACTTAGCCACTCCCAGTCTCTATTCAAGCCCAAATTAATAGTATCCAATTTGCAAATGAATTCCAATTCAGCAGTTTCTCGCTGGAGTCTGGATTTGAAGTTTTTTTGCTTTAAGATAGCGACCCTCATGTCTGTGATTGCGTGACCAGAGAGATTGAAGTGTTCTCCGACTGGTTTATGAATGTTATAATTCTTAACATCTGATTTGTGTCCATTTATTCTTTTACGTAGAGACTGTCCAGTTTGACCAATGTACATGGCAGAGGGGCATTGCTGGCACATCCAGCAGGAGAGTGAGTTTGTATGTGTGTCTGTGGGGGGGGGGGAGGGTGAGAAAACCTGGATTTGTGCTGGAAATGGCCTTCCTTGATGATCACTTTAGATAAGCTGTTAGCAGCAGGACAGTGGGGTGGGAGGAAGTTTTGTTTCATGGTCTCTGTGTGTATATAATGTCTTCTGCAGTTTCCACGATATGCTATGCATCCGATGAAGTGAGCTGTAGCTCACGAAAGCTCATGCTCAAATAAACTGGTTAGTCTCTAAGGTGCCACAAGTACTCCTTTTCTTTTTTCTTTTTACGAATACAGACTAACACGGCTGTTACTCTGAAACCAGTTTATTTGAGCATATTGAGCTTTCGTGAGCTACAGCTCACTTCATCGGATGCATAGCATATTGTGGAAACTGCAGAAGACATTATATACACACAGAGACCATGAAACAAAACTTCCTCCCACCCCACTGTCCTGCTCGTAACAGCTTAAAGACATCCAATCTTGATGTAAAGACTTCAAGAAATGGAGAATCCACCACTCCTTTCAGCAAGCTGTTCCAATGGTTAATTGTGTCCCACCCCACATATTGTTGTTAGCAAATCTGTACCTAATTTCCGGTTTGAATTTGTCTAGCTTACATTTCCAGCCATTGGATCTTGTTATGCTTTTGTCTGGTAGTAAAGGTTTATTTAATCTATCAGAAATCTTCACATATAGGTACTTCAAAACCACAATCAAGTTACTTTCTAACTTCCTTTTTGGGACGCCTACTACATGGAGCTCATTACAGGATCAGGGCCTCACTAATATCCTGGTAGACAGATGACCTCCTTGCACCCTGATTTTATTCTTCAATTTGATCCGCTATAACGTGTGTTTGGTTCCACAGAGAGCACTGTGATTTATTACAAGATTGTAATGAGCTGGCCTGTATAAGTGTTCAACACAGTTCTCTACTGGATGGAATCAGACCTGTGCATCAGAGGCCCTATACTGCTAACAGCTGAAGGAGATTCTCCTTTAGTTTACTTGGTAGAATGCAGTGCTTTCTGGAGCAGAAGGATATGAATTCTACCTCCACATGTCATGAATTTCAGAGTGATTATTCTGTAAAAAAAAGTGACAACCATTATAGTCCTAGGTAGCATTTTCCCCCATTTGTATTGCATTGGCAAATCTACTAGTTTTATCGGGACAGTTTTCCATTACTTTTTTGTTAAATATTAATTTATTTGTATTCACTACCTCACATGGGTACGTGATAAGTCATATGTACCCTGCACGATAGGCCATTGAGTGGGGATAAATCTCTTTCCTTGGGGAAAGAGAGAATCCTATTCCATTCACAAAGATTGCCTGAGCTGCCACTCTTGGAGAAGAGGGTCTTCAGGTGTGGCTTATTAACAGGAAGTCAGTGCCATAAAGAGGGAAGGTATGAAAGTAGGCTGGATTTCCCCAGGGGGAGAGAAGAGTGCCTGCCTATCTCTCTGTCTGGAGGTGGTTAAAATCAACTGCTTAGGCAAACTCTCCTAAGAAGAGATCTTTGTTTGCCATACTGTAGGAGTGAAGCAGGTATACTTCTTGGATTCTACAAAAGGGCATCTTTCTGTTTACTCTACAAGGAGCTAGAACTATGCATTTGGGCCTGATGGGGAGTGTGGCTGCCTACAAAAAACTAGATGCCTGACAGATTATATCCTGCTCCAAGAAGAATGCTACGCGCTTGGGATATTTTCTTCCCCATGCTCTTGTATTGTTTCCCCTTTAGGGGACTAGTGACCCCTTATTTTTGGGTGTTGTGAGCTTTCATGCCTGTAAAGTTCTTTGAGGCCTTCTGATGAAAGCCATCTGTTGTAAAAGCCAAGCAACGTTCAGCTGCAGAAGACCTGACTCAATGAAAGGGAGCAACAATAGCCACTGGATAAAAATAATGTAAAAATAGTTAATATATTTTGAGGACTTGTTATTTTACATAGATTTTTCTAATTGTAAAGGTGCCTAACATAGCCTCTTAAAAACCTTCTTTGGGGAGAAAGGTGTAAAACCTATAATAAGTTTAAAAGCTCACTTTAGATGTGTTTAGAACTGTAACTGTAACTGTTAATGTAGGGCCTAAACTTTTTTGTCTACCGGTTCCTGTAGCAGGAAGAAGAACAGGAGTACTTGTGGCACCTTAGTAGGAAGTTGCAGATCAGATAAATTACACATTAGATACATAGTGGGTGAAGTAATGTCTTTCACCAACAGAAGCTGATCCAGTAAAAGATAAGTTTTTTTTTGAATGTACACAACTCTTCTTAGGTGTGGGGCACATACTCAAGAGTGTCCTAGCAAAATACAAGGTGGAACAAATTGGTATAAGGATTTAATGCCTGTTGCAAGAAACCATTCAAGGTAAAGTGACCCACTACCCAGGTTTGTATTTTGAAGGTGATGTGCAGGTTTCCGATGAGGACTAAGAGGTCAGATAGGGAGCGATCATTTTGTGAAAAGTATTTACTTACAGCTGATATAGTGTTCTTGTCTCATCATTTTTCTGAGTGAACTTATTGGAGAACATACTGATTTCTCATTTCACCTACATGGTTGTTACTGGAGCATTTAGTGCACTGGATGAAATACATTGAATGATGTGATAGGCATGTATAGGACCCATGGATCTTGAAAAGTGTATTGGGGCACAGTATTAATCTTGTCTCTTTCACCAGCAAAAGTTGGACCAATAAAAGCTATTACCTCATCCATCTTGGGACATATGTGGCTACAACACTGTGAATTAGGTACATACATATTAATGTAATTGCCATACCCAATGAAACCACTAATTCCTCAAGTCTCTTCTTACCCCATTTTATAACCCAATAGTTGGTTCAGGCTGGATTACTATAAGTTTTATGGGGTCTGACTTTAGTCAGTGGAGGCTGCTTTTGCAGCTTCCTTCATAACCCCTGCACATCACCTGTGATATTAAACTTACTTTATAAATAAGTCTGTTAACTGTCCCATTTTTGACATGAAATTTTCTGCCTCATATTGACATGGGGTATCTTGTTTTCATAATGGTAAAGTGCTAGCTGAAACAGGGAATTATGAAGCTGAAGTTACAGCAATGTTGTTTCGGCCCAAGAAAAGAATCCTGTCTTGTCTAAAATAATTTGCCCTGCTTTTGCATTACTTATGTTAAGTCTCTTAGCTGTTGGGATGGTAGGTTTTGAGATGTGTGCTACCCTTCCCCCAGCAGTAACCACAATTTGCTGCTTCAGCTATTTTACAAAGTGGGGGGGAGGGGATGAAACTTTTCTGTTTCAAACTTTTTAGGTTTTTTTTTCCCCCCCCGGCAATTAAATATTTTTGTAACATTTTGGCTTCAGTGGCAGTTTTTTTCCACCTGCGGACGTAAAACACCCCCCCCCCCCCCTTTTCCTTCTCGCCTTGCAGAAAACCACTGCCTACCCTGTGACCCTCCTGGGCACCGCATGGGCGCACACGTGCCCCTCGCCTGTGACCTCTCACGACCCAGCCCCGCTGCCCGAGGAAGGGGAGGGCCGGAGGGAAAGACCGAGCCCCGCAAGTCTCGCGAGATGACACCACCCCCCGCCCCCATCCCGGGTCTAGCCTTTCCGCTCTCGCGAGGCGTCTCGGTGACTGCGAGAAGGCGGAAGTGTCGCGCGGTTTGGAGCGTAGCCATGGCCGTTGGGCTGGCGGCGGTGGCCGCCGCGGACTGAGGCCCGAGCGGGAGGGGCCCGGCCGCGGGTACCTGCTCTACGCCAGGCCGGCGCCTGCGGCCTGCCCCGGGGCCCTCCTCCCTCCCGCCCCGCTCCCAGGCCCGCACCGGCCCACGGGATGAAGGCGGCACAGGGGGGCGCCGAGGGTGAGTCGGGGGGGGGAGGCTTGGCCCTGGCCCTGGCCCTGGCCCTGGCCCTGGGAGAGGCGGGGCTCGGGGGGGGGAGTTGAAGGGGGAGCCCCAGACGCTGTAGGGGGAGCCCTGGCTTCTAGGGAAGGGGGCGATCTGCTCCCCAACTTCCCTCTGAGATTCTGCTGCCCCCGCCCCCTTCCCTGCGTTCAGCTCCCCCCCCCGTCAGTTCCAAGGGATTTAGGTTGCTCCCTGCTCCTTGCTGGGCTAATGGGGAGTTATTTCCTCCCTACATACACGTTGCCCCCCCCCCCCCGTTGCTACCATGTTGCTCTGCTACCCTGCATGGAAGGGGACCGACATAGGGGGGCCCACGGCCACCCACATCCGTCACAGCAATACAGCCCATGCACGCTGGGGTTCTTCGCTGCCTGTCGCCCCAGTGGGATGTGAATGGTTGCTGGAGCTTACGGGTTCCTAGCCCAGGCTGCTGCATCTTCGTGGGAGCAGCCTGAGGACAGCACAGCTGTCTAGGGTGGGATGTTTCATCTTGGGCTGCGTGGTCTCCTGGTATACGGAACGTACGGCTACCTAAGCCATGTTGATCCAGCATGATCATATATGGCCCAGGAGAGGTTACAGTAGGTCCTACTGTGCAAAGCTTTATGTTGATCAAAATAGCTTGCCCTTTGATCAAGATAAGCATTATATAGTGGAGTTTGAGATCTTTTGGGGATGGGTGTAGCATAAAATAGATCAGATTGCAGACACCTTCACCTTCATCAAACATGCCCCTTCAGTTGCTATTACACTGTCAGTGAATGATACAGTTTAGTCCAGAAGTTCCCCCAAAAAACTTTTTTTTTGCTGAGCCCTCCTTTGGAGATTCATGTCCTGAGCACACACGCCCTTGTGTGGGGTGCCTGGTACGCACGGGGTGAGTGTCCGGTACCCACGTTGAGGGAGGGATGCCTGCCACCTATGGGGAGCAGAGTGGGTGTGTCCCATGTGGCAGTTTCCACTACCTACAGGGGTTGGGGTGGTCTTGGCTGATGGAACCTGGCTCCCTGCCTATCACACTCCTCCCTGTGCAGGGAAGCAAATGGAGCCCTGCTTGGATCAGGAGAGCAGCAGAATGCTGCACCCTATGAGTAGGGGCCCTCTCCTGACTTTGGCCCCTTAGCCTGGCCCTGGGGCACTAAGCTCTGTCTGCTTCCTCTACTCAGGCTCTGTCCAGCAGGGGAGGCAGCTGGGGCTTGGTTCCCTGGGGCTGTACTGAAGGGCTGGGGACAGGAAGGTGCTCTGTGCTGCAGGGGTATCAAAAGTAAGGGGGACAGCCTACAGCTTCTTTCTTGCAGAGTCCCTTCTGGCTTCCCCAGCAGAGCATGGTAACGGCCAGTTGGCAGCAGTGGCAGTGGGGGAGTGAGATGAACAGGGAACCTGGTCCTAACATCTGAGACTGCCCACACAGCCCCCCATCCGCTTCTCTTACCCGACTGGGCCCCTCTTGGCTCAGACTCTTCAGCACAGCACAGTCAGGTCCTCACATTCCCCTAATAACGTTGTGCTTCCCTTGCCCTAGAGGTGTTCTCCACAGTTTAGGAACCTCTGATCTGTTCCATCACCAACCTGAGTTTGAAAAGTCCCTAGATGTGTGTTTACATGAGCAGTAACTTACATCATCAGGTGCTGTTTCCCTCTGTTTTTCTTGGATCTGACAACTCAGATGAGGTTGCTAAAATAAACTGTGATGATTGCTGTACATTTCAAAGAGTCTAACTATAGAGGAACCTGTTTCTTTTCTAATGAAAGCAGGTGTGGCATTAGCATGGGTTCAGTTGGACCCACAGAAATAATGAAACCACAGGTGCAAAAACAGGCAAACATTCATTTGTCCTGGCCTGGTGCAGAGGGGAGGGCGGGGGAGTTGGTAAATGAGCCTGCCCTGCACTCACCCCGCGGCAGTGGCTCCTGTCACAATTGAGGTGTGGCTGGGCCAAACCTGAGTGCCACTGCAATCCTGTGCATCAGGTGCTGTGCTCCGCCCTCCTTCCTCCCCCCATGACCTCGCCTTCGCACCAGGGTGGGATATGAGTAAGGGTTGTGGTGCTAGGGAGGAGGCTGAGACATGACACTCATTTTTTTAAAATGACTAGATTTCAAGTGATGGTGTCCCTTGAAACCCCATTTACTGTGAAATCCCGAATTGTGTCACTCCCTTGCAGTGTGCAAATAGCAATCCCTGTTCTAGGACATCTCTGCAACCTAATGATACCATGCCCACAGGATACCAACCCTTCGGTATTGGCTCCATCCCACTAGGCAGGTCAGAATACCTCTAAATCATAGAATTTTGAGCCCTCTGAGGTGCTGGCAATTGGGTCGGGGCACGAGTCCCTCCCTGTATGGCATTCCAACTGTCGCTGCCTCGGTCAGGTCCTTCACTGTAAATGGGCTCCAGTTGCAGTCTTTATAGTGTGTTATGTTGACTTCCATTCAGTGCTGTGAAGGTGTTTTTAAAAAAAGAAAATAATTGAATACATGAATGTGATTACAGTGGATCTCAAACTGTGATCTGTGGCTTCCTTCCTGGAGATTCACAGAATACAAATGGTTGAGGAATATGTAGTGGGAGGTTGGGAGAGAAGGTGGTCTGTGCGGAGGATCTTTGCCATACAATGAGGTTAGTAGAACAAAAGAGTTGGAGAGGAACTATGTGTATACAGTGCAATAAGAGACAGGAGATTAAAAGTAGAAACTCCCCTCTTTAAAGAACTGCTATACTTCTTATCTTCTGTTTTCCTTGAGGTTTCAGCAGGTCTTTAAACCATCCTCTTGTGTCTGCAAGGGGTACCCCGTCAGTTATAATGCAGTACCAAGACTAAACAAGATGGACCAAATCCCACTCTCACATCTTACTCACACATATAGTACTACTGATTTCCCCAGGAGTTATTTGAAGTCTTATAGTCTCCTGGGTTTGATGATCTTTGGTACAATCTTTGCATTATTTAACTGTGTGTGTGTGAGAGAGAGAGAGAAGAGTAAAGTGGCAATAAGTAAAATTTCTCTGAATTGTTTTATGTTGCTGTTAAGGGCAAAGGACACATCTTTTATTTGGAACTCGCAGGAGTTTTTATTTGTAAAAGTTTGAATTTTATTGTCAGTACGGAGATTAAACAGTGGCAGGCCCCCTGACTGAGTTGTCCCATATCATTTGTCCTGTAGAAACGGAGAAGCTGAATAAGATGAGTTCTCTCTTGGAAAGACTTCATGCAAAGTTTAACCAAAACAGACCTTGGACTGAAACGGTGAAGCTTGTCCGTCAAGTCATGGTGAGAATTGGAGGAGTCTGGATGAGATTGTTTAGTGGGAGAATGGTGTAGTTATGTAGTCTGGATTAGTAGTAATACTTCTTTAGCACTTCTCAGCCAGCTATCTCAAGGTGATTTGCAAAATATTAATCCTTACAATCGCTCATAGAAGATAGAGTTTTACCAGTTGCACCTAGAGGGCATAGCCAAGATCAGGGTCCCTCTAGGTGCAACTGGTAAAACTCTATCTTTTTGTAAAACAGGGAGAAATAGTTCCTGCCTGAGAAAGTTTATAATTTAAATAGACAAGACAGACTAAGGAGAAACAAGAAAAGGAGTGCTTGTGGCACCTTAGAGACTAACAAATTTATTTGAGCGTAAGCTTTCGTGAGCTACAGCTCACTTCATCGGAACAGACACAAGGAGAAGATGTAGCTTACCCAAGGGCTAACACCCATGGAACATTGGCAGAGTCAGGAATAGAGCCCATGATCCTGCTGCCCTTAACCACTGGACTGCAGTGTCTACTTAGAACTAAGGTACCAGTCCCCTTTGGCAACTAGCTGTTAGTGCAGTTATGCAGCACAGTCTCATTCATTCTTCTTTTCTGGTAGAAGTACAGTTAATTTGTGAGACACTGCACCAAGTTATTGTAGAAGTGTTCCTAATACTAGGCATGTTGCTTTCAGTTTTAGCACCACTGCCCGGCTGGTGTGTTTGTTGAAAAGGCAGCAATGGGGAAGGGAAAGATAGGGCGACCAGATAGTAAGTGTGAAAAATCGGGATGGGGGTGGGGGGTAATAGGAGCCTATATAAGAAAAAGCCCCAAATATCAGGACTGTCCCTATAAAATCAGGACGTCTGGTCATGCTAGGGAAAGGTAACGAAAAGTTTTCTGCAAATATTGTTCTGTGATGTGTGAAATTTGCATGCCTGGCTATTCCCTCCCCCTCCCCCCATTTCTTCCTTTATTATTCTGTTTGTTTAGGATTATGCATATATAAAAAGCTACTAGAGTCAGTTCCTCCAATTCAATCAGCTGCTTAAGAAAAAAAAAGAGGTGTGTGTGCAGTGGATATCTTTGTTATCTTGCTCCTGTTCTCATTTTAGGGACCTAAATGGAAGAGTAATTCTGGGATGGGATTTAATTTACTTTAAATTGTTTGAATAAACAACATTTGGCCCTGAATAATAGTTATAATGACTCACTCTTGATGAACATTGCATACAAATGGGGGTTGTTTTCTCCCTTTTCACTTAGGAAAAACGGGTTGCGATGAACTCTGGGGGCCATCAACATCTGGTGAGCTGTTTGGAGACTTTGCAGAAAGCATTAAAAGGTTGGTAAACTCTTTGGAAATGTAACAACAAAAAATGTACTTACGCTTTCCACGGTGTTCAGAATGAAATATGATAGAAATATTAAATTGTAAAAACAAACAGAAATAGCAAATGTTTCATTTTGTGTTTATGGTATGTGCATTGACATATATGCGCGCACACTTTCACACGCACATATTTACCACTTATGCCACAGTAGAATGTCATAGTTTAGGTTGCCAGTAGTATTTTATTCTAAACCATTTGCCTGGCCTCAACCCAAAAGTGATTAGGTATGGGAACATGGAAGAATATCAGTTCATTTCTTTGCAGTTGTGACTGCGATGGTGGGCTGTATTTTTCTTTTTAAAAATTGCTCCTGCTATATTTTGCATGTGGATAATTCATATGTGCGCACACCCAGAAGTGTAACTGTACAAGTGTGTAATGTTGGCTTGTGTGTGTGTGAGGAAGGGTAGTTGAGACTGCACTTAGTGCCAAAGGAATACACTCCTATGGGAAAAGTAAGAGTCATTCGATCTAAACTTGCCTTGTGTCTTTCCTGTTTAGTATCATCTCTGCCTGCCATGACCGATCGCTTGGAGTCTATAGCTAGACAAAATGGGTAAGTCTTCTTTTGTGGCAGAAACATTTCCTGTGTATCTGTACAGAATCATCATAATCTCACTGCTGGTTTGATTGTTTTTTGTGTGCATCTCATAGCAATTTTTGTTTTGTTTTGTATGTAAGCCTTGGATCTCACCTTAGTGCAAATGGCACTGAATGTTACATCACTTCAGACATGTTCTATGTGGAAGTCCAGTTAGATCCTACAGGGCTGCTGTGTGATGTGAAGGTGGCGCACCATGGAGAAAATCCTGTGGTACGTATAACCTAGAAAGAGGAGATGGGTAACGCCAAAGGCAAGCCGTGTTGGTTTGCCTCCCCTCTGCACAAACACAGGGAATCAATTGTGTAAAATATGTCCATCTAGTTCTCATAGAAAATCTCTACTCATGGCTTCAGTGGGAGGTGAAAACCTCCATGGGCAGATTCCTTCTCACTCCTAAATTTGGTGATTGGTTCAGTTCTGTGCATGTGAACAAGAACCTCTTAGATAATGGTCCATATTTTTCTTTGAGTCAAGTATAATCAATTGACAAAGCAGAATTACAGTTATCTGCAGCTTTTTATTGGTTTCCTTCAGCATATTTCTTTATCATTGATAAAACTTACAGTTCTGTAGATGGAAGATGGAAACTTGGGTCAAAATGTTTCAACTTGGAGGCCTAAAGTTAGGAATCATAAAAAAGTGGCCTGATTTTTCAGAGGCAGTAGCATCTGCAATTCCCATTGATTTAATTGCACGTCTGAAAACCATGCCACTTTTAGTAGATACCTACATATGGATTTAGGTATTCAACTTAAAGCCCCCAAGTTTGAAAACTGGTATAGTTGTTTAACAGGAGATGGTATTAAATGAATTTGTGCTGCAAGTGATTGACAAACAGGGCATCAGAACCATGCTGGTGTAGAGCAGTGAGTGTAAAACTGTTTCCGACCAGAAGATAATGGTCAGAAACCTCATTCTGTCCCTGTATTTTATAGTCATAGAAATGTTCAAAAGTCACAGATGAATTTGAAATGAATGTAGTGTATGTTCTTTCCATTTCAGAGCTGTCCAGAACTGGTGCAACAGCTGAGGTGAGCAAAAACAGCTGTTCATTGCATCCTGAAAAAGATTCTTTTCCCTGATATTGATCAGCAGTACTATTTTATGGGAGGAATTGTACAGCAGTTGGTAACTGTTCCTTCTTCACAAAGTCTTTGCACTTTCACAAGAGTTTTTCTGGCTTCGTTTGGCTAGGGCTTCCTGACTCTTTTCATCATGCATGGTACCTCTGAAGCCTCTGTACGAGGCCACACAATTGTCTCTTGACCAGGGTGTTTTGCAAAGACATTTAAAAAACAAAAAGCTAAAACTAAATCAACTGCGAATATTAAAGGCAGTGATTAAAGAAACATATTTTCGCAGTTTTCATGTTGCAAAAGTAAATTCCTAAGTGATTTAAGAATTGTATTATAAAGATAATAAGTCTTAAAAATAAAATGATCTACTATGAACGATTTATCTAAATTGCTTAACAATGACAATTTTTTCCTCCTCCTAGAGAGAAAAACTTTGATGAATTCTCTAAGCATCTAAAGGGGCTTGTGAACCTTTATAAACTTCCTGGAGACAAGTAAGTGTATGTAGTGTATTCTCCTCCCGCCCCCATGGTTATATATCCAGTTTAGGCCCCAATTCTGCAAGCACTTAACCCATGTTAATTTTACACAGGTGACTAGTCCTGTTGGCTTCTGTGCGCCTGCTTGTGTGCTTAAAGTTAAGACTGTGTATAAGTGTTTATAATATTGGAGCCCAAGTTGCAAATCTCTAACACATTATGTCATTTGCTTGGGAATCCATTTGTCAATTTTCTTACATTAAGAGACTTGAAAAACTTTTTTATCTTGATAACCATCTGTCTTTATACATAAAAAAGCACTGCATTTAAAGGTCACTGTCAAGATAAACTATATTAACAAATTTCCTTACCAATGCCCTGATCCTCTGTGTATTTATTTGAATTACCATTGTGCCTAAGAGTCCCAGTTGTGGACCAGGATCCCATTGTGCTAGGCGTTGTAAAAGCACAGAACAAAAAGACAGTCCCTGCCCCGAAGGGCTTACATTGGGTTATTCAGGTGCATACATGTTTGCAGGATCAGGGCCTAAGTTAAGACTATGAAGCATAAAAATTCTTATTCTTTTCATTTTCTCCTCTGTGGTTCTGTGCATTTTTTATTTAAAAAACACAGATGTACGTGTAAATCCCTTAATTTTATATTTTATTATAATCATGAAGTACACAGATACCAAATTAGGAATACTTATGTACATGATTTGCTCTGTACAAATTGAGAAAAGAAGAGAAAATATAATATACAATCTAAGATGTGAGACATTGTATCATTCACTGTTTATATGTCTTATCAGTTTACATTGAAACCATAATAGGAAAAAATGACTGTCTTTAGTGATTTAATACCATGATTAGGGTAATACTTTTAGTAAAGAATTTAATCTGAAGTTCTGAGGTAACTTTAGGTTCTGTACAGTTTCTTGAATTCTTTTTTTTTTTTTTTCCATATTGCTTTTTTTCAAGCAAACTTAAAACTAAAATGTACTTGGCTCTTCAATCTTTGGAGCTGGATCTCTCAAAGATGGCAGTGATGTACTGGTAAGACCATTTATACACCTTTGATTTTCTCAATACCTGGGCATGAATTGGCGGCATGATGAGACCGGTACTTTCTGACTTCTTTTTAAAAACTGATGCTTACATTAGAGCAACCCCATGCAACTGGAGGTTGATACAAAGCATTATAGAAACTGTTCATAATTTTTTCGGCTTTTCTAAAGTCTGTGTTTAACTGCAGAATGAGCAATTGAAATAGAAGGTGAGGAAAAAACAGGCTGAGGATGAAAAAGAGAGATAGAAAAAGAGCAGAGACAGCGTGGACGAGAGACTGACCAAAAAAAAAAAAAATAGATACAGCAGCTTTTTTAGTATCTAGCAGGAGGAGATCCTGGGATGGGGTTGATCAGCCACTGATCACAGGGGTTGTTCCAACAAAACAGGTTGGGAACCACTTACGTTAGCTTTTACTGTTGTAGGTTTAGTGGACTAAAACCCACTTAGCTAGTGGGGAAACTGATGACTCCTTTTGCCAATACTTTGCGACATTTTCCAGTTACAGTGTGGAGCTTAAGATATTTATTTTTATCTGACTGTGAAGTGTGTATTGTAAGATCTTAAAGGAGCCACCAGTGCTTAGATGTTTGGGATTCGGGCTATGCTCCAGCACATCCTAAATGTACTATTCTCTCTGTTGTAGGCAAGCCACCAACGCAAGTCCCCTCGACAAGATTCTTCATGGCAGTGTTGGGTATCTCACCCCAAGAAGTGGAGGTATCTGTGTCTTTTGTGTAACCAAAAGAGAGAAAAGGGGATTGAACAGACCCTTCTTAGTTGTCTGATTTTATTCAGGTGACTTAAACCTTTACGGATGGTAGCTGAGCTTCATATTAGCAGATACTAATAGTGGATAAGAGTTGCCAGTGTAAGAGTGATGGTCATCTACATATTTCTAAGTATCTCATGATCCAGTAGGGTAGTTTTACTTTTACAAAATCACTCAGTATACTGGATTTAGAATGCACAGTTTCTCTCTGTCAGACATCTTGGCCTCTGTTAAAAAGAGTGACTGTTTGAACAGCCTTGCACTTCATGTGCTGTGCAGTATTGCAAAGTGAGTATGGTCTGGTTGCTAGTGACTTTTATGAAGGATCAGAGTAACTCATCCATCAAGGCCCTCATTAACAAGCCTGTTTCCCACAGGTCATCTGATGAATCTCAAGTATTATGTTTCACCCTATGATTTATTTGAAGAAGGCACCGGAGCCCCCATTATTTTGCATGAGAACAACGGTACGTCACCTAAAAGGCTGCTTCTGGTCACTTTGATTGTACTTTAGGCACATAAGATTTTCAGTCTGTCTAAAACTTGTTCCTAGTTTTGTTTAAACTTTTCTATGAAGTCAGAGGCAAGAATATTGTAGAAGAAGGCCGCTTCTTTATAGCGTGAGTGACTGACTCACTGGTGGTAGAGTTTAGATTTTTGAGGAAAGTGTAGAATTCTGAAGATTGATGGCTGGCTTCTCCTTCATAAGCGGCACAAAATGGCCTTCCTATCTGGAGCTGACTGATGGAGAATTCACACTGCATAGGGGAAGTCTTCACCAGCAGATAGCTGGCAGAGGTGGCTCTTCTGCTTTCTACGCTAGCCAGCCCCCTTGCCCCTGGCATAACAGAAAGGAGAGGTCATGGCAGATGTGTTCCAAGGGCGAGAGGAGCAGGGCGAAGCAGAGCTCCAGTGCTCTTGGTCATCCACTAACATAAAGCCAATGGTCCATTCAGGACCTTACACCAGTGGCAGAAGTTAAACTAGATCCCCTGCTACTCCAGCTTCCACTGGGGCTGGACAGCCAGGATCAGGGAGTCATGACCATTTGGCTGTCTGCAACCACTGCTCTCCAATATGAGAGAATCAAGGGCAGAGTGACGGACATAGGTTTGATAAGCACATGCAAACCCTGGGACACTTCTCCCATTTTCTGGGTACAGTTGACCTCTGGAGGTGAAATCCACTTCTGTGCAGGCCTGCACAAAGCCAGTGCATTACTTAAATCCTGCTTAAGCCCTCGAAATATGCTGGCCCTCTGCACTGGGGTGAATTTCATCCAGGATGGCTAACTCTAGGTTTATTTTATATTGATTAATTTTAAAAAAAAAACTAAAAAAAATTCTTTCCCCGGTTCCAGCTGTGATTATGAGTGTGGCTTTTTGTAGGACGAGAATAGTAAACTTCCACACCTGTTCGTAGGGGTTTGCTCTTAGGTAGCATTTTATACAGTAACACCAAGCTCCGTATCTAGCAAAAGCGAGACAACTTGGAAAAATAAGACACTGGGGCTGAAATGCTCCAAAATCATAAATAATTTTGCACATAGACGTGTACTGCAAGCTTGTAAAGTCACCTGAAAGTTATTGCTGACCGGTAACAAGCCCACTCCAGAAATAGAACTTCAAATAGCATAAACAAAAGGCTGCACACTCAAACTAGGCTATATCAAACCTTAAAAGTGGTGCTACATAGACAAATAACACATCTCTGTGTGAGCAGTATTTTTAACTCCTACAACACATGAATGGGTTTTCCAGCAGGTTTTGATATGGTCTCCTTTCTCTTGCCTCCCCTTCCAGTCCCTCGGTCTTTGGGCATGAACGCGTCGATAACAATCGAAGGAACCTTGGCTATGTACAAACTCCCAATTGCACCATTAATTATGGGATCTCATCCTGTTGACAACAAAGGGTAAGGAAAGGGCACTTCTGCTGGGGCCTCTCACAGTGGCCTCATTCAGATGCTGCTGGCATGTCACTCTTTTGAGTCATCTTTCCGAGGCATGTCAATAACACAATGTCATATCATCAGTCATGGGATTTGATGTTGCCCTGATCTGTGAAATACCCTGCACTTGAGACATGAGTGAAGCCTAGTTTTCAGGTGTTAATCAAGTGTCGTAATTTTTCAGAAGTAACAGACACGATACTTATGTTTGGGCAGAGGATAAAATGTGTATCTTACACTTAAAATATATATACACTTTAAAAAATGTTTCTGTGCATACACCATAATACTTTTCTACCTTACAAGTGTGTTGTGAGGATAAATTCATTAATGTTTGTATGGTACTCAGGCATTGTTTTCGGGGGATAGGAGCATAATGTACCTACATAAATATAAATATGCATGTAATAAAAAATAACAAGTAACTTCAATGTTTTAGGACTCCATCCTTCTCATCAGTCACCAGTGCCAACAGTGTTGACTTGCCAGCTTGCTTCTTCTTGAAGTTCCCACGACCTATTCCAGTATCCCGGGTTTTCATTCAGAAACTGCAGAGCTGCACAGGTGGGCTGTAACTCTATCGGACAAGTATTCACGAGCTTTTACTAGTAGATTGTTTTAAGCACACCAAGTGAGTTTAACCCAAACTCTTATACTCTCTTTTATATGTGCTTTTGAGGATTGACTAGGTCCATATTATTGTGCAGCTCCTTTTAGCTCTGTGATGTCATTATGATCTGCTGTTTCCCCTCAGGAATCCCATTGTTTGACACCCCGCCAACGTTTGTCCCCCTGTATGAGCTGATCACACAGTTTGAGTTATCCAAGGAGACCGATTCTGTACCTTTAAACCACAACATGCGCTTCTATGCAGTAAGTATGTCACTAGAACTGGGGAACTAAGCACACAGAAGAGGCAGGTTGAAGACTCTTGAAAAGAGTTAGAAACCCTGAACTGGAATCTATTAAATACAACTCCAGCCTTCTCTTGTACCAGTATAACTGTCAATTAGGGGCATGTTTTTATCAATAGTTATTCCAGTACAGCCCTTAGAGTGGATGCAGTTATACTTAAAGAGCTACAGCTTTTGTGCGTAGACACAACCTGTTATCCAAGCCAGAATGCTGGAAAAGACACAACCACAGTAGGTTAATTGTCCTGTCTTAACTGTGGATTTGTCATCCTCTGGACTGCAAGAGTTTCTTTTTGCAACTGATCTACCGCCATTACAAAAGGTAACCCAAAACCACTATGTACTGTTGTATCAGACTGTTGGTAAATAAACCGATGCATGTGCAACCAATGAGTTTGTCTGCATGGGTTGTCTTGTTTAATGTTTCTATTTAACTGAGAATCACATACCAGAACACAAGTGGAGAATGTAAGGTGACCAGAGGAGATCAGCAATTTGGTCTAATAACATTTGACAAATGACCTCTTTTAAATATGTGCCTGTGCTAATGATCTGATCCTCCTAAGGACAGACTTGCTCTTTTGATTGGGTTAGTTGCACAGATGAGAACTATGAAGGTAGCCAAAATTATGGTATGCCGGAGCCTGGATTTATGGGAAGGTATTGAAATCATCTGTACTGTTAAACCACTGCTTCTCTGAGTGACTGCCATGAGCTGGAAAACTTGTAGCTGATGTGAAGAGGGAAGAGAAAGGTACTTTCTGGGTTGGCTACTGTGTTGAGGGATGCAGTTTCCATTGAACATTCCAATATCTGTACACAGCAAGTGACTGATTGTTTACATTAACATGGATTTATCTGGCTTCTATAGGTATCTTAGATTCTTAATGTAATTTGAATGGACTTTTTGTGGGTTTATAGATGTTTTTGCATTTGCAGGTACAATGAGTGGGAATTGACTTTGACTGTGTAATTATAAAACCCAAGCATCATGAGAGGTGGAATGTCACCGTGGTGGTTAGGGCAGAGATCTGGGAGATAGCATTCTTGGGTTCTGTATGTGGCTGTTCCACTGACTACATTGTGTGACCTTTGGGTAAGTCACTTAAACAGTTTGTGTGAAACCCTGAACTCACTGAAGTCAATATAAAACTCACATTGAATTCAGTGAGGCCAAGATTTCACCTTCTGTGCCTCCGTTTCCCCAACTGTAAAATGGATCAATACTTAACCACCTCACAAAAGGACAGTGAAGTTTACTGTGTATAAAAGTGCTTTGAGAACCTCTGATGGGGCAGTATAGAGGTACAGAGTGATATTATCATTCTTGGCAGTGGTATTTCTAGACTGGTATTTTGTTGGTTCAGGTTGTAAATCAGTTTATAAAAGGGTTTGATTCTTAGAAAGTGTCTCTCCAATGTTTGTCAATTCCAACCACAAAGGTAACTTAGCATGACACAGATTTTGGAGCTGCACTTGCTTTGGTAGCTGTCTTTACTTCCTTGTATCCAGTACCATTGGGGTAAAGCACAGGTTGTTTCCTAGGCTCTTCCAGGACAGCAGCACTGCTATTTCCTGAACAAGGATGCTCCTCTTCCAGATGGAAGGAGCCTGCAAGGAACTCTCATTAGTAAAATCACCTTCCAGCACCCTGGCCGGGTTCCTCTCATCCTCAACTTGATCAGGCATCAAGTGGCCTACAACACACTGATTGGCAGTTGTGTCAAGCGAACTGTTTTAAAAGAAGGTGGGTGACACATTGACTAACATAAATAAAATTCTGTGACTGGAGATGATCCTGGATTGTTTTCTGTAGCATATTAGAATCAGACGGCGGGTTTGGGGAATAGGAAATTAGAGGCCCAGGCTGCTTTGCTTCACCATTTTATTTTTCTTTCTTTTCAATGGCTATATTTGAGCTCATGTCTGTCTTTGTCTCTTGTGCTGTGAAGATGCTGCATTTACCAGCTCCTGTGTCTTTCAGATTCTCCTGGGATCCTGCAATTTGAAGTTTGTCCCCTCTCAGATTCCTGCTTCAGTGTATCCTTTCAGCATCCTGTGAATGACTCCCTGGTGTGTGGTGAGTAGGGTTCAGTGAAAAGCATGTATTTATAAATGGATTTCAGGTGAAGATAGGGGTGTTGTTTTTTGCCACTACAGTTGGAAGTTTAATTTCTCCCAAATGCCTCCTCTCTGTCTTTCAGTGGTCATGGATGTGCAGGACTCCACACATGTGAACTGTAAACTATATAAAGGGCTCTCTGATGCTCTCATCTGCACGGATGACTTCATTGCCAAAGTTGTTCAGAGGTAAACCAGGCCTTCTCTGTGTTGCAATAAGATGCTACTCAGAGCATCTTTTATAAATCCCCAGAACATTAGCACCCAGATACTGGTGGGCACTTCACAAATATCTAGGGGACAGTGGTTCTACAGTTCATTTTTCTGCAGAAAGATCCCGTTGTGTATCACCTGCTACCTCGCTCAGACTATCCTCCATAGCTATTTATAAAGCACTACAGTTTATTCAGCCAAAGAGAGGGCTTGAATAGCTGAACATTTGTAGTCTTCCAATTTTGAATAGAAGGTGTCTAATGAAACCAAGTTAATAAATCAGTAACTCTTGCTTAACAATCATTGTTTTAAGCATGCAACATAGATTTCTAGCCTCCTCAAATCTCTGTATAATAGTAATAGTGTTACAATAATACAAATAAATAATAATGCCTAGATCTTTTGTAGCAATTTTCATCCATAAATCTCAAAGCACTTTACAAATGACTTAAGTAGCATTATTCCCATTATACGGATGGGGAAACTGAGGCACGGAGGTTTACAGTCATATGCCCAAGGTCACCGAGCAGGCAAGTGGCAGAGATGGGAATATAAGCCAAGTCACTTGAGCCTCTGTCTAATGCCCTGTCTACTGGTACATACTGCTTCCATTATCCTTTCTATTTCTTAGCTACAAAAGAGACAAAATATCATTAAAAGACTTCTGAATTCTGATGAACACCTCTGTCTGGGTGGCATCATTCCAGAACTCCATTTCTATTGCACTTCAACTGTTGTTGAGAGTTTTCTACGCCAGCCTTGGACAAAACCTACCAGATTTGAAGCCATTCATCCTTTGTCTGTGGATTTCAGGCAAATGATGGTTGGGAGAAAGGGAGGCAAAACCAGGGCTGTATTGGAATCTCGGTTCCAACTGTAACTGTGGAGCAGCAACAGCTGACCTTATTAAATATTTGTTTCCTGGATGCCTGTCTTAGTTGTATGTGTTTTCATGCTTCATGATGAGCTTGCATTTGCCTTCAAAGTCTCTGCCTCTCTTTGAATTAGAGGGTGACTCACTCACAGTTCCAACATTTGATAGCCCTGCCACCCCCCAGACTTTACATTTATCAAAATTACTCAGCCCCAGGCAACATTGGAAGCATTTAGAAAACTACGAGCTGTTAATAATGCTCTGCACATACAGAGACCCTACAGACTTCTTTATCAATGTTGATGAATTACCTACCTTCCAGGTCAGTATGATTATTCCTATTTTATAGATGGGGAAACTGAGGCACAGATTAAGTTGACTTGCCCAAGGTCACACACAGAGCTTGTGGCAGAGCTGGGAACAGAACCTATCCCTCCTAACTCCCAATCTCTTTAGCTGCAAGATCATCCTTCTTCTCTTAAGTATTACTTAGTTACTAATTATTAAAGTTTGATTGTAATTAAAAATGTAGCAGATAATATTAATGAAGGCAATGTAGAGAGGCACTGGTTGTTCAGTGGTTAGAGGAGTATGATAGAGTAGCTATGAATAGATACAGCAGGGAACAAAAGAGTCTAAATTCTGGCAATTCCTGGCTCAGTTGCTGTCTTGCCATGTGACCTGAGGCAAGTCTCTTGCGATTTGCATTAGTTTACCCTCCTGCAAAAGGGAGATAATTCCTAACTCTCAGAGCTGCAGTGAATCCTGTAATGTTTTTAAAACTCTTTAGTTGACAGTTTCTATACATGAGCAAATTGCATACTAAATCCTTCACGCGTTCTGTCTTGCAGATGTATGTCCATTCCTGTGACGATGAGAGCCATTCGTAGAAAGGCAGAAACCATTCAGGCAGATACACCAGCCCTGTCCCTTATTGCAGAGACAGTAGAAGACATGGTGAAGAAAAACCTGCCCCCCGCCAGCAGCCCAGGGTACGGCATGACCACAGGCAGCAACCCCATGAGTGGTACCACTACACCAACAAACACTTTTCCGGGGGGGCCCATCACTACCCTGTTTAACATGAGCATGAGCATGAAAGAGAGGCATGACTCGGTGGGCCATGGGGAGGACTACAGCAAAGTGTCTCAGAACCCTATTCTCACTAGTTTGTTGCAGATCACAGGGAATGTGGGGTCTACCATAGGCTCAAGTCCAACCCCTCCCCATCACACGCCACCACCAGTGTCCTCACCAGCAAGCAACACCAAGAACCACCCGATGCTCATGAACCTCCTTAAAGACAATCCTCCTCAGGACTTCTCCACTCTGTATGGGAGCAGCCCTCTTGAAAGGCAGAACTCTTCTTCTGGCTCCCCCAGAATGGAAATGGGCCCTGGGGGGAACAAGCAAAAGAAAAAAAAATCTCGCACACCAGCAGACAAGCCCAAGCATCAAACTGAGGATGATTTTCAGAGAGAGCTGTTTTCAATGGACGTTGATTCCCAGAACCCGATTTTTGATGTCAACATGACCGCCGATACTCTGGATACCCCTCATATTACTCCAGCGCCCAGTCAGTGCAGCACTCCTCCTACTACGTACCCCCAGCCTATACCTCACTCTCAGCCCAGTATTCAGAGGATGGTTCGACTTTCCAGTTCAGACAGCATTGGAGCTGATGTTACTGATATCCTTTCTGATATAGCAGAGGAGGCTGCCAAGCTCCCCAGCACTAGCGAGGACTGTCCACCCATTGGAACGCCTGTAAGGGACTCTTCTAGTTCAGGACATTCACAAAGTGCCCTATTTGACCCAGATGTCTTTCAGACAAATAGCAGTGAGACCCCGTACACTGATCCAGCCGACCTTATAGCAGATGCGACTGTGAGCCCAAACAGTGACTCTTCAAACCATTTTTTCCCTGAAGGAGTAGATTTCAACCCTGACTTACTGAACAGTCAGAGTCAGAGTGGCTTTGGGGAGGAGTACTTCGATGAGAGCAGTCAGAGTGGAGATGCTGACGATTTCAAGGGCTTTGCATCCCAGGCCCTAAGTAGTTTGGGAGTGCAAGTGTTGGGGGGTGACGGGGGAGAAAATAAATTTAAAGGAAGCAATCAGGCAGACATGGTTGACTTTAGTATTATTGCAGCTGCGAGCAAAACCCTGGGGTCCTCTGACATTATGGAGCATCACAGTGGAAGCCAGAGCCCTTTACTAAGTACAGGGGATTTGGGAAAGGAAAAGTCTCAGAAACGGGTAAAAGAAGGCAATGGCTCTGGGAGTAGTTTATCGGGTCCTGGGCTAGATGGTAAGCCAGGAAAACGCAGCCGGACCCCGTCCAGTGATGGTAAAAGTAAAGAAAAGCTTCCAAAGCGGAAGAAAGCAGACATAGAAGGGAAATCTCCCTCTCATAGTTCATCAAACAGACCTTTCACCCCACCAGCAAGCTCCGGCGGGTCAAAATCTCCTGGAAGTTCAGGCAGATCTCAGACTCCTCCTGGTGTAGCCACTCCTCCTATTCCAAAAATCACAATTCAGATCCCCAAAGGGACAGTGACTGTTGGCAAACCATCACACGGCCAGTATACAAGTAGTGGCTCTGTCTCCTCGAGCAGTAAAAGCCATCACAGCCATTCGTCCTCCTCTTCCTCCTCCTCTTCTGCCTCGGGCAAAGTAAAAAGCAGCAAATCAGAAGGGTCTTCTGGCTCAAAGATGAGCAGCAGCCTCTACCTGAGCCAAGGTGGCTCAGGTTCAGGTCAGTCAAAAAGCTCAGCTCAGTCTGTGGGAAAGCCTGGATCCTCCCCTATCACCAAACATGGCCTCAGCAGCAGTTCCGGAGGTACCAAGATGAAGCCTCAAGGGAAGCCTTCATCACTGATGAACCCTTCCATGAGTAAACCAAACATTTCTCCTTCACATTCTAGACCATCAGGGGGTTCTGACAAGCTTGCCTCTCCAATGAAACCTGTTCCAGGTACTCCCCCGTCATCTAAAGCAAAATCGCCTATCACTTCAGGTTCTGGGGGCTCACATATGTCTGGGACTGGATCAGGGTCAAATATGAAGTCCTCTTCAGGAATGGGATCCTCTGGGTCCATGTCCCAGAAACCACCTCCTTCATCAAACTCTTCTACAACATCTTCATCTTCCTTTTCATCTAGTGGTTCTTCCATGTCTTCATCTCAGAACCAGCATGGAAGCTCCAAGGGCAAATCTCCAAGCAGAAACAAGAAGCCATCCTTGATTGCAGTCATAGACAAACTTAAACATGGGGTTGTTACTAGTGGGCCTGGAGGTGAAGACCCAATGGATGGACAGATGGGGCCAAGTTCCAATTCCTCAAGCCATTCTTTGTCCTCCAAACACAACATGTCTGGAGGTGAATTTCAGGGGAAGCGGGAGAAAAGTGACAAAGACAAATCCAAAGTCTCTGTTTCTGGAGGATCTGTTGACTCTTCCAAGAAGACTTCGGATTCCAAAAACATTGGTAGTACTGGAGTGGCCAAGATTATCATCAGCAAACACGATGGTGGTTCCCCTAGCATAAAAGCCAAAGTAACCTTGCAGAAACCTGGGGAAGGAGGTGGGGATAGCTTAAGGCCTCAGATGGCTTCTTCCAAAAGCTATGGATCCCCTCTGATCAGTGGGTCTACTCCAAAGCATGAACGTTGCTCACCCAGCCACAGTAAGTCACCAGCATACACTCCTCAAAACATAGACAGTGAGAGCGAGTCTGGCTCCTCTATAGCAGAGAAATCCTATCAGAACAGTCCCAGCTCTGATGATGGCATTAGGCCACTGCCGGAATATAGTTCAGAAAAACATAAGAAGCACAAAAAAGAGAAGAAGAAAGTGAAAGACAAAGACCGTGACAGAGATAGGGATCGTGACAAAGACAGAGACAAGAAGAAGTCACACAGCATTAAACCAGAAAGTTGGTCTAAATCACCTATTTCTTCTGACCAGACTCTGTCCATGACAAGTAGTGCTATCCTATCAGCTGACAGGCCATCTCGGCCAAGCCCTGATTTTTTGATTGGGGAGGAAGATGATGACCTCATGGATGTTGCTCTGATTGGCAATTAATTAAAAAAAAAAAATTTTAAAAGATCTCTAGAACCCCCTAGCGGGTTCTAGAGATAGCAGGCGAAGAATCGTTCATTTTAGAGTACTACACTTACCTTGAGGGACATGGTTTAAAATGAAAACAGTATTCCTGAGGATCTCAAAAACCTGCACAGAATACCTGCGAGTGCTGATCTTTCTGACTGGGAATGGCAAACCAGTCTTCTGACTGTGGCCCCAAGTATGCAGCCCATTTACACACATGCTGAATTTTACACGTATTAATAGTCCTGTAAAGTCAGTGGGCGTAGAGTTAAGCATGTGGGTAAGTGTTTGGAGGAACAGACCCTAAATTGGTGCAGAAACATAAATTATTGTGGGAGAATCAGATTTTTCCCCCCTCCCTCTCCTTTTCATGAGAAGTTTTTAGAAAGTTTTGAGCTAATAACTTTAGGGCATATTTTAATGTTTGGGGCTTGTGGTTTTCTCTTTTTTTGAAGGGTGGCTGGAGAAAAGAGAAATGCTTTGCAGGTTTCTTTTATGGAGTTTCTTCATCATTTAGTGTCTGATTCTTAGAGGTGCTGAGGATCTTCATCTTCCATTGACAGCAGCAGCTCTGCAAAATCAGGCACTGTGTTTTGATGGACATCAGCGTTTTATTCCAGGTCAAAGCGATGAAGGATATTTATGTCGATGTTTGATTGACCTTGCATTTTAGCTATTTATTTATGTCCCTATTTGAATGCCTCATGCTGTTTGGTTTTCATGCAGTCTCTATATTTAAATGGTGTGATGCAGGGTTTGAAGGGACTCTGGGAGAGTGGGAGCTTGGTTAGCTGTGGGTTAGGAAAGCTTGGAAAATGTGCAGCCACTGTAGCTTTGGGAAAGGTGGTAAAATCGCAGCATGCTTTGCCCTGATCTGAGCGCTGTTTGCTAGGTTTAAAGGAAACGAAATTCCCCAGAATCCCAGTGCTGTGAAAATTCACAACCTTTACAGAGATACATTTAGGGCCCAATCCTGCAAATACTTAAGAATAGGCTTAACTTTATTCATTGTAAAAAATCCCATTTGAAGTCAGTGCAACTATTGTTACTCGTGTGCGCAAACGGTTTGTGGAATCAGGCCTTATTTTTTTAATCTTTCTGTTGCAAAAGTGCCTAAGGGGAGTTTTTAATTTTTGTGTGTGTGCAGCACATTTTTCCACAGCAGCACTGCTGGTAACACACACACAAGCATTCCCCATGCCCCCCCCCCCCCCCGAGAGGTTGTTAGCTCACCAATAGGTGTGAATCATTCCTGTGCCGGTGTTAGAACTTACATTGATGAAAACCATGCTGAAATGTCTTGGCTCTGTGAAAACTGATTGGCTGCAATAGAAGCAATAATTTCCCTGAATGGCGGATTTCCTTCTCTCACCAGGACTTTAAAGGAAGAGGCAGGCAAGACCTGCTAGTCTCTGTCCTTGAGAGGATAGGAGCGAGAAGTCTATTTTATAAACAAAAGCACTTAGGATTGTTTTGATAGAGGAGGAGACCTGGAAGAGCCTGCAGACAAGGGAACACAGTGTATCTAACGACTACTGTGAACCCGTCTCCTTTTAGGTCTTACAGGGAAATGCACTGAGTGAAATCCTGGCCCCACTGAGTTTTGCCACTGACTTCAATGGGGCCAGGATTTCACCTGTGGGCTTGAGAATACCCTTTATTTTGGGTTTGCAGTTTGAAAAGACTTCAAGGTTTAGGTTTCCTTTAAACTGTAGATATTTCCTGTCTTGCACACAGTCCAGCCTCCTGATAATTTTCAGGCCAAACAGCTTTTCTTTTCTGGCTCATGTAGAGCCCCTAAAAAACTGGAATGGTCGTATCTTTTCGGTGGGTTGGCTTCTATGCAGCTATCTATAGGCATTTCCATTCTTCCTGTCTTCAGCTCTATTTGGGGCTGTATACTGAAATTGCTGTTGTCACATGGAAAGCAGGCGGGAATTTCTCTCTCACACACAATAGCTCTCCCTTTTATTTTCCAACCTCCATCCCTTGCTCCTATGCTCTGCATTCCATGGCTTCCCTCTCACCAATACTCCCATAGAAAATAGTAAATAAAGTCCAAACCTGCAGCAAATGACATTATTTGATGCACTATCAGAATTGTATGACTGTGTGGTGTCAATGAAGAGGATGTAAGAAATACAACACCCATCTTGAGACCCTGCTAGAGTGGCTGCATCTTGGAAATAATACTTGTTCAGATGGCAACAGGTTGTCATCTGTTTTAGTTCTGTCCGTCTCATTTTAAGTTGCTTTATTTAAAATAACCCTTTAAACGTCTTTGGATTGTGTGACGGCTTAGCTGAAGCTAACAGCACTGTTACAAAAGCAAAGCAAGGTTTGGGTTTTCAAGGAATAATTTCCTCAATAAAATGGACTGGTGTTTTAACAGTATAAAAGATTCAGTAAAAGGCTTTTTAAAAAATTGTTCAGCTTTGCAAATTATTAAGATTTAAATTATAAATATATTTTAAATGAAACAGCTGAATGTGTTTCCTTCACTACCTACCTAAGACTCAAGTTCAGGGTTCTAAATTTCTCCTGCAAGAGGTGGGTGTCATTGCTAACACCTAAAGAAATACAGGGAACAAAGTCGCATCCTCTTTAAGCATCTGTGACTTTGAGTGCTGCAAGAGAAACTGAATCCTGAACAGTAGTCATAGCAGGTAAATAGCTTTTCAGTCCACTTATAATGCACTGTAACCTTTCCCCTTTATACACTTATTTGTTTTACACTAAGTAAGGGAGAAAGACAGCCATTAAAAGTCAGGCAACAGTTGCATGATGCTCCTATTGCACTGATCAGAGATGAGGTACACTTGTCAATATTACACAGACATTTTACATGTAAATGTTTGATCTCTTACAAATGTTTTATTTTTAAAATATTTTTGTTATTCTCTATGATATTTTACATCTTTCAGTATTGGAAAGATAAATGTGTAAACAAACTAAAAAATTTTTAAAAAGCCAAACCTTTTAATCTCAGGTTAAGAAATGGATGTTGAGATTAAAAGAAAATGGTTCTTTCCTAAATGGTCATTATGTAAATAAGTGTCTTCAAATCTGCTTTTTGTGGGCAACTGTGTAAATACTTCCTGCTAATTTTTCATTCTTTTTCAATGTAGAGTGTACTTTCAACTTTTTTGGAAATACTGGAAAAAAAACAAAACATGTTTATTTACATGCAAATACATTTCTTTGGTAAGAATATTGTCTCGTCTTTATTTAAAAGCATTCTGCTTCCCAAGAACTGTCTTAACTTCAAGGTATGTAAAGTCAACACTCTTACAAAAAATCATTTAGAAATCAAAGATTGCTATCGCCTGTCAGTGAAACATTGGTTCTGACAGTACGGGACGCATTCTGTCCACTGCTCTGGTGGCATGCAGGAGCCAGAACTTGTGCTGCAAGAGGCTAGGGGAGAATGCCCCAGGTACAGGTACACCATAAGGCCACCTCCTTTGTATGCCTTGGTGCAAGGGGTATGCTAAAACCATCTCCACAGTGCATGGCCCAATGTAGATTTTGGGCTGTGACACAGCCTATTGGCAGCCTAATTTATTCTGTGGGCTGCAGCAGACTAGAATCCCAGGGGTGCAGCCATCTTTGCCCCCCTTGTCCACCAGCTGTGCCTTCCGTGCTGCATGTCTTGGGGGTCAGAGCACTGAATCTTAACGTGTAGTTTTTTAGTGCTCTGGTTTAGAATTACAGCCTTCATCTGATTTAATGGTAAAGAGGAACAAATAAAATGGGGAGGAAAATTTGTATTCCCTAATGATTTGTGCCTTTCATGGCTAGCCTTCTTAAGTGAGAACTGATGATCAAATAATATATTCAGTTTACAAGGTTTTTGTCATTTAGCTCTGTTAGTACCCACAACATACTGGGCACCGTATATGCATATACACAGTCCTTGTTCAGAATTGCTAAAATCACTGGACAGGACCAGGAATTCTTGTAACTAATTTGACATTAGTGAAGGGAGAACTAGTGTTAGCTAGCAACTAGTTTAGTTTTAGAAAAATGTTTTGTGGAGACATGCTTCCACACAGGAAGCTAATCTATTGGATTAATCTGTTCTGTTACACAAAAATTCAGTGTAGTCCAATGGTCACCAAGTTTCACTGGCTTGTCGAATATAAATGTTTGCCATGTGTTTATGGATAAGACAGCTACAGAGCAGTAGTTCTGTATCCCTAGTGGTCCTTTAAAGTCCCTTAATTATAGCTTATGTTCACAATTGATGTGCTTCAGCTGTCTTCCATTCAGTTGTCTCCTATAAACCACTGTGGAACTTAGATGGCTCCTCACCCTAGTACAAGTTCAAGACTGATTTGTTGCTGCCTAACATCCCCCATAGGTTAAAATGTGCACAGTTGAACAGGATACAGAGAGCACTCACTGGCCCAACTGAGGTCTGATGTGAGGAGAAAGATGGTTTTAAGCAGAAGCACAAGACTGGGAGTCGGGATCTGGGTTCTAATTCTAGCTATACCACTGCCTAACTATGTGATCTTGAGCAAGGTCCTGTTCCTCTTTGTGCCTCAGTTTCTCCTATCTGTAAATGATGTGGACCTCTCTCACAATGCTCTTGGGAAAGTTAAGTGATGTTTCTAAGGTCCTTTGAGATTCTCTGAAGGAGGGCACTGTAGAAGTACAACGTGTATTAAACGGGTGTTTGCCCACAGGGTGTAGTGTAGTGTAGAAAAGGCTTCAACAGCCATAATTTACCACCAGGGATCTCTGATCTAGTGTCAAGGTAGTGCTTTTCCTTTTACTCTGGAGTTTTGTAGTAGATTCTAGGGTGCTGCTCCTGTTGAATCTGTTTTCCTCAGCTGAGGGACGCTGTCTTTCCCTAAGGCGGAGAGTCCTCCTTTCAGACGGGTTTTTGGTCTGAATTCCTCAGCCCGTCTGGGCTTCTGGCTGCAGCTCACGTTCAACTGAGTCCATCCCTGCTACCTTCCCCAGAGCCACCGCACCTCTCGCGGCTCGCCCTATTTAAATCCCCCCTGCCACGCTTGATTCTCCCGCCGTCGTTCCGTCATTCCGAAGCCCCGCCCAGCGGGGAGGTGATTGGCCGCAGCCGGGGCACGGCTGTTCCTACCGGAAATTGGTGCAGTCTCCTCTGGCACCGCTGGGGGGAGCGCTGAAGGGGAGCGCAAGCAGCCCCAGCTGGGGATAAACCATCACTGCCAGAGGGGCAGCCCCCCGGGTGCAGGAGGGGTGCAAAGCTCCAGGGGGAAGGGGGCTGCAATCTCCTACTGGGCAGGTTTGGGGCGTGTGATCTCCTTGGGTCGATGAGGGGTGATGGGTGAAGTTTCCCAGGGGGTAGACGCAGCCCTCTGCCCGGGGTGGGGGGCGTTAGGCTCCTGGAGGACCGGCGGCGATCTCCCCCTTGCAGGGCCCTCGGGATAAGGTGAAGGGGATGCAGATTCTGTGGTCAGTCCCCTGGGGGAGCTCCACTAAGAGAGGTAGAAGTGGGGTTAAACCCGAGGAATTGCAATCTCCCCTGGATTTTAGGGGTGTGTGTGTGTGTCTGTCGGGGGAGAGGGTGCTGCTGTGTGCCCTGTGTTGAATGGGGAAGGGTGCAGCCTCGCGTTGCGGATCAGATGGCCCTGGGAAGGGGTGCAGTCTCCCCTAGGGTGGGGGGATGCAGGAGCTGGGGAAGGGGTGCAGTCTCTTTGGGGGGGGTGTAGGAGCTTGGGGAGGGGTGCAGTCTCCTGTAAGGGGGGGATGCAGGGGCTTGGGGAGGGGTGCAGTCTCCTGTAAGGGGGGGATGCAGGGGCTTGGGGAGGGGTGCAGTCTCTTTGGGGGGGTGCAGGAGCTTGGGGAGGGGTGCAGTCTCCTGTAAGGGGGGGGGATGCAGGGGCTTGGGGAGGGGTGCAGTCTCTGGGGGGGGGTCTGCCCTACGGTAGTGGCGGGGGGGGAGGTGCGGGGCCCCCCAGGGTAGGTGGGGCGGGGGGGAGGTGCAGGGCCACCGTTAGGGGGGGTTACACTCCGCTTGTGGGGAGGCAGGGGCCAGGGCGCATTTCCTCTGGGGTGCGACCGTTGGCCCTGCCCCGCTGCAGCCCCCTCCCCCCTCCGGCGGGTCCGCGCGCGCGCGCGTGCTCCCCGCCGGCCGGGCTCGCGCCGGGGCTGGCTCCCCCCCCCCCCCGTCCGCGCCCGGCGCTGGCCAATGAGCGGCGCTGTTGCTGGCAGGTGCGGAGTGTTTTTGTTTTGGGTTGAAGTTGAGGCCGGAGGAGACGCGGCGGCGGCGGGCGGAGGCCGCGCACCCCCCTCCCCCCGCGCCCCGGCCCCACCACCACCTGCCCCGGCGCGAGGAGAGACCCGGGGGGAGCCGCCCGGAGCCACCGGCCCCGCCATGAGGAGGGAGATGAACGGGGTCACCAAGAGCAGGTTTGAGGTGAGGCCCGGCCCCGGGGGGGCCCCGCTGGGGAGGGGGGCTCCGGGCTCCTCGGGCGGGCGGGGACCGGGCCCCCCGCGGAGGGGACCCGGCCTCGCCTCCGTGTGTGTGGGGGGGAGGGGTTGGCAATGGCCGCCCAGCACCCAGAGGCGCAGCTGAAGGGGAGGGGGCCGCCCCACCCCGCTCCGGGGAGCGCGGAGCCGATGGGGCGGCGGGGGGCGGCTTTTCCTGTGACTGATGGCGATAAAGTGCGGCGGGGGGAGGGGGGCGCTTCTCGTTGTGCAAGGCAGAAAGGGGAATCCTGTTTTGGTAAAGGGGGGGGTAGGCTGGGATGTGGGGTCCCGGGCTTCGGAGGCCCTGCCATCGCAGGGGGTGGGGGGGCAGCGTGTAAGCGTCTCCGGGATGGGGGTGGGGTATGGGGTCTGGCGGGGCGGCGGGTTGGTCTTGTAATTTGTAAGGAGACTAATACTGTGGAACTTCCTTTTCTCCCCTTGGTGTGTAATATTGTGTGTGGGGGGGGAGGGGGGCGTGTTTGTTTGCTGCTCGTTGAGTTATTAGATGTGAACTTCCTTTTAGGGACTGCGGTGAGGGGAGAGTCGCTGATGTGTTGCTGACCTATTGTATGTGCCTGTGTTTCTTGCGGAGTTGGTGATGGAGCGAGAGATGTGAAAATACCTTCTTAGAAACAGACCAGCTGTAGATGGCCTGAGAGAGATTTGAGGGGGAGGAGGAAGCTTGCAAAGAGGAAGGAGGTGCAACATTTGCATTGCTTTGTGCTGTCGACATGATATACGGGCAGTTGCAGGCAGAATTTGATTACTCGGGGTGGGGGATGGAGAGGGCGGAAGGAGCACAAGGAGCAGAGGGTAAACAATAAGATCTATTCAAAGAATATGCATATAATCAGTCTGATCTGGGATAACACAAAGCACCCCATCTAGTCAGGGTTGTTTCCAGCACTTCATTGTTGTAACAGCTGTCTTTTTCTGAAGGGGGGAGGAGGGGATGTTGGTGACAGAAATGAGGGCAACCACAAGGTTTACTTCACATTTTATGGAGATTGTATGCAAGGGGAAAATATCTACCAATTCAAATTTTCAACTGTGGGGCTTGTTGCTCCTTTTGCTCTTGAGAAAAGCTTGAATGGAGGGAGAAGAGCAACCTAGAAAGGGACTGAAACAATGTTGGGTATGGCTCGTTCTCAGTGCTGAGGGGGAAGGTAAACACCATCAAGCAAAAATCTTTTACTGACAACTTGAGGAGTGTCTGATAACTGCAATGAAGAAGAACAGCATGTTCATCAAGAAACTGACCAGTGGATTGAGACAGGTATAGAAATCGAATATAATTATGTAAAAAAAAGTTTCAATTTTTTTTCAACAGCTGATGTTGGTTTGATGCAGAGACCATAGTGAACAGAAAGCATCCTTGTTTACAGTGATTTCAGATTATATCATAGTAAAAGTCAGATATCCTTAACCTGTGTATGATTTAACTTCTGTATGGAGCCTGATGTGTATGATTAGCCTCTGTGTGAAGCCTTGAGGCTGATAGGCATTCACAAAGAAAAGGCCAAATGCAAAAAGTCTCAGGACTGTGGTTATTGCTTGTACCATTCTGATCCATTCTTGGTTGCATAGTAGTTTGAAAAGTAAGCACACACTAGTAGCAGCCTTCTGTGGGGAATATTTATTTGATGTTGCAGGGACCTTTCATACTTGTCTGTCCTGCCATTGGGTATTCTTATGAATTTTAGTTTTCAGGTTAGCTGCCAATAAGGATGTACCAAAACAAGATTAATGTGAATCATTGCAAAAGTAATGTTTTTTCTGAAAATGTGTACATTCACAAAACTGGAAGCAGGCAGGGAAGAAATGGAAAAGCTAAAATTAAGCTAAGTGCTGAAGGACTATTTGAGACCTAAATTCATGTATTTCCATATACAGGTGAGAACTCTAAAATGTTTAGTAACAAATAGGATGACGGGAAAGAATCCAAATGTTATCCAAAATTTTAATTAGTTTCAGAACTGAAAGGAGTGTCTTGAAACATTGTCATGTTTCTTGAGTGTATTTTCACTGGTTTTAAGTAATTGTTAGTAATTTGAGGGCATGGATGCAGTGATGTGGTTTTGCTAGTGGGGGTTAGAGATTAGCAGTACTATCATAAAAGTATTCTAAAGCAGTGAATTTACTTACTTCTTCAAAGAAGCATAAGTTCTATTTGTTAACAAAAAAATGTTTTTAACGTAATAGTTCATATATAAAAGCAGACCTCAGGAAGAACTTGTGTAAGCTCAGAAGCTTGTCTCTCTCATCAACAGAAGTTGGGCCAATAAAAGATATTACCTCACCTACCTCGTCTCTCTAATATCCTGGGATTGACGTGGCTATAACAATGGTATGGGGGTGTGTGTGTGTGTGTGTGTGAAATGGGCAGTCATGCAAAACAGTATGTAGGCTGGAAACTGCTGTTTTCTGTTCAGTTATGGAATATTGAAAGATAAACAAAGATAGTACTGATTACTGCTACATAGCTCTGCTGAGTACGTCTAAGCCATGTCTGCACCTCCACTTAGGTTGGCAAAACTTATGTTGCTAAGGGGTGTGAAAAAACCACACTCCTGAGTGATATAAGTTTTGCTGGCATAAATGGTAGTGTGCACAGCACTATGTTGGCGAGAGAGCTACCACTGCTTGTTGAGGTGGTTTTATTATGTCAGTGGGAGAGCTCTCTCCCATCTCGTCTGTTCGTGTAGCCGCTTGATGCCATCTTACAGCGGCTCAGCTGCATCGATACAACTGTGCCACAGTAAGCTCGCTAGTGTAGACGTGGCCTTAGAACTCTGAAGTTAATAGGACCTTAAGAGGCTGATGCCCTGTTCTGAAAGGTAGTGTGTGTTAGAACTATGAAAAATAATGATGAACGTCTTTAAATAAAAAGTAAATTGTTGAGTTTGTCTGCCCAGTTATTCAGACTTAATATACATCTTTTGTTAAGCTGTACAAACAGTTTCTTGAATTTTTTGTTGTGAGTTTTAAAATACAATCCAGGCTACATTTGGGAATGGTCTCTTACTTTGGTAATAAAGTACAGTGATAAGATATTGGCTGTATTTCCTAAACATGGATTTCAGATGGATTTCTCATATCAACACATAAGCAGCTAAACTCTTTATTTTAAATGAAAGAATGAACTCTTTGGCATGACTAGCTGAAGAAGAGCGTATTCTAAATATACTCCTTATGGGAGGTGTGGCCACCACAAAGAAAATAACTTACTGTAGCAAAGCAATTGAAAAAAGGAAAACATTACCCAGACTGACTCTTAATTCCTTTGGCTGTGCTTTTATATAGGACATGTCGTAGTGCATCAGAACACTGGCCTATATGTGGTAACCTGCCTCCAGCAATAGCAAATATCAATGCTAAAGAGGCAAAATGCACCTATGTAACAATGTACTGGGGAAGAGGAGGGGGTGAGTCTTTCCTGATGCTTGTGGAGATCAGTTTGTACCCTACAGCATGAAATTCTGTTAACCTTAAGAAAGGTCCTAGTTCTCATCGCTCCTTTAGTATCCTTTGCCTGTTCTGTCCCGATGGCCTGGAACACCGCCCCTGTACTCTGTGCCCCAGGCACCTTGCTCTCCTCTTAAATCTCTCAACTTGCTCCTTCCATGAAACCCAAGTCAGCAAAAATACTGTCACTAACCTATCACAAAACATGAAATGAGAAGGTAGTGCTCTGAGATAGAGCATTCCTCTTGGTCTCCTGGTATGTTTTGTGATATTTTTGTTTAGGTTGCACTACACAGAGAATTTTTATCAATACTTCCACTGTTTGTCTATCACTGATGCAGCTCCTTTAATGCAAGCAATGACGGAAGCATTATCATAGAGCAGATCTAGATGATAGCGTGGTTAAAAACACCTGCACCTGGTCTACACTAGTACATCTACCATTGCTAGTATGAGTTGAGCTGCATTGGTGCTCGACTCCTGAAAATTCTCAGCACAAACAACAGTTTAAGCTGCTCCCGAGCAGGGACTGTGTCGTCTTCTGAGTTTTGTACAGTAGTGAGCCACATTGTTGGCACTTAAATAATTATAGCCTGAAAAAATGCTATGGTAATAAACTTAGTCTCCAGTATATCCTCAAAAGTAATGGCCAACCTTTCCAGCTTCCTCAAGGAGACTCCACACCCTCCAATTAGTGGGAGTTGTTTCTGGCCATAAAGTCATTCTTTATGAGAGAGATTCTAAACAACTTGGATATCTGCGCCAATAAATGTGTTATCCATAATAACCCTTCATACTAAAGCAGGACAAGTACATCAACTTTATTCTTTTCTTAGCATCCGTTGCCTATCAGTATTTCAGATTCAAAATATCCAAGAGTTTTAATGGCCCACACGTCTGTTAGGCCTTGTCTGGAGTCAAACCTGCTATGAAACGATGCAAATGGAAATCAAAACTAAATATTTCAGCTGTTTTAAAATACAGAATGAAATAGTTTGCAACTGTGTCTCGAAATTTCTCTAAGCAAAATCATCTACATTTAATTTACATTCTGTCGTCATCTCAGTTCTTTTGGGGCCACTCTCTCCTCAGTATTCCTTGCTTAAGATCATTCTTTGGTCTTCCAGTGGTGTTTCCAAATCTGAGCTCTGGTTGGCCTCCTAAAATCCAGAACTAACTCTTTCTGTAGTTGCTTTGGTCACCATTGCGTGGCTCTTATTCAGCCTTTTTGTCATTTTCAGGCCTGTTTTATAAGTCTCCTCCCTCCAGATGAGATGTAACTAGTGAAAAAATAACTGAACTGAATATTTCTATAATCTCAGATAGGTCTTGGACACCTCAGGGATATCTTTAGACCCTGAGTAATTCAATCTACTGAAATGCAGTGAAACAAACTAAATTCTGGACAAATTGAACAAGGAATGCCAATAAATATTTGGATTTCACTGTGTGCCCCTCTTGCTCCTCTACCCAGAAAATATAAATGAATGGGTAGCCAGTGGTGTACTTACTATTGTATGTTGTATTGCATAACAGAAAAAGAAGAGAAACTACCGTTCACATGCCATTGACAGAAAGCTAAACCATAGAGCAGAAGTTAGGAGTCATTAGGTGGTGTTCCTGAGTCACATAACAGCATTTGCTTTTGTCAGATCTCTGCTAATAACATAACACTTATTAAATAGTGATAAGAAATGGTGAGTAAATAGCAAAAACATAAATTTAAACTTTCCTGAATAAGGTTTTTTCCTTAAAGGTCCCATATACTTCTGTTCTTAAGTTTATCCTGAGAATGCGAAAATAGACTTTTTGATGTGCATATACCCCCCCAAAATAAAACAAACAAACCCCAAACAAACAAACAAGGACCCAGGGACTCAGTTTGTTGGCTGACTCGTATTAAAATCCTTTTAGAGGTGGGTGAAATGTCTGCCTGAAGCTTAGCAGATTGTTTAACCTAGAACGTAAGAATGGCCATACTGGGTCAGACCGAAGGTCCATCCAGCCCAGTACCCTGTCTACCGACAGTGGCCAATGCCAGGTGCCCCAGAGGGAGTGAACCTAACAGGTAATGATCAGCGATCTCTCTCCTGCCATCCATCTCCACCCTCTGACAAACAGAGGCTAGGGACACCATTCCTTACCCATCCTGGCTAATAGCCATTAATGGACTTAACCTCCATGAATTTATCCGGTTCTGTTTTATAGTCCTAGATTTCACAACCTCCTCAGGCAAGGAGTTCCACAGGTTGACTGTGTGCTGAGTGAGGAACTTCCTTTTATTTGTTTTTAAACCTGCTACCCATTAATTTCATTTGATGGCCCCTAGTTCTTATATTATGGGAACAAGTAAATAACTTTTCCTCATTCACTTTCTCCACACCACTCATGATTTTATATACCTCTATCATATCCCCCCTTTGTCTCCTCTTTTCCAAGCTGAAAAGTCCTAGCCTCTTTAATCTCTCCTCATGTGGGACCTGTTTCAAACCCCTAATCATTTTAGTTGCTCTTTTTTTGAACCTTTTCTAATGCCAGTGTATCTTTTTTTGAGTTGAGTTTATGCATAACTCACATGTGGTTCTGTCACTGTAGAGGTACAGTGACCACACTGCATACTCTACCAAAGGGCTGAGTGGAATTTGACCAGATTCAGAAGCAAAAGTCAGTTTAGTTGAGCTGTGGGAGGACTAGGAAGGATTAAACAGGAAGACTTAGCATTTTGTTGGAGGAAATGGGGCAAGAGATGGTAACATGAATCACCCCCTGTTCATCTCCCGTGTGCAGTATTGCCCATGTTTTGCAACTCTGGATGCCATATAGGCAACTTGCCAAGAGCCTGAGAATCTTGCATATTTTGCATGTAAACACAGGATTTTTAGTAAAGTTTCCGCACACCCAAAATATGTTTGAATCTTGCTCGAGAGATTAACTGAAATTGCCTCAGGTTTGAGTTTGCCATAGGTTAAAAACGTGCGTTCTGTCAGCTTTGTCATTATGTTGCTGTTATAGTGGGGACAGTGGCGACATGCAATGCTTCATATCTCCCTCCTGAAGTGTGGTAGACTATTGCTCGTCCTTCCAGATACAGAGTATACAATGGCTTTAAAGGTGGTGGGGAGCTGAGAGTTGTACCAAGAAAAAAGGCTTGATTGACCTCAGCCCTCTGGCCCCAGAGTCCATGTTCGGATGTCTCAAACATCTTTTGCTACCAAAGAAAGGTACTAGCAGACTGCTGACAGCTAAAGTGCAGACACTAGCTAATGACCTTTTTGGGGAGCAGTAGCACATAGGACTATGTGCACGGTTTCCCAGAATTGTTGCGCATTGCAGCACAGATGTTTCATGATTTTTTTAAAATAGTTGATGTTGTTCTTATTATTCCAGAATAGATTTTCTACTCTGGAAAAGTTAGAGCACTTTTTATTTTAATTTTTTTTGGGAGGTAGGGGGAAATGGGGAGAAAGGAACCATATGCTTGAAATTAAGGGCTTTGACTGGATAAAGGTAAAGAGAAGTACAGGCGTGTACTGCAAGTGTCACATGTTACATGATCATTGACCGAACATCTCCTCTTTAGATTCAGCAATGATATCTCCCTGTTGATTGCATATTACTTCTCATGGCTAGGCCCTTTGACACGTGTGTAAATGGTCACTTTTCTTGCTTATTACTGAAACAGGCATCCCTTGTATGCTAGGCTCATTTTGTTTCAGACTGTGCATATTCACTTGAGGCCTAAGACATATCAGGTAATTTGTTTTCCTTTCCCCTGCTGGATTACCTTGCTACTTAATTTGTTCAAACTAATTTAGCCCCATTATGTAAGTGATCTTGATGTGTGTTTTTGCCATATGAATATGGTATGGTGCACTTAACTGTAGTAATATACTGGGTCATAAATCTGCGTGTGGATGGATCACCTGTGCATGTTTTACCTTAACCTGTTGATCTTTCAATTGGAAGTACGCTTTCAAATAGCTGATTCTCTTACGTCTGGCAAACTTGCCCTGTCCCCTTCCCAGCACCCCATGTTAATTATGGGGACCGTATAGCTTGACGACTTTTACTTGTGCATTTGCTAGGAAGTAATAGCAACATCAGCATATCTCAGGTAATGGGGTTTTCGAGAATTTGTGATCCCTCTACTGGTTCTCTGTTAGCAGAGTATAAAACACTAGGCCTTACAGAAACGGATTGTGTATGGTTTTGTCTTTCTCAAAGGGGATCATTGTTTGAATTGTATGTATAATGTAGTATTTACAATTTGTAGACCTACCAAAGTCAAATAACTTTGACAAGTGAAATTTGGCCCCTGATAATGCTGGACCATTTCTCTTAGATATGTTTTAATATCTGACTATAAAATTTTTAATGGAAAACCACGAGAATTTTCTTGTAATTGTTTTAAAAAACAAATGGTGAAAGGAATATATATATCTTAGCTCAAACACTATGGTAGTGGATGACCCATAGCATACTTCATGGAGAAAGCCATGTCCCTGTGAAATCAGTCTGATCAACTGTAAGGGAGAGAATAAAAAGGAAATCTGCTGTGAATACTGTCTTTATGGCTATTTCAGTCTGTGTGTAAAAACTCTTAACCCTAGCAGCACCAGCACCCCCCCCCCCCACACACACACACGTAAGTTGAAGCAAGATGTGCAGTAAGCCATCTAATTCTTTACAATGGGGTTAATCCCCTTTCAGGGGCTTGATTTTCTATTGTTACACTGAGGAGTCAAATGCTTTTAGCACTGTTGTTAACTCTTAGGGTTAGTCTACACTAGAAATGCTACAGTGGTGCAGCTGCAGCACATCTGGTGAAGATGCTCTCTGCTGACAGGAGAGAGCTTTTCGGTCGTCATTATAAAACCACCACACCAGCGCTTAGGTTGGAGTAACTTATGTCACTCTTGGGGGTAGCCTATTCCACCCCTGAGCAACATAAATTATACCAACATAATCTGAAGTGTAGAGAAGCCCTTATAAATCTGGCCAAGAAGGCTTTTTGCAATTTACTCGGTAATCAGTGATTACAGGCTGGCTATACAGGAAGCGAAGAAACATCTTTCTCTGATACTGGTGATTAAAAGTGATCTTCATAGGGAACTCAGTCTTTCGTAATGGACTGTCAAATCACTTTTCCTCATCAGCTGTCACTTGCATGTGGAGTAAATTGCATATTAAACTATTTCTAGGAATAATAAGCTTACAAGAAGCCTCAAGGGCTAGGTTCTGTTTCATACCACTTAGTCACAACTTTGGGTTTGGCATTTTATGGCCTACTTCTGGTGTTAAGCCAGGCTTCTCTCTGGAGGTATGTCTACACAGCAGCTGGGAGGTGCAATTCCCAGCTGCTCAAGCTAGTGCACTAAAAATAGCAGTGGGGATGTTGCAGCATGGATGGCAGCTAGGGCTAGCCGCCTGGGTGCCTAGCCCAAGCTGCTCCCCATGCCGCAGCGTCCACACTGCTATTTTTTTTTGCACGCTAGCTCAAGCAGAGCTAGCATAAATCTGTCTAACCATGCTGTGAATTGCACTGCTCAGCTGCATTGTGGACGTACCCTGCATCTAAAGAGCCTGTGAACATGGGGAGCATGGAATGAGGGCAGTTGTCTATGTAATCGACAGTCAGTAGATACCTATTCCCTGGTCCTGCTGACACACATGCTTAGAGAGGATGCCAAAGCAGTGAGACTGCTAATGATAGAACTTTATTCAGTAGACAATCTTTTCCCTAGGAGATTTTATACAGATTAAGCTGGGTAGAAAAAAGAAGTCCCTGGGTAACTGGAAAATTTACAAGAAAAGCTCACCCCATTTGAACTGCTTGTATTTATAAATTAGCATTCACAACAACGTAATGCTCAGAGTCCCGAAAAGCCTTACATTTAAATATCACTTATAATTGTGTGGCTTCCCTTCCCAGAATTACTTTTTCAGCACCTCAAACAGGACAGCACAGTTTTGCTCATATGCTTGTTAAATAGAAATGCCAGTTACAGTGTGTGCTGTGAAGAAAGAACTTCTGAATAAAGATATTGCTAAATTGGTTGCTGTATATATGTCACTTCATGAACAATAATGTTGAGTTTATTTTACAGGAAACTTGTGGTATATTCCCTAACCAAAGCCAGACAGGAGGTGTGGGTGCACTTTGAGAGAGTGTTAGCAAAAAGTCTCAACTTATATTTTGCTGGGGGGAAAAAATACTGCCATTAGGCATTCTAAACTATTCTTCCCCTTTTGGACTTGGTTGTATTCCATGTGAGCTATATTTCATTCACTCTCTCACAACCTGTAGGAGACGACTTCATTTATTCCATAAGGGCCCTAAGGTTAAAGGTAATGTTCTTGAATTCATTGATCCCATTTAATGCTAGATTTTGGACATGAGCCAGCTGCTGTAAAGCCAAGGAGCTGCTCATAAGTGGAAAAAAATCACAACATTCCTATATTTTTGTAGCCTGGGAAAAAAACATCATTCACATTTGACCTACCAGACCATAGTTCTTGTAAACAGTCTATTTATCTATATTTTAAGATTCTGTTGTTAGCCTATAATGTTCAAACAGAGACTAGAGTATTTCAGGTGGGGATGTGAATTGGCACCTACAAATACTTATCAACTATAGTTTCAGTACTTCCAGATTTTAGTTCATTCTAGATTTAATGACTTGCGAGATTTTTTTTTTAAACCTCACATACAAAAGTGTCAAAATAATCCATGAAAAAGGTGGGTTTTTTTTCTTCTAGATGGTCACATGGCTTTAAAAGAATACTGGTGTCCTATTTAACTGCATTATCAGACAATGAATTTAAGTGAGCTACAATATTTTTAAATTATATTGAACTGAGAATTTATACCAGTGTTTCATAGATCTTCTGTCTTGTTAATAAATCACGGGATCTTACATTTTAGCTGTCTAGACCAGTTTTATGATAACTGGGAAACTAGTGCCAAAAATGGACAACTCTACATATTTCCGGAAATATCTGAAGTCATCTTATCATGTCAGGCCATCTGTGTGGATGCTGCTCTTACTCTTCCATTCTCCCACAGCTTTGCACTTATTGTTAAATCCTGAAAACTAAAATCTCCTTTCTCATTCTCTCCGACTCCCTATTTCTCTGTAGATGCCAGCCCACACTTGGCTGAACACTTGAATATTTGCAATAGGAATAGCATTGCATTTCAGTCTAGTTTCTGTTGGGCTGTTTTAGTTTCTCTCTCACACGCATGCATACGCACTGGAGCGATTGTCAGAGGACTAGGATTTGGCAGGCATCCACCGTATTGTCTCTCAGTTGGATGAACATTAAGATGAATAACCGTAGGTCCCAATGTGACAACATAGGGTAGAGGAGGAACTTGTGTCTGTCAGCTATTAGCTTGGAAAGCTCCAGATAAACTGCATCCTTTTTTCTGCGGTGCTTTGAATTTCATGCTTTAGAAGAACAGTGTTCAGGTTCAAGGTCCACATCTAGGCTAACACTTTGTGTTAGATTAAGAGAAACAGTGCCAAACCCAATAAAGTCCTGTGTGATTTGATTTAAAAAGAACAGCCCCTCACTGATGCTAAAGTCAGATGCAATCTCAGCTGAGAACCAGCTGACTTTGTCAGCAGCATAGTAAACACTCCTGACCTTGCTAATACACACAATCAGCTGTCTTATACTTCTGACTACTTGATGTTTAAACCCCATGAAGAGCTACCATTGTAACTAGTATTTTAATGCCCATCTTAATTGGGGTAAAATATGGTTCTTGACCACTAAGCATGTAGCCATTAACTGATGTCTGTCAAAAGGCATTTCCGCCCCTTGAGGTTGGTACATGCTAGGGATACCGCCTCACCTTTCTTCCTTGTATGTGGTGGTATTTGCTATATGTCTCTTTAAAAGAGAGCATAGAGGATGTCACACCTCTCAGGTGATGTACCCACAAAAGTAAACCGTTTGTTAGATGGAAATGAACAATGAATAAAATGTTAGCATGCAAATATACATCTTAGCCATCCTTCCAATGAGAGGGAATGTGAATTTAACCTGGAAATTGCTTGGATATAAATTGCACTTGTTGATAAAGCAGAGATAACACACACGATCTCAGTTCCTCCGTCTGATAACATCCTGAATTTGGCAGTTTAGATGCTGCTGTCATTGTCTTGCATGTAGGAGAGAAGAGAATCTGATTGCTGTGCTGTCCAGGGTTTACTGTGCATGAACTATCTGTTTTTTGGAAGAAGGAAGGGGCAGACTTTATTTTTAAAGGGAAGATTTGAGTATGTTGTAATAGTGGTGTGTCAGAGACTAGAAGGTGAAGCCAATACTCAGAAAATTGCTTTAAGTTTTTAAGGTGATAAAGTAAAGTAATATTTATGTGGAGTTTGTTCTATAGATTAATGTTCCCAAACAGTTTTTGTAAACAGAGTATGTCTTAATGACGACTCATCTTTAAGATGTTTTAATAAAAGTAAGAGTAAATCCAATTGAAAAGAGAACTTGAAAAACAGATGTTTAGTTTTTCTTCTTAGGTTCAACTTCCTCCTGTACGTACACACACTCCTCCACTCTGCCAGAGGTGACATTTACAGAAATTTCTTAAGATTTCACCAGCCCTGGAAGACCTTCGCAGCACACAGCCTGGTTAGAATTGGGGTCCTAAGTAGTTCATATTCCATGTTTTAGGCTGTTTTCAGGAAGACAACACTGCACTGGTTTATATTCATAAAGTTTTATTTGGAACTGTGAGGACTAGAAGCTTAACTGTTTTCTTAAATTCAGCATTAACTAAATTCTAAGCACCCTTCTCACTAAAGAAAGTTTTCTACTCCCTCGTGCAACATGGGTAAATCAGCATGTGGGTCCCTGAGAGATGAATAGAGATGTTTGTGTTTTCTCCAGTTGTACATTTTGTATTTTAAAAGCAAACTTTCAGTATGTTCAGCAAATGGAAATCTCATTTATAGGCAAAATATTATATGCTTCACTAAGGCTTGGTGGGAGGCACAGCCTGGCACCAAACTAAATATGCTCACCCACGCTTTGGTCTGTCAGACTGAAGTTGCAGAACCCACAGTCTCATTGCACCCACACTTTTTGAGGCTCTGATCATGTAAGCACTGTTGGAAAAGCTCTGAAACAACTGCTGCAATAGTATGATGATGTAGTACTAGCGTATATTGTAACTTATTTATCTAGGACATGTACACAAAATTGTTTCATTTGTACAACTTTACATTTATTATATTCAAATACTCTTTTTGTGCATGTATATAGTATGTTATACACCACTGTTGCACATGCGAAAATATTCATAACTATAAAAAGATACTCTGGTTCACTTACACACAAATAGGTTTACCTGAGCTACAATGCTGACAACGCATTTTGCCACCTTATGCAGATACCATTGCCCAATCCTCCATTGATAGCCTAAAATATTACCCCATTGTAATCACTGCACCCTCTAATGAATGGTTGGTGTAGCAAATGCATGAGTAGCAACTTCAGCATCCTTACTATATAAGGTGATTAACTGTAGATGAATTTGCTTACACTCGTATGACTTCTTAAAAGTTACAATAGTGTCAGACAAAATATATTGTCAGTTTTGCAATAACTAGTATCCTGAAGAACTAGAGGGGATGGTCATGGCATAGTATGCGCTGGAGGACAAAGGAAAAAGTGACACAACAAACTAGACAGTCTCTTCCCCGCCCTTTCAGGCTGTATACTTTCCTAGGCTATAAGATTTGTACTTACTTGAGTCTTTCAGATACTTTTGCCCATGGGCATACAGAGTCCATTCAGTTAAATTTCTGTTCGGTTTGGATCACTGTGGTGGTTTTACATTCTGGAGAGAAGTACTATAGTGTTCTTAAATGGGTACTTAATGACAGAAATCTCTGTAGAGGCATCGGTCTAGTAACCAATGCAAAATCGTTCTGTTTGGGATTCTTTGTCATTAGCTATGCAAGTCTACATGGAAGACTTTGCATAAATTAAAGGGCATCCAGCAAGTTATGTCAGGTGACTGAGCCTGAAAGATCCTTTCCTTATAGCTGTCACCTATGGCATTAGTCTAACAAAGTTCTTAACAAAATGCATTCCCTGTATTTGTATGCACACACTCATCAGAATGCTGGGAAAAAAAGATAATTCTAGCCATGAGTCTAATAGGGTTAGAATTTTTCTTCTTCGGCAATAAATGTAGCTTGTAGCCCAATTAATACATTGTTAAGAGTGGATTTTAGGATAAAATCCAACAGCTTTATAATTTCTTCAGAGTTGCAAAGTCATACTGCCTAACACATAGTTGCAATTAAATGAATCCTGTGTGTTCTCCCTTTTCCTTCCTGTCCCTTCTAATAGGGGAGGTATTTCCATGTAAAAATACTGCAGAACTGCATAGGCACAATAGCTCGGGAAATATTTCCAGAGCAGTGAAATGCCTGTGTGTGAAATGTAAAACTTCTAGCTGACATATGCCCTGGAAAATTCCACAGGTTCTGCCAATTTTCCAGCTTTGGCACATGAGCTGGAATATATTTATGGGAAACACAAGCCATCCTAACCTACTAACGACCAACTCCTTTAGGTATTGTGACGTTGGCATGTTGTCCACCTCTTGGCCATGGTAACAAAGGAGTCATTTCAAAATATAAGCAGACATTGCCTTCAAAGGCCTGTAGGAGAATAGCAGTATTTAAACAGGACAGTCTTACTCTTGTCTTTCTCTCCCTTTTTCTGGTTATTCTACTTGTCAAAATACCACAAATTTTCCCTAGCCATGTAGCAGGTTATGGCAGTCTGTACAATGTGCTACTCCCCGTTTTGAATTCCACTCCATTTCCATTGTGGTGTGTTACCTCCTGTCTTGAGATATTTCTGCACCTTAGTTTGAGGTATGAAACGCTGACTGCAGTGAAGCTGTGTTCTTTGAGTTATAGTCATCCAAGTGTGGAAGACCTCTGCATAGCCCAAAACCACTGAAGCATTGCTGTAGCTATCCAGTGGGGAGGTATGGGAACTGAGATACTCTAGAGGGTCTTGTGCACATCAGGAGGGCTATATACTGCCTCTGAAAGGGGATATTTTTGTGGTGGTAGAGAGACAACTGGAGGGGCGGGAACGGTTTCAACAGATAAACTGGAATAGTGGCTGGGGAGGGGCTGCGTTACTGTGCCGTGGCTTTTCTTCATGTTGGAGGTGTGTGTGTAAATTCTATACTCCCCTTCTACCCCTTTGTTCTTGTGCAGTTCCTTGCACAATCATCCTGGGCTTTACATGAGGGGTGGATTTCATTCTTTGTGGGGGCAGAGGTTTGGGGTAGGTTTTACATTTTTATATGGGCAGCAAAATTAACACACAATAAATGCATTTGTTTTCTTATAGTTTCTGGCAAGAAAACCCATTCAACAGAAAAACATCTGGTGTTGGAGGGATGTTAAGAAAAGCAAAACCAAGGTCAATAAAAATTATTTCTGGAAATAAAGTCAAAAGATTTGAAGTCCTGGTTAACTTCTAACATTTCAGAAGTTAGGTGTATTCTTGGTGCTGACTTGCTCGTGAGCCCCCACACCACAGTAAAACTAGTCACCCTTTTCAAAAGTTGTGCAGGTAAGCACAATCCTTATTTGGAAAGCAGATTGGTAAACATGGAAGACTGCAGATTTACACTGTACATCAAATGGTTTCTGTCTTTACTCTTTTTCTCCCTTTCCATTTCAATTGTACATGGAGAGAATAGGTAAGGACCTCTTTCTCTGAGGAATTTGTGTCAGTTCTTCTGTTTGGTTTATTATTGATACACTGCCAAATAATTAAAGGTTAGTTCTTACCAAGCTTGTTCCCCCCTCATGCATACCTGCTTAGTGCATAGGGAGGAAATAATGCTGTATAAATAATTCTTGTCTGTATAATCTTATTTTGATTTTTACAATGCATTTCTAGAACTTGAAGTGCATGTAAAAATCAGAGATCCAACTGGCCACATTAGCAATCCTAGTCAGTCTATCCCCCCATCACTTGAGTACCATGCTTTCCGACAAGGCTTGTGAAAATAGGTGGGACTTTCACTGTAGCCTGAATGTCACCAAACTCGGATTCTTTCAGAGCAGAATGAGGGCCCTTCTCTGAGAATGTCCTGCCTCTAATCCCCTCACCTTAAATCTACGGGGTGTTACCATCAACAATTTGCAACTTCCTCAGTATTGCACAAGGTGAAGGACAGTTCCTGTAGTAGTCAGAAACTAAACAATGGGAAGGGCTTTATAGATTTAGGTCAACACCTTGAATTGCACCTGGAATGGACTGAAGCAAGTGGTCAGGTGTCATGCGCTGCCTGTGGAAAACTCAAAGCAGGCAGCTGCATTCTATAGTAACTGGTTTCCAAGTAGCCTTGAAGTATAGCCTCACTAGTGATGGGAGGTAATTAATGTAATGCATGGGTCACTGTGGTAGTCAGAATCCAAAAGAAACAGTTGTAACTTAATAGCCAAGTTTAGATGGGTTTGCGGGGTGGGGATGAAGGAGAAGTTCAGTTGTCCACTTCTAGGTGTCATCTCTATTTCAGGACTTTATGTGCCTTGGATAATCTCTTCTAACATGAACCTTTCTAACCTCTATCCTACCGTTATCTGGCTTGTCTCTCTCCGCTCCCCACAGAGTGTGGAATGTTGGTTCAAACATACTATACTGGCACAGACCGTTATGGGGAGAGAGGTCAGGTACACCTCTGTATTACTCTGCCAATAGGACTTAATCCAGAATCTCCTTTCCTTACTGAGCAAGTAGGTTTTGTTGTAGGCAACTCACAGCTCCCAGAATGTTGACAATGCTGCTTTGGTTCTCTGGTCATAGTCAGCCCCAAGTCCAGCACAACAAACTTGTGATTTGCACTATTGTTACCTGCAAAGCATCAGGTAATATAAATGGTTGGAAAATAGAACTTGGGTTTATAATTCACTAACTGCTATTGAAAATTTTACCCTTATTTCTAAAGAGCAGTTCTGATATCTGCTTGGGATGGCGGTACGTGTGTTACTTTTTATATATGAAAAGAAACCCATATTCTGTGGACTTGCATTTACAGACCACCTGCTTCATTACCTCTGTCTGCAGGTGATACCTACCTAGGAGCCTACATATATGCAGCATGGTGGTTTATCGTGTTAAAGTATGATATGTGTAAGGACAGTTTGGAGTTTTTCTGGTCTACTGTAGGACTTTCAACATTCAGATGTCTTTCCTTACTTTGCCTTTTGTATTTCAGGAAAATAGATGTAGCCTATTTAAGACATGGGAGATTTCTGCTGTCCTTTTTTAACTCTTTTAATCTGATCCTCTGTCAACAGAAGAGTGACCTACCTGGTGGTGTGTTAATGCTGGGTTTATTTGCTTTGCATCTATACAGCCAGACTGGTTTAGTGAACTCCACTTAATCAGCTGATAAGAATCAACCTTTTCAGAATGTAACTTCACTGCTCATCAGTCTTGTTAGGCTTTGCATTTGTGGGGTATAACTTATCCATACACAACAGTTCTTGCGTGTGTTTTAGGAGAAAGGTTAGAAACCTTGTTAATGAATGAAACTCGTTATTTTTAGATTTGTTTGTTTGCCAGGTTTGATATAACACTTTCACTGTCAGTTGGAAATGTGCTTCAGCACTACTGTATGATAGGTATGGGAAACTTGAATGCTTGACCCAAGAATACAGAGCAACAAGGCTGCACACATCAGTGATCTAGGTATTCATAGGTATTCTCTAATTGCCCCTCCCCCAGGTTTAAGTGCATTTTTCAATGTGAGGAAGTACTAAGCCTTTAAATACATGCAGATCATCCATGGAAGCACATGAGATTCTGCCTTCCTTATAAGACTTGTTGGTAACTAGAAAACTGGGGCTTGGCTAGTCTGTTTTTGATACAGCTAGTGAGGTGGTTTTAGAATTGATTAGCTGATCAGCGAGCCCTTTTGTAAATTAGTGGACTGCTATGTCGTTGAATAATCTTTAGGGGTGTGGGGCGGGGGGTGAGAATGTGTGTGTGTCTCTGTATGAGAGAGAGAGAAAACAAACTCTTGCTTACTTGCCAGTGGAGAGGAATATAGTATTCTCCCTGAGTCCTCTCTTCCCATTGCAGAGCTATGCAGATCATGCTACTCTTCAGGTCATGCTTTGTGGTCACGATCCTGTGGAGGAGCAAGCGCTGCTGGTGATTTTCTTCAAAGCTCACAAAAGCTGTTCCTTTGTCCTTTCACTGCAATTGTGCAGGCAGTGGTGGTACCCTGATAGTTAGGCTCCTGAGTTGCAATCAGCACCTCCTCCTCGTCTGCTCTCCTTGCTCCTTTCTTCACTTTCTGTCAGAGAAACAGGAGCCAGCACACACCCTTCCTGAGTCGCCATTGCCTGTACATTGTGGCTCCCTGAGTGCCCCATTGTTGCCTTTCTTTCCAATTCTTCTTGTTCCCTGCCCCCTGGCACTAGTGGCACAAGGTTGTTTGGTGTAATGTGCCATTTTTCTCTTTCCTTGGAAAGGCCTGTGCTTTGATGCATGTTCACAGCACTGTGACAAGGATTGAAAGTCCCTTGTTAGCACCATACACGATCAGATGCTCCTTCATACAGTAGGTTTCGGCCTGTAACACCCAAGAGCCCCTGTTCTCCCAGAACCATTTATAATTAATCCCTCTCTATCAACCCATGAAGCATTTTTGGCCCAATTGAGCAAAACTACATCAGGCATCAAATGCCAGTCGCACACTGGTGCCCAGTCTGAGAACTTGAGAATTTAAGCACAAAGTTGGCCCTGTCGATGCAGTTGAAATTGTCTTGTTAACCAGCAGTTTTGCTCCTAGAAGTAATGATTTATAATGAAAATACAGGGTGGCTAAATGGTTTAAACTGTTTGTTTTTGTTTGCAGATGTTCTCAAACAATGACGAAGCTGTGATCAACAAGAAACTTCCGAAAGAACTGCTGCTTCGGTAAGTTGCCTTCCAATTTGTGAAACTGGAGAATTTCTATATATCTGTTTACAAGCAATAGCTAATTTAGCTGTTTCATTCACAAGTTATGAGCTTGGATTGCTTCAATTATAAAGCCATAAACAAACACTATGCTGATCAAAGGCCTGCATTAGCCACAGTTTATGCTAAATATTTTGTTGTTGCTTTTTATGTCTTTGTGAAGTGTTAAATGAATTTGCTGGTCAACTGTTTTCATAGATAAAAAAGTTATAGGTCTAAAAGGCCTTTAATAAAAATAAGTGCTAGGTATAGGCTAATACCTATACAGTCTAAAATAGGACACTCTCTGCCTATATTCTTTTTGTTAATGTGAAATGTTTCATCCGAAAAAAACCCACACAGCCCCTTTCTCCCAAAGACTTAAAATGTGAGAAACTGTTGGAGGATGGCCAAGTTCCCACTTGAGCACATTTAGTCGCAGCTGCTGTAAATAGTAGCTGAGTGCTCAGCATCTCACGGGATGGGACTCCTGTCATGGTATTGTGGAATCTAGCTTGTGTTAGTATCTCAATCTATTTCTTATGCTGTGAGTATTACCTTCATGTTTGCTACTGAAGTGAAAGTTTGGAGCAACATAAGTTTGGGCAGCTATTTTTCAAATTTGGAAACAAAATTCTCCCTTTTTTCATCTCTTGTTTTGCTCAGACTAGAGCATAGCTTGTACAGAATAGTAGCTGGCAGTCTGTGCTGAGGATCTGAATTATTAAAATGAGCAAACTTCTTGAAATGCGTGTAAGTATTGCTCAGTGATGTTCAAGATTTAATGGTAGTAAAGTCTTTGGAGGTGAGCCCTGGCCTCTGAAAAAAGCACTAGTCTGTTTAAAATAAAATGAATAATGATTATCTGATATTCTGTAATGTTTGTTACTTCTCACAATACCCCATTAGTTAGAGCCATAGATGTTGAGAAAAGCTTTCAAAAACACCTACGTGATTTTAATGAAAATCCTTGGGACTTGGGCTTTGAAGTCACATAGTTGCCCTGGAAAAATTTACTTGTCCCTGTAGCACCTGAACATGTAATTCACTAATCTTCCTTGAAGGGTAATGTCTGGTTGTTTACTGGCCACAGGTTGGGGTGCTCCCACCACTCAAAGCACCAACTCTGCTACCTTGAATCTTGCTCTGGTCGTTTGAGTTTTCATCAAGTGTATTGAGAATCACTTTTTCCAGAACCGTCTCCACAGGCATCTCAAACCTTCCTAATACGGAAGTAAATCTTGAACTGAAATAACTGATTATTCTATAAAATTTTTAGTTCACAACTGACACCGTATATTCTCCTTGCTGTTGTGGATAGTTGTTTTTGACTTTGCAGTGTAGGCACTTAGCAAATGACAGTCCCTGTCCCAAAGAACTTATGGTCTAAAAGACAAGCCACAATAGGTGGATGAGATAAGCTGGAAGATGAGGAGGCTGGGGTAACAAATATAGGATGTCTTAGCACAGACTAGCTGTGTGTACAGTTCTGAGCCAATTACCACGTGTAAGTGCGGCACGGGAGTGAGTGTGGAAGAATGGGTGATCGAGTGGCACCACTGGTATAGCGGAGGCAGGAGTCTACCCTCACAATAAGATAACTGGATGTATAGGTAGGTTTGGGTCCAGATTGCAAAGGGTTTTGATAAGGCAAGAATTTTGTGTCTGATGCAGTGGAAGAAAAGGTTCCAGTGGAGGAAGTTAGAAGGGACGACACAGCTGGTGACAAGCTAGAAAGATGTTAGTAGCAGCATTTGAATGGACTTGAGGGGGGGGGGAAAGGTTGCAGGCATCAAGGCAAGAAGGGAATAGATGATCAGAGCTTGGATGAGATTTCTGGCGCTGTAGTCAGAATGGAAAGGTCTCAGAGGGGTCAGTAGGCCCTTTCAGAATCTAGGGAAGTTGTTGCAAGATGTTAGGAGGAAGAGCTTTTTCTCTCTGTGGTCATGTCTACTAAGGTATTTTGCTCTCTCAGAAAATTCCCACTTGCGTTAGTCAATGGAAGCAATAGTGCAGACACAGATCCCAGGGCTGGATGTGTGTTTAGTATGGGAACAGTACTAGTAGTTCATCCCTTGATGTCACTTTTCCTTGGTACATGCTGATGAATTGTGTTGGGTGTTTAGGATTATGCTAAACTTTGTTTTTAAAAGGAATAAGGAGCATGAGTTTATAAAATTTAAAGTTCATAAGTAAGGGTTTGGCGTGCTGGAATCCATCATTTGCATTCTGTGAAAATTAATTAGTGCAGATTGACAGTGCAGCCTTTGAAAGAGACTTGGATGCATTTATCTAAGGGGATCTCCTATAAATGAATGTCAGTGTCTACAAGACAAAGACTTGTGTGTGTCAGCAGTGCTGCTGGATAATTTCTTGTTCCACAGTTTGGCCATTCTGAGGATGGTATTGATGTCTCATGTATGTGGTTGTGAAGTGAAAAACTGTACTTGCGCCCATTCAGTTGTGGGAGGGTGCAAAATGGGCAGACAGTAGACCTTATCACCCACACAATGTAGAAATCTGTGTGACTTTATTATCATTCTCTCATCCTGCCTAGCTGCTGAGGTTTTTGGTGAAGACCTACAACACTTTACATCTTCAAATGGTCTTTATCTAAACACTTTTGTGAATACATGGATTCATTGCCCTTTCTACAGATAAGGAAATGGAGGCACAGATTAATAGTAATTTAAGTGTTCCAGGCTGGAAATAAGGCATAATTTTTGACAGTGAGTAATTAACTATTAAAACAATTTACCAAGGTCAATTTTTAAATCAAGATTGGATGTTTTTCTGAAAGACATGCTCTAAGAACTATTTTGAGGACGTTCTGGGGCCTGTTATATAGGAGGTCAGACTAGATAATCACAATGGTCTCTTACGGGTTTAGAGTCTGTGATTTCCATCCCCCTGCTGAATCCAAAAAGCTATGCTTAATGTGAACTTATATGAGAGCAAATCTGCTAAATGTTTCTCTTTTGAATCCTGAGCAGGAGATTTTAAACCAGTGACTAAGCAGTTCTGCTGTGGCTACATGGCCCACAATATTGTTGGAAATAGTGACTTGACTCTTGCGTTCTGTGAGTGTATCCTTCTTATGAGAAGCCCGTTGTACAGCATAATTATCAGTCTGTATGATCTTGCTGTCAAAATCTCCATTCAAATTCCAGGATTTGCACCAAATATTTTTGTATTATGGTAATGCCTAGGGATCTCAGTGTGCAAATATAGAATAAGAGCACGGTCCTGAAGAGTTTACAATCGAAATAGACAAGACAGACAAAGGGTTCGAGGGAGTGATGTAACATATAAGCAGGTGAACACTATGAAGTTTCACAAAAGTCATGTTAGTGCCATGATTTTGTTTTTTTAATTTTGCAGGGTGGAGCTTTGTTGGGAGAGGATTATTTCAAGAGACAAGGAAGGTAGAGGTCACATTAAAGGGGGGTAGGAAATCAGGGGTACATGGAAGACTGGATGTGAGGCTGGAGTAAAGAAACTGTAAGGGAAGGGGCAGGGAAGACTGGATTGAACAGTCAATCAGTAAAAAGGGAAGAATGTCCACAACAAAAGCTATTTTAAATAGTACAACACCTCTCTTCTCCCCCCCCCCCCCCCCCCCATGATCTCAGAGTCTGCATGTCTCTGCTTCAGCCACTTATCTCTGCTTCTGCCCATCTGAGTCTCTGGCTGGCTACTCCCAGCAGTATTTGCTGCCACGTTTCTGTGGCTGGAGTGAGGGGTGGAATGGCATGTACCCTGCTGCACCAGAAGTCTCTTCACAGATCTGAGTCCAGGGAGCATTAGGGTTGAGGTACTCAGGCTGGGTCTCTGCTCCTCCCTTCTCTCCCCCCCCCCCAATGATATTCTGTACCTGCTTCAGCTGTTTCTCTCTGTTGCCACCAGATGAGTTTCTAGGGGCTTACACCTTTTTAAAAAATGTACATTTCTAAAAGAGCCAAACCATCAAAAGGTGGAATTCAGTTTATCGCCTTCTCATTCCAGCAGAGCTGCCAACTTCTATTTGGACAATGTCGAGCTGCTTGGTTCGTATAGCAATGAATTTAGATGCTCCCTCCCTGAGACAGGCCAACAGCTGGCTTATTGACTCTGAAAGGTGAATTCATGTTTCATTTTTGGCACTAGTTGTGGTTAATTTAGACATCTGTTTTGCCAAAATAGCTGCGTGCCAATAGTTTCTGTACTATCTAACATGATGGCATCGATAGTCCATTGAGAAAGGGCATTCATACGTTAAGGCAAGCTGCCAATTGACTTTTGAATGTAGGCCAAACTCCATTGGGAAGTCTGAAAGAGTTTTTTCCTAGAGAAATGGTGGTATCTACTAGTTTCCTAAGGGATTTTTACTCCACAAATATACATTTCTCTGGCTTGGTCTCCCTGGCCCTAAGGAGTTTGCCTTTTCCAAATTGGTTCACAATAAGGTCACGCAGCTTTAAAATCCTCCCCCTCATGGTTTGATTGCCTTCTGTACAGTCCCCGCTCTGCTGCCCCATAATCTCCTGCCTTGCCTCAGCATACAGCGCAGTGGCTTTGCATCTACCTCCATATTGATTTCTCCTTCGGTAGCTTTATTTCTGCTCCAAATGAGTGAAGAACAGAACGCAATTGAATGGCTCACCTATTGGAGGCTCAGCAAACCGTAGTCTGTGCCTACTTGGTCAGGCCATAGGAACCAACTTAATAGGAAGGGAACAGAGCTTGACTGTTTGCCAGAAGCTGGGAATGGGCGACAGGGGATGGATCATGATGATTACCTGTTCTGTTCATTCCCTCTGGGCTACCTGGCATTGGCCACTGTCGGAAGACAGGATACTGGCCTAGATGGACCTGTGGTCTGACCTAATATGGCTGTTCTTATGACTTGAATAGACTGGGTTGAAGGTCAAAGCGATACATTGGATGGTAGCCTTTTGACAGCTGCCTGTCTTTAAAGGCCTTATCCAGCTCACCTTGATGTCAAAGGCAAAACTCTCAGTGTTGTCAGAGGAAATGGTGGTGGTGATGGGAGAGAGTAAAGAATCTCTTAGAAAATCCTGACTGGATTTGAAGAAGTCGGAATGATAGAAATGTGCTGGACATTTCTTCATAGAATATATTTTGGCGACTTGCCTTGCTGTAGACTGTGCTCGTACTGCCGGAGCAGGCAGTATCCTGCCCTTTCACAAAGCTTTTCTGAACGCCTTGGTCCTACTGTTATTGAAGAATGGTCATAATTTGTTGCTTTCCAATGGAATTACTTAATCTCTCTCATAGGAAACAGATTTGACTTGGGTTAATGCTGATAATATTTAGATAAGTGTCTGCCTCTCCCCCTCCAATGGCTGAACAGAAGTTAAACGGCATGGATTATATTCTTGCTGCCACTCCTCTGTGAGGAGGGAAAAGGCCAAGTACGACAACATAGCAGTCAAATGTCAGCAGATGTATTTCATCAAAATAAATATGCTGTGTAGAACTTAAAAGCAAAGTGAGTATTTTCATGGTTGTTTGAAATTATAGCTGATTTTCCTCATCCAGTAAGTCAAAACTAGAAGAGTCTTCATGCAGATATACCATTAAATAACCTGCTAATTTTTTTAACCAACTTCTCAAGGTTTGATTCCGAGTGATAGCTATCTTTATTAGCCTAGTAAATAACAATGTAGAGCTGTACAGTGAACTAGAAGGATGTTTTGTACAACATTTTTATGCCCAGAGGCATATCCTCCAAAATAATTTGGAACAACTCCAAGAGGTGGCTCTCTTTAGTAAAAAGAAAAGGAGTACTTGTGGCACCTTAGAGACTAACCAATTTATTTGAGCATAAGTAGCTCACGAAAGCTTATGCTCAAATTGGTTAGTCTCTAAGGTGCCACAAGTACTCCTTTTCTTTTTGCGAATACAGACTAACACGGCTGTTACTCTGAAACCTCTCTTTAGGAAATGAACTTTGCTATATGTAGGATCTAGAAAGGACTAGCTAGATCTCTTCCAAACTTCTGAAAGCACAGAATGCTTCCCTGTTGTACAGTCTCATTTTAAACCAGTCATGGGATATTAACAAAAAATGTTTGTTTTAAGTAGGGTTGGATTATCTATGCTTAGGTTTTTATGTTCTGTTTCTACTGTGCAGACTGCATAATTCAGATCAGGGTGAGGAGAAGTCCAGTATTTAATTATGACCCATACTGTGTGTGTATTGGAGGAGGAACCCTGTTTCATCATTGCCTAGCCATGCAGGGCAACCTGTTTTTCCCCTCTAGCAGTTTCTCTGAGGAGAAAAGCCTGTCCTTGGAGTTACATTGGAAAACGAACTTCAGGGCATTCAGTGTGCTCCTGTGTTCTCTCCAGCAACTGTGAGGTGCTACAAGCTTGAGCCAAGTTGTGAAGCAGCCAATGTGCACAGCAGAGCAGTGACTTGCTGAAACAGTATTCTTTCATAGTCTCATTCTGCTGAGTCGTTCTTTGGTATCAGTGAGAAAAGACTAGGAGAAAAGTAGTGCAGACAGCATTTAGAAGTGTCTTTTTTTGCCTTTTTTTTTTTTTAAAGAGTAATCTTATTAGCTATTTAAGAGCATGATTTTAAATTTGTTTGTCTTCCATGAACCTAGTCATTGTCAGGCAACCGCTCCCAAGCAACCAGTCTAGCTTGGGCAGTCAAAAACCCTACAAGAAGAATGCAGGGAGGCTATTGAGGGAGGTGTGGCAAGAGAAATGAAAAGTAAGATTAAGAACCCTGTAATCTACGTATATTGGACCATATAGAGATGGACTTTTAGGATCAGGGAAACTTTTCATGTGCTTTTGTTTACTCTAACCTCAGAGGTGTATCCTCAAGGGCGAAAGGGGCAATTGTCAGCCATGTTAGCATCCTTTATACCTTGGGTAGCTGTCAAACTCACTACTCCGTCCCTCTCCTTCCCCTCCCCAGCTGTCCTGTTACTGGAATATTTATTAATGGCTTGGAATTTCTATGGAGGAAGAAGAATTATTATTTGTGGAAAGTGAGCTTGCCTTATGATTTAGCTGCGGTTGTGTTCTATAGATGTGCTTCATGTAACAAGAATCCAGAGAGACAATAAAAGTATTTTCCTCGCTTCCAACATGCCCGTAGTCCTCACATGAGGGCTGATACTTAATTTGAGGGAAGATATCAGCCAATGTATGACATTTGTATGCTGAGGATTTATTAAAAGATTTCAAACAAGGTATTGGATTCCTTTCTGAACACCCAGTACTGGAGCCAGAGCTGGGTGTAATAATGAAATGCATGTTAGGACCAGAAAATGAGGTTGAAAAAAGCGGTCATACTTCCAGTATGTCGGTGTGGACCCTACAGCAGGTGTGCATGTGCCTTGTGCATATGAGATTGAAATTTTCTGATTAGCAGAGTTTGTTTGTCCTTCATGCTTCTGTGTAAGGGCATAAAGGATAAAGTGATTGCAACCCTTCCTCAGCTCCTTCTGACTACCTGTGGCAGTGAGATAGAACTTGGTAAGTCTCCTATCTGCTACTTTTCTTTTGAGCTTCAAACTCCTCTTCTAGACAAGTACTGTCATAACCAGTCCTCCTGCACCCCCCTTATTTTTGGTTACTACTTTAATTTGGACCTTCCTAAAACAGTGCAGAAAGTGGTCTAAAATTTTCATCTAGACCAGTCAGCCAACCTACCTTAGTTTTGGGAAAAAGAGTGCTCTGTGCTGGGAGATGAGAAATTGCACACCCTAAAAGATAGGAATTATTTTGGTGAAGTTCTCTAGCCTGTTACACAGGAGGTCAGAATAGATGATAACAGTGGTCCCTTCTGGCCTTGGAATCTATGAATCTATATTGAAAGGACCAAACAATTCAAACTGTCTCCCTGTCTGTTTATAGCCATAGCCAGACATTTTAAAAGTCAAGCCATTTCTTCACAGAGAACATTGAAATGGATAACAGCGTATCTCGCTGTGTTAGCTGGCTGGTGAGCCTCTCACTCCACCAGGACACAAGCAGTGTCCTCCATCTGCTTCAAGAATGTGCCGGTATCAAATCTGTAAGGTGGCAACTCACTGACCTTTGTTAAACACCATGCCTTGGACTTGGCTGCCAGGTGAGCAGTACTTCAATCGCTGTTCAACTGATTCAGCTTGAACTCCTCATTCCCACTGTCCTCAGGAGTTGTTGCTTGCCAGTCTCCCACAATGGGGTCAACACTAACACTGAAAGGATTATTACTTACCCTGCAGTTACTGTGGTCCTTCGAGATGATATAGTCAATGTGGATCCCACTGCCTTCTCTCCCTTCCCACTCTTAGAAATCCTCAGTTATACTGGCCTTTTTTATTGCAAAGAAACTGGAGGAAGGTTGCCTGTGCTCCATCTTTTATGGCCTTGGATGGGAGCATGAGGCAGCCCAGGGTGATGCACTACCCCAACAGATCCGCTCGGCCAAAAAGAAAGAATCCTCTTGTGCACAGGAGGCCCGTGTGCTCCTATAGCGAAATCCACTCGGACTCTGATGTCTTGAAGTGTTACAGTTACTGTAGAATAAGTAAGTGCTCTTTTCCCACCCTGCTGTGGACTGGCTGTAGTGTTGGTCTCAGGATAGGAGAGACAAAGTAGATGAGGTAGTATCTTTTATTGGACCAACTTCTCTTGGTGAAAGAGACAAGCTTTTGAGCTTCACAGAGCTCTTCCTCAGGTCTAAAAGTAACCAGTGTACAAGCTACAAGGTGGGTTGGATTGTTAAGCGTAAGCATCATTGAGGCATGACAGTGGCTGTCTCCCTACTCATTCAAAGCTATCTGGCTACACAACTGTCCATACATGTGGAAGAGCCTGTTTATGTAAATGACTATCCAGATCACTGCGCTCAGTAGGGCTTCCTCCATGCTGTGTAGAAATGATGCTGGCTTGCAGAAAACAGATGAATTATGGGAGTTTTAGTTTGACCCAAGCCACAGACTTCTGGTTGGCATTTCACACTGCATCGAGAAAAATCATAGAATATGTAGAATCCAGTGGCAGAACACTGCACCATGGGATATGTGCCCAGAATGCTGTGTGGGTATTTTAAAAAAAAACACAAAAAACTCAGAGCTTTGTGCATGCAATGATTCACAAGGGAAGTAGCTTAAGACAGCATAAATAAAGCTGTGTAGAAGCACTCTTTTGCTGTAGTTATAACAGGGGAAAATACACTGAAAAACCTTTCCCTAGTAGACAAGGCCTTAACTGCTTTGCTTATAAAACACTCAATGCTCTGCTGTAGGCTTCTTGTTGTTCTGTCACACCCATGCTGCGCTCCCCTCTCTCGTCTGTCCAGGAAAGAGCTACTTAAGAGCCTGTGCAGAGTTGCTGAGCACCAGAGGTCACAAGGTTAATGAAAACAAGGGCTTGCAATCCTATTTCCTACAGCAAAGCTAAACAAAATGGCTAATGAGGGTGACCTTCAGCATGTTGACAAATGAGACCTCCAGTGAGGCACACGTCTGTGAATTAATTTTTGTCTGTCTTTATGAAAAGTGGATGTGATAAATAGCTTATTTCCTTTCAAGGTAGTCAGCAGACATGCTTCCACTGATAATGATGTCAAAGTTTTTCACTCTCTTTTGATAATGCTATTTGCTGTAGCATATCATGTCATTCCGCGCTGCCAGTCTCCACTTCTGAAAAATTTCAAACCCATGGCTTTGCTACTTACAGATTACCTTGTGAAAATAATTGTACTATCGTTGAATACAAAGTATGGACATTAATGTTCATAAACTGCTTTGTCCTGCTGGTTTGTTGGCAGCAGCAGCCTTGATAACCCCTCCTAATTCTTACATGATGTAAAGTGGAATTTGTTAGCAGTACATGTTTGTTCATTATTTTAAGTGCCTTTTCCCCCCAGCTTTACCGCCGACTTAGATGCAGAGAATAAACTGCACAATCCCAGGCTGTGGATGCATTTCACAATTAATATAAAACAGTTTCTGTAACACATTAGCCCAGGGATCTTGCCAGGCTTATAAATCATGCAAAGAAAAACAAACTACCCACAATATTTTCCAAACTCCGAGTGTTTCCCAAACCTTGCTTTTGCCCCCTTCTCCTGAGTTAACCAGCCTGTCTTTCCACCTCTTACACCAAGACCAGAGGTTCTCAACCTGCGGACCTGGGCTGCTTGCTGCCCAATCAGCACACAGCTGCGGCCCGTGTGACATCCTCGGGGCCATACAGATAATATTGGATGAGGTCCACATAACACATTGTGGGACGCATATGGTTGAGAACCACTGTCGTAGACCCTCTTGGGGATGGATGAACTGAGTCTTGCAGGATCTCCTTGAAGGTCACTGTATCCAGGCTCTCCCAAACAAAGGAAGTAAGTGAAGCCTAGAACAATGGACACCTTACCAAGAACACCGTGCTGCCAGCCCCCTCCTACTTATGCTAAAGGACTGTTCATTTGAGCACCTCATGGTCCCAGCTGTTGCAGTATCTGTGTCCACCAACCTGGAAGCAGTAGGCAGAGAGATTTGTCAATCATCCACTTTATATAAAGGTACTACTCCACCCCCTTCCTATCAATCTTTGCCTCTTCACTCCTGTTTCTTTTCAGTTTTAGCTTCCTCTCTAGTCCATCTGGAGAAAGATCAGAAGTTGGTGAGGCTTGGGAGTGAGAAGGAGTTTTCTGAAGTAAACTAGGGGTGAAGGAGGGGAATAACTTGCTGGAGGGTTTCCAAATCCTTGCCCAACTTCTACAGTGCCCTCAGCTCTCATCCCAGGTCCCTCCTAGTTCAAATCTGGAAGTAATTATGGCAGCAACTTCCTGCTGTGTTGGGGTGCATTGAGTCTTTAGGTGCCCCATCTTTCCTGGGTTAGCTTAATGCTTGGGAGCATTTATGTTTGTGAAGCTCTCAGTCTTCTTTGTGGCACCTTGAAACTCCTTGATGTGTATCGGCTACATTGTGTAACCATATTCCTCACTAGCAAAGCCTGCATAATAATCACAGCAGTTTTAAAATATTACCTAGATATTTCCACAATAAAACTAATCCTGTTATGTAAAAGGGAAAAAATAGATGCCTCAAATGTGTGCAAAAAATTCTGGGATTTAATAGTTCAATTGACCCACAAATCTCCTACAGCCACATACAGTAGACAAAATCTGGGGGTGAATAGGGTTAAATTAGTCACTGATGATTCTAACCTTATATAAACACTTACTCCAGTAACAAAGGCACCTTGAATGAAAGTAAACGGACCATGCCTTGTAAATAGTTACCTGTCAGAGTAACAAAAAAAATAGCTTATCCCCTTAACCCTTATATAATGCAAATGTTAATAAGTTTCCTTCTTTCTAAAAACTCTTCAATTTTAAATATTAATACACACATTTCATATATACATGGGTATGTGTACTGTCTTTTCTCTTAACTAAATACGTCTTATCTTTGCAATAAACTATTGACCGAGTGATAAATTCAATTTTATAGTTGCCATCATGAGCATTTGCTGTTTAATGTCTTTTTGATCTCTATTTGATCCAAACTCCAAGTGTTTTCCAACCATGCTTTTGCGCCCTTCTCCTCAGTTAGTCTGCCTGTCTTCCCATCTCTTACTGCTAGACCAGTGGTTCTCAACAGTGTTTATTAACACCTTATTTCTTCAGAGTTTAAGTGGATTTTGTACTTTATTTGTATATGTTTAAATGACTTGAGAGTCGAAAAACTGAGCCCAGTGAAAAATAACAAAGTACAACAATCTGCTTCTAGGATTCTGATAAATAGGGCAATAAGTAGATGGACTTCTACGCACCAAGCTGTTCAGAATACTTAGGAGTGCCCTCATGCAAAGGAATGGCATTCCATGTAGGAGTGACCCAGCCATCTCACTCCTAACACACGTGACCTAGACAATTACACAGGCACACTGATGAACTCGGCTGACTTTATGCAAATTGCACTTACCTTCTATTTCAAAGCAAGATACTCCTTCTACCTCATCCTTGGGGCATGAGGACGACAATGCTTTTAATCATTTCTCATATTGTAGTATTTAATTCTTAATTATCACAGGAAATTATATATAAATTCCTGAAGTGGGACCAGATCCTCATATTTTACTGAGGTGTTTAACTTGTTATTCACTCCACTGAGTGCCATCGGAGCTATGCAACTGTTAAGGATAAAGGGATTTTTCACTGGTAAACAGATTATGTACAACTGTTCTCTTTATCCTGCTATTTCCTTAACTAATTGAACATTTCTGACTGCTGAGCTACAAGGTAGCAGGAAGCGTCTGTTTTGATAAATAATCGTTTAGTTTACTCTGTCAGCAAATACTACAAGGTACAAGATTAAATATTTCGTAGCAGTCCAATATCTGGGACTCTGCTTTCATTTGTTAACTGCTTGTACTGCACTTTTATTTGCAGTCAAGCTTTCATCTGCATTACAAAGAAGTTCTCTATCTTCAAGCTTTTTTTTTAAGCTTTCCACTTTCTTTTTATTTTTAGATGCAAATAACCAAAATACCTTTTATAAACAAAGTTTCTCTTTGTTTTCTTTACAGAATATTCTCTTTTCTGGATGTGGTCACTCTGTGTCGTTGTGCTCAGGTTTCCAGGGTAAGAATCTTTATGTATCAGTTAAAATCTATCAGCACTATTCCTCTTCTTCTGACTCTGACATTTCCAGATTGCCCTCTTTATCTCAGATTGGGAAGAACATGCCAGCAAACTCTGTTCAAAGAATGTCTCAGCTATTTATACATATTCCTCTTTCTCCATAGTTAATCTAGTGATGCCAGGAGTTTCTGGTATTTCCCACAGCAGTGAGTGGGTTTGAATGTCTAGCTATATCCCTTTGGTGACAGCTAAGGACCTATTGAAGAAGAAAAATCAGCTACATCAATACTTTAAAAACCATGTTTTCTGAACAGTTTTTAGATGTGGTACAGAAGGGCTGCTTTAAACAGGGGAAAATGTTCAATTCACGTTAGCTAAATGATTTTAAATGAGTTGTGCTAATATCTGGGCTTTGAATGCAGATGTACCATGTTCATGAATTAAACTTTAACACAACGAAGAGAACCCAATGAACAGTTATCCTTCTGCTCCAATGTAGCTGATGGAAATATAGATGGAAGGAGACCGGAGTACTTCATTCAGTGTTTAACTAGTAAAGTAGTTCGTAACTTCATGCAACTCAGCAAACATAGTTCAACTCGAGACTCCTTGAGGGAAAATGGGTGTGAAACTTCCACTAACCCGAATACCAATTCAACCGGAGCTACTAGACTTGTTTTATGGACTCTTGTCCAGAATTTCTGCTTTTTATCTTGCTATCATCTAACAAGACACATATCTTGTTCACAGAAAAATTACCATAATGAATCATCTAGTTCTAAATGCTTATATAAAAATCCTTTTGTCTGTGGAGTCACTAGTATATTGGAATTACCTTATTGGCTGATCCCAGTATCCGCTGACTCTGTAGGAGAAAGCTGAATAGTTTTGGGTCCACTTGATGATACGCTGTCCATGGACTTGCTTTTCTTAATGGTAGCCTTCAATAATACAAAAATGATATTATAAATTGTTTTTATTTGCAATTGAAGACACCACCCAGCCCCTAGACACGATGGTCATAATCATGTGTTGTTTGGATCCTACTAGATTTTTATGCTAAGGATGACTTCATTTTCTCAAAGGAGCAACTCTGGCTATTAACTGGCTCACATAGGCTTCCAAAGGCATTTACCCATCTTATCTATTATTCCCATTTTGTCACACCCTTGCCTTTTCACTGGGCACCTGTGAACACATTGGAGCTCAGAAACACAGATGACATGCAGCCTTCTTTTAATGTGAAAATATTGCTCAGTCTAGCCTGTACGCTGATCACAGAAAGCAGTATCCATTGAGGCCACTCGTCTCATGCCCCCATCCTAATGAGTTCTGGGAGTATGAAAGGGGGAGTGGCCCCAACTACCCCTCAGTCCCTTTCTAAATGCCAAAGATGCAGCAAGCTCAGATCACACGGTGTCCTCGACACTTTTCCTGTCAGTGTTTTACTTTTTTCTCTTTCTACCTTTTTGAGGCAAATTTTGTTTGTACTGAGTTATCCTTTAGCCAGGTTTTTCTTTTAAAAGACATGAGGAAATGCCTGTCGAGCATGGGCTTTGTCAGGACACAGGAGCAGATTGGGCCTGCTCACAGTGGGGAGGTTCCTCCAGTCAGCTAAGCTGACACTGAATAAGTTCGCAGTCAGCTTCAATGATTGTCTTGCAGGAATGGGTTTGGCTGTCTTTCGCACCCATGCACATGGGAGGCATCTCAGGCTGGTCACTATAAAAGTCTCTGCGTCTGTCCAGGTTGACCTGGATACCTAGCTATGTGCTGAAATTGGCTCTCTGGCTGTTGGATTCAATTTCCAATGGATCTAGATCCGTAGAGCTCAGGTCCAGCAGCCTAGTGTGGATCCAGGCCTGCAAAACCAAGATCTGGTGGCTTAGCATGTATCCAGAGCTGTAAAATCTTGATCCAGATCTGGTGGCCTACTATGGATCTGGGAGCTGCAAAACCTGAATTCAAACAGAGCACAGATCTAGAATTACCCCCACCCACCCTGGGGAAAAAAAAAGCCATGTTTGGCTTTGGATCCAAATGGAGGTAGGGCCAGAACTTGAATCCAGATGGAGCAGTCACACATGAAGGACTGCTGAGCACAGTTGCCGAGAAGGGGTCTGATTACCTGGGATCTAGCCATCATGGGGAGCTGACATCTGTTACTGCTGAGTCACTTGTCTAAGAATTCTGTACCACTGAGGCCCCAGATCTGCCCAGGTCATCGGACTCTGGTGCTACACCACCACAATCCTTGCAGAACTGCTTGCCTGACTGATTCTGTGCCCAACATAGTGGCAAAAGCAAGCAGATCAGTTTGGAGGCCCTCACAAACTAGAAAGGGGAAATGCATTGCAAGCTTCTAATCAGGTCTGGAATGGGGGGGTCTCTGTTATGTCAGCATAGTATTTTCACATTGTGCTTCCTGTTCAGTCGTCTTCAGATGCACTTGCTGGATGCTCTGCTTATCTGGGAGAAGGTTTTCCCCTCCCAATGCTCCATCTGTCAGACCCTTACCCTGGAGGTGAGAAAAGGAGGATTGGTCTGTTCTTAAACTCTTTTACTATGAGACGTTGTATAAGCCAATTTACTTAGCTGTGGAATTGTCAGTTCCCCTTGGTTCTGGGTAGGGACCGTTGAGGTTCTCTTGGGCTCCCAGCCCATTCCTTAAGGCCAGTTCAGCTTTCCAGGACCAGATTTACAAGAATCTGACAGGCTAAGAACTGATGCCAGGCTCAGAGGCTCCCTTAGGTTGTGAGGGTGCTATACCCATCACAGTTCTATCGATTCTGAGATTCACAGATCCAGAGATTTCTTTGCAACACAGCCTGTATAGGAGGAACAGGATGCAGTGTCCCAGGATCCATCTGAGGCTCCAGAAAGGATGGCCTATTGACTGAGTCACTTTGCAACCCTTGAATTCGAAGGCAAAAAAAGAGATACTTGTTTTAAAAGGCGCATTGCCAAGGGTCAGCAAATAAGATGCAGTGCACTGTAGGTCCTATTTTACATTAAGAGCTTTTTGTGAGGGATTGTGATATTTCTTGAAGCTGACATCATAATATTTGGTTGGATCCATGTGTCTGAGCTCTTATAGGAGGAAATTCTGTTAGAACATTATTGGGCTCTGGGCTACCTACCTTCAGTTCTAAGCCAGGAAGGAGACTTTTCAGGTCTGCTTCCGGTTCCACCATGGAGTGCGCAGTGTATAGGATTGGGTAGTGTCCTCTTTTTTTAGCCCCTTGTATGGGTTCTAGAAACACATAGGGGTGCCCATCCTTAGCATTACCAAGCTTTCCTTGGAAGAAATAGACCTGGAGTCAATGAAGCAGTTGACTCAGCACTTTTGGAATTCTCAGGAAACATAGCTTTGATTCCTCTCATCTTAGAAGGAACAGCTGCACATAAGGGTTGAGACTTCCATCACCTACACTTAGTGGTGTGTGAGATTTGTTTCCTGGCCACAATGTGAATGAGACTTGCCACCTATTGTATAATGTGGACAATAGGACTGTGTCACACGGAGCAAAATGCTGTCTGGCTGTGCTAACTCCCTAAGATTCATCGTGTTCACCTCTGGGTTCCAGAAACAGAACTCTCCTGTTTTCTGAAGGGCACTAGTAGTAGCACCCGTCTGTGCCATAGTCCTGTGTCTGTCCCTTCACACACAGCTTTGACTAGAGTAAAAGAATACCTCTCTCAGTAAAAATGTGCCCTATCATTTGGCCGTGCTCTGGCAGAAAGTGTTCCATTAAATGCCTCGCTGTCATGACTACTCGCTGTGAATGGTTGGGTATCTGTCTGTGTGTAGACAACAGTCTAAGATGTCGTCTTGAGATTTCCACCTCTTTCAGACTGCTAGAATGTCTTTGTTCTGGGCCTCCTTTACCTGCCTCCCTGAATATATCCTACATCTGCATATTCAGAGGAACTTGTTATTGTATCAGGCCACAGCTTATCTACATGTTTCCCAGTCCCTTGGAGAAAAGGAACTGACACTCTAGGAGCCAGTCTGTCATAGTCCAAAGGTTGCTCATCTGTTTCACAATTATGACTTCACAGGGCTTCATCTTCCTGGAATTATCACTCCTCATCCTGGACAAAAGGAGTGTCCTTGGCATGCCGTCGCTGTGTCTTCATGGCATCATGTTGCATTACTGATACTGGAGCTATACATGCGTTTTAGCAAAAATGTTCCCTCATTTAGACTTGCTTTGGGGGAGCAAGATTGGTTGCTTCTCCTGCCCTGGCATCCAGAGCTGATGCTTGTTTGGCAGTTCTGCATTCCTTGTTTACCTACAACTCCCGCAGCCTCCCTTCCTGGGGGTTGTACTGCTTGCTAAACTCCCACAAGTGGGACTATGCAGAGGCCACTTGAAGAAGAAATGAAGGTTGCTTATCTGTAACCAGAGATCTTCAAGATGAGCCTCTACATAGTCACACTACCTGCCCACCTTCGAGTCTCAGGTTACTAATTCCTGAATTAGTGGAAGGAGTGGTGGTGGTGGAGGGGCAGGAGGTTAGGGCCACTCCCCCTTTCAAATCCTTAAAACCCTGGGGGGGGGAGAAAGATGAGTGGCCCCAATGGAGGCTGCTTTCCAAAAGGTTCTGGAAGTTTGCAGTGCAGATGCCTTGATCCCACAAATGTGAATATGCTGAGGCTCATCTTGAAATACTCTGGTTACAGGTAAGTAACTTAGCTGGCTGAAAACAATGTACGCTCTACAAATAGTCTCAGTTGCTAAAGTTTGATTCCTGATCTAAAAATAAGCCAGAACCTCAAAAAAAGAAGCATCTGATTTTAAATGTACAGAGGTGAGGAAAGGCTAAGTTAAGGTTCCATCTTTGACCTACCTCTTTGTTATTGGGCATTGTAGCATGTATGATGTATATGATCTGTTCTGGGGCCTATTTACTACCTATGTGAATTAGGGACAGACTCTCTCCCTTCATTCTGAGTGTTCTTGTTTTTCACATTTTAAGCTGGCTCTATAATAATCCCTTTTAGCTTTTTTATGTGGTTAAATAGCACAAAATTGGTGCCAAGCAAAAATTCTAAACACCGTCCATTGTACACTGATTGGATTTGCTTATATCCATGCTCCAGGTCACTTCAGAACTCAGATATACATATGTGAGACTCTTAGTGACTTGTAACTTTCATGCTGGAGCTCACATGAGCAAACTATCTTTGCTTGTGACTCTTCAGCATTCTTCTTTGCTGCTGTTGCTAGTATGTGGAGACTGGTGTTTGTTTCCTTTTTCACATCCCCCACTTCACCTTCTGCTTGATGCTGCAGTGATGTCATCCAGTGTGTATGACCCTTGGTCAGTTTCTCGGGATTCAGCTGTCACAAATCCAGCATTGTGAAGTGACTGAAGAATTGAGTAGAAGGAAAGGATGGGAAATCAGGGAACTTGGAGAGCTGGCGATTGAACACAGCTTCACTGAGGAAGCAAAAGTTCCAGAAAAAGATATAGTGAGTGAGTGGTCTATTGTTTAAGGCAGAGGGACTAGCCGTCAGGCGGTCCAGGCCTGTTCCTGGCTATGCCACTGACTCACTGTGACCTTTGTCAAGTCACCTGTGACCTGATATTTTTTAGAGGTGCGGAGTATCTACAGCTTGCACTGCTATCAGTGGAATCAGTGGATGCTCCACGACTCTGAAATCAACCTGCTAGCCTCTGCCTCTTTTCCCCTCTGTGAAATGTAGAACATGATACTCATCTGCCTTGCACGGATATTAAGAGGTTTAATGTTTGTAAAATGCTTTGAGATCCATATGTTACCCCTGTATATGTTCTCCAATTGGAAAGCTCTTTTCTAAAATACAAAATAAAAAGTCCAGTGTGTGGCCCATCCGTTTGTGTGCGGATAATCTCAGTGATACCTTGGACTTGCCTACCTAAGTGTTCAGTGATATATGAGAAATTAAGAGTGCACTGTGTAGGTGTGGTAAGTCTTATCTGAACTGAGGATATTGCTGACCTAAGGGATTTTCATCTGTTGCAGTAATTTATTTGGTGCTTTTTTACTTGAGATACAGTGTTGTTTCTAAAAGGAACAAATTGTAACTAGATTCCCACTGGCATTTTTTTCATATTAATCATGCACTGACATTTTTTTCCCCAATAAAGGCATGGAATGTTCTGGCCCTGGATGGCAGTAACTGGCAGCGAATTGACCTGTTTGATTTCCAGAGGGATATTGAGGTATAATTAAGTGACATACAAACCCATTTTTCTTGTTTAAAAACGTAATTACAGTGTGGAATAGATTAAGACCCCCCAGCATAACCCTTTCCACCTTCCCTGGAGATAGAAATAATTAATTTCAGTTCTTCTTAGCTTCAGGGAGCCTTTATAGTCTTGGCAATTCATTCAGCTTTTGAAAATGGACAGAACTATTTAACTGTACCAGGAGTGAATGGTATTTGTGTGTGTACATGTACACTTATTTGAAAGAAGCAGTTTTTTGTTTACTGAGAGAGTAGAAATAACTAGAGTAAATATGTGCTTTTGCTGAAAGATATTGCTGATGGGTATTGGTCTAGATTTTTCTCTCCAACTCAATATAATCAAGTATGGCTTTTATCTAGTATACTTGGACTTATATCATTAAGAAACTAAATTTTCTCTCTGTCTCTAGTGTCTGTTTTCCTTTGTTGGAAATGGAAACACAAACCTGGAAGATGCCAGAGATTTCCAGTTCTGAGTTAGTTCTAAAAGATGTACCTCTGTGGGAAGGCCTTCTTGTAACTTTGGATAAATCTGTTAGAAGTGAACTATGGAGTCCATGTAGGAAATGATAACTTTGTGCCTCACGTTGTCATACGGTTCTGGAAACTAAAGTCCCTATATGCTTCCTGGCTGAATTTTCAAAAACAAACTAAACTAAAACCCTTATCAGATTGTTACATTCTCATTTTAAAAATTATTTTTTGGAGATGGGGAGAGGAGAGCAGCATTGTAGATCAACACAAACTGAAAAACATAAGAATGGCTTGTTTGATGTCCTGGTGGAAGCTGCAAGTTACGCAGCCTTTGTGGACAGAAGCGTTAAAGTACTCTCTCTGCCAGACATGTCTAAGCATCTCATATAGACGTAAAGGAACTGGCCTCTGATATGGCAAATTGTGTACCCGAAAAATCTGGTCTAAAGGCTTATGGTGTTTGGCAAGTGCCCTGAATGTTTGAAGGAGGGAAGCAAATGTGGTTCTGCTCTCTACAGCAAGTCTTTCTTGAGACATGTATCTGTTGATTAAGGGAGAAAGTAAAACTAGTAAGAGCATTCCTAAAGTTCTCTGCTGGGATAAGACTTCACTTTAACACAGGTGCAGGGAGATCATTGGAGTTCCCTGATCCAAGGTAGGAGCAGAAAATAAGGAAAGAACTTTTCAGCCATGGTGCTTTATCTAGACGGTGTAAGGAGAGAGTAATGCTGTGAATTTAAACTAGGCTTTTCCCTTCTTGAGCAGTTTTACATGGCTTTAAAGTCTCCCCATTCTCTTACTCATCTGTGTACTAATTATGTATTTGTGCACTAGCATTGGCTTATGCTTTAATACAAGATGCTCCAAAATGCTGCTGTTCCTTAACCTAAAAAGACATTCTCAAGCTAAGTCCTAAATGTTGTATGCTTTAAGAAAGATAAACTTGCAGCTTTTACGTTTTCTTAAAAATATATTTGAATCCTCTGCAATCCCAAACATATTCACAGCTATGGTGAGGCCACTGAGGGCATATACAAACATATGCATGGTTTAAAATTCTGTAACCTTCCTTTTCTAAGGGTATGTCTACACTACCCACCGGATCGGCGGGCAGCAATCAATCCAGCGGAGGTCGATTTATTGCGTATAGACTAGACGCAATAAATTGACCCCCAAGCGCTCTCCCGTCGACTCCTGTACTCCACCGCTGCGAGAGGCGCAGGCGGAGTTGACGGGGGAGCAGCAGCAGTCCACTCACTGCGGTGAAGACACCACTGTAAGTCAATCTAAGTACATCGACTTCAGCTACGTTATTCAAGTGGTTGAAGTTGCATAACTTAGATTCTCTCTCCCCTCCCCCCAATGTAGACCAGGCCTATAATGCAGCATGGGATTTACCTTCCTTTATCCCTTTCAGCCATTGCAACACTTTGGCAGCACATCCTAGCTGCAGTTGGCATTCCAAGAGTAGTAGTATTTCAGAGAGTAGGTTTTAAGGAAGGTAAATGAGGGGGTTTCAGCAGATTGATAGCCCTTTTAGAGCTTGCTAATACTTTGCAGCTACCCTACTGCTCACATAAATTTTTGGTTTGGGAGGGAGGGATTAAAAATTTCTTAATACAAACTCTTAGTAGCTAACACTTGAACGTGATTGACGTTTCCATTCTCCAATGATCAGAGGAGGAGAATAAAATATTACTGGACACTGAAACTTTTGTGCTGATAGAGTTGTATAGTCTTTCTCTCCTCTCCTCGGTCTCTTTACCATTTCATCATCTAAAGTTGTGGAAAATTCAAATTTGTCCTGGGGTCTCTGGGGAGATATATATTTTTTTTTCTTTTCTCTCTCTCTCACACATATGTAAAATATGACATTAAACTGCATTTCTCCAGATGTCTTTGAGAGGAAAATTGAAATGCTTCCTCCATGAGAGAAGAGAACTCCCCTACACTATTCATCTCCACTCTGTCCCCCAAAACAAAAATCTTGACATCTTTCATGACCACACATGCCTGTTGGAAATCCTTGTCACATGTTGTTTCTGTGATTTGTTGTATTTCTTCAGTAATGATACTTCAGCCATCTCTCTTGCACTGCCTAGTAGCTCTGGCTGTTGAGGATTTTTCTGCTGCTTAGCCTCGGCTTTCTTCCTTTGGTTTTGGGTAATTGTTCCTTGTCCATTTTTAGAAGTTGAATCGGTCTCCTTCAGTTTTATATTGGTACCTTGATGGTAATTTGTGTTTGCTCAGTGCCCTTATGCCTGGAATAATATACAGACTGTTTTTAATCTACAAAGTTTTAAATTTAACTTTAAAGAAGAGACTGTGGCAACTAAGAAGTGATATCAGTGGAATTCTTTTCCTGTCTTTTTACAGGGGCGAGTAGTGGAGAATATTTCTAAAAGATGTGGGGGTTTCTTGCGAAAGCTAAGCCTGCGTGGGTGTCTAGGCGTGGGAGACAACGCATTAAGGTAGTGGTATGGCTTCTTCTACTCTTAACTGTGAAGCGAAGAATAGTTCTCCTTCCCCACCCATAGAGGGCTGGAATGGTGCATTCACTCCTGAACATGCTAGAGTGAGGCCAATAACAATATGCATCCAAAAATAATTGCTTAAGTAAATGATGAACAATATGCGTATCATTCTTTGCGTGTTTGAAATATGAGCCTTTCTCCCTAGCCCTTCTTAAAAAATAGCAGCATAGAGTCAAATGATGGTATTGCAATATTGGGGGAATTGGCACTGGAAACCTGAACCTCTGTCCCTTGCTCTTGGGCTGAGAGAACTCCAAAGACAAGATATGGGTAACAGCTCATCGTTGCTCTGCGTTGCCCTCTAAGCCCAGCATTCAGTAGCCTGTTTGATTCGATCTCCTTGAGAGATGCTCACATGTAAAAGGCTGGTGGGGAGGATCAACAGTTAGCCCAAGATAAACAGTACCTGTTTTTTTGTTTAATTATTTTTGTAGTATTGAGGGTAAAGCATCTGGAAACACATTGTCTGAAAAGTAGTGCGTTTTATCTTTTTTTCCAACGAAGGACATTTGCACAGAATTGCAGAAATATTGAAGTATTGAACCTAAATGGCTGCACCAAGATCACAGATACGTAAGTAACATGTTTATTAGGGGGAATGTTGGAATATTAACCTTTGTAATTATTAACATACACGAATTCTGTCTCAACTGAATGGAAGGCAGTGGTTCCAAATTCCCCTCTGTTGTCCCACCCAATTATCAGTACCGTTTGTTTTCTAAATGTGGTATGAGTAAGTGGTCTACTTCCAGATGAATGACTTGTTATGGTCTGATAAAAATTTGAAGACATCAGGAAACCTCTTACATCGAGTGGCTCACTTGTTATTTCAAGGCAGATGATCATATCAGGTTGTTGACATTAAGGGGAAAATATAGCTGAGGAAATAATTCTTTTTAGGCAGGTATGACTCATGTTTTCAGATGCAGAAAAGGCTGCTAAAGTGTCCACTTCAGAACAGTAAGGCTCACTCTGTAATGGAACAAAAGAGCCTTGTTCTCCCAGGTCAGAATTTATGGAGACTGCAATTTCTCTGCACATTGAGCGGCTGCAGTTGATTAGTTTATGGTTCTTGTGCTCATCTGCCACCTCTTGTATACTTCGAGTTCTGATTCTCCTTTGAGTGATTCTGTCTGTTAAATTACAATGTGTACAGTTTTTTTCCCCCTTTTTCATGCTGATGGTAGGGGGTAGCTTCACTCTGAGGCTTTGGTCTTCTCATTTCTGTGATGAAAGGAGAAGCTCTCAGAGGGAACCTGAGTATGAAGAGAACTGTCTGTCTTGGTGGAAAGGGATCTCTCTCTTTGAAGCTTTTGCTGAGAGGGAGAGCTCCAGACGAGGGGGGGGGAAAGGAAGTTCCCCACATATCCTTACCTATGCTAGCCCTGACCAGGGAGAAGTTATGGGGGGTGTATGTCTTTGCAGAGGAACCTTCCTAAAAGAGTTGGCAAGAGTTAACCCTCCTGTACTTAAACGCTAACTTTCTTTAATAAATGCTATGAGTATGGATGGACGTAATTTGGTTAATATCCAGGGACCGCAGATGTCGTCATCAGTAAAGTGTGTCTCAGTTGTGGTGACGCACGTCAAGCCGTACTTCCACATTGCCGAGCACAGACTGTTAAGAGCTAGGGGAGTTCTTCTGCTTTTCCATCCACTCCACATAGATTTGAGATTTTTCCCATGGACAGCTGGTCATCTATGCTTTAGATTGCCTTGAAATAGGAGTGTATCAAAGTTTTATCTAGTTTCTCTGCCACTTTGCTGTCTTCCTGCTTAAGTGCTTTTTGTAACTCCTTAAAATAACATCACTTACAAAATTGTAAGATTCTTGTTTCCTACAGTAGCAGTACATGAGGGAATGAGATCAGAAAGAACCATGTTACATGTGTGCTCTTTCTGCATTGATTACCTATAGATTCTGCATCTAAAAGTATAGATCAGTCTCAGAATGAAAGTGTGATGGCCTAAAATACTCTTCTTAGACGAATAGTGGTGAAATCCACTAAATCAGTTTGCGTCCTTGTACAAATAAGATCTGCCAACTGAAGGAACCCTTAAAAAGAAGCTTTTTTACGTTTTTTTCTGATACAGGTAGCAACTATTGTTAAGAAATAGCCTCAATTCATGTTGTTGAATTTTTGTTGTCTGTTAACGTCTAAGCATCAGTGTTACAATAGCTTTTAAAAACAACTCATATTTCTGGGGGCAGACAATGCAGCCTAGTCATTGTTCATATCTCATGTGGCCTTCCACTGGAGATAACACATCCTGCAAAAATTAACAATAGCCAGCAAAGATGTGTAGGGATGAGTTATTAATTAGCTGGTGGAAGTACTTCTTTTCGTATAGCTAGTCATTTTATTTTATAACCTTCATATAGTCCTGTGAGTCAAAACCATAGCTCATCTTTATTTTCCAGGCCAGAATGCTCCGCGCCTTGCGGGATCAGACTCTCTACCTCTGCACTTCTGCCAGCCCATTGGAGCTAGATAGCTGGGTTGGCGATGGCATCTGGGTTTCTCAGCTGGCCTCCAGACTGGCCTCACTACAACGATTATTTTTTTAAGGGGTATCGCTGGCTGTCACTCGCAGTATATTTCAGGCACTTGTGGGTCTTTCTACACTGTACTAGTTGAATAATCATTTTGAAGGCTTTGATAAAAAGCCGCTGGTTTCCCCAAACATAGTTGCCTACAGTTGGCACTTGCTGCACAAAATCATAGTTTGTTGCTATTCCCTCAAACGAATCCTTAGGCAGGCGAAATCACTGCCATTGGTGTCGGGGAGTTTGAAGTCCCAGCCAAACAGCAAGCCCCTCGGATGTGTTCCATCTACTCTAGACTGCTACCAGCACTCAGCTCCTGTTTCTAGTGTGCAGTATGTGCCCTTAGTCGTGTGATGCTTGGTACTTTTCCTTGTTCATTTTCAGAGGTTTCTCAGTACTATCAAAACAGCCTTGAGCAGCAAGCTGGGAAAATAGGGTAGGGGGTACAGTTCTAAGAGTTATTTTGGCCCCTTTGATAGCAGATGTTAGAAATATCCTATAGAACGGTCTTCAGCATTGGGTTTTGAGCAAATTAATCCCTGAACGAAAGCTGAATGATTCAAAATTTGAAGAAAATCGCTGTCTTCTTCACATACGTATAGACTGCTTAGAGCATTTCCTCTATCCTCTCTCCCACCAGTCCACCTCCAATACCTGCTCCATGTTGTATTCTCCATCCTTTTATTTTTTAAGTCTGGGCTTATGTGAATATACTTGTGCACATAGCGTGTGATGGAAAAATATACATTATCATTTCTGTGCATGTCTTTGATGGATAAATGTATTGTCTGTCTGAAGTATTTTTTTATATATATATATTCTCTTTCAGGACATGTACCAGCCTTAGTAAGTTCTGCTCTAAACTCAGGCACCTTGATTTGGCTTCCTGCACTTCCATAACCAACCTGTCTCTAAAAGCACTGAGGTAGGAACTGACAGCATTGAGATCCTGTGCACCAGTTTAATTCAAAATAGCTTGCTCCACCATGTCCCCTATTCTCTGAACTCCCCTCCTAGAGTTTGAAATGAGTGAATAGGTTACTAGGATTGCAGTCCAAACCTAATACGTGAATGCTGAGCTCTGCTGGGTAATGCCTCCTGGTCTGCAAACAGGAACTAACTAGAAGATGCCTTGTCCTGATAATGATTAGCAGCAGTAGCATAATTGGATTGCACTGAGGTTTCAATGTTTATTTTTTGAGCAGGGGGCAGAGTGTTTTTAGTTTTTAATTAACATGCCTTGTAAATACCTTTTTGTTAATAGTTGACTTTTGAATTACACAACTCCCATTGCATAGACAGCAAGTGTCCTGTAGTTGCAAAATAAAGACTGGCACATGATTACTTGTCTTAAACTGATTAGGTGACATGGTAACTACTTAACCCTACTAAATGTAATTGCCGAGTAATCTAGAAATGGAAGGGAATGACAGGCAATGGTGACAAGAGATTGGGACACAAAAAAGGAGGCAAAAGAGAGCCCTGAAGATGAAGGTTGGGAGTGAAGCCTAAATTATTAAAAAAACAAAAAAAAACTTGAGTAAAGTGGGTTTTAAATAATGACAAATTCATATATCTAAAAAGGATAAAACTATAGAAAGGCTAATCTGAAGGAAAACAAAATAGCGAAGAGGCTGCATTGAGATATCAAAGGAATCAGAGTATAGGAACGGGGAGGGGTTTGGTTTTGTAGCTAGCTTTCAGAAATTGGAGCCTGGTTTTTTAAATTTTTTTATTTTTAAGAAGGGGCTTCAATCTGGCCTCCAATTTTATAGGATCAGTTTTGTACCTGCAATTATTTGCAATCACAGTTGATAGGTAGACAGACAGACATGTAAATGCTGACTGCAAATCAAATGTGTACATTCTGTTTGGGCAAGCAGCTATTTTCAAGCACAACTTTGTGTCTGGAAAATCAGAGGCCATGTTTCAGAAATGAAGCCCTTTTGATTCTGATTTAATGTTGGTTTGGCTGTATCTAGGCCTCTTAACCAATAACACTGTGAATAAGCCCAGTCTCTGGACAAGGGAGTGGGACGCAGCCCTATGGCCGACTCTGGATGCAGTAGATCAACCCTCTTTTTTCAGAGTGCCACAATTATTGAATTACTGGTTTCCGAGCCTACCACTGGAGAGCGGTTCTCCTCTGGGGATCTTTGTTTAATAAATGAATGTTCCATGTGGGTGTGGGGTGTGCATGTTGCTTCCTGTGCTCAGTTGAAGTCCAGAAATTGGAATTTCCTGTAATCTGGCTTGAAGCTTGATTTCTTATGTTTCCACCCACTTTTCCTTTTACCTCCCAAGTGAGGGATGCCCACTGCTGGAACAGCTGAATATCTCCTGGTGCGACCAAGTGACTAAGGACGGCATCCAGGCTCTGGTGAGAGGCTGTGGAGGACTCAAAGCCCTGTTTCTGAAGGGCTGCACCCAGGTATGGCTATGGAGACCATGCGCATTACACTAACTACAACGAGTGCCTTTATGCATTCAACACCAGTTACAGCAATGAGTGTGAAGTATTGTAGGGCTTGTATTTCCAAACGTTACCTTATTGAAATAACTATTCAAGATCTACCAACTAGACATTAAGTGCTTTATTGAAACTCTCTTTACTAGCTTTGAGCCCAGCATGAGGACCTGAACACTGAATAATGAAAACTATCTAGTAGTGGAATCTCCTTTCAGAGGATGTAGTAAGCAAAATGACACTCACATTAACATTTATTTTTAATAAGATATAAAATATCCTGGCTATGTCCATAGACTTATTTTAATCCTTTTTAAAAGGGTCAGACAGTAGTAGAAAGCCCGGCTATAGTCACATCTGGAATCACATGATAAAAGTTCCTGACTGAGTGGAATCTTCCAGCTGGTTGATGTAGAATTGGACTGTAATTGTTTTGTTTCAAAGGTTTTCCTACAGCAAATTAAACACTTAGTACCATCCTTTCAGAGATGTGCCACGTTCAGCAGTGGTACGGTCCAGTACGCTGTACCAGCAAGATATTTATAGCCGGTACAGCGTACCGGAAAGAGGAGCAGCAGAACGGGGGGGCCACTCGGCCGCTCCCACACATGCAGCTGTACCGCCCCCAGCCCTTGGACGAAGGACCTGCCAGCATTCTGCTCCTTTTGCCGCTGCAGTTCCCAGGAGAGACCTGCAGTTCAGGGCTCTCCCAGGAGCTGCAGAGGGGAAAGGAGCAAAATGTGGGGCAACCAGGTGGCTGTGGTACTGCCCCCAAACACCCTTTCCCCCCCACCCCAGCCCCGTCATTCGGCGGGGCTGGCTGCTGTACAGATGGAGACCCTGCGTGGAAGGGCTGGGGTGGTACAGGTCCTGGGTGCTTGTTTCTGAAGGCGCAGCGGGGGGAGGACAGAGCTCCCTCCTCCCCAGGTGTGGGGGGGTAGATCATGGGGAGGGGACAGGGAGAGCGTGGGGGCCCCGGGCTGGGGGCGAGGCGAAGTCACATGGAAGGTCATGTGCGGGCCCCCCCCCCCCCCCCGGTACCAGGAAGAAAAGGATTCCACTTGTACTACTGGCCATGTTGCTCTTTGGACTGTGTCTAGACCAAGATGTAATAGGTTCTGAAGATACTACATGGATGGATCTTCAACCCTGACACTTTAGAATAAAAATTGTGCATTAGCTTTTAAGGCTGAAATTTCCATTACCCTTTGTTGTTTGGAGTTAATTTTCTTTAACCTTCCTCTTTTACATGCTGGGCCATGAAAGTACCCATGCTTCAAACTGGAATGAAATTTGCATAACTCTTTTCATATTCTAGGTATTTAAGAACTTAATATGTGGATAGTACTGCGACTTTATTTAGGCAGATTTTACAGTTGCAATAGCTGATACCTACCTTGAGTATTAAAATCTCTTTTAGTGAGAGAGGGGTTCGTACCCAGGTTACAGGTCCTAACGCTTGCTAGCCAGAAACAAGCCCAGGGACCCCATTTTAATGTCCTCCAAAAGATGACCATGCTTCAGACAGTGTAGTGCCTTCTCTAGTACTCTTGGTTGTAGCGTTGGATATGAACCAAGTTCTGATGTAGGACTGGAAAGTATGATTTGTTGTGCAGACAGACGTGCTCCTGGCTAAATCAGAATGACACTGTAGAATCTGATACAATATTTCATCCCAAGAACATAAGAATCCCAAAGTGTTCATAAGTATAGGAATTACTTCAGCTACCAATTCTGGGCTGAGAGAATTGTAGTTTGGCAGAAAACTGGCACCCCGCTTGCTGAAGAACAGTGAAGGCAAGAGAAATTTTGCCCAAGAACATGAGAACAAATCCCCTTACTCCTTATTATTTTTTTTTTTAAATAAGTAGCCATGGGATCTTCAATGCACATGCAGATCAGGCAGGAAAGACTGAAAGAGCAACATGCAGTAAACTACATAGAACTCAGCGTTTCTGTCTTGGGAACGTGAAGTGCTGAGTTGTCCCTGCTGTATTTCCAACCTGTGGTTCCAGGAAATCTACATAATTAAAACCTAAGGATTAAATTTGTGAGCCATCTTCTTGGATGTACTTGGTTTGCTTTTGCCCAAATCTTGAAATTGTGATGTGGGAGGTTTGGGGTTTTGGTTTTAGTTCTTTGTTTCTCTGAAACGGAATTAGTATTTTACCTGCTGTTGACATGTAAACTTCAATAACATTTACTTTCCAAAAGATTAGTCCCACTGTACATGGGTGTAGAAAGCGATAAATTTTTAGTATGTTAAGCAAAGCAATAGTACATATATCACTCTGCAAAACAAGCCCAAATATTAGGACCATTGCCAGTAGTTTCCTAAGCATATGTTACTGTGGTTTTTAATAGCCTGGGAGACATATACATGACTGGTAAGAGGTTTAACAATCTAAGCCTATTTTCAGAATTTAGATCACTGAAAAACAGCTCGAACTTCTGGTTATTTATGGACTTTAGTGAAATATTGATGGGAATACATCCTTGTTATCAATTATTTGCCATCTGTTCTCAGGGATGTAAGGCTGGCAATGGCTTTCTGTCAGCAGCCAAAGTGGTATAGAGGAAGGAAAATGGTGATATAGAGGAGGCCTATGAAGCATTAATTTATTAGAAACAAAATTTATCAAAATTAAAAGATAGTAATTTCAGTTCCTGTTCTGTCTGTTAATCATGTATTTTTGACCTGAGCATAATTTATTGAAATCAGTAAATTAGGGCTTTCGATTAATCGCAGTATTAATCGCACTGCCAAACAATAGAATACCAATTGAAATTTATTAAATATTTTTGAATGTTTTTCAAAACATTTCAATTACAATACAGAATGCAAAGTGTACAGTGTTCATTTGATATTTATTTTTGATTACAAATAGTTGCACTGTAAAAATGATAAAAGAAATAGTATTCACCTAAGTACTGTAGTGCATTCTCTTTATCATGAAAGTGCAACTTACAAATGTAGATTTTTTTTGTTACATAACTGCACTCAAAAACGGAACAGTGTAAAACTTCAGCTCCAAGTCCACTCAGTCCTACTTCTTTTTCAGCCAATTTCTCAGACAAGTTTGTTTACATTTACAGGAGATAGTGCTGCCCACTTCTTGTTTACAGTGTCACCTGAAAGTGAGAACAAGCGTTCACATGGCACTTTTGTAGCTGGCATTGGAAGGTATTTACATGCCAGATATGCTAAACATTTGTATGCCCCTTTATGCTTTGCCCACCGTTCCAGAGGACGTGCTTCCATGCTGATGATGCTCGTTAAAAAAATGTGTTGATTAAATTTGTGATTGAGCTCCATGGGGGAGAACTGTATGTCTCCTGTTCTGTTTTACCGGCATTCTGCCGTATATTTCATGTTATAGGCATCTCGGATGATGACCCAGAACACCTTGCTCATTTTAAGAACCCTTTCAATGCAGATTTTTTTATTTTTTTGAGAAAATGCAAAGAAGATACCAATGTGAGATTTCTAAAGATAGCTACAGCACTCAACCCAAGATTTAAGAATCTGAAGTGTCTTCTAAAATCTGAGAGGGATGAGGTGTGGAGCATGCTTTCAGAGCAACACTCCCTTGCAGAAACTACAAAACCCAAACCATCAAAAAGGAAAATCAACCTTCTGCTCGTGGCATCTCTCTCAGATGATGAAAATGAACATGTGTCCGTCCGCACTGCTTTGGATTGTTATCGAGGAGAACCCGTCATCAGCTTGGATGCATGTTCTCTGGAATGATGGTTGAAGCATGAAGGGACATGAGACTCTTTAGCGCATCTGGCACGTAAATATCTTGCAAAGCCGGCTATAACAGTGCCATGCAAACGCCTGTTCTCACTTTCAGGTGACATTGTAAACAAAAAGCCAGCAGCATTATCTCCTGCATTTGTAAACAGCCTTGTTTGTCTGAGCTATTGGCTTAACAAGACGTAGGACTGAGTGGACTTGCAGGCTCTAAAGTTTTACATTGTTCTGTTTTTGAGTGCAGTTATGTAACAACAACAAAAGTCTACATTTGTAAGTTGCACTTTCATGATAGAGAACTGAAATACTATTTCTTTTGTTTTTTACAGTGCAACTATTTGCAATCAAAACTAAATATCAAGTGAGCCCTGTACACTTTGTATTCTGCGTTGTAACTGAAATCAATATATTTGAAAATGTAGAAAACATCCAAAAATATTTAAATGGTATTCTATTATTGTTGAACAGCGTGATTAATCACGCAATTAATCACAATTCATTTTTTTTATCATTTGACAGCCCTACAATAAACTAACCTTGCAAATCTGTAGACTCTCAATCTCAGAGACAGCGGAAGATAGACTGTATAATGCTTGCTTATTGCCATTATACACATTTTGAGAAATTCAGAGTAACAGCCGTGTTAGTGGCTAAGTCATTATGCAAAGTAGCCTATTTCCCCTTGTTTTTTCCTACACCCCCCCCCCCAACGTTCTGGTTAAACTTGGATTTATGCTGGAAGTGGCCCACCTTGATTGTCATGCACATTGTGGGGAGAGTGGTCAGTTTGGATGAGCTATTGCCAGCAGGAGAGTGAGTTTGTGTGTGGGGGGGGGGGGGTGAGAGAACCTGGATTTGTGCTGGAAATGGCCCACCTTGATTATCATGCACATTGTAGGGAGTGTGGTCACTTTGGATAAGCTATTACCAGCAGGAGAGTGAGTTTGTGTGTGTGTGTTTTTTGTTTTTTTTTTTTGGGGGGGGGGGGGTGAGAACCTGTATTTGTGCTGGAAATGGCCCACCTTGATTTTCATGCAGGTTGTAAGGAGAGTGGTCACTTTGGATGGGCTATTACCAGCAGGAGAGTGAGTTTGTGTGGGGGGGGGCGGAGGGTGAGAGAACCTGGATTTGTGCTGGAAATGGCCCAACTTGATGATCACTTTAGATAAGCTATTACCAGCAGGAGAGTGGGGTGGGAGGAGGTATTGTTTCATGGTGTCTGTGTATATAATGTCTTCTGCAATTTCCACAGTATGCATCCGATGAAGTGAGCTGTAGCTCACGAAAGCTCATGCTCAAATAAATTGGTTAGTCTTTAAGGTGCCACAAGTACTCCTTTTCATTTTGAGAACTGAGTGGCTTTTCCCCCCTCAGTGACAATTCAGAGAGTGATAACTCATATTTTCATGTAGAGACCACTTTGAATGTAACACATTGTTTCAGTCTGTACATTTTTCTTTCCAGCTTGAGGATGAAGCTCTCAAATACATTGGAGCACACTGTCCTGAACTAGTGACTTTAAACCTGCAAACCTGCTTAGTAAGTAATCTTTCCTGTGATTCCTATATTACATGCAATGTAGCTATAAAGGGCATCACTAAACAGGATTGAATAAGACTTACTCCATCCTTGAACATCGTCATTTTCCCAGACTGGAAAATTGTACTTTGGCAAGTTCTAAAAATAAATGTATAAAGATATTTTTGGCTTTTTTTTCTTGTGGTAGCATTTGGTAGAGTCATACACGCCTCCAAAATAGCCTTGTTAGCTTCCGTTTGTGTCTCTTTGCCCTTCCCGTGGGGCTTCTAAGCACGTTTGCAGGGCTAGCTGGAAAAATTCTTTCCTTTGGGCTGGAATGTAAGTTTGTTTGCATCCAAACTTTTACAGTAGCCTTTAAAACTGAATCAAGCAGCATATTTGCCCTCTAAAAAAAAAGACACTGAACCAACTATTAACAGTGCCAAAAATGTACTTTTAAGCCAAAAAAGGAACTGGGAGGGGTTTTGTGTATATCATCCAGCTCTTCTGACATGGCAGCATTAAGGCTGTCCCCAGAGTTGGAAGGGGCTTGGAGATTTGTAGATCTGTGCCTCACTCAATAGTGTGTTTTAAGGAGTAGTGGTTACACTCTGAAGGGAGATGTATACATGATTGGCATGAGGATGGTGTCGTCAATAACTTTTCACTGTTGACATTGGGTACCTGGGATCTGGAAGATGCAACTTTTAGAAGGAGGTGAAAGGAAAACTAAGTAAGGTTCTCACTCACCTTTAATTTAACCCTTTTGTAGAGGGGTTCCCCCCCACACACCTTTTTTTCTCACTTCAGCAGTTGGAGCTGAAAGAGAGCTACTGCCAGTCGCCAAGCTGGTGCTTTCCACATGGGAAATCGACTCTAACCAGGTCACAAAATCCAGTGAGGCCCAGGTTGTTCCTGTGTCTTTATACTGACTCATCTCATCTCCTCCTTTCTTTATCTCCTCCCACTGTATACCTTGGTCTTGCCATCATACTCTGTCCTCTAGCTGGCAGGGCTAAACTGAGCTCCAGAACTTTGTTAATGTTGCTACTGTCGACCAGCATGTCACTCTCCTGACAGATTCTGCCTCAAATGTTGCCATCCCAAACTGGTTCCTGGATTTAGACCGAGGTCCAAATGTATCCCTGGCCAAAAGGGATGCAGCTCCATTGAACTCAATGAAGTTACACAAGTGCTGAATTTGACAAGGATTCAGACCTGTTTCTTGGCATTTATCTCTTGGGCACCAAGGCAGTAGATTGAGTTTTAAAAAGTTGTTTGTAAAACTAAATTGTGGTGATCTTGTGACCTCTAACAGACTTTCCTAATTAATCTTTCAGCCAGAATTACTTTGTCGGCATTGCTGAGGAAGTTGAGAGTACTGTGGTGTTAGGCAGCAGATTCTGTAGTGCCATCCCCTAAAATATTTGCATGCCTGTGGAATCAGCTGCAGACTATTTATAAGCCATATCAGAGTGCCTTGTGCTGTTTCAGCTATCACGTAAAAATATTTGAACACATTTCTTGGCTGATAAGCATAACTTTTCCTTCATCACTCTAAGCTGAATACCTTGTCTCAAAACGTAGAATTGGGCAATGCATTGGATCTCAGTCATCGCTACTAATGGTTCTGATGTTTTGTTTTTTCTTGTAGCAAATCACAGATGATGGTCTCATAACAATATGCAGAGGATGCCATAAATTGCAATCCTTGTGTGCCTCAGGCTGCTCTAACATTACAGATGCCATCTTGAATGCCCTGGGACAAAACTGCCCACGGCTTAGGTGAGTTTTCAGTCTGGACTCACACAGTGCAGATTGAGTAAAGATGTGGGTGACCTGGTAATGGAACTCCTTGAATTTTTTATTCTAAAGATCAGGACTTCTAGTCCAATCTGGAAGTCCACCTGTTTACCGCTGAAGTTATTTCCAGCTGTCCAGAGAGAAGAAGATGACAATGAGTTAGTTATGTCCTAACTTCTGATTCCACAGAATATAATTCTACAGGATATCTTGGTGCAGCAGTGTTCTGTGCCACTCTGATGAGCTTATATAGAATTAGTGACCATTTCCTTTTTCAGTCAGTGTATTACCTTATTTTTGGTTAAAACAACTGAAATTGGTCCACAGCTTTTTTGTGTTAAGAACTGGAAACGAGGTTTAAACTGCGTTATTCCCTGCCTCAATACCTAGTTATTAATGCGTGTTGAGGATAGTTTTGGAGAAGGTGAAGCAAAAGATAGTGGGGGTTTTTGTGAATTTTCACTATTTCAGACAGAGAATGGGCTTAAGGTGCCATCTCTTTAAAGATTTTACAGCATAATTAGGAAAATGACATGGTAGAGAAAAGAAAATAGTAGTATTATCTGGCATCTGTTACAGCTGTGTGCCCTGCTAAAATAAGTGGCATCCAGAATAGAAATGGAATTTCTACAATAAACTCAAAGTAAAAGATTATGGCTATGTGTTTCAGTTTTCATAGATATGCGGTTCTAACTTTGAAAGAGGAAGATAAAGATGCTGTGATTCCAATTGGATCCCATATTTATGTTCAACTCTGCCTGCAGATCAACTGCATAAAATGCCATGTTACTCTGAAATAAACCAAACTGTCTCTCCCATTTAAGGGAAGTCCTGATCTTAAATTTTTAGAAATGGAAATAATGCTCTCCCCTGCAGCATTATAGCATTGAGGAGTAAAACATTATAAAACTTGAGGGAAAAGGGGGAGGCACCATGAAACTGCAGTAGCCGAAGCAAAGAATTTTCGGCAGTCATCTCAACTGGGAATGAGCAATTTGCTATCTAGAAAACTTTAAATCAGTATGTTATGGCATTAAGTACTTATTCTTACATGACCTGAGCATCATCATGAAATACTATGCCATGTAATACATTAACTCGTGGTGAGATTATCAAATGGAGTGGAGGGGGACCTCCAATCAAATGTGCTCGAGTATAATACTCCATGGAAATAATCCTCTCAGAGTACTGCCTTGACTTAGTCTCGCCCTGCCCTGCTCCCAATAAAACAGGGCTCTGTAAAGCAAAATGATTACCGCATGGTTAATACGTTCTTAATTCTTTCTGTATAGAATATTAGAAGTTGCAAGGTGTTCACAGCTAACGGATGTGGGTTTTACCACTCTGGCTAAGGTAAGTGCTGCATTCCACTTTGTACATGGTGCATCTCTGTTTCCTGGGAGCTCAGAGTAACAGTAGCCGTTTCCCATGAAATTATATTTTCTAAAACATCTCTTTTTGGTTTAAAAGTTGCGTGGAAATGAGAAGGCTAAGTAGATCTCTACATTGTTCGTTGTTCCTTAAATTTTCAACATTGTATTTAGCCACCCAACTTCCAATTGAATGTAATATGCATCTAAAGTCAATGAAATTAACAACAGTTAGTGGGATACAAATCCCTGTACAATTTCATGCATCAGACAGCTCAACCTGTACTCCTTATGAGTAACACTGAGTTAACCCCCTTTCCCTTTCTGTACATTTAAAAAAAAGATAAACAAATTAGTAGATATTTTATAAATGTCTTTAAATGGGCAGGCTTTATAGATATTCAGTATTATGCTTGTTTTTAGTAGCATTGTCCTCCAGGGAGCAACAAACTATCTGTAGTCATGACCAGCTTCGGAAAGAAGACTTTCTTTTCAAACACACTTCATTTGTGTTGAGAAAGGAAGGATCCAATAATTTTACAAGTACTGACTGGGTGTGTCTAATTTGCTTGTGTGCTTTTATTTCCTGCCTGCACTATGTAGAACTGTCATGAGCTTGAAAAAATGGACCTGGAAGAGTGTGTTCAGGTAAGAGCCCAGCCTTCTGACTATGGTGGTTTCATGTAGGAAGTCACAGCAGTGCGGAAACATGGTCTGTGACAAATGTGTCTAGGTTTTAATAACACCTAAATGATCAGAGCACAGAATCCCAAATTCATTTTTTAAAATGAAAACAACTTGTTCCAGAATCCTGATCAAGAAAAGGAGATAAGTTTGGACAAGATGAATTACTTGTATATGTTTGATCACCTCTATTCCATTTTCAACAGAGAATTGTATTGAAAGAATATTGAAAATCTTAAAATCTAAAGATCCCATCAAATCTAGACTGAGTGCTTGTCTACTAAAGACCATGTATAGTTCTGCAAATCTAGGCACCTTTGAAAAACCTGGCAACTGCAAGAACTACAAGCTCCAGGGTGAGATCTTTGCTGCCATTAAATTGAAAGCTCTCTGGTACATAAACTGATAGAGATCAGTAAAGGTAATCTCCAAATATTAAATGTTACTGCAGCTGAAGTGTTTAACAACTGTGACCTTGTATATGAAGGTGGAGGGAAATAACTAGAAATAAAGATGAGGTGCCCTCCAACCAAAAATCTCCCAAGAAGTCAGTGGGCTATAATTCTTCACCAGCCTTTGAGTCTGTTATCTGACTTTCCTAATAACTCGGTGCCACAGACTCATTCAATGGGTTTTTTTTAGAATGCCCTTCATATGTGACTGAACACTGTCCTTTAGCAAATATGTCATAAGAGTGAAAAGATTAAGGTAAGATTTAAAGATAAAGTGAAATATTGTGTTAAGTGGGTATGAAATAAGGAAGCCCTTGAAGAGACTGAATACCATAAGGGCAGAGCAGTTTTCCATTAGAAGTGGATAGGAAGACCATGAAGGTAATAGGGTTTCACCTCCTGCAGTGAGAAAACAGACTGGCCCCGACATTCTGCACTAGGGATTTAGGAAGGCCACAGAAAAGGAAATTAAAGTAGTCCACACAGGAAGTGATTTAAAGCTGTGTCCAGTCTTGCTACTTTGTACAAAGACAACCTGAAAAGTTGTGTTGTGTTTTTTGTTTTTTTTTGAAAGGACAAGGGGAGTCGGGGTTGCATGTTTCTTAGATTAGAACTTCATGTCTTGTTTAGCCTAGAAGGATACGTCTACATTGCAGTAAAAAACCTGGGGCACTGAGACTTGGGTCAATTGACTCAGTCTTACGGGGCTAAAAATTGCAATGTAGACGCTCAGGCTTGGGCTGGCCCCAAAGCTCTGAGACCTCCTGAGGAGGAAACGTTCAGAGCCCGGAGTCCAGCCCAAGCCCGAACATCCACACTATAATTTTTAGCCCTGCAAGACCCAGTCAGTTGACCCAGGCCAGCTGAGGCTGTGCTTACAGGTCTTTTATTGCAGTGTAGACATACTCTGAGGACTGCAAAGAGTGAAGTGAGGACACTTCAGGAGCCGGAGACTGAAATCTGAGCAGTTTAGAGCAGAAGGGGTTTTTTAGCAGGCTGTTAATGCCTGTTTAACTTCAGTGATAAATGAACATTTTGGAGAACTGTATCTGTAAGTGTTCTGCTCACTCCAGCAAAACCTGGGAAGACCAGACATTCCTTATGTTTCAAATGGGAAGAACAAGAAAAGAAGAAAAACTTTTAAAAACGCTTTTAAACTACGGATCATAAGGAAACAAAAAACACAGACCCAACTTCTTAAAAATCCTTTCCGATCACCTTCTAAAGAATGAATAGGAACCTTTGGCTGAAATGTGGTCCAGATACAGACCAGTTCTGGAAATGTTCGAGATAGTGATTGCTGTTTCCAGTGGGGGAGAAAAATGGTGAATATTTAAGATACTAACTTGGGGTCAAGTTTTGGTTGGGAAGAAATTGCTGTACAAAGATTTCAGTCTTAAAGGGCTTTGTGTCTCTTCCAGATAACAGACAGTACGTTAATACAGCTTTCCATACACTGTCCGCGGCTTCAGGTTTTGGTAAGTGTTTGGGCAACAGTTTTTTGTGTTCTCACTTTATAAAATGGGAGCCTCCAGATTTTGCCCGATTGAGGATTGCCTCTGCAATCTGCCAGGCATGTGATGGTTGTATCTAGTTTGTATAACATGGAGTAGTCTGCAGCCCCTTTTTGTCTTGAATATGGAACTGTGACCTGTGGAGACTAGAATGCAGTCCCAGCTGAGTCAGTCATATGGATATTAAAGTGCAGTGTTGTAATTAGCTTTCATGTTTTGTTTCCCTGCCAAAACCTTTCAGATACCTTTCCTTTTCCAGTGGCATTTTATCCTCTCTTCCATTCTGTGAGTTTACAGCTCCATCCTGGTTCCACAGCTCTGATCACACATCGTATGATCCAAAAAGAAATTCGTCCCCGTCTCATTACTGCATTGCAGTTGTCTGCTGTTTTGAAGGCTGTTTCAGTGATTTCACATGTTGTGGTCCGAAAGCAATAGGGCGTGGTCCGAAAGCAATAGGGCGTGGTCCGGGATTAAATTGAGAAGTTTTACCAACTTCCCCACAGAAATATTAACAATAATAATATATATGCGTTTGAATTTTTATTTATTTTTAAAGCAATACTTTTGATCTATGAGTGCGTTAATCTGTTCAGACTTTATATTATTTGGAAAGTAATTATCCTGGCACATGGTTTAATTGCTTTAGTTACAACCCTAGATCGTAGAAGTCTATATAATTCATTCAGTGGCTGGGCTATCAGTCTGTCCTGGGAGGGAGAACAGAGATGAGCCCGAGGTTTGGAAGAGCTCAGTTAAAGTCCCTGCTCCACCACAGACTTGCTGTGTGACCTTGAGCAAGTCACTTATCCTCTCTGTGCCTCCATTCTCCATCTGTACAATGGGGGTAGCAGCACTACCCTGCCTCATGCAGGTGCTGTGAAGAGCAATATATTAAGATTTTGAGGCAGTTCAAATACTGCAGTGATGGGGGCCAGATAAGTACTTGAGATGAAAAGCTGCAACCACGCTCGTTTCCTTTCTTCACACTATACTTCAGAAGCCGTTGTTGCTGAAAGACAGTTTAATAGCACTCATCACCTCTGAATCTGAATCTTACTCCATGTGTGAAATGTGCATTATTGCTTTCATACAGGAAGTTTTGACTTGTGGGTTAGCATTTAACAGCCTTGGCTACAGTCCTACAAGGATGTATTCATAGAATAAAGGGCATAAGTGATGGCCCTAAATAAAAAGAACTGGGGTAGGGATGGAGGAGTTCAAATGAGTTCTCTTCACTCATTTGGAGCATGCTTCTGGCCTGTAACCTATTGAATCCAGCTTTGACAAGCCTCCATGTCCTGGAGTAGTCCCTTGCAAGTTAGACTTCATATTCAGTGGGAGTGTCTGCTTCAACCTGAAGTGAGGGGACTACAAAGCAAATTTTCTCACTTCTAAACAGCATGTTCCTTCTGTGTGAGGGGAGGGACAGCAGAGGCCACTAGGGAAGGGAGCTCTCACTAAAACAGCTTCCACTCCACCTGCCCTGTGCCTTAAAATGGCAGTTCTATCACTGATGGCATTTTAGATCTGAAGTGTTCAGGCATGCCTGCTGTGCTTCCTTGCACCCTTTGGGCAGGAAACTCCTGTAACTTCGGGTTTTTCTGTCTCCACAGTGCTTCATTGTTTTAGCTGCACAGTTTCTGTCTCTGGAGCACTCACTCAGTGCATTCTCCTCCACAGCGATCCGTGCACCAGCTCTTGTTCCTAGTTCCTCTGCAAACTAAATGATACATGAACTATGCAGATGCTCTGGTGATGGACTGACATCACTCACAATGGTGGAATGGTGAAGTCTCCCAGCTCCCTGCACAGTTTAGTTTCACATACAAGAATATTTAAAAATAGGGGCAGCCCACAAATGATGGGAAAGTCTGTCCTCCTTATAGTTCCAGTACCTACAGCTCAAAAGAGTATTACCACTGTGACTGGGGTACTGTATAATACTGTAGTATTTAAGAGCAGGTAAACTTTATAGTTGTCTTTTTTTGACATTACATGGCTGCTCTTCCATCTATTTGAGACTCTTCCATCTCCCATGATTTCATTCTGGAATGTATTAACAGGCGTGTCGTATGTAAGACAAGGGAGGTAATTTTTTCCACCCTGCTCTGCCCTGGTGAGGGCTCAGCTGTGTCCAGTTTTGGGCACCAAACTTTGAGAAAGATGTGGACAAATTGGAGAGTCCAGAGGAGGACAACAAAATGATCCGAAGTTTAGAAGAGCTGACCTATGAAGAAAGGCTTAAAAAAAACAGCAACCCCTTGGCATCTTTAGAGATGGGGGAGGGGGGGAAGAGGGGAGACACACCTGATAACAGTTTTCAAATACGTTAAGGGCTGTTGTAAAGAGGACAGGAATCAGTTGTTCTCCATGTCCGCTGAAGGAAGGACAAGAAGTAATGGGCTTAACCTGCAGCAAAGGAGATTTAGGTTAGATACTAGGAATAACTTTCTAACTCCAAGGACAGTTAAACACTGGAATAAGTTACCAAAGGAAGTTGTGTAATCTCAGTCATGAGAAGCTTTTAAGAATAGGCTGGAAAAACGCATGTCAGGGATGGTCTAGGTATTCTTGGTCCTGTCTCAGTGAAGGGGGCTGAGGTCCCTTCCATCCCAGCATTTCTATGATTCTGTAACTTGACTGGCTCACTTCTACATTATATGAACTTCCCCTGTTGTCTACAGATGTCTTGGCTAATTAGAGAGAGGCACAGGGACTCTGATAACCAGAGTTCACAGCTCACAACCCCCTCCAGTGTCAAGGGACAACTGCAGACTTGCCCAGAACTTTGACATGGCAGATTTGCTGGGGTGTGTTTTGTTCTTCTAGGACTTTATCTCCGTTCATCCTGTCATCTTTCCAGAAAGCGTCCTAGCCTGGTGTTCTTGATGGTTGTACAGTAGTGATTTCAGAGACCACTAACCATCTCTGTTTGGCTGCAGAGTTTGTCACACTGCGAGTTGATCACAGATGATGGGATTCGTCACTTGGGGAATGGCGCCTGTGCACATGACCGACTGGAAGTGATCGAGCTGGACAACTGCCCTTTGATCACAGATGCCTCCTTGGAACACCTGAAGAGTTGCCATAGCCTGGAAAGGATAGAACTTTATGACTGTCAACAGATCACACGGGCAGGAATCAAGAGACTCAGGGTAAAAAACCCAAAAACCTAAGACTTTTACTTACACGTTATTAAATGGCTGGATGGGGAGAGGGTGGTTGTGAGGATCCAGACTCACTATAATCTATACCAAGTCCTTAAGATGCCTGAGAGTGCTACAAGGGTAATGCCATCATCTGTGAAAATGATAGCTTTTCATTCAAGAGAAGGCTGATGACAGTAAGCACTAGCTGGTGGGGAAGGAATGCTCCCTTCCTTCTGTGTAGGATCCGGTTCCAGTTCCAGATGAATAGAACTAAAAAGGAGTACAGGAGAAGCCAGCTCGCTAATGCTCACTTCACAGATTCACAAACCTGATGATGCTCCCTCAAAACCTGAGAGTCTCGCCTCACTTCCCAGCAAAGAAATAACTTGAGCTGGTGTTAGATCAACAGCTCATATTAAGTAATCTGATGAAGTATATGACAGAGCACTTCATATTGATTCTTCCCCATGTGCTAGTAAATATCTCAATCTAATCTCTTGCAATTGGGGAATACACGAAAACAACATCTCTTGATGCCTTACCCTTTACAACTTGTTTTTTAACCTACTGGCTAATTCAAATAATTCGGTAATCTACAATGTGTCCCCAAGTCACTATGCAACTTTGCAAAGTTTGACTGTTTATTTCATGATATAATTTAACATTAATAGCTTGGCATAAGTAAAGAATAGCATCTTAGACCAAAGAAGGGCCAAAAACTATTATTTAAGGCCATCGCTGCCTCGCCATAGCTCATCCAATAAGGATTTTTTTGGGTGAGGACATGTGGTTTTGATGAACTCTGCTGGAGTAGGAGAGGTTTCCAGGCCACCCTCACTAGGCAGGAAAGGGAAATTGTAGATGAGAAAAAGAACTTGGTAACGATCCAGGAAGATAAAATTCCAACCCTCCGCTCAGATCTGTAAAAGGCTTGACATTTTTGTGAAAGAGGAAAGATGCTTTTATTTAGGTGGCCAAGCTCAGAAAAATAGCAGGCCCTTCAATGTCTGATGCTCTTTTCAGTTGCTCGCCTGTGCATGACTGCGTATTGCACTACCACAGCTGTTCTTTCTTTAAATACTGTGTTTCTTTTCAGACCCATTTACCCAATATTAAAGTCCATGCCTACTTCGCTCCTGTGACTCCACCTCCATCAGTAGGGGGCAGCAGACAGCGCTTCTGCAGATGTTGCATCATCCTATGACATTGGAATTGGTCATCCTTGCAAACTGAGTATTTAATTACACTTCTAGAATTACAGTGGACACCTGTATCTTCAGCGAAAGTGATCCCAGTGTCATTTGCAAGGGCCAGTGAAAAGGGCTGTGGCACCGGGCCCCTGTAGCCACCCATACACACGCGTGTACACACGCACCACCTGTTCCAGCAACTGATGAACTCTGTGACATGGGAGCTGGATCTGTGTTGTCTTTTGCTGTAGGTGGATTGATATAATTCTGAACCATTCCTACTGGGCATGCTCAGAAGAAACTATTGGGGAGGGGGTTGTGCAAACCCAAAACGGCTGCTGCTGGTTTTTGTCTTTTTTTTTTTTTTTTTTTTTTAAGTGTTGGAATGGCACCAAAATCCTTCAAAGCTGGGGGAGGGAGAGAAATGAACATGCTTTATTCTTGCACCCACTGTCCAAAACAAAAAAGAGGTTTTGTTTTCCGTTCTTCAGTAAGGGAATGAAAACAGCAGCCATTGTGAGACATGATTTACTGTGCTTCGGTACTTCCTTGTTTCCATGCTAACGCACTGAGCATGCTCACACTGAAGGTTCATCAGTTTCTTCTGTGTTTCATGGCATTCAGCTCAGAGGCTTCCTAGATTGTTGTGGTGATATAGCTTGAAATCTGTAATGTCGGGCTCAGGTTTTTACCCCACCCAATTGCTCATTTTTTTACAGATTTCTAATTTAGTAATTTTTGAGATTATTGAACATAAGTTATTTATCAATAAAAATAAGACACTTTTTACCATTAGAAGGCTGCGTCTGAAACTGCCTGTCTGATGGAAAGATCTTAAATAAAAGAGAGAGTGGAGCGCAGGCTAGGATCTCCTGGGCTTATTTGCCCGTTTTTACCAATATTTGGGTCTCAACTCTTTTGCATTTCAAGTTTTACCCCAGCAAAGAGAACATAGCTCACAATATAGGGGACACAGCTACATTCTACAGTCTCACCCCCCCTCCCCCCCCAAAAATCAGAATTGAATCGCTGCTTGTTGCCCTCATCAAGGAATGATTCATTGTTTGAAGCAGAAGGGACAGAAGACCTGAAAATCTATCACTGATTATGGCCACATTGTCGTGTATTGAGTTTGTGAACTCTCAGCAACTTTGACGTTTGCATTTTCCACAGGTAAGTGTCTTGTCCTGGAGAAGCATCCATTTGAGTGAAATGGGAGCTTCTTCTATGCCACAAGGATATACCATGCTTCCAGTTCCTCCCAACTTTCAAAAAGGATATGTTCTAGCACACTGACATGGTTGATCTATGTAGCAGCTGTGTTTTGAGTGATTCAGGCAAGCTTAACCCTGCTGCTTCAAGGGAATGTAGAGAACCTGAGCTAGCCTACATGTAATCATTTGATTCCTTGATACCAGGAGTCCAGATTGGCCAGCACGAAAGATGCTAACAGACACGCTGGCATTGCGGGCTTAATGGGGCTGAACTTGGTCAGACTATAGCAGGTTCCTGGAAGGAGTGATCATGTGTAAGGAGTTGCTCTTTTCCTGCTGTCAGCACTCTGGGATAGAAGAGAGAGCACGTTATGTAAATTGTTCCCGACTGACTGAGACACAGAGGAATGAGCATGCTTAATCATCCTAATTGTCCGAGACTGAGGAAACGGCACTCCACCTTTATGGAGAAGAATTACAGGAGACAGGGAAGAAGAGATGGTTTTCTAAAGTACTAGTAATAGATTTCAGAGCTCTGAGGGTTTGTTTTTTTCCCTGCACATTTATGTGGAGGGCAGTGTGTTACCTTCCCAGGGATCTCATCACCACCTGAGTAATTCAGGCAGTTAAAAGGGTCATTTTTTAGCACTGTATAAGCTATATTCCTTCATCTACAATTCATTTCACCAATCCATCAGTATGTTTTTGTGAATCTGCAAGATGTTGTGAATCTGCTGGAAAGGCATGTAGAAGAAACCCAGTATGCACTGTTTAAAAGGATACTGACAGTTGTTTCCCCCACAGATTTTAATTTTTATATCTGTTATATTCATTAAGCCCTCTTTAGAAGCTGAGATAATCTTTCCCCTCAACAGCAGAGCTCAAATTCCATTTGCCAAACTTGCTACTTTCCCTTGATTGTGTCCGAAGGAGTCTGGCTACGGGTTTACAATGTTGCAACTTATTGACCTCCTGAGCAAGTCAGATGTATGTCAATTTGGGCACCAGAAGTGGTCAGTGTTAGCACAGCTCTGGGAGTAATCTTTTAGTTAATTTCTGGTGGGGCAAGAGGGAAAAAAAAACAGTGGGTTTGTAAGTCAAACTACAGAGGGGCTGTTTAATTTCTTGGCAATGGATTGTTGGGCTGGGGGTGGAATTTAAGAATTTAGAATCCAAAGTGTTTTCTTAAACAGGGTAACAGTTTGTGTGGCATCCCAAACTACTTGACAGAGTCCATTTATGTCAAGAATCTCTCTTTTAAATGGTCTCTTCCTTATGTTTTGTATTTATAAATACCAATAAACAACCACTTTCCAAGTTTTGTCATATCAGAAGAATGCCTTTGTAGGGCAAGAACTTCAACAGTTTAGTGTTTTGGACAAGCTCTGGCTTTTGGAATTCTAGAATAGGTCCCAGGTGCATTCCTGCTTTGTCTTGGTTAGCCATCAATCAGATATATGGGATTGCTAGGCACCGGCGGCAGGGTTATGTCTCAGCCTAAGTGCTGCTGATGCGGAGGTGGTAATAGACTTGAGCACCATTGTTTGACCTGATGAATAAAGGAGGTATCACGTCTTGAGATGAAGGGATCATCCTTTAGGGATGTGGAGGTTTTTGAGGGGGAAGTGGTGGGAAGTAGTGGAACTTTAGAGGTTCAGCAAGGAACAAACCCGTGCTGAATATCTAATCTGATTTGAAGACTTCTACTTGTGCCAAATATGTGAGCTAAATGGAAGGACACTAGACTTCTTTCACTTAGTGTCGTCTCCAGCGACTGTCAGTGCTGGTCTTAAAGATGTATCAGGCCATTGACTGTTGCATTTACTTATTGGCTCCCTCTTTACCCACCCACCAAAAATCCCCACACGCAGCCTAAATTGCTGGGGTGATTCCATGGAAATCCACGTGATCCACAATGATAGTGGTGTAGGTTGAACCATGTATTAATTCCTCTGTGTAACCTGTATCTGTCTTTTCAATACGCAGCAGCCGTGAGTTGTCCATGGGCTGGTGCAGTGGTTCTCAAACTGCCCCAGTCCATGCCCTTTTGGGAGGGGGAGTGGGGGCGACCTTCAGAACAGACAAGAAGGTAAAGTAAATGAAGACCGAGAGAGAACCTCTGGACTAATGGAATTTGAGGTCCTCCAGTAGAGGTGCTGTGAGGAGCTCGAACACAACCAAAAATAAGAGGCTTTTTTTAATTAAAAAAAAAAAAAAAAAGACAGCAGTACTTTCAATCATGATTGTAGAGCTGCTCCTGAAAGGGGTGGGAGGGAAAGGCGTAGCATGCTGTCACAATGAATATTTAAAATACCTAAACAAAATTCCTATTTTCTAAACATCACTGTATTCTTCCTTTTCCTTTTTTTTATTTTAATCGAATGTGTTGTTCATGGCTGGCCCATGGTGTTGTGTTTTGGGTTTTTTTTGTTTTTTTTTTTTTGTTTGTTTGTTTTTTGGGGGGGGGGTGCAGGGGAGACCAGTATGACAAGGTTCTTCATTACAGTGTCCTATTAGTGGGGGTGGGCAGAGCTGAGGGTTGAACTGACCTGTGATCCTTTGTCCACACAGTGTGTGGCTTAGTGTTTGTTTTTTTTTTTTTTTTTTTTTTTTTTGAGGGGCATCCACCCAACTTGACCAAACTGCAGATCTTTCTCTTTTTGCTGCTTTACCAACGATACTGCAGAGTTAACCAGAAAACTCACGGGCACCGGGAGTCACAATCCTACTCCTTAGCGCTGGGCTTCTCAACCCCATGCCCTACCCTCTTAAGGGCTTTCCAGGCAGGTACCAAAAACATACTTTTATCTTTCAAAGCTTCAGGCCAAAATTTTCACAATCCATGTTCAAAAATCTGGTATCTTGCATTCTTAGCCCTTCGTTTCCATCTTTGAGGATAACCTTTCCCTGGGTTACGTGCCAAAACCCACACAATTGCAGGCAATTGCACAGTTGCTGGCAATTGGAGTAGCCCGGGTACAGAGTGGATTCCTCAGCACAATGCCACATCTCCAGGGAAGTCTGCTGGGTTTTTTAAATGCTTCTCGTCTCGTTTACACTCCCCCTCAGATAAGTTCTGCTCCCTTCTTGTTTACAGCTGCAGGGAACATGGCCTTGTACCTCTGGATTCCACAGTGGAGGGACTGTCATTGTGACAGGGCATTATTCTCCTCTTGCTTCTTCCCCGCCTCCCAGCAGGCAGGGGAGGAAAAGGTTAGCACATGTTGCCATGTCCTTGCGGCCACCGAATGTGTTTCCACACCACATTTACCTTCTGGTTTTGTTTTTACTTGGACAGTGATTTTTTTAAAGAAACAGTCAAGGTACCTGAAATTTCTGGCTTCACCAACCCGCCTCTGCTGCTCCTTCACCCCTCCGTTTACTGCCCCCACTGAGACAATCTCCCTCATGTCCCCTCAGATGTATATCCCTCCCCAGCCACATGGAGGCCGTTCCTCTCCTAGGCCCCATCTGCTCCATTGCCTAGCAAGACTAGTATGTGGCAGCTGTTGATCGGTTTTGGCCCCATCCAGTCTGTCCAGATGTTGTCAGCTTGGCTACCCATGCATTGAGGCATGATGCTTAGATTGGCTGTAAGGCCAGGACAGATGGGGTCTTGGAGACTACTTAGCTTTCACCATGACAATCCCTCTTGCACCATCACCTCCTACAATCCTCCTTTCCCATTGAGGCCGTTCCTGCCGCACTAAAATCTTTAACCTTTGTGGATTCCTGCAGCTGACCAAATTCCTGAACTAAGGCCATGTCTACACTACAGAGCCTATGCTGGCATAGCCCATTAGTATAGTCTAAACACCACATATGCCAACAGAAGGAGGAGTTCCACCCGCATAGTAACACCACTTCCCCAAACGACATGAGCTATGCTGACGGAAGCACTCTTCTGTCAGCATAGTTGCATTTACGCTGGGGACTTTGCCGGCATAGCTGTGCCAGCTAAGGGGTGTAAATTTTTGCACGCTCCTCCCAACATAGCTACGCTGGCATAACTTTGTAGTGTAGCCCTGACCTGGCTTTCAGTTCTTCCGGAGGGTGGTTCAGTATCTTTTTTTTATTTTTGGCTGTGAGGCTCGTAATTTTAATTGAACTTAACTTAAAGAAATAGTTTTAATTGTGTTGAGAAGACATTTTGTTTTATTGTTTGTTTGCTTTTTAGCATTCAGGATTGGGCTGATGATCTAGTCTTATAGTTCCTTTCTCTTTCTCCCCCACAACCGCCTCTTATCTTGATCCAGTCCGAATAGCTGCAGTTTTGGATTGGTTGAGTGTACTATTCTCTTAAAGTTGTGTGTGTTGGAGAGGTTTCTTTAAGTATTTTTAAACTTTGTTGGATGCATCATGTCCATTAGAATAACTTATTGGACACACAAGACAGAACCTTGTCATACACTCCCTTAATTATATATATTAGAGAGAGAGCTGTAAAATATTATTTTAATGATATTGTAATCTGTGCTTTCCCTCTCCTGGACACTAAGTGTGGATATAATATTGCCAATTAACTAAAAGTAAAATATATATATATATATATATGTAGCTAAATTGTCCTTTTTTTCGTCTGTGTGATATGCCGTAGTCCTGACTAACACCGAGGTTGCGTTGTGGTGATGGTAGTGCAAAGGAGTGCCCACAAATACTGCCTTTTGAGGTCACACAGCAAATAGCTACGGATCATCTGACAAAGGCTCTTTAATCTGTTCTGTTTCTTATACACTTAGGTTGGGGTTTTCAACATTGACTTCTACAGGAGCAGAAAGAAAAGGAGTACTTGTGGCACCTTAGAGACTAACCAATTTATTTGAGCATAAGCTTTTTATTTATCTAATTTCGCTACAGCTCACGAAAGCTTATGCTCAAGTAAATTGATTAGTCTCTAAAGTGCCACAAGTCCTCCTTTTCTTTTTGCAAATACAGACTAACACGGCTGTTACTCTGAAACCTGTCATTACAGGAGCAGAGTTAGGCCACCACTGAGCACTTTTGAAATCCCACCATTACCGCAACCTAAAGAGGATCTTAATTGTTTTGGGGAACGATTACTTGTCCTGACTGATCCTCAGTCCTTGGTATTGCTGCTTGGCTAATGCGTTTGTTGAATCTCATCATTTTTCAAGTAAAGGGCTCACTTTCTTTTTTCCAGTGTGTGGCACTTGGAATCTGGGAGTTTGTTCTACTCCTGGCTCGGCCACTGATGCACAGTGTGACTTTGGACAAGTCACTGCTCTGTTTTCCCCATCCGTAAAATGGGGATGATACTGACCTAATCTGGGATGTTGAGGCTTAACGATGTAAAGTGCTTTGAGATCCTTGAGTGGAAGACTCATTACTAAAGGACCAAGTGTTAATATATTTGGCAACAGCTGCATGTCACTAACATGTTAGCCTCAACGACACCGTTCTCCCATTGTGATGAAGCCAAGAAGGATCTTCCCTTCTTCCATGGTTTATCCTCCTTTCATAGTACCAAACCTTGGGGGTGGGGAACCCCCCCCCAAAATCCTTGTTGATAAGTGTGTGTGTTGCCTACTCAAAGCACCCTAAAATTGTAATTTACAGGACTTTGGAACCCCTCTAGTTAAAGACCATAAAAGAAGAGAACATGCAAACCCCAAGTGAGTAGTCATCACAAGAAATGGAGTGAAAGCGACCACAAAAATAGCTTCATTAATATTTCATTCCCTGCCAGCTTTTCTCCGGAGTCCATAGCTGTATGTAGTCAGGTTTGGATTTGTCTGTGGCTAAACAATGACAAAAGATGGTTCAGAAAGGGGAGAAAAACCAACCTATTTAAGATGAGATTCTAGTGCTGAGTGTCCCTGGTATTTAGGATTGATAAGGGCTTCTTTACACAGGCATGTAGGAGTTAAGTTCCTAATTTCCAAATGCAGTGGGAGTTGTGTCCCATCCTTTATTGATGTTTCTGAAAATTCCAGCCTTAACTATGGCAAGTGAAATATGTCTGGTCCGTTAATGTTTCATCACACCACACTGCTGCTCTCTCACTTGACTGTGGAAGGCAGATAAGGGGACGCAAGCAGGTATCTAGTTAAAGAAATCTGGGTTCCCTTGGTATATTTTCATTCCCCAGCTGGATGAGAGGGGCTCTTTGAATGTGAGATGTCATAGTTAGCGTTCAGAGTCCTCAGTGTATTGAGGCTCTGTGGGTGGGTAGTTCTCACCTTTCTGAAAGATGCTTCTTGCTGGGGACAGCATTGCATCATCTTCCGCAGGTTTTCATCAGCACTATAAGGGCCAGATGTTTTTCATAAATCTAAACCTAGGGGGCCACCAGGTGGGCTTGGGGAAAGCTGCACCACCTCCCCACTCGTCCTACCCTTCGTGTGCCAGAATGACTGAGATGTGCCAGTGTGAAGGGGCAGGGCTGTCCCTGGAAGTGAATGCACGTTCCTTTTAAAATGGTTTTTCCTCCTGTTTAACCAGAGGGTTGCTAAGCATTGCAGTCCTAGCTCCCAAAGCAAGTCAACAGTGCGTTAGGTGTGAGTCACCTGCTCCCTTTCTCAGGGTACAAGTGACAGAGCACATGGTTTTGGGGAGGAGTTTGAACCAGTCAGGCCTTTGCACCCAAGGGATTGTGTGTGTGTGTTTGGGGTAGAGGGGGAGGTTACTCTTAATCCCTGCTGCTTCAGTTGTGTTGATGGGGGCAATCCCCACTGGGGCTCCATGCCTGTGCAAGGCTCTGTCTGTGTGGATCCAAATGCAGGGCCAGGGCTTAGCTTTGCTTTCGTACTCCACTGGGTCCACACGGTGAAAAATGTGTGCGCAACAGCCCCATCCTGTGTCTGAGCAGGCCGGACTCCTGGTCCCCACACACACAGGCTCTGCCCTCTCAAACTACTTGCTAGCGGTTAGTTTAATCACTCAGAGGTGCCCCCCTACTGTGACACAGAGAGGGATTTGAAATCCCATTAATGTGCCACCCCCCCACCCAAACTGAAGCAGATTGCAGTAATAGACTGAAGCTTCAGCTCTGATATTTTTAATATAAAAAGGATTAGACAATACAACAGCCAAATAAAAATAGAACTCTAAAAACGGCAGTTGGTTTTCAGAGTTAATACTAAGGCAGATGATACAATATTTAGAGGAGCCTGCTTTCCTCAGCCTGAGGTTTGGTTTTGCTTACAGGTCAGGTCTGTGAAGGGAAGAATTTAAAGGGGCATGAGGGGTTCCCTGGCAGGCAGGGGTTTGCAAAGCTTCCCAAGGTGGTTGGGTGCCTAGCTCACTGGGAGTTGGGTGCTTTTGGAAATTCTGCCCAGAAGTCCTCTGTCCACAGATTTCCCCCCCCCCCCCACCCCCCACTAACCTCATGACGTAGAGGCCTCCAGATGACTGAATATCATTACTGACTTAAGCTGGATTTCAACCAACAGCCTAGAAGTGAACTCCTTATTGCCAAGCCCCTGAGTGCAAGAGGCCACTAGCTGTGTGTATGACCGTGCCACCATGGAGCATCAGTGTAAACTGTGCCACAGTCTAAGGCTACACAAAGCAGAGCATGTCTTCAAACAGGTGGCACATGGGCGTTTCACAAATGCTGGACACTGCGGCCGTCTTGGCCTAGATTCTTTCCAGCACTGGGATGGGACTGCCTTGCTGGGAAATGCTCCTGTTGGCCTCTTCACCAGCTTCTGTGTGGGGAAATCTCCCTTGGTTCCAGACAGTGATTTGGCATTGCTTCTCTCATTGCACTTCTCTGCGTTGAACTGTCCTAGGTTGCTGTGCGCTTATCTTAAAATTAAGTGGTAGCCTTCTGGAGCCTGCACTGAGAGAGACAAAGGCACACGCACCAGTCACTTTCCTCGATTGGGAAATGCAGTCCTAATGTTTCTCTTATTCAGCTTGAGGGGGGGCTTCTCAGTGCATTTGAGACGATTTAAGACAGTGCTTTGGGACATCACAAAATCCTGTCATCCTGTGAGAATGAAGGAGCCTCCCCCACCCCCAATTAGACCTGCACAGGCCCTCTTCGTCTGTCTTTATTTTTTCTCCCTCTTCCCTGTTCTTTTATGACTGATGTTCATATGAGTCATTTTCCCATTCTGTCATGAGCCAGGGCCATCACAACTGCGGACTGGAGTTTCCCCTCACAGGCTTTTTTTTTTTTTTTTTTTGGCTGCTCCTCATTTCCCCGCCCTTTCCTTTTCCCAGGGAAGCCGTATACCTTTGGTAACAGCTGCTACGAAACAGGATTCATCTGGCAGGTTCCTGACCATCTGCGGTGCCCCAGAGAGGAAAGAGACAAGGTTAGAACGTGGGCAGGCTGCAGAGTGAGTCAGCTGCTCATTCTTCAGCGGTGCTCCAGCAGGATTTTAAGAGGCGGGGTGCGAATTGCTGGGGTGGGTACCAGTTGTTTGGTCATCCTGCTACATGCAGGCAGGATTGTATAATACCCAGCTCTTACATAGCACTTTTCAGTGGTAGATCTCAAAGCACTATCTTCATCATTATCCCCATTTTACAGGAAAGTGGGACACAGAGAGCAGAAGTGAGTTGCCCAAGGTCATCCAGCTGACCTGTGGCAGAGCTGTGGTTAGAACCCAGTTTTCCTGAGTCCCAGGCCAATGCTCCATCAGCACGTGCACGTATTGGCCAGTGCAAGGGGGACTCCCCCCACCCCACCCCAGTGATGTCCTACCCCTTCACCAACAGCGGGTGATCTTTTATGGGAAAGTCCAGCACAAAAGCGGGCTCTGCCGAGCGAGGGGAGGGGATAGAATGGGTGAAGGGAAGAGCAGTTTTCCCAACTTGGAAGCCCCTTACCAGGTCACTGATGAGGATGTGAATCCCGGTCGGTCCCTGCTTGGAAACCTGCTGGATCTGGTTGGCTGGGAGGCTGAGCAGCTCTGCCAGTTTATTGGTCAGTTCCGTGGCAGTGAGTTCTTCCAGATAGACCTCTTGGTACGTGGCTTTCAAAGAAAACCCCAAAAAGCAAGTGAGCCAGTGCCGGGATTTCCCTCCCCTTCCCAAGAGCTTTGTCGGGCGACAAAAAGACCTCCAGGGTCACCTGCAGCTACCGTGGAGACCAGCCCAGCTCCGGCCCTTCCTGCAGTATGAGGAAGTTTGGATTCAGATGTAGCCTCTGTAACGGCCCCCAATCCCTGAAAGCTCCTGCTGAGCTGAGACGGCAGCCCCTGTGAAATAGCCATGGCTTGATTGCAAGCCAAGGGCTTGATCCAGTGCTTAGGGAGGGCTGTCTGGCTAAAGGTGTTATGCAGTTGCCCAGCATGTGGGTGTCTGAGCCCCTTCCCCATACAGTTGATAGGATAGGCCCTAGGGGATTTCAGCCAGCATAATAATCCTATTGTCTTCAATGGACTTTGGCCCCAGCCCTGAGTCAGATGCCCAGCCAGGTTCAGCTTTGCATGGATGGGTGCACCAGAAATGCACAGCTGGAGGCCAGTGCAGAATCTCTCCCGAGCCCAAGACTTGCTGTGCCCAGCCCCCTGGTCAAAGGAGACCTGGCCTAGCTCCCTGAACTTGGCCCTCAGGAGCATTCACAGTAAAGAGCAGCTGCTTGTTTTACCTGGGTGCGAGTCCTCGGGGGTGTCTCTGCCATTGGCTTGGGGCTCCCTGGATATGTACAGGGTGAGCCGAGGGCGGACGCACCTGCAGGAGAAGAGAGCGTGTTGACTGGCCTATCGAGCTGTAGCTCCCAGTGTCTCTAAGCAGAAGGGCCGCAGAAGCCATGCTCGTGTAACGTCTATTGCACTTAGTGCCCAGGGACCCCAGGAGAGATTGAGTGCTGCCTGCATGTGTGCACGTGTCCACCCCCCTGCCCCCCCCCCCGACCTCAATGCCAGTTTTACAGGTGGGGAAACTGAGGCACAGGGCTTGTGATTCACTGGAGGCTGCGTAGGGAATCTAGCAGAGCTGGGAACTGAAGCCAGATCGCCTGAGTCCCCAGTACAGGGCTTCCAACGGACACACCACCTTCCTCTGCCTATTGGAATTCAGGGATACCCTACCCCTGCGGCTGAAGAGAAGCTTGTAATGAACCATTTAGACTTGTCTTGATCTGCCTCAGCTGTGGGGGTGCTGGAGAGAGAAGTATTTACCTCCTGCTAGGCACTGTGGTTGCATAAGTGGGACATGCACATCAGACCTCAGTGCTTGTGACGAGGTCACCACTGTCCCCCTGCACAGGGACCCCTTCGCTCCATGGCTGCTGCAATCGTAGGGGTAAGCGCCACAAGACTAGCCCATTCTGCGATCCTGTGTCCTCGGCTCTGCCCGGGCAGGCTTGCGGGGAGCCGGGAAGGGCCAGCCACCCACTGCACCTCCTCCTGGACACTAAGGCCAAGATTTCCAAAGGTGATTAGTGATTCTGGGGGGTCCAAGTTCAGATTCCTTCCAAGGGCTGAGCACCTGCCCTCTGAGAATTGGGCTCCCACGATCACTAGTTCCTGGGCTGTCTATATCCACCACATCCCACCCCCTGTGACCACACTGAGAACTTACCAGCTCATGACATGCGCCAGCTAGGTGCAAAGGAGACAGGGAGCCTCCCTCTATGCTACTGCTAGATGAGGTAGAGCAGTGACTTGGTGCAGTAAAGCAATTGCTTAGATTATAAAGTCGTTCAGGCAGAGACAGTCCTTTCGTTCTGTTTGTACAGCCCCTGGCATAGTGGGAGCCTGGGCTGTGACTGGGGCCGCTACGCCTGTGCAAATCGATGGGTTCTGGGTCTACCTGAGCACTGCAGAAGGGGACCCCGTGTTCCCCCACCCACCAGCCCTGGATGCAGTGTCAAGGTCTCTTTTCCCCCCCGCACCTGGCTTTAAGCGCATGGGAGAGCCGGATCCCGTCAGCTGCTCCACAGATCTGGATGAGGTCGCTGCGGGAAAGCTTCAGCAGGTCGGCTCCTGGAGAGAGAGAGAGAGGCAGGCAGGCGTGGCTGGCATGATCATCCAGTGCGGCACTAAATCCCAGTGCAGAGTGGTTCACAGGCAGGGGCTGGACCTGCCATGTTACAGGTCCCTGCCTGGGGAAGGAAAGCGTCCCCCGGGGTGGGACTGGGCTGAGCAGGACTCCTGTCTGTTTCAAACCATCCCCTGACTCCCCCCAGAGGAGGGTTAGGTGAGCAGGGGATGAAGGCAGCCATCTCCGTGCCAGACCAATGAATCCAGCAGCGTGGACCTGTTGAGAGCAGGCTGCTCCTCCACCTCCTGGATCAGCTGGGTTCTTCGGACAAGGCCAGAGCCCAGCCTGCAGAGCTGGTACCGCTCACGTGGCCTACGTCCCTTTGTAAGTGGAGGGCTCACACTTGCCAGTCCCCAGGGGCACGGACAGACTGCCCCTCCTACCCACCACTAACCTCTCCATCATCCAAGCCACCCGGAGTTTATCCATGCGTCTCAGCACCTCCAAAGCACAGAGGTGTATTTGTCTTGTGAGATCCCCTTAGGACAGGGACAGAGCCACGGAAGGGTGAGCGCTGCCCCCCAGCTCTGGGGCGGGTTGGCTCCACCAGCCCTTCTCCCTAGTTTCATTGGCTCAGGAAGTGAGACGGCCTCACCTGTGAAATTAGCCAACATCCTGCAGTAAGCGGCGAAGCGATTCTTGTGCAGCCACTGCTGGGTTTCCAAGATGGAGGCACAGGGACTGAGAGCCTGGGACAGACAGGTGGAGAGGGGAGCGTTTGGAGTGACAGGTGGGCTTGAGACCCCAATCACAAGTTTTGTACGTACTCAGCAAACCTCAGCCCAGCACTCACCCAGGTCCCCTGGACCTGGTGGAGTGACCGTGAGGACTAGCCTGTGGGGAGACAGCCGCCAGGCGTAGCTCCAGGTGCAGAGTGATGCTGGTAGCCCCCCGGAACCTGAACGCCTTCAGTGTTTGTCCCAGCTGGGCCCCCACACCCAGGCCTTGTCCAGTGTCCCAACCCAGGCATGGGATCTAACCTCTGCATCTCACCCTGCAGGGAACCCACCCTCATGCCAGATCGTTGTGCCCGGCAATCTCTTGCCAGCCCCTCTCTCAACAAGGGCTCAGCCAGGAGCAGGGCAGGTTCAGTAACAACCCCAGTGAATCCACGGATGGCTGAAGCTTGGTTACCTCCGTGGCTTATTCCAGTAGCGGGGCTGGGGTGTTCCCTGTGTGGTGCAGGGTTTAGAACAGGAGCGAAGGGCTGTGAGCCCCATTCCCAGGCAGTGGGGGAGCACGATCAGGGTGTCAGAGCGGGAACAGGGAGTCAGGACTCTGGGTTCTGCGCCAGGCTCTGGGAGGGGACGTATGATCAGGGGGTTAGAGCAGGAGCAGGGAGTCAGGACTCCTGGGTTCTGCGCTGGCCTCTACCCCTGCCTTGCGGTGGGGCATCAGCTCAAATCACTTAGTCGCTCTGCCTCAGTTTGCTGACGGGCAAGATGGGTGCAGTAACATCCACCCTGCAGCGTGCGGAGACTCGCTTGATTGGCAGGTGCTTGGAGTTCCTCCGGCTGCCGGGAAAGCAATGATGGTTCCTCTGCTACATGCAATGCCAAGGTCCCCTCCTGCGGCAGCTGGCCATGGCACGGGGTGCGGGTGGCAGAGTGAGGCAAGGGGAGCGCCAGGCAGGCTCTTACCTCGGCCGTGCTCTCTGCTGGGCTGTCGGAGGGGCAGCTGGGCGAGGAACAGCCCCTGCCAGGGAGAAGGGAGACGGTTGACGGTTATCCTGCAGCAGGCAGCGCAGGGGGGAAGCGGGGGGCTACAAGTGCTGCAGGGGAGGGGGGTTGATCAGAGCAGGGGGTCTCTCCAGCTTACCTTTCTGGGGTCAGCAGTTTGAAGGCGTGAGGAGAGGGGAGCCCGGGGGTGGCTGGGGGGCTGTGGGGGCTGCTGGAGGCTTCTGGCCAGGGGGTGCACTGGAAGCAGAGGGAGGGTGTTAGGAGGGTAGTTTCCACTTCTCTAGCAGCGCTGTGCTTTGCACACAGCTCTGCCCCCTTAATGCAGCTACCTCTGGGGTGGGACCTAGCCACCCCCTCACCACACGCAGCTCCCGCCCTCCCTCCCTGTGTTCTGGGGTTAGACGATTGCGCACTTCCCAGCCAGGGGACACACCTCTGGGGTTTATTAATAGGATGGAGTCCTGGTTATCTTGCTGCCCCATTAAGATGGTGGCACCGATCCTGCCCCCTTGACAGGTCAGGACCTGCCCAGCCCTGGCCTACCTGGGAACGCTGCACTGCTAACCCCACAGCTGGGCTGCTGTGGGGGGGCACAAGGTACACCTAGAAATGTAATGCCAGAAGGCTGGTGCCTCTCTCAGCTGCCCCTGGTGCTGTGGGGTTGCCCCATACCTGACCCAAACCCACCTCCGCCAGCACCGTGCTCTCGTAGGAAGGCTGGTATTTTTCTCGCTCCTGTGGCGATTGTTTCTCGATTTTCTCCCGGTCAGTTTTTTGTTTCCTGTCTGCTCCCTTGGGCTGAAAAAACAAATTCCCCAGTTTCCAGCTGGACCCAGTAAGTGCAGACCCCATCGTGTCTGTCAAGGGACCCTTCTCCCCCGGCTGGGCTGGCAGGCTAGGGGCCTCTGAAAGTCCCCAGCACCCTCTACCTCTTTGCAGCCCTCGATCTTCACAAAGGATCTTAGTACTGCTATCCCCATTTTGGTGATGGGGAAACGGAGGCACAGAGTGGGGAAGTCACCCAGCAGGTCAGGGTCAAAGCTGGGAATAGAACCCCAACGTGCTGAGACCGACTCCGGTGTCTTAACCCCTGGACCGCACTGCCTCCCAGGTGGTGGTGATGGCAAAATATAAATCACTGAACTCCTCTGGTCTCTGCTAGCCCTTGGAGCGCCCCCCACCCCCACCCTGGATTCCCTGCTGGGCCCCCTGACAGATACCCTGTCTGTTGCTTGCACCAGCCTGCCAAGCTGACGGCGAGACAGAGTTGACCCCGAAGACAAGAGTCCGGGGGAGCGCGGGAGAGCTGAGCCCCGTGTTGCTCCCCGTCTGGTGGAAGCTCAGGCCTGGCAGTGGGAGGCTGCTGCCGGTGGGGGCAGAGCCGGAGCAGCACCCTGCGCGCCAGTGGTGGAAAGGAGGGAGCAACATTTAGGGGCTAAAACAGGGGACAGCGGGGCAGGACTCCTGGGTTCTCTTCTTGACTGCGAGGCCGTGGGTGCAGGGGAGGGCTGGGCCATCCAGTGGCTGTAGCGAAGGCTGGCGCGTCAGCCTCCTGGGTTCCATGCCCCCGACTTGATCCCAGGGTGCCAGGCCCCTGCCCTGGAGGACTGTTACCACGACCGTCTCTGTTTTAATGCTGCTTCTTCCCGGCCTCCCCCTGGCCCAGGCAGCCAGGGATGTTAGGGGAAGCCACAGAGGGCCCAGTCCATGCCCGGGACAGGGGCAGGGCGGCGCGGGCACCTTGAACACTTTGACAAGGCAGCTGGCCGAGTGCAGGTGATCCACATGCTCGCCCTTCTCGTTGGCCTTGTAGGTGTCGAGCTGGATGCGGAAGGGGACACCCTTCTCGCCCCCGTTCTTGCGCAGCGTGAACTCGGTGCTGATGCAGTGAACCTGCCGGGAGGGGGAGGGGTGAGCGTGGCCCCCTGGCTTCCCCCGCCCCCCACCCGCGCTCTGCCTCTCCACCCTCCCCATGCTCCGCCCATGCTCTGACCTGCATGAAGACAGACGTCCTCTTGGTGGGGTCCCAGAGGAACTCCACCGTGTTCAGCAGGGTGGGGTGGATGTGCGGCTCCAGCACCCCGACGGACAGGGGGACGTCTGCAAGCAGGGCACAGAGGGATCAGGCAGGACTGGAGCCAGGGAGACACGTATGCGGGACAGCAGGTGCCCAGACACCCCAGGGATGGGCACGACGGAGGAGCCCATGTGGAACAGAAGGGGGCTGAAGGATCCGCTGCCCATGAGCCTCTGCCCAGCCACATGGGCATCCTGCCAGTTACGTTCTCGGTGCTCTCACCCTCCCATGAAACTGGATCACAAAGCCCTCCTACGCCACAGCAAATTCAATTCCCAGCCCCAGTGGCAGGGAGCTGTTCTCCCTCTAGGGAAAGTGAGGCCAAGAGAATGACCTGTCCAAGGTCCTCAAGCTGGGGCTCTGACCACTAGCCCAGGCTTCCTCCCAGAGGTGAGAACAGGACCCTGGCGGCTGGGCTCCCAGTCCTGTGCTCTAAGCACTTTATGGGCCCAAATCTTCTCAAGTGGCCCAGCTCCCGCTGTCTGCAGGAGCCGCGCCGCCGTAGGCTGGACTGAATTGAGTTGGCTCCCCAGTGCCCCCTGTTCCTTTAGCCTGGTTCCTAGCCCTCGGTTCTCATCCTCTGCTTCCTTCCCCCACCGCCTCCGCAGGGGCTGTTGGAGCTGGCCAAGACCCAGCAAGGGGGAGCCTGGGGTTCCCCCAGACCTCTTAGCTGAGTGCCAGGGCTGGGGTGGCATTTCTGGGGTGCCAGGACCAGTAGGTGGCGCTGTCACATGTACCGCGATGGACGTGGGAGGGCACCAGGAATAGGATCTTGCCCAGCCTGGCTTGGCACAGCGGCCCAGCACAGATTCCTCATGCCCCCCCCCCGAGTCCTCTCCGTGCAGGGCCTACAGTCCGGTTCTGGTTCCTCCTGGCTCTGACCCAGGGACCCCTCCCCTCCCCGCTTCACCCACATCCAGGGCTGGGCTGCTCTTGGGGGCTTCCTTGCCCACAGGGATTGGATTCTAGCTACGACCAGGCTGGGCTGCAGATGCCAGGAGCGAGGGGCACCATGCTCCGTGTGTGTGATAGATATTAGGGGTGTGGACCTGGTACTCACCCAACCCCTCTCATTCCCCATCCCTGGAGCACAGCCGGGCCGCCCCCGGGGGGCAGCCAGACTCACCGATGTCCAGGATGCGGTCGCCAGGGCGGTTCCACCGCCATCCCTCCAGCTGCTGGTGCTCCGTGTACTGCAGACGCCGGTCGTGAAACACCACCCTGGCCACGCTCTGCGGGAGAGAGGGGAGTCAGGCCCTGGGCCGTGCCTCAGCTGGGCTCCGTGGCCGGGAGCAGACGGGCGATGGAGCCACGCCAGCCAGGGCGGGAGAGGTCACGGCATGCAGCAGGGGTAGCCTAGGCTCCAACAGCTCAGCCCCTATTCTCTGCCCCCACCCCCCGCTCACCTTCAGCAGCTTCCGGCACTCGGAAGAGTCGCCCAGCTTGGGGTTGCACAGCATCCGGATCTCGTAGGACTGGCCTGAAAGAGACGGCAGGGCCCTGGGGGTGAGATCCGGGCGACTGTGGGCAGAGGCTCCGGGGGAGGAGTTCTCTGTGCCCCGCTGTGGGCAGCCAGCCCGCTGCTAACCCCGGGGCTTACCCCTGCCCCCCACCCAGGGCACAGCCCACCCGGCTCACCTTGGTTCAGGTAGGTGAGGGTCTCCTCGTGCTGCTTGACGGCGGGCGAGGTGGGGGCGCAGAGCACGTACTGGAAGGCCGGGCACTGCAGCTCGGCTGACGTGGAGATGTTCTGCTCCTCCTGCTTCAGGAAGGGCAGAGCCAGGGACTCCCTGCGGCAGGGCAGAGCACACGGCAGTGGGGGCAGCTTCCCCTGTGAGCTCCCCCTCCCCCCAGCCTGTTGGAAGGGGGGATCTGTAGATGCAGGGCTGGGGGATGGGAAGGGGAGTATAATTCTCCTGTCACCCTTCCCCCCCCACACACACATCCTCCCAGCCCCTAGTGCCCTGAGCACAGACCTGGGAGCCAGAGTCTCATCCCAGCTCCTACCACTGGGACCTGGCACATCACTCCCCCTCTCCTGAGTCTGTTTCCCCTCTGAAGCATTACCCTGACCCGTCTGCTAGTGCTTAGCTCTGAAGGGGGGTGGGCCCCCAGCGATTATTTAGGGTTAGGAGGAAGGGGAGGGAATATTTCTGCCGAGGGGCAAGAAAATGCCCCCAACCCTGGAATTGTCTCACGGGGGGTGGAAGCTCGTTGGCCCTTGGGACATCTAGATCGGCCCTCACAGGAGGAAACACGAGAGGGAAGAATCCTGCCCTGACGCCAGGGAGGTGGCTGGAGCCCAGTGGGGCTGTTCTGGCTCCAGCTGCTGCCTCCCGGGGCTGGTTGCAAGCGCTTGGGAAGGCACCAGTGTTAACCCCAGGGGGCTCTTTGCTAGTGCAGAGGTTTATTGGGGAGGGTGCCGCCAGCCTGGCCTTTTAGCTCCAGCAGCAGAAGCATGTGCTGTGAGCTCCAGGGGCCCCTCCTTCAGGCCCTGCCAAAGGCCTGCCAGTGTGGGGGAGCTCCATACTCCGTGGCCAGCCACGTGTGGACGCTCAGCCTCTCTGCCGACCAGACCAGCCGTGTCTCCCCATGGGGTGTGTTGATCACATGTGACGCAGTTTGGACAGCTCTTGGCAATCCAGCACCATCACGAGCCAGCCAGAAATGTCCTTCATGCTTGGGGTTTTAACAAAAATAAAAATCCTCATTTTTGACAGAGGGTGGGGGGACGGACCAAAACCAAATGCCTTTCTCCGGGCCAGTGCTTGGAGCCTGCGAACTGCTTTGTCAGGCACAGGAAGTGAATCGCCTGTGTCTTTTCCAAACACCCACTGAAGGGCGTCTCTCACATACAGAGGGCACTGAAATGGGACAGTCCCCTGCTCCTCGCTCGCTTGCATTTCTCCAGTTTGCAGGAGAGCCCCTGCCGCCTCTCCCGGGCGTCCATTTCACACACACACACGTACCCCTTCAGCTAGCGCAGCTGCTGTAATAACAGGCCAGGATCTCCAAGCCCAAGCAAAAATTGATATTCCTGTTTTACAGCAGGGGGAAACTGAGGCAGTGACGGTGGGGGAGCAATTTGGGGGATGCGAAAAAGCCACTTACCTGAGCAGATTGCCGCCGGAGCAGGGGTACATCTCCCCTGGCCCTGGCCAGTAGTGTTCGGGCTGGCTGTGCCAGAACAGCATGGTGAGGGCGTGAGGCTGGACGGAAAAGTCCCCAGATCTGAGTGAGGGGCGCTGTCAGGTGGCTGTTGTCTGGCGAGGCAGCTCCTGGCACCTGCCTTTATGCTCCCAGGCTCCCCAGGTGGGTGTGTGCCGGGAGAGGTGCTGAAGGATTGGCCAGCTTCCAGATGGCTCTGAGCAGCTGGCCACACCCTGGGGGGGGAGGACGGGAGCTGGGGCCGTTTCACGGCGGCTGCCCTGGTCTGTGTTACAGGAGGTGGGCGGTCATCGCTGGGGCACGAGCGGGCAAAGCGCCGCGAGCCAGAGCGGGGTTCCTGCCCCTCCTGCTTAACCGAGAGCTGCGGTAGGAGGCAGCAAGGACCCGGTGGGATGTGGCCCAAACAAGCTCAGAAAACCATAGCCACGTCCAGCCGTCCCCGGGGGGCTGGGCCAGAAGGGCTTCACCTTGCAGCGGGCATTGCCTGGGTAACCCCCTCCCCCCAGGTGCACGCTTTGGAGGCGCAGGAGACAGGAGACCGCAGAGCTAAGCCCTGAGCTGGGACGGGGCTCTCTTGCTGGGGGATTTGCCAGCCACAGGCTGCACTGGTGCAGGAGCACCCCAGACATGCCATCGTCCCCCAGGCCTCTTGCCTCCTGGACGCTGCAGCTCACCGCGTGTCGTGTTGTGCACTCCGGCTTCTGCTGCACAGGCCTGGGCAAGCTGGGACAGAGGGTGGCCAGTGTCCTGCCTTGTCTCTCCTGTCGCACGCCTGTGTAAAAGGCTTTTCCCAGGGGGCATCTCCGAGCGGGGAGCATATTGCAGAGTGAGGCACGAATGTTGCCCAGATGGCCTGCGGCTGAAACGGAGGGAGACTTGGCTTTCGCGGGGAGGCAAACGGTGAGGAGCAGCGAAGCCAGGCCAGACGCGGGCAGGGCCCAGAGGCGGAAGGCCTGTCTGTCTGCAGAGCCCGCGGGTTGAGCAGGAACCCCGGCACTGAACCAAAAACTCCTAGCTTTGCTCCGCTCTGGCGCCGGGTGCTCAGAAAGCTGGGCTCTGCGAGAAGGGTCTGGCACGACGGCTGCCAGCCTGGGTTAATATGGCTCCCTGTGCCTGTGTACGTCGGGAAGGGAGACTGGAGGTCGTGCTTCCAGGATGGGGGCCTCAATCCTGGGAAGCAGTGGGCTATCCAGGGTGTCAGACTAGATGATGGCAACGGGCCTTTCCACCCGTGCACACGTGCTAGCCCAGCAACGCCCACCTGGTGTGCACGCGGCTGGCGCTGTGATTTCATTGGCTCCAGGTCTCCCCAGTTCCGAGCTCTGCCCTGCCATCACCTGGGTGGCTCAAGGATCACACCTCTTCCCACCCGGAGCGAGTGCCTGGGTGGGCCTGGGTCTCTTCCCAGCTGCCTGGAGCTTTCCGGGGCTTCCAGGAAAGGGTTACACGGCTGAGTGGAGGGGGTGGGGTGCGGTGAGCGAGAGCCCAGGACTGCCCCGGGGAGGGGGGCTGGGAAGAGCTCCCCCCCCAAGCAGCGAAGGGTGTGGCGGGGCGGTTGGAGCCGGGTTTACAGCAAACACTTTGCTGGGGTTTGTTGTGAAAACAGGCAGAGCCAAGGGCCCTTTGTTTTGCTGAGCTGGGGAAATTCTGGTCTTCCCTCTTTACTGTCGCGGGGGCTGGGAGGTGTCGCTGGCTCAGGGTTTGGGGCAGCCGTGGGGCTGGGACAGGGGAGCCTGTGGCCTGGGGGGAAAGCAGGGGAGAGTGCAGGTGGCCGAGGCAGGGGGTTGGGGGGATCGCTAGGAAAATAAAGGGTGGCTGCTGCTCCTTCCTGTGTGGCCTAAACTCTGCATCGCTTGCTGAAAGGGCAGGGCTCCGGGGACGGGAGGCACCGGGGGGCTGAGACCGGGGAGCCCCGTGGCCCGAGTTCACCCCTGCCTCTGTGCAGAGCCCCGAGCCAGGACAGAGGCCCTGCATCCCCCAACCCGGGGCTGCTGGAGGCTGTTTCAGCCGCGGGTGCTGCCCCGTCCGCCTGCTGCAATGACCCCCATGAGCTAAGCGCTGGGGTGGGGGCGCACTCTGCCTCCGACGTGGGGGGAGCCCAGAGTCAGGGGAGCCGAATCTGTGCCTGTGGAGGATGCCGCCCGGGCCAGGGTTTTTGCGCCGTGTAGCCCGTTGGCACCCACTAATGGCAACAGGGCAGTGATGAACCTCCCCTGCCCCCCTCCGCCTTACGCTTGGTCTTCGTCCATTGCATCCCGGTGATCGGGTCTGTCCCGTTGGGCCTGGGCTGGCTTCAGATCAGCTTCCTGCCCGCTCTGGCAGTGCCCCCCCCACCCCCCGTCCCTCGACCCCGTCCCCCCGACACGCCCATGGGGTGTTTATGCACAAACACGGGGGCGTGCTGCTGGCTTGCTGGGTGCATGGAGTCCTCTCCCCCCCACCCCGCGCCCGTGTTTACACTGCACACAGCCCGCGCCGTAAAACGCGCTCCTAGAAACCCGGAGAGACGTGTGTGTTTGGTGTCAAAATAGACGGAGCTCACTGGTAGGGGGACGGGGACAGCACTTCGGGGGTGTCCAGGGGTCAGAGGGACTTTGGGGGACTTCAATCCGTTGGTCTGATCCAGGGGCCCGGGAAGCTGGGGGGAGGGATGCCTGGCTAGTTGGCCCCATACTGCTCCACCGCAGAGCGGCTGGGGGGCTGGAGGGGGCAGCACCTCCCCTGGTCCCCGGGGCCCCGAGGACGAGAGACTAAGCCCTGCAGTGGGGGCAGGTCATGGTGTGACCTGGGGGGGAGCAGGGCAGCCGGGGCTGCAGCTCACCCCTCTGAGACCCCTGACATGAGCTACACATGGAGGGGGAGAGGGGCTCAGTACAACCCAGGCCTCCTCCCAAATTTCCCGGGGGCAGGGGCCAAGCAGCCCCGCTTGCCTGCTGGAGGGCTCAGACCCCCCCCTCCCCCCCAAGCCGAGCTGGAGCAGAGCCGTTCAGACCAAACGTGGGTGGGGGCATCTCCCCTCCCCCACAGTCCCACCTCTCTATCCCTGGACCCCCCTTTCCAGGCCAGGGCTCAGCAGGGCAGCAGGGATCACAGGCCCTGGGTGGAAACTGGGCCCGCCCGCAGTGTTTGCTGTACACAGGCCCCGTTTCCAGTAAACACCAGCCCTTGCAATGATCCAGGAGCCGCTGGGGATGGGGGGGGGGGACACGCCCCAGGTGCCCTGCATCCTTTAGGGGAGATCTGCAAAGCTCAGATCCCGCCCCCCACCCCCCAGAAAGAGAGGGACTTCGGCTGAGGCCTGCACACTCATCTCCCCCAATGCAGCCGAACTGAAAGTACAGAGCACCCCCACCCGTGAGCGTCCCCCCCAGATCACAGCTGGGTGTAGCTATGGAGGAGAGCCAGGCAATTTCTTTGGGTGTAGAGCGTCCCCTGCAGGAGAGAGGGGGCCCTGACGAGAGTGGGGCCTGTCCCAGGGGCACTCTCCCTGCCAGCTATTGCTCTCCAGGGCCAGGCCCTGCCCCACCCCCCACTCGCTGACCCATGCTTCTCGCCCCCCCCCAAGGCCACTCCAGCAGCCCTCCTAGGAGCAGCCCGAGGCCGGGGGCCTTTTGCGGGGGTCAACCCCAGCCCTCCCCAGGCACCCCGAGCTGCGCGGGGGGGGGGGGGGGGGGGGCTGACGTCTGAGTGACGCAGAGTTCAGGGCCGGGGAGGGGGTTCGAGATTCTAGCCTGAGCCGGCCGGACACAGGCCAGAGCCGCTCGCCCAGTGACCAGCACCGAGCCCAGTTTGACTGACCCCCCCCATGGTGTGTGCATGACAGAGACCGGGGCAGGGGCGGGGGGGGGCGGTCAATTCCAGCCGGCTTGTGGTCTCTCTGCCCCTGGCCATTAGTCATTCACCCACATTTTGATCCCCGCGGCCGATCTGCTCCATCCAGCCCCCTCTGGGATTCCAGAGCCTGGGGCTGGGAGCAGAGCCCCACGACTGGGCTTTCCCTCTCTCTTGCTGAGCCCCTGGGGGGGCGGGGGGGGAGCTGCTGTTTTTAATGGGAAAAATAATTAACCTGAAACCGTGGCGGACTTCCCTTCGCTTCTCAGTGCCTCCTGCTGCCTGCAGTTCCCTCGAGGACGTGGGAATAATTAAGCATGGGGAGGTGGGGAGAGGAGGACCAGCTCCAAGGAGCCCTGTCTGACCATCCCAAGAGATGGGGGGCTTGGTGTCTACATGAGAAACGCTGGGCCTGTGGCCCCCGGAGGACTCCGTGCGTGACCGGGGAGCTGGCAGCGGTAGGGTACTAGGCAGCATGGCCCAGTGGGCAGGGCACTGGGCTCTGTTCCCAGCCCAACCTCTGACCCAGGGCAAGTCTGCTCATCGCTCTCCTGCATGTTTAGACCACAGCCCCTGGGGGGCAGGGAATCGCCTCAGGCGCCCCCCTCGCTCTCGCCTGGGGCTGGTAGGTGGAACTGGAGCACAAACAACGCAGCCTGGGTGGCGGGGACGGGGTTTCCCTGAGACCGGTGGAGACTCTCTGGGTTTTGCGGCCAACCATTTTACACAAACACACGCAGGGTCCCGATTCCCACCAGCAGGGGGCAGCACTACACACACACACACACACACACACACACACAGGGCCCTGATTCCTGCCAGCAGGGGGCAGTGCACCCTACACACACACACACACACACACACACACACAGCCAATTCCCTCCAGCAGGGGGCAGCGCTGTTTGCTCGCTCACACCCTCCCCACCCTCCCATAGGAAAGCGTCTTGCCACCCCAGGACGCAACAGCCAGGGACAGAGACTTGATCGTCCTGATCTCGGGGGCTGGCGTGGGGGGGGGAAACAAACAGGAAAATCCTTGGGCCAAACTTCTTGCATCCTCCGTCATCCATCACAGGGCGATCAGAAGGGAGGCGCCCTGAGCCGTGCACCCCCCAAGCTGGAGAATGCGCCATGGGACCCCTCCTGGACTGGCTGCGGCGACTGGGCTAGAAGGGATGATTGGGCCCCGCTGGGATGTTGCTCGTCTTTTTCCCTCTGCCGCCCACCCCCGGGCTCCTCGGCGGGAGCCGTGCCCACCCCCACCCCCACCCCGGGGCGCAGCTCTGGGCTGTCCCCGGGCCCTGGCTCGCCTTGGCTTTGTCCTCAGGCCGGGCTGGCCCCAGCTGCGCGGTCAGGAGTGGCCGAGTGGGGCTGACCTCTGAGCTTCATCGGCAGCCGGGAGGCACAAGCGTGCCTGGCTCTAGGCGCCTCGGCCCCGCCACGGGGCGGGGAGCCCGAGGCCTCCCCTAAAGGGCACGTCCAGGGCTGGGAGCGGGGCTTTGCTGGGGGCAGTACAGCAGAGAGGGGCAGTGGCTGAGGCTGGCCGAGCCCCGCCGGACAAGGGCGCAGGTCTCGGTGGGCGTATTGTGCCAGCCTGTTTGACCCCCAGTTCGACGGATGGGGGCCAGGCCCCAGAACACACTGGCGCCCCCTAGTGGCAAGTACCAGAGCGACACCCCCGAGGTCTCTATTTCCCACCACGCTGGGTAAGCTCCCCCACCCATGGGCACCACCCGTGACTCCGGGGGCCCTCCTCGGGCTGGGAGTCAGTCTCCGTGGCCAATCCAGCCTTGGGCTCCTCTGCTGCTGAGCCCGGAGCTGCCGTCTGGGGTGGGCTCTGAAGATGGAAAACCGCTAAGCTGGGCGGGGGCTTAGGGCAGAGAGACGGGGAGGTGCTTACAGTGCTAGGACTAGCTATGGGCAGAGAGAAACCGGAGCGGGGATTGTTGGGGCACTAGGGACACCTGGTGATGGGTGGGGGCCAATTGGGCAGATAGAGGGCAGCTCATTTTGCAGCTCTTACCCAATCGCGCCTAGGCACTCGCGCTAAGCGGTGCCCCACACATCCCGGCCCTGATCTCAAGAGTTTGGCTTGGCCGCTGCCAGCCTGAGCAGAATTCAAACTCCTGACCTGGAGGAGAGTCGTGCTGGCCGCAGGAACGGCCCACCCCCGACTCCCAGCCCAGGTCACCTTTTCCAAGGGTTTCCAGTGCAGGCAGACCTGGGGGGTGACTGGAACGGCCCACCCCAGCTCGTTCCCTGTGGCAGAGCTGGAGCAGGCTGGGAGTGCTGGGGCTGGGTGGTCTGGTTTGTGATTGTAGGGTCTCCCAGGGGTGCTGGAGCTGGGTGGTCTGGTTTGTGATTGTAGGGTCTCCCAGGGGTGCTGGGGCTGGGTGGTCTGGTTTGTGATTGTAGGGTCTCTCTGGGGTGCTGAAGCTGCGTGGTCTGGTTTGTGATTGTAGGGTCTCTCGGGGTGCTGGAGCTGGGTGGGCTGGTTTGTGATTGTAGGGTCTCTCAGGAGTGCTGGAGCTGGGTGGTCTGATTTGTGATTGTAGGGTCTCTCGGGAGTGCTGGAACTGGGTGGGCTGGTCTGTGATTGTAGGGTCTCTCTGGGGTGCTGGGGCTGGGTGGTCTGGTTTGTGATTGTAGGGTCTCTCGGGAGTGCTGGGGCTGGGTGGTCTGGTTTGTGATTGTAGGGTCTCCCAGGGGTGCTGGAGCTGGGTGGTCTGGTTTGTGATTGTAGGGCCTCTCAGGGGTGCTGGAGCTGGGTGGTCTGGTTTGTGATTGTAGGGTGTCCCAGGGGTGCTGGAGCTGGGTGGTCTGGTTTGTGATTGTAGGGTGTCCCAGGGGTGCTGGAGCTGGGTGGGCTGGTTTGTGATTGTAGGGTCTCTCTGGAGTGCTGGGGCTGGGTGGTCTGGTTTGTGATTGTAGGGTCTCTCTGGGGTGCTGGGGCTGGGCACCCCAGCTGTTATCCTACAGGAGATGCGGTGAGCCCTGACTCCTTGCCCTTTGTCTCGGGCCTGGGGAGCCATGGCTGGAAGGAGCTGGAGATACCCACAGCAGGATCCCAGCATACAGAACCCCCAAACCTCGACTTTTTGTGACGATTCCCTCTGCACCGGTGGAATGGTTGAGGTGACACACACACCCCCCGCCCCCGGTGGTTCCCCTCCCCTCCCTGCTCGGCCGCTGTCTCCGGGAGGCTGCATTGCAGTTTCCAAGCAGTGGGTTATAAATCCGTGCATGACAAACAGTGGCTAAATATAGCTGGCGCTGGAACCGTTTTCGACTGACACACACCTGCCTGGCCTGGGGAGTGCGGGTGGAGGGGGGCCGACTTCCGGGGCCTGTGACGGCAACCGGGGTGCTGAGGCAGCAAACGCAGAGCTTGTGACCCACTTCCAGCCTCGCCGGGGTTGTTCCAGGGGGAGAAAATAACCCCCACGCTCCCTGCCCAGAGGAGGTGAAGGGCAGGGCAGGGCTGGGAGGTGGGCTCTGTTTCAGAGGCTCCTGCTGGAGCTGGGAGATGATGCCCACTGTGGGGAGGGGGGGCTGTGATCCTCCCCCCCCCGAGGAATTTATGGCACCGTAGTAGGGCTGGGTGAAAATGGGCACCGTTTGGGAGAAACCAAATTAGCCCTCACGAGATCCAGCTGGTAACGGCCCATATGGCTCCTACCTAACCGGCCCATTCGGGGGAGGGGGCTCCTTGCTGGGACTGGCCCAGCATGGCTCCTACCGGCCCAGTTGTCACAGAGGGGAGGGGGAAATGCCCCCAGTGCTATTGTCTGGCTGGCTGAGTTTGGGGGGCACTGTGACCTGGGAGGTGCTCCCCATCTTCCCTTCCACCCCCATCCCATTTCACTGTAACTTGTCCTGGGCTCCCGAGGTCTGATTCCGCCCCCCACAAACACACACACCCACACTCCCTGCCCTGGCCCATGGCTCTCGTGACTCACATTGCTTCAGTCCCTGCAGGGGAAGAAAGGGGCCTCTGGAGCCCCCCACCCTGGCCTGTCACTGGCCTCGTTGCCCAGTGCTCTGTCCTGACAGCACATGGGACTCCAGGGCACCCGGAGGGAGCACCTGGACCGGAGTTGGGGCAGGGGCCCTCCCACGGCCCCTTCATTGCCCCAATCCGTAACCCATAGGCCCTGTCCTGTGCCAGATCCCTGTGCCCTGGTGGGCGCTCGCCACGTGGCTGGCTCACAGCCTCTGCCTCCAGCCTGGCTCTGATTCCTCCCACGGTGGGGCTGAACCAGCATCCGGCCAGGCTGGTCCCATCTCCGATTATTATGAGTGACAAGGCAGGGCCGGAATCCCCACCCGGCCTGGCCCCCCGCAAAAGGGTGGGCACCATGCCAGGTGGGCCCAGCAGCCAGCGCCTGGGTAAAACACCAGCACCCTTCCTTGAGTGCATCATGCCTCCGCTGAGCCTTTCCTGGTCACCAAAGCTGCATCTTTTGCCGAAAAACATTTGGATGGAAACTTTTCCTCCACTGGCTGCCAGGCCGTGCGGTTCTGCGCACGGCCAGCAGGGGGCAGCAGCAGAACAGTGAGGCATGTGGGGTGTCAAGGGGGGGCTCATGCTCCTAAAACCTCCCCTTCCAGGCCTCATGGCGTCCAGTTGCTGTTTGCCCTCGACCCAGATAGAAACCCACCTGCCCCCTTTAATGCCACCTCTAGTGCCCTTGGAGGTGGCTAGCTTTTCGGGGTGCCCCTAGCAGAGTGATCGCTGGGTACCCATCCCTCTCGCTACCTCAGCGCCTGCCTCGGCCAAAGCCCTCCTCCCACGGGTGCTGCCCCGGCCAGCCAGCCGCCCGTGCCATCACAGCCTTATGTGAGCGGGCCAGGGCTGAAAGCTGGCACTGAGCCGCCGGTTCGTTTTGTCTCCTCTTGCCACAGGAATAGAGACTGCAGGGCAGGGGCTGGCTTGAGATACGCAACACACTGGCCCAGTGTCCCCCAGCGGGGGCAAAAGTCTACTACTGCCACCAGCTAAGGGAGTCACTCACGGGGCAGCGCCTGCTGGTTTTTTTGGGACGTGGGTTCGAGCCGCACTGATGATCCGTTGCGGGAAGGCTCCTGCTATTGTCCCCCAAACACGTGGGGGTGGGGGGGTGACTGAGTGCTGGGGTGCACCTCTCCCCGAGGGGGTGGGCAGCGTGATGGGTGTACTGGGCACGCAGCGGCCAGTCCGGTACCTGCTCCAAGCACTGAACTTCCCAGGCCCTTGCCCTCGGTGGCCTGCCATTCCCAATCCCACACGTTTGCTTTCATGCTACGGGTAAACCCAGCCGTTCCTGCCACAGCCCCTAGGGGCAGGGCTGTAAAGGGAGCAGGCTCGCTGGGAGGCAGCGCGGGCCACTGGCCGGACGAGCCTGGACTGGGACTTGGGACAAGTAGGTTCGATTCCCAGCTCTGCCATTAGGGGACCTTGGGCAAGTCACGGCCCCACTCAGTGCCTCAGTTTCTCCATCTGTACCATGGGGCTAAGGAGCCTGACCTCCCTTGTGACGTTCATGGAGCCCTACCGATGAAAAGCGCTATGTGGGTATTGTTACGGTGACCCCGTCTGCCCCCTCCTCCTCCTCCTGCACCTGCTGACACCCCCTGCCTGGCCAGCACCCAGCCTGCGGCTGCCCCCCACAGCCTGGGGAGGCTCCTCCCTTGCCGGTTCCAGGGGGATCACAGAGCCCCCTGCTGGCTGGATGTGGAACTGGAGGGTAACACACAAGTAACATTACACTACACAAGTCGTCAGAGCAGCAGCCGTGTTAGTCTGTGTCCGCAAAAAGAAAAGGAGGACTTGTGGCACCTTAGAGACTAACCAATTTATCTGAGCATAAGCCTTCGTGAGCTACAGCTCACTTCATCGGATGCATTCAGTGGAAAATCCACTCCTTTTCTTTTTACACAAGTACTCATGCCCGCGAATAATATCTGGGCCTCCAGGAGGCAGGTCCGAGCAAAGGCCCTGTCTTGGGATCACGAGCAGCTGATGGGCCGGCCCCTGAGCTGGTGCGAATGAGGGTCGCTGCCTTGGCTTGTGTGATGCCAGCGGAGGAGTGAGCAGAGTGCATTTAGGGGCACGGTTCCTGGGCCACTCCCAGGAATCTGTCCTTTATCCATAACAATGATAGGACACTATTTTGCGGGGGCGGGCTGATCGCGAACGGTCAGTTGTCTGTGGATATTGGCCAGGCGCATTGCTTAGCCTCAATTGGGCCTGTAAGTGTTACACGGCACCATTTCTGTTCCCTGACTGGCTGAGCGTGCATGACCTGCCTGATTGAATTGATCTTTGAGTTTTGGCACAAATTTTAAAGCAGGGAATGCCTGCTGTTGACACACAAATCCTCGTGGGACACGAGTGCATTAACGTGTGAGCACAGCCAGTGTGAACGGGAACAGCGTGCCTGCCAGCTGGGATCAGCCCAGAGACCCAGCTAGTCCTGTCACACGGTTGCCACCTCTAAGGCTCAAAAGACTCAGACGTCTGCCTGCCCTCCAACACATACATCCCTGGGTACCACTTATCCCCCACCCAGGGCCCTGTCTCCCCATCCCACCTCCAGGAGAGGGCACCAGCCCTGAAAGCTCCTGCTGCCAGAGCTGCCCCTGGCACCGACCTCGCCAAGCAGGACACAGTACCGGCTAAATCCACCCTGGCAGCAACCACCCAGCTAGAACCTGCATGGTGGTGACTGAGTGCTACCCACTCTCAGCTCCCCCTGTCCTGTTTGCTACTGACCCATCCCCATGGCTCCCAGACACCCTGGAGCCAGAGGTCCCTCTGCACAGCACTGCCACCCTACCGGCTACCACCAGTGGGGGCTGGGGGAGCCAGCAGGGGTGTGACTGACAAGAACCCGGGGCTTTTAAGGGCCTGGGCAGACTTCCAGATTTCCCAGCACAGCTGCCTAAAAAAAGGGCCAATCCTGGGAAAACTTGCATGGGTGGCAACCCTATTCCTGTATCAGCACCCAGCACCAGCTGGTTCAGAGGAAGGTGCAAGAACCGCCCCTAGTGGTGATGAAGTGAGCTGTAGCTCACGAAAGCTCATGCTCAAATAAATTGGTTAGTCTCTAAGGTGCCACAAGTCCTCCTTTTCTTTTTCCCTAGTGGACAGTTATGGCATAACGTGTCCATGGGGAAATGTCCTGTTTGCAAAATTCCGCGCCGCCCCCCCCCGCACCCCCCTCCCTCCCGGCCTCCTCCATTGCTGAAGGGAGCACAGAAAAAACAACTCTTGGATCCAAATCCAGATGCAGCTGCTGCCTTTGCTCTGGGAGCATCACTCTGTGCAAAAGGCAAGAGCATCCATGCCATGAAGCATCAAAGCGCCTTCCAAAGTGAGGGCCCTGGGGATGTCATCGTTGACGCCCAGGCTGTGGGATGCAAACCAGGAAGAGATGACGTCGGGGGCAGCGGGAAGAGAATGACTAGCTGTACTCAAAGCTTGCGCTCTGACAATCACTGGGCTGATGCTGACGCTCGCAGGCAGAATGAACGAGCTAGTAAGGGGCAGAGAGAGCGAGAGAAGAAAAACTATCTGAGGGAACAAATGGGCTCTAAACTACCGTGGCTATTAACCCCTTGGTTGGCCGTTTCCCTCTAGGAGAGGGCCCTGTGTTTTGGAGCCCAGGTATCAGCTCCTGGACGGGGCACAGCAGGGTGGGGCAGAGAGGGGTGTCTCTCGCTCCTGGGCCCTGGCCTGGCCTGTTCCCCAGCCGGGGCTCAGAGGTGGCTGGAGCCAGGGGTGATGCTCGGGGTTAAAGGGCAGCATGTGACATGCATGTGGGAACACTGTTCAGCCCCCAGTATTTCCACTGCAGGAGGTGCTAGCTCCCCTCTGCCCCCGAATCCAGCTGACAAATGCAGGCATCAGATAAGCGGCAAATTCTTGGCAGCCAGGGGAACTCCCCCTCAAGGACATGGCAGAGTGGCTCACGCCAGACCGGATGGCTCTCTGAAAGCTGGGCTCTAGCTCAGCCAGAAGAATGTTCTCAGTGGTTTATTGTGGGCTAAGGAGATCACTTGTTTATATCCCTGAAATCTACGTGCAGGCACACAGCGGGAGCTCCTCTCTGTACATTCCCCTGGTCCAGCTGCTGGAGTAGGTTGCTACTCAACACAGGTAAAGGGGAGCAGATTGGGGCCCAGGGGGTCAGATTTCCAGTGCCCAGCATCTCCCTGGTTGTCCAGATCCTGCAGCTTTCGCTGTGACACCCCAGGACTGGCTGGTCAAAGCTCAGGATGGAGAATCCCCACACCCCAGAGAAGAGGGGGAGCAGCCGGAGGCTGAGAATTTCACAAATGCTTGCCAGGAACGTCTTGTTAAAAACCTCTTGTGTCTGTGATGATTGAATCAAGACAAGGGGCTCTGGTGCATTTTAATTCCCTGGGCTTTGAAGGATGGGTCTAAACAGCTCATCATTATCATAAATCAGCCCTTTGCTTTGCACTGGGGGCAGTGACGCTTGTAAAACACGTCCTCATCCCGGAGCTGCATCAAACCAGCCCTGGCTGAATCCACCGGCCCTGCATCTAGACCCTGATCTCAGTTGGCCGTGGGGTTCACCCCCAGCCAGCTATGCCAGCCCTCGGAATTGCCCCCGCCTGGCAATTAGTGCGTGGCATCGATGCTCCCCGCCCTTTGCCCTTTGGCCTCTTGTTGGGAAGTGGAGCTTCAAAAGGCTGCCAGACAGGTGGCTGCTGGAGGGAGCGGTGTGATGGGGGACGCAGTGGGAGGACTGCATTTTCTGGTGCCACCAGGCCTGCGTGCCAGCCCGCCGCTGACAGGGCTCTGAACAGGCGGGAGCCTCTAGAGCAAAAGCTGCAGGCGATTTTGGTTGGGGAAGAACCCAGATGTGGCCGCGTGCCTGTCTCCGCCGAGTAACACCAAATGCTACGGGGGCAACTGTTCGAATAGATACCAGACCTCAGCCAAGCTGGGCATTGGTGAATTGGGAGTGACTCCACTTTTGAGAGGGTTCCAGAGGCCTGGTCTACACTTCCAGTTTAGATCAACGTAGCTCTGCCGCTCGGGGCGTGTGGGAAAAATTCACCCCCCTGAGCCCCCCAGGGCAGCCACAGCTAGAGACAGTAAAGGCTGAGATGGGGGTGATCAGATCTCAGGCATCAGCTGATGGGCACCGAGGCATTCTTCCATCGACCTGTCTGGCTTCACTCGGGGAAGTGGAAAAACGCCTTCCGGCGCTGTTGGAAGTGGCTACACTCTGGCATTACAGTGGCACAGGTTCGGCGCCGTAGTGCCCGGAGTATAGACAAGCCTGCAGGGCTGGGAGGAGGAGCAGAGGTAAAATTTGCACCAGCTCACGCCCCTCCCCATGAAAGTCAATGGGAGTTAGGTGCTGACACACCCTTGGGAGCTGGGCCTGCCGCCCCGCACTCCTACCTCCTGCGCAGGGAGCCCAGCCGTGCAGGGACGGGCATGCTGATCAGAGCACAGAGGAGCTAGAGGCAGGCTCGGGTTTGTGTTCGGTGGAAGGGAACGGTAAGAGAAGGAGAAAAGAGCCCATTGGTTTAACACACGTTTTCCTTGCATTCACGTGGAGAACAACCCAGACCCAGTTTGTACTGAGCAGACCCCGGCTTCCCCAAGTGATGGTAATTGCCTCCTGCCCTAACCGATGCTGCAGGAGAAGGTGAACCCCGCTCTCCCCCTGGCCCATTGTACAGTGCTGTGAAAAAGTGTCTGGGGGAAATCCCCTCCTTCCCCGCTCTCCATCCGTGCTGATCCCAAAATGAGCCAGACCTCCCTCTTGTCTTCAAAGCCCAGTTCCAACATTTCAGCCTGGGGCCTCGTGAATTCTGCCCACTCGGATGGCAACTCGGGCAGGGCGCTAGGAGCCGGGGGGCTCTCGTTCTGGCTCTATCGCTGAGTCACAAAGTGCTGGGGGGTGGGGCAGAGAGGACTTGCTGCTGTCCTTGGGAAAGCTCCCTTCCACCCCCGTCGCCCCTCAGTCACCCTCGATGGTAATATGGGGATGCTGAGGGAGGCGAGCGCCAGGATCAGGGAAGGAAGCTCTCTGTGATGCTGGCCTGAAAGGCAAACCAGCAAAAAGCAAGCGGGGATGTCTCCAGCCAGCCAGCATCTGGCCCGGTTAATACCCTGAGCCATGCTCTGCGGCTCACGCATGAGTAAAGATGGTGGGTAGCCGAGAAGGCCCAAGAATAGCTGGGGTGAAATCATCAGCGGCCTGATGCCACCAGCTTGAGCGAGAGAAGCATGTGGCCGGGCAGGGTGGAGGTGGGTGGAGAGTGAACACGGGGAAGGAGCCAGGGAAAGCTGCTCTCGCTGAGCAGCCTTGGGCTCTGCCCCGCACAGGGCCCTGCGCCCCGCCGGCCCCCCCATCAATCCAGCGGCCGCAGTCGCACACGGCAGCTGAGAACCTGGCAGTGAGCTCGTGGTTCGCATGTGTGAGCAGGCGTCGGGGAGCTGGGCCTAGCAGGAGGCAGGCTGGGGGGGCTGAGGCGTGGCAGCGTGCCAAGGGGGACCGGGGAGTGGGGCGCAGGGGGGTAAAGGTGAAGGCAGCGGGGAATGGGTCTTATACTCAGGGGGGCTGAAGGAAAACCACCCACCCCCAGGGGGATTGTAGATCTCGCTGACAGCAGGCAGGGAGGAAAACTCCTCCTTAAAGAAGGGAAAATGCTTCCACATACCCCCCCCGCCCCCCAAATCCATCCAACATGAAGGATCCCGGTTTGCCGCCTTTGCACTATTCCGCCGTGCAAGGCCGGGAGAGTCCAACCGTGCGAGGCTGCAGGAGGACCCAGGAGCATCCTGGCTGAGGGGAGATGGCGGTGGGGGGGGGCGCAGGATAGAATTGGGGAAACCCCCGAAAAACCACCTGATCCCACAGAAGATACTGGCACCCCCCGGGGGCAGGGGCGCTGGAACAATTTGTATGCGGGGGGGGGGGGCTGAGAGCCATTGAAGCCCAAACTGTGACCCCTGGATAGGATGGGGACCACTTCAAGCCGGGGGCTGCGGCAGCGGGGCAGCCCCCCCCTTAGAGTCCCGCACCTCCGCCCCAGATCCCGCAGCAGCCCCGCTGCCCAAGTAACTTCAGAGCGGGGCTGGGGGGCTGAGGGGCAGCCCCGCCCCCTGCCGGGGAGCCAATGGGCGGGCGGCAATCGGCCCCCCCTCATTAGCATAGCCAAAGCACCAGCGCGGGTAATGAACTTCTGGGGAAGCGAAGGGGGCGGAGCCGGGCAGCCTCCGAAATCAAACGTGTAGCCCCAGCCCGGGCACTTCGCAGCCAGCCGGGTCCCGGAGCGGGGCGCGTCCTGGGGGCACCGGGGGACGGGATCGGGGGGTACCCGGGACCAGCCAGGGGCTGGGGTTTGCTACGCGTCTTGCGGGGGGGACGGCGGAGGTTATTGTAGGCGAGTTAATACAAGGGGCGAGCAAGAAGTTTTATTTCCAAGTGTGGACGGGGGAGCCGGGGCTGTTCCCCCTCCCCGGGAGCACCCAGGCGGGCTTTCACTCTTTTCTTGAAAACCAGAGAGGTGGGGGGGGATCTTTCTCCCCCCCCCCATCTTGACCTATTTGTACCAGCATCATGACGGAGCTAAGCGAAAAGGAGAATGACCCCCAAAACCCAGACGCCCAGCGGTCCCCGGGCACCATCTCCAGCCTCCACGAAACGAAGGTAACTCCCCGACCCATAGCCCCGGGGGCACGTATCTCCCCCCCCCTCCTTTTAAAACATTAACTTAAAAGTCTCCCCCCCACACACACACCCACAACGTGTCATCGCTAGACGCGTCTTGAAGAAGGTGGAGGGGGGGGATTCAATGCGCCCCCCCCCAGCTCGATTTCCAAATGATGGATCTGATGCCTCCCCGGTGTCACCCCGCCCCAGACAAGTCGCTGGCTGCCCGGTTTGGGTTGCTGGGGTCAGCCGCCCCGAGCCGGTTGTGGGGACGAGCCCCCCTTCTCTGGGCTTTCCCTGGCCAGACGTGAGCGCAGCCTTGGAATGGGGCTAAACCCGTGTTGTGCAACCCAAGGTCCAAGGAAATCAGATCAAAGCCAAGGAGGGCTGGTTGATTCCCCCCCCCCCCCCCATGCTCTTACTGCATAATTTGATGGCTTAAACTCTTCGCCTGGAGAGGTGTGTGGGAGGGTGTTTTGCTTGAAATACAACTGGGTTGTAAAAACTGCCCGTGCATCCGGGCTGGAGCCTGGCTTCCCTCCTGACCTCAGCGATTTAAAAGGCTGATAGGATTTAAAAAGAAACCAGCTCTGATGTTTGTGGTTCTCTGCTTCCCCCTGCATCCTACGTGGGCGGGTGGGTGCATGGGGGGGGGGGGGGGTCTCGCGTCACACATTTGGGGCTGGGGGCGGGGTTCCAAAGGGTTGGTGCGGGTTTGCGTGGGGAGGGCTGGGGAGAGGCCGTGGAGCTGGGTGTGTATCTGGAGCAATGTCACTTATTCTCCCACCAGCTTAATTGCAGGCTTTGTTGGCATCATCTCTGCACGGGGGGAGCCCCTTCCTTCCCTTGGGAGCAGAAGCCGTTGGGGGGGGGGGAGATGACGATGAATTCACTGGGGGATTGAAATGTGGGGGGTTGGGGTTCACACAGCTTCAAATCAAATCAATTCAAGCAAATACAGCCACAGGGCAAGACCCGGAGCACAAACCGGGCCTCCGGATTCCCAAGCTGACCCCCTTTCTACTACCCCAGTTTTACCCGACAAAACTCCCTGGAGTCCAGTGGAGTTCCCCGGGCGTAACACTGGAGTGGAGTATTGGTCAGTTGACCCCTCGGGCTTACATCTGAGCTGCAGGGGAAAAGGGGGGTGCAGATTTTACAATGGCCCTTGGCTAGGGGAGCCCCAGTGCCGCCCTGGCCCGAGCAGAGGATCGTAACGGGGAAAAGTTTGGGGTGGGATTTGTTTATTTTGCTCTCGCACTGGTATAAATCAGGAATAGCGTCGCTGATGCCAGTGGAGTGATGCTGGTTTTACAGCAGTGTAAATGCGAACAGAATCCGGCCTCGTTTCCCTTTTGCAAAGGGGTCTGTCAGCGGCTTTGGCGTGTCGCGCGATCCGTGGAGCTGCTCCACGCTGCAGGTTACGCTCGGCTCTGGAATCCGGTCAGAGTAAAATGGATCGCGTGGGTCTGTGACTTGTAAGGGAGGCTGGGCACACAGCCTAGAGACAGGGGATTTGGGAGGGGGGCTGGGCATGCAAGCCAGAGGCAGTGGATTTTGTGGCAGGGGAGAGACGGACTCTAGAGCATAATTTGCATCTCTCAACACAGCAAAATAAGAATAGTGAAGAGATTAGATGCCACAGAGATGGGCACATTGTTTGCAAGGGGCAGGTGGATTCTGGAGCACTAGCCTGGGGGTCTCCCTAGCAGAGTGTTAAAACTCCCCAGAGGAACCGTGTTTGGAAGCCAGACTTGACGCAATGATCCTGGCAAGCGTATGTGGGAGCTCTTTGGGGCAGGGACTGTCTCTCCACTCCGGGGCTGGGTGGGCCCTGGGGCAGCCGGAGTGTTCCCCGCGCCACGCATGCCCCTGTCTGGGGGCAGGCGGCAGCTGCAGCTGGCTCTGGGCATGTTTCTCATCCCAGCAGGGACTGAACTGGGGCGTCTGGGGGCAGTAAAGTGCCTCTGGTGTGTAATGAACAGAGGGAGAAGGTGGCTCTTCGGGGGCTTTCTGTGAATCCACCTGCTGGCATCCGCAGAGGGCTCTGGAGGGGCGATTCCCACACCAGGGCGCTGTTCCTGCCCTCCCTGCCTTGGCCCGTGTTTCCATCTGCTCCGCCTGCCCCCCACATTTCCTCGAGCCAGGGACAGCCCCATTTAAATACCTGGGAAGGTCCGAGGCTGAGAACTCGCTGGCCTAAGCATTTATACCACGTCCGTCACCGTGGTATCTGACCCAAGGCCACCACGCTCACCATCCCTATGCCTAGGCCTTGGAGGGCAGGTGGGGGGATTTCTCCCAGCCCAGGGCAGGGACAGACCCCTGAGGGCTGACCATTCCCGTGGCGTGGGGCACAAGCCGGGGGAGGATGAAATGAACTGGGAGAGGTGCTTTCGTTCTGCCCTCTCCAGGCATCCAGCTGCCCCTGTCCTGAGTACCCAGCTCTGCCTCCCCCACCTGCCCATCAGCAGGGACCCTCCTGCCGTTCCTTGTTCTGGGTGTGTGTGGGGGATCAGCTGGTTCCCCCCTCCAGTTATTATCCCCTACAGCTCACGAAAGCTCATGCTCAAATAAATTGGTTAGTCTCTAAGGTGCCACAAGTCCTCCTTTTCTTTTTGCGGATACAGACTAACATGGCTGCTACTCTGAAACCTGTCCCCTCCTTGCCATCCCACCGGTTGGACAGCAGACCCCACCCTCTGCCCCCTCAGTGTCTTTGCCACGGCGGGCTGGCATTGTGCTGGAGGGGGCTGGGATCCGTCTCAGCCCCCTCGTGCCTCCAATCAGCGCTAATTCCCTAGCTAAAGCCTTTCAGACTCCCTCCTGGGAACAGGGAGCATGGGGCCCGGAGCCACACAGCGCCTGGCACTCCCCAAAACCATGGGGGTGGGGGGCAGGGAAGGGGGCTTGGGTGAAGAATCCCAGCACATCTAGTTATTGCCACAATGCTCTGTGGGGTGGGGGTGAGGTTGCCCCACTGCCCAGCAGGGGACCCCCAAATAAATGCTGGATCAGTGCTGAATAAATTCCCACCCCCCCCAACTTCAGCCTGGCATAAAATGGTGAACAGCATGGGGGACCTGCCCTGGGGGATCGGTTTGGGGTGGCCTGCCGGGTGAGGGGCTGCAGCGCTGATGTCCCATGCTACATTGTGCATAGGGCAGGGAATGGGGTGGGGGACACACGATGCTAAGGCCGGATCTGGGGGAGCCTGGCTCCGTGCAGTGGTGGGAACTCCAGGAAGCCGACCCCACAGTCCCATTGATTCTGCCCGGGCCTTTCCCCCAAGGAGATGGGGGAGGGGAGGAAGGCCAAGGGACCCATTGGGATGGGGGGCTGGCAGGAAGTGGGTCCCCAGTGTAAATCCAGAGTAACCCCCCCCCCATTGGACCCCGATGTTACTGGGAGCAGAGTTTCACCAAAGGAGGGCAACTGGGAAGAGGATCCAGGGATCTGGAGGCCAGTCAGGGGATGGGTCTGTGGGAGGGGGCCTGATGGGGTTGCTTAGAGACACCAAATTGGTGGGAACCTGTCCCAGAAGCTGGCCCCAGCAGAGACCCCTGGCATGTTCCTTGGGGGCTGCTGGGCTCCCGCTCCCGCAAAGGGCCGGGTGCCTCCACGGGACTCTGAACTGGGTTCAATGGGCCCTGAAATTCCCGGCCCTTGTCCCCAGGATCTTGCCAGCTGGGCATCCACCCCGGTTCACCCTCTTGGGTCTCTCCCAGGTCTGCTGAAGCCCTAGGGCCCAGCCGCTCCCACTCCAGGCCAGGAGCCCCCTGACTCCTCCAGGCTGCTAATCAGCTCACACAATAGCTGATCAGTCCTGGGATCTCTGCCCTGATTGTCTCTCCCTTTAAAAATCTTTATCTCCCCAGGGACCCAGACAGGGGGGTGGGGGGCTTCCGCAGCTGCTGCAGAAGGGGCAGATGAAAGCAGGGTGTGGCAAGGAGTCCGAATAACCAGCCTGCCCCAGCCTTGAACCTGCTGACCCCTGCGGGGTGGGCGGGGGAGATTTCTGTAGCTCATCCCACTGCAGGCCCCCGGGTCCAGGTGGGGAGTCAGGCTCAGGGCAGTGGGGAATTGGGCCCTGAAATCAGGAAGGCCCAGTGACGATGGGGGATTTCAATCAGAACCTTCGCTTGTGCCCTCCGAACTCAGGAGCTCTTAGCCGGGCAGGCTCACGCTGAGCCCCAACCTGGTGCCCTCTGCCAGCCGGGCGGCTCTGACTGGCCCCGTGCGCTGCAGAACGATGGGGGCCCCTTGGCAAAATCCCTGCCCACGTTCCCCCCTCCTGGGAGCGGGGTTGGCAGCTCAATGCGTGTGACCATCTCCCCTCGTAGTTACAGCCCCCTTGGCGTGGTGGGTCTGTGGCCTGAGGGTCCCGGCGCCACAGCGCGTTCCAGGATCCCTGGAGGGTAATGCCTGCAAATTCCCCCAGCAGCCCGTGGAGCAGTTCTCTGCAGGGTGGGGGGCAGGCTCTGTGCCTGGGGGGGGGGAAATGGGAGAGGGAGCGAGCACCCAATGCGGGGGCTAGAGGGAAGGCAATATTGCCAGAGCCCCGTCATGGGATGGGGCGGTGCAGTGGCATTAGGGTCCTGGGATCCTGGCAGGATGGGGTGGGGAGGAGGAGGCCACTGACACTAGGGATGGGCAGGGCCAGGATCAGCCTCTTGGGGCCGGCTGGTGTCTCGGCCCCAGGATCCCCTGGGGCTTTCTCTGGGAAAGGAAACGTTCCTGGTGCTGGTTCTGACCCAGATCAAACTAGGCAGCAAAGCTCAGCGGCTGGAGGTGCTACACTCCCTCTTTCTCCCCCTTTAAAATTCAGGGGCCTGATCCTTCCGGCATCCGGTGCTGCCCTCTCCCTCCCCACCGCTGCCAGCTGCCCCTGCCCTGCAGTGGGCGAATCTGCCCCGGGAGGGACTGATTAGCCCTCTCTGATCCAGGTGGTAAATGTCATGATGCAAAATCAGGTGCCCTGGCACATGGGGAGTCACAGAGGGGCATCCACCCCCTCCCCTGAGCGGAGGTAGCATGCAAGGAGGGCTGCCCTGGTTTGTGCTTCTCTGGAGGAACTGGGGCTCCGTGGTTGCGGGGGGTGGATGACAGGATGCCACGATTCAGCAAGTCACGTCAGTCTCAGTGATCAAGAGGGGACCCAATCCGCAAAGCTGGGAGCAGGAGCTGGGTTTTGAACGTCTCCCGACGTTTGGATCCGGGGGTATTAGTCCATTCTGGGGTTGGGCGCCCGGCAGTGGAGTTTGGATCTAGAACATCCCAAAGTTTGGATCCATGGCAGGGGGTCTGATCCCGGCCTCGTCTGGGCCAGGGCGGAGCGGCCCGCCCAGGGTTGGGTCTTGCTCCCCACAGCGCATCCAATGCCCCAGAAATGAGCCAAGCCACCTGGAGACAATCGGCCACTGAAGGCTGCTGTTAAGGATTTTCAGGGTTAACGGCTATTCCCCTGCCTCCTCCCCAACCCCAGCTAGCCAAGAATCCGGTTAATATCTTGACATTGTGCATCACTGGCTGGCTTGGGGCAGCTCCCTCTCCCCCTCTGCTGGCTGCCCCAGAAACTACAGCGAACTCCTACTTCCTCCCAGACCATGGGTTCCTCTTCCAGCTCAAGGGGCTGCTGGTTCGAGTCCCGCTGGCACCCGGCTCTCTGAAAGAACCATGGGATGGGTTGGGTGACGCCAGGTCTCTCAGAGGTGGGGCGTTCCCCCCTGGCACCCCCACCAGCCCTTTGGGGGAGCATCGACCCCATCCCGGAGCGCCTTGCATGCCGGTACTGATGGGCCAGGGCTCATTGGCCCCCTCTAGTGGCAGGTTTGCGTGTCTGCTCCTCCCTCCAGCTCCCGCAGGGACGCTTCGTGCACCAAGGGCTTGGGGCAGCCCCTGCAAGGGGCGCCTGCCAGGTGTGGGGGGCAGTTACATTTCTGGGGGGGGGGGGAGGTTTTGGGAAGGCATTTGAGGGAGCTCTGGACTCATCCCGTCTCTGAGCTGTGGCACCTGCTGCCGTTTCAGCCGCTCTGTGCAGCGGCATCTAGGGCAGGTTAAAAATAGACCTCAGGGTAGGGCCGGGTGTCAAAGAATATCGGGCTTTATAGCAGCTGCGGCGCGGGCAGGCTCAGGGGAGCGGCTGAGGGATAACAGCGAGAGCTGTGGATGGCTCCCGGCCCTCTCGCCACGGCCTCGTGAATGTCTCTCGCATCCTCGGCTGGCAGCTTTGATTCTGGCTTGGCCAGCTCTTTTTGTGAGCACCCAATTAAAGGGGCGAGGGAGGAATCATCTCTGGGGCGGGGTGGGGGGGTCTGCGTCCTCGCTGTCATTTACCGTCCTGCTGAGACACCCACCTTCCCAGCATGGCACCCATGAGAGCAGCCCGACACGAAGCAGCCCAGCACTCAGGAGCAACCCTACAATAAACAAAGCAGGGAACTGTGCCCAGCTCTCCCCAGCACCCCCTACAATCACAAACCGCCCTGCCACACTGCACCCCCCCCACCGTAACAAACCACCGCCTGCTGCCCTAGGGATCGCCTGAGACTTAAACCCAACCCCCAGAGCACAGCCCAGCTCTGGGGGCGACCTGGCGCCAACACCCCAGCGCTCAGGGTGGGGCCCCTGGGATTGGAACGGACGCAGGGAGATTTCACCGGCCCGAGGCGCAGCTCCGGGGAGAAGCTGGGGGGACCCACAGACAGTCCCAGCCTCACAACCAGCCAGCTGTAGACGCCCACATGCCCACGCAGATGTTAGGCGATTAAAGAAAGACTCTGGGGATTAGGGTTTTAACCGGGCTGCGGGGGGGTGGGGGATGACGATGACGGAGGATCAATTTAGTGCTAGTGAAGGAGTTAAATTGGCCAGTTACCTGAGCATCATGTAGGGGAGTGATTGGCTAACCCCCCCACCCCACATATCCCAGCTCTCTCTACCCTGTCCCCCTGCAGCTCTTCAATCCTGACTTGCAGCCCCCGATATCCCAGCCCTACCCCAGCAAGCTCTGCTGATGGCCCCCAAATCCCAACCTGCAGAGGAAGGGTTGTTGGGGGGGTGGCTTTGGAAAGGGGGGGCAGATCCTGACTGGTGAGCTGCTGTTCCCCTTCCATCTAGGTGGAAATTGTGTACGAAAGCTGAAGCCAGGGGAAGTTGTCACTGTTTATGACAACGTCTGCTGGGAAGGTATGGGGCAAGGAACCACCCTGATGGGACACCTGCTCTTCCAAGCAAATGATAGCTGTGTAAATGTTAAGGCCACCACCTTGCAAGATACACATTTTAATCTTACCACTGCTGCGAGAAATTATATTATTTATTGGCTTGCAGACAGGATCCTAGAGTTGGCCCTTAGGTTTCAAGCCCCCTTTAATTGGACTATCTTAATACCCGACCGATTCCAAAACCTACTCTCCCTCCTGCCAGAGGTTCAGGAAATCTCCGAATTGCGAAATCAAATTCATGAGCTTCAAAATATATATATCAAATTGAAAAGCAGTTTCCCATGCCCCTGTAGAGTGCCCACCATCTGCACTCATTCTGATGTGCTGTGTTACGTAACGAAGGCTCTGAAACAACCCCAGCGTTGGGGGTGTTGGCATTTGCATTGCTTTTGTTTAGCTTAGGACTATGTTATTGTTGCTGTAAGAAACATAATGACAAAAATCCCTTTCGTGGCCACGTTACCCGCTCGTTGACACTGCATCCAGCCAAAGCTTCTGAGGCTGATCCACTTGACGTGGAATCAGGAATACAAGGTCTGATGAAAGTGGAGGGTTAAGGAGGATGGCTGTGCTAGAAGCACAGAAGGGGGGATTGTGGAAGTGTGAAAGGGAAAAGAGGATTTGTGCGCCGCCGCGTAGGTCGGTTCGGAGGCAGAGCAAGAGACAAGCTAACCCTAATCTTAACGCGAGATTTCTCAAAGCGGGGTGTGAGCGAGGCGGATGGGAAATGACTAGCAAAGCTGCTTCAGCCTTGCCTTGATGCAGCGCCGGCTCCTTAGAGACGCAGCCCTGCAGCTTCTGGGGGTGCTCTAAGAGGGGGCACAGGGTGGCCCGATGGGTGGGGGGATCGAGGATCTGGGCTGTGTGTGGGGATCCAGGCTGGGATGGATGCCCTCTGATGGAGGGAGGGGGGCGTGGAGTAGGGGCCGTGAGCAGGGGGTGGAATCCTGCTTGGGTGCCCGTGACCGGCTGCTGGGCGGGTGGGAATGAGCCGGACTCCAGCAGGGTCTGTTCACACCAGCTGAGGATCCAGTCCATGGTCCCATCAAACGGGCAGGCCCCTAAGGGGAGCAGGAAGGGGGGGTGCCCGAGGGGTCCCTGAGTCTAGAGGGGATAAAGTGTGTGTGGGGGAATATGGCCTCACCATCTCCTTGGATGGATCCAGGTCCCATTTTAGTCAAATCACCCCCCACCCCCCGCCCGTGCTACGTTCCAGTTTGGGGCCGTGTGTGTCCTGTCTGTGGGGCCCGAGCTGCGGGCTGGGATCTGAGCGGCAGAGCTGGTGGGGGGGGAGTGGCAGGTTGGGATTTAGGGGGGAGTCACTGAGCTCTGGGGGGAGCCCAAGGCTCTGCTAGCAGGGGGATAGGGGTTGAGCCCAGGGTTGAGGGGGGAAGGAGGCTTTCACCCCTCCCCTTCCCAGGCTGGCATCTCCCCCCGCTCCAGTCTAATTAAGATCTCTTGACGAGTCCCCGTGCTTGGTTAATCACCTTTCGTTCCCCGAGGAGGGACTGGGATGCCAGCCAAGCGACATGCCATTATTCTGCCTGAGAGCATCCTCCCGGGCACCCTGCCCGCTGCTGCCAACGCCCCCCCGAGTTGGGACCGGGTCCGTCTGCAGACAGTGACGGAGCAGACCTTCGGGCCTGCCCACCCGCCTCCCGGGGGCTGGCAGTGCCCTCTGAGTCAGCTGGCACACAGGCTGCCTGCCCACCCCGCAGCTGCTTTGCCCAAGGGGGAGGGGGGCGGGTAGCATGGAGCACAGAGCTCCAGCTAGCAGAGAGGGAGGGGGATGGGGAGAGTGGGGGGGGTCACTGCAACAGAAAGAGAGACACCCCCCACATGTAAGCCAAGAGCTGCCCCTTACCTTATGCCCTTGCTGAGCTCCTGATCTGACTCCAAAGCATATTGCCCTGGGGGGAGGGGTGCCCCTGTCCTCCCCCCTCCCCCCAGCATCCTGTAATCTGTCAGCGTGTGAGCCCCTCCAGGATGCACCCCAGGGCTGAGGGAGTTGTGAGGGGGTCTGGGAGTGCTGGGTGACAGGGCGGGGGCATGGCTTCCAGGTCTCTGTATCGCTTGATGGCGGAGGGGGCTCAGGCCTAGGCTGGGGGTCTCTATGTACCCTCCACGCCTTCCATTTCCCCCTTCCCACCCATGCCAGGGGCTCTGTCTGCCCCCCTCTTCCATACCAGGATCCCCCAATCTTCCCCCCCCCCATGGCAGGGGCCCCTTGTGCATGCCCCCAATCCCTCCCCCCATGTCCCCCATTATGATTTGGGGGAGGGGTAAATCATTCGGCGTGTCAACTCTTGCTAGACTCTTGGGAGGATAAGCAGAGCTGAGGTGGGTTATTAGCCTTTAACAGCATCATCAACCAGTCCTTTGAGCTACAGAAACGCAGAGGTGCTTGCGGCTTTGCTCATCAGGCGGCAGGAGCTCCATGTGTCCCCCACGGTCCCCCTTTTGGTTTTCTTCTGCCCCCCCTCCCCCCCCAAACCAATAGGGGTCTGGGCACAGGAGCCTAAAGCATTGCCTGCCGTTTTGCAATTGACCAGATGCAGCCGTCAAGAACTATTGTGTGGCAGACGGAGAAACGCCATCAAGCTGAGTGCGTGGCCCTGCAAACTCAGTCAATTGTTCCCATCTGCGTGCTGGGTTCTGGGCCTCCCCGCACTGCCCCCCAGAGGGCTGTGCCAGGGTGGGGGTATGAGGTATGGGGCACATTGGCTGTAACTCTCGTCAGGTCTCGAGGGTGCTTTGCAAGGCTCCTCACTCTCATCTCATGGATGGGGAAACTGAGGCACTGAGTGGGGGAAGCCATGGAGTTGGGAAGTGAACCCAGGAGTCCTGCTGCCCTTTGTCTTGCTTTGACCAGGTGAGACAGCCCCTTAGGTGGCTCTGGTGGTCGTGGGAGGTGAGAGGGGACCCTCCCTCAGATGCTCCCAGCACAGCTGAGATTGGGTGAGCCGGGCAGGGGACTCTGGAATAGGCCAGAAGTCGTGGGCTATGCCAAGTTAGCCTGGTGGTTCCCCGTCCCCCTGGGCATCCTGCGATCCTCGCGCTTTCCTGTCCCCAAACCTGGCCCCGCAGCTCCTTTGCAGTGGTGGTCACCGGCCTCCCCCTTGTTCCCAGTGCGATTCCCCCACTGAGCAGAGCACCCTGCCACGCAGCCCCATGCTGGCCATGGCGGGCAGAGAACAGCCCTGGGCCTGCCTGTGACGGGCGCTGGGACCCCCTGGCCCAAAGGTCCCTGCCCGCGGCACCTACGCACACAGCCTTGGAGCTCCCACCCCTCCTCTGCAGCAGCCCCGGGGTCCCTGGGTGGAACAGAGGTGGGAACGGGTGCGGCCGAGGCAGACGTGGGCTCTGGCGTCCACGGGGGCTGTTGCAGCAGGGCTGCCAAGCCCATGCTGGGGACTGTGCCAGACCTTGAATAAATGAAGGGCGAGATACCGCTCCGAGCCGGTGGAGGGATGGATCTGGGTGCCAGGCTCATTCGGAGCTGGTCTGAAACCTCAGCCCCAGCATGTGATTATTTCATGCTACCCTCGCGTCAGCCGCTGTGGCTTGTTATCCTGTGGCAGTTGTGTCTGTGCCTGCAGTAACCCCCCGCCCGACAGGATCAGCACTGCTCAGCTGTGTGTCACGAGCCCTGTACTGGCAGCAGCTCATGGGGATTCCCCCTTAGCTCAAGTGGCGCAGGGCTCGGCTCATGGAAAGGTCTCCCCTGGCACAGCCAGCAGCAAGGCCCGGATCTGTGCTGACAGAGACGTGATGCCCCACGTGGCCCCTGCCTTGGTGTGCGGCTGGGGGTTCAAAGCACTGAACAGACACAGCTTCGCTCTTCGCGCTGGCAGTTCCTTGGGCGCCAGCACAGCTGAGGTTGGAACCCAGGAATCCTGACTCCCAGGCCTGCGCCTCCCCCCTCGCTGGCTGCTTGCACCCCAGATCCCGTGACGCTGCGGGCGAGCGGGTGATCTCCACGCCCGGTCCCTCGCTCCCCATTCAGACAGGGCCTCGGGGAGCGAGGCCTCAGCCAGAACTAGAACAGCTGGATTCCTGGCAATTAGCTCCGGAGCTGGGGCCTCGGCCGGCTGCCGGCAGCCCCGGGCTCTGTGTGTGTGTCAGGTCCGGCCCATGGCTAATCGCCTTGTGCTTGGTGTCTCTCCTGGTTTATTATCCCAGCCGGGCGGCTGGGGGAGTTGGGGACCCGCGTGCAGCAGTGCTGAACCCACCATGTTCCATCTCCCTGCACCGGGGCCGATGTGCTGGGGGGAGACAGGAGACTCGGGGCCTGTGGGAAGCAGGGAAGGGCAGTCACTGGGCTGGGGAGAGCCTGCACCCCAAGGGATGTGGGGGGAGTGAGGCTGTCATAATAGGGCTGGAGAAAGGCATATGGAAAAGGGAGGGGCCATGAATGTGGGTGTGGCTAAGGGGTGGAGGTGTGGCCATGGGAAGTGGGTGTGGCTAAGGGGTGGAGGTGGAGCTATGGGCCCAGCCTTGTCCCAAAGGGTTTTAACCTTTGGTTGAGATGAAAAAGGGAGGAGCCAGTGGAAGCGATGGGGGTGTGGCTATGGGATGTGGGGGTGGAGCCATGGGTGGGGGTGGGGCTGTCGGTGGGATTGCCTTGTCCCTGGCAGGTACAGCTGGTCTCCTAAAGGTTCAGAGCTGGATCCTGGCTCTGCACCTGCCTCAGCTACCAGAGAGGTGAGAGCCCCAGCCCCAGCCCAATCCGGGGTGGAAAATGCGTGGGGCTGAGTCCCTGGCCTGCTCTGGGGTGCTGCGAGCGCTAAGATCCCGGCTGGCCCGTGAGCACATGCTGGGGGGGGCGGGGGAGTCCCTGCAGCTCCTTTAATTTCTGACGTAGATCAGGCTGTACCTCGCAAGCAGGGGCTGAGGGGGACAGGGATGGGGTGTGGGGGGTGTGGGGTGCAAGCAGGGAGTGCAAGCGACTGAGGGGGGCAACCAGGGGGTGCAAGGGACCTGCTAATCCATTCCTCTGTGGAGGGGGGAAGGGAGAGGCCTTTGCAGCAGAGGGAGGGCTGGCGCCTCCCCAACGTCGCCACGTGGGGTTTATTTTGCCCCCCAGCCCCCCTCCCCCTGCCCTCACGCTGGCTTTGCGGGGTGGGGGATTAACAGATTAAACAAAACCGTCTTCAAACCCAGATTACAGCTTTTGCCGGCGGAGGCTGGCGGGGGGGATTCCGGCCCGGAGAGCAGGATTCAGAGCCATGGCTGGTGGTGGGTCTCCCCGCCCCGGGGTTACTGGATCAGTAGCTCAAAGAGGTCGGGGGGGGCGGAGGGGGACACTCTGCGTAGCCCTGGCGGGCTCCATGGCCTGGTGCCTGGGGCTGGCACATCTCACACACCCCCTGCCGCCCGCCTATGTGCCTCAGTGCAAGGACCCCCCCCAGGATGAGAAGGGAGCTTGGCCTCCATGGCTCATTTGGTCCCCAGGCAACAAGGGGGGCAGCTGGCACCAGCTGTGGTGCTGGGGGTGCCCCCTGCTGTCAGATGGGCTGAGGCCTGCATGGTGAGAGGCTCCGTGGCTCATTTCCATCCCCCCCCTGGCCTTCCCCCACAAATTGCTCCAGGCCATTCACCCCCCCCCCCCATGAACGCTTGAAGGCTGGATTTCCCAACTGGGCAGTGATGCCCTTGGGGCCCGTTCCTGGGGGATCCTGGCAGGATGCAGCCCGGGAGGGGGTCGCAGAGAGAGGGAGCTGGGCTGAGGTGCTGGGCTCATGGGGGAGGGATAATCTGAGGGGTCTGGGCGGCTCCCCCCCCCAATACACACTTCCCCAAGGCTCTGCGGAAGGGAGCCTGGCACCTGAGATGGACCCATGGGGAATGGTGCCATGCTGGATGGCGAGGGGAAGAAATGGGGCGGATCACTCCAGATTGGACCCACACTGGACCCACTCAGGATCACTCCAGATTGGACCCACTTCTGTGTGCAGGGTGGGGTAGGGGGCCAGCAGTCAGAGCCCCCGTGCCCGGTGCTGGCTCCCACCCTGTGACGCTCCTCGGGTCTCTGCTCTGCTCGCCCCCCCCCCCCCCCGCAGATGCAGAGGCTTAAGCGCTCACTGTCCCTCAAGACCATCCTGCGTAGCAAGAGCGTGGAGAACTTCTTCCTGCGATCCAACAGCGAGCTCAAACTCCCCTGCGAGGTGCTGCTCAGCCCCCCGACACCCTTGCCGCCCCCGTCCCCGCCGCCGATGCCCATCGAGGCCGTCCTGCCCCGGGCCGAGCAGTCGCCCATCGCCTGCCACCAGACCCTGGCACCCCTCAAGCCCCTGCGAACACACAGCTTCCAGGAGCACGTCTTCAAGAAGCACAGCCCATGCGAGATGTGCCACCAGCTCATCGTAGGTGGGTGCCGCGGGCCCTCGTTCCCGAGGGAAGGGACGTGCTGCTACTCCGGCCCCCGGGTTCCCCCCTCCGCCGATGCCCCTCAATCCCAGCCCCCCTGCTTTCCCAGCCTGGGCTCCCCCATCCCCACCCAGCTCTGCCCCTCGATCCCAGCCCACAGGCCCCTGCTTTCCCAGCCTGGGCTCCCCCATTCCCACCCAGCTCCGCTCCTCGATCCCAACCCACAGCCCCCCTGGTTTCCCAGCCTGGGCACCCCCATCCCCACCCAGCTCCGCCCCTCGATCCCAGCCCACAGCCCCCCTGCTTTCCCAGTCTGGCTCCCCCATCCAGCTCTGCCTCCACCCCTCGATCCCAGCCCACAGCCCCCCTGCTTTCCCAGCCTGGGCTCCCCCATCCCCACCCAGCTCCGCCCCTCGATCCCAGCCCACAGCCCCCCTGCTTTCCCAGTCTGGGCTCCCCCATCCAGCTCTGCCTCCACCCCTCAATCCCAGCCCACAGCCCCCCTGCTTTGCCAGCCTGGGCACCCCCATCCCCACCCAGCTCCGCCCCTCAATCCCAGCCCACAGCCCCCCTGCTTTCCCAGCCTGGGCTCCCCCATCCCCACCCAGCTCCGCCCCTCGATCCCAACCCACAGCCTCCCTGCTTTGCCAGCCTGGGCACCCCCATCCCCACCCAGCTCCGCCCCTTGATCCCAGCCCACAGCCCCCCTGCTTTCCCAAACTGGGCTCACCCATGCCCACCTAGCTCCGCCCCTCAATCCCAACCCACAGCCCCCATGCTTTCCCAGCCTGGACACCCCCATTCCCACCCAGCTCCGCCCCTCGATCCCAGCCCACAGCCCCCCTGCTTTCCCAGCCTGGGCTCCCCCATCCCCACCCAGCTCCGCCCCTCGATCCCAGCCCACAGCCCCCCTGCTTTCCCAGCCTGGGCTCACCCATCCCCACCTAGCTCTGCCCCTCAATCCCAACCCACAGCCCCCATGCTTTCCCAGCCTGGGCACCCCCATTGCCACCCAGCTCCGCCCCTCGATCCCAGCCCACAGCCCCCTTGCTTTCCCAGCCTGGGCTCCCCCATCCCCACCCAGCTCCGCCCCTCGATCCCAGCCCACATCCCCCCTGCTTTCCCAGCCTGGGCACCCCCATCCCCACCCAGCTGTGCCCCTCGATCCCAGCCCACAGCCCCCCTGCTTTCCCAGCCTGGGCTCCCCCATCCAGCTCTGCCTCCACCCCTCGATCCCAGCCCACAGCCCCCTGCTTTCCCAGCCTGGGCTCCCCCATCCCCACCCAGCTCCGCCTCTCCATCCCAGCCCACAGCCCCCCTGCTTTCCCAGCCTGGGCTCCCCCATCCAGCTCTGCCTCCACCCCTCGATCCCAGCCCACAGCCCCCTGCTTTCCCAGCCTGGGCTCCCCCATCCCCACCCAGCTCCGCCCCTCGATCCCAACCCACAGCCCCCCTGCTTTGCCAGCCTGGGCACCCCCATTCCCACCCAGCTCCGCCCCTCGATCCCAGCCCACAGCCCCCCTGCTTTCCCAGCCTGGGCTCCCCCATCCAGCTCTGCCTCCACCCCTCGATCCCAGCCCACAGACCCCCTGCTTTCCCAGCCTGGGCTCCTCCATCCCCACCCAGCTCCGCCCCTGAATCCCAGCCAACAGCCCCCCATCTTTCCCAGCCTGCTCTCCCCCATCCAGCTCCGCCTCCACCCCTCGATCCCTGCCCACAGCCCCCCTGCTTTCCCAGCCTGGGCTCCCCCATCCCCACCCAGCTCCGCCCCTCGATCCCAGCCCACAGCCCCCCTGCTTTCCCAGCCTGGGCTCCCCCATCCAGCTCTGCCTCCACCCCTCGATCCCAGCCCACAGCCCCCTGCTTTCCCAGCCTGGGCTCCCCCATCCCCACCCAGCTCCGCCCCTCAATCCCAGCCCACAGCCCCCCAGCTTTCCCAGCCTGGGCTCCCGCATCCAGCTCCGCCTCTGCCCCTCGATCTCAGCCCAGCCCCCTGCTTTCCCAGCCTGGGCTCCCCCATCCCCACCCAGCTGCGCCCCTCGATCCCTGCCCACAGCCCCCCTGCTTTCCCAGCCTGGGCTCCCCCATCCCCACCCAGCTCCGCCCCTCAATCCCAGCCCACAGCCCCCCAGGTTTCCCAGCCTGGGCTCCCCGATCCAGCTCCGCCTCCACCCCTCGATCCCAGCCCACAGCCCCCCTGCTTTCCCAGCCTGGGCTCCCCCATCCCCACCCAGCTCCACCCCTCGATCCCAGCCCATAGCCCCCTGCTTTCCCAGCCTGGGCTCTCCCATCCCCACGCAGCTCTGCTGATGCCCCTTAATCCTGCCCTGAAGCCCGCCTGCCATTCCAGCTCTGAGCTTCATTCCTCTCCCTCCTTGATCTTGCAGAGAGGGTGCCCTCTGGGTGGGGCTCTTTCTGACAACCCCCTCCCCACAATGCACACAGGAAAGCCTAACAGACTGCGATCCTGCCCTTTCCTTCCCGGGTCTCCCCGCAAGGTCTATCTCTGCTCCGAATCCTGGTCACCCTCGTGCCCCTCCCACAGTGAGACCCCGTGGGGAATTTTCTAAATGCTTCCCCTGCCCCATCCCCACCCCCGGCCTCTCTCACCGCCCCCTCTGCGTGCTCGGTGTATTGCAGGCAATTCGAAGCAAGGCCTGCGGTGTAAAACGTGCAAGGTTAGCGTGCACCTGTGGTGCTCGGAGGAGGTCTCGCACCAGCAGTGTCCCGGCAAGACGGTAAGCGCCCACCGAGCTGTCCCGGGGCGGGGGGGGCATCACCCTCCTCTGCCGTGCCCCATTCCCTGGCGGGAGGATAGGCGGGTGCACGCCACTGCTGTCCGGAGCATCGCGCACACGTGTGCCCTTCCGCAGACCTGGAACGCTACCGCCCCCTGCTGGCACCAGCGCTTGCCAAGTGGGGGTGCTGCAGTGGGTCAGCTGGGCCGGGGTTTTTGCTCTGGGAGCTCGAGTCCTGACTCCTAGTCCTACAGTCACCCCCGTGTGCCTGGTGGTATCTGTATGGCCCCTTGGGGGGCGGGGGTAAGTGAGGCTGCTCTGGAGGTGCCTCTGAGTCTGGGCTACCACAGCAGTGGGGTGGGTGGGTGACCCGCTGGCTATGGGGCCACAGGCGGACCGAGGGGCTTGTCCCCCACCCCCATTTCTTTCCCTCTTTCCTTCCTCTCCTGCCAGGCCACCTCCTTCCGACGCAACTTCAGCTCCCCTCTCCTGGTGCAGGAGCATCAGCAGGGCAGCTCCAAGGAGTCACCCCCTGCAGGTGAGACCCCCCTGCCCCTGTCCCACTGGAGTAGTGTGTGTGTGTGGGGGGGTGTCAGCCATACGAATCCTCAGAGTCCCTTTATCCGGATCCACCAAATGCCAGCTGCAGCAGGGGGGGCGTGACCGGCCCTGGGGAGGGGTCTCTGGGGGTGGTGCTGGAGCAGTAGGGGGGACCCCAGGGATGTTCTTGGGGTACTGATCCCTTCAGAGGGGAAGGGAGGGGATTACAGATAGAGTGACAAGAAAGCAAGCGTAAAAAATCAAGATGGGGATGGAGGGGTAATAGGCACTGATATAAGACAAAGCCCCAAATATTGGAACTGGCCCTATAAAATCGGGACATTGGTCACCCTACCTGCAGCCCTTGCAAGGAGAGAGGGTTAAGCGGATCCTGGGACCATCTGTGGTAAGCTCCTCCCCCTTATGTAGCAAGCTCCTCCCCCTCGTGCAGGGTCTCCCAGCACATGGTTGGGTTACAGGCTGGCTCGGGATCCCTGACCCTTCCCCGTCCCATTCCCCCCGTCTCCACAGGCCCCAGCGGGAAGGTGGATCCCATCTACGAGACGCTGCGTTATGGCACCTCGCTGGCCCACCTGAACCGCTCCAGCAGCACCTCGGAGTCACCCACCAGGAGCCTGGTATGTGCCAGGGCAGGACGGGGGCACTGAGCCGAGCCCAGCCCAGGCGTGTCATGGGACCCTGCACCGGTTGATCATCCCAGCCCCCATCTTGGGCCCGGGTCGCAAGCCCCAGCCGCACGCCACGGCCAGGAGACTCTGCGGTGGGCGAGGGCGACATGCATTCGGCTGGACCCCCTAGAGGAGGGAGGGGACGGCACTCGGGGGTGGGGGTAGGGAGATTGCTGCGGGAGGGGTGCAGCTGGTGCTGGGGAGGAGCGGGGGCAGTGCTGGAACAGCCCATCCAACCCCTGGTGTCTCTGTCTTGCCTAGAACGAGAAAGAGGAGGCCGGGGAGGACGCAGACGGCAGCACGGAGGAGAGCCACGGTGACAGCAGTAAGCGTGGGGAGGGGGATGGGGCAGGGGTGGCGCTGTCCCTTTAATAGAGCCCACGCCCACTCCCCCCAAGGGCCCTGGCCCCGGGGCGACGTGGACGTGGGGCTGATTCTCTCCCTCTCTCTCAGTGTTCACGGCCTGCCCCGAGGGTGAAGGTCCCGGCTCAGAGGAGAAGAGCCCTGAGCAGCAGGTGAGCTGCCCCCCAGGTCCCCCCACAGTTGCTCCCCAGGCACCTGCTGGCTCCTGTGTCCCTGCCAGCCCATCCCCCATCCTCCCACTGCCCCGAGCTGGCTCCCATGTCGCCAGAGACCCTCCCCTTAAATCCTGCCAGCTGCATGGAGCTGCCCCCCAGGCCCACCCCAGGGCCATGGCTGGCTCCTTCCCCCGACTCTGGGTCGGCTCCGCTCCTGTTCCTTGCAGCCCTGACTCCTTCCACTTGCCGCTGGGGTGGGGATCCCCTGGCTCCTTGAGGTGCCCTTGTACCCCAAGGGATGGCCCAACCAGCTCCCTGCACCAGGGCGTGTGGGTGGGGATGGGGCATGGGGGGCATGAGCCATGGGGCGCAGGCCATGGGCAATGGGGCGTGGGCTGTGGGCTGTGGGTGATGGGGCGCGGGTTGTGGGGAACATGAGTCCAGCTCGGGCCCGTCCCTGTCCGGCAGTGACTCTGGGCTTGGGGCCCTCGCTCTCTGTCGCTGCAGGCTGCCGGGGGCTCCTCGCGGAAGGACGTCTCCCCCATGTACTCCTACGTGGCTCTCTACAAGTTCCTGCCCCAGGAGCACAACGACCTGCCCTTGCAGTAAGTGCCCGCCCCCTAGGGGGCAGCCGTGAGCATGGGGGCAGAGCACGCTAGCAGTAGTCCCTGCAAAGCTGGCGTGTTGGAGCCAGGGGGAGGGGGGCTGCCCTGAGTCCCCGTGGGGCAGCCCCAGGAGGGAGCTGTGGGCAGGTGTTGGCCCCTCACTGACTCTGACTGGGCTGGCTGAGGAGTGGGGAGTGGGGGATTGCGCCAGGCAGATGTGCCAGGGTCTCGGCTCAGTGTGGCCCTGGGGGTGGTGCTGGTAGGGCACCCCCGGGCACGGGGCAGAGAATGGGGGGCAGCCATCTCCTCGCCAGCTGCCCTGTGGTGGACAGTGATGCGGGGGACGGGAGGCTGTACGGGGCTGGGATATCCCGCCCCCTCCAGGTTAACACCACCCTGTCCCCGTATCTCTGTCCCGCCCAGACCCGGAGACAGGATCATGCTGGTCGATGACTCCAATGAAGACTGGTGGAAGGTCAGTGAGAGCGCCTGGGGGCTGTGAGGAGGGGGTGGGGGTCGGGGAGGGTGCACAGGGCTGGGGGACAGTAGCGGGCTGGGCAGGGAGGGCTCAGGGGTTCTGGGGTCTTGGAGAAAGAGGCCAGAGATTCCAAAGAGGGGGCCCCCCAAGCCCACATCAGCCCCCCCCCCAAGCAACTGCCTGCCCTGCCCCGCCCCACTCCCCCGGGCTGGGGGGCAGGGCTACTGCATTTACTGCGGGCAGTGAGGGGCCGCTGGGAAGGAAATAAATGGCGCCATAAACCTATCGCGGAAGCCAGCCAGCGAGATGCTGCAGCAGCCGCCCTGTGCCGGGGCGGGGGCTGGAAGGGGGAGGGGTGCAACAGCCTCACATGCAGCCCCCCGGCACAGGGCAGATGGGGGGGCAGATCGAGTGGTGGGAGGTGGGCATGATGGGGAGGGTGGAGGGACAGATCAAGCCGGGCTGGGGCAGGAGGAAGGGTTAACTCAAGACATGGTGACTGGGAACTGGGGTCTACACGCCCTTCACCCTGGTGTCGCCCCCTGGGGTCCCTGCCCCCCGGGCTTCACTGGCGACCCCCATCCCCCGTCCTGGGTGGGATGCCCCCCCACATCGCCGTGGCAGGGCTGGGTCCTGACTGGCGAGTCCCCCGTGCTGTGCCACGTCCGGACGCCACCCTCTGCCCTCGGAGCAGGTGGGCAGGCTCCACGCACGCCCCGGCGCACGCACACCCCGCAGCCCCCGGCCGTGCGGACGCACATCGGGCTCCCTCTCCCGGTTGCCATGGGGACGGACCCCCCCAGCTGACGTGGCAGCTCTGAGAGCGTGGGTGCCATGCCGCGCGGCTGGCCCTGGCCGCCTGCCAGCAGGGTGGGGTCGGGGGCAAACCCTGCCCTGTCCGTCCCCCCCCTCCCCAGGGACCCCCGCGGGCCTCAGCTGGGTGCGCTGGTTTCCTGCCCTTCCGTCCCTACAGCCCACGGGCCGTGTTAACGTGTTACTGGGGGGGGGGCAGGTGTCAGGCAGCTCCGCGTGGGTGTGTGATGGGCAATGCTGTGGGGGGGTGTTGGGTGTTGGGCAGTGTGTGTGTGTGTGTTGAGCAGCGCTGTGTGTGTCGGTGTGTGCATTGGGCTGTGTGTGTGTGTGTGTTGGGCAGTGCTGTGTGGTGTGGGTGTGTGCGTTGGGGATGTGTGTGTGTGTTGGGCAGTGCTGTGTGGTGTGGGTGTGTGCGTTGGGCTGTGTGTGTGTGTGTTGGGCAGTGCTGTGTGGTGTGGGTGTGTGCGTTGGGCTGTGTGTGTGTGTGTGTTGGGCAGTGCTGTGTGGTGTGGGTGTGTGCGTTGGGGATGTGTGTGTGTGTTGGGCAGTGCTGTGTGGTGTGGGTGTGTGCGTTGGGCTGTGTGTGTGTGTGTTGGGCAGTGCTGTGTGGTGTGGGTGTGTGCGTTGGGGATGTGTGTGTGTGTTGGGCAGTGCTGTGTGGTGTGGGTGTGTGCGTTGGGCTGTGTGTGTGTGTGTTGGGCAGTGCTGTGTGGTGTGGGTGTGTGCGTTGGGGATGTGTGTGTGTGTTGGGCAGTGCTGTGTGGTGTGGGTGTGTGCATTGGGGATGTGTGTGTGTGTTGGGCAGTGCTGTGTGGTGTGGGTGTGTGCGTTGGGCTGTGTGTGTGTGTGTTGGGCAGTGCTGTGTGGTGTGGGTGTGTGCGTTGGGCTGTGTGTGTGTGTGTTGGGCAGTGCTGTGTGGTGTGGGTGTGTGCGTTGGGGATGTGTGTGTGTGTTGGGCAGTGCTGTGTGGTGTGGGTGTGTGCATTGGGGATGTGTGTGTGTGTTGGGCAGTGCTGTGTGGTGTGGGTGTGTGCGTTGGGCTGTGTGTGTGTGTGTTGGGCAGTGCTGTGTGGTGTGGGTGTGTGCGTTGGGCTGTGTGTGTGTGTGTTGGGCAGTGCTGTGTGGTGTGGGTGTGTGCGTTGGGCTGTGTGTGTGTGTGTTGGGCAGTGCTGTGTGGTGTGGGTGTGTGCGTTGGGGATGTGTGTGTGTGTGGTAGGCAGCACGAGTGTTGCGGTGTGCGTGTGACACACAGCTGAACTCTCCCAGGCGATGGAGCTGCAGTCTAATAACCACACCTGCCCCCCCCACACACACACACACCTGGGAAGCTCCTTCTCTGGGGCCTGCCCTCTGCAGTTGCCCCCCTCCCAGCTCCTCCTCCCCTGGTTAAACTGGCCACATGTCCCCCTTGGCGGGGGATGCCAAGAGGGACCCGCCAGCGTGACCAGGCGATGGGGGGCGGATAATGGGCCATGGAGTTGCTGAGTGTGGGGGCTGGGTTCATGGCCTGGCTGGGAATTGGATCTCAAGCCCTTACCCTCAAGGCAGTGCCAGCTGGGGGCACCGGGCTGGGCTGGAGCCCTGCCCCTTAGAGGCACCGCCCCAGCTGCCCCCCCGGTTCTGGAGCCCGGAGCCTCCTTCTCCCAGCCCAGCCCAGCCACAAGCTGCCATCGTCTTGGGGCTCTGCGGTGCGTCGGCCCTAGGGCCCAGCGCAGGGGTCTCCATGTGGTGGGGCAGCGGGGGGCAGGTGCAGTCTGGTGGGCCGTTGACCTCACGGCCCCAACTTAACCTTACAGGGCAAGATTGGCGACCGAGTGGGCTTCTTCCCGGCCAACTTCGTGCAGAGAGTGCGCCCGGGCGAGAGCGTCTGGAAGTGCTGTCGGCCCTTCTACGGGAACAAGGAGCAGGGACAGATGAGCCTCAAGGAGAGCCAGGTATGGGGGGGGGTCGGTGCTGGGGGGCAGAACAGGGGAGGTCTCAGCGGGGCAGCCTGTGCTGGCAGAGCGGGGCTGGGCTGGGCTGCAGAATAAGGAAGCGGGGGGGGGAGTCTGTGCTGGGGGTGGAAGGAGGTGGGGGGGGGTCTGTGATGGGGGACAGAGTGGGATGGGGGTGTCTGTGCTGGTTGGGGTCTGTGCTGGGGGCATTAGGGGGGTCTGTGCTGGGGGGGCGGAGTGGTGGGGATCTGTGCTGGTGGGGAGCATAGGGCGTGCGCTGCGGGGATGCGGGGGACCCCAGTGGGGAGGCCAGCGACGTGTTGAGATGTCCCCGTGGCCAGTGGGTCTAGTTTAGCCTCCCACCCCCACCCCCCGGGGGGCTGGCGCTCGTGGGAGGCTGCTGTGGAACCGGGACCGGGACGCTCCGTGTGCTCCGGCCCCTCCAGCTCCCGGGGCCACGTGGGCGGCCCCCCTCCTCTTCTCCGGGGGGCTACTGGAGCCAACCCCAAGCCGTGGCAGATCCCTAAGCCTCCCCAAAGGAGGGTGTCGGCTGTCCCCATGCTCCGCCTCCTGCTGCCCCCCAGTCCCGGCCACCCACCGTCCTGCCGCCCAGAGACAACAGCCCGCAGGGGCTGGGCCCTGGAGATCAGCGCATCTCTGGCCGAGGCACCTGCTCGGATGCACGCCGGGGTCAGATACTTTGGGCTGGAGACTTGGCCGAGAGATGCCAGGGGGACAAACCCTTCGGAGCAACCCCTGGGCTGCCCTCCCACTCAGTGGCAGCTTCCCAGCGGGGCTGAACTCCAAGCACCCAGGGCTCTTCCGGGCCCGACGGCCGGGACCCAGGTAAGGATCCTGAGCCCTCCCCCTGGAACACGAGAGCCTGGTACTGGGGAAGTTTCTGTCTCTGACCAGCCCCCGCAGCCCAGGAGTGGGCGATAGCCCAAGGCAGGATGTTTGCTGGGCTTTGAGAGCGAGCCAGGCCTAGGCCTCGAGCCCCGGTCGGAAGCTGTTACTTGGCAGTGGGGACCAGGGTTTTGGGGACACAAAGAGCTCCTCGCTGGCATCAGCCCCCGGCTTGCACTCTTGCTGCAACTGAATGAGTCAGTCTTGCCAGGCCGGGGTGGGCGAGGGACAGAGAGAGTGGCGGGGGGGCGGCGGGGAGTGTTCAAAAGACAGCTCAGAGTTCAAAGCGTTTCTTCTAGCCGATTCGCGTTATTGTGATGCCTTCCTCCATTTACCCTGCTGAGACCAAGAGCAGAATTGGGCCCCTCGTTCTCTAGCTAAGCCCTGGTTACTCCAGTTCCCTCCCTGGCATCTGATTGTAACACCCGCCCCTGGGGAAGTGAACGCCCGCCCTGCGGCGCTCAGAACAGCAATTAGCCTTTGCCGCTTGATCTAAGGCCCCAGCCCTTGCTGCTGGCTCCCGATCTCTGGATCAGGCACAGACGGGCCGGGGGGAGGAGGCTGCATGCTACTGACCAGTAGTGTGCATGGGCCCTGATCTAGCACCCTTCCCCCCACACCAGGCTATAGCCTCATTGCTCTGGCATGCGTCGAGCGTGTCCTGTTCTCAGCTGGCTTGTGCCGGATGCCTGGGTCCTGCTGGCATCATGCCCGACTCTCTCTCTCTCAGATCTGCGTTGGTGTGGGGAAGAGCAAGGAGATTGAGGGCTTCCTCAAGGTGACCAGCGGCAAGAAACGAGGCCTGGTGCCCGCCGACACCCTGACGGAGATCTGAAGGGAGCAACTAAGCCGTCTGACCCTCTTTCTCCTGGCAGCGGGGACAGGGCCTCTGTAGCCCGCCCCAGCCCAGCACTCACTAGCCTGCCCTTCACCGCTTCCCTGTGCTAGGAGCACCTTGGCTAATATCGTTTCCGCACCGGACTCAGAGGGGTTTCTTCTGAGGCTGACTACTCCCAGGTTGGCACCAATGCCATCTTGCTGGCCAGCAGAGGGCAGAAGCGTGGTGGGGGATTAATTCCCACCCTCCTGTCCAGGCTGAGCCTGCCTGATCCTACCCCCTCCGGCTTTGTTTTTGTAGCAGGGGTGACGGATTCCCCAGCAGCAGACGTGTCAATAGCCCCGCAGCGCAGCAAATGGCAGGAGATTCCCCCGGCTGCATCTAACCATTCTCCCCATCCCCGCCTTTGTCTTTTGCCTGGCGGGCAGCACTCCCTGGACTGAGCCATGAGCCGGCTGCAGGAAGATGACTCCAGATCCAGCTGGCCGGGATGCCGCAGGGAGGGGGCCTCAATCACTCATACTGCCCCCCCGGCTCCCAGTAGAAAGACACTGCTGCCCACGCCATCCCGCATGCGTATAATGTGTGGAAACCCAACGGCTCCTGGCTGGCCTTGTGGCTCCGAGGGGCATGTGGACTGTGTGTCGCGTCCGTCTGTCTGTCTGTGCGTGTATCCGTGTGTTAGTTTAATCGCCAGACCTCTTGGAAACCACGCGAATTTGTCCGTTAACCACTCAGGGCTGGGATCGTCCGTGTCAAAGCAAGGGGGCAGGCCTGCGTCTTCGGTGTGACCGAGGGGGAGGCGGGGGGCTTTCTCATGACTCGGCTCTTCCTCCCTGGAGGTTTCTTCTGCACCGGTGGCTCCTCCGTGGACTCATTTCCCCGACCTCAGGAATCTTCGGCCAGATCCACGGGAGACTCAGAGCGCGAGGCTTTCCCGGGCCCCTGTTATCCTTGGGGACCCATCCCTCTCTCCAGGGCGTTCCCTGCCCATGCAGGGTCATTGCCAGCTCCTCCTCCCTCCCCCCATGGGCTTTGCCATCCCTTCCCTTGGCGGGCTGTGAACACCATCAGCCATTTCCCTGGCCTGCTCCAGGCCAGCTCTCTGGGCTTGCCCGCTGCTGGTCGTTCAGAGGGGGCGGGCACCAGGGGGGGAGGGGTGGTGCATTGCTTCCCCTCCCCCGTTCGAGCTCTTTAGGATGCCAGTCCTTGTCTCTTCTCTGCATTCCCCCCTTCAATACAGCCCCCCACCCCCAGATCATCTCTGCAGCCCCTCCCCGTGGCCGCGGTTCAGGTGGGTCAACAGCCCAGCCTCACCCTCCCACTGGCTCTGTCTGGTTGTCACTGGAGCACCGGAGGGGCGCTACGGAGCACGGATGTGGGGCAGAGCTTGTCTCCTGGGAGGGGTGACCCCTTCCCGAAGGGTGACCCCTTCCCCAACTTGGGGCCATTCCGCGCTAGATTGCTGGGGAAGGGTTCCCAGGAACACACTATGGGCAGATCCCTGGGATTCCCTTCGTCCTGGTGCCCTGCAGCAGCCACAAGCAGGGGCCACCTCCTCAACGCTCCCCTGGCACCAGCCACGAACCGCCCCCCCCAGCCCCCTCCCCAATGTGCACACACAATCACTGCAGCCTGACAGGGGGAACTGAGGCAAAGCTGCCCCACTCCCAGATCAACTCACCTAAGCAATAATGTCCGGCGCCGGTCTGGACCCAGGGTTGTGGCATGTCACCTGTACATAGAGGATGCATGAGAGCTCGGCCATCGGCCTGGGTGACCTAGTTCCACATTAAATGTTACTATGTCGCATTCATGACCGCGTTGGGTGGTTTGTCTCTGGGGCAATGGGGATGGCTTTCTGACGAGGGACCCCCACTCTGCCCTGTCGTTAGCCCATGAGCGTGTGACTAGTCCTTTGCCCGCCTACGGCATCTGAGGCCCCTCAGACACCCTCCCCTCACCAGGGCACACAGGCTTTTCCAGCCCCCTTCTGGGTGGGGATACTGAGGCATGGAGCGGCGAGAAGGACTTGGGTGGCCGTTAGAGCTGGGAAAGGTCACTAGGGCTGGTTTGCCTTGCCTAAGAGTGTCAGCCTCAGGAGTAGAACCCAGGAGTCCTGGTTTATAGTCCCCTAGTCTAACCCCAGAGCAATGCACCTTCCTAGCCCTGGAAAAGATGGATTTTCCTGCTTTAATCATTGCACCATGCTTTTCCCTGGAGCTGGGCCTAGAATCCAGGAGTCCTGGCTCCCAGCAGCCCGCTATATCCAATAGATTGCATGCCCCTCAGAGCATCCCATGCCTCCTGTTCTAACCACTAGACTGTCCTGCTGCCCTGGTCCTGTGCGACAAGCACCTGGCACTGCCCGGCCCTGGGAACTCTGTTACACAGCGGCGGGGGGGGAGCACTGGGTGCTTCAAACCAGGATCAAGGGAACCCAGGGCAGGACTGGCCCAGTGTGGAGGGGAGGGGGGGCTGTGGGGTGGGACTGGAGGGGGCAGCAGCAGAGCTGGGAGTAGGGGACAAGGTTGCGGAGCATTGGGACAAGCTGAGTTGGGAGGGTGGGAAGAGCTCAGCACTGGAATGGGGGGACAGTGGGGAGGCTTGGGGGGCAGCAGCAGAGCTGGGGGGTGAGGAGCCTGGGGCTGGACTAGCAGGGGACTCCAGGGTGGGGTCGAGGGGCATTGCCAGGAGAGCATGGCACCCTGGATGGGACTGGCTCGTGTGGCGGGTCTCGGATGGGAGGGGGGGCGGTCAGACAGAGGGGCGTCGATCAGTAGCGGGGTGGGACTTAGCAGAGCACCTGCCTGCGCCATCCCAGCCTCGCGGAGTCGGGCGCTCGGCGCTGAGCTAAGAGCAGACAACCCCAGGAGCCCGTGCGTGAGGCTGGTGGGTGCAGAAAGGCCTCACAGCCTGGTGCTAAGAGCCTGCGAGGGCTGCCCGGTCGCTGTCTTTCACGAGTCCCCGGCCTCAGCCAGTGTGGGGTGGCAGCCTGGCTCCTGGGGAGCCCCCCAGCCTGGCACACGGCAGAACTAGGGCATCTTCCAAGGTAATTTGGGGGGGGGGGCAGGGGCACGTGTCACTCCATCATCCATTGAGCGTCCCGGGCCGTGCAGACAGGCTGGCCTGCGGGGAGCCTTTGTCTGAGCGATATCGAGAGCGTGGCGGGATTGGAAGGTTGCTGGGCCTGCACCCTCCTCCTGCAGCATCACGGCCCTGCTCTGGCAGGATGCCTGGGTTCGTTTCCAGTCTCCGGCTGGGAAGGTGGTGGCAGGGTTAGGGTACGGGCATGGGCGAGCAGGATGCCTGGGTTCTAGCCCCACAGCTTGATAGGAGTGGGGTTTTGGATTAGGGCAAGAGGTTTAGGCATCAGGACTCCTGGGTTCTGACCCTGGCTTCCTGGATGACCTTGGCCAAGTCACTTGACCTCGCTGTGTTGTGGAGAGGCTACAGGGTCCCAGGCACGAGCAAGGTTAGCTCCCGCTCAGCTTGGCCTTGCCCCCGCTGCTTTGTCCCAGCTTGATGAGAGGATTACAAAAAAGCCCCCACAATGTCTCTGCCCAGCACGTCCGCCTAAGTGCTGACTGGGCCGGGGGTGGGTGGGTGGGTAGTAGCCTGGCAAGGCTCGGCGTTCATCTTAATACCCTGCTGCACGTCCATAGCAGGCATTTTACAAATGAGGAAACTGAGGAACAGGGGGGTGGGGGGCGTCCCCTAAGTTGCCCAAGGTTCCACAGGTAATAAGTAGCAAAGCTAGGAATAAAACCCAGGAGTCCTGGCAAGCAGGTGCCTGCTCTAGTCCCTATCTAGCTTATATGGCCTCTGTTACCCTGAGCACCTCACGTGCTTTAATGCCGCACTGCTGGGAAGCAGGACAGGGCTAGTAGTGCCTTCATACAGATGGGAAACTGAGGCACAAAGAAGCTAAGTGACTTGGCCAAGGTCAGGGAGTCTGTGGTAGAGCAGGGACTTGATCCTGGGTCCCAGGCTAGTCCTCTAACCACTAGACCCACTCCCCTCCTGGAGCTGCAGCTAGAACCCAGGAGGCCTGAGTCCCAGCCACCTGCTCTAAACAGAAGATCCTGGGGTGGGGGTGGGGCCCTGGGCTGTGGGGTGGGTGAGGGGCCTGGGATAGCTGCAGGGGACGGGGGGATGCAGAGACCTGAGCTCCTTGGAAGGGGCCCAGGATTGCGGCTCAGCCAGGAAGGAACTGAACTGTCCCCTAACAAAGCCTTGCCGGGGCAGGGAGAGCGAGGCAGGTGGCCGGTGACAGCAGAGCAATGACTTAATTAGCCCGGGTAATTCGATCTGTTCCGGCAGGGACAGGCCAGTGATGCTAGAGCCAGCCTGGGGGCTGCAGATGGGGCCGTGGGGACACCGGACTCCTTAATGGCCTTTGCCAGCGCCGGCCCTGCCTGTGGGATTGGGGGGGAGGGGGGGGCATTGTCTGCAGGTTACTGTGACTGAGCGGAGACACACACCCCCCCCGGCCCAAGGCCTCAGCCAAAGGCCCCCAGCCCCCCCTTCTCCACCGTGGGCTGAGCCTTGTCCCCTGGGGACGCTTGGCTCAGACTCAGTGGCCCGACCCTAGGCTGGGTGAGAAGCACTTTCCTGGCTCTGGGGCTTGGCAGTTCACAGAGCTTTGGTCCCAGCGATCCATCATTCTGCTATCACCCCATCCCGTCCACACCTGTCGCTCTATCCAGCCCTAGAGCTACCCTGCTAGCTAATCTAACCTGGCCACCCAGCCCCATACACACTCTCTAACCTGCCCATCACCCTGGTATCTGCCTGGCTTGAGCTCTCACTCATTATCGCCCCCCACACTGCTCTGGCACGATGGTGTTTGTGCTAGCCCCCAGTGGCAGGGCGGGTGTTGGCAAGCGAACCCTAGCGCCCGCCCCGTCCTTCGCAAGTGACCTCTCCCTTCGGAATGGCCCGGCTCGCTCCTGCCTGCCCAGACCTCTTATGACCTGGATGGCAGGGCAGGGGGTTGAAACCCACCTTTGACATTTACAGTTTGAATTTTCCAGGTGGGGAAACTGAGGCAGCTTGAGGCCAGAGCCCCTGTGACCTCGGGGCCAGGGGATGTTCCAGTGATGCGTGATGATGCACGAGCACAGGAAGGCCATTGGAGCCAGACTGGGGCTTGCGCCCTAGCCCAGTCGCAGTGGGGATCTCTTCCCTAAATGCCCCGTGCCCCACTGAAACCAGCCAACCGCTGAGCCATGGGGTAGGGACTGGGGGTGGGGAAGCTGATTTGCATTTGGGACCAGCATGCTCTTCCCCACATTGCCCTTCTCGGACCCCCCCCCCATCCCAGAAAACCCACTGCCACAGCTGGGTGGAAAGGCCAAGGTGTGAATGGGTCGTGGTGCCTGGAGCACCTCCCAGAGACCAGCGTGGGGCACTGCCTTGCCCTATGGAGAAGAAGAGCCCTTGGAGGCTGGCAATCCAGCCCCTGTGCTAGATTGCCTCAGCGAGAGCAATACAAAACTCCCGGAATATTTCATAGCCCCGGCCCACCCCCGAGCAAAAGGCCTCCTGGCTCCCGTGCTGAGGGGCCCAGGCTGGCTCCCTGACAGCAAAGCACTCGTCTCTCTGCGCTGTGCCGTGAGCAGCGGAAAGCGGTGTAGGACCGGGTCTGGGCAGCTCCTCTGGGCCGCGAGATAAAAGGGGCTGTGGGGTGGGGGGTAGCTGGATGAGGCAGGTGGCACCAGGCCAGGTGTGCGCTGAGTGGCACGGGCCTGCGTTCTCTGCCCACTGGGTGTCTGGATGTCTGCCTGATCTGGTCATGCAGGTGTCCCAGCCTGGAGGCCAGCTATGCATGTCTGGTAATCCTGGGCGTTCCAGATGTGCACATCTGGTAATCCTGGGCGTTCCAGCTGTGCACATGTGGTAATCCTGGGCATTCCAGCTGTGTGTGCATGGTAATCCTGGGCATTCCAGCTGTGTGTCTGGCACTCCTGGGGGTTCCAGATGCCCGTCTGCCCCAGCTAGGTGTGTGACGCACACGTGGAGATTCTGGCCTCCGGCCCGGCGTGCATGGTGTCGCAAAGTCTGGATCCCATTTGTGTAGGTGGCCTTGTGTAGGTGCCAGAGCCCAGCTGGGCGTGGATTATAGTCCTGGGGATTCTGGCTCCCAGCTGTGGGTCTGGCACCCCACTGCAGCTTGTGTCAGGCTCTGACCGCTGCTGTGAGGAACACCCGGCTCAGCACATCCTTTGCGGTAAGACTAACGCACACACACGTGCAAATGTACATGTACAGACATGCCCACGGACAGACACACACAGAAATACACCCCCTCCACACACTCAGACGCCCCCCAGAAGCAGAGAGACACCCCCCCGCAACAAACACACCCACACATGCGATTTGTTTGCACTCAACATGTCTGTGGCGAGGCCCCCAGCGTTCCTGTCCCCGTTTCTGAAAGCCGGGCAATACACTGTATTCCAGGGTTAATAATTCATCATTCATTCCAGTGGGTTGATTTGTCTGTTAGGTCGCCAGAGGCCCGAACCCCAAATTCAGATCTGGGTTCAGATTCCAGCCTCCCCCTGGGGTTCTGATCCAGGCCTTGGACTGGGTCCCATTTCCAGGATTACTGGGATTGTTTCGAACCTCTCTCTAACCCAATGAAAGCCGCAGGATCGGCTCCATTTCCCAGCCATCAAAGCCGCGAATGCTGTGAATCACAGCAGGGAAATGCGCTCGGAGGAACGGACATCACATTAAATCCATCTCCGGGGAGTTCAGACGCCACGTCCGCAACATGCCTCGAAGGTTTGCAGCACAGGGCAGCGAGCACAGGGCAACAGGCGCACTGCCTGGGGTGGATGGGGCTGGAGCATGACCTGACCCCACAGCTCCTTTTCCTCTACCCCCTGGCAGCTGTTGGAGCAGACGTGAGACTCAGCGAGCAGGTGCTGTGTTTGCCATGGCCCAATCCTTCCCCACTGGAGTCAATGAGATGGGAGCCAGCTCACAGCCCAGGCAGCTGCTTGGCAATTACACGGCACATCTTCCCCGCTAACGAGGCCGACAGGCGCTGGGTAAACCCCTGAGAGGCTGACTGCCCTGAGAACAGCCACAGTCCTGCAATGAAGGAGAAACCCCGATAGAGGAGACAGCTCCCCCCTACAACAGCGAGTGACAGGCATGCGACAGCAACAAAGCACCAACCAACAGTTGGCTCACCCTCGGAGGCAAGTCGGCATCAACAGCCCCAGATGGGGAAACTGAGGCACAAAGGTGCGCACAGACACTTAGGGAGGCAGGGCGAGAAGTCAGGGAGTCCTGGCTCCCAGGCCATGCGCAGTCCGCTGGTGCTGATCAGTGCTAGGGCGAGCCAGTCCCAGGCACCGCCCGGTCGGGAGATCCCAGAGCTCTGCATACATGTGTCAGAGTAGGCCATATCTTCGTGCCGGTGTCATGGTGCCCACCTTCCCCCTGAGGTGGTGAAGCAGGGGCATTGCTTGGCTGCCCAGGAAGGGGGGGGGGCGCTGCTGCGTGGCACCGCCCCTTTCATGCCAAGCGGAGTGGGGACAGAGTCTGGAACTGCCTGTGTGGAAGTGCATTGTGCTGTCCAGAGAGCCAGCCTAAGGCAGGCCTCTGGGGACCCCCAGCATCCTGGCCCCCAGGCTAGGAGATGACATTCCTCCAGCAGCTGCTTTCCCAGTCCCCTGGCTTGCTGCCCAGGGCTGCTCGGAGGACAGCGTTCCCAGCGCCTGGCTGCAGCCAGCCAAGATCTGCCCTGGCCCCATTACACCCCATGCCCCACCTCTGAGCCCTCCTGCTGGCTTTTCTTCACCAGGGGCTGCAGCTGAGCCTGGGGCAGGGGACTTGTGGCTGTTCCCACGGGCTCGCCCAGCCCAAACTCCTGGGGAGACTCGGCTCGGGGGCAGCACCCAAGCCCTGTGCTTTGGCTAAACCAAGAGCCCCCAGCACAGAGGCCACAATGCCTCATCGCCCTCCACAGTGCCTCAGTTTCCCCAGGAGGCAGCACACCCACCTTGCTCTCTTTGGCCATGCAGCGGGTTTCCCGCTTGGCTTCCCTGCCTGCTCCTGCTTTCTCCTGGCTCTGGGGCTGGCTTGGCCCCTGGCCGGGCAGCCGGCCCGCCCCCTGCCCTGTCTCCGCGCTGGCTCTCAGCTCTGCTCACAGAAGCCAGGTGGCCCCTCTTCCCGAGCAGCTGGCACGTGGGCACCATTCCCGGGAGCACAGGGCCTGTTGGGTTGGCATGGCACATGGAGAACGTTTGTGGCTCCAGGCTGAGCCCAGCTACCCTCCCACCCCTTGGGAGTGGCTGCGTGGCTTCAGGAGTTGGGGGGGCCCACGGGAGGAGGAGCTGAGGTGGGTAAACAGGAGCGAGAGGCCAAGAGCGGGTCTGGCTGTGCCCGGGTGGCCCCTCAGAGCTGGGTGTGGCTCGTGTTTCTGCTGGGAAAGGCTTGTTCCCATGGGTGGAGCTGAGTCAGGGCTGGGTTACGGAAAAGTACCAGGAGCCAGGAGGCAGCAAGGGCCCATCAGGCTGCGTTAGCGTCTCCGGCCTGGGCTGGGAATTTTCCATCATCTCATGTCACATCGCATTGATATTTACTTCCACTCATAGGACGGGGGAAGCAAAGCCACAGGGAGGCTCGATCGGTCTCAGCAGCTGCTTGGAGGGCGGCTCCCGGAGGGGCTGGCGTGACGGGTGCAGCAGGTCTATGCGCCGCGCACACACGCCCCGGTGCTAAGGGGGTGGCCGGGGTCTGGAGCTGGGCTGGAGCTCGGAAGCCGCTCACCAGGCTGGAGCATCCCTTGGTCGGCCATCGACCTCATGGCGCCAGGTGATCTTGGTGACGGGGGCGGGGGGTGGGAGGCTGGTCAGAGTCACTGGGCATGATACGCACCGCGCCGGGTGCCATCGATGTCCCTCCAGGAACACCGGGCCCTGTACGCACTGGGTGTGATACGTCCCCTGCCAGTGTCTCTCCAGTGCACACCCCGGACTGAGGCCAGAGGCACTGGAGAGACACTGGCAGGGGACGTATCACAGAGGCACACCCCACTGGACACCGCGGCCAACCACTGCAGAATAATAACCTGACGGATCTCCAGCCCCTTGCACCCTCCCTTCCCCCCTAGAACTCCAGCCAGACAAAGCGGGAAGCCCTGAAACCAATCCATTTGGAGCTTTCTTTCTTTTTTCCAATTGTCATGCAAATGATCCCAGTTAGCGCTGGCCAATCCCGGCCACAGCCTAGGAAAACCCATCCCGAGACAGAGAAATCAGAAAAGCCCTGCGGACTGCTGGCGTGGTGGAGGCCTGCGTGGGGCAGAACCGGGGTGAGAAGTTTAAGGGAGAGATCCCAGCGCTGCAAAAAGAAGCAGGACCAAGCGAGTGTGTCCCCCCCACATTAAGGGTGCAGATCACGAGGGATCTAGGGCTCTCAGTTTCCAGCCACACCACACAGAGTGGGGGGCTAGGATTTCAGGCCAGTACATTGAGCACCAACAAAAGAAAGCACGGCTCTGTTCTGTGCACTCCGCTGCAGGGAGAGGTCACTGACACAGATCCCAACCAGCGGCTCTCCAGCTATTAATAACATCTATCGCTACACAAGTCAGGGCCAGCTCACAGGGAAGCAGATCTCAGGCTTCAGGACACAAGGGGTCAGGAAGGAACTGATGCTCCAGCCATGTGCCCCGCTGTGCCTTTGGCCAGGTGCATTGTGGGTTGTTGGGGCAGAGGGAAGGGCTGCCTTCCACAGCAACAGCACTTGCCGACTGCTAGCGTCTGGGGGAAGCAGGAGATGGGCCCATTGGTCTGATCCAGAGCAGCAGGGACGGGGGATACCAGGGTAAATGGGCCCTTGGTTGGCTCCAGGGGAGCAGAGGTGGGATCCTGGGGTAGATGGGTCCAGTGGTTGGCTCTGGGCAGTAGGGGTGGGATACTGGGGTAGATGGGCCCATTAGTTGGCTCTGGGGCAGCAGGTGCACGGCCCTTTGGATCTTGCGGGGGCAGCGCTACAAGGCGGCATAGGGATTCCTCCGTTTGCAGCACCGAGCGCACCCACCCACCTCACCGGCACCCACCCACAAGCCCCCTGTGGTTTGGGCCCCTCTCCTCCCCAGCCACCCTGGCTGACAGATTGGGAGCAGCTGTGGCTGGAGCTGGCCCCTGGCCAGGGCTCTGGGCTGCGCTGGGGCCCTCCTCTCACCTGGGGGCAGCTGGGAAGCGTCCTGACCTGTCAGGATGTATCACACTCAGGGCTCCGGCCAGGCAGGGACAAGCACGTCTCTGCCCGGCTACAGCCAGGGGCTGGGAACAGAGACCTCAGCCTCGTGCTGGGCTCAGAGTGGGGAGCGCTGGGGGTGGAGACAGCCCCTGCCCTCACAGGGGGGCTTATCCACAGGGCAGGGCTGTACCCCCTCCTCCCAGCTCCAGCCTGGAACGTGCCCCAGATGCAGACGCAGCCCCCCGGCTCTTCTGCACCTTGGCCCCACAAGCCAACACTGACTGGGTGGGGAGTGGGGTGGGGCCCTAACCTGCTCTCTAGCACCCCACTGGGGCAAGTGCTGATGCCGAGAGAAGAGCACCTCCTCCGGCCCCCCCCTTTCCCTCAGCACAGCACTGGCTAAAGCTGCACTGGGGCATTAGGGCCTGCACTGACTGCTGGGGGAGAGTGCCCCCTACTGAGCCCACAGTGCCCCCATGCACTGCGCTGGGGCACTGGGGCCAGCACTGGCTGCAAGGAGAGGTTTTCCTTGGAGCTCTCCCCACCCAAGGACTCTCCGTGGCCCGGCCTGCTCGCGAGTTCAGCCCGGATCCTAGCCCCCCGGCAGCAAACACCAGGAGCTGGGCAAAACCAGCTTAAAAAGCATGACAACCTGAAAGCGTTTCAGTTCCCAGCATGAGCCGCCTTTAAAAGGGAAAAGAATCCGACCGTGGAAGCAAACAAAGGCTGGAATAATGGCAGCGTGTTCACTGGGTGATTTCCACTCCATACGGCGCAGAGGGGCCGTGCCGGACCACCTGTAGCTGCATAAGGGGGCTCGGGAGTGAATTCCCTTCTGCCCAGAGCCACTCCGTTTGCTCACCAAGGGCTTCTGAGAAGGAAGATTGGGGAGGGGTGGGTGTTGTCAGTGAATGTTGTTACCCTTTGTATTATTGGAGGGCCTACAGGACCCCTGCAGGTCCAGCCTCCCTGTGCGCCAGGCCCTGTACATGGCCACAGGAAGGGTCTGAGGGTTGTCTGGAGTTATGCGCTTGCCCTGCAGGTTTGGCTCTTCGGAGCCATCGACACTGGGTAGACACGCAGCAGAACCATGGGCGGCAGGTTGGGCTAGCTGCCTGCTTACGTACCCAGGGGTCTGGGGAAGGTTTGTTCTCGGGTGCATCGGGCTAGGCCAGCTAGGATGCATGCTCCCAGCTGCTGTGTAGACATGCCCTTAGAGGCACAAGTGGAGCGAAGCCAGTGGCCTCAGCCCCGTTTCCTCACACCAACCCTGCAGGGCTGTGCAGCCGTCCCTCAGGGCGACAGGGATGAGGGGCTAGGGCGAGACACCCTGCTACGTGCCCCGTGCCGCCCCCGGCCCCGCTCAGCCGACGCACCTCGAGCCTCGCCGGGCTGGAGCGTGGCACCAGCGAAGGGTTAAACGGCCAAGCCGGCCCCTGCAGCCCGAGCTGGGAAGGTGCCAGAGCAAGGGAGGACGGGACCGTTTCCAAACCACTAAGCAAATGCCAGGCCCATTTCCATTAGCGGCAAAGTGCAGCCCCCCCCCCCACACCCTCAGAGCTGCCCTAGCTCCTGCCAAGTGCTGCCCGTTACAGGAGAGCAGAGCACTTCCCTGACACATGGGGGGGGGGGGTGTTACATGTGTGGATGTGCCCAGAAAGCAGCTCCAGCCTTTGCCTCTCCCCACACAATTGCCTGGTGGAGCTGCTGAGACCAGAGACCCCCAGCTCCTCATGCACCCCTCCACACACACATCTCACCCCCATGCCCCTATGCACAGCCCACCTCCACACACCCCAGCCTCACCACATCCTCCAGCCCTGCACCCTCCTGTCTCCTCCCCACACCCCTATGCACCCCCCCACCTCACATGCCTACCATACACACTGACAGACAAGTGTTCCCCTCTCTCTCACACACACACCCACCCCATGATCCCAGCCCTAGCCCCCACCCCCTTGCCTTATCTCCACCCCCCTCTCACAGTATTCTTGTCCCCATAACCCCCCCACCCCAGGTCCCCATCCTCTTATCTCCATCCCCCTCCCCCTTTCCTCCTCCCCACATCACCGGCTACTTCTGCTCATTCTTCTTAAAGCCTGGATGCCAGTTGCTTGGCATTAACCCTTTCCCTGCACTGGCACTGCCAGTTCTGGGAGAAGCGGCCAGCAAGGCATTCGTTAATGTTAACCCTTACCCCCACCCCCACCCAGCCTCATTCATCTCAAAGCCCCTTCCACCCTGTCAAGCCCCACATCCCAGCCCCATTCCACCAGAGGCCCTACCTTGCCCTGCCCCCAAACCCCCACCCACCAGATATGGCCATCTTTCACTTCCTGTCCCAAACAGCCAAGCACCATTGCTGTGCACTGTTTGCAAGCTGCCCTGTTCCACACCAGAGGAGGCTGCATTTCAACCCTGGTGGAAGCAATTCCTGCATATCCAGCCCCATATGCAGTGTTGGGAGGCTGGAGCATGCAACGCCCTCCCAGGTACTGCCCCCTCGGGCTGGGCAATGCCCTGGAGAATACCTCCCCACCACCGGCCCACATGCAAATTGACAGCTGGCCAAAGCCCTGGGGCCCCCACTTGAAGCAGACAGTGTGCACTTGCAGAGAGCTGGGGGTAGGGAACAGCCCTGGTCTGGGATAATAGAGGGCACGGCTGTGGGTCAGGCTGGAGGAGCATCAGCTCTGCACTTCTGCATCTGTACCAGGGGGAAGACTACCTCCTAGGGTGACTAGACAGCCTATGACTTATATAGGCACCTATACCACCCACCCCCCCACTGAAAAAAAAAGAAGAGAAAAAAAAAGTGTCCTGATTTTTCACACTTGCTGTCTGCTCACCCTATGCTGGCCCACTGGTGGAGAATTCACACCCTAGGGGTAACACTTCATCCCCTGCCAGCCCTGAGCCAGGGCTGCTCATTTTCCCCTGCCAAAGGGGGGGGGGGGGAGATGGACAAGCCCTGCCTAGGGGAAGGGGGGCTGGGAAGAAGAGCAGGGCCCAGAAAGATGAGCGCAGCTGGGGCTGGGAGGCTGGTGCAGCACAAGCCCCAGATTAAGGGCAGGTCCCCTCCCTGCGAGAGCTGAGTCAGAGGCAGCCGCCCCCACTGCACTGAGTCACCTGCCTGGGGAACGCTGGAGGGGGTAGGCAGGGGGAGGGAACAGACGATGCCCCCCACTACCTCTTGCTCAGGGTGCAGGGAGGAGAAGAGAACTTGGCCTACACCTACTGCCCCCCTGGAGACAGACCCCTCATCCCTGGAGGGGGCAGGAGGCTGCAGCTAGCAGGGCCCTGCAGCCGGCTCAGCCTGGGCGGCATGAGCTGATCGCAGACCCTTGCCACATGGGGAGCAACAATGCCGGCACCAGTCCCACAGGGGCCCCTTCAAGGCAGCTCAGAGTCCTTCCATGGGCCCCTCAGCTGCCCTTCGGGGCTGAACACAGCAGAGCCCCAGCTTAATGGGGGCTCCCTGTTTGCACCAAGGCTCCCTCTGGGTGCCAGCCTGGCCCACCCCCTCACATTGCCCAGTGAGGAGGAGTCCCGGGCTAGACCCTGCAATGCACGTGGCCCTCCTAAGGTGGGGAGCAATGCTGGGCACCTCACCCCCCCCTCCACTAACCCTGCACTCACTGCTCAGCAAAATGAGCATTCAGGGCAGTGCTGTTCGCTGGGCACTCCCAGGACTACCCCCCCTCAACTCCCCCCACCCCACGCTCAGGGTCTGAGCCAGCCGGCTCCATGCACCAGCCCAGAGAGGGCACAGGAGGGGGCATGAGACAGCTCACCCACACTGTGGCCAGGGGCTGTTCCCCACCCTGACAAAAAAAAGTCCCACCCCCCCCCCGGGGCCTGTCCCCGGGGCTGGACAGTGAGGAGAGGCCTTGCTTCGTGGAGGGCCAGAGCTGGATCAATTACAATCCACATCCCCCCTGCCCCCGCTGCTCCACTGTGAATGCACCAGCAAGGGACGAGGCTGCCAGCCCCTCCCTACCCACAGAGCCCCTGCCATGGGAGGGGGGAGGCTACCCCCCACCCACACAGGGTCCCACTTCCCATGGGTGACCTACAGGGGGCTCTACCTGTGCAGCCTGCCCCCTCAGAGGCTTGAACTGGAGATCCCCAGAGGCTCAGGGGGTGGCAGGAGACAGGTCCCTGTACCACGGGCTCAGGAATGACTGGAGAGGGAAGCAGATTCTAGCTCAGCTCCGTGACCACCCTGCTCCCTAGTGCTTGGGGCTGGCTCTGGCCACAGCAGCCCCAGCTCCTGGTAACAGTTCCCAGGAAGAGCCCAAGGCAACCCCCCAGCCCATGGAACACAGCGGGGGGGCCCCCCCACAATTAGCACCTCATTCCCCCCTCACCCCCAGCGGGCCCTGCGAGCCTAGAGACCGGGTGGGGAAGAGGAGGAAAGACCAGAGGAGACAAGGGCTCAGCTTTCCAGCAGGTATTTATTGCTCACAGCGTTTGGCCCACCTGTCACACCTGCAGGTGGGCACAGGCCAGGCATCCTCCAAACCCCGCCTGTCCTTGGAACACAAACCCCCCTACAGACTTGCTGGGGTCAGGGACAGCCCTGCCCCCTGCTTAAACTCAATAGACACCCTCTGCCGGGCAGGAAAAAACCCAACATAAAAGGGAGGTTTGTTTGCCTGGACCAACCTCTTCCTGCCCCAGGGAGCTTCCCTCTCCACCCATTCCAGGGGGGAAAAAGAATTAAAGCAAATGCCAGCTGAAAGCCATGGACAGCCCAGCCTCTGAGCTCTGGGGGCCCCCCGCCTGGCACCAGGCAGCATCTCCCCGGGCGGGATGTTGGCTCTAGGCCACCTCCTGGGGCCCGGTGGCCGGGGGCAGCTGGAAGAGGGTGCTGAGGTTCACCTCGGGCTCCACAGCGTGGCGGCAGGGGCGCTCGTTGAAGAGCCCCGACAGGTCACTCTCCAGCTTGGCCTTGGCACGCAGGAGCGGCAAGGGGCCCCCGTGCCCGTTCTCGCCCGCCGGGAAGCCCGACCGGCTGCGCTTGAGGCGCACGTACAGCTTCTGGCTGAAGAGCGGGCTCAGGTTCTCCTCCACCAGCACCTGCCGCCGGGCGCCCAGCCGCTGCTGGCTCTTCCTGCTGGGCCGACAGCGCTGCGGCTGCAGAGAGGAGCGGGGCTCAGGGCCTTGGCCTGGGGGCTTGTTCCCCCTCAGGGGCTCCCCCAGCACCCTGCCACCCCAGGCCTACGCAGCCTTGCCCCATTATAAGGCCCCCCGTCCTCCCCCAGCCTCTCCCCAACAAGCTTCTATTGCAACCACTGCCAGCAGAGAGCCGCACCCCCAGAGCGCTCAGGGCAGATGCCTCCCATGGCGGCCCCTGTGGTGGTTCGATGCTAGAGGGTCTTTCCCAGCTAACCCTGTGTTTGAGCCATTGTGGGGGGGGGGTCACACCCTACTTCCCACTAGGGTAGAAGACCCCCTCCAGTTTGGGACCAGACCCCAGCTTCAGTGACAGATTTTGCTACTTCAGCAAGGGCCCGTGACTGACCCACTCCAGCATGGGCCAATTACCTTCAGTTTCTTCTTTGTGGGGTCGTGGACCGTCAGGTGCCGGATTAGACTCTCCTGCCAAGGAAAGAGGAGTAAGTCACCGAGCACAGACCCCTGCCAGAGGCCCCCCCCGCCCAAAACCCCTCTTATTCAAATATTTTAGGGTTGACTGGGTATTCTAGTGCAGTGCCTCATGGGGGTTTAGTTTCTCCTGATTCCTGTCTCATCTATGGGCCAGGATCACCTGCTGGACTACATCTCCCATGATGCAACTGCTCCCCCAAACATGAGGGGGAAGATGTGCATCATGGGAAATTTAGTCCACCCAGGGAGCCCTGCCTAGAGAGGCCAATAGGAGCATGAGGAAATGGAACTACAACTCCCATGAGGCACTATGACAGCATTTCCCAAGTTAAATATTTGGGGGGGATTGATTTTTTGCCAAATCAAAAAAATTGATCAAGTTAAAAAACTTCCTAGAACTTTCCCATGGAAAAAAAAAGCCCATTTTCAGCCAGCTCCCTGCACAAACCCTTCTGCTACTGCTAGTAAAGATGCCTAGAGCCAGCTCTATGCCCCACAGCCCCCCACTGTTCAGCTCTATGCCCCCCCTTCCCCAGTGCCTAGAGACCCTGCTGCTTCCTCACCCGCATGGCGAAGGCCTTCTCGCAGCCAGCAAAGTAGCAATGATATTTCAGCAGCTTCAGATGCACCTTCCGGATGTGGCTCTCCAGGTTGAAGACGGTGGTGAAAGAGGCCTGGCAGTCAGCTTTGGGGCACAGCCACCTGGGCTTCGGCAGCGCCCGCTTCTGCCAGCTGTGGAAGGACTTGTGCTGCCGCAGGCCGCCTGGCTTCTTGAAGATCTTCGGACACAGCTGGCACTTGTACTCCACTGGGCAGGAGAGCACAGGCTGAGCCCCCAGACAGAACCAACCCCCCAGTGCCCGGCCGCTTCCCAGGAGTTCTGGGGGATTCATACCCCTGCCCCAGAGAGGATGTGGAGACGGAGGAGGGCCACTTCCAAGTAACTTCTGCAGCGTGAGCTGGGAGCGGAGGGGTGGTTGGAGCCGGTCTCTGATGGGACAGGTTCTACTGGCTGGAGGGACACAGGACTAGCCCCAGACCAGCGTAACCAGTATCCGATGGCCCCCACAGAATCCAGAACCCCAAGGAAGGGCAGAGGCAGCTGCGGAAAGCCCTCAAGCCCCCAGGAGGGCCGTCAGTCAGAGGAGGGGCAGGTTATGAAGAGCCCATCTGGAGTACAGCAGGGGCAGGAGAAGAGGTAGGGCAGCCTTAGGACGCAATTGTCTCCACTTGCCTGTGGGAGGCGGCCGATCCCACTCTTCGCTCCAGCCTCCCAAGCAAGGTGGAAGTCCCACTGGGGGGCATGGTGCAAGGATGCCAGGTGTGGACAGACTGGCCTGGACTGAAGGTCAGCAGGACACTGGGGTTTGACCTACCCCCAGGTCCCCCATCATTTGACTCCACTATGAGTCACCCCCACAAGCCATTCATGGCCCCCCCCACCCCTACTGATGATGCCCAGAGAAAGGGAGATTAGGAGAGAAAGGAAGCCCTGGGCTTCTCAAGTCACATTTCCTCCCTAGCCACAGCCTGGAGAAGGGAGACCTCTCCAACACCACCTGCTGGGGCCGATAACGTGATCTCCCAGCCCGCCGATATTACAAGCTAGCCATGTTTGATTTGGGATGCCACCCATTCAGTGCTGGCCCAGCGAAATGCAGGCAGACTGGTATCCAGTACCCAGATTGCATGGAAGGGGAGGGGAGGGGCTCCCCTACACCCCTGCCTTACCAGGGTGCTGCTGTAGGTGTTTCTGACGCTCCGTCCAGGTGGGCAAGACAGTTCCGCAGTCTGGCTTGGGGCACCGGTATCCTAGAAGAGGACACGGAGGGGGAAATCAGCAGGTGCAGAGATGCTGAACTGGGCTGGAAGGAGCCACCCCAGGGCAACAGGAGTCTCCAGGTGGCTGCTGAGCCCGGCCTGCAGACCCAGAGCCATGAGCTCAGAGCCGCTCTCCAGTGGGGTGCCTCCCACCACGGAGGTGCTGGTTCACCTCCAGGCACTGGCATGCTGCGTCCGGGGGCGGCTGGGCCAGTGAGAAGCAGGAGCTCCCAGGGATGTCCCCATCCCAGCCTGGGGGCAAAGGTCCACTGCAGATGGGGAGCCACAGACAGTCAAGCCAGCCGCCCCGGCTTCCCATTCAGCAGGTCCGCCACACTCCCCCACCCACCCTGGGCAAAGCAGCCAGCAAAGTTGCTCACCGGCATGTTTCCTCTGGTGAGCTTTCCTCTTGGCAGCGCTGGCAAACTTCATGGTGCAGCCGGGCTCCTGGCACCTGAACGAAGCCAACACCTCACAAGTGAGGGGAGGGGGTAGGGGTCTCCCCATGTCTGAAAGGGCAGGTCCCAGGCTAATCCAGAGAGACCCAGCCAATGGGTGGCAGTGAATTGGGAAGGGGAGAGGCCAGCATATAGGCTGCACCATGCTGGAGAAGGCCCCTGGCCCGGCCAGCTTCAGTATCCAGGCTGGGACCATGCCCAACACCAGATATGGCAAATCTTCTGCCCTCAGCAGCCATTGGCCAGCTCAGCCAGCCCTCTCGCCTCGGGAGGCGTTGCTTGAAGCTGCACCGGGGGGGGCTCCCATCTAGTGGCATCAGCCACCCCCAGCCGGAGGGGCACAGGAGACACTCACACAAATGGCAGCACAGCGGTATGCTCGGTCCAATGGGCCCGGAGGGCCTTCTTTTTCCTGAAGGCACGCTCACAGCCTTGGTAGTTGCACTGGGGGGGGGAAGAGAGACAAGTCAACCAGACCCAACTCCCACACAGAATATCAGAGTTGGAAGGGACCTCGGAGGTCATCTCATCCAACCCCATGCTCAAAGCAGGACCAATCCCCAATTTTTGCCCCCAATCCCTAAATGGCCCCCTCAAGGATTGGGCTCACACCCCTGGGTTTAGCAGGCCAATGCTCAAACCACTGAGCTATCCCTCCCCCATGATGCGCTTTGATCCCCCTCCCCACCAGCCTCCCAGTGCCCCTCACTCGTGTCTGGGTGGCTCTGGAAGGGTGTTTGCAGCACGGATGCCCCAGGGTTAATCAGGGAGCTCCCAGCAGTTTAACAGGGGCCTGTCGACACCTGCGGCAGGGAATCAAACATCTGCTGGTGCCATTTAGAGCATCCCGCACGGAAGGGAAAGTTTCTCTGCTCTCATGTTAGCCATTTTCAGGCAGTTTGAACCGACCAGCGGCCCTGCAAACATCAACTGGCTCCGGGGCTGCAAGGCCAGGCAGGGTCTGGGAACGCACCTGCAGCTCCAGCCCACGCTGGCTAGGCAGGGGTAACAAACCAGGCTCGAGGTCCCTGTAAGGGCAGAGGGGGAAATCGCTTCTGCGGGCCCATTGTATGGCCTCTGGGGAGGATCATTTCACACTTGTGCCAGGGGCTTTGCCTAGCCCCGGTGCAGGGGCCCTTTGCAAGTCTCCCCCCCTTCTTGCCATCTTACAAGCACAACCAGAGCCGTGACCTCTGGCGCCCTCATGTGTTCACAGAAGGAACAGACTCCCCCAGCTTCAGGAGACCCAGAATCTGGTCCTGCCCCCCAAGTCCCACTGTTCACAGCTTGGCTAACACTGAGGTGCCCCCCCCCCCCCGCAGACCCATGCACCAGGAGAGGGGCACTGGGATGATCCCCACCCCCTCTCCCCTAGCCGTAGCTCCTGCTGCCAAGGCTCACACCCTCACCCCCATCAGGGTCACCGAACAGATGAAGACCCCGCCCCACAGAGGTGCTGCTCCAAGTCACTGTTCAGAGAAGGGGAGAGTCAGCCCAGAGAAGGGACTCTGTTGGCATCACACCCTGTGCCTAGGGGGCTATCTGGGCTACCAGAGCGATGGCCCACCAGGCCCCCAGATTGAAAGGGGTGGCCCAGGCATCAGACCCGACAGGAGTCAGAGTCCAAGAGCCCATTCGAGCCACCTGTGACCAGACCCCCATCTGCCCCCCCTATCACGCACCAGCTGTTCTGCCTCACCCAACACCCCACCTCGTTAACTCCTTGCCACCAGCAGGCACTACCTGGAAGGACTTCTCCGCACCATGCTGGGCCCTGCAGTGCTTGGGCAGGTGGGTCTCAGGCACAAAGGCAGATTTGCAGTCAGCATCCGAGCAGCTGGAGAAATGTGGAGACACGGCTGACAGACAGGGGTTAGCTCCAAGCCAGCTGGGATGAGCCAGGCTCAGCACAGTCCAGGCCAGTTAGCCAAAGGAAAGGGGTGTGTAGTCAAGAACATAAGGCAGGGATAGGTGCCCGGGGGGGGGGGGGGGGGGGAAGAGAGAAGCGGGAGTGTCTGGATACTCGACCTGCCCACAGCCTGGCCAGTTCAGTGGCAGGCAGCACAGCCTAGTGGGTAGGGTACTGGACTGGGAGTCAGGAGACTATGTTCTACTCCCAGCTCTGCCACGAGGCTGCTGTGTGGCCTCATGCAACTCCCTTCCCCTCTGTGTGCCTCAGTTTCCCTCTCCCTTGGTCAGTGGTATCATTTACACTTATCTCCTCCAGGGCAGGGATTCTCTCACTGTGTTCATGCAGCACCTGTCACAATGGGGCCCAGAGCTCAGTTTGGCACCAGGGCAATCCTACCTCCTGCTTCCTTCCCCAGAGGGCTCACCAGCAATGAGGGGCTCATTGCTGCCCCAAGAGACCCGCTAGGGACCACCAAGGCCCATTAGACACCAGGGGAATTAGGGGGCCTGAGCAACAGGAGGGGGAGAGAGAGAGAAAGAAGACAAGCCACCTTCCCCAAGCCCCCCACCCTACCTGTTCAGCCTGGCATCACCCTGCTGCAGCTTGGGCATCTGCAGGGAGCTTCTGTGGTGGAATCGCTTGCCACAGCCATCCTGGTCACCCAGCTGAGCCATCTGCAGAGACATGCCTTTGTGAGGGACTGGCCACCCTCCCAGGCCCCTTCACACTCAGGGATGGGCCATGTACAATAATCAAGGAGGTAGGGGCAGAAGGATTAAAGGATTCCCAAACAAACAAACGGCTTGTACGAGACACCCAATGCAGGAGGGCTGGTAGCCAGGCACTCAGTAGTCATGAGGTACATGCTACTCAAGAGTGACACAGCCCAGGCTCACAAAGGGTTAATCAGCATGTCTCCCCCCTGAGACAGCTCCACCCTATTAGATCTGTGTTACTTCTAGGATCAAGAAGAGTAGCCAACCCACCTGCTTTCAACCCCTGCTCAGGCAGGTCAGCCATAGGCTGACACAGGCAGCTCCAGTGCTCTTTTCCCCATGAAGAGCAGGTAACAGGCTCTTTAGAGCCACAGAGCAGGGCAGCCCTCTCCCCACCTTCCTAGAGGGGTGGGAGTCCCCCTCTTACCTCCCCCATGTGCACAGAAAGAGGATTCTGCAGCCTCCTTTCCTTGCTGAGCACAGCATCACACTCCTCGTGGGGGCAGGCAAAGAGGTCAGAGGCCAAAACACCCCCCAGGGAGGTGCTGCATCCCCCAGCCTCCTCCTGCAGTCTTGCCTCAGCCATGGGGGTTGGAGTTTTGCAGCACCCCTCTTTCTACCTGGAATACTCTATAGCCCCTCAGTTTGCTGCTGAGCTGCCATCTTTATACTCTCAGCCTCCCACGGGGGCTGCAGCTGACTCCCATCCCATCAATCAGGGGCTGAGCGGGGGGAGCAGGGTTAATGTATCCGCATCATTAGTGGAAAGCTGCCAGGGGTGGATCTGGGCTCAGCATCCCCAGGGCATGCTCCCTGCAGTAGGCTTGAAAGCAGAGGGCCTTGGGGGAAGCAGGTGTTTAGGTGGCTTGTTCTTATTAGCTTCAAGGGGAGTTAGGTGCTTTGCCTGCTTTTGAAAACCCCCCTAGGGACCACTCTGCACCTGTAGAAGCCCTAGCCCCAAGCTCCTGTGGGGGGAGAAGGGTCCAAAGCAGCATCCCCCCAAAACTGGCTCTGAGCAGCCCCCTGCTACAGGTGCACATAATCCAAACTCAGCCGGGGATCTAAATGGATCAAACCAACCCCAAGCACCTCCTGGTTCAAGGGGCTGGGGGTTGGATTCTGAGTTAGGAATTCTCAGCTTGGGCCCATTTGTCACGATAAGGCAGCATGGTTAGTGGTTAAGGTGACCCAGGACAGCTGGGTCTATCCCTAGCTTTGCCACTGGGCTGCTGGGTGACCGCAGGCATGTTCCTTCCCCGCTGTGTGCCTCAGTTTCACTCCCCATAAAATGATGCTGACTTCCTTTGTAAAGGGCTCCCAGCTGTTGGCATGACAAGCCCTGCAGGTGTTAGGTAAACCCTTCTTCCGCTGTTTCTCTTCCTATCCGTTATCCACCTCGATGGTAAGGCCCTGATCCTCAAAGGTATTTAGGTGCCCAACTCCTATGGATTTCAATGGGAGTTAGGCACCTAAATACCTTCAAGGATCTCTGCTTGAGCTCTTGGGGGTACAGCTGGGCTCTCCCTGCAGTACCTAGCTCGACAGAGCTCCAGGTGCTACTCTAATACACATCATAGAGAGTAATCCTGGTAAACCTGCTAGCCCTGCACTGGTTTTGCTATGGAGACAGCGCCCTATGGGGAGGCTTGCCTGCCCTTTTGTGACATCAGGCTGGAGGGAGGGGGGGAGGTTGTATCCTGCTCTGCTGGCTGAGGATGAAGGAAGGGGCTGGGAAGCAGGTGCTTGGCAGCGAGAGTGGGAGAGGGACAGGGAATCTGATCTACAGCAGCCCAGGGGTTAAAGGAACACATGGATTACAGTGGCTGGCGTTCCTCCCACCCTAGTGATCTGAGCACAGGCCCGGGAGCCAGGAATGCCTGGGTTCCATTCCTGCCTCTGACACTGATGCGCTGAGCGACTTGGGGGCTAGTAACACTGTGCCTCAGTTTCCCCACAGGGCTAGTAACTCTGGTTTGCTGTGGGCATTAATTAGTTCATTAACGGACAGAGGTTTACAGGTGCAAATGGCAGCACAAGTCGTCTTTCGGTATTGAAAACATGCCAGTTATTAGTGGGAGAAGATGGCTCAGGCACTAATGGAATCGGGAGATTATTTGCCGCTGGATCACCAGCATGGAACCAGGCCCGGACCCTGCAAGCCACTTCCTGTGGGTGGATTCCCGCACCCACACTCAGCCCTATTCAAGGCATGATGTTCCCAGGGATCCTGCTGTCCATGATCAATATCGGCCTCCAGCAGCTGCTTGGCCATCAGTGAGTTGGGGGTGTGCTGGCCCAGTGGGCCAGCAGCCCCCCTCCGCCCCCCAAAGCTGCCATCACAATAGCCGCTGGCTGGCCACCACCTTGGGACTCTCTGCAGGGAGCCCCAGCATGGAATGAGCCTTGGGGGCGGGGGCATGCTGCCCCCAAGGCTCGGGGGATGGTGCCCCGGCCCCTTTCACTGATGCCCAGTCCCTTCTGCAGGGCGAGGACATCTTTGCACTCCTGGAGCGGAGCTGGGAATCCCGAGCACGCCGCACCGGACCTCGTCACGGCTGGAGCCCGGCGCAGTGATACAGCCACCATGGAAGGGAAGCTGGTGAGGAGCTGTTTGGGCCAAGCTGTACAGTGGCCATGGAGCCACAGAGGATCCTCGGAGGGAGGGAGGGAAGCCAGCCGGGGGGGCCGTTTCCTGACTAGGCCGAAGCCTGAGACTCAGCCACAGGTCGTGGGTCTCCTTTTGTTGGCCCCACTGCGCTGCAGGGCCTGGGGCCAGACTCCTCCAAAGTCCCGTCAGGCACTATGCTGGCTACTTTCCTGGCGCCAGCTCCATGCGCCCACCTCCCAGGATTTCCAATAAGGCCAGGGTCGGGGGAAGAGCGGAGGAGGAGCTGGAGCTCGCCCTTGTCCTACAGATGGGGAAACTGAGGAAAAGACCCGCCCAGGCTGAGTCAGCGCTGGAGGTGGGGACGGAACCCTTGTCACGGCTCCCGCTTCTGACCTCGCCCCCGAGCCACCCCGGCATCTCTGATGTCAGAGGGCAAAGGTCGTGGCGCTCAGTTCCGAAGCGTGGCCGCCCACGTATCAGAGCGGAGTTCCCAGCTGGCTCCACTGCTAGTTCCTCGCCCATTCGGTCTCCCCAGAGCCCCCTTCTCCATCGTCTTTGCCCCAGCTGAGGTGGAGTGACCAGGACTAACCAGACGGCTCCAGCTCAGGCCACCCCATCGATCCCCATCTGGGCTTTAGGGTATTCTCCGAGCTATTTCCTAGCCTGTTCCTCATGCCCCTTCACATCCTGTTTGCTTTCCCAACTGCTGCTGTGTTTCCACTGAGTGATGTCCAGGTCACAGCCCAGCAATGCGTATGAACGGCTCAGACTGGTCCTTCCAAGGCTGAAGGTCACCCAGGCGGCTGGGCATTGCTCTTGCACTGGGTCTCAGATCCTCTAAGTCCCAGCGGATGATGCACGCATGCACACACACCCCTTGTGATCAGTCACTGGGGAAAGCAGCCATTTAACACACACACACACACACCTTGTGACACAATTGGGCCTTTAGTTGAGTTTATTTTCCTCGGCATTCTCCAGGGAAGGCCTTTTCCTTGCATTTCATTGGCCTATCTGTGTAGCTTGGCTGGGTCCTGGAGTCCCCCCTCCACCGCCGCACTGGCCTAGAGAGGTTGGAAGCCCTAATGCTATCTCAGTTAACAGAGGTGAAGTCCTTTGTCTTTGGAGCGATAGATTCACTTGTGACTGGGATGTCTCCAGCCTGTAGCACAGACATCCCCGTCCCCTGACCTGTGCTACACACTTGACCCCCTCCTGCTTCTCCAAGCCCCATATCTCCTGATCTGGAGCTCTGCTCTGGTTTGTTCCTCTCCCTCAGGTCGTAGAAGATATCGAAGATATCGAAGATATAGAAGAGGACAAGCGCATGGAGATGACATCAACTGACAGCCATGACGACAGCACTGGGGTGCTGGTGCTAAACTTCAGCGGAGAGGAGGAGGAGGAGGCCTCGCCCGGAGCAGGCCAGCCCATGGGGGTAACCATGGTCCCAAAGGCTCCAGGGGAACATCCGCCCTGGGTCCAGAACGACGACAGCCAGGAGCGCCTCGTGAAGCTGATGTGCCACCTCTTGAAGGCCGCTCCAGTGGGCGTGGTGTGGACTTCGTGGGAGCAGATCAGAATTGTGGCCACCGAGCAGAACGCCGGCTCCGACTCGCCCACCAGCCGCCGGGGCTCGGAAGGGGGAGTCCCCGAGGCAAAGGGTGCAGAGCCGGCCACACGCTCGCCATCTGTAACCTCAACCAAAGAGGACCTGGTGGCCACAGAGGATGAACTGCAAGCCAGCCTGGGGAAGACCCTAGAGCCCAGGATCAGGGACCAGAGTGGCTACAACATCATCAGGTGCCTGATAGGGGGAAAGAGCCCTTCCAGAGGTGAAGATGACACAGAGAGTGGGTATGAGCGGGACCAGGAGGGGGCAACTCCACAGCAGGGCCCAGCATCACCCGGCGCGGATAAGAAGATTTTGCCTGAGAACGATTTCAATCAGTCGAGAGAGGACGGGGACCTTCTGCTGCAGGAGGGATGGGGCAGCCCGGGAGTTAGAGTGGAGGAAGTGCCACCCTCATCAGGCAGGGCTTCCCGGTCCTTCTCTCCAGAAAGCATCACCCTCTCCCGGCTGACCGGCTCTCCCAGCTTGGATTCCCCTGGAGCACTGCAGTGCAATCCCTTGTCTGAAACCTCTCATGAGACAAGGACAGAGCCTGGGCCCAGCTGGTGGCTTCATCCCAACCCTGCCTGTCAGCTCTGCAGGGGGGGCTTCAGGATCTTCGGACCCCCTGACTTGAAGGGGCTGGAGGAGGAGCTAAGGCAGAAGCTCAGCCGCTGTCACAAATGGGGAGCAGACACACATGGGGCCATCTTCTCCAAGGCAAAGAGGCTGTTTTCCAATTACCGCCTCTGCCCTCCTGAGGACTCCAGGGCACAGGCCTTAGCAAGAGAGGTAAGGAAGCCACTACGAAGCGGTATGCTTTTCGGCATCCACATTTCAAATACGGCCATCACCATAGAGTCTGGGCACCCTGTACAAAAGTAGAGGGACATCATTCTCTCTCTACTAAGAAAACCCCTCCCTCCAGCTGTGTCAGGCCTTGGCTGTTGGCAGTTCTCATCCCTGACCAGTAAGAAGAGGAGGGGAAAGGCTGGATTAGACAGGAATGATGGCCTCGTGGTATAGGCTGGGGATCTGGATTTAATTCTTGGCTCTGCCCCAAATTCCCTATATGAGCTTGGCCAAATTGCTCAAGCTCACTCTGTGCCTCAGTTTCCCCACTTGTAAAATGGGGATAATAATCCTGCCTTTCATCCACCCTTTGTCTTGTCTATTTAGCTTGTGAGCTCTTCAGCGCAGGCACTTTCTCTTATTCTATTTACGTACTGCGCCCAGCACAATAGGATCCCCAGTCTGTGTGCGTGCGTGGAGGGCTTTTGTGCCTCAGTTTCCCTATCTGTAAAATTGGGATAACAACTCTTCCTTTGTCTGTCTTGTCTGTTTAGGTTGTGAGCTCTTCAGGGCAGAGAATGACTCTGTGCAGCACCCCGCACAACAGGGCCCCAGTCCCTGCTGCTGCTGCATATAAACAATAATAATTCCCACAGCAGGCTGAAGAAGGGGGACTAGGAATAACATTTAGTGCTTTCACAGCACCGCCCATCCAACAGTCTGTGAGCCCTTTGCAAACACAAATGGATTTCACCCATGGGGTCGGGGCTCAGTGATCACCCCCATTGTATCCAGGGGGAATTCGAGTGCCTCACATAGAAAGTCAGTGATGGGACCAAAAATACAACCTAGAAGTCCCTGCTCTGTCTTGCCGCTTCCAAAGTGAATTAAGCTAAATCCAGAAAAGGCATTTTTACTCCAGAATAGGTGTCCCACATGGGGAGCTATTGCGGAATAGTTATTCTGGAGTAACTATGCCAGTGAATTTCCCCATGTAGACAAGTCCTAAGGAGTCTGACTTTCATAGAGTCCCCGACTTTAAGGCCAGGAGAGATCATTCTGATCATCTAGCCCAACCTCCAGCCTAGCAACAGGCACCTCCCTCAGTGCATCACGCTTGTGGTTGACCTACAGCATAATGATTGAAAAGGCATCCGGTTTTGGTGTGAAGGCTCCAAGTGATGGGGAAACCACCACATCTCTAGGTAAATTGTTCCAATGGTTAATTCCCCTCATTGTTAAAAATGTCTTATTTTTAGCCCAAATTTATCAGCTCCCAGAACCGGTTATGCCTCCTCTGCGAAAGAGCCTATCGGACATCTTTTCCCCCTGTAGGTGCTTGAGCCACCTCTTAACCTCCTCTGGGACAAAGTAAAATAGTCTGATCTCCTTCGGGCTTGTGAGCAATTCAGCCTTCCGAGCTGTAACTGTCTTTCCTCTGGGACTTCTAGGCTGTTCTCCAGGAGAGCGCAGCGGCTGCCCTTCAGAAGATGACGCTGGTTAGCACCAGGCCCTCAGCCCACCTGAGATGCACACCCACCCTCCAGGCTATGACCTCTCAGCACAAGCATGGTGATTTCTATTCATCGTTCCTCCAATGGGCTCTCCAGAAGCTGAAGATGTTGGTTAAAAAGACAGCCCCCAAATCCTAGCTGAGACTCTCCTCCCCACAGATGGCTGCCACCTCTATTAAAAGATCAGCCCCACCATTAAAATGAATGATCTCCTGTAGCATGGGGCTTTGAAGTCTTGGCTGCACTGATCACAGCAGCTGCGACACCAGATGAAATGTTCTCATTGGCTTTTTGCCTCCGGGCCACTAATGGGGGGCAGAAGAAATCAGCATGACCCACCCTACGCATGGTGCTTCAGGGCGCACAGAGCACCTAAGGGAGCTGAAGAAAAGCTGCTTTCATGTAGGCAACCTGAAATGTTATTGTATTGCCTTAGAAAATAACCTGACCTGGTCAGTGGGAATCTCCTGTGCAGGATGCAGAGGGGTGGAGGAGGCGCTCCCATAAGCTTTCAGCGAGGGGAAGAATCTTTACTCACATATAACTTTCCTCCAATGCTTCAGAGTCGAATGTTTAAAAACCTAACGCTGGGGTGCCGAACTCCCATAGCTTAGGAGTTCTAGGTGCTGATCCTCCTCTGAAAAACAGGCCCAGAGTTTTATGGGCTGGGAAAAAAAAAAATCACTTCCTCCCCCAGTCATGTTTCACTGTTGCTCTGTTTCTGTAATACAATAATCTCCATAGTCTTAGCAGACACGTGACCTGAATATTTAGTGGCAGGAAAACAGGCAGATTTGAAACACCTTTCCACCATTCTTTCCCTGAGCTGGTCACCCCCAGGGGCCATCTCTAGCAAGCCCAGGGCAACACCCTGATCTTTGCCGTACCTGCTTAGTCTCTAAAATGAAGGTCTCCAACCCTGAAGCTCCTACAAGAGGCACTCCCATGAGTTTGCAGGATCAGGGCCTATGTTTATACTGTACACACCTTAATGGCAGTTCTAGTTACCATTAAATCTAGGCCATCAAGCGCTTACAAAATGGATCCAGCCACAGCGGACTGCTGCCCCTAGTAAGTGCTATAAAGAGACCCTGATGCATGTTGTCGTACCAGGCTGCATTGCAGAAAGAGGCAAAGATGGTTAATTATATTTGATCTCACCACACACCCGCTCGGCTTTGCCTAGGGAGAAGTCTTGCTCCTTTGAATTCTCAGGGAAAACTCTGGTTGAAACTGAACAGTTGTAGTTTTGAAGACTAGTATTTGGGATGCATAATATGGAAATCAAGGCAGGTGCACTGGGAAGCGCATCCACTGCCTTCCCCAAGAACATTCCTAGGCCCTTTCACTTTCTTCCCAGGGTAGAGGCGTACCAACCTTTGCAGACCAAAAGCTAAGGCTGCTTGCAAGGAGGAGCTTGGCTGGCATGTCCCATCTGCTCTGCATGGATAGCAGTGATCTCATGTGTTACTTGGGACTTTGCCCTAGTACCTTTTCCCAGCATTCCCTTCCCCACAGTGAGACAAGGGAAACACCACTCGGTGCCATGTAGCCACTGCCCCCTTTTCTGAGACACTTGGGATTCTACAGTGTGGAAAATACAGACTTTCCAGATGCCTGTGAAAGAGCATCGCAAACTGCACAGCTCAGAAATATGCAGAGCTTTTTTTTTTTTTTTTTTTTTAAAGCCATGAGGACCAGACTGCAGAAGTGGTGTCATCTGACTAGAGAGCTGGGCTGAGCTCAGACCCAGCTGGAATGGGTACTCTCTGCACATTTAAAGCTCCTTACTCAAAACTATACCTCTGATTGCTGTCTCCCTCACACTGCCATGCTTTCACTGTCAGGTTAGGGTCCAGAGAGAAAAGTTACATCCTTTGCATTGAGCTTTAATCCTAAAGTTCTAACCATGGCAGGCTGGGATTTCTAAAGCTGTATTACCCTCGTGTTCACTAGATGGGCTGCACAGACAGCCCCGCCGACTGACGTTCTCCATTTATGCATAAAACAAGCTTCCACATGCTGCCCTACTAGCTAGGGCCTAGAAGACATGAGAAGAGATTGTCCCTGGCCTCTAATGAGATTGTCAATTGGGGCAATTTATGATGTGGACACTTCTCCATAGATCAAGACCTGATTTCATACGGATCCCTCACCCAGGAGAGGGGGAGGTACTTGCTCAAACTTTTAGGAATGTTTTAAATATTAGGGTACTTGCTTGGACCTTTCTCCCCTCCCCCCACAGAAACCAGCTCTCCCCACCTTTCCTCCCTGTATATGGCCACTGCCCCCCATTGCACCTGTAACACCCATCTCCAAACAGGGAGAAGGGAAGGATCAACCCTGGGAAAGCTGCCCTCCTTTGCCATATAGAGCTCTTAATTACTGTGGCTTGTCATGGGCCTGGCCCTCCTTCCCAGGATGCTCTCTTTCCTCCTCTGCTGCCTCCTCCTGCCCCTCTGGCTTCTCCTCCCCTGCAGCATGAGGGTCCGACAGGAGCAAGCTGCAGCGATAATTAGTGGGGCACTGGATTCCCTGACCAAGCCTCAGGCTGCAGGTTGTGCACTAGCTGCCCTGCACAAACCATGCTGGTGCACTCTAGGTACCCAGAGCATGTTAACATAGCCCAGCAGGGTCTACATGGGAACTGAATCTTGGGCAGGGAATTCAGCAGCACCCCAACCCCTATAGGCAACTGCTGCAGCTTGCCTCCTATCAGACCCTCACTGCATAGTCTGAGCATGTGCCACGGGGGTGGTGGAAAAGAACGGCCCCCCATGGCCAGTGCTATATGGGGTGTTCATCGGATCCAAGCAGTGGTGTGACACTTTTGCGTGCACACACACACAAAATTAGCTTTGCTTGAAGCCTGAATTAGTAATTTTGGAATTACATGTAAACAAGCAGGAGGATTACTGAAAATGTAGGGAGGCATCTCTTCATGTGTGGTCACGTCTGAGCAGGGTGGTTTTACCTAGATGTGTCCTGCTGCTTACTGAACACCAAATGCTCACAGGCCAAGTGCATGTCTGAAGCAAGCCCGCTGCCCCCTGTTCCTCAAGACAACCAGACCTGTAACACTGTGGGTACAGATTCTTAACACTTTCCTTTTCTGTGTGTCCTTTACCAAAGTTTGGGGCTGTTACAGGTACCCATTCCCAGGCTTTGGACAAGCTGCCTATGTTCAGTGAAACATTTGTCCCCTTGGATCATGCCATGGATAATGAATAGCTGCTTCCCCCTGCCCCCCAAACAGGATTTCCACACACAAAATCCCAGACTGACCTTTGCTTATGAAGGTGCCACTTGGCGCTAACTTTTCTACCTGGTCTGAGATACTACACTGCAGGGATGCAACATCTCCATGGAGGGATTGCTCACACGCGTGGTTTCTACTGCATCTTGCCCCAGGGTCATCTACAAAGACTTCTCCTTTGCTTTCACCCCCAGCTCAATGATCTTCCTCTGGCTGAGGTCCCTTTGCCCTGCTCCTAATCCAGAACGAGTCGCTGTACGGACAAGACTCACCCCATAGCGTCCCAACACTCAGTGCAAGTTATGAGTAACCTGTCCCCAGACCTGTCAAATAGAAAGTCTATGTCACAAGTTTTACCGTATCGCAGGAGGCACTTGTACCCAGATGGCAAAAACACCTCAGCGCCCCGACACCCTCAACTAAACCCTATGTAGGCCAAAGACTAGGTTTGGATGTGGAACGTTTATTAATTCCCTTTGATGGAGAGCACTATGTACACAGAACAGCCACAGAAGGTTACTTCTTGGTTTCCTCCTCCTTGGAGAGAGTCTTGATGATCTCTTCCTTCTTGGCTTGCAGACGTTCTTCACGGCGCTTGCGAGCTTCCTTGGTCTTGGACCTGCGAGCTTCGGCCTGGTCACTGAAGATGAAAATAGTTTTCATGAACACACATGGCCTCAGCCTCAAGCAACCCAGATAAACCCACCCAGCTTTTACCCACCTCTATTTTTCTCCAGCCTTAGGAAGCTGTTGTAGAGAGATGAGGTGTGAACACACATTTCACAAACACCTCATGCACCATCAACTGCTTTACAGCTGCTGTTTACCAGGTTACTAAGCCCACACACCTCCCCACTAGCGCTTTGCAATGTAACAGAGACGTAAGTGCAATTCAGTATCTTGTTCAGTAACACCCCACTGGCCTACTGAGTAATATAGGCAGGCATGAATGGGATCTACCCTTGGCCAGGATTGGGACTGAAACAGGTCCTTGGACCAAACGACAGCACATGGGCTTGCTGTTGTCTTTACTCCACCTCCAAGGACACCACACAGCAAACTTGTTTGTTAGACAGTGCCCTTGAGATCTTGACAAAACTGGTCAGACCAGTGATTGAAGTTAGAAAGGAAAAGTAATGCATGATCTGCCAGAACCCATTTGTCCTTCAATTGTCTTAACTTCGCCTCTTCTTGAGAATGGATCCTTCAATGGCAGGGTCTTTGGACAACATTCTGCGAGGGAACTTGCCCATCCCCTGAAGATGTGTGTTATTTCCTGGGTGTTTAAGTCACACAGAAGGGCAAAGCTTGTATAAAGGGGGCATTCAAGTCATACTTGGATTTATTTACACCATTAAAACCAAGCCATTAATATCCAGATCATCTGTCAACATTTATGAAGTATTATTTTGTATTCCACTGAGCCTTAGGCCTTGTCTACATTAGAAAGTTTTGCAGCTCTAACCATACTGGTATAGTAGAACACTCCTAATGTGAATGCAGTTATACTGATATAAGAGGGCTTATACTGTTAGAAGTTAAGATAGTTTGCACCCATACCAAACCTTAAACCAGTATAGCTATAGGAGTAAATAATCCCCTAATTGACAGAGCTATAGCAACATAACTATGACCAGGCTTGGATAGCAAAGAGATGTTAGTGAATTTCATTTGTTTCTAGTCAGTTTCGCTTTACAGGATGCCTCAATAAGAGAATCAATGTCTTTGTAACCCAAGTGCTGAAAGCTCATGGAATCACTTGAACTAGTACTGAGCACTTTAAAAAGCTCACTTGTGCAAAACTTACGTCTCGGGCCTGTACTGAGCTCTCAGAATCGCTTTAATAATCAAACACTTACGCCAGGAGCTTCTTGCGAGCCTTGTCTGCTTTGAGTTTGTGAATGTGCTCCATCAGAATCCGCTTGTTCTTGAACACGTTACCCTTGACCTTCAGATACAGGCTGTGATACCTAACAAAAGCGAAGGGACCAGGTGAGGTGAGAGCTCACTGTGTTGCAGGAAGCAACACTCATTTGTTTGATGGTGCAAAAGAGGAAATACGAACTGTGCAGCTTCCAAGACATCTTGAGTGACTCAAGATAAACAGCAGTTATGTCTTGTCTGCAGTGGACCACACAGTGACCTTTGTGTCCCAGAGTTTTAAAATTAATTTAACCATTCTGCAGTATCTTAATCTACCACCACACACGACTCCCTTGTCCTGCCCTCCAATTTCAGTAGAGGAGCTAGTCCTGAGAAGCACTCGCTAACATCAAGATCATTCTGCAGCAGCTTTCCAGTGCCCTTATCCACTGCAAGGGATTTATCATTTATGTAAAAGGTGTGTTTAATCTCTCTTGGCCTTCCCCTTTGGCATCTGTGGGTTCAGGTCTAAGGTTATAGAGCCTGCTGCAAAAACCTTGAAGAGCAGAGGCTGGTGTATCCAGGCGGATGGGGACCCTGTTTCCCATCCAGACACAGCCACCCCCAAAGGAGAAGCAAGGCAGGATTCATTTGGCTCTCAGACTTACATATGGCGGTCGATCTTCTTGGACTCCCTGTATCTGCGAAGCAGACGTCTCAGAATTCTCATTCTCCTCATCCAGGTCACCTTCTCGGGCATACGAGCATTGGCTGTACCCTTTCTCTTACCTGGAGGCAGACAGAAAGATGTTACAGAGCTGGAACACAGCTAATTACCAGGTTTCAGAGTAACAGCTGTGTTAGTCTGTATTTGCAAAAAGAAAAGGAGTACTTGTGGCACCTTAGAGACTAACCAATTTATTTGAGCATAAGCTTTCATGAGCTACAGCTCACTTCATCGGATGCAGCTAATTACCAGTGAGCACCCTTGCCAGTGTGCTTAACACCTCTGCTTGCCTCAGAATCCAAGGAGTATGATTAACAACCCAGCTGCTTTACAAGGCCCCTCTTTGGTACATAAGGCAATTTATAAATCCACCCTCAGCAAAGGTCTCTAGAGTTTGACAGACGTTTAACCCCAGTTATCTAGAGTGAAGCCAGCCATCACTTACCGATGCCCATATGCCTGCCCTTTCGGCGGGCCAAGGTGTTTTTCCTGCATCGGGCACGGGAGTGAACAGTCACAGGCTTGCGGATTATCAAACCATCCTTGATCAGTTTCCTGATCTGCTGACCTGGAAATCAGAAGAGATGTTCCATGTTGAAGACATCAAATGGAACAGAAAATGGACAGCATGAGCAAGGCAAGAGTCTAACACGAACAAATTTTCCTTTTCAAAAGGAGTTTTTGGGATGGATTACAACATCTAAGTCTAAAGGAATTTAAGAAGATTTTGACCTTCTTTACAGAGGCCCCTTAATTAAGTTTGTTTTCCTCAGGCAGTCCTGTTGCAGTCCACCACAGGCCTACATGAGAAACATTCTCCCAGTCACTGCAATGTGGACCTGAATGGAATAAACATACTTTATAAAGATGTCCTTTGGGTCCAGCTTCTGCCTCCATTCTACCTGCTGGATCTGCCAGCTCAGTTAACACAAAAGGAAGCCTAGTCTGTGAGAAGGGACAAACTGTCTATTTTTCAGTGCTTGTAGTGAACTGTATCTCATGAATGTCTGCTCTTCTCACTTTTCAATCGTGCATCTCACCTGTTCACCACTAGATATCCCTGTGGTTGGTGTTTGACTAGATAGTAGTAACTCCCGTCCCCCCAAAGAACATCCAGACTTGTCATCACATTCTTGTGTGAATTCTTTCAGTGTGGGTTTAGCAGAATTCTAGAATTTGGTCATTTACTGCTTCTAGTTAACAAGGGAAGGCAATTGCTACATGCCTGTAAGTCCGCAAAACATTTGAATATAAAAAGGCCCATGGAGAAGGCAATTCGGTTTAGCTACTATTAAATTAACCTTTCTACTACCAAGCCTGTAACAAAGACAAGTTGCAGAGTAGCAGCCGTGTTAGTCTGTATTCGCAAAAAGAAAAGGAAGACTTGTGGCACCTTAGAGACTAACCAATTTATTTGAGCATAAGCTTTCGTGAGCTACAGCTCACTTCATCGGATGCATAAAGACAAGTTGAGATCACTGCCTCTTCTGCAATATTCAATAATTAGCTAGGCCCACAAATCATACCAGAAGATAGCACTAGCAAGTCACTGAATTGCCCAGTGCCCATGTGGAAGAGAAATGGTTACTTACGGGAATTAGCATTGGCAATCTCATTGGTCTCATTAGGATCCAACCAAACTTTCTTCTTGCCACAGCGCAAGACGCTGGAGGCCAGCCTCTTCTGGAGCCTGAGCATACTGAACAAACCAACACACATGGCTTAGAACAGGCAGCCCCCAGTTTAGTGCAATGGAAGATCACAAAATTTTTCACTGTTCCAGGAATGCTCAAATTGCAGTCTAGCTTTATTTAGACGTATAAAGGGCCTTTCATTGGAGAGATTACAAAGCCTAATACAAGTTAATTACATATGGCACTGCTGAAATGTCGTCACCTCTGAAATGAAAGGCCGCAATCACGTGGAAATCCGGCATGTGGCAAAACAGTGTGAGTGGAGAAATTGTGGCCAGTGATGTTGACCAGATCAAACTCTTATTAAGGAGCTTTTCACTTGTGGCAAAAGCTCAGAGCCGAAGGTGGCGGGGGACACATTAAACAGAAGATGGGATGAAGTTTCCAACAGCCACTAGTGATTCTGGGCCCCCCGCCACTTGCCTCATGCTGGCCACCCAAAAGTCACCGTCACTGTGGGAGTGAGGCCCAGCTCTCAAGTGCCCAGCGGGATCCCCCTGGGGTGGGAACAGTGGGGAGATCCAGCAGAGCGGGGCCTTTACTGGGGCACCACCCCCAGCGCGCGCGCGCCCCCGCTCCATTCCAGCCCGCGCGCCCCCGCTCCACTCCAGCCCCCCCAGCGCGCGCGCCCGCGCCCCCCCGCTCCATTCCAGCCCCCCCCCGCTCCACGCCAGGGGCGCCCCTTATCGCCCCGCTGTCCATCGCCCGGGTCCGGGCTGAGGGGACGAGGGACGCCCCGGATGGGGGCAGGGGAAGCGGCTCCTCACAGCTAGGCCCGGCCCCAGGCCGAGGCCCACCCGCAGGCCCGGCACCTGCCGCTCTCCTGAGGCGAGGCGAGGCGAGGCGAGGCCAGGCCCGGCCCGGCCCGGCCCGACGCGCCGCCCCGCGCCGCAGCGCCCAGTCCCCGCCGCCCCGCGCCCCGCGCCCCGCTCACCTCATGGCGGCAGCGGCCCTAGCGCTGAAAGGAAAGGGGGACAGCAGCGCCGGCCGCTCCAACTATCAGCGCGGGGGTGGCTGGGTGGGACGTACCATATCACCCCCCCCGCTCACAGCGCCTCCCCTCCCCTCCAATCCCGGCTCGCTCCACCCCGGAACGGGGAAGAAGGGGCCAGAGCTCGGTTCCGAAGGAGAAAGTGCGGACAGAACCGGGAGTCTGAAACATATCTCTCCACCCCCCGCGCCTGGGAATGGTACGGCCCGGGGCTCAGCGGCGCCTGCGCAATGATCGCGGAGGCGTGCTGCCCGGACTAGCCCGGCGGAGCGTTCGCATGCGCAGTGGAGGGAAGCTGCTCAGGGCACCACGTGGAAGGGGGGTGTTGGGTGATCTGCGGTCTGGGGAGGGCTGGACGCACGGGGGAGCGTAAGGGCAGGCGTGGGGTGGTAGGTGCTAGGGGCCTTGGGGCAGATCAGGGCTGGGGGGCAGTCATGGGGTAGGAGCTGAGTTCATGGGGTCAGGGGGGGAGTCCTGGGGCATAGAATCATAGACTATCAGGGCGGGAAGGGACCTCAGGAGGTCATCTAGTCCAACCCCCTGCTCAAAGCAGGATCCACTCCAACTAAATCATCCCAGCCAGGGCTTTGTCAAGCCTGACCTTAAAAACTTCTAGGGAAGGAGATTCCACCACCTCCCTAGGTAACCCATTCCAGTGTTTCACCACCCTCCTAGTGAAAAAGTTTTTCCTAATATCCAACCTAAACCTCCCCCACTGCAATTTGAGACCAATACTCCTTGTTCTGTCATCAGCTACCACTTGCTGATGTTCTGTCATCAGCAGGCTTAAGGGGTGACAATGGATCACAAATTGAATATGGATCAACAACCTGACGAGCTGAGGAAAAGGCTAGAATCATTCTGGGGTGTATTAACACGCATGTCCCTGTGTAAGAGGTGGGCGGTCATTTTCCCGCTTTGATCGGCACTGGGGAGGCCTCCGCTGAAGCACTGTGTCCAGTTCTGGGCACCACGCTTTAGGAAAGATGAGGGCAAATTGGGCTGAGTCCCGAGAAGAGCAACAAAAATGATCAAAGGTTTTGAAATGCTGAGGAGCTTCCACGGAGGAAGGTTAAAAAAACTGGGTATATTAGTCTTGAGAAAAGAAGACTGAGAACAATCTGCAGGTAGGCTAAGGGCTGTTATAAAGAGGCTGCTGATCAATTGTGCTCCATAGCCACTGAAGGTAGGACAGGTTTCAGAGTAGCAGCCGTGTTAGTCTGCATTTGCAAGAAGAAAAGGAGGACTTGTGGCACCTTAGAGACTAACCAATTTATTTGAGCATAAGCTTTCATGAGCTACAGCTCACTTCATCGGATGCATGTGATGTAGCTCAGGAAAGCTTATGCTCAAATAAATTGGTTAGTCTCTAAGGTGCCATGAGTCCTCCTTTTCTTTTTTTGAAGGTTGGGCAATAAGTAAAGGGGCTAAGCTGCAGCAAGGGAGATTTAGGTTAGACGTTAGGAAAAACTTTCTAACCATAAGGGTAGTTAAGCTCTGGAATAGCTTCCAGTGGATCTTGTGAAATTCCCATCGTTGGAGGTTTTTAAGAACAGGTTGGACAAACACCTGTAAAGGATGCTGTAGGTTCACTTTGTCCCATCTTCGTGCAGGGGGTTGGACTTATGGTCCCTTCGAGCCCTACATTTCTGATTCTGTTCTAGGCTGGAGGATAGCTATGTCAGATTGGAAGTTAGCCGTGGGGTAGGAGCTAAGTTAGTGAGGGACAGTAGAGAAGTTATGGGATAAGGTGTGCTAGGCTGGGGGCCTGGGCCGGGGTGGGGGTAGCTATGGGATAGGCTATGCCAGGTTAAAGGCCGGCCATGAAACAGGAACCAAAGCTATGGGGCAGGCCATAATCACAGCTTTGCAGGTAGCCATTGGGCCTGTATGTGCTTGTCCTTGACCTGTAGATGGTCACCACTAACCCAAACTCATACAGTGAACCAATGTTAGACCTTGGAATGGTACCCAGGAGTCCTGACTCCCAATCACCTCTTATCCCTGCCTTCTGGCGCTTTGCAAACATTAATTAATCCTCACAGGCCCCATGTGAGGTTGGTAAGTATCAGTGTCATGGTTGTCCAGCTAGGGAAACTGAGGCACGAGGGGGCCTAACTCCCCCCTCATGCCATGTCAACCAGGAGCATCTCCATGAAAAAAGGGGTAATGTAAAACCAGAGTCAGATTTCGGCCCAGAGAGAGTCACTGATTTACCCCATGTCCAAGAACGTCCGATCCAGAAAGGGGCTGAAATTTGTATGAATTTGGGGTGTTCAGAACTTCTCCAGGACCTCAAAGCTTAAGAGTTCTTGGAACAAGAGGAGAGACTAACAAAAATATAAATGGTCCTGTTTCTTTAAAAAGTGATTCTCCAATTGCCTCGTTTGCAAAATATAACTGAAGCTCCACTTTTAAACTGATACAAATTCCACTCAAGCAAAAATGTCACTTCTTTTTTTACAAACTAAAAGTTAAAAAGCACCCAAATCCCCACTTTTTGCAGCGTTTAGGCATATTTCCTCCTTTGAAAGTCATGTCTGAAAATTGCAATTGGCTAGAAAATCAGACCAAAAGCTAAGGCTGCTTGTTAAATACTCAGACTAGATTCCATCTCATGGCTCATTTGGAATCTGGCTGGTGTAAAACGATCAACATATGGTAGGAGAAGGAGACCTGACAGGAACAGATTCTTGGTTCATTAAGCGAGAAAAACACAGATAAACACAGATTTAGGCTGTTTAAAAACCGAGTTGTTGTTTTCATAAAACAAACTCCAAACCTGGAAATACCTGCTAAAGGAAAGTGTGTTGGAAACTTGGCTCAGACCCACTGGCTCACCAGTTCCAGGATCCTGCCTCTAGCATTGGCCACACAGGCTGATGCCAAAGAGAAAGGCAAATAAAAATACATCCCCATAACACATTTGGTCAGACCCCTGGGTCTGTACAGGGGAGGGGAGATAGTTGCTTCCCAGCTCCTGTGGAAGAATCATGTTATGCCCTATGCTCTCCAGGAGAATTCCCCTAAACTGGAGGAATTCCCAGGTGGGGAAATCTGGCTGTTTTCTCCCATGGTGCAAAAGCACCAGAATGAAGCCTAGAAGTGGGGTTGCAGCACTTATAGAATGCTGCGGGGGTGGTGTGATATTGTTTATGCCCTTATCTCTCCTAGGAAACAATGAAATTTGCCAACGGGTCCTGTCTATGTGTTTTCAATTGTCTCCCTTAGCATCTTGCACAGGGTTTTGTTTTCCAGTGGATCATTGCTCACAAAAGGTACTCTGCTCCGCCCCAGAGGTGGCTGCATCTATTTGTAAAGAGCGCTATGGGGGGAAGGGCATCTCCTTGAGGTAACAACTTATATTGCTGGCATTTAGGATGGGCCTGAGGCCATCCCCTGTTGCCCCACAGCAGCAATCCACCCAGGGGCTCCACTGGCATTCCACCATCTGCTCGCAGTGTTTACTACTAAAATGTGGAGGTGGTGATTGAGTGCGCCTGGCGGGTGGAGAGGCTCTGGCCATGTAAAGGGAGATCTGTAATTGTGTTATACTCCCATGCAGCTGCCTGCTGTCTGTGTGTTCACCTTCCCTCCCGCAGCTCTTTCCCTTCTGCTCCCCCCCCACCCCGTCTCCCAGTCTATGGCTCCCTCTGCTCACCCATCATCTTTCTCCCATCCCCCCACTCCCCTCTCCCTCCCACTCTTCCTGCCCAGCTTCTGTTCGCTGCCAGGGTCCCTGGGGGGGATTATGGTTGCTGGTGGGTTGTGGGGGGATGGAAGGGGGGACAAGCTGGAAAAACAATATCCAGGAAACAGCTGCAGCTGTCCGAGATACTCAGTGAATTGCTCCTCTCAGGACTGTTAGCTGGATGGTCTCTTCACAAACAGGCCGACATGGGAGAGGGGAGCCTCCAGGCTAACCCTCCTGGAGAGGCTGCTGCACTGAAGCCCAGGTAAGACCATCTCCCTTGTCCTAGCTGGAAGCAGGATATACAAGGAGTTTCTGGTCTAGAGAGGTCATTTCCAATTTGGCCTGGCATCCCCATGTCAGGAGAGGGGGATGGGTGGGAGTCACATCTGGATGTGTGGGACTGCTTAGATACGGGGTTTTGGTCCAAGCCCATCTCTGGGGTCTAGTCTGGCAGGGAGGGGAGAGATGAGAACACAGCCTGCTCCATGCACTGGGAGGGTCATGTCCAGGGGGAGACTCTGAATGGTGGTGGGACTATGTCTGCATGGCCATGATCTCCAGCCTCCCATCTGCCCCTAACTCAGGATCCCTAACTCGGGTGTCTCATGACATCATGAACGTTGGGGAAATGCTGGAACATTGGGATCCTTCTGCAGATGGGAAACCTTGGGAGAAGTCGTGCCCTCTGGGGACTCTAGGATTTTCTGCTTCCAGCTGGGACAAAAATCAAAGGAGAGCAGCCTCCCACCTCATGGCCTGGATGCTTCACTGCCAACTGGAAGCAGGAATGGGACGTGCGGTGCGATGGGTGGGAAGAAAAACAAACCAACCAACCTTGTATCGATTCAGGGCTTGGTTTGGAGTTTGGGACGAAGAGGCCGGGGCAGTTCTGATGTCACTGGGACATTCTGGGCCCAGTGAGGGGTTCTGTCACTGTCTGCCTTAATGCGATAGTGCTGTGTCTCAGAGACCTGACACCATTAGCCAGCACACAGGCCAAAGGTCTCACCCTGGCTTCCAGCAACTTAGTCACTCTTTGCAGGGTCCTTCCAGTCCCAAGTCTTCCCCATTCCATCTACCCCGAGTTCCTATCTACCAGGCACTCAGACTTTTCCCTTCTGGTTCGTCACCCCTGAAGGTGTGCAAAGAGCCCCCAGGTATCAGTTCACTTTGGCGGACCCACTCCACCCAGTTCACACACCAGAGATCTGCTGGGGGCAAAAATTAACAAAAAGCGTATTTAATAGGGGGAAAAAAAATCACAGATTCAAAAGTGAAACAGGAAAAGCAAACGCAGACCAGTCACACAGAACAAAAAGAGGCAACTTCAGACTTTACCCTTCTATATTAGACAAATCCCCTTTTCTACTATAAAGTACCTGTTGCCTCCGAATGGTTTCCCAGCATGCCCTGGCCATCATAGAAAGACCCAGCGTTTCAGGGATAGCTTTGCACTTAAAGGCAGCCCTTCAATTTCTGGGAAAAAACCTCAGACACAAACCTGGTTTTAAAAGGCTTTTTTTTTTTCTTTTCATTCCTGGCATGGTGACTCTTGGGTATTCAGAGGGGGGGAAATTCCCAGTTGTCTCCATGTCTTTCCATTAACTCTAATGGTCCACCATTGTCTTTTCCTGGTTGGACAATGAAGGGGTACTTGAAGTTGGTTTCCTGTAAGCAATGGTTTGGTGCCCCTCCCCTCTCTGCCTGACCCCTTCACCACCTGTTGCGAGGTGACGCTGTAGACGCACCACAGTTACAAGGTTCTACACATATACACATGCCATGACACGTACCTACAGTCATACCCTGCATGCAGCTCTCCTGATGCTCCGCAAGTTCAGAACATCACAAGCTTTCATGAAAGACCTTCCATGATGTATTCATCCACCATCACATTGTATAGAACCAGGTGATTCAATTGCATATTCTTTGGGGTTCAGACCTCCTTTTCGCCCCTTGGGGTGTCTGGACCTGGATTGTCACAGTCATCCAAGCTGGATCCCCGCCCTCCAAAGCTGGGGGAAGGCAGCGTGGTCTAGTGTGGCTAGAGCCTGACTGGACGCCCGGGTTCTATTCCCAGTTCTGCCACCAATTAGCTGTGTGACCTTGGGCAAGTCATTTCTCTCTGTGCCTCATTTTTCCAGCCTGCAAAGTGGAGATTAAATATGATTCAGTGCTTGGGCACTGCCGTCACACCTCAGCCCGTCAGTGATAGATGGGTTCTAATCATGGAAAATCTCTCTTGCATCGGGTGTCCCGTGTTCTTGGACAGTTTGTCTCCCAGCTGCAGAGGCCAGGAAGGAGCCAGCTCCCTGGAGTGAATCCACAGCTCCCTGCAGAGAGGTTCATTTTTAAACTTCTAGGGCCTCCCTGCGGCTTGGGACTGGACTCCCAACCTCCACCCTGGCAGAGGGGATGTGGGTTGAGCTGTCCCTTCAGATCCACCCCCTCACTCTCCAGAAGCAAGGAGACAAGACTCCATAGCCACCTCCAGTCAAAAGCAAGCTGGATGGGACGGGACACAGGGACCTTCAGTAGTCTGCTCAAATCCAGTCTTGGGCAGTTGTGGTTGAAGCCGATTACTGCCTAATTGCTGAGGTGAGATGAGTGCCATGGATCTCAGCTCAATTCTAATTGGACAAACGGGCACTGGTCAGTCTCAGTGTTGGCATGCTCAGCAGAGAAGACAAGCATTGAGTAGGTCCTTCATAGGGAGTCAAGTCAAAGTTCCCCGAGCCAGGGGCTCACTGAGCTGACGTGACCAAGCCACGTCAATTTCACAGCCAATGGTACCCAAGGGAACAGCCCATCTCACCACCTTTGCTGGCCCTGCCTTGATGGATCAGGCCCTCGTTTTGAAGCTAGGTGGACTGGATGCAGCTTTTCAGTGTGAGATCAAGGGAGACTCGCTCACCATTCAGCCACCACACCTTATAGGGCGGGTTGAGAGCCACAGACGGACCATGTGGCCAAGGGGAGGATTCAGGCTCTGGGGCTGCCTTTCATCGAGCTGGACACAAGGGTTTATTTGCTGCACTTTGGTTTCCAGAGCTGTGCATGTTATCTGGGTAGCCAGCCCAGCCCAGACCTACGTCCCTTGGGGGTCCTGAGGCTGCTGTCGCTCTCCAGTCTGCTGTTGGCGCATCCCAATGCTCAGGCAAAGCCGCAGCCCAATTAGGAGTGAGACAAGGGAGGGGATGGGGAAGCGCAGACCCAGGTCCCCATGCTTCATTCCCAATTAGCCACAAATCCCACCAGCCATGTGGATTTTCTCCCCTATTGTCCCAGGGACATTGATGCAGCCCCATTTGCTGCTTTGCCCCTGCCATGGTGCTCCCTCTGTGCTGGGATGTAGAGACTGCATGGCATGCAGTTGGCTCTGAGGATCATCAGGGCCTGTTGGGAGCCCCCAATGAGCCCTGGGGCAGGTGGGTTCTCAGGAAGGATCTGGTGGGGGAAAGGGGTTGGGGTGAAAGGAGGGTGCAGAGTGAAGTGGGAGCGAGGTGAGAGGGTTAAGAGCCACGGGGAATCTTGCACTGAGGAACAGTCCAGGAGAAGAGCATTGGAGACCCAGGCCAGCCATCGCTGCACAATAGGGCCAGCTAAGCAACACAGCTGGTCGCTTTCCAGCAGGCTGTTGAGGCAGGGGCTCTGGGAGGCTGTGACCTATTCCCAACCAAGCTCCCTGGCTGCACGCACATCCCGGCAGCATGGCACCCATGCCTGCATTGACCCGGTGACCTGGCGGGAAGCAAGGCAATCCGGCCCAGCGGGGGATCTCCGCCTTGGTGCCCAGAGATCTCTCTCAAGCCACACCAGGTTACCACATGCTCTCCAGCTGGGGTGTGGGTTGGAACTGATATGCCAAGAGCCCCCCCTAGGCACACTGCCTACTAGGGGCAGGGACAAGGAATCCCAGCCCTTTGTGGGTCTGGAAAGCTGCCCAGCAGGGCAGTAAAATACCCATGGCCATATCTGAGCAGGACCTGGGGGAGTCGTAGGGCAGTGGTGTCCTCAACCCCCCAGAGCAAGCTAGAGCCACCTGGGCAACAGGGAGGGGACTGATCACTGGAGCCCCCCGCCCAGCCATCGCCCTGGACTCAGGCTTTGTGTGGGGGCAGGGAGGCATAAGGCCACCCCCCAGCCAGTCTTTCACCCCCTGGGAGTCCCCACTCCAGGGGTGACCTTCCCTGGCATCTGTCCCCGGTACTGCTGGGCAGCCAGGCCCCTCAGTAGGGGGAGATGGGAATCGGGGTGTGTGGGGGGGTCTCCTGGCTGTATAGGGGCTGGTTGGATCGGGGGGGGGTGTCTCTCCTCCCTTCTCCAGCCCCTCCCATCGCTCAGCCCCTCTGCTGGGGGAGGGGGGCGCTTGGACCACACCCCTCCCCCCCGGGGGCCGGCGAGCCCCCGAACCTCGCCGCGCCCCCCCCCTTTCCGCCCGCCCCGCCTGCGCATTGTGTGGCCGCCGGGAGGGGCCGGCCGGCGGCCGCCCCCACACGCGCCCCCGCCCCGGGCTCCTCCTCCGCCGGGGCTGGCTTGGGACACGAGTCCGGTGCGAGCCAGGCCGAGACGCCGGGAGCCCGATGGTTCGGGAGGGCGGCATGGCCCGGACACCCCGCAGCTCGACCCAGGAGATCCAGATGGACGTGTTCGACAACCCCGGCCTCCAGGTGGGACCGCGGGAGGGGGGATAACACCGCCCCTGCCACCGCCGCTGGGGGGGGGCGTCTCCCGCAGCCTGGTGGGGGGGGGAGCTTTGTAGCCAGAAATAGCGGGGGGTGGGACTGGACCCGATCGGAACCGGAGCGCGGGTGGAGCCGGCCAATGACTCACTGGTCTCTGCTTTTCCCAGGGTCGGGGTGAGTCTTGCTGGGGGGGGATTCGAACCGATGTGGGGGGACTGGAGGAAGGTTCGCTCCCCCCCCCCGGGGGGAGGAATCTCAGCCTGGCTGCTGCTTTCCGCCCTCCCCTCCCCGGGGATCAGCCCTTCCCAGCTGCCCTCGGCTTTCAGCCTTAGCACAAAAGCCCTGTTGGCCCCACCGGGCTCTTCCTGCCCCAGCCAGGCCAAGCGGGGTCCCCCCAGCCCATGCCCTACATCCTGCAGGTGTCCCCCGCATGCCCAGAGATCACAAGGGAGGCGACCCCCAAACTTTGCAATGGGTGCCAAAGCTAGCCGAGAGGAGATGGGGGGGAGGTCCTAGGGGTGCCTCCCCCGGAGCTGGAAGAGTGCGGTCTCCTAGTTAGAGCAGGCAGGGGACGGGGCGTCCGGGCACCTGGGTTCTAGTCCCCGCCCTGCTGTTCGTTTGCTGTGTCACCTTAGTCTCCCCAGCTGGAAATGTGGGGAATGATCCCGAGGGGTTTGTGGGGCTGGATCGGTCCCGCTGCGTAGGGTGCCCTGGGCTGCTGCCACGAATGGCAGCTAGCGAAGGGCAGGTGTCGCTCCGGGAAACTTTGGAACATACAGGTTAATTTGGGAAACCCTCTCCGGAGTCACCACGCCCCTTTCCCGCCCCATCCCCTTGCCAGTTGGTACCAGGGGACTTTGCCTCTGCTGGAAACAGGCCGTGAGCCAATGTAGCAGGAGGCGGGGATGCCAGCACAGATGGACCATTGCTCTGATGTACTCAGGTGGGGATCCCAGTGGCAGGTTGGACCTGTTGGTCAGGGCTAGTGAGCGGGGTGGGGAGGGGGGCAGGATAGCAGTGGCAAGGTGGACCCACTGGTCTGACCCAGCTCAGCGCATCCTCCCATTCACGTTGCTGGGTGTCGTCCACACACATCCCCTTTGTCCCCCAGCACCAGGCGATTTGGAGTGGCAAGTGGGGAGAGGCTCCTGGTAGCACCCAGACACCCTGGCAGTGCCAGGCCCTCAACACAGGGCTGGGAAACACCGAACCAGCCTCCACCAGTTTAGGATCTGGCTCTGTAAATGGCCATGATTAACCCTTCCCCACCTGGAGAGCCACCAACCCAGTGCTTAATTTGTGCCAGGGCTGAGCCCGGACCCCTCTAGGCTTGGCAGGTTGTAGCCCCAGCACCTCTGAGCTTGCAGCGTCGGTACCTCTTTCGTTACAAATTATGCCCTGCACCAGCCCTCTGGATGGGGGATCCCAGCCGCCCATGGAGGCACAGTGAATGTGACGGAGGGATGGGCCCTGATTGGAAAGATGGGGGTGGGGAAGAATCCTAAAAATACCAACTCCTGCCTGCTCAGAGACCACGTGTCTGTGGGTTGGGCAGCAACTGGGCCCAGCTGTCCCTCTGGGATGCGCCTGGCTCATTCCGAGACCTGCCCCAACATGTCCTGACCACTTGCCCTGTGCAGAAAGGCCTCACACTCACTGGGAGCTTTGGGAGGAACCGGATGGAAAAGGACTGACGCCCCCGGGCTGTGATGACCCTGCCCGCATCGGGGTGGAGGGAAGCAAGACTGGGCCCTCAAGGACAGCAGCAGAAGGGTCCAGCAGCAATTGACCTTCTGTAGGGAGCACTGGCTGCGGGTGGGGTGGAAATCTTGGCTACTCCAACCCCAGCCTCTCCCAGCAGGAGGCGCTGTAGAGGATGGTGCAGGAGCGCTGGCTGTAGGGAAGCTCCCAGCTGCTAGCTCCTTCTGTCTAAGTCTTTGCCACCAGCCGGGTATTTGGAGCCTTTGCCAGGCTCTGTTGGAAGAGGAGCCGCTAGGTCATGGGATGACTCAGTAGCAGCAGGTGTGTTGTGTGTGCGTTTGCATGGCTGCTGGGGCCTGCGTGGGTGGGAGGAAGGAGAGCACCAGAGCCTGCGCACTAGGGGGAGGAGTGGAGGTGAGTGCATGTGTCACTAGGGAGGTGTTTGGAGTGTGTGTGTAGTAAATCGAGTCTGTAGTAAGCTCTAATTGCGTGGGGGTGGGCGTGTGTATAGTAGGTTGTGTGTGTTCAGCTCTGTGTGTGTGTGTAAACAGCTCGTTGCACGGAGATAAGGGTGTGTGTGGGTGTACCCAGCTCTCATTGCACAGAGGTGGTGTGTGTTTGTACAGCTTGTTGCATGGAGGTAGGGGTGTGTGTGTACAGCTCGTTGCAGAGAGGTAGGGGTGCGTGTACAGCTCCTTGCACGGGGTAGGGGTGTGTGTGTGGATTGCAGCCCCACCCCCTTCATCTCTTTGGCAGCTGGGGGCCTCCCCTGGAGAGTCCATGAGCCTGGGACTGGAACCCCTTTCCTGGGATCAGCCTCTGCCCCTGTGGATCCCACCCCGCCCCTGGCACAGAGGGGACGGCTCTGGGCAGCAGCAGGGTGATCTCTGAAGCCCACACTGCCCCCTCCCTGGTTGTCGGGCAGGGAGAGAGTTGAGGGGGCACAGACTGGCTGCAAATCCAATCAGCCCCACGTCCTCTCTCTCTCCCCCTCTCCCTGACGACCAACCGGCTAATTCAATCCGAGGCCCCTGAGGATGGCCCGAGAGCTGCTCCATGCTGAATCAGTTGCCTTTGCTAGGCCCAGTGGGTGTGATGTGTTAAACACCCCACACCTCCGCAGGCAGACTGAGCCCCGCCATTATCTGGGCACAGGGGGAGCTCTCCGGATCTCACTGGAGAACACAGCTCAGGCCCCCACACCCTGTACATCTGTCCAGAGCTCAGCCCCAGCCCTGCAGCACCCATGGGGACAGGTGGGCAGATGCCTCACCCCGCCCATCAACACGGGGCAGTAAAGCTGCTCCCAGGCTGTCTTCCCCACAGGGACCTCTGATAGGCAAGCCACTTCCCTCATCTGTTCCTTGGTTTCCACTTCAGCTAGCTGAGCATTTAACTCCCGCCCCCCACCCCCACCCCCGAATATGCCATGTGATCGATGGTTACCCTATAAACATGCTGCTGTCTGTGGGGTAGGGGCGTGGGGTCCCCCCCCACAGCTCTTGATTCCTCCCCAGAGCAACATGGGGGGACCCCGGCAGCGGCTGCAATAAAGGCCCACCCAGATCCAGTGCCGTTTGCCCTTGACTGGCGCGCGCCTCCCTGTTTCCATCGAGGTGAGCTGACATGGCCGGCGTTGCAATTAGCTCCCCCCCGGTGATTAGAGCCTGGCTGTGACGCCAGATTGGTTGGGAACCCAGCGAGGCTATTAAAGCCCTGGAGCTGCCTATTGATTGGCACCCGCATCAGGTGACCGTGCGGCGTTCGGAGCCAGCTGCTTCCCTGGAGGGCGACCCCTCCCTCCAGCCCTGCCTCCTGCACTCTCAGTGCGCCGTGTGAGTGCCAGGGACCTGTGGGGGTCACTGGCTCCTTTGTGGGGGACTCAGCAGCCCCATAGGGAAGGGGATCCCACAGCCAGGCCAGGCCCAGGTGGGTGTTTAGATGGGGACATGTCCTAAGGGTCTGCGATCTGAGGGATTTTCACAGTGGAATAGACCATCTCAGACCAGCGGGATGTTCAGCCTGGGGTCCATCTGTCCCCCCTGTCCCCAGCTGCTGGCCACAGGGGAAGGCAGCCTCCTTGTGGTGTGATATGCTAAAGTGAGGGGAGAGATTCCTTCCTGGCCTCATGAGCTGATGACCTGATGCCCTGAAGCATTAGGCTTGTCATCTGTATTCAAGCAGCTCGCTCTATTCTCAGCCATACGGATGTCTAGTGTGATCATAGGACTGTTTATAGGCTCAGTTAGAGTGGGGCTCCTGTGTTCTGCTCTCCGCTTTCCCATTGACTTGCTGCGTGGCCATGAATAAAGGATTTTCCCTTTTTGTGCCTCGGTTTCCCCCCAGCGGTACAGTGGGGGTAATGATACTCGCAGGAGATGAATGAAGTTTAATTAATTTGTGCTTGTAAAGTACTTTGAGATCCTCCGATGGAAGGCGTGGCAAAGCAGATTTCAGGGTAACTCCTCCATTAACTTTAGCAATGTCCCGCAGCAGGGAGTTCCACAGGTTTCTGGTATGCCATGCAGTTGTCTGCTCCCGCCCCTCTGTAAGCACCTGCATGCTCGTTAACCAGGCTGTCCCCTCCCTCCCCCAGGGGAAATACAGCAAGCGGAAGAGCAGGTTTAAACGCTCTGATGGCAGCACCTCCTCGGACACGACTTCCAACAGCTTCGTCAGACAGGTAAGGACAGCGGGGTGGGGAGCTCCCATGGCCTCGGCATCCCGTGTTCGGGGGGGGGGACGGAGCCCCAGGGGTCCCTCGCCATGAGATGTGGGATTTAACTTGCTTTGCACCATTGATTCGGCAGCTGGGAGTGTTGGAACTAGATGTAATGCAGCAGTGTAGGGCAGGTGGTCCCATCGCCCCCTAGTGGCTAGCCCCAGTTGCTGTAACAGTCTCCTCCTTGCTCTCAGTTACTCCTTTAGCTTGAGCAACAGGGTCTTGAGGGTTCAGTGCTGAGGATCCTGGGTTCGATCCCTGCCCAGAGCCACAGCATCGTGTGCCCAGCTCTTGTGCTGTTCTGTTTCCATCTGCCAAGTGCCATGGCCGGCCCCTTTCAGTCTAAAGCAGCTACAGAGTGAGGAAAGGAACAAGAAAGAACTAACGTCAAGTGCCCATGGGAGAGAACGGGGTCTGTGCGTCACCCTTAGCGGTGCGGAGACCAAACCAGTGCCTACCTCTGTAGCCCAGTGGAGAATCCACCCTCCCGCCCGAATCTACAGTTCGGTTTAATCTGCTGTGTTTCTTTAAGGGCAGAAATGGCATCTTAGTAAGACCGGTTTGTACCGAGTCTCCGTAGAGGGGGTGGGGTGAGCTCAGGACTGGGGCCCAGTGTGGGGCGAGTTCCCACTTGCATTGTGATTGGGCCACGGCAGGGGGAGGTGACTGCCTGGGGGACTCAGTGGCTGATTGGGGTGGGGGTGAGCGCTGGAGGGTGATGGAGTTGGGGACGCAAGAATTGCACGGTTCCCTTCCCCTTTGGTACGCTGACTCTAGGCCTGTAGGAGAGGAACCTGGGCATCTAGGGGGAGCCCCAAGTCAAAGCTGCCCCTCCCCCCACCCTGAGCGGGGAAAGGTCACGGGAGGGCTGGGATCAGAGCCCTGGGGTCTCTTTTCATCCTGGGGCTGATGTGAGCTGTGTCCGTGCCCATGCCCACACAGCGTGGCCATAACCCCTTCACTGCCAGGGATGCTGCCCGCACACATTGGGGGGGGTGGCGGCAGGGCGTGCTTGGCTGGGGGGCTGGCTGTAGCTGGCAGGGTCAGGGGAGGGAAGGGGTTAATGTGCCCCCTTTCCGCTATACAGCACAGCTCTGCTATGGCTCTTCTGATGCTTCTCCCATCCCGTTCTTTCTGCTCCTGCCCTGATCCCTGCAGCGCCCCCTGCTGGGGAGACCAGGGCTGGAGTCGCCGGGAGCTCCCCCAGCCAGCGCTCTGGCCCTGTTCCCCACAATGCCCCCCACACCTGGCAAAGGCTCCCCACAGGCCCCCCCCCCCCCCCGGCAGAGGCCAGGACTGGACCAGCTCTGGTTTTCTCCCCATCCATAAGATGCACAGAGCCAGCGCAGGGAGGGGAGCTGGCTATTGATCCAGCAGTGTGGGTGGGGCTGGAGTTGACAGCTGGGTAGATCCTGCAGCGTTGTCTTCCCCCACTCCCTTTGCTGTCACTCCCCCCACCCATTCCAGCCACCATCACTCTGCGTCCCCGTCCCCCCCCATCAAACAGCCCAGAAACATCTCCGAGCCGGAAGCAGCGTGGTCTCCATAGCAACCCCCTGTGGGGGAGGCGGGGGGGGCTGGAATAGACATTAACTAATGAAACAGCTGAGTCCCCGCGAGATGGATGGTTTGGGGGGGGCAGCATCCCGGGGCCAGGCCGCTGGGGGGAGAGTGGGGTGGTCGGCCCAGCCGGCGCCTGTCTGTCTAGAACCAGAACCCAATGGCTGCGTCTGGGCAGGCCCCCAAGGACCCAGCATCGAACGCTCCAGCCCCTGGAGCTAACGGGGTGATTGCCTGGCAGCCCCCCCCTTCCCCGGTTCTGCCCTATGGGGAGCCAGCCAGTGGGGGAGACTCTGAGAGAAGGCACTGGCTGGGCTGGATGGGGCTCAATCTCAGGCGGGGGCGAGGTCATCACCCCCAGGGGACGGGACAAGGCCCCAGTGCTTGGGACGTTAGATCTTGCACTGGACTGAATCCTACACTGGAGGGCGGGGGGCTGGAAGTCTGGGCTGGGGTGGGTGTGGCTTAATCCCCTCCAGCGCCCCCCCATGTGTGAAGGGGATAAACAGCTGGAGAGAGGGGTCCTATGACCTGTCCCCCCAGTGGGGGGGGGGCGGGTGAATGGTTCCCATGGCGATGACATGGGAAGATGCTGGAGGTGGCAGTTACCCTGGAGAAGGTTCCTGGAGCGAGGCCCCCATGCAGAGAGAGGATTTAAAGGGCCAGCTTGCCTTGTATTTCCACCCTCCAGAGCGAGAGGGAGAAGGCTGGAGAGGTGCCCTAGGGAAAGCTCTGGGCCTGGCCATTTCCCTGCTGTCCCCTGGGGCGATGATGAGGCTGCTGGGGTCACAGACCTGGGGCCTGGGGGACACGCACCTGGGCTAGCGGGATTTTTCCCTTGCCCTGGGCTCATTCACGGGCTCCTGAAAGGCCCTGAACCCTCCTTCCGCCCGAGGGAGGGCTCTCCGCCTGGCGATGGGCCGAAAGCGGAACCTTCCACCCAAAGAGACCGACCCAGTACCCATCGCCCCTGGATCCCGGATCGGAACCGGCCAAAACCCAATGGAGACGCTTCTCAAACACCCCAGAACTGAGTGGGCAGGTTCTCTGTGGTGCTATCACGAGTGAGCCCCCGCAGTGAGGCTGGGAGGGCTTTACCCCAGGCTGGTGGAGGGTGGGCTGAGTGGCTGCCTGGCGCGGCTCAGGTCGCGTGTGAGGGGGGTGGGGGATAGATCTGGAAGAGAGGTGGGAAGGGGCGGGGGGGATCTCCAGCTCAGAGGTTGAGCCCCGCTTCGGAGAAACAGCCTCCAGTGGTACGTTATAGCCCCAGCCAGGGAGGCCATGAGGGTGAATCCAGGGGCTACATGCCTAGGGATATCTGATTCCCGCATCTTGGGGTCCTGGGGGTGCAGGTCCTTTCGGAGAGCCCTTCCTAACCTTGCCCGGCAGAGGGCAGCGTGGGCTCATTCATGGTAGTGGGGCGGGTTCTCAGCTGCCTGCCCCATCCAGGAACAAGCCCAACCCGATGAGGAGGGAGAACTCCCTGCTGGCTGGGGGGCTGCCCACTGAGCTCCCTGCGTTGGGGGGCTTGGACCTGGCTGGCAGTAACACAGTAGCTTCTGGAGGCTAGAAAGCGTGGAGGGTGATGGGACGGAGGCTGGAATGGGGTCAGCACCTTGCTCCAAGGTCAGCTGAGGTTTGGATGGGGGCGGGAGAGGCTGGTACCTTATGGGGCCCCCAAAGAATGTGGAACCAGGGTCCCCCGCAAGCTCGCACTTTGTGCGGAGGCTGGGAATTGGGTGCAGGGACTGCGGAGGCCCGGGGCGGGGTCTAGCTGTATTTGGGTGTTAGCGGTTGGGTCATTCGTATCTGATCTCCCCCCAGGAGTGTTAATTGGGGGGGTTCCCAGCCCCCCCCCCCCAAAGTGTGTGCGTGTCTGCCGGGCAGTCGAACCTGGCGCTGTGCTGCCCTCTGCTGGCATGGGCTGTGAATAGGGGGTACAGAGCTGTGCTCTGCAAACCCACCTTCTCCCCTCTTCCGGCTTTTCCGCGGGGCTGAGGTCAGTCCAGGCCATTGTCGGGGAGCCAGGACACCCAGGTCCTGCAGCTGAGGGGATGAAGGGCAGGATCCCTGAAATCGGAGGTGCCAGAGCAAGCTGGTACAGTTGGGGGGCAACATATAGCTCAGCTGGGGGCTGCCTTGGCAGGAAGATCAGGGAGCGGGAGATGGGGGGGGGCCTGGGCTGGGAGGAAGGGGCTGCTGAATTTTTTGGGGGGTGGCCCAAAATATGCAGGTTACAGACCCCATTTAGTCTTAACCCATCCCAGAATTTGACCCGGGTCAGAAAGCAGCCCCAGAGCCCTGCTCAGTGCTTCGGCCTCAGACAGGGGTCTGCAAGGATCAGGAGGAACCTTGGCCCTTTGACAGCTTCCTCCCCCCCCCCCCCACGAGAGGCATGCTCTGCGTGTGCTCCCTGCAGTGAGCGTCTGCGCCCCCGGGACTACGCAGCGTGCCCCTGACTCTCCAGCCGGGGTCTGCTGTGAGGAGCGGGCTAGTTTTGGGGTAGCAGGGGGAGGACTGTGGGTCAGGATGGAGGGGCATCGGCACAGCTGGGGGGCCTGGAATAGCAGGGGGCTGAGGGGCAACAGCACGCGGGTGGGGGTGCCTGGCTGTTTTCAGTCCCCTCCGGACCCCCTGAGATCGCTTGTGAGCAGAGAGTGTGCACCTAGGGTGGCTATACCCGAGCCTGCCCCCGAGGCTGACCCTTGGCTCAGGCCAGCCCCCCTCGCTCGCCCGCCCCTTGCACTGGGCTAAATATACCCTGGCAGGTTGCGAATGTTGCACTGTTGGTGAAACATGAGCCCCGGCAGCCCAGCAGAGCCCCCCCCGTGCTGCCCACTCGCGCCCAGGCCCAGCCAGCGCCGGCAGCATGGAGACGGCCAGCAAAGGGCACCGGCCCGTCTTGGTGAGCGTCCCCCCAGCCCAGCCCTCGACAGCTCTCACTCTCTCCGGGGGCCTGGGGTCCCCCTGGCTGTTCCCCCACCCTGACGCTCTCTGGCAGGCTCGCTGCCCTTCATCCCTTCCCTTGTGCCCCCCCCAAACACTTGGGACCCCCTCAGTATGGGGCCACCCACGTAGCACCCAGCCAGCCCCAATCACAGTGGTTCCAAGGCCAGCTGAGCTGGCAGGGGTTCCTGCACCCCTCCACAATCCCTCCCTCCTGCACCCCCTGCTTCTGCCACCCCCGCAACCTTCTTCTACCCCCTGCTTCCTCCTCGCTCCATTCACAGCCCCCCCAAGAGCCTCGCTTCCACCTCAGCCCATGCCCCCCCACCCCCTGCTTCTTTCCCACCCAGAATTCCCCATAACCCCTCTGCCCCACTCTCCCCCAAGATGCCCCTCTGCCCTCCCCTCCACATTTCTGTCCATCCATGATCTCAGTACAGAGAATCCCCCACCCCACCCCGGAGCCAAGGGTTTGGTGGGGGTGTTTTTTCTGGGAGGTTGGGGGCTGAGGCTCCGGGTGGGGGAGGAGCAGGATGCGCCATGGCAGGGGGAGGCACTGGGAGGGATTCCTGGTTGTAGGGAGGAGGCTGGAGTTGTCCCTCCTCCCAATGGGTTGAGAAATGGTTAACTTGGGCATCAGGGAGTGAGAGGCAACGGGGCGCTCTCCCTTCTGGGTCAGTGCTGACCCCAACACCCCAGGGTGGCGCCATGCTCCGGGTGAGGGGCTCAGTAGGAGCCATCCTGCCCATGGAATCAGGGCTGACCCCAGTTCCAGCTGGGCGCTAGGGGGCGCTCTGCTGTTCGAGGGGCTGTCTCTGGAGATGTAAAACCTAGTTCCTGACCACGCATGGGGGCGTTCAGACTCCCCCGTTGCCTGTTTGTTGCTGAGCGCTGTTAAACAGCTGCCTCGTTCCACTCTGAGGTGGCTGCATGGCGGTGGGGTGGCAGGGCTTCCAGAGAGCTTGTGAAACACGTTGGGAATCCTGTGCTGTCAAGGTATCCATGACCCCTCCCACCCCCATGAATTTGTGCTGATCTCTGTGTTTGTTCTCTGAGGGGGTTCTCTGGTCCCAGACCAGCAACAGACTGTGTGCCGGCTTCACATTTACAAAGGAATTAGTGGGGCGAGGGGGAAGTTCTTGGAGGGCTGGGAGCTGGGAAAGGAAGGGTTGGGGTTGGGGGTCTAGGCCTCAGGAGATCTGCGTTCGAATTCCGGCTCTGCCGCTGAATCTCTGCGGGACCTTTGGCCTGAATATTCAGGATGCAGCACCCATGCTGGGGGAGGATTTTCCATAGGGCTATGCACTTGGAAATCTGGTCCTGGGGGGGGGGGGGTGTGCTGCTGCTCTGTGCCTCAGTTTCCCCCACTGGATCCTGACTCACCTCTTGGAGTTCATTAGCATGCGGCTGGGGCTCGAATACTCTGGGTCGAGGGGCTGGAGAAGCAAATAAGGGCCTCTGGGGAAGTTTGGATCCAGACAGTTCTCCCTCCCCCCCATTCCCATTCGTCTTGGCCCCAAGCATAGCGCCCAATGGCACAACCAGGGCTAAGTGCCATCCCTGGCCCCCGATCCAATGCCTTTGCTCCGTGGCACATCCCACTAGCTGCTTGCTTAAACCCCCATGTGCCCAGAAATCCCTCTCAGCTGGGTGGGTTGTTCCCCTCCCCCCCCCCCGGGGCAGGGCTCCCTCCCAGCCCCCCAAGCACCCCCTGTTCCACTTTGCAGGGCTTCGAAACAGTGTCTTCGTTCGGAAAGGGCTGGCGACCCCCCACACACGTACCCAGCTGGGCCACATGCCGGCTGCCCTCATATCTGACACTCACTCGGTCACTGAGCCAATCGCGTCCAAGCCCCACGTCATCCGCTCCTGGCTGCCAGTCTCTCCGCTCCGGTCGGAGGCAGGGGAAGCCGGGCAGCCCTGCCTCATGAGCTTGCCTCCCCCAGCCCTGAGCCAGGGCGGATGGTACCTCTGCGAGATCAGCCCCAGGGCCTCCCACCCAGCCCACCCTGGGGTGCTGATGCCCACCCCTGAAGCCCTTGATACTCGGCAAAACTGCGTTGTGGCTTCCCCTCCTTGCCTGCTGGCCTCGTCTCCCGAAGCCCTCCGCCCCTCTGCCTGGAGCCCCCACTCCCCCCCCCAGCTGGGCTGCCCCCCTCCCCTGTGCGCCCCCCGCTCACAGCCGGGATGTATCTGTATTGGCTGGACGACTCAGAGGAGGTGAGTACGCTGCTACCTTGGCTTCGAACCCCGTCTGTCTGGGTGAGCTGCCTGGCCAGAGTTGGGGGCCAAAAAGGGGAGACCGGAAGGGGGAGGGTTTGCATGTCTCTGCGGGGAGGCGGTTCCCCCTCCAGCCGGCTCCAGCTGAATCATCTCCACTCCTGACTGAGGTTAGCCCAGGCTTGCAAAGAGCCATCCATCCTCACACAGCACAGGCTGCCCCCCTCAGCAGGGGTCCCCCCTGCTCCACACTGCCTCCCTCTGGGGGGGCTTCTCAGAGGATGCCTCTTTGTTTGATCCAGTGAAACCTGCCGGTGTGTTTAAACCCAGCTGGGACTGAAGGGCACCTGGAACGGCCCTGAGAGGAGGCTGGCACGGTTTGGGAGAGGGGGGATGCTCTGTGGGGCTCTGCAGCAGCCCCTCTAGTTGGCCTGAGAATAGCCCCCTGCCCTCAGCTCCTGGCCCCTTGGGGTCGTTCAGTTATTGGGGTTGCGGAGAAAGCAGCAGGTTTGATTTAGATCCCGAGCACTTGAGTGCAGAGCCTGTGATTAAAGGGGAACCCCCATCAGTTCCCCGATCCCCTCTGAGCTGCCAGCCATGGGATGCTGCTCTCCCCATTCCTGACACAGCCGGGGAGGTAGATGAACTCGCTGTGTGGGATGAGAGCTGACTAATTAGCGCTGATGTTTCTGGGGCCCGGGCAGAGGCAGCTGAGGGCTGCCATCTCTGTCCCCGGGGCCCGGAGACTTGGAAGCGAGCTGGGAACCCCGCTGCAGGACTGGAAGGGGAGGGACCCCAAGAGAACACGGAGTCCCCAAGCCAGTCAGGGAAATGAGTTTGCTAGTCCTCCCCTCCCCCTAGGACCCCGATACCAACCCATTTGGTGATGCAGGGTCATTAGCAGGCAGTCTCTGCTCTGCGGGGAGCTGGGTCAGGATTCAGGGCCTTGGCAGACCTGGGGGGCAGGAGTTGGCACAGTGGGGCAGCTGCGGGTCGGGATTGAGGGGAGGTAGGAGAACAGTGCAGGAGGCCTCTCTAAACTGCCCTTCACGGTTAACCCCCCTTCCTTGGATGCCCCGATTTCCTGAACAAACCCGGCCCCTGAGCCCAGTGCCCACGCTGTATTATGACTAGGCGAGGCTGGGGCAGCGCCAAGCCCAGTGCCCCATGGCAGCGGCTGGGACGCCTCGCACTGACGCCACCCGGAGCCCTCGCCTTCTCTCTGGGCGCCTGCTCCCGCGTTCACTGCTCTGCCAGGGCTCTCCGGTGACTAGAAAGCTCCATTCGTCACAGGCAGGGCCGAGAGCCTGCACACTGTCCTCTCTCCTCTGCACTGATCCCCAGGGGGACGTGTGTCAGGGTCTACCAGAATGCAGGGGCCTGCCCCCACAGAAGACAGATGCCTCCCATCCCCATGTGGACTCTTTGCCTCCTCCCTTCCCTGAGTTCACTGCCAAGCTTGGTGCCTCAGTTTCCCCACCAGCATCGGGACCCCCGAAGCAGAGGCGCTGGGTGGGGGCAGAGCACTTTGACTGCTTCGTTAGCAGGCCTCAGCCTGTGGGTAAGCGGCTCATGCTGGGGATGTGGGACAGGCCAGGGATCCTAGCCCCACTGGATCAGACAAGATCAGGCCCCTGAGTCTCACTCACCACCCCACTCCTTGTTGGTTCTCCTGCCCCTGCTCCATTTCCTCTCGCTCACAGGCTGCTCCCCATTAAGGATGTGGGTTTCCAGGCCCCTCACCCCAGGGGGACTGTCTGTTTCTAGGTGCCCCCCTCCCCGCCTGTGGCCCTGTTTCTCTTGCCAGTGCTGGTGCTTTCATGGGGTCTGATGCCACCCCCCCAGCCTGGCACTGCCCTGTCCCATCCCCGCTATCACGTTCCATCCCAGAGCGGTGAGAACAGCTGCACCTTGTTCCCTGCCACTCAGTTTAACCCTCGCCGCTCTAGGGGGAACCGAGGCACAGAGAGTCAGCGGCAGGGCCCAGAATGGAACCCAGGAGTCCTGACTCCTGCACTATAGCCACTACATTGGACCCCTCTCCCCTTCCAGAGCTGGCAGAGCCCCAGAGTCCTACAAACCCCTGTGCCCTGCAGGGGCCTAAGGTCCCTTAGGGGCTCGTCTCTCTAGCTCACACCATGGAGGTTTTACCCCGTGCGCCAGAGGCGGGGGTTGTTACAGCGCGGGATGGGCTGTGCTGGTCAATGGTTTGTTTCTGAAGTGCCCAGAGGCCACGGTGATGGGTCCATAATGAATGACATCCAACCGCCTCTAGCGTGGCGGGCAGCTGGGCCCAATGCCAGGCTGCCTGGCCAGCCCCTGTCCCCGCGGTTTCACAGGGTGATCAGTGCATGGGGAGGTGACAGCATCCCCCTGGGTATCTCCTGCTGCTCTAAATGGGCTCACTCGGCTGTGTGGCCATGGCTCCCCCTCCACAGGGGAGGCTGCAAAGCCCACCCCCGTCTGATGTGGGTGCTTGCTCCTCCAGGGCTCCGCGGATTCCTACACCAGCCGCCCCTCAGACTCAGATGTGTCTCTGGAGGAGGATCGCGAGGCGCTGCGCAAGGAGGCCGAGCGCCAGGCCCTGGCGCAGCTGGAGAAGGCCAAGGTAGGTGCCAGGGCGTGTGCTTGGGGGTGGGTGGGGAGGTTCCTTCACTCCCGTTCTGTCTCTGAATCCTCTTGTGCAGGCTGCGGGGACCACGGGTCCCTTTCTGTACCCAGCCCACAGGGTGGACGCTGATCGAGAGGCTGGGGGGCTACGCAGGGAAACACGGGCTGTCCGGGAGCTTGTGGCTGGCACTTCGCCTTCCCACCTGCTAAGCCAGTGTGGGGAGGTTGGTTCAACTCCTCCGTTCCCAGTTGCATCTCAGCCCCACCCCTAGCGCCAAGCTGCCCTGGTGCTAGGAGTTCATCCCCCAGCTTTCTGGCCTGGCCCCTTTCCCGTCTGTGACGGATCAGGTTGCATTGCTGTGCGGATGCCCTGAGTCGCCACCCAGTTCCAGAGAGCCCCGCTCTGCAGGGGGAGCCAAGTGCCAGGGAACCCTGGCTGTTCCTTCCCTCCCCTCGCCCCATGCCCAATGTACTAGCTGTTCTTGCTGCAGCTGGCCCCGGGCCCGGCGCCGCCCGTAAATCCCGCAGTCCTGGGACCACCATCAGCTAATTCATTTGGCTAATCTTGATGAAACGTCTCATTGACCCGGGCTGGGCTCGGGAGAGTGCTGGTGCCAGGAGACTGCAGGCTGGCGCTGCCTCACCTGGCGGCATCCCAGCCCTTCCATTACACCCCCTCCCTGCCAGCTAGCACTGGCTGCCAAGTGGGGGAAGGGCCCCCCACCTCATCCAGGGACTGCTGCCGTCCTGCCACAGGTGGGTGACAGGGACGCACCCCTGCAGCCATATCCACACGGGGGGTGGATACACTCTCTTCCTCTGGTCAGAGGCCCTGGGGGAGGCTATCCTGTGGGTCACCCCACTGTCTGAGCTCGCAGGAGGACACCACGTCCCAAAATCGCTTCCTGAGGCCCTCTCGGGGCTGGGCACAATCAGGGCTGTGACGTTGACCGCTCTGGGAGGGGAGTGTGGACTAGTGGTTAGAACAACTGGTGTTGGGCGTCAGGACTCCAGGGTTCTATTCCCTGCCTGACCTTGGGCACGTCTCACCTCCCCGCGCCTCAGTTTCCCCTCTGTACAATGAACATCAGGCTTCCCAGGGGCCTGCTGGGACCCTCTGTCCCAGGCTGAGCCTGGGCGGCCCCTTGGTGCTCACCTCTGCCGCTCGTGCTCTTCCCTGGCCTGAGCGCACACCTCTCCCCTGCCCGCAGCCAGGCTCCCTGGGAAGAGGGGAGATGTCGGCTCGCTGGCTGCGCAGTCCGGCTGCCATTAGCTAATGAGGCCCCTGTCCCCCTGTTCCCTCCCCCCCATGGTGCAGTGGGCTCGCACGCTCTGCAGCCGCAGCACCCCCTCGCTCTGCTGCTGGCAGCTGAGGTGTAATGTCCATTGGGAGACGTGCCAGCCCCTCTCCCAGGCAGGGCCAGCCCTTTAGCGCAGCTCTGGGCGTGAGCAGAACCAGGGCACCATGGACAAGAACGAGGCCCTGTAAGGCTCTAGCTACCAGATCGGCATCGCCGGCAGAGCAAAGGCCTTTGTTTATCGCCCGACCAGGCAGGGTTTCCCCATCTCCCCTGGCGCTGCCAGGCCCCTCTATAAGTGGGACAGCTTGGTCGCCCAGGTCCTCTTTTGGGGCAGCCGTTGTGACCAAGAACCACCCGAGTCATTACGCACACGCCTCACCCTTCGCACGGCAACACCTCTCTCCTCACGGCTGACCTGGCCTGGCTCTGGACAGGCGGCCTCAAAGCACAAGGCACCGTAGCCCAACCCCTGAGCCAGCCAGTCCCCGGAGCCGTTCAGCTCCATCTCACCCATGGCTCTTCTCAGTGCCCTGCTTGTGGCCCCCTCCTGGACTTGGGGGACCTGGGCTGGTCTCCCTGCCTGGCTCGCTGCCCCGTGGGGAATTTATTCTTGGGGTGGGGGTCCACTCCATTTCTTGGGGGAGAGACACCTTCTCCTTGGTTCCTATGGTGGGGAGGGGAGGGGAGGGAGTTGGCTGGGGCTGTTCCGTGTTCCTGGATCAGGGGTGAGAATTTGGCCCCGGATTGCTTACCCCCTTCCTGGCTGGTCTCTGCAGCCGCTAGGTAACAGCGTTCTCTGAAATGCCAGAGCAATGCAGCCTTGTGTCTGAGAGACCCGGGCCCCTCCAGCGTCTCTCTCCTCCCTACCCCGCACCGCTAACCCGTCTCCTGAACAGACCAAGCCAGTGGCATTCGCCGTGAGGACAAACGTGGGCTACAACCCATCCCCCAACGATGACGTGCCGGTCCAGGGCATGGCCATCTCCTTCGAACCCAAGGACTTCCTGCATATCAAAGAGGTAGGGGCTGGCGCGGGCCCAGGCCCGGCTGAGGCTCTGGGGACTGCCGCGGCAGGGGGACTGGGGCTCGGCACTGTGTTGCTGGGCGTGGGTTTGGCACGGAGAGGACACGGGTCCAGCACGGCATTGATGGGACAGGCTCGGTGCAGGGCGGGGATGGGCACCATGTCTCAGGCCCTTCTTCTCTCCGTGCTGCAGAAATACAACAACGACTGGTGGATCGGGCGCCTGGTGAAGGAGGGCTGTGAGGTGGGGTTCATCCCCAGCCCCGTCAAGCTGGAGAACATGAGGATGCTGCAGGAGCAGAAGATGAGACAAAATCGCCTGAGCTCAAGGTGTAGCAGCCGAGCTGAGGGGATAGAGGGGGAATCGCGGCTCCTGGCTGCATCCGCGTGCAGCCTGGAGCCCTGGGACCCCCTGGGGCTCGAGAGCAGTGTGTTATGGGTAACTGAGGCAGGCCCAGGTTAGCCCTCTGAGCAAATCCACTCCAGTGAGACTGGGAGTGGGGGGAGGAGGATCAACATCCTCTTCCAGTGGGCTCATTACTGGGCACCTTGGGTCATCATTCCCTTTGCTCAGTGGTAAGCTCCTGCACAAGGGGCCAGGCAGGGGAGAACCAGCTCCAGGATCAGCAGTGACACCAGCTGAGGATGCAAAGGACCTTCCATCCCCATGCTGCAGGGCAGAACCTGAGTACTGGCTGGGAAGAGGTCAGGAGGAACGTGCAGGAGTAGATGGACTCATTGGTCTGAACTGGCACAGTAGGGAGAATAGCTGGCTAGATAGGCCCTTGATCGGATCTGGTACATCACTGGGTGAGTGGGAGAGCGCTGGACTCTGGCCCCAGTGGTCTGATCCCAGCTGGAGGAGGGGAATAGGAGATACCAGGCTAGATGGGCACATGGCATTGCCCTGGTGCTGTGGTTCCAGATGTAAGTCTCACAGAATCTGGGCATGGAGGCCAATTCCCCCTTGCTCAGAATTTGCCGTGGTGGGGCCCTCGCTTTCCAGACTGGTGTCGTCCCCCCCCACACACACCCCTCCCTTTGCCCCCCCCACCCGCCCAGGAAATTCCCCATCTCCAGGCACTTACTGCTCCTTGCCTTTCTGCCCCACGCAGCAAATCGGGAGACAACTCCAGCTCCAGCCTGGGAGATGTGGTGACGGGGACCCGCAGACCCACCCCGCCTGCCAGTGGTAAGACCACCCCCTCCCTTTGCTGTTTTACAGCAGACAGCCCCCAGCTGGCAAAGTTTACTGGACCACTAAGAGAGACTGATGGAGAGGGGCTGATTCTGGCTGTGGCCTTGGCAATAACAAGGGGCTGAAATGCCAGGTCTCTTCCCCCATTAGCCCCTGAGACCAGCTAGCGCCCCAGTGGCAGAGAGACAAGGATGCTGGCCTGGAAGTGCCCAGCTTTCTTCTCAGGAATCCTACCGCAGCTCCTGGAATCTCCGTGCCCTCTGCAAACGCAGGCCAGGGCTGAGACACAGGTGCATACACAGCACACAAGAGCTGGCGGGGAGCACTGGGCTGGGCGTGTGGGGCCTGCCGTTCATGCTGGCATGCACATGGAGAGTCTTGCATTTGTGTGGATGAACAACTGGGCACAGGCAGAAGGGCGTATACACAGGCATGCTCCAGATATGCCCACCGGGGCACAGACATCCCCTAGACATGCCCACTTATGCCCACCTCCACGGCTTGCAGAGGAAACCTGCTACCAGCTGCCCTGTCGCTCTTGCAGATGGGGTACCTGTTGGTTCTCCCCCCACTCTGACCCCCTCTCTACGTTGTCTGCAGGGAAGCGACAGGTTTTTCCCCTTCCTCTCATTTTTCTCTTTCGTTTACTGAATCATTTTTTCCTCCTCCCTTTGGTACATTTTTTCATTCTTTTGTTCTTTTCAGCTGTTCCTTTCTTTTTTCTGTTTTACTTTTTCTTCCCTCCCTCCCTCCTTTCGTTCATTCGTTCTTTCTTTCTTTTTGTTTTCCCCCTCCCCACATTCTGCCCCCCCAGGTACTCTGGACATGACTAATTTAGCTTATGACCTAGACGCCCTTGACTTAGAGCTGGAGGAGGCCGAGGGCCTGGAGAACCCCCGATCCCCTAAGGCTAGCATCAGCAGTGTCACCACGTCCCCCTCCAACGTCAAGCACATCCCCTTCTTTAAGAAGGTAAAGGAGCCCGGAGTGGGACTCTGCACCCGCCTGCCGCACCCTCGCTCACGCCTGCTGCTAATACCCGTGATTCACCCTGTGTATGGGGCTCGCTGACTTGGTTGGGGAGCTTTGGGTTTTGGGGGCGGGGGTGGGGGGCAGGAAGGGCCATGGTTTGGAAGTGGTCCCATTGTCGTTCAGCCGTTGCTCTTGGTCGGCGCTGTGGGGCACACTATGGGGTAAGAGCATCATCTCACAGGCACCAGGGGACCTATAGCCAGGGCTGGATGTCCCCTTTGCAGGCACTTTTGGGTGTGTTCCCCATCACACCAGGAAACCCCGCCTCCAGCATGGCTTGGAAAGGGGCAGCCCTCGGGGGTGTCCCCTCTCTGGCACCCCCCATACGTGCACACGAGGCATGAGAATGGTATGTTCCAGTGATCACACACATGGCCCATGAGTTGAGAGCATTTCTGCCAGTTGACACCCTCCCCACATGAAGCATGGGAATGGAGCGGTCCAGTGCTGCCTCGCCCCTGTGAAATGCGGGAGTGGAACATTCCAGCGGTTCCAAAGCCCCCAGCATAAAGCATGGGAGTAGAATGTTCCAGCACTGCCCCTCCCCCATGAGACATGGAGTGGAACCTTCCGGCAGCTCCTCACACCGTGTGAAGGCTGAAGCACTGCCCCCCACCCCTCCATGTAAAGCATGGGAATGGAATGTTCCAGTGTTGGCCTCCCCCATGAAACTTTGGAGTGCAAGGTTCTGGTGGTTCTCCAAGCATGGGAATGGAATGTTCCAGTGCTCCCTTCCCCCACCCCCCCATGAAACTCTGGAGTGGAACATTCTAGCGGTTCTCCCCCCCATGTAAAGCATGGGAGTGGAACGTTCCAGTGCACACTCCCCCTCCCCGCCCCCCCAGGAAACATAGGAGTGGCATCGTCTGTCCCATCCCACCCTACCCCCATTAGATGGTGGGGGGGCGGCTCCCGTCGGGGGCCCATCCTGCTCCCCTCGGGGCAGCGCCCGTGGCCTGGAGGTTGCTGCTTGCTGAGCAGCCCGGGGGCTGCTCTAGAGTACACGGGTAGGGGCTGCAGCAGGGTGTTTCCAGGACATTCCTCACCCAGGGGTCCCCAGTGAGCCACAGAGCTGGGGATCAGTCAGGGGGGTGGTATTCAGTGCAGGGCCAGGGGGGCAGCCTGGGGGCAAGGGCCTGTGAGCCAAGGGGGCAGGGGAGGAGGGCATTGCTGCTGCCAAGCGGGGAGGGTGTTTGCAGTGCCAGAGTGTGTGGATTGAAGAGGGCAGGTGTGAAGTGGGGAGCAGGGCCAGCGCAGGGGGGAGCTGCGTAGCACCTGGGGGACACCCGGGGGAGCCAAGCCATCCTCCCCGATGTGGCCACACACCCTCCCTTAGATCCTCCTCCCTCCCTGATTCCACCTGCAGCCTGAGGCAGGTTTCAGAGCCCCCTCCCCTGCCTGTCCCCATTTCCCACACACTGCCGGCTACAGAAACCTCCCCGCTGCCGCTGCGTGTCTGCTGGCGTGACCTGTCAATAACACGCATGCCTTGTTTGTCTTCTCTCGCCTGCCCCCTCCCCTGCCCCATTAATGGTGATCACTGGACATAGCCAAGCAGAAGCAGAAATCGGTGAGTAAAAGGGCTTTACTTGACCTGCCTGTAAAGGGTGGGGGCGGGCCTGGGCCCCCATAATGATCCTTCCCCACCCGGCTTCTCCACCAGCGGTGGTGGGCCGTGTCAGTGTACCAGAGCCAACAGCATGGGTGTTCCCATGCCACCAGCTCCCCTCTCCCGGGACCCAGTGCCACCACCCGCACTGGGCCATGATGGTACGAAGGCAGAACCTCCCAGCTCTCAAGCCAAGGGGGCATCAGCATGAGCTGGGTAGCCTGAACCCAAGAAGATGCCAGCTCTTCCCCCACCCTGCAGGGCACTTGGGTTTTGCAGTGCCCCCGTGCGGGTTGGGCCCCCTGCTCCAGTGACTCCCGCTGGGTACATGTCACACCTTGTCTTTTGCCCTCTCCGGCAGGCGGAGCATGTGCCGCCGTATGACGTGGTGCCCTCCATGCGGCCGATCATTCTTGTGGGGCCGTCCTTGAAGGGGTACGAGGTGAGCCCGGGGCGGGTGCACGGAGTGGGGGGGGGGCAGGCTGGGGAGGTGGCATTTTCAGCAGCTTCCTGGGGAGCAGGTGACCCTTGATCTCATTCCCCCTGTTTCACCCATCCCCATCTGTCTGTCCATCCATTCGCTCGGCTATTCTCTCTTCCCCTCCCCTTCCGTCTGACCGACACCCCGCCCCCCCTCTGTCTTGCCCCATTCCACCTCTGCATCTGCCCACGTCCTCCTCTGTCCATCTCCTCCGGGACCCATCTGCTCTGTCTCCTGAGGGCCTGTGCCAGGCGGAGCCAGTGACATCTGACCTCTGAAATCACTGCCCACCCCTCCGATGTCCATTGCTCTCTCTTTTTCTAACCCCACCCTCCCACCCCCACGCAGTCACACCTTGATGCGGTGAATCCCGACTCCCCCTCCCTCCTGCCCCCCAGGTGCCTGACTCCATCGTCACCCTCTCTCCCCAGGTGACGGACATGATGCAGAAAGCCCTCTTCGATTTCCTGAAGCATCGCTTCGATGGCAGGTGCGGGGGCTCCTCAGACAGATGCTGCCAAACACTCCCCCACAACCCTCCCCACTGTGGCTCTTTTTGGTCACCAGGGAAATGGTGTTTTACTCAAAATCCCAGTTTCTGGGAGTCACCCCATGCAAGTGCCTGGACACCACGGTGACAGGCTCCTTAGGGTCTGACGGAGAGAGATCCCAGCAGGTCAGCCGCATGGTCTCGCTCCAGCCTGATGCAGGATACTCTCTCTGAGTGAGACTAACCCTCTGCCCGTCCCTAGCCCTCTCCATCGGAGGATCTCCAAGCACTCTGTAAGCATGAGAACCCAGAAGTCCGGTGCTCTGGCCTTGCGTCCCCTTGCTGGGCAGGCAGCAATGAGCAGCGCAGATGGGGTGGTTCCCCGTGTGGGGATTCTGCCCCCAAGGTGCCGGGGTTCACACCCTGACTTCTGCCCCCAGGGCTCTTTTGGGGTCCTGTTGCCTGGCCCTGGTGGGGTGGGTGCCCTGCTGGGGGCCACGGCAAAGGTTGGGGGCCCCCCCTCCCGCCTTCATGCTCTCTTCCTCTCTCCGTCCCTCTCAGAATCTCCATCACACGGGTGACGGCCGATATCGCCCTGGCCAAGCGCTCAGTCCTGAACAACCCCACCAAGCACACCATCATCGAGCGCTCCAGCACCCGCTCCAGCCTGGGTGAGGCCATGGTGCGGGGGAAGGAGAAGCTGTGGATTTAACCCTTTCCTACATCCCAGCCCCGCTTGGTTATTCCAGGCCTCTTTGTTTTTTGGCTGCCTCTCACTTTGACTGACTGCAGGGCTTTGGAGGTTGAACCCTTTCAAGCCTGCCTGGCTCTGTATCCACTGGGAGCTGCCCTGGCTTCCTGCATCCTCCCTTCCCTCACCCCCAGCTGGCCCTGGAATGCCCACCATGCCCCGGGGCATCCCTTCCCCTCACCCTGTCTGGAAGGGCTCTCTGGGCCCATGCTCCCTGCCTCGCCCGCTCCTGGGCAGGGCCTGGTGGCTTGCTTTGCTCTCACCTGCTCGTGCTAGATGGAAAGAGAGGCCCTGGGGTGGCGCTCCTGCCCCGAGGGATGCTTGGCTACACCAGGCAGGGCCCCCCAAGTGCATGCTGGGTTGCGACGTGCCTTGACTCCCACTCAACAGGGCCGGGGCATGTTTTCAGGTCCCCTGGGCACTGGTGCTGTCGTGTAGCGGGGTGACTAACGGGGCTCGTGTGAGCTGCGGCTGCTGACCCCCCTGGGCTGGGCTGGGGCGGGGCCAGACGCACTGACTCCTGGGAGGATCAGTTCAATTCACTCCTTTTTTCCCTCCCCTTTTTTCTTTCTCCCCCCACCCCTTCCCTCCGCGCTGCTTCCTTCCTCCCTTGCTCCTGGTACAGATGTCCTGGGTATGTAACCTTTAACCTCTCGGAGACCTGTCCAGACCGCTCCCTACCGTGCTGCCTAACCCCGTGGGATCCACAGCGTGCCAGGGGCCGACGTGTAACCTCCTGCTCCTACCGCCATATGGACTCAGGGTCACTCCAGCAGGGGCCACGAGGCGGGCAGCAGAGCAAGATAGCTGCCCCGCCGATGCCCCCTGGCTCAGATCTACAATGAGCTGCTCCGTGTGTGGGGCCAGAGTCAGCCAGGGCAGGAATCCCCTCCCCAGGGGTCTGTCCCACACCTGGCCTGATATGAGGCCTCAGGATTGAAGATGAGCTCAGGACGCTCATCCCAGATCCCAGTGTCCCCAGGGTCCAGGCACGTGGGGATCTGGGTTTTGCTTTGTCCCCTGCTTGGCACAAAGTGGTGTGTGTGTGTGTGTGTGTGTGTCCCCCTTCCCCACCCTACCGTGCCCCCAGCTCCAGACCCTGCCCCGCCTCGTGGCTTGGTGCTGGATGATCTCTGGTCCATACTGGCTGTGCACCCACCCAGGGCAGCGTTACACGTTGGGCACGCGCCAGGCGTGGGCTCCGCGGAGCGATCCCACTGCCCAGTATGCAGCACGGCATGAAGGTACCTGGCGTTGGGGACCCAGGAGACACGTCCTTCCCGCCTCGGGGAGGAGTCGGAGCTGCAGTGAAACCCATGTGTCTTGTGTGTGTCTGGGAGGAGGGGAGGGGGAACTGTCTTTGGGATGCAGAGACCCCAGTGTATGCCCTCTCCCTGTGGCTTTCCGCAAAGCTGTTCCCCCACATATACCCTCCATATCTCCCCCTTTTCCTCCACACAAGGTCTGCCCCCTTACTATACCTTGCTTCCCCTGTTGCTATCCCCTCTGACATCTCCCGCACCCACAACGTATTGTGCCAGGATCCTCCCCACCTGGCCCCTTTCCCCCCAACCCCTATCCAGGCTCTGCCCCCCCCCGCCCCGGTCTCTCACTGTCTCTCTACTCCTGGCCCCTCACCTGGTCCTTGCTCCCCCATCTCTGAAGGTTTCTCTGCCTCTGCCCCCCTCTCCCACTCCATCGCCTCCCCACAGTCTTTCACTGTCTCTCTACCCCTTGCCCCCCATCTATCACGGTCTTTCTGCCCCTTCCCCCTCCCCCCCAGTCCATCCCTTCCCCACAGTCTCTCACTATCTCTCTGCTCTGACAGCTGAGGTGCAGAGCGAGATCGAGCGGATTTTCGAGCTGGCCCGGACGCTTCAGCTTGTGGCCCTGGATGCCGACACCATCAACCACCCGGCCCAGCTGGCCAAGACCTCGCTGGCCCCCATCATCGTCTACATCAAGATCACCTCCCCCAAGGTCGGTGCATTGGACCCTGCAGAGGGATGGCCCAGCTCTTGTGTTGCTGCCTGGGACTCACTGCCCAGTCCTCCCATGCTGGTCAGAGCAAAGTGGTGGTGGGGGAGGGATAGATCACAGGTGCAATGAGTTGTAGGGTCTCAGCCTTGTCCTCTGAGGGACATTTCTCCACATTCAATGCAGTAGTGTTTGCTTAAGAGAGGCCCAGGGCTGGGCTGGCGGGGGGCTGCGGGTAGGGACTGAGGGGCATCAACAGAGATGGGGGTTGGGGAAGCCAGCATCTTAAAGGGGCAGAGTTTGTAGCTTTCCTGCCTGAGCTCTGGGCTCAGACCCTGGCCTGAGCTGCAATGATACCTCATTCGCCCTGAGTCAGCCCCCGCCCCCCCCCATGCCCAGCCCCTCTCCTCGGGACTGGAGAGGAACAGACAGCGGGGGGCGCCCCAGGGGGATCCCTTCCCCTGCGCTCACCACCCCCGCCCCCTCCCCCTGCAGGTGCTCCAGAGGCTGGTCAAGTCCCGGGGGAAGTCCCAGGCCAAGCACCTGAATGTGCAGATGGTGGCGTCGGATAAGCTGGCACAGTGCCCTCCAGTGAGTACCTGCCCCACAGCCTCTCCCTCCCCTCCCCCCCAGTTCGCCTTGCCCCACAACTGTCCCATGCCCCCAGCTCAGCCAGTGAGTACCCACCCCACAGCCTGTCCCGCCCTCCACGCCCTCTGCTTGCCACACCGCTGCCCCACACCCCCAGCTCGGCAGAATACCTGCCCCGCCCCACTGCCCCATACTCGCAGCCTGGGCCAAGTCCCTGCCCCCCTCCAGTGAATATCTGCCCCACAGCATGCCCTGATCAGCCTATACCCCCATTACCTCTCACTGCTAGCTTGACCAAGTACCCTTCTTTGCCCTGCCCCTCCCCACTCCCCCAGCTTGGCCGAGGCCCCGCCCTCTGCCCCTCCCCACTCCCCCAGCTTGGCCGAAGCCCCGCCTTCTGCCCCGCCCTCTGCCCCTCCCCACTCCGCCAGCTTGGCCGAGGCCCCGCCCTCTGCCCCTCCCCACACCCCCAGCTGGACCACCTCACACCCCTCTCTCTCATTGCAGGAAATGTTTGACATCATCCTGGACGAGAACCAATTGGAAGACGCCTGCGAGCACCTGGCTGAATACCTGGAAGCCTATTGGAAGGCCACGCACCCGCCCAGCAGCAACCCGCCCAATCCCCTCCTGAACCGCACCATGGCGACCGCCGCCCTGGCCGCCAGCCCCGCCCCCGTCTCCAACCTCCAGGTACAGGTGCTCACCTCCCTCAAGCGCAACCTGGGCTTCTGGGGCGGGAAGGGCAGCCTGGAGCAGGGGCTGAGCGCCCAGCCCAGGGTGGAGGAGCACGCGCTGTAGCTGTAAGAGGAGGAGGAGGAGGAGGAGGAGGTGGTGCCTTCAGTGAACATGGAGGAAGAAATCTTCATGGGAAACCCTGGCTGATTCCCCGCACCCCTGCCTCTGCTGCTGCCCCCCCATCCCGCTGCCCTGCGCATGGAGGGACTCCCTCTGCCTGCCCGGCATCGTTCGAAGGCTCAGGAACGGGGGGCATCGCGTCCATGGGGGGAACCTGGAAGGATCCACCCCCCCCCCCCAGCAGTGCCCGAGGATTGTAGCTGCATCACAGGGAGCCGGGCTTTGCCCAGGAAGTGCCATGCTGCCATCAGTCTCCCCCGCCCCGTCTGCCCCTCCCCCCAGGCTTCTGCGTAAAGGCTGCCCCCTCTGGAGAGCTAGGTCGAGCCCGTCAGCCGGCTCTAGCTCAGGATCCTGTTTGCACGGGGCTCCTTCCAGTCACCCCTCTAGCGGGGGACCCTTGGCCCTGCTGGGCTCTGCCTCCGGCGCAGTGCATTCTGGGGTTCCCACAGCACCGTTCTCAGAGTGGGAGCAAAGGCCACTGGGTGATTTCCGAACACGAGGCTCTGCAGTGCAGGATGGGGCTGTGGGGCGGGGGAGTGCTGGGGCAAGGGGGTGACTCCCTATCCACATCAGAGGGCAGCACCAGCGCAGCCAGACCTGCGCCAGAAACCCCGGCACGGCTGTCGTGCAGTGTCAGGCGTCCTCTCGGCTTGTCGCACCAACATCCCCACTAGTGTAGGTGGGAGCCATTAGCGAGGAAGCGTCTCACAATTTCCTCACCCTGGCTAGGAAGCTGGGCTCCTTCTCCCATCTCCTCCCTTTCGCTGTCCCCCACCCCCAAGGCATCCCAACTCCTGCCTGCAGGCTGCCCCTCGTCTCTGAGAGCACCGAGCTCACAGGCCTCTGTTAAGGGCACCCCGACACACCATGTCTGTGCCCGCTCCTCGGGATCCAGCCTGCCTGGCCCCTCTGTCTACTCCCCACTGCTGCCTTAGTGAGTGGCTGGTTCCCCCTGGGCGCCACCCCATAAGTGCGAGTGGAGGTTCTCCAGCTGCCGGGGAACCTGCCCCAGTCGTGCCCCGCCCTGGTCAAGTGGGCGGGGAGGTCAGGGCATGTTTGTGTCGTGGTGTCTCGTTTGTAATGCTCGTTGGATAGCTGAAGAGCTGCGGCTCATGGCCTCCTCCTCGTTCGGGCAGGCAGGAGCCGGGCGTGCTTCTCTCATTCACCACCCTGCCAGCGCCCCTCAATCCAGCCCACAGCCTGCCGCTATGCCAGTCCAGGGCTCCCCATACACCGCCCTGCCAGTTCCCCTCATTCCTTCCCCCCAGTGCCCTCAATTCTGCCCACAGCCCCTCCCACCCCCTGCTATGCCAGTCCAGGGCTCCCCATTTTCCACCCTGCCAGGGCCCCTCAATCCCGCCCACAGCCCCCGACTATGCCAGTCCAGGGCTCCCCATACACCGCCCTGCCAGCGCGCCTCATTCCTGCCCCCCAGTGCCCCTCAATTCCGCCCACAGCCCCTCCCACCCCCTGCTATGCCAGTCCAGGGCTCCCCATACACCGCCCTGCCAGCGCCCCTCATTCCTGCCCCCCAGTGCCCCTCAATTCCGCCCACAGCCCCCGCCCCCCCACTGCCGCTATTCCAGTCCAGGGCCTCCCCCGCACACAGCTCTGCAGTTGCCGCTCAGTCCTGACCCTCAGCCCTCACATCCCAGCCCTGAACCCCACCTGAGCAAACCATCCCACATACTCAGTGTTACAGGTATAACCTCCCCACAGGGGCTGGGCTGGGACCCCATAGTTTCATCTCCCCTGTGGCCCAGACTGGGACTGGGGGCCTGGGCTCAGCAGCCCAGAGGCTGCTGTCGCTGTGCTGACGATATACGTGTGTATTAATCGGTACTGAGCTGCCAGTGTCACCCCCTGGTGGCCAGACTAACTCTGCCTTGTCTTCTCCCGTTTGCATGGTTTGTCGCTACTTCTCCTAACCAGGGACCCTACCTAGTGCATGGGGAGCAGACGCGTGAGGGGGAGCGCGCCAGCCTGCACGACTACCCGGGGGAGCTGGTCAACCGCGGCCAGGGGCGGCCAGGCCAGCAGCACGCCCGCCTGGCCAACCGCGGCCTGTCCCGCCAGGACACCTTCGACTCGGAGACCCAGGGCAGCCGCGACTCTGCCTACACCGAGCTGGGCGACTCCTGCATGGACATGGAGACAGACCCCTACGAGGAGCCCGAGCCCCGCGGTGGCACCCCCAGCGCCTACCCCCGGGGCCTGGGCCGCCACCACCTCCACCAGCGCCAGGGCTCCTGGGACGAGGCTGAGCCCGAGCACCAGAACCACAACCGGCAGCTGCGGGGCCGGAGCAAAGGGCGCGATCGCTACTGCCCCAGTGAGGAGGAGGCCATGAGCCGGAACAAGAACGACCTGGAGGGCTGGGGGCGGGATGTTTACATCCGCTAGGGGGTGGGGCTTCGGTCAGCTAGGGGCCCTGGGGGGTGGGGCTTCGGTCAGCTAGGGGCCCCTGGGATGGGGTGTTATCTACTGGGGGGGCAGGGTTCAGTATATCCTGTGGGGGAATCTCTCTCCTCAAGGAGCCTCTGAGCATAGCGCTCCCCTGTGAGGCTGGTGTGGTTCATGCCCCCTAGCAGGGTTGGCCTGAGATTGTATGATGCTCCCCACCCCCCCTCCATGGGGATCCCTTGCCAGCAGTGCCAGGGGGGGCCCTCTGCCAGTGGTGCCCCCCACTCAGCCCCCAGAGGGGCCCTTCTCATCTCCCATAAGATAGTGAAGATTCACTCCCACCTTAAATCCCTCCTGGGCCTCAGGGGACCCGGGGGTGAAGGGCAGCCCAGTGTTTCTCGGGCTTTCCCCGCCCCCAAAGCTGACCAAACTGGGACCCAGCTTGCTCCCCCCTGCCTGCCCCACTCACGTGCAGACATGTGGTGTGGGGCACCATGCCCTGAGGCAGGGCACCTTCCCCCCCGTTCCACCACGGGGAGGAAAGCATGCTCAGCCCTGGTATGTAACCGATCAGCCACCTCCTCCTCGCTCCCTGCCCTGGTTCTGCTCCCCGCTCACCCCCCCATCCCCTTGTATTTCCATGGTGCTCTCTATGACCCAGCCGCCAGGGGAGTGGGACGGCCGGCGCCCCCCGATCGCTGGAGAGAGCCCGTCTCCGGCACCCGGGGTCCCTGCCCCGCGCCAAGGAAGCTCCTCTGCGGTCCAGTGCCTACAACAGAACCCAGCCCCTTGACCACCCAGCAGCTCCCCCAGCTCGATTTCGCCTGCCAAGACGGAGCGGGTGGGGGAGGGGGTGATGCATGCGTGTGGGGTGTGCACTGGGGCCTGCCGTGAGTGCGCCCCTGCCTGCAGAGCCGCATGTGAGTGCTGTGTGAGGTTACCTGGGCACCCTAAGCCTGAACTGGGCTGGAAGGGGCGGGCTGACACCCTGCTCTCTGAGGGCAAAGCGGCCCCTGGGCTGAAATGCCCCCCACTCCCCAAGGGGGGGGAAGGGTTGGAGGGGGTGGCATCTCCCAGCTGGCTTGGGAGGGGAGGTGTTAACAGCTTCTTGAGGCTCAGCTCTGGCCTGCCCTGTTCTCTTGCGCCCACTTCTGGGGTGGGAACCAGTGCTCATGGGCCTGCCTGTTGGGGCCCTTCGCTTCTGGGGTATTTTTATCCCGGCCGGAGCCCAGCCCCTACCCAAAGGCCCAGGCCCTTCCCTGCCGTCCCCATTGGGGCTCTCTTCCCCCCCAGGGCTTGGGATGGTGGAAGCTGGGAGGAGGGTGGGGTGAAAGGGATCTGGATGGATCCAGCCCAGACCTCTGACTTTCTGGGCAGAGCTGCTTCCCCCCTCCCGCCCTCCACCTGGTGCCAAAGCCTGGGCTGACATGAAATGCCCATGGCTGCCCAGCGCCCCTCCCCTCCCCTGTGCAGTGTCTTGCGTCCCTGTGGCTGTCTGGTGTGTGTTCAGTCCTGTCTTGTCTGGCCATGGTGTGTCCGTGTCCGTGTGAGCACGTGTCTGTCTATCCCCCCGTTCCCCCCCCCCCCCCCAGTGGCAAGCTGGGACCCGGGCAGGGCCTGGCTCTGCATAGCGCCTCTTGGATGTGAGTTCCCTGGCGCTCTGCCCATCAGACACCCCCCTCCCATCACATGCGCGCCTGGAGGGGCCTGCACCAGCCTCCCCACCCTGCACGGTGGCTGTAGATCCAAACCCCCCCCCCACCTGAAGGGAATGTTAAGCTTTGCTCTTAGTCAGTAAGGGTTGGGGGCAACGCCCCCCTCCATTGGGGTATCACTGGAAGCTTCACCAGGGGAGCCCTGGGAGGCACTGCCTTAGACCAGACCCATGGGCCTCCCAGTCCCACATCTGGCATTTGCTGTAAACCCTGATTGTGCAGCACCGTCCTGGTTTCAGTGGACTCTTGAGGTTGATTGGCAGCTGTCTGTGATTCCTGCAGTGCCGTCTAGTGGTTAGAACAGGGGCCTGGGGTGCCTCAGGTCCACACCCAGCTCTGCCATTTTGTCAGGCCACGCTCCTTTTCTGTGCCTCAGTTTCCCCTTTCTGTAAACCGGGGGGATAACACGCGAACCTCCACTAAGCACTAAGAAATCTGCACGCTCTAGCCACATCAGCGTATTGTCGATACTGCACTTCATGGCTCTCTGTACTTCTGCTCATAGCTTCATGGTGGTAGCAGGCCTAGGACCCAGCACACAGGCCTCTACCAGTTGAACTACAGGAGAATCTCCTTTGGCAGTATGGGGCCTATGATACACTATTGAACCCAGTAGAGGGTGGCGGGGAGGAGGTGTCTGTGAAATGGACACAGCCCGAATGTGAGCAAAGCCACTTGAAAGCAATGAACCGTCCTGTATTTATGTCATTTAACAAACTATTTTAAAAGCAAATATTTTATTTATTTATTATCGTTCATTCGGGGAGGGGGTAACGTTCTCCCATTCGCTTGATTCTTTGTAATAAATATTTCATTGAGACCTCTAAAGACGCTGCTGTGATGGGGCGTGTGGGAAGAACACTAGAGCCATGTGCTTATGAGTTTTTAATGCCAGATGAGTCCCCTTCCACCCTTATCAGTTGGCTACCTCTGCAGTTGAGTCCATTTTAGATTGTTTTTTCTTTTAAAAGTGACAGATCAGCCACCCACCGTTTGTCTCCTCCATCCCCTGTCGTATAATTTAATTCTTCTGCTGTGAAAGCTCCAAAGACCCAGCCCCATTACAGTGGAAGTGGAACTACTTTGTATAATCAGCCTGCGCTCTTGTTGTGTGCAGCTCATGCTGGCCCTTGGTGGTTCTGCAGGGAAGTGTCTGGGAAGCTGCATTTCTGGCCATTCCTGAGCTTTTGGGGACAAGTGATCAAATGTTTTAATTGCTTTTCCTCAGCCCCACTTGCATCATTTTTCAGGCATAGGGAATCAGGACTCCTGGGTTCTACTTCTCCCACTGGGGGGGCCCTATAGTCTAATGATGAGCATGTGGGAGTGGGACTTGGGACTCCTGGGTTCTATACCCAACCCTTCTGTGTTTGACTTTGGCCCAGAGCCTCAAAGGTTCTCAGATAGCCATGAAGTGAAGGTTTTGAGGCTCTGGGCCTTTGCGACCTATGTCAGGAAGCACGAGATGATACTTCCGGTGCCAGTGTGTGGGTGTGTCTGCAGTGGCAGTGAATTTTCAAACATCTGTTTGCTCCTTTCCTCTATCCAAGCAGAAAATGGAAACAATACTGCACCTGTTCTGGCCCACCGATTGCCCCATGGTTGAGAAACTTAAAGGGACCGTGACACAGTTGGTGGGAGAAAAATTTGCCCTTCCCTTTTGTTCCTCTATTTAATGGCAAACGCCATTCTTCCCTTTCACCCCTTTCTGTTAAGGAAATGGTATTGCCCAGCCAGAGCACTGCAGTGCGTGTAGGGGCGCATGGTTATGTTCATGTTTGGGCCCCTGGGAGCACTGGCCAACGTGTGTTCTCTCTGGGGAGGTGAGGGTTAACTTAGGCTAGCGGTGTGTCCCTGCCACCTGCCGGCTGTCATGGGTCACAACACTCCAAACCAGGCTACTACTCCGCTGTCCTGGGCACTTCTGGTAGCAAATGGCATCTACGTCCTTTGCTGCTGAAATGCAGCTGCCTCTGGGGTGTGCTGTGCTGTCTATGCATGAGGACATTGGAAAGAACACCAGGGGAATCTTTAAATCATTGCACGCAGTCACAATCTCAGGTATACATCTCATCTGAAAGACGGTGTAGTGCTTCAGAGAGATGGTTGGGGCTGTTTTTCAGCCTACTTGGGCTCCTGAAGCATTCGTTAAACTTTGTTGCACTTTGAAAATTGGACAGCGCGCTGGACTGGACTCAGGAGACCTGGGTTCTCTCCATTGGCCTGCTGACTGACCTTGGTCAAGTCACTTCACTTCTCCGTGCCTCAGTTTCCTCATCTGTAACATGCGGCTAATGATCCTGACCGGTGTTGGAAAGCAGTTGGGGGCCTACTGATGAAAATGCTATACAGGAGCGAGGTGCTATTGCCCTGCTATGACTGACAGGGACCCTCATTTCCCCACCACTGCCAGTGCCCCAGATTTATTATGACAAGATTCCTGCCACAAAAGAGCTTGCTGACTAAATGCCACCTCCCTCTCCTGCCCCCGTTGGCTACTGAGGACCCCTTGCCGCATCCACTGACAGCAGGGCACCACTAAACTAGCCAGTGCGGATTAGTAATTCCTCCACAGAGATCTTGAGCGAGAGATTTTTCTCTCAAGACATCCACGTCAATTTTGCAAGAGTCAAGAGGGGTTGGAGGAGGAGCCAAAGTTCTGGGTGCTTATTGGGGGAGGAAGGGCAACCCCTGGGGTCTCCTAGATGGGAGAGGCCCATCTTTCCAGTGTAGATAGTTCCTGGATATCACAATACTGGCTGCTGTGGAAATGCTTTTGACAGATTAGGAGACATAAGAAATAATCTGATCTGACTTCCTGCGTGAGAGGCTGGAACAATTCACCCAGTGAGTCATACATCCGGCCCAATAGTTTATGGTACCGCTGGAGCGAGCCGTCCACTCTTGATTTTAAAATTCCATGTTATGGACAATCTACCATGACCCCATGGCCAGTTCTTCTCAATGCTAAACATTTCCAGCTTGAATTTGTCTTTAATACTGTAATTGCACCTTCCTTCAGCAGCCAGCCAATGGATCTTACACCTTTGCCTGCTAGATTAAAGGGCCTCTAGCATAGAAATCTTCTCCCTGTGGAGGTGCTTCTGGATCACGATCAAGCAATCCCCATCAGGTGATTAGGCGGAGATTAAAGAGAAGGCCCCAGTACAGCCACTTATTTCAAAAGCCTCATCTTGCAAAGAAGTGACGCTGGCCTAGCTCTTCAGAGGTATTTAGGCACCTAACTCCCACTGGAATCAGGCACCTAAATAGCTCTGAGGATCTCGCCCCTTTAGCCTTGGTGTGTTAGATGCACAGGGGACAAAGGGGGGTTTCCGGACCATTACAGCACTTTCCGAAATAGCGCAGAGGAAATCCGCAGCCATTACAACACCAAGTAGGTGAACAATTCACCAGGTTCCTGTATTGCAACACCACTCTGACCGCACAAACCCGTTCCTTCCCGAGCAGCGGAGCAAATCATGCTTCTGCCTAGCCAGCGTTTTCTACACTGTCGTCGGCCCTGTTCTCAGATGTCACATGGAGGGATTTTTCTCAGTCCAAGAGCGACAGGTGAGGTGAATCATGGGAGCTGTAGTTTTTTCGGGGTCCTTTGGTTGTTATATAGTACTATAGCTGGGCATGGCACATTAGAGATATTTAATAAACCAGGTCCAAATCAGTGGACACTAGGATCCTAAATACCTTGTGGATCTGGCCCATAGAAACTACACTAATGGTAACGTTACAAATACCTAGATTAAAAGTAAGGTGCCCTGCTTTAATCCTGATAGGGAAAAGCCTATAGAATGTCATAGAATATACTAAGGCCTGTCTAGAGATCTTTTTTAAACCGTCCTAGGGAATTTAATAACTCTCTCCCTGCTGTGAAATTCAGTCAGATGGTTCCAAAGACCATTCTCTATTCAATTCTGTAAGTCTGGAGAGCAGTTTCTTGAGAACCTAACTACATTTCTGTAGCAGCCTAGGGGGTTCCTCGCTCGTAAATTTGACAGAACTTTTCCATAAGGAACTTTTAACGTATTTCATTGACAAAAATCTAGAAAGGTTCTGAATTCGCACTGGCAGCCTAATGGCTGCAGACAGAGAAAAAGTGATTGGGAGAACTTTGTCCTCCTCACTGTTTATCCTTCACAGCAGAGGAAAGAGATGGAGGGTAAAATTCTGGCCCTGTTTATATTATAGTAAATGGCAAAACTCCCAGTGACTTCCATGTGGGTAGGACATCAGCCAGTCAGGTTAAAGTGAAATACAGAAAGGAAAGCCTGGTTTCAAGGACACTGTTGATTGGGGTACATTTCTGTGTTCACTTTTTCTTTTTTAATACAAAGACAGGTGTTTTCATGACATTTTAAATAAAGTGAAACGGGGATTTTCAGGGAGGAGAATGTCATTAGTTCCCTGGAATTCCAAGAACACAGTGGATTGGCAGCTTCTCCCTCTCTCTATCTCTGGCTCCCACACACTCACACACACAAGCAGAAATGGATCGTTTTCCTTTTACAAACTGATTCAAATTGTTGCATCACTTTATTTTTCTCAAGCAACTGAGTGTGTGTGTTGGGAACGATGACGATTGGAAACTGACTAATCTTTAGTCCGTTGTTTCTCTCTAACCAAGGACTGTGTCACTGGGGTTGACAATCCGATCGGGCACCCTGGTGCTGCGGTAATGGACGCTAATACAAAACCATTATACAAGTAGACTGTGAGCAGTTTGATGGTGTGTTGATTTTGCTTCAGCATGTTCTTTGTGGGATATTAAGGGTCTTTGGTGGGATTTCTGAAGTGGGGGAGGGAAAGGGGGGGAGAGAATGGGAATCAAGCCCTCAAAGTAATTTTTTAAAGACACTTTAGGAAGGTCTTCATGAGGAGTGAGAGAACTAGTTCCGATAGCACCACAGTCCTGATCTCCACCTCCCTCTGTTGTACAAAGCTGGTCAAAAAACGGAATAACCAAAAGTGCCAATGTTATTTATGTTGCAGTATTTTAATCCATATTGACTTTTGTTTGTTTGCCAAAGCTTGTTTTTGCGAAACAAAGAAATGTCAGTAATGATCACAAAAGTTGTTGTGACAACAGTGTTTCTAGAACTGTCAATTCAAATACCACAATAAATGGAAACTTTGGATAAAGGTCAATTTTTTGTTTGCAAAAGGTTTCTTCTTCTCTTTTTTAAAAGCCCTACTTCAATTAAGAACGTTTTGTGGGAAAACATTTCTGCCCAGCTCTTTGGCTAAACTTCTCCCCCAAAACTGAAGCAAAGCTCTTCCTGAGTAATAAATAAATTTGGTTAAAGGGACACAGTCAGTAATAATCGGAGAGCGGTAATGTGGTCTGGAGGAGAAGAGCACAGATTATGATTTAGGAGATTTAAATGCTATTCCTCTTTTTCTGACTCACTGTGTGACCTTAAACAAGCCACCTCCCCACTCTGTGTCCCAGTTTCCCCATCTATAAAATGGAGATAATGCCATTTGTCAACCTATTTTACAATGCTTTGAGCTCTACAGATTAAATGCATTATAGAATCCAGAGTACTATTTAATCATATTAGTAAAACAAATTCTTATCTGCCTAATTATGAACACGCTGGGGTATTAAAAAACAAAGCTGGTTAAATCTAATTTACTTTCCATACCTAAAGCTGCTTCTTTCACTTATTGTGCTTAAGCTGATGGTACTTAACTCATGGTCAGTTTCACTTCCAGTTGTAGTCAGATTGATTTCCAGGTTGGCTATTCTTTTGCAGTATGTTCGTTTGGGTTATAAAAACACCAGGGGAATATTTAAATCCGACCCAAAAGCTGTTTGCATTGGAGTTTAACAACAACAATAGAAATCTTTCTGTTCAGCAAAGAACTGATTTTTTAAAACTTTGTTCTTCCTAAATCTACATTTAGGATGGTGATGGTAAAACACCATCCATAGATAAGTAGAAAACACTCTACCTTGCATCAGCTGCTTAATCTCTCTGTGGTTCAGAACCCTGTTTGTAAAATGGGGCTGATGAGCATTCTTTGTTTCCGCCTCCTTAGTCTGGAAGCAGTTTGGGGCAGGGACTGTCTCTCCTCTGTCTGTGCAGCGCCCAGTGCAATGGGGTGCTAATCTCAGTTCGGACAGGTAACAAACAGCCCGTCTTTATCTAATCACCACGTGGCCTATGCCCATGAACGGTGAAGAAGAACAAGGCTGTGGACGATGTGCCAGCTCTTTGCAAGGTTGGTTGGGGTTGGTTCTCTCCCTTCATTCAAAAGGAGGATGCAGTCCCATGCCGGCCCAGCTGCTGTAGATTTAAAGTCCTCTCACCTAGGCCTACCGCTCTGCCAGTGTGAGAAGGGGATGGATGAAAGTTTTACAGTCCTGTCGGTCAGCACAGGGGTAGAGTCTGAGAAAGAGCATTTCAGGGAAGCTTGGCTCAGCTTCCAGATATTGTCATTGCTGTTAAATATTTGCCAAGGGGGAGCAGCTCTGGGTAAATCCCCCTATGGCGCTTTGTTTGCCGCCGCGGTTTCTGTTTCAGGAGCTTGTTTTGGGTGTATCAGTTCCTGTAAAGTAAGAACCAGCCTGGACCTTCACCCCCAAATCAAACATCCCTCCTTCCCAACAGGCACCGAAAGGGATTTCATTCTGTTTTCACGCTGCTTCTGAGGTTTCAGGTTGAGGGGGAGAAAATCCTGAAACACAGTGAGCAAAACTTTGCCAACCCACAATCCTGACACACAAGTGAGCAAAATCCTGAAACACAGTGAGCAAAACTTTGCCAACCCACAATCCTGACACACAAATGAGCAAAATCTTGAAACACAGTGAGCAAAACTTTGCTGCATCCTCCGAGGAGAGGCTAATCCGGAGAGATCTGCATCCCAGATCTCTGGACAGCAGAAGTTTGGATAGTCTGGATCAGATGTGGCTGAGCATCAGAAATGTGTGTGTGTGTGTGTGCGCGCGCGCGCGGGGGCGGGAGGAATGTCTTTCTTGGGGCAGAACCTTTGCCCCCCCCATCGTGGTTTGAACCATGCTGCTGTGTGTGGGTGTAGTTTTTTGCAGTATTATTTGTTTTGTGGCAGCGCCCACGAGCCCCAGTCATCAACCCCAGGCCCCATTGCGCTAGGCGCTGTACAACCACAGAACTGAAAGAAAGCCTGTCCCTACTCCAAAGATCTAGAGATAAGACAAGTGACAAGAGGTGGATACGGACAGGGGGAATACGGGGAAACAACGCGAGTCAGTTGGGAGTCTCTCTTTTCCAGTGCAACCAGAGATTGGTTGCAAACTCCAGCCAGAGCAAGACGTCCCTCCCGGCTCAGGGGTAGGCAAAATCCGTGGGTGGGATCTTGAATTTTGGGGCTGGGTCCAATCAAAAGGTCTCCCCTTTACCACAAGGGCTGGTCATGAATGAGGCCTGGGACCCCCAGGCTGGGGGTGGGAATGGAGTGGGGCTAGTATGGGCTTGGGACCCCCAGGCTGGGGGTGGGAAGGGAAGGAAGTGGGGCTAGTATGGGCTTGGGACCCCCAGGCTGGGGGTGGGACGGGGAAGAAGTGGGGCTGGCATGAGCCTGGGACCCCCAGGCTAGGGAGGGAACGGGGCTAGCTGGAATTTCCTCTCTACAATCAGCATCAATAACCACCCCCCCCCGCGACACTCGGTGCGCAGCGGCCCCATGGGAAAACCCCCCAGGGGGCGGGGCCAGGCCCGCGCGCTGACGTCACGGGCGCAGGCTATAAACGGGGGGCGGGCGCGCGGCCCGGCCAGTAGCTGCAGGCGGCGGGTTCGCGGCGCGGCGCGGCGGCGCCATGGGGCAGCTCTTCGCCAAGCTCATGAGCATCTTCGGCAGCCAGGGTAAGGGCCCCCGGGGGGACCCCCTCGCCCCATTATCCCCCTCCCCCGGTCCAGACTCGCGCGGCAAAGGGGGCCTGCCTGGGACCCTCCACCCCCCCGTGCACCTGGGGGGCTGGGAAAGCTGGGGGGTGTAGGTGGGGGGCGGCTGGGGCAAGGAGGTTGGGGGAAGGGGGTGGGGGGCCGTTGGGGGAAGGAGGTTGGGGGTGTAGGTGGGGGGCCGTTGGGGGAAGGGCGTTAGGGGAAGGGGGTGGGGGGCCGTTGGGGGAAGGGGGTTGGGGGTGTAGGTGGGGGGCCGTTGGGGGAAGGGGGTTGGGGGTGTAGGTGGGGGGCCGCTGGGGGCAGGGGGTGGGGGGAAGGGGCGTAGGTGGGGGGGAAGGGGGTTGGAGGATCTAGGTGGGGATCTGGGCTGCTGGGGGGCATAGTTGGGGGCTGCTTGGGAAAGGGGCCTGGGGAAGGTGGGGGGGGCTGCTGGAGTGGTTGGGGGTGTAGATTGGGGGGCTGCTGGGGGAAGGGGTCAGGGAGGAGACTGCAGGGGGTGGGCAGAAGGCTGGGGAAGGGGGTTGTGGGTGGGGCAGGGAGCTGAGCTGAACAACAGATGGAAGAAGAAAGTTTCTTGCAATAAGGAGCCCAGAGAAAACAAAGGAACTGGGGGGCGGGAGCCAGCCTGCTCTGGGGGGCTCAGCAGTTGGCCTCCATGGGAAAGGCTCCCCTCCTTCTGGGGCCTGCTTTTAACACTGGGGCAGAAAGGAGGAGCTGGGGCCGAAAGCTGCCTTCTGGGGGATTTTAGACATGGGTCTCTTCACCCTGCGGGTTGTATCTGAAATCACCCCATAACACTTCTCTGGTGGGGCAGGCCTGGGTCTAGGCCCCAGGTGGAAGATTTGGGGCTTTGTCAGGAACAGAACAGTACCTATAAAGGTCGTGCCTCCCCCCCCCCCCCCCCCGCTGCCCTCCCTGCTGGGGGAGCTGGGATTTGACCCGCTTTCCCCACCCTGGCTTTGCGCTGCTCCGGCTGCTCTCACTTTCATGCCCTGTGGGCTGCCCCTGTCCTGCAGCCAGGGTGGGACTGAGAACAGCCTCGCTTCCCCGGGCGCTCCAAACTCTGGCCAGCCATACTTCTGGCCTGGGCTCCCAGACAATGCAACAGCGCAGCCCATTGTGTGGGTGTCTGGTCTGGAGAGAAAACAGCTTCTTTTGATTGTGAGCGGAGCCCAGAGGGGGAGATGGCTGTGCCGTCAGTTTCCTTCCCTTCCCCTGGAGTCCCGCGCTGCACGCACGCCCTCCCCCCACAGAAATTATTTTTACTCTGGGATTGATGTGCCTGCCAGGATTTTTCCTGACTGAAGCCGTTTCAGTTCAGAGCCACTGATCTTTGCAGAAGCCGTGACTCCTCTAGATCAGTGGTTCTCAACCAGGGGTCTGGGGCCCCTGGCAGGACCGTGAGCAGGTTTCGGGGGGGGGCTGCCAAGCAGGACCAGCATTAGATTTGCTGGGGCCCAGGGCAGAAAGCTGAAGCAGCCCCCACCACCTGGGGCTGAAGCTAAAGCCTGAGCAACTTCGCTTTGTGGCCCCTGTGGCATGGGGCCCGGGCAGTTGCGCTGCTTGCTACCCCTGAGCGCTGACTTTTGTGTACAGAAAACCACTTGTGGCACAGGTGGGCCGTGGAGTTTTTCTAGCATGTTGGGGGGGGGGGGCACGTGCTTGGAAAGGAACAGGTTGAGAACCCCTGCTCTAGATCCTTCGCCTCTCCTGCATGCAGGGGCTGGGTGCCCCTTACATCACAGCTGTTCCCAGATGTTGCATGGTCACCCTACTGTGACGCTCACATTTCATACACTGAGCAATTCATGCCCAAGGATAGGTGTCCTGCCTCTCTCTTTCCCCCTCCCCACCGCCAGCTCCACAACCGCCACTCTCAATTCACGGGCTTGGTTACACCCTCAAACTCCAGCAGAGGAACGTGTGTTGGGGAACTTCGCTTCCAAGGGGTTTTGCTTTGGCTGGGGATGGATTCTGGAGAGCACCAAGATCCAGGGGTAAAGTGAAGCATGGGATGGAGGGAGTTTGGAGGAGAGGTTCCATTTGCACCAAAGCGTAGCATGCCCTTTGCTATGTTGCAAACGGTCCCCTCTGTTTCCATGGAGTCGGGCTTATTGGCCTCTTGGCTGGGTTTCTCTTCTTTTCTGCTTCCAAAAAAAAAAAAAAAGATCAAAACCCCTAGTGGATTTGTAAATGTCTGTCTGTCTCAGATGTGGCTGTCTATGATCCTTCTCTGGCCCCCATCACCACAATAGCTGTATTCATCCCCCGACTCCCCTGGAGGGAAGGCAGCGCTGTGGTCCCTGTTCTACAGGGAACCAGGGCACAGAAGCTAAATGGCTTTACTCGGGGGGGGGGGAGAGGGGAGGGTGTTGGCAGAGCAGGGAATTGAACCCAGGTCTCCAAGTCCTAGGCTAGACTCTAACCACAGCACCCACCATCCCTCCCATTAAACTAGTTAACATTTATCTTGCAATAGCATCTAGATGCCCCACTGTCCTAGGTGCTGCGCAGACACAGCATAAGAGAGAGTCCTTGCCCCAAAGAGCTTACAGTATAAACAGACAAGACAACATGGGAGGGAAACTGAGGCATGGAGCAGAGACATGACTGGCCCAAAGCTACACAGCAGATCAGTGTCAGGGCTGGATCCCAGTCCAGTGCTCTATCTACTAGATCTTTGGAAACTGTCAGTCCCTCTTTAGCCACAGTGCTATTCCAGATCTGCTCCCTGCAGTGATCCCAGCACAGCATAGACGGGAGCCTTGGAATCTCGCGCCGCTCGGCTCATGGATTTTTATACCCCTTGTGTTTAAAACGCTGCTACTCAGCACCCCCTTTACGCTTGTCCCCGATCAGAACCAGCCTGCTCATGGAAAGCCATCTGATTTTCCAAGTGTTGGGCGGGGGGACGGGAAGCTGGCGGGGTGAAGAAGCTGGGTTACACCCCGGGTTGGCTGGATTGGCTGGGTTTCTCTGCCTGACTGCTAGTGTCCTTCTCATCCTGACTCTTTGGTTCTACAGAGCACAAGGTGATCATTGTTGGCCTGGACAATGCAGGGAAGACCACCATCCTCTACCAGTTGTGAGTATTCCCATCCCTTCATCTCCCATTCAGAGTCAAACCGCCAGCCAGATGGCTGAGCAGGGAGATGATGTATTCCTGCCCAACCCCCCTGCTGCAGAGCCTCCCCCAGCAGGCAGCAAATGGTCAGAGTAAAACAAGGATGCCTGAATCCCATCTTCGCATTCCAGAAGGCAACCGGGTTAGCATGAAATTAGCAAGGGGGGTGGGGCTCCACGGGGGTGGGGGCCAGAAGCCTAGTCTGAAGTTGTTTCTATTAAGCCTAGAGGCCCCAGCTGAAATCAGGGGCCTATTGTGCCAGGCGCTGTACAAACCCATAGTAGGAGACTGATCCAAGTACAGTAGAACCTCAGAGTTACGAACTGATCGGTCAACCATACACCTCATTTGGAACCAGAAGTACGCAATCAGGCAGCAGCAGAGACCAAAAAAACCAGTAAATAAAGTGCAGTGCTGAGCTAAACATAAACTACCACATGCCAAAAAAAAAAAGATTTGAGGAGGTAAGGAAACTGTTTCCAGTAAGGTGGCTAAAAGCAGCATTGTTCTTCTGCGTTGTAAAGTTTCAAAACTGTATTCAGTCAACGTTCAGTTGTAAACTTTTGAAAGAACCATAACGTTTTGTTCAGAGTTAGAAACAACCTCCATTCCCATAACTCTGAGGTTCTACTGTAGATGACAAAGGGTGGGAGGAGGGGAGTATTACATGTGGGAAATTGAGGTAGAGAGATACTAAGTCACTTGCCCAAGGCATCTGTGTCAGAGCAGGGAATTGAACCCAGGTCTCTAGGATCCCCATCTAGGGCCTTAACCCCAAGGCCATCCTGGTTCCATGCTCATTTGCTTCTTGCTAAGCACCTGGTGTGCCCCAGTCGAGGGGGCAAGGGAGAGTCCGGCATTGGGTTATGCTGGGGCGGCTCTGACACCTGGTCTGTGTCTCCCACAGCCTCATGAACGAGGTGGTGCACACATCACCCACCATCGGCAGCAACGTGGAGGAGATCATCCTGAGGAAGACCCACTTCCTGATGTGGGACATCGGGGGGCAGGAGACGCTGCGGTCCACGTGGAACACCTACTACTCCAACACAGAGGTAAGGGGCCGGGTGGGAGGAGCAGCACCATCTTGCTCCCCTCCCAGGCTGGCTGCGATGGCCCTGTGATGCTCGTCTGGGCTTGATTTGCTTGGCAGATTGGAGAAGCTGGCGGATTTCTTGTAGTTACAGAGGAAGGGAGAAGCTGATTGGCCACGATGGCTGCCAGAGGAGTGCGCAGATCCCCCTCAGCCCCGACCCACAGCCCGCCCTGCTATTCCAGTGCTGGGACCCCTGCATGCAGCTCTGCTGATGCCCCTTCATCCTGACTCGCAGCTCCCTGCTATCTCTGTGTTAGGGTAGCCTCCCGCAACTCAACCAATACAGAGCCATCCCGACCCACACCACCCCTTTCCTGTTGTATTCTTGGGGACCTGCCAGTGCACCTTGGTCCTGACAGGCAGTCCCCCTGTTACTCTAGTCCTTGATCCATAACCAAGCAGTTCCATGTGCTACCCTCTGAGCAAGAGGCTAGCTGACCGCCTCCCTTGCTTTCTCTGCCATGCCTCCTCCTCACACCACAGCCCAGTGTCCGGGATTCCCCTGCTTTGGGATGTGCTCCGGTTGTGGGCACCCGGCAGCAGCTGTCTCTGCTCCAAGAGGTGCTGGGAGCAGGGATGAGTGGCCTCATGCAGACAGGCACTGTTAGATTTCCACTGGGAAAGCTGATTTGATCAGGTTCTGTTGCTATTTCAGACTCTTACACTTGTATAGCAGCATCAGGCGACCAAATCCCCTTGGGTTTGCGTTCCTAATTCCCCACGGGTACTCTGGCAACTCCAGCTTAAGCGCCTGATCCTGCATAGCAATGCTTACTCGAGCGATCACTTCCATTGATGTTAATGGGGCTCCTTGTTGGGAGTAAAGGTGGCAGGGTCGAACCCTTCCGTTGTAACTTGATGTTGAATATCGCGCTGCTCCTTTAAGAATGGAGCGGGTGGCTTTGGAGAGTGAACAGATTTTCACTAGGGCAGGAAGCAGGTGGGAATTTGGGGGGGGAAGGACCCGGGGGGGTGCCGCTTCTCTAAACAGGGTGGGTTTTCCCCTTTTGTCGCAGCTTGTTTTGAATGGGATTAAAATACTGTCCTGGAGGGAAGAGCACCCTGGCAAAGATCCCCAGCTGTTTTGGCAGCGCAGAGAGAGGCAGGGATCTGAGTTCAAACACGTCCTTTGTCTTTCCTGCCTGGCCAGCATTCCTGACATAACTCGAGCTGGAATTTCTCTCCCGCTGCTGTTCGGGTTTTGTTTCGCGACTTAGAACAGGTCTTGCCCGAGCAGCAAGAGTGCAAGATTGCTGTTAACTTTCCGCCAGCTCCAAAGCCCCGAGCCAATCGAGTTTGACTGTGACATTACTATGAATTACTTGTACTGCGGTAGCACCTAGGACCCCGTGTGCTAGGTGCTGTACAGCCAAAGAACAAATGTTGGCTTGGCCATTAATGAATGGCTTCCGCGGGGAATCAGTGTGATTCCTGGTTACCATGGAAAGTTAGTCCAAGGGAAGCTCTTAATTATTTGTATTCCAGTAAGGGCTAGAGGGGCCAGTGATTGGGGCATCATTGTGCTAGGTGCTGTACATGTACATAGTGGGACAGTTCCTGCTCCAATGAGCTGTAATGTACAGACAGGCCAATCTTGGGAGAAAGAATTATTCTCCACAGATGGGAAAACTGAGGCACAGAGGGGTTGCGACTTGGCCAGGGTCACCCAGGGCATCTGGGGCAGAGGCAGGAATTGAACCCAGGTCTCCCGAGTCCCAGCCCAAGGCCACGCTTCCTGTCAAATGATTTTCACTTCCTTGGAGTCACTGGTGTCATGCCAGTTCTCCAGTCCTCCACAGAGCTTCTCAGGCTAGACGTGAGCTGAATTTCTGATGTAAAATAGCAGCTGGAGAACGTGTTTGTGCAGCATCTAGCGCAGCAGGGTCCGGATCCATGGCTAGGGCTCCTAAGGGTTCTGGTAATACACCTGATAAAGTGCTGTGCCAAAGGGCCCGACCTGGCTCCTGTTCCACCTGCAGCTCTTGAGCCAGGCCTCAGATGTTAGCCCAGGACCGGGGTGTTTGATTGACATCTGCTCTTTCCACCCCCCCCTTACCCCTTCCAGTTTGTCATCCTGGTGATCGACAGCACCGACCGCGAGCGGCTGACAGTGACGAAAGAGGAGCTGTACAAGATGCTGGCCCACGAGGTGAGTTTGTGCCGGCGTCGCCCTTCGTGGCCACGGCCTCATGTCCAGAGTAAAGCCGCTTTTGTCTAGTGAGTTGGAGGCAGATCCCTGAGCGATGTTGCTGGGAACTGTGTGACACTCCGTCCCTGTCAAGAGGGCCTGATGCGTTAGCGGCAGGGTACCCAGCTGTTTCAGGCACAAGGCCCCAGCCGTCCGTAGCACGGAGCCCTAGCTGCGTTATCCCCCGTGCTCTGTAGAAATCCCTGGGTTCGTTTTGCAGGTAGCCACTCTCCTCAGTGTCTCCATATTGCCCACGTAGGGACTGATGGCTCATAAAGCAGCGCCTCTCCTTCCTTCGGGTGCTGAGCGTCACACGAAACAAGTTTGTTGAGACTCAGTCCAGTTCTGACTAGCGTCCACATCGCAGTTTATCCATTCAGAATGGGGTTTAAGGAGTGTTCTGGTTTATTATAGTTGCACCGAGAGGCCCCAGCTGAGATCAGGACCCCATTGTGCCAGGCGCTTACAGACCCTGTGCTGACGAGGTCACAATCTAAATAGCCACAGGGTGGAAGGGGAAACAGAGGAAGTGACTCGCACAGTGTCACGTAGCAGATCTGTGGCAGAGCTGGAAACAGAACCCGGGTGTCCCGACTCCCAGCCCAGTGCCTGGCCCACATGGTCACTGGCCACACTGTGGTGGCTGGATTCATCTGGCCCTCATCACTCTAGTATCAGTGCACAGGGCTCAGGTTAACCAGAGCCCTTCAGGGTCCCTACGGTTGCCAACCCAGCACCTCTAACAAGTGTGCCAATCTCCTGGTCTTTTCATAAATTGGGAGCCTCTGTGGTGTTTTATTCCAGTGCTGGGGGTGGGGACTGCGGTTCCTCCAGTGCCAGGAACCTCAGCCAGCGATTGTATTAGGAACCCAGGCTGGTGTAATGTCTCTTGTCCCAAGCTGCACCACCTTGGTACCTAGCACTGCTTCCCTGCCCCTTAGCAGCACCATCAGGCTGGGGGATGTTTGCGTGGGGGGGATCTGAATGGAGTGGGGAGAAGGTTAATGGTGGGATCTCTCTCCCCAGGACCTGCAGAATGCGGCAGTCTTGATATTTGCCAACAAGCAGGATGTAAAGAACTCCATGACTACCTCTGAGATCTCCAAGTTCCTAACCCTCAGCTCCATCAAGGACCACCCATGGCACATCCAGGGCTGCTGCGCCCTCACGGGAGAGGGGTGAGTGCACCACAGAGTAAACTAAGCTGTCCCTTTTGGTGCTTAAGTGTCCTGTGGAACTCTGTCCCACAAGACAGAAGTGAGGCACAGAACTTAATGGCATTCAGCAAAGGGTTAGGGGTATGGCTGGCTGAAAATTTTCTGTCTACACTGGTTTTGGTGGAGAATTGGATTTTTGGTTAAAGGATACTTTTGAAAAGTGTCTGCTTTACGCCTGAAAGCCAAAACATTTTGACTTGGAAATGCTGTCCCGGTGCCTCATGGGAGCTGTCATTTAGTTGCTTTCTGTCCCCAGTCTTCTCTATGGGTCAGGTTCCCAGCCAGACTACATCTTCCATGTTGCACCATGGCCACAGAACCTTATGATGCAAGAGGGGAGCCTGTGATGCATCATGGGAGATGTAGTCTGACCTGGAACCTTGTCTATAGAAGTGAATGGGAGCATGAGGCGTCTGAACTACAACTCCCATGAGGCACCTGGGCGGCTTTTCCAATTTGAAGTATTTTGGTATTTGAATTGCTGCTGAAAATGTACTTTCCATGGGGAGAAACCCCAGAAGCAGCTCTAGGTGGAGACATACAGATAATCAGCACATCTGCTGTCTTGTTAGGCTGGATAGGACTATCTAAGGGCTAGAACCCTCCTGTGCCAAGCCATGAGCCGCTTTCTCCCGTAATTGTTCGCTGGGGGGTTTCTTGTAGCTTCCAGTTCTGGTAGGAGACTGGGCTAGATGGACAGCACAGCAGTTCCTGTGGGCTCCCTTCTTCCCTGGCTTGTCCCGGGTGTTTGGCGGCACCTTGCAGCTGATTAGCTGGGGAAGTGCTTGGCTTGTGGATACTCATGTAATGATCTACGCTGGCTCTACCGGGGGTCGCTCTGTCCTCTCTTATCCTTCAAATGGATCCCAACCCCCTGTGTGTATTTACACGAGCCTGGTGCACACCCAAAAGGCCCGGCAGCCTGACCGGCACTCACCCAACGACAAGCATCGGGCTGTCCTGCTGGCTCCACAGATCCGTAGCACTGAGTTTGGGAAAGAAGTCAATAGAAGTCAGGTGATTCCTGTAACTGACTAGAGCGGCTGGGGCCCAGCACAGCTGGCGCTGGAGGGGAGGTTCTGTCCGCACAGACGTAGGCAGGGTCCCCACACTCACGGCCTGGGTGCAAACACTTCCCAGCCCTGACCTGCAACGACTTGCGTCTAAATGTTCCGGCCACCTCTAAGTGTCTGTCGTGTGCAGCTGGCACCCTTTTACCTGTGAGGCACTGGGTGTAGTGGTTAGAGCAGGGGACTGAACTGGGACTCCAGCTATCATCTGTTGTGAGGGGAGTGGGGTCTAGTGGTTAGTGTAGAGGGCTGGGAGTCAGAACTCCTGGGTTCCTTCTCCATGTCTGGGAGGGAAAGAGCAGTAGTGGTTAGCACAGAGGGATTCCTGGGTGCTCTCTCAGCTCTGTCCCTGAGCAAGTGTGACTGTGTGCTAGGCACTTTACCTCTGACTCAGTTTCTCCATCAGTAAAGTAGGAGCCGCTCCTAGGAGTTCGTCACTTTATTTTTTCCAAACTCTCTGAACACCTCAAACAAAAGGCAAAAGCCTTGTCTCTGCCTGGAGCGCTCAGGTAGTGTGACTCACGCAGCCAGAATGCTCCTAGCACCAGCTGTGCTGGCTTCATGGGAATAGACGCCAGGGGGCATGACAAGTGTTTGCTCAGTTTGCGCAGACGCATGCTCCGGGGGCAGGTGCGCCTGTCTGGGTCGCGTCCTGGCGGGCAGGCACTGGTGACTGGTGCTCACTGAGCTGCAGGCTGAGTAGCTGGGGCTGGGTTAACCAATGACTCACTGCTCAGATGAAACTTAATCCACCTTGTCTCTAGCCTCTTGTCTCACCCCCCAGCCTATAAAGGGGCCCTGCCTTTCTCTGTTCTCCTCAACGCCTTTCCATAGCAGGAGGCTGACTCAGCTGTGACTGTGGGATAATCAGGGACTTCTCAGCACCTGGGAACCGGTGTCTCCCCCAAAGAGGAGCCTGTTCAGAAGCACTGGCTGCTGCTGTTTGCTTTGCCAATGATAAGGACACCCTGGACAGTCCTTGGGGGATTGCTGTTTGGAGAGCCAGGGGCTAGAGCTGCTTGCATTGTATTGAATCAGAGGCAGCGCGATCTAGTGGTTAGAGAAAGAAGGGGTTGGGTTAGGATCTATGGGTTCTGCTTTCAGCTCTGGGGAGGCAGTGCAGTGTAGCAGTTAGAGCTGGGAGTGGGGTTCTGCGTCTGACTTTGCAAGGGGAGTGAGATCCAGTAGTTAGAGCAGGGGGGCTGGCAGCCAGGTTTCCTGGGTTCTCTTCCCAGCTCTGCCCCTGACTTGCTGAGCCGTGCAGGCCAATCACATCCTTGCCGCTGGCCTCAGTTTCCCCATTGTGTAACCCTCTGGCAGGTGGTATCAGTGCAGAGCGTGGTTATTAATGCGCGTTCTCTCCCCATTTGTGCAGCCTGCCAGCTGGCTTGGAGTGGATGAAGTCTCGAGTAGCTGCCAACTGACACATCTGACCAGACATGACGGAACAGTGCAAAGCTCTCAAACATCTTATTTATTTTTTTATACCTGTGAGTTTCAGCCTGGACTTTCCTTCTAAAGCAGCTGAAGCTGGGATTATGTACGGACAGTGTATTTCAGAGCCCGGGTCAGCGTGGGAACTGGTCCCTCCTGGATTGCATGTCCGGAAGGAATCTGCATCATATCTACTGGGTGAGAGGGTCCTTTTTGGATCGTGTCTCTGAGGGGAATCGGTTCTGGGTCCTCTCTCTTCTGGATCACATCTGCAGAAAGGGAAACCAACAGGAAGAAATCTCTTCGCTCCAGGCCGGCACTTCAGTAAAAGCTGGAACAAAGAAGCCTGGCGCCTGGGGATTTTACGCACACGCGGGCCCAGCGCAGCTCCCAGCAGATTTACCGATAAGCTATGAAAGGAAGAACCTCACCCTCTGGAGTCCAGTTAACAGAAAATGCCTTAGGTCTTCAGATAGGGGCTGGGGATAAACTTTGCTAGAGGCGGGGGAGGGGGGTGACCTTTAAACCCCAGCTCCCCTCTGAGCGGTGCTGCCTATGCTCTTCTCCAAACTTGGGTGGCGTTTGGGGCGAGGATCCGAAACCTTGGGGACACTGACGTTTCCCAGGATTTGCTCTCCAATCATCCCTGGGCTGCTCAGCGATGCATCGACCAGCGCGCACTGGATGTTTCCTGCCATTGGTGCTTTCCCTTGGTCCGTCAGATCAAGGCCTTGAACATCTTGTATTTTATATTTTTTAACCCAAGCAGGAAAGGGCCGGCTCTGTGGCTCTGTTCCTGAGTATTTCTCTCTCCTGCCACGGCCCTGGGGCAAGAACACAGATCTGGATTCGGGCCCCTCCTCCAGCGCTGTTGGAGGGAAGGGGATTCAGTGAGGGTGGGGAAATACGAATGGGTGGGGAAGAGCTGCCCCAGCCACACCCCAGGGAGCAAACTTTGCCCCTTCACAGTGGTTCATTCCCATCTCTTCCACCAGAAGCTACTAATGGTCTGGCCTAGCAGGGCCAGATCCAAGCACCGCTCGATCCGTGTGGGACCTGGCATCGGGACCAAATCCAAACCCTGGATCCGGACTCAGGGATGTTTGGGTCTGACCTATCCAGCCCGTGTCCCGTTTCTACTGAAGATCGAGTCTCACTCCAGAGGCAGCAGAAGCTGATGGTCAGGGAGACCCACCTGGGTTCTGCTTTAGCAGACTTGTGGGGAATGACTTAACTCTTCTGTACCTCAGTTTCCCCCTTTGGCAAGTGCTTGCCTTTGTAGAGTGACCTGGAATCCCTGGATGTGAAGGATGCTGGATAAGCACAAAGGACTGGGGGTGGGGGGTGTCACTATCAGGGGTTCCACTGTTCTCCAGTGCAATGCTCTAAACTGGTGTGACCCCAAAACCCACTGGAAAGTTGCCCGTTGAATCCATTGGGCTCTGGATCAGCCCCTTAACGAATCTTCTTCAGTTAAGTGCTTTTAACTAATTAAACTTGTCCCATGAATTTGCATTTGCACAGGCCCCCCTGCTGGACTCTGAGGAGCGGGACAGCTCATCACAGCTTCCTGCCTTGGGCTCCGATGGGGGTTTTTACGATTTCTGGGATGATCCCTTTGACTCTCCAGTTCTGTATTTTTTATAAAACTTGTGTCTTGTATTTTATACCTGATTAAAAGCTCCACTATTTAATTTTTTGCACAATCGGGGTCTTGTCTTTTATTAATAGCTTTTCCATCCTTGTGGATAAGGCACTGGGCTGGGATCCAGGAGATTTGGGTTTAATTCCTAAATCTACCACAGACTGCCTGTGAGATCCTGGGTAAGTCAATTAGGCCCAGATCCTAAAGGGAGTTTAGGCACCTAACTTCCATGGATTCAGTTGGAGTTAGGTGCCTAAATATCTTTGAGGATCTGGACCTCATTTCCTCCATCTGTGAAATGGGTATAAAAAACCCTTCCTTCCTTCCTACAACTTGATCCCTATGTGTTGATTTGTTTTCTTTATATATTGTGCTCATCACAATGACTTTGGAGCCCCTTCCAGTAGTGCATTAAGCAATATGACTAATGTCTGTCACGTGTTTTGTTCTTTCATCTGCTCCCCCTGGGGAAAAGTGTGCAGTGGAGTGTTTTATTTTGGAAATCTTTTAATAATAAATCTGCGCACGTTGCTTTGTATTTATGTTGCAGACGGACAGGTCAAATAAATGCACCTTGCACTTCGAGTGGAAGGTGAGGGAGTTAATTTCCTGGGGGGGGGGGGTTCATGTCAGACTAGGGATGGCCCCTGGGAAAGTTGTCTCCTGCCTTACTGATATTTAGCTCTCTAGGGCAGGAGCCTGTCTTACTAATGGGCCATGCTCAGCACAGGGGCATCCCGATCTCAACCGGGGTCTGTAAGCACCATTGAAAGACATATATCATTGTTCCTGGTTCCAGCACAGAGCATGAGCCAAAGAGGATTATATTCATGTTTAGCGCTAGTGTTGATTGGTAAGGAAGAAAACCCATGATGTTTGCATGCCAAATTCTGCATTCTAGCAGAGCAGCAGCTCTGATGTAGTTAAGGTTGCGAAGGCCATACTGTTTTAAAGGGCACCAAAATCCACAGGCTGGCTTGGATTTCTGTAAAATTTAGTATGCCTCATGGGGGTGCAGGAGAGGATTAGTGATCCAAATTTGGGGTCGGTGGAACAAGGGGTTCCTGAGATACAGCCCCCCCAAACATCACTTCTTAAAGCTGACACAGTCCACCAGTGTGTTTTTGTCTGAGCTGTCAGTTTCTCCCATTGCCTTTGATCAGCACCACAGAAATGCATCCCATTGCACTCATGGCCCGCTGGGCTTTGCCCTCTTTGGGACCCTGGTCAGCAGCAGTAAAGTGCAGTGACAAGATTCCTTGCCTCTGTTGTCCATTTCTAGCACTTCCTTCCTTGCAGTCGCATCATCGTCCACTGTCCAGCTCAGAAAGGAGTTAACAGGGAGCCGGTGGGGCAGAACCTGCTGCCTTAAAAAGTTTTATTTAGATCGGAAGAGGTTCAAGTCGAGGATGCTGGATAACTGGTCGCCACTCGCCCTGTGGCCTCTTCCTGCCGGGCGATTCAGTGGGTCAATCACCTGATTTGTACCGCAGTGAAACCTAGAGGTCTCAGCCCGGAGCATGGCCCCTTGCTGGGTGCTGCACGGCCAGTGAGATGGGGCAAAGAGCTTCCAATCTCAACTGGCACGACGGAGGACGCATTTGCCCCGTTTCACAGAGCGAGAAACTTGCTGAGGGTTTCCCAGAGATGTTTCTGTCTGGCATACTTATCTGGCCCCCCATATCCCTATAGCAGCTGAAAGCTAGACAGTTCTCCCCAGTGGGCAGATGGGGAAACAAGTGACTTGCCACAGGGGACTGCTGGATAATAGACTGACCCCCTTGTATGTCACAAGCTTCCAACACCTCCCAGCACCCAAACTATTACAGCCCAGGTGCATCTGAGCTATTATGTGCTACAGGCCAAGAAGGTCAGGAGAGAAATTTGGCCAGCCAGGGAGCTGAACCCCACTCTTGAGTCCTGGCAAGCGGCGGCGAAGGGGCCTGATGTCAAGGAAGAAACAGAAGCCTCAGCTTAAAGGAAGCACAGCCCTATGGCTGTTTTTAGCCTCGGCTTGTCGTGCCATTTGCAGCGAAAGGGGATGTCTCAGTGCTCGCCGCCGGCCTGCCCCTGCAAACTGAGCACGGGGCTTTCCAGTGACCGAGTGTGTCCTGCCTGGAGCTCAGAGCAAGGGGAATGGCTAGAGCCTGTTGGACTTGTGGCCCATTGAGCCCGTTATTGTCTCTCTCTGGTTAGGACACTGTCCCAGACTCCCCCCATGATTTCGGCAAATTGCTTCATCTGTGCCTCAGTTTCCCTGCGTATAGCATGGGGACAGTGCTACTTCCCCTCCTTCCGCTCTTTGGCTATTTACACGGGGTGGCCCAGATCCTCATCTGTATTTAGGCTCTGAACTTTTGGGGCTGGGGACTCTCTCTTTCTCTCTGTGTACAAGGGCCTAGCACCTTGGGGCCCTGAGATGAATTGGAGCCTCTGAATGCACCTGGGCTCTAAGTCAGAGGGGGCCGACACTGGCTGTGAGGAGCGTCAGTGAAATATAATGGCACTGGGGCCAATAGAGGTTGAGCCCTGGGCTGCTACTGACCTTATTCCTCCCCCAAAGCTGTAGTGTCTGAAACCTAGAGGGGGGAACATACGAGGGGGAAGTGCTGAGGGCAGGTGGGTTCCGGAGGAAGGGCAGCTTGCGGGGGGGTCCCTTCCCAGCCAGGTATGTGCCCCAAGCGTTGGTCTCTACAGAGACCCCGATGGAGAGGGAGACCATCTTGCGGTGAGATGGTAGCCTGCCTGCTGCTGGTTGTGGCCAGTTGAGTGGTGCATAGGGCAGTCCCTCTGTGCAAGAGCCAGGAGCCCTGGGGGACAGGTTCCCCTCTGCCTCGGGCATGTGGAGCCCCTTGTGTGACAGGAGTGGGTGAGTGTCTCTAGGGCACTTTGCACTATCGCCGGTCGGGCGGCCAGGTGGACCGGCCTGTAGCCAGACTCCTGAGGGCGTTATACAGTTCCCGTGTGGGGTGCGTTCTCCCAGCAGCTGGGCTTGCACACTCAGCGCTAAGGCTGCAGGTGACACAGAGCTGATCATTGCTGGCCTAGGAGCTGAGTCAGCAGGGCTTTGGGCGGAGTCGGCTTGTGGGGCAATTTTACCACCCATGTGAGAGAGGAGCTGTGCGTGTCTCTCTCTGACAGTATGGAAATCCCGTGAGCTCACAGCTGTACCTAGACCTCAGGGAGGCAGCTGGGCCTAACGACATTACAGAGAGAGACATAAACAGGAAGCACAGGGAGGTGCTTTGTAGAGGAGGGATCTGTGCAGCTGCAGCTGATCATAATCAGCATGTTGATCGGGCAATGCACCCGATGCAGCACCTCCAGCCAGGCAACCCACTGCCCCTCCCTCTGGCGGATCTCAAAGCACTTGCTGCACATTGGCTGGCCAAGCCTCCCACATACCCTGGGACTAGAGGGGGGGTGATTGTCCCCACATCACACAGAGGTGAGTGTGGGGCTAAAGGAGCTAACACAATTTCAGGTCTTCCTTTAAAAATAATTGCTGGGATCTTCCACCTGCCTTTGTGGGAAAGGTCAGCATTGCTGTCTAGGGGGCTGAGCACTAGACTCAGAGTAGGGCCAGGCCTAAGTGACTTTACCAAGGTCTCACAGAGTCACCGGGGGACCTTGGAATGGAACCCAGGAGTCCTGACTCCTAGTCACCCTACACTTAAGTACTGGATGTTACGTGATCTGGAATTGAACTCCTAGTTTCATGCACTAAGGCCTGGAATATGCCCTGCTCTCACATGCTGGGGAAATGACTCTGACGTGAGCAATTAGTTAATAAGGGGAGGACTGGTAAACAAGCACTGGTGCCATGGGAGAGGCAGTGTGCCCAGTGCCTGGTAAGAGCTGTCTCATATACACAGGGCTCTGTATGGCCACATCTGCTGAACTTGTCCTAGAATCCGCCTCTTGCCACAGATCCGTGGCCTGGAATCCCAACTTTAATATTTTTTTAAAAAGCATGTTCCTGACTGGGAAGAGAAGCTTCCTGATTTTAATTGCTGGGGCATTTTTCTTCCTGAGTCTGCATGTGGCCTGAGACAATAGCTTAGAGAGGTGTGAACTCTCACATTAATGTCAATGTTGTGTTAACTCTGGAACCTACTGATGGTCATTTAAATCTCAACACTGTTTCACTGATCATCGTTTTAGCAGAAACATCAAGCAGCACAGAGCAGGAAGTTAAGGAGTTTGATTGTGCCTGCAATAAGCAAGTGGACAGAAGGGCTCAATTAGATTCTTTCTTTAAGTGAACTCTCAAAAATGCAATAGTTCCCATTTTAACTTCATTTCTGAACTGAACCTTCCTCTGCCTGAGCGCCTTTTAGTGTTCTCATGCGTGTACTGTGTCTGCTCCCACCTGCTCTAGTCAATAAGCTTTAGACACAGCACATGAGCCCCTCGCTGCTGCTGCTGACTCATCTCCTCAGAGAAGCTTGAACATGTGACCCAGCAAACCCAGAAGGCAAGGCCAAAGAACCCACAATGGCTTAAACATCATGCGTGGTTTTTTCTTTTTTAAATACAATCTCTTGATTTTTGCAGAATTGTGAGCACCGGGGCTGGTAATGTTATTAATCTAGTGGAGAAAGGGAGAAAAAGCCAACAGCTGGGAGCTGAAGTTGGGGGGGAAATCAAACTGAAAGGGGACCCACATCTCTACCCGTGAAGGCAATAGGCGATGAACTGCTGAAATAGTTCCTCCAGGGATGTGCTATGGCTTCTTAATGCTTGTATTGTGGTAGCATCAGGATGCCCTTTCATAGCCCAGCACCCCACTGCACTAGACTAGTGTCATGATTTCCAGAGGTAAAAAAGTCCCACCCAAGGGGCACTTAGATTTGAACCAGGAACCTCTTGCGCTGCGGTCATATGTTCTACTGCTGAGCTACCCCCCTTTGTACTGAGGAGGTGCTGTGGTGTCCTACAGAAGGCAGCTAAACCTGCATGCGTCCTTTGCACTTCAGCTCTAGGAGTCCGGGATACGAAAGAGGCACCTTGGCTCAGATCCTCAAAGGTATTTAGGCATCTACCTCACCAAAATACCTTTGAAGCTCTGGGCCCTTGTGTTTTAATTACAGAATTGCGTAGCCACTGGAACCGTGACTAAGTGGTAAAGACCAAAATTCCCTGGTTTCACTCTAGGGCATGCTCCAAACCGTGCCTTCTCTCTGTGCAGGCTCTCTAAGAATCAAACCTGCCTGCAGATTGCTCTGAGCTGCATTTACCTACACGTGCCGAGGTGGTGGACAGCTGTGTTAGCCATGGGGCTACTGGATCTTTGTAACACTGAGCCGCTTTTCAGCTACCCCTCCCCTGATTCACATAACTACTAGGCCTAACTTATTTGTTCGGACACGCTGCATCTCCTCTGCTCACGCTGCGCCAGACAGTCACTAGGCAACAAGGAGATAGTACTTATTGCCAGCTGGCCTTATGAACAGGTAATGTAAGTGGTAAGGCAGCGGGGGAGATGTGGAACCCAGTGGTAGAGCATTTGACTGCAGATCAAGAAATCTCTGGTTCACTCGCAGGTCCTACCTTTTTTTCTTTGCATCCTTTTTTCTGGGAGCAGCTAACATCCCTTTGTGCTGATCGCCACACAAAGAGAAATTGAATTCTGCAGGCTACGATACCGGTAATCAAATATCAGGCTTCCAGTACTGCCCTGATTGCCATGGGCGATTTAGGAAGCAGTGTGAGGTCTCCCCAATATATACACACATGCACACAAAGAGTACAGCAAAGCTATGCTCGTGCACACACACGCAATGGGAGAATACAGCAATCACACACACACAGCGATGTGCAAAACTCAAGGGCATTATTGCAGGGAACAGCCAGTGCTTCGAAGCATCAGGTCATGTTATAGCTCAGTGGTTTAACCTGGTGGCTCAGAGCCACCACTGACAAAAGCCAGCCCCCTGAGTGCTGAAGGATCATACATGTTTATTTGAGAGCAGGGCTATGTACATGCTATTTACAGGGAATAAATACAGAGCTCTTGTCCTCAGGGAAGGATGCACAGTCACCTCTTCTCTACAGCAAGGGCTTCATGCATCTCCAGTTACTTTTATCCTGCCAGTACTCAAATGCTTTCCTGGAGGGGACAAGAAGGGAGCGATCCAGGGGTCAGAGCGTGACTAGGCTCAGAACAGGAATTTCTGTTCTGCCCTTCTCCACCCGACACTGGAATTGCACAGCATGCGCTGGGGGTGGGTAGGTATTATCCCCATTTTAAAGATGGAGAAACTGAGGCCCAAAGTGGGGGTGGGACTCGCCCAAGGAGTCAGTGGAATAGCACCCAGAAAACCTGCAAAATGCCCCTACTCTAACCATCAGACCTCATTGCCTCATAGGGAGCAGGATGGAGTCCTTGCTCCCAAGCCCCGTCTCTAACCACTAGACCACACTCTCCTCCCAGAACCTGGGTTCGGACCTAGGAGTCCTGGGTCCCACGCTCCGGCTTTGATCATTATAACCCACTATCCCCTTCAAGTAAAGAGCAGGGGCAATGCATCCAGCATTGCCAGACATTCACTAATGCCCCTGCACCTTCTGCTGTATTCTGTCCCGGCAGGTCTGATGGCATGAAAGCCCCTATCCTCCTCCTTGACCCAGAGTCCTGCCCCAGACCAGGCAGGATCTCCACAGTACCTCCAGGCCCTGAGCACACCCGGTGAGCAGCTCCCCACACTCACTCTCGGCCAGCAGCCCCGGTCCTGCACACCAGCCCCTCCTGGCAGGGGCAGACCTGGTTGATGCTGAAGGCCAAGCCTCCCTGGGGCACAAAGCAGCTCTCGTCCAAGGCCAGCCTCTTCTTGCAGAGCAGCTCGCCATGATGGCGAGCGCAGCAGGCGGCCACACCACAGTCCTTGTCCTGGCGGCAGCGGGCACCTGGGGGCAGACAGGGTGTGTGTGGGGGGGTGGGAGATAGGTAGGCAGGAAGGGGCTTCATCTGTTTCCCCCCCACCCTCTGGGACCCCACACCCTGTCTCTCTTGTTGCTCTCCTTCCCACCCAGCATAGCACCCAGTCCCTCCCCTCTTGTGGGTGCAAGGGCCTCCTCCTCTGCAGTCTGGACCAGCCTCCCACAGAAACCCCACTCCTCTGGGTGCAGGAGCTGGACCCCCCCGACAGCTGTGCCTTGCCCCGCCTCCTAGGGGAGGCACGGGGCGGGGGGGGGGAGGCGTGGCTGGAGCACCCTGCCCTACAGCTAGTCTCTGTCTCCCAGTGGCCAGGTGTAAATTACAGCAGCTGGGAGGCTGCTCCACCTTAACGCCAGGAGCCCACGCAGGCCCAGTACTCAGCCTCTGACCAGTAGGAGCTCCTCCACCCCGGCCACGCCTGAAGCCCAGGGATGGGATAAGGGCGACTCAGGCCCGGAAAGCGGCTCCTCTCCATGCCTTACCCTCCTGCCCATCCAGCACGGGCCTGTGGCACTTGCCAAACATACAGCTCAGGCCCCTGGCGCAGTGGGTGTCGCGGCGGCAGTACTGCCCCTCCTGGCGCAGGGGAAGGCACAGCCGGAAGTGCTTATCGCAGAAGAGCCCGTGGGTGCAGTGTCGGTCCTGACTACACGTTGTGGCTGCCTGCGGGGAGAGATGATGCAAGGTCAGATGGGAAAGGCATGTCCCTGTTGCTTCCTTGGCGGAGGAGGCAGGGGCGGGGTTGACGGGAAGCAGCCCCCACAGCCGAGTTCCTATCCCTGCATTTCCCATAGCAATCGCAAAGCCAACCTGGATTCCAAATGTCCCAACGCTAGGGGGTGCTGAGACCTGGCGGGAGGGTTGGTTCAATGTGTGATAGCAACAGGGGCAAGGTGTGGACTCAGGCTCAGCAAGGCCCCTGAGTTCCCACCCAACCTGTCAACCCAGAATCAGATTAATTTTTGACCTGTTGGGACATCCTAATTGCAAGCCCTTCTGTGAAGGGAAAAGGCCTGGTTAGCTCACAGTTTTCCAAAGCCACCAATCATTTTTCAGGGAAGGAGTTGGGGAGGGAGTGGAGGGCAGGGGGATTCAGTTTTTCTCCCCACTGGAGATGCCTTAAAGGGGTCTCATATTCAGTAAGCACTCAGCCCCTGCAAATCAGGCCAGGCCCCTTGAAGCTGGACACTGAAAATCTTGAGTCACTTTTGGAAATCTTGCCCAGAGATGTCTGGCTGACAAGGATTTTCTAGATCCAGGTGCCACACTCCTTGTCCCATCACTGGAAGGCAGCCAAGGAAAGGCTGGGATGGGACTCCTGGGTTCTCTTCCCAGACTAGCTGCATGAACTTGGCCTTAGTTTCCCTAACTCGAAATTGGGGTTAATAATTCTTCCCTCCCAGGGGCTTGTGAGGGTTAATTCATTTATTTAGCACATGAGTTCTTTGCGGGAAGGACCATGTTTTGTTGTGTTTGCCAAGCACTCAGCATCATATGGACCTGGTCCATTACTGGCGCTCTTAGCACAATCAGAATACTACATAGTCAAAATAATAATTAAGTCCTTGAGAACTTCTGTACTAAGCATATGGGTTAGAGCTGCTCAAAGCCAGCAGGCCACTCCTGACAGAGACAGTTTGTATAAATCACTCCAGAATTTATGGTTTGTTTTAAGCACTTCTGTGTATGAGGCTCTTTCTAACCAAGGCACTGTTAGGAAGTTATAGATGGCGATGTAGGTTTAGTAGAAAAAAATAGTTTCACATGAATAGCAATGTTTTCTTGGTTTTCTTTTTTAAAGAATCCGTAAAAACAGGGTGAGGTTTTGTACGGTTTGGATTTAAACACTGCAATGCTGAGTTAGTGCATGAGAACCAGGAAGTGAAACTTAAACAGAAAAAAGAAAAAAGAAAAGGAGTACTTGTGGCACCTTAGAGACTAACCAGTTTATTAAACAGAAAACAAAGTGAAACATGCCGGCTACATCTGAGCTGTAATTGGCTGAAAATTTTCCATCTACATTTTTTTTGTAACAAAAAATTGGGTGTTTTTTTTTTGATGAAATGAAAATTTTCACAGAAAATAAGTTTTCAATGAAATTTGGCATGGGAGGGTTTCTTTGGGGAAAAAACAAAACAAAAAACCAAAATTCCTCTCCCCACCCCCACTAACATTTTTGGTTTTTCAGTGAAAACCTGAATATTTTTGAAGAAAAATTTGAATGAGCATGGACAAAAAATTAGTGTTTGCAGGAATTTTTACAAGGGGGGGAAGCATTTCCCAACTTAAATCTATTTTTGACATTCCTCCTGGGTTAATAACCTGAGGGGCTTCTAATAACACAGCTCAAGAACTGATTTTGAGATATCTAATATATATGTGGCTGTGTCCCCTTAAGGATTAAAACACCCAGCTAGGGAAGCTTTTTACAGTCATTAATTGCTTAAAGCTCACACACCCCTTGTGAGTGTCCATTGATTTTTGAGGCCAGAGGGACCCTCTTTTGCCTGTTTGGATTCATTGGACTTCCTCAAAACAGGCCAGAGAATTCCATACCCATAAAACACCTGCTCCAGGTGAGGCTCGAACTCACAACCTCAGCATTGCTCAGTCAAGTACTGCTTTATAAGTACTGTGCGCTAACCAATTGCGCCACTGGAGCATCTGCAAATTCATTTTCTCTGCCTCTGAATCAGGATTGGCACAGCAACTCGTGCCACTCTTTCAAAGCATGCAACACTCCTCTGCTCTACCCACTAGGCCAGTGGTTTTTCAAAGTTTTTTTTCATTTGCGGATCCCTAAAAAATTTCAAATGCGATGTTGCGATGCCCTTTGGAAATCTTAGACATAGTCTGCGGACTCCCAGGCGTCCACAGGCCACAGGTTGAAAACCACTGCACTAGGCTGTCAAAGGGCACCAAGTGTACTGCTGCATTGGCTACGAATTGCCCTTGGGCCACCTGCCCGGAAGCCAGCAACGCTAACTTCTATACCTCTCCTCACGGTATTTTCCACTGAATGCATCCGATGAAGTGAGCTGTAGCTCACGAAAGCTTATGCTCAAATAAATTGGTTAGTCTCTAAGGTGCCACTAGTACTCCTTTTCTTTTTGCGAATACGGACTAACACGGCTGCTACTCTGAAAACCTTCTATACCATAAATGTATCTGTTTTATAGCAGGGGAAAATGAGGTACAGCAAGATTACAGGGCCTGATTCAGAGCCTGTGCAGTCAATGAAAAGATTCCTGTTAACTTTAAGGGGCTTTGAACAAGGCCCCGATTTGTCATAGGTCATGCAGTAACAGTGAGGGATAGAACCCAAGAGTCCTGGCGCCCCAGGCCTGGTTCTAGCTAATAGAGCTCACACCTTCCCATGAGCAGAGAATAGAACCCAAGAATTCTGATTCTTTCCCCCACCCAAAAAAGTCCCGTGCTCTAACCACTGGCCGTACGTACCCCATATTACACTGCAAAGGCTGGCCTATTAGATGCAGGATGCACAAGGGGAAATAGAGACCTCTCCCTGCCTCTGGTACTTGGTCCCCGACAGTCAAACCAGGCAGGCTGAAGGCTGCGGGGCAAGTGCCCACCCATCCCTTGCTTACCGTAATTTCCTCGGCCAGGGGGCTGGAGCTTTTGGAGAGGGCGGCCTCATCTGGGGCGTGGTAGGGCATAGAGTACATCCATGCCCAGATGTAGCCGTGCGCAGCAGGCAGGGGCCACAGGAGCAAGGAGAGGAGCCAGAGCCTGGCAGGAGATGCCCACATGATGATCTGGCAAATGGTAGGGTGAGGATCTTCCCTTTGGAGTGATAGGAAACCCAGTGCCAGCCCCTGGGTTTATATATCCCAGAGCCTATCTCAGCCCCTGCTGCTAAAGCTGTTTGACCATCTAATGGGAAGGAGGAGGCAATCAGGGGTTAAAGGATTAGCATAATCACCGGCCTTCCCAAAACAGCCCCCAAAATAAATAAGCCCCCAGCAATCTGGCTCTGGGCTCACGGAGCACACGAGGGGCAGCCCCAGGATCCAGCCAGCTCCAGCACCGCGCCAATTAGCCAGAGTCCAGCTGCTTAATGCTTTCTGAGGGGGATGCGAGTTGCAGGTCTCAATGCAGATCCAGCATGCCGTGTACAAGGGCTGAGACTGCACAGAGCCAATGGCTCAGGGGTGCCGTGCTGGGGACGCGTCTGAGGCCCTAACATACATTGGCTTATAGAATGTAGGGCCAGGCAGGCGTATTCTGATGGAATTCTCTCCCTCTGTGTCTGTGCAGCACCCAGCACCATGGGGCCCTGATCTCAGTTGGAGCTGCTAGATGCTATCATAATATAGCTAGTAAGTAATAATGGTCATTAACCCATGGTGCTTTGCATAAGAGTCAGGGCTTTGAACCCAGTGTCCTGGCCAAATTCCATCACGTGGGATTATACAAGGGGCGCAGACACTGTTACAAAGAAAACACATAAATTTGGGTCAGTAAGTGAAACAGAAAACAAGAATGTCAGTTTCACTTCTCTGACCAGAAATATGTTTGGATCCGTCTGTTCCACTACAACCGAAATGTGCTAGCCACAGCATTGTTATTATCAGCTGCCTTATCTGTAGGCTTGGAAGGATTTGATTTTTCCTGGGAAATGTCAATTTCACCGGAGACACTCAAACCAAAGAAGAAAATATTTCCACTGGTGATAATCGAAATTGACAGATAAGCAAAGTAAGAAAAGAGCTGCTTGAGAACTGATCAGAGGTTGACTTATGGACAGTTGCTTCCTATATTTGGACGTGTGATATCGACAACTTGTGCTTTAATGGTTATAAAGCTTTTGAATCTCAGTGTCTATTGTCATTAAATAATTTTTGTCTCTCCCACCACCCGCTCCAAATTTCCTGCAATTGTGAAAACTGAAATAGAAAAAAGAATAACAATGATGCTTAAAACTAAACACCGATATTATCTGTCAAAATTATAAAAAAGTAAAAATGGAATTCTGCCAGGCCTGAGTATATCCTGGCCTTGTAAAGACAGCTCCATCCCTAAAGAACATACAGGCTAAATAGATGAGGCAGACTGCCCCCATTTCACAGGTAGAAGAACTGAGACACAGATTCTCAAAGCTATTTAGGTGCCTAACTCCTAATGATTTCAGTGGGAGCAAGGCACCAGAGTGCCTTGCCTGAGGTCACACAGGGCAGCCTGTTGCAGACAGAGGGATTGAATGCAGATCTTTTGAGGTCTAGCAGGCAAGGCATAGCCGTAGAGTCTGGATCTAGGCTTTGGGGATGCTTGGATGCTGGGCCTGGTTTTCTGCTCATTTCCAGTCAGAAGCTGTTTCTATCAGCTTTCCAGCCCAGGGTACTTGGGGGCTAGGCCAGAGGATGGCTTGGCTAGCTCATGACTCTAATAAATCCCAAATCCCGGACAGGGAATTGGGGCTAGTCTTGGCTAATAGTGGCCGTGGGATGACCAGGGCCTTATTCAGGGAAGGGAGTCACTGTTAAGGATCTGTCATGGGCCCAGCTGGAGCCCAGGTCCCTGTCCGAGTCTGTATATGCTTCTGTGGTTTGCAGGTACATTACGAGGCACTGTTCATCCCAGTCTGCAAGGCTTTTGTGCAGACCCTGCCAACACCCCCTCAGTAGACCACAGAGAGCAAAGGAAGGATCCTGAGCAGAGTTCATGCCTGCCCAGCTTCTCTGCCTGTTAGAAACCACCCCATAGGTGTGCACAGTGCCCTGATACTTTCTCTCCTGTTTTGGGGCACCAGACTGGGAGTCGGGACACTTTGGATCTATCCCCAGCTCAGACGGGGAAGGTGATCTAGTGATGGGAACTGGCAGCCAGGACTCCTGGGTTCCATTTTCATTGGTTCACTGTGTGACCTTGAAGGAGTCACTCCCTCGCTCCATGCCTCAGTTTCCCCATCCTGACGTAACAGGGCTAACAATGCCATAAAGTGCTTTGAGATCCTCTTTGTCTGTGCAGCATGTTATTAGCCCCAGCTCTCTAGACGTGTCCTTTGGGATAGTTTATCCAAGTTCTCCCGACCTGTCACCTCATCCTTCTGACAAACCCTCAGAGTGACATGCTTAGCACCTCCCCTAATGGGTTTGCAAATGACCGTGTTTGCCTGGCGCTGGGGGCCTTATCTTCTGCTCCTCTGGACAAATTGGCCCAGCTGGGGGGCTGAGTGGAATGACCAGCTGTGGGCAAACAAATAAATGCTCTCCTCTGAGAGGATTCCTCAGGAGACAATGCTGTCTCTGCCTCCCTCAATCAAGAAGGTTTAGCAGTGGCTGATTTCCCCCCCCCCCCACCAAGTTTCTGACTCTTTAATATATTTTACAGTAAGTAAAAATACACCCCTAGACACCACTGATGTTCTGCTTAGGGAACATGAGGGACGGCTAGGCCTTGTACCAGCTCTCTGCACAGGGGGTAAATTTCACCCACAGCAGCTAGCTAACCAAGAAAATAATGGTTATGGTGGGTCATCTCCTTACCCTCTAGGTTTAATATCCCCAGTCCTGAAGCTTCTGTTGCTTCCCTGCATAGACCTCACTCAAATTGCGCTGTCCAGACTTTCTTCATTTCCTCTCCTTCTTCCTGCTTATACTTCTCCCGCTTGGCAATTCCCCGCCCTCTAGGATAGTTACACCCTTTGGTGATTTGGACTCGTTATGATGTCGCCAGCTAATTAGGTTTGGTTTTAAAATCCCCACTCCTGGAGTCATGTGATTTAAGTGAAACTCTCAGGCCTGGTCTATACCTAAAACTTAGATCAACCTAGCTACCTTGCTCAGGGCTGTGAAAAATTTCACACCCTGTGTGACATAGTTAAGTTGACCACTGTAGCTTTGCTTTCAAAGTAAGTTTTTGGCCTTCATGGTGGCGGAGGAAAGTGGGAAACATCATGCTGCCAGCTCAGAAACCATCAGTACACTAAACAGAACCCCAGCTGTGTTACTGTTTGAAATCTCGTAATTTGTAAATTGATCTTGTGATTTTAGCACCTGACTCGTGATTTTTGAGGGGGTTGGAATGGACAATGCTGCTGTTATGCTCACTGCCACTTGGTCACGAAAAGCCGGGAATGTCCCGAGTTTAATGGGAGCCTCTCACAGAGCGCCTCCTGGAATGTCGCTGGATCATGCACTTGTGAGAAGCAAAATTAGTGCCTCGCCAGAGCGACTGCCAGCTCTGGGGCCTGCTGGATCCAAAGGGCCACAGCCAAAACACCCTTAGCTCTGGGCCCTTAAGGAAAACAATATGTACTCATTAACTAGCTGCCAGTGAGGGGTAACGTCACTGGGGCCTCTTTTGTCCTGGAGCTTTGTGAGGGGAGCTGTGTGGGTGGGGTGGGTGGTAGGCCAAGGGTGAGCACCAGGAGACAAAAGCACTGAAGGAAAGGAGACAGAATCAGATTCTTTGTGTGATCGTCTCCTTTCCCGTAGAAAGGAGTCCAGAGAATTCTGTGCTCAGTCAGCTGGTCCCATGTTACCCAGCTTAATAAGATGCTCTGCTACCGGTGTGTGGCATAGTACTAGGATGTCAAGCAAGCTGCCCTGTATTCCTTGCTCTGTCACAGGCCAGCTGCTTGGCCTCAGTTTCCCCGTTTGTAAAACAGGGTGATGTTCCTGCCCTCCCCTTTAAAGTGTTTTGAGATCTGCTGATGAGAGGCTCTTACACAGATCTCTTACAGGGATTACAAATAGCAGGGTCTCCAAAGTATGAAAAGGAGGCCAACTCCTGAGGTGTTGCCAGAGGTTGGCAAGACCAGCACATAGGAGGGCTTCTGTTGAAGTCAGTGGTCCTCTCCAATTTTGTGGGTGTAAATAAAATGGGATCCAAATCTAGTTTTAGGTTTGAGCTGGCAAATATGCCCCTTCCCCTGGCACTGGAGCAATATCCACTAAGGGGACTGCTCACTACAGACGGGTGATTCTAAGAAGTCTTTTGAAAACAGGCTCTGGCAGCAGAGTCCTGGCACGGGTAACAGGACACCTGGGTTCTATTCTAGGCTCCAGGAAGCAGAGTATCTAGTGCTTAAGGCAGGGGCTGGGAGTCAGGACTCCTGGGTTCTCTCAGCTCTACTCCTGATTTGCTGTGTGTGTTTATAGAGAGTCTTAAATAGCAAATATTTATTTAGCTTCCTAGGGCATTATCACTGATCAGGGCAGTTTCCCTTTATCAGTCTCCAGCTGGGCGTTTGTCCCTGTCACATTTGGTCGAGGTCTCTGCAAAATCTTGGTCCCTGCTGCATATCAGCTACAACCAGCCATTTCTCTGTTAGCTCCCAGGGCCCCCACTGTAACCACCACTTGGGCAGCTGGAAGGTCAGTAGCTCTGACTGCGCTGGGCTGGTACACTCTTCAGATGGGTTAATAATCTCCGCTCCAGAGAGCACATTTGAATCTAACCCCTGTTGGTTCTTTTATCTTGATGACTGCTCGAGGCAGGTTTTCCTCTGCCCCCGACATCTACCATCAGGGTCGGATTTAGGGGCAGGCAACCCAGGTGAGCGCTCGGGCTGGGGGGGTTCTGTTTTTGTGGTTAGCGACAAAAGGGGAAATAGAATGTTTGAAGTCATATGTTTCAGGTGTTCTGCAGGTGGATTCATTTGTCACTAAACTCCTGGAATGTTCTGGACCTTTGTAGAATCTTGTGGAACCTTCCAGACTCTCTAAGAAAGACATTTGCCTCAAACCTTCTAGAACAGTGGTTCTCAAACTTTAGAACCTGAGGACCCCCATTTAGATTTAAACATTTTCGTGGACCTCCAACCCCCCTGCTCAGCCCCAGGCCCCACTCCCCACTCCCCACTCCCACTCCACCCCTTCCCACAAGGTCCCACCCCTACCCCACCTCTTTTCCACCTCTTTCTGCCGCCTCCCCCAGGCGCCCCATCCCCGCTCCTCCCCCTCCTTCCCAGCACCTCCTGCATGCCGCTGAACAGCTGTTCCCCGGCGTGCAGGAGGCACTAGGAGGGAAGGGGAGGAGTTGATCTGCGGCGTCCAAGTACAGGTCGGCGGACCCCAGTTTGAGAAACGCCATCCTAGAATGTGGTCAGCCACACCCTCGCGGGTATATCGGGCAGAGCGTTGCCACTCAGTCCGTGAGATATAAGAACAAAGTGAAGTGAAGTGAGAGCCCAGCTGTGATACTGTGAACCTTGTTTCAGTGGGTAAATGTGAAAGTGTACTTGCGTTTTTAAGACTTGAAGAAGAGTGTAAGTAGTGCCTAATAAAGGACATATTTAATGGGCCGCCAGAGATATTTATCGAACCCCTGTCTACGCAACAATATAAAATGGAAGGAGGCACCAAAGATGCTCCTCGCCTGGGACGCCATTTGGCCTAGGGCCAGCCCTGTCTACCATTCTACATGTATGAGGTCTTTTTAAAATGTGATTATCTGGTCTTTTCCAAGCAATCACTAAGGGGGCAGGTGGGGCGAGTGATGACATATATTTAAAGGATGTAAGCAATGAGTGGGGGCAAGAAACCACAACTCTTTATGGCCTGGCTTTCCAGTGCTGATGTGAGTCTTTATTTCCTGGCTTTCCGAGGCCACCCTTCGAGGAATGAGGCAGCCCTGGGGACCCTTACTTCTAAGCTAATGAAATTTTTTGGCTGCAAATAACTAGGAACAAAATGAAGTCCCCAGGGAAACTTCCTTAGTCGGATGAATCCGTCGGTGGAATTGTCTCACGAGGAAAGGGGTGGGAACCCCCTTGCTTGGGACAACTAGATTCAAAATCAGCCAGTCTGGTACTAGAAGAACGTGGGCAGAGTTCAGAGGTTGCTTAAGCCAGAGTGATACCTATTCAAGATACAGCTAGCGAAGCTTCCACGGTCTATGTAATTTCTCTGACAGGTTCATTTACCCGCCAGTGAGGAAAATACCAGTGTGGAAAGAGTTAAAGGTCTTGGGTTATTTTCCTCCCTTTGTAAATGCCGTGTTATCAAGTGCTTTACCAAGGAAGTCAGTGGCATTATCCCCATTTTACAGATGGAGAAACTGAGGCACAGAGAGGGAAAGTGACTTGTCTGGGGCCAAAACCCATTTCTCCTGAGCCCAGTGCTCTGTCCACTAGGACACGCTGCCTTTAAGAATCTGATTAATGCTTTGTGCCCTCTCTGAATAGAGGACCTGCTTCCCTTTGGCTTGTGACAGAATGGCCATTACACCCCTGAGTCCAGCCTCTGGCTGGGGCCTGGCAACGCCTCTCTTATAGGGGGCACGCCACATACCAAACAGGTACTGCTCACCCCTTTCAGAACCCCACCAGCCAGCTACAGGTTTCTGGGCCGGGAATATTTCAGCAGCATGTTTTGGTGGCTGCCATGTAACTGATGTCTGTCGGTCCCTGCGGGTTTCATGGCCTGCAGGAGCTGCACCCCAGATGTGGAGCAGGGTGGACGGCTGTCTACAGATAGACTTGCTCTACTTCAACCCGAGGTGATTAGGTTTAATGCAGGAATCTCTGGGGGGAATTCTCCAGCCTGTGCTATGCAGAAGGTCAGACTAGATGATCAGACTAACCCCAGCTGGCCTTCAAAAATGGATAAATCTGCTGCACATCAAGAGTGATGGTGATGTGTAACATCCAACAACCCAGCATTCATGAAAAGGTTTAAAGTCTCCCCCCAGGCTGTTGCTGCTTAAAGCTTTGCTATGCAGTCTGAGTCACTCCCTGTGCAAACACTCCCCATAGCACAGCGTCCACCCATTGTGTGGGTGGCTGTTTTAGGAGCTGGCTGTAACATATTGCCGATACTCAGTTAAATTAACAGCTGGGCTTGTGCAATCTATTCTATAACAAAATGCTTTCCTCTCTTTTCTTCCAGCAGAGGGGGTATAGCTCAGTGGTAGAGCATTTGACTGCAGATCAAGAGGTCCCCGGTTCAAATCCGGGTGCCCCCTCATTTTAAATACTTAACATTTTTTTACACAGGATCCCCACTGGACAGGGCAAATCTTGCAATGGGCAGTTATTTTTGTAGTTCCTACAGCATCAATACTGGGCTTAAAATTACCCATCCTATCTCCATTTAACAGGTTTTTTAAAGGGAATCTTTTCACCCCATCTAAAGATTTTTGTAAAACCAAAGTGGAGGTGTAGGGGGAGAGAGTCTGTGGAAATGTTTAATCAGTTTCATTTTCTGTCTTTCTCCAGTTCCAGCCCAATGGCAAGAAAGGCAGGGGTTGCGACAGAAAATATATCTCAGTTAGACTCATGTGAGCCTGCAGTTTTCGCTGTAAGTAGAGTCAGGGTCCAGCTGCCAGCACTGGGATCCACATGGGTTCTCAGGAATTAGTTCCTTTTTTCTTCTCTGTTTAGTGCCCGCAATGCACTGGGCGCTGTAGCCGGCATGGGAGATAAAGACAGCCTGGAACAGAGAGGAAGGGGACTCGGAGCCAGCCCACCCTGTTCCATGCCATGGAGCAGGTGTTTCGGGGAGCTGCAGACAAGATGGGGAAAGGGGGCTACCTCCTGAGCAGGATAAAAAAACCCAGCTGTCCGGTGACTCTGACGAGGGCAGGGCAGGTAGTTTGAAGGGAGAATGACTGGTGGGCAAGGCAATTCCTGAACCGAAGGGAAGCTGGAGTTGAGTCCAGAGACTTGGCAGGATGAGACTTGGGAAGAAAAGACTCTCTAGGGGCACCAGGAGCTGCAGTGGGACTGAAAGCTCCCTGGTTCAGAGGTGAATGGAGGGAGACCTGGGAGCCTGGACTTCTGGATTGAGTGTGATATTGGAAACCCCAAAAGGGAAGGGCTTAGCCTTGACAGTGCCCGTGTACACTAATTCCTAAAGGCTTAATCATGGAACTGTAGTGCTGGAAGGGTCTCTGCGACCTCATCAAACCCAGCCCCCTGTGCTGAGGCAGGACCATGTATACCAAGAGACCATCCCTGGCAGGTGTTTGTCCAACCTGCTCTTAAAAACCTCCAGTGATGGGGATTCCACAGCCTCCCTGGGAAGCCTGTTCCAGAGCTTAACCGTAGAGTGAGAGAGTTTTTCTTCATATCTCACCTAAATCTCCCTTGCTGTGGATTAAGCCTGTTACTAGTATATTGAGCCCCAGGAAGGGGGACTTTAGTCTAAGGACTCTGGGCTGTTATTGGGAGCACTAGGTGGAATGCCTGCAGGGCCATGCTGTGGCAGGAAGCGTGTCCCCAAAGAAGCATTATGGTCTACAGGCCTCGGCCTGCTCCCTTGGAGTCCAGGGGAGTCTTGCCACTGACTTCCAGAGCAGTGAAGTCAGACCCAGAGAGACACCTAGACCGGAGATGCATTGGGAGACCCGGGGCCGGTGCCTTGTGGGGCTTGACGTGACAGGGGAGCTGTTCTCGGCCACCTGTCGCAGTGGGGTGAAATACAAGGGGACAGGAGTGGGAACAGGGTGTTCCCCTGTCCCTGCTGGCTGAGTGGAGCAGAGCGATCTGCTTTAGAACGGCACAAGGGTTCTGGCACAATATGTCTCTCAGCCCAGCCCTCCTGAGCAACCCTACAATAACAAATGAGGGTGTGTGGAATCAAAAGCTGGGCAAGACGTAGCAGAGCATCTAGTCCCTAGCCTGGACAGTGCCGGGTTATCCCCTGTTGCCAGCATTTTGCTTAGTCTGATCATAAGTGCCCTATGGGATGGGGTTCCCACCTTTCCCTGGAGCAAAGACCCCAGCTCCACCCATCTCTGCCAAGAAGCTTTCCCTTATATTCACTCTCAATTGTCCCCTTTTTAAATGCCACCCTCTTATTCCTAGTCCCACCCTTCTTCTGATTGTTGATTTGCTGGGTGCCTAGGTAGGGCTTATGGGGCCTTGCCAAGCAGGCTGATTCTCTGCCTTGCTGCCAAGCCACAACTCCTGACAGCAGCAGTCTCTGAGAATCAGGCCAAGCAGGTTGATCTGGATTCAGGTGCTTCGCTTTCGAATGAGCATCTGGGTCTTAGCTCTCTTCTGCCTTCTCCTTTTCCAGCCCCAGGGTAACGTTTTTGCTGGAAAAAGGAACAGTGGCATTATTGCTGCTCATGTTTAATATACAGTAGCGCCGAGGCCAACTGAAATCAGGGCTCCCAGAGTAAGAGACAGCCCTGAAGAGCTCACAGTAAAAGGCTCTGCTAAGGAAGGAGGTTTTGGTTTCTATTTCTTGGGAATGGGAATGGAAGAGGGGAAGGGGGGAATAGGGAAGTGGGGTGTGGAATATATTGCATGAAACACAACCAAAATAAATGAAGAATGATGCTTTATTTCCCTTCATGCCACTAGGGGGCAGCAGGACAATGTGAATGCCAGAAGCCAGTAGCCATGTAGGCTGGGTTGCAGAGTGCAGACTCTGCCTTGCCGGGGTGTCAGCGAATTGTAAAGCATGAGGCCAGGACGCTGCTTCTAAGAGCAGAAGGGAGATTGCAAGAAAAGGGGTCGGGTCAGGCCAGGCCTCAGGAGCAAAGCAAACACTTCCTTCAGTTCTTCCCGGAGCCCTAACTGCTGCCCCCTGCACCTGTGCAGGGTGGATGACTGACCACCCCCCAGGCTGAGCCAGGTGTCATTCTGTGCGGATTCTCTCCCCACTCTGTCGCTGACGACCTGGGGGCGGTGTCACAGTCAGTGACCCTTCAAGCTCTGGGTCCCTCCGGGCCCTCATGTGGGGCTGGGACGGGGCAGGGCTCTCCCCTTCCTTCCCTGGTGCACTGGCACCCCCACCTCCGTGGGTAGGCTTGGGGGGGGTGGGGCACATCCCAGCGACGATGGCCTCTTTGGCCTGACATTACCAAGCAGGGCAGTGGGGCTGGCTCAGGGCCTGGGGCAGCCCAGCCTGTGGTCCTGGGCTGATAGACTCTGAGCATCTGTGCCAGAACGCTGCTCGGAGAATCAGTGAGGCAGGCAGCGGCTTGGCCGTGTGTGTGTGTGTGTGTGTTGGGGGGAGTGTCCCCATGGAGTTATTCAGCAGGGGGCTGGCTGCGCCGCTGGCCAAGCTGATTGTGTGCAATGGTTGCGTGTGTCCATAAGCAGGGTCCAGACAGGGATGATGGGGCGGGTGTGATGCTGTGCTGCCAGGCAGTTGGGATGGGAGCTAAATCCTGGGCTCACAAGTTTAACTGCTCAAGAATAAAATAATGGCAAGGATGGGAGAGGGAAACAAGGAGGCAAAAGTTTTCCCTAGAGCCTCTAGGGAGCATCTGGTGGGTGGATTGGCACCGCTGCGTCCCCAAAACTAACAAGAAGAACCAGAACTCCAGTTCCAAATGCTTCTGAAGCCTAGGGAGAGAGGGGTCGGATCTGGATCTCAACCTCCTGGCGATGCCCTCCTGAACTGAACCCAGGTCCAGCCCTGCCTGCCCTCCATTTCAGTTGCGGATACTAGCAAGCCCCCTTGCCGCTGACATGACAGAGTGGCTCAGATTGAAGGTATTCTTCATCTGCCTTTTAAAAAAGGAATTGATTTATGGCCAAAGCAAATTAAAAGGGAGCGTCTGATGGTGCAATTGGCTTGCATGTGCCCTCTTGCTGACTGCAGACCAGACAGGTTTCTGGGTCAGGGGGGAGCTAATGGCAGGCACACGCTGGCTGAGTCAGGGATTTCCCTACACCCCTCCTGGGGGGCTGTACAACCCTCCTGAATTCCCCCCCACGGTCAGTTAGTTACACAGTGTTACTACTTTAGTCATTTTCCAACCCCTCTGTAAATTCGAACCACCTCTAGTTTCAATTTCTGGGGAAGTCCTTGCCTGGGTCAGAGTTAGTTCCAGGTAATCCAGCTCTGTCATCAGAGCCCCATGCATGGAAGAGCAGCCAGGGATGGGTAGGGAGCCTCTCAGACCCTCTAGGGAGTCATCTGGGAGGAGGAGGATGGGCTGATGGGAGCATTAGACTTGTGGATACCCAGGTTTGCTTCCTGTCAGTATGTCCCAGATCCAGGGAGCTCCAATTCCACTTTCAGTGGGGGTTGTCTGAACATGCCCATTGAACCAGGAGTAGCGAACGCCTGAGGTCGCTCCGTAAACAGCCAGATCTGGAGCAAGTCACTGTGCCTTGATGCCTCAGTTTCCCCAGTCAGGGCCGAAAGCAGAAAAGGCTGTGGGTTGGGATTGAGGAGCATCAGGAGAGGGGTGGAGGGTCAGGGAGCCCAGGGCTGGAATAGGAGGGAGCTGCAGGTGGTGCTACTGAAGCAGTAGGTGTGTCTGGGGAGAGGGGGGCAGCTTGCCGGCCTCTGGCCATGCTCTGCCCGACTCCATCCAGCCCCCTTAGCCTTTGGTGTTCCACAGGTGAGTATAAATTCACCCCACCTCTGAACCAGGGGCTTCGACCCTGCTGCTGGCTTGACTGAAAGAGAGTTAATTCCCTCCAGAGCTGGAATCCTCTCCTGGGGGAAGGGGGCAGGCGTGGGTGGGGGGTGTCAGCTGGACTGGATCATTATTTCTTTTGATCAAGGCACTGGGAGTCTGGGCTTGGCCCAATCCACCTGGGACAGGGCTGGGTTATTAATTATCCTCATCAGTTGCTGCACTGGTTCTGAGGCTGCTCATCTGCCATGTGGCTCTACCCATTCATCTTCTTTCTTTAGCCTGTCAGAGTGTCTCTCTCCCCAAGCTTTCACGCTGCTGGGTTTGCTGCCTGTCCCACAGAGCTGGCGCTATGGGTTGGGGCGTCAGGCTGCCTCAACGTCACAGTCCAGACCTCAATCTTCAGGGTGTGGTGTGCTCTGGGGAATCTGGATGGCTGGGCCCTGCTTGGGTGCCCCAAGGGGTGCTGACCGGTCAGCCTCACCTCAGTCCCTGGAAAAATTATGGAGCAGGTCCTCAAGGAATCCATTTTGAAGCACTTGGAGGAGAGGAAGGTGATCAGGAACAGTCAACATGGTTCACCAAGGGCAAGTCATGCCTGACCAACCTGTTTGCCTTCTATGATGAGATAACTGGCTCTGTGGATATGGGAAAAGTGGTGGACATGATATATCTTGACTTTAGCAAAGCTTTTGATATGGTCTCCCACACTATTCTGCCAGCAAGTTAAAAAAGTATGGATTGGATGAATGGACTGTAAGGTGGATAGAAAGCTGGCTAGATCATTGGGCTCAACGGATAGTGATCAACGGCTCAATGTCTAGTTGGGAGCCGGTACCAAGCGGAGTGCCCCAGGGGTCTGTCCTGGGGCCAGTTTTGTTCAACATCTTCATGAATGATCTGGAGGATGGGATGGATTGCACCCTCAGCAAGTTTGCGGATGACACTAAACTGGGGGGAGAGGTAGATACGCTGGAGGATAGGGATAGGGTCCAGAGTGACCTAGACAAATTGGAGGATTGGGCCAAAAGAAATCTGATGGGGTTCAACAAGGACCATGAAAATGATTAGGGGGCTGGGGCACATGACTTACGAGGAGAGGCTGAGGGAACTGGGGTTATTTAGTCTGCAGAGGAGAAGAGTGAGCAGGGATTTGATAGCAGCCTTCAACTACCTGAAGGGGGGGTTCCAAAGAGGATGGAGCGAGGGTGTTCTCAGTGGTGGCAAATGACAAAACAAGGAGCAATGGTCTCAAGTTGCAGTGTGGAAGATCTAGGTTGGATATTAGGAAAAACTATTTCACTAGGAGGGTGGTGAAGCACTGGAATGGGTTACCTAGGGAGGTGGTGGAATCTCCTTCCCTAGAAGTTTTTAAGGTCAGGCTTGACAAAGCCCTGGCTGGGATGATTTAGTTGGGGATTGGTTCTGCTTTGAGCAGGGGGTTGGACTAGATGACCTCCTGAGGTCTCTTCCAACCCTGATATTCTATGATTCTATGATCATTTTCAGATCAGACCCCCCAGGGGCATATTCTGCCTGCCATTAATGGGGTCATGTTGCCACTTGTAAATTCCATTCCAGGCTCTGGAGGAAATTCCCAGGAGCTTTCCTGAGTGAGACCTCCCTGCAGGAGGAGAGGGCTGGGGTATAGGAGCTGGGTAGCAAGTAGTGCCAGCCCTTAGAAAGGAAAAGCCCCTGTGCTGAATGGAACTGACCTCCCCATTAGCAGTGACCTACCATTCCAAACTGGGGCTTGTCCTCAGAGCTCTGGAGATCTCAGCCATGACTCTGCTCCAAGATGTGATGGGGGGTTGCTGTCCCTGGGGACCAGGAGAGAGATCCCATCCTAACCTACCCAGGGAGGCCGCCACAGTGAGCCATTTGCACATGCCTGTGCATTGTGCCAAGCCCTGAATGGAGAGGTGGTCTCAGGGATGGGGGCTGCAGGGTTGGGGGCAGGGAGGATCAGCCGTTCAAGCTGGGCAGGGTCAGCAGATGATTCATCTAGCGCAATGAGGGGGTGTCTGTCTGACACGGCTGATCCCCACCTCTGCCTGAATTCAGGTTTACAGAGGCCGCCTGACCCTGCCCAGCTTGAACGAGGGTGGGCAGGGAGGAGCAGTGTCCCTACAACCTTTCCTTTCCCTTTGGAGCCAGGCAGGGTTTGTAGCTGAACCTGGTTCTCCCCATGTTCTGTGCAGGAGCTTCCAGCTGATGGAACAAGATCACAGATGTTTGCTAGGGGTGGGGGGGTTTTCCGCTGCCTGGCTCCCAAGGGGCAGCACGACAGTCTGTCGCATTATCAGCCAGTGCTTTGTTCCTGCGGGTGCTGCTCTGAAACCCTCTGTCTGGATCAGAAGCATCCAACTTGCCCACAAAGGGTCTGGCTGTCTCCCCAGAGCGCTCCCTCCTCCCTGCAAATCTCCCCGGGGGGAAAGGAGCAGGCAACTGCTTTGTTTTCACCATCCCTGCCAGTGTAAAAGCACCCTGGTGTCTGGTTTGTTCTCCAGCTAAGGGAAATATCAAACACCATTGCTTCCAATGACACCCCACCACCCCAGCCATGGGAAGTTGGCTTATTACCTATCACTTGTTATACAACTGGGGAAGCTGAGGCAGGGAGAGGAGAGACAGGGACTTAGTGGTAGTACTGGGACTAGACCCCAATAGTCCTGACTCACAGGTCCCCCTTGCTCTAACCCACTAGATCCTACTCCCCTGCCAGAGCCAGCAGAGAACCCAGGTGTCCTGGCTCCTAGCTCCTGCTCTAACCCACTAGACCCCCTACCCTGACCAGAGCTCGGGACAAAACTCTGGAGTCCTGACTCCCAGCACCCCACACCCATTAGACCCCACTCCCCTCCTTGAGCCAGGGATTGAAGCCAGGCGTCCTGGCTCCCAGCCTGTCCCCCAACCACTAGAGCCCCTGCCCTGTTCAGCGCTGGGAACAGAACCCAGGCGCCCTGCTGAGGCATGGGACGGGCAGGGAATTGCCAGAGGTGGCACAGGGATGCGGGGCAGAGGCGGGGGGAGCTGGGGCAGGAGGGGTCTGACCCCATCTCTGGCTCTCTACCCCCCCCCAGCCATGGCACCTACACGCCAGCAGGGGGCACGAGCGCTCGGTCTCCCCGGCTCAGTGTCTCTCACACGGGCTGCAGCGCCGGGCGGCTCGTGTCCCCCAGCCGGGCGAACCCAGCCTGCGTCCCGTCCCCACTCCCCGCCCCGGGTTGGTCCGCGGGGGCGCTGCGCTGCTGAGCCGCAGGACTGGTCGCTGCTCGCCCGATCCCAGCGCTGCCGAGCCTGGGCGGCCGGAGAGGAACTGGGGCTGGGGCTGGGGGGGAAGAGGCGCCCCGGAGCCCGCGCCTGCCCCCCAAGATGCGATGGGGGGTCCTCCTGCTGCTCGCCCTGCTGCGCGAGGCCGCGGGGGAAGCTCGCGGCAGGCTGGAGGCAGGTACGGCGTGGAAGGGGCAGAGTGCCCCGGCCTGCGTGGAAGTGGACGGGCAGGGCACGAGTGCCTGTGCAAATGCGCGTGAGCGGGCACACGAGGGAAGGCGTGTGTGGCTGAGCGCGAGCTACCCGGGGGCGAGGGGTGCAGGGAAGGGAGAGCGCCGCCACGGGTGCCCCTGAGCGTGGGTGGAGGCGAATATACCCGAGTGGGACTTGGCAGGCGGGGTGTGCACACAAGGGTCGCTGGGCGCAAATGGCGGGGGTACAGGTGCCCCGCGCGTGGCGGCGGGGCTGGGGGTACAGGTGCCCCCCGCGTGGCAGGGAGGGTGCATGCACAATCGTGGGCACGTTTGTGCATTTCCCCATGTGGCATCTCCACCGCTCCCTTTGGACCCGCTTCCCAGCGCTCCCCCGAGCCAGCCGGGGGTCTGCAGTGCATTGGCCGCTGTGGGGGTGGGCATCCGCCCCTGCTGGGCCAGTTGAGGCAGGGCTTGCAGCTCCGGTGTCCGCAGAGGCCCCCAGCTCAGGGCGAGAGAGGAGGCTGCTGGCTGCCTTGGGGGTTCCCACGCAGCCCCGGGAGCAGCCTGCTGTAAACTAGAGAGAAGCCAGCTGTCTGATGTAGGGTGCATGGAAGGTTGCAGAGAGGGACCCAGGAGTGACTGCAATTTGCCTTGGGGAACCCCATGGGATGTGTAAGTCTAGGGGGCTGGAGTCTCCCCCTAAGCAGATCCTACTCCTGCCTCTTGACCTGGAAAGCAGCTGCATTCCTGTGCTGGCATGACCTCTCCCCCCCCGCACCCCACTGAGCTGTACTAGGGTGTGAAATGACCAGACTGCCTGCTGCCTCAAGCTTCGCTCAGAGCTCGCCTGCTGTTCTGCTGTGCACTGCTTGGATTCCACCCCAGAGGTGGCTGCATTTCCGTGGGCCCTGTCTGTGTAACCTGTTGATGGCGTGCCAAGTGCTGTGAGTTAGAAGGCAGCAGTCTATAAAGCACTGCCATTGTTAGTACAGAGGGATGGGTGGGGGATGCTGGGTTCAAAGGGACCAAGCAGCCCAAAGGATGCAAAACAGCTGTCAGCAGGTGTGTAACATGTTAATGCTCCTGCTTTGGAATTTGGGGCCATGCCTTCTCCTCCCCCCCACCCCTGGGGCGCTCGGGATCCCTTCCTGCTGGCCAGCTCAGCCCAGCAACCTTGGCTTGGGTTTATGTTTCGAACACCAGACTCTTCCCAGTTCCTTTCATTCCTCCAGCTGTGGAGTGAGGGGGTCTCAGAAAGCCTGGTGGGGGGAAGGGGTACTCTGTTGGCTGGGCCTTGGATTTCCTTGGGCTACCCCTAGAGGGACTGAGGGCATTCTGGGGGATGCTGGATGGGTGGCTGGGGGGGCGGGAGTTGCAAATGGAGAGGGAGAACATTTCACCTCTAGGCTGCAGGTTTGAAGCCAGCCCAACAAGCTAAAAGAACTGCACCTGCTGGAGGTGGCAGGAGATGAGTTTGGCAGGTCTCAGGCCAGTTCTTAGCAGGCAGGTCCCCATAGAACAGTTGGCTCCCTCACTGGAAAGACCTGGAGGGATTGGGGAGGTTTCAAGGCAGGTGGTCCCTCCAGGGTTGGTTTGACGGGAAGCTTGCCTGGCTGTTACCTGGAATAGGATGTGTTTATTTAGTCTAGGAGAGAAGGTTGAGAAGGGACCTGATAAGTCTTCTAGTAAGTAAAATATTGTTACAAAGAGGACGGTGATCATTTGTTCTCCATGGCCACCAAGGGCAGGACAGAAAGGAATCTGCTTAGTTTGCAACCAGGGAGATTCAGGTTAGATATCAGGACAACTTTCTAACTCGATAGTGAAGCACAGGATCAGGTGACCTAGGGAAGTTGGAGAATCCCTGTCATGGGAGGTTTTTAAGGACACCTTTGACAAACACATGTTAGGGGTGGATACACTCAAGTAGGGGATGGACCAGGTGACTTCTTGAGGTCCCTTTCAGCCCTGCATTGCTATGATCTATTCCCTTCTCTGCCTGGCACAATGTTGTAGGTTCTCAGCCTGTCCCCTCTCATCCATCTCCTCTCAAAGGGAGACAGCCCTGATCCTTGTCTGGCCCTTTAAGTGTGGTCTCAGAGTGCCGGGCAGCATGGAGGAATACGCTGCATCAAGCCAGCCTTGGATGTTTGGCTCAGACAGCTCTGTGTCTTGGCCCAGCCTCCCACCACTTCCTGGCATGAAGTTATTAGCAGAGACTGGTTATGAAAGAGGCAGTGCTGACAGAATCTGTGCTGTGGTCTCCACAGTGCCGGCTTTTCCTGTTTATACAGAGGGACCATTCTTAGGCTGAGAGAGAACTGGAATTGGGGAGGGAGGGATGTAGAGGGGGATGGCGTGACCAGCAACTTGGACAGTAGAAACCCTGGTTTTGCATGGTGTTTCCACAGTAAGAGAGAGCCAAAGGGCTGGGGAGATGATCTCGGCTTGAGTCCAAGCATAGGAAACAGGTGGCCGTGGGTTCTCGAACAGACACTGTGATCTGTTGGGTTCTAGATCATGCTCCATGCTGGAGAACGGCTCATAGGCTCCAAGGGCTGACAGCAGTTGTGGGAATGGGAGTGGGGTATCAGACGGTGTAGCATGGATCCTGTGAGACATGGTGCAGGTTCTAGAGCATGGGTTCCAGAGCGCACAGGTAAGGAGTAACGTGCTGGAAGGAGAGCAGCAAGGAGATCATGGCTGATCGCAGCAGGAAGGGCCCTCTGCACTCAGAGAGGGCAAAATTGTGGGTCAAAGTGGGGAAAGACAGAGAGGAGAAGCGGGGTGAATGGACAGACAATATCCCACCCATGACTGAAGGAACAGAAAAAGTGGCTGAATACCACGGTGATGGGCATACAGGAATGTGCCCAGAGACACTGGATGTATTCAGTGTAACTCCGCTACAGGACGGAGTCTAGGGGCCAGGTCCTCACTGATGTAAGTCACCAGGGCTGCATCTGTTTACAGCAGCTCAGGGGCTGGCCTTATCTCCGTGGGGGTGGCCGGCCCAGGGAGACGTGGGGTCGATCACCAGCTCGTAGGGTTGGGGGAGCCAGCAGTGTGTGAGTGAAGCTTGGGATCCAACCCAGAGCATCTCCTCCTCCCCCACTGGTAGCAGCTAAGACCCAGGGCCCTGCTGCATGGAGGACCTGGTTAACTGCCAGCATCTCTCAGGCATCAGCCAGGAGGCTGGGACTTAGACACCTGACCCAGCATTCAGGCAGCGTCGCGGTGGATAGACCTACCTCATCCCCACAGACCTTCAGCCCAGTTAGAGGCAGTCAATAAGACATGTCCTGACAGGCTGATAGTTAGGGACCCTCCATAAACACGTCTGTGTTCCCAAGGGCTGCTGCTTGCCCACCACCTCCCTTGGGGATGGGCACAGACACTCCAGCTGGCAAAAGCAGACAGAGCCCACTCCTCCCCCGGGGCGGAATCTTGGCATGAAGGAAATGTAAGCCATGCTTAATTTGTAATAAAAGAGGTGCCAGGGCTCAAGCCATTTTTTTACATTCATAACTGATGCAGGAAGCCCAGAGGTGCCGGGGCTATGAACTGCCAAGCCGTGAGGTGTCAGGGCTCAGCCCCAGCACAAATTAAGCACTGGATGTAAGTGGTAAATTTGGGGGAAATCCGGCCATGGGTCGGCCCACTGGGGTGACAGCCTGGCAGGTGGCATGGCTCCAGACGGCAGGCTCAGAGGTGAATTGCACACGCACAGGGGTGGGGGACAGATCAGACCCCCACACCGCTGACCAACTGGAAGGGTCACAGGACACCACTGCCCCTGGCCCACCCCAGCTCCTGGGGGCTGGGCCAGCTCCTCTGCTGGTGTGAACAGGCACCACCCCATTTGAAGTGGATGGAGCAGCGCTGATTGATGACATCCGAGGCTGGGGGCTCTCCCAGGTCGTGCTCTTGTCTCGCTCTGAGAGTTCTCTGGCCAGAGCAGAAGAAGCAGGTCAGTGCTAAGGGGCAGCAGCAGGGCTGTGTCTGGAGGGGGAGCTGCGCACACAGTTGTCAGTCTAATATCCTGAGGCCCCCCTGCTTCCCCATGCATCAGGAGCTGGGGGGAGGGAGGGCTGGGCAAGCCCCTACGGGTCTGTGGTGGAGGTGTCAGTTTGACGGATGGGGAAGCTGTTTGAAGGAATCCAGAGCTGGATGCTGAAGAGTAAACATGGTGCAGCGTGGGGAGCATGATCCAGGGGGAAGGTTTGGTGGGGGAGTCAGGTACCTCCCTTTGCCATGTGGGACAGACTGTGCACCACAGCCAGGTCCCAGAGGGGCCCTGATGGAAGCAGGGGGTGCCCACTGCTAAGTGGCATGGGATTGTGTGCCGCATCTTGGTTAAGGGTTCGGGGGCCCAACCTCAATGGTCAGAGGCATTTCCTGGGAGCAGTGAAAGCCTGGTATCCTGGCCAGATTCCCATTGTGTGAGCCTAGACATTCCCATCCCCCTATGGTGGGGTCCTCCCTTCACTTTCCACCATGCCCTGTTTAGCAGCTGGCACATCCCACCCCAGAGCTGGCCACATTTCAGTGGCAAGTGAAGCAATCCTCTCCTGAGGCTTGGAATAAGAGGTGCCGTGTGGAGGCAAATTACTTCCCAGCACGTAGCCTGGCTGCAAGAAGGGGCGTGGGGTGGGAGATCCCTGGCTGAGCTGGGAGCAATGGGTTCTGGTGGCTACCTTGGGCCTGTTGCTTAAGATGCTGGGGTATTTTCAGGCTACTCTTGGCTCCCATCTCTAGGACCCATCCTAGAGCTGGGAGAGGCCGAGTGTCTCTCTCAATATGGAGTCACGTTATACTAGCTGCATCTCAGGCTGCTGCTGACATTTACAGATCTAGGCGCGGAAGGAACAGAGCTTACCGCAGTCGGAAAAGGTTTGTGGAGGAAATTGGAGCCTCTGTGGGCTGCTTGCTCATATGTGATGGTTAATCAAGGCTTGTTAGAGCTGGTCCTAATTGAAAGCAAAGTGTGGGGAAGGCTCTGCTTTATGCAAACATGTTGGGCCTCTGTCTGTGGGAAGGGAGTTGGGGATTTGAACCTTGGGCTTGAGTAGGCAGCCCATGGAGGGGAAGCAGGATTCAAAGCCGGGTCTCCATAGAGGCCACCTTGACTTCAGGGGAAGGATTTGAGCCCTGCCCTCCACGTGCCATTTGAGAGCACAGCTGCTTCTAGCATAACACCAGCAGTGTGGCCTCAGGCCAGTCACGTCCCTGCTCTGTGCCTCAGTTTCCCCATCTGTAATACGTGCAGTGCTTTGACACCTGTGGTTGAAAAGCGCTACACAAGAGCTATGTATTATTGTTATATGTTTGGAGACGAGACAGTGGCCTGTCAGTGGTCAGGGACAAGGGGGGCTTGAGGAGTTCTGCTGGTCAGCTCTGTCTTGTAGGGGGCTTGGTGGCAGAGTCAGAATCTGTGGCTGGGGCTGTTAGCAGGAGAAGGATGAGCTTGTGATTAAATCTCAGTGCAGAAGGGTGAGGCTGTCTGGCATGTGTCACGTCAGAGGTCAGACTAGTTGATTAGAAGCCTCTGCCATGGACTATTTGTGTGACTTCCGAGCAACACATCTGAGCGAAAACCCCTTGACCCAGTCTGTCTCAATGTCTGGGTGAAGTTTGGATCTGGATCAGAACTTCCTGGCTCTGGCCCATCTCCATACTACGGATCTGAGCCAGAACTGACCCAAACTCTCTCCACGTCGGAGGAAGTCCAGATCAGCAGCTGGATCTGAATTTCACTGCTCAGGCTCATCCTGAGGGGAAACTCCCTGGCCAGCAGGGGCCACTGCTGAGGTCCCCTTCCCCCCCCCCTCCCCCACACGCAAGTAAGCTGGGTGGAGTAGCCCCCAGCTACCTAAGGAGCCCAGGCCCCCATGCGAGGAGGAAGCTGCTTTTTGTGAACAGCCCTGTGCAGGGGGAGTTGAGCAGCTGGGAGCTACAAAATGCTTGCAGCTATTTGCGAGTTGGAGTGACACCCTCTGCAGAGCCCAAGGCCGGTGTGTGGGCTTGAGGCTTCCAGGGTGCGAGGGCTGGGGTAGAAGCCCTTGTGCAAGACACTTCCACAGCTGGGCCCTAATCCTGCAGTGTCTGATCACAACCCTCAGCGCCCGCCGCTTTTCGGTGCCACGCAGCAAATTACCCTGAGGGGCATCAGCAGAGAAGTGGGGGGGGGAAGAGAGCCCAGGCTGGGATAGTGAAGGGGGGGCTGCAGGTCAGGAGTGAGGGGCACTGACAGAGCTGGTTGCGTGGGGAGCCCATCGAGGGGCATGGGAAGAGGAACTTGGGGGTCCAGCAGTTGCTGCCGTCTGCACTGACAGAGCCTTTCCGAGTGAATCCTAAATTCTCTAGTGGCATCAGGACAGGCCTGGAGTTGGAGAAGCAGAGGGTGTGGGGACAGTAGCAGGAAGAGGAGAGCTGGCTGCCCAGGCAGGTGGGGATGAGGGGGGAAGGGGTCTCGTGTCACTAGGACTGTGGATGGAGCACCTCCTGGTGGCTGTAGGAACTCCCTGCAATGGAGAGGGAAGGGAGGAGTTGGGATTGTGATGTGAGCCCTCCCATCCAGTTTGCCGCAGGGGGGCGGGGGGGTCCCCTTTTAGCAGTGGAGCAGGGCAGAGCCAACCCACCATGGCTTAGACTGAAGGGGGTGTTGTGCACCACTGGGATAGCCCCGCATGGGGCCTTATTGACTTCTTGGGGCCCCCAGCATATGGGACCCAGCTCTGGGCTCCCAGGCCCTCAATCCGTCTCTCCCCAGAGCCCGCGTGGCTGGCTACGTGCAGGCTTCGCAGTGAAGCCAGGCTGCGCCAGCCCATGGGAGCAACACATCCCGGAATAACAGGCTGCGGCTTGGGCCATCGTCCAAAAGGCCAGGGCAGTGTCCCAGCCTGGCCACAGGGCCTAGTCTCAGGGAGCTCTTAGCGAGTCCGTTGGCTGGCTGACCTCACTCTCTCACCGCCCTACAGCATCCCTGCCCCATGGAGGCAGAGGGACAGGAGCAGGGCTGCTAGGCCTGGAACGCCTTCCCAGGCCCGGAGGCTCCGAGAGAGACCATGGCTGGCTGGCATGGACTGTCCAGAAGGGTGTCACTCACGAAGGACCCTGCGCCCAGTGAAACCAGTGGGAAATTGCCAACACACCCTGCTCGCACAGCCTTCCCCTGGGTGCTTTTGTGCAAGACAAGTCATGCCGACATACACTGTGCTGTAAAGTCTGCGTGGGCAGGAGTGGGTGTGAATGTCTGTGGTTTGTGTGGAATTCCGTGTTTTGGGGAGGTGGTTTTTGTGGGCTTTTGGTAGGGGGTGTGCATGTGTATGTCTTGTCTTGTGTGTTGCTGTTGGGTGTATGTATTTTGCATGTCAGTTTTTTTTAACAGAGTTAAAGATATACATGTGTCGGGTTGTTTTGCCTGCATCAGTGTTTGTGTGTGCTTTGTGTGCCTGTGCACTAGAGTCCCATGTAGGTTTGCACGTGCGTGTCAGCTGTCTTTGCATTGTTTTTGGCCGTGGACTTGCCGAAGGACTGGGTTGGCTGTATCATTAACGTGATTGTGAGTTTCTGCACGGGGTGTAGAAGTGCATGAGCATGCAGGTGGCTGTTGTGGGTCTGACTGTGGCACACGTCGGGTGTGAACGTGCAGGGGTTGGGGGTCTGGCTGCGGCATGCCCCGGCTCTGAGTGCTAACCCCTGGAGCCCTTTGCAGAGACTCGGTGTCCCGAAGCGCCTTTTGCACTCCTGCACCACCCCCAAGCCCAGTTGGCACGCTGCCCCAGGGCTCAGTACATGCTGTCCATACGCCCTGGCTGACAGGGGAAGGGCTTACTCAGCCAGAGGCCCAGGCAGCCTTTCCAGTATAAACAACTGCACAGTGTGGGGAGGAGCAGTGCAGGGAACCACGCACCGCGGGGGAGGCTCCCTCCTTCCTGCACCTTTCCAGGGGACCTCTGGGCAGAACCTCCCCTGTGCCGTACAGATGGCAGCCACTGTTCCCTCTAAGCTGTGTGCGTGTGCATGCGCACACAGATCCTAAACCCTGCGCACACGGCAAAACACCGCACACACACAAATTTGCACAGAAGAAATTTTTTGCATACACGCCTGTCAAAAATTTGCACAGAAGAAACCTTTTGCACACACAGCCTGTCAAAAATTAGAGGGAACATTGATGGCAACCCTAGGCACCTGTGCTCAGCAAGCCGACCCAGGGTGTGGCCGTGGGCCCATGAGCCCCCTGATCACCCCGTGCAGAGGTGGCCAAACTGGCATCTTTCCAGACTCAGCCAGGGGCTCTGCTGCCATCCCCATCACATCCCCTGTGCAGCTGGTTTCAACTGCAGCTGGATCAGCAGCTATGGGTGGGAAGCCTCTCCCAGGGCAGAGCTGCCCCCCTCCCACACACCCCCATTAAAGGAGCCACTTTTTGTTCCGCTGCATGTGGGATGTTTTATGCAACCGACACGGTTGGCTCATTTGCATGTCGGCAGCTCCCTGGAAAGGCCGCGTGGAGCTGACGCTGGTGTTGGCACTGACCCCGGGTTTGCTTGCTCTGGGAGTGGGGCTGGACCGGCAGGTCCCGATCCCTGACCTTCCTCCATCATGACAGTGGAGGGTTGTGGGAGCCAGAGGTATCCAGAGGACTATGCTATTAAGACTGTTCCTCCATAACCCCTCTGACCGCAGCTGCCCCCAGGGTTCCCCGTCTGTGCTGGCCCAGGGCATGGCATTTCGCTGCTCCCTGTCATCCATAAAGAGCCATTCCAGGGCCGGAAAGGAACGTTTATGATCATCTCCTCTGACCTTTTGTATAGCACAGGCTCTAGAACATCCCCCGATAATTCCCAGAGCAGATCGGTTAGAAAAACATCCAGCCTTCATTTAAAAATTCCCCATGATGGAGAAACCTTGGCAAGTTGTTCCAGTGGCTAATTACTCTCAGGGTTAAAACGCTACACCTTCTTTCCAGCTTCAACTACCAGCCATCCTCTTGGGTTAGACCTTCCTCTGCTAGACTGAAGAGCCCCCTGTCAAATATTTGTGTCGTCCCCCCCATCCCGAGGTACTTCTAGGCTGTGATCTCTCCCCATAACCTCTTTGTTAAACTGAACAGATTGAGCTCCTGGAGTCTATCACTCTAAGGCAGGTTTACTAATCCTTTAGGGGCCTCTTCCCTCCCCACCCCCAGCCACCACCCCTTGTCCCTCTGTAATCTCACAGACCTGGAACCTTGTCATGGTTTCAAAGGGGGGGTCTGAACCCCACATGCTGGGATCAATGGGGTTCATCTTCCCCAGCTGACCCCATCACGTCTCCTCCTTCTCTACCACGTGACTGAATGCCTGCTGGCAGCAGGAGTGATGGCATGGCAGGAGGTGCCCAGGCTGGGTGTCCAGGCTCCAGTGGGTGGCACAGAAGCTTTCGAGGGCAGGGCTGGTTGAGGGGAGGTCCCTGGGGTGAGGTCAGGTGCCTGGCAGAGTTTCAAGTAGCTCTTAGTCCATTGTGGGTTACATCACTTTAGCCCAGTGACTAGGGCATGAGAGTCAGGACTCCTGGGTTCTCCTCCCAGCTCTGCCAGTTACCTGGGGCATGTCCTTTCCCTGCTTTGTGCCTCAGTTTCCCTTCCCACCTGTAGTCTGTTTAGACTGTGAGCTCTTTGGGGCAGGGACTGTCTCTTATTCTGTGTATGGGCAGTGCCTGGCATAATAGGCTCCTGATCTCGGCTGTGGCCTGTAGGCTGTAGCGTAATGCTGCTGTGAATAGCCAGTGCCTTCCCCTTGGGGGCTGGAGCATTCCCAGGGGTTCTCCTACACTCTGTGTCCTGGGGGGGGGTAGTCAGGGTAGCTGGTGACAAGAGTTGGCGTGACAGCCTTGGAGGCTGAAACTCTGTTTTCTTCACAGGGCAGAGCAAGCCTCCCAGTTTGCCACCCCCTTTCCCCAAAGCCCTGCGAATGGGCCCCATCTCTCAGGGCCCCATCTCTACTGCTGTCATCACCGGCGTCTGAGCCCTTAAATTTACCTCCCACAGCCCATTCAGCCCCTGGCCCCCCTGCTGGGGGTTAGCTCAGGCCCAGGTGTTCTTAGGTGATGTCCCCTAAGGTCTGGCCTGAGACACCAAACTCATCTCTCCTCGTCACACCCGACAGTCCCTTTGCATCACCAAGGTGGATCCGAATTGGCAGCCCTGGAGTAAAACGTGGCATTTGATCCCAGGCCTAGACTCTCTACCTCGCTGGCTCCTTCTGCCACAGGCCTGCTGATTCCCCTTCCCATGTGTGCTCCACAGGACACCTCCACGGCCACTCCTTGGAGCGGGGAGCAGGGACAAAGCTGCTGGGCTGGAGGCGGAAGATTCGGGAGAGTTTGCTGGAGACCGACGAGACCCGCATCAGCCAGGACCTAGTAGGAGGTAGCTTGGCCATTGACACCCTGCCGGACAATGAGACGCAGATTGTGGTGAGTCGACATGGGGTGTTGCTGCCCGGTGTTGTGCAGGGGTTGTACTGCACTAAGCTGCTCTCTCACCCTGATGGCAGATGGGTGGTTGTGGGTTTGTATGACGTGAGCACAGCTTGTTGTGTTGTGTGTTCTGAAATGCCACATAAGCGGCAGGTGAAGCAGAAGGGAGCCATCTGTTGGAAGAGGGCAGTGAGAACGGTGGGATCTCCGTGAGAGCCGCACGCGACCTGTCGGTTTGCAGGTCATGCTGAGAGCCGCGTAAATGCCGCACGCAACATGTGTGGCTCTGTCCGAAGGTCACGTGTGTGAGCCAGTCGCTCAAAGGCTGCCATGAGAGCCACGGGACTCTGCAAAGGTTACCAGAGCCATGCAGCTTCCACGCGACACCCACACGTGTGATCCAGCCCATGAAGATTGTAACGGGGCCGCTTGTCCCTTAAGGGCCAGGGCTGAGTGCAGAATAAGCCACACATGGGGAGGGGGTGATTGCCCTATAACAAGCAGCGGAGCCTGCAATGTAGGGGAGAAGTGTGTGTAGGTGAGTGAAGAGAGGCTGTGGGGTGTATGAAGGTCTCCTGCAGAGAAGACCCTGAGACCAAAGACCCTGGAGGCTCCTCTTTGGAAACCCAGATGGAGTTGGGGCCTAGAAGTTTGGGAGCCTAGAGGCTGGTGCCAGAGGGCTAAGCTCCAGGTAGGAAGAGCTGGGCTGAGGGGCTGTGAGAACAGACTGGCACAGAGGAGCTCTGGCTGTGAGAGGAGACCCCAAAGCTGAGTATGCCCTGCTGTGTGGTGATGGACTTTATTTTGGGCCCCTGGGGCTTGTTCAGAACTGGTTTAGTGACTCAACCAGCCCAACCGTTTGTGCAGTTCTTAAGGGGCCTGCTGGGGTGGGAGTGGGGTGGGGCTAGAAAGGCAGGGGGGTGCTCAAAGAATGGCTGCCCTGCTACAAAGGTTTGGGTGAATGAGGCCTAGCTGCCATGAGTCAGCTGTGTTCCTGCTGTGATGGGAACCATGTAAATGTCAGAGGGGACACCCAGACAGGCCTGTGCACTGAGCTGATAGGCACATCTGTGGTACATGCATGTTCTGTGACTGTCCTGCTCTTTTTCCTGACCGGCTGCGTCAGCCTGGCCAAGACTCTGTGGTTTCCCCTTGCGGTTTGGCCTCAGTGGGTTATTTCGGTCTTGGGAAGGAAGCTGGTAGGCACGTGGTGCCAGAACCCAGAGGGTAACTACACCTCGAGGTAAAGGTAGCCAGGGGGCAGCAGCTGTGCAGGCTGCAGGTTGGTCACTGAGTTTCCTGCTTTAGTCTGAACCATTCATTCCGTTAAGCTTTAAGGCTGGGCTCCCCAGAGGGGCCCCTCCAGATTTACCCAGGGCATCAGTGTCTCCTCTGCAATGTCCCTCCTGGGGTTTGGCTGAAAGACATGGGAGGTCTTTTGCTAGCTCTGCCCCAGGCTCCCCGCACACAGCTCTGCCGATGCCCTGCACCCTGAACTGCTGCAGCCTCCCTGCTTTCCAGTCTAGCCCTCACCCCCCAGCTCAGAGCGGCCCTGTCTAAAAGAGTTAACTCTCTTTCCCCTGTGGGCACAGTGTGGGGAGTGGGTAGGGGGCATCTCACTGGTCTGGCAATTGCTCTGACTGTTCCTCCCCTCCCCGCCCTTCCATGGAGGTTTCAGCTTTAATAGAAAGAAACTAATTAGGTTACAATGCAGCTCTGCAGCTGCCAGGGGTGGAGGGAATTAGAGAGTCAGCTTTTCATTCAATGCTCCTGAGCTGCTTCCATATCAATCTGCCCTGCCACTCAGAACAATCCACTCCTCTTCCTCCATCCCCTTTTCAATCACAGCCAGAGGAGTGGCAGTGATCATAGGATTGGGGTCTCGTTCTTCTCCCCCGCCCCTGCACACTGCAACCTCAGCTCCTCTCACCCCTGCCCTGCACCCCCCAGATAGCATCAACCTCCCCTGCATGGATTGGGGGTAGGAAGGATGCTGCTGTGCTGATGGAATCCCCCTGCCAGCCACCACTGCCAGCAGGGGGCAGCCCTGAGCACACAGGCGCTCGTGCCCTGTTTTCATGAGTGCTGCAGGTGGGCCTGCACCAAAGGGTTTCCCCAGGCCTGGCATTTCTGGGGAGGGCTCAGGGTAGCAGCACCCCTGGTTCCCCCTCTAAGCCTGCTCCCCCATGCAGGGACCTTTTCAGGGCTGGAGGTGGCAGGGCTCTGTCAGAGGACAGGTCCCCGTCCCAAAGAGCTGGCAATCTCAGTAGAAAATGGACAAAGGAGTGGGGTGTCAAGAGGGGTGACTACACAAGGTCTCCCCATGCACCTAGACCCAGCTGGGGTCTGAAGCGCTTGCCCCATGTATGGCTGGGGTGGGCAGTGGCGGATGGGGCGGGGTGGGCTGGCTGGCTGACGTGCTGCCCCTTAGGAGAGGACCCAGGGGAGATGGGGAAGGAATTGCTCCGGTGTCCGCATTTGTGGGACCGATCTGGTTCTGCCCCGAGGCAGCCGCAGCCCCTTGGTTGACAGTTTTATTTAACAAATTAACGGCTGGCTGGCAGCGTTTTCTTAATCTGGACAAGTGCTGCGGGCGGCAGCCAAATTGGAAAAGGCCCTGGCAGGAGGAGGGAGATGGATGGGGAGCTTGCAGGCGGGCTGGATCCGGAAGCGATGGTTTCAGAGCAAGTGGGAGAGAGGCAGGAGCACAGCTGGAGTAGAGAGAAGGTAGCACAGGCTGAGCTCACAGCTTGATGCACCCCACCAGTGTTCTGGAGCAGGGAGTGCTGCTGATAATGAAGGGTGTAGCTACAGCAGGTTGCATCCTGAGGAATCCCACAAGGTTCTTGCATCCAGGGCGAGCTTAATTATCTGACCTTCAATTATCCACAGCTCCCTGTTATCTGAGATGGGGTCACAGGTCCCTCAGCAATGAGGAAAATTCCCTGTTACCCAAGATCTCCTAGGTCCAAATATAGTCAGGACGTTTGAATAAATTGAGGTTAGATACGCTCGAGTCACTTCATCTGGCGCCAAGATGCGGCCGCCTGAGGGGTGAGAGGAGGCAGCTGTTTAAAGAGGGATTGCTCATTCAGTGCAAGAGATGCAGCTGTCTCTGGGGTGCAATGGGGCAGCTGGTTATACAGGGTTGCTCACTCAGTGCTGAGGTGCAGCCACCTCTGGAGTGAGTCATGGCAGCTTGTTATACAGAGATTCCTAAGAAGCAATTGCCTCTGAGGTGGAGGGGAGTGGCATGGCAGCTACTTGTATACAGGGATCACTCACCCAGCACTGAAATGCAGCCACCTCAGTGGTGGGACGTGGCAGCTGCTTAACAGCCATGCAGCAGCACTGCAGTACAATTTAGAGCAGGAGGCAAAGAAGGATCCCCTCAAGGCAATTTAGGCCAGCAGCATTCCTGGGCTAATATCCCGGCCCTTGCAAAAAGGGCTGTGGGCTTGTTAATCACCACAGATGGTTGCATTCTCTCTAGTCACAGCACCTGCTAGCACCACTGACTCCAAGGGAAGAGCGCCTCCCTACTGAATCGCTAACTGCCCTGCAAGAAACAATGATGGGCATCAGTTTGATATGGACTCAGAGGGAGGAGCACCCCCTACTGAACCCCCAGCAGTTGCAGCGCTGCTGCAAGACCCCCGAGGTCTCCCTGCTGATGGCTGACGCTGTTGGGCTGGGGAGAGATGCCCTGATCAAAGCCTGGAGTGGCTCAGCTCCAGGCGGGGGTGGCATTAGGGAGACGGGGGGGGTATCCCCGAAGAGAGGGGCTCTGAGGCTTGATTGTGTGGGAGATTTCCGAGCCCGGCACGGCGCCCGGATTGATGGCACGGTGTTGGTGGAGCTGGAACTAGAGTGGAAGCTGCATCCCAAGAAATGAGGCAGAATTTAAATTCATTAAAATCAATAGGGCAAATGTGCTGCACATGTTAATGGCGTCACGATGTTTACACTTCAGCCGGGGCGCTGCTGTCAGGTCACTTCATTTTAAGGCTTTAACTGACATTTCGGCTGCCACTGCATGTAATATGTAAAGCAGTGAAAAATAGATCTGCAGCTCCGGGCTCAGCTTCCTCCTGGTCCTGCACTAGCAGGGACTGCAGCAGCCTGAGCTTCCTCATGACAGTGCCATCTTTTGTGGGTCCCATTCTGGGGGATCCCCAAAACCCTCTTCTAAAGAGGGGGGCAAACAACCTTATTTTAACAGCACCTATGTAATACCCGACCGTATTATGTTTGAGGCCCTGACAAAGATCAGAGCATCGTTGTGCTAGATGCTGCATATATATTGCTTCTGCCCCAGAGAGTGTACAGTGTAATAGACGAAAGGGGAAAGCGAGGTACAGAGATTTCCCCTAGATCAGTGGCACGGCTGGGATTAGCACAGAGGGCTCTTCATTCCTAGCCCAGCACCCTCTCCGCACTGGACTATGTTGCCTCCATTGAGGTTGGACTCCAGTGTGGTGAACTTCCTTCCAGCAGTGCCCTCTCTGTTGCAGAGGATGGCTGTATGGTTCGCTTGTTGCCTGATGCCGATGTGGGATGGACACATAGCCCTTCTACATCCCGACAGGAGAAGGGATCTCTGTGAAGAGGATGGGGAGATAAAGAGACCTGCATTTGACTGCTGAGCCCCCTCTCAGGTCAGATCCCAGTTGTGGAGGGAGGAATGGCTGCTGTCAAACTTTCCAGACTGGGAGCAGCTGGGAGGCTGTGATCAGGATCTTCTCTGTGATGCATCCACATCCATCCTTGTCTGTCTCACCCTTTTCCTCACTTCCATCCCCTATTAGCCTCCATCTTGGCCCTCTCCCCTGATGATTAATCAGCATCTCTGAAGATGATTATCTCAGCAAATAGCCCGGGGTGGCTATTTTGTTTTCCAACCAACACCACAGCTAGCAACAGCAGCCTCCTTCCCTGCTGGTGGAGTCCACACTGACTCAGCCTTTCCAGGCCAGGATAATGTGGGGGTGTCTTGCTTTGTGTTTAAAGAGCAATAAAAATCCACAAGCTCCTGTGTATTTCAAGGGCCTGATCCCCATTGTGGAATGTCCCTCTCCCCAGCAGTACTGGGTCTGTGCATTAAAGGCCCCGATCCCCATCCTGGTGCGGAAAGGCTTTGTTCTGCCTTCTGTGCTCAGCCCCTGGGAGCTCTATCAGTCCCTCTCTAGGGGCCTGATCCTGAGATGTAAAATCAGTGGGAGCACTGGGTTTTCATAGGGTCAGGCTCAATGGGGCTGCCCTATAGAGGCCCTGTAGTACCTTGGCTCTTTGAGAGACCCATGCATACTGTACAGGACACAGACTCATGCACTGCATGGCACGTGAGCACCATGTGAGGGACGTATGGCTCCCCGGTGCTGTGCACCACACTCCATGGAAGATACATGCTACACATGTGATACAGGTGACATGAGACGCACATAACATGGGCTTGCATTTGCACTAACATACCGTCACTGAACCTTGACTTTCCTCTCTAGCCCCATCAGAATGCACTTATCACCTCCCCCCACATGCTCCACCCCTGCTCCCTCGCCTCCTGCAGCCTCCCCCATGCCCACACGTCACACTGTGCCCTAAGGCAGATCTGGCACGTGCCAGGCGGAGGCCCATATATATGAGCTGTCACAAGCCTGGTTATTGGGGCACACGCAGGGCAGGGAATTTGCATTAGGCCTTTATTTGTGTTCATATTTTCCACTGCCTTGTTTGTTTTTTCAACAGCCCCGGGGACTTTACAAGGCAAGTGCTGCCAAGGGGCTGGGCTCCTCATGGCTGATGGGGCCAGCAAGGGGGGAGGGACACATGGGGTGCAGCTGTGCCCCATAAATGGCTTCCAAAGGCAAAAAAACCCAAAAGGTCAGACAGGGACTATCCAAACAGCTGCACCCGCTGGGCCAAGAGGGGGCTGGATTGGAAAATCCAGGCTCAGGTTTTGACCCCCTTAAAGGCTGGGCAACCTGCATCTGGGGTTCAGGTATGGGCTGTTCTCTAGCGCTAAGATAATGAGCTGGAGAAGAGGAGCCTGGCAGAGCAGCTCCAGAGGGGCCTTTCTTTCACTTTTGCTCTTACCTACTTATCTGCCCCCCCATCGCTGTAGTGCCGAGCCTGCCAATCTCTAGTGCATTTGCCCTCACAGGCCCTTGGGGGCAGAGCAGGGCTATCCACCCCATTGGATAGATGGGGAGCTGAGGCACAGAGAGGCTAAGTGATCTGCCCAGGGTCATGCCAGGAGTCTGTGACAGAGCTGGGACTCAGACCGGCATTGGGCCCTGAATCTAAACTTGGGGGCTGAACAACCCCAGCCTTCAAAATCCAGATCCAGATTTTGCAAATCGCCCCCTGGCTTTATGCTGGGCTGACCCCAAAGCCCAGACCGAATATCCAGGTGGTTTGGAATCTGGATGTGCCTTCTGCCACTTGGGCTCATCCCTGGCTTTGGGATGCGTCCCTGGCAGGACTTTTCTCCATCCCCAGCCCCAATGCCTTGGTTGCTATGGCTCCCCATCTCCACTGGGAGGACCAGGGGCAGAATCTCAGGACTAGGACATCCATCTACAGCTGGCTCCTCGAGGTGGGAGCTGACAAGAGATCAGACATTTGGGCAGCAGAGATGGATGTGAACCTTACATCATGGAGCCTCTGTTCCTCTTGGAGGTCATGTAGAGATGGGCTTCTCCTTGCAAGGGAAAGAGGGAGCATGAGGTAGTGAGTGGGTTACAATCAATGCAATAGGGTATGTCCACAGCTGGAGGTGATGTTCTTTCGGGGGCAGATGGTGGGGGAGGGGGGTTGGGCGTAGAGCAGCTTCAGAACTCTCTGCTCCTGACCTTAGTTTGCCAGGACCCTGACACATTGCTCTTCAGGCTGTGTGGCGTAGTTCCCTCTGGGGAGCAGGTGGGTTAACGCTTCTAGGCAATCAGAGGGGCTCTCATTATTGCTTCTGTCATTATGGGTGCATGTTATTGTGATGCTTTACAGGCAGCTGATTATATATTTGTTGGAATTAATTTTTTTTCCAGTTCTGCATGTTAGGGTGATTGTCAAAATGCCCGGAGCGAGGAGTAGGCACTCTGGAGGAACAGAAAGCAATAAACGGAAATAAATTTACAAATGGGATTTGATTCTGTAATGCAATTACTGAACGAGATTCCAGCAGGGGGAGAGGGAGACAGCAACTGATAAAGAGGAAGGGGTAGCTGGAGGAGGAGCAATATTTGAGATAACATTTGAAATGACAGGGAGAATTGATAAGAGAGAATGGGGTCAGAATGGGAACAGAGAAGCTGTTCCAGTCAGTAGGGTCTTAATATCTTGAATGATAAATATTCCCAATCTGAAAGGAAAGAAAGCAGCTACAGCTACTGACTGAAACATACACAGCTTGAGTTCCAACCTTACCTCTGGTTTACCAGGGACCCCACACCCTGTTAGGATTTCTACAACACACAGACACCTAGTGGCTGAATAAAGTACTGCAAACAAACATTGTGATAGGCAAGAGCTGTGGGGGAGAAGGCTCTTGCATCAGAAGAGGGTGATGGACAGTTTGGAGGGGCAGGGGTTGAGTGGGGAAGGAAGCAGAAAGGTTTGTGGCATGATCATTAGGGTCAGCATGGAAAGGTTTAAAAAAGGAGAGGGTAACTTTTGAGCTACATTTGAAAATGAACTGGGAACCATAGGAGGTGCCTGAATAAGGAGGGAGATGTGACTGCACTTGTTGGTACCTCCTGGGTAACATGGCGGCAGTTTCCTGGGAGGCTTTCAGAGGAAGGATAGTCTTGGGATTAAAGCACTGGCTTAGACATAGTAGATCTGGGTTCAGTTCCCAGTTCTAGACTGAGACCCAGGACTCCTGGGGTCTGTTCCCATCTCTGCTGTAAGTTCCCTCTGAGAGTCACTTAATTGCTCTGGGACTCAGTTTCCTCACCTGTAGAATGAGGATAATCATGCTTCCGTTGTTCCACCTTTTGTCTATTCAGGCTATAAGCTCTTTGAAGCCAGGACAGTCTCTCACTGTGTACGTGCAGCACAACAGGGACCCAAATTCAGTTGGGGCCCGTAGGCACATCTGTAATGCCTGCAATAACAGAGGAGATAAAGGCCCAGGTAAAAATTTCTGTGGGGGCGGGAGGTTGGGGCTGCGGGGTGGTGTCTGTAGGCAATTGGGCTGGGGAGCTCAACAGCGTCTCTTTGTGGCATGCAGTCATGCCCAAGGCCCCTGGTCAGGAGCTGAGCAGAGTAGTGGGCTGGGCCTGGCAGTCTTTCAGCACCTCGCAGTGGATGCTGCCAGCTGGAATACTCAGCCTTCCAAACTCGGTGGTGGCTGGGCTCGAAGGAGGCTGGTGTTTGCCAGGGTATGGGGGTACATTCAGTGCCCAGCTGCAAGATGGGGTGCAGGCAGCTAGTGGATGTCTCCTTGGCATGGCCCGAATCACTAATTACAGCTCCCTTCAGGGAAACTGAGGCCCCTTTTCCTCCCTTGTTCTGTGTCTCTTCCTATGTATTTTTCTTCTCCTCCCCCTCTGAACTCTCCCACCCTTTTGTTTTTGTTTTTTTCCTCTCTCCATCTCTCCTGCTGTATGGCTATTGCTTTGGTGCATCTGTCTTCCCCCGTGCCTGTACTGTCTCTCTGCCACTCCCTTCCATCCTGTCTCTGTCTTTTTGGGAAGAACCCAAGGTTCCTGGTTGCAGTTGACTGCAGTTATGAGCTCCAGGCAGTAGTCAGCCCTGGGCTTGCATTGCTCAGTCTGCTGAAGCGTTCAGCAATGCTCAGAGCTAAACTGCCAGGGTGGTGGCTTTCTACTTGCAGGAGAGAGAGAGGAGAAAGCGCATGCACACACTCTCCTGCCTACTCTCACACACCGGGGGTCTGCTCTTTCCAGTGTTAAGTGCAGAACTGCATAGGCAAAATAAATATAATAATAATAGTAATACAAAAAGTATCTGCAATGATCTCAATTGCAATTATCATGATTGAGCATGCAAATTGATTATTTGAACATGCAGCTGCCATAAAGTGCTTTTTTGCACACACAACTTCACTGAAAATCGTGTGTGTAATATTCTGCCTCTGTGTGAATTATCTCTCTCTCTCTCTCGCTCTCTCTGTCAGGCCCCTCCCGCCTTCCCCCCTCCGTTCTAAGGTTCGTCCCAGCCCAGCATTCACTACGCAGCTGATAGAATGCCAGCAGCCTAGGAGTTAAGAACTCCCCTCTGCGGGGTTCTCTGCGGGGTTCTGTTTTTCACTTCAATCTCAGCTACTTAGCTGCAGTGACAAGACCCTGAGTCCATGGGAGAGGGGTCTGCAAGCTGCCTTCTCACAGACAGCACTGGCAGTAGGATGAGCAGACAGCAAGTGTAAAAAAGGGGTGGGGGTAATAGGAGCCTATATAAGAAGACCACCCAAAAATCGGGACTGTCCCTATAAAATCGGGACATCTGGTCACCCTAGCTGGCAGGAGGGGCAGGTTTGGCATTGCCCCCAGCAGAGACTGCCTGGTTGTCCTGCAGAAAGCTGCCCCACAGAGGGAGTTTGGGGGAGGGGCATTCTTGTAATGTTTTGGCTACAGCTGTGCCAAAGGTTCAAATTAGGAGAAGTGAAAATATAGAGGCACTCTTCCAAGCTCCACCCGCAAAACCAAGCTCTGCCCACAATACCAGCTCAGTGTGTATCCCTACTTCCCTCTGTTGGACAGAGTAAAAACTGTCCTGCTGTGTGTCATATGCCCTGCACTGCTAGCAGAGATTCTCCTTTAGCTCAGTCCGGGCTTTTGGAGCAGAGGATCTGAGTTCTAGCCCTGCAAAGTTCCAGGTGGCTCTGGTCCACGTAGTGGCAACAAAAACTCCTGGGAAGCTTTGGAAAATTTGCAGATTTTCCCTTCTTTTCAAATTAGCATCTTCCATCCAAGGCTCTTACATTACAAATGTTGATTAGCTTTGTAGCACAGTCTGGGGCTGAGTTATCTCCCGTTGTAAACAAGGGAGAAACTGAGGCACAGAGAAGGGGAAGTGACTTTGCCAAGGCCACACAGTGAGTTAGTGGCAGAGCTAGGAATAGAATCCACAAGTCCTGACCAAACACCTCCTTCCCCATCCTGAGCTTTAACCATAAGAACAATCCTTTCGTCTCTTTGATCAGACAGAGAGAAGCAGCAAGGGGGGAAAATGCCTCTGATCTTGATAATCCCCCTTCCAAAGCAGTGACCCCAGTGCAAAATAAGGGAGAAATCTACTAGCTGCAGCTCGTCTCCTTAAAGGACCTCTCTTTATGCTCACGTTTAACATCCCGGCTCCCCACATCCTTTTTTCACCCCCTGCTTATTTGTGCATCCAAAAGTTCTCCTCTTTAGTTCCTGCTGTAACCAAAGCAAGGTGACGGATTGGGACATAATAATGATTCAGAGATGAGGTCATGAGGATGGCTGAGAACTCAGAGTAGCGGCTGCCAGCTCCCATCCCCGTGTTGGCTGTTTATATTTTTTCCCCAGTTTTATTGGGAACACATTGGAAAGGATGAGGGCAGCAGAGCGGGGGCGATAAGGACTCATTTGGCCCCTCCCTCCTCCTGTTTACGCAGTCGAACATCCCAGGGGTAAAATGAGCCCTTTAGAGCAGGGTCACCCCGGCTTCCTCCGCCCGCCTCCATACCCTTGCTTGGAACACAGTGTCCCCCTGGGTGCTGTGGTGTGTGAAAGACCAAATTTGGCCCAGCGATTTTGGCGATGGAGATGCATGAAGCTCGCCCCACCTCCACCCAAAGGGAGAGGGAAGCCATTTCTACCGCCTACCTTGTTGACAATGCTGCCTCTTAAAGGAATGGTCAGGCTGGCTAGGATCCCAGTTTACACTGGCATAAGTCTGCATTTAAAACTAGTAGGGGTTACTCTGGATTTATTCTGGTACAAGAAGATTAGCTCCTGGCCCACTGTCAAGATGAAAACCATCCACCAGATCACAGAGTCCTGGATCAATGGCTGAATCCAGGGTGTCTCCCAACTGAGAGGGTGAGCGGGGAGAGGATTCTGCTTCCAGTTACTCCGGGTAAATGCACCCGGCAACCTTCTCTGTGCAGTTACTGAGCAAATGTTGGCACCCCTGAGGCAGCGGCTTTCCCCTCTCTCTGCCGCAGAACGCTGGGGTGAACTGCTGGTGCGTGTTGAGGGCCAGACACTGAACTGCCGTAAATTGGTGATGAGTGCACTGGGGCTAGCTTGATTCATGCCAGCTGGGGATCTGGTCCTCAGAGCAAAGTCGGGGGCGGAGGGGGAGCTATGCGGATAGACACTCACTGATGACCTAGCCGTGTGTGTGTGTGTACGCGCATATACAGGTAGGACCAGCCCTTGGCATTTTGCCTGCCAGGGTGGAAAATGTTTTCGGCACACACCCCTACGCCTGGAGTGGCTGAGCCAAAAAATAACTCCCCCACAATAGGCAGCCAATCAGCAGAGCAAAAAAACACCCCCCTACAAAAGGCCTAGCGATGTGCCACCTCCCCGGAAGATGGCACCCAAGGTAACCGCCCTGCTCACCTGCCCCTAAAACAGGCTCTATGTGTGGAGGTTATTTTAAGGTTTAGGATCCCAAGCGTTACCTGGCAGACTAACAATCCATCTCTGACAAAAGCATCTCTGGATGCTTCAGAGGAAGCCATATTTTTCATCCCACAATTGTACAGTGCTCCCCATTGTGCTAAGATTACTTCAGTGAAGGTGATGGTCATATTTAGAACTCCTCAACATATCCCACACTGGGAGAATTCTGCCCTCCCCTACCTGATAATCATCTTATCCACCAACAGCTTGTATCTCTTGTTGCTGTACTCCTTGCTAGTGTTGCTTCAATGCAATTCTCATTCACATTAACGTCCACGCCTCCTGCTCAACTGTTTACCTCACCAATATCCTGCAGCAGGAAGTTCCACAGGTTACCTGCATGTTGCATTAGGATATTTTAATTACATTGCTTTTCATTTGCTATTGTGTGATGGTGCAGGGGTTAGATAGGAGGAGCTGTACATTTCTCTTGTTCTGTGCTAGGCTGTGAGACAACCTGGCTGCTAGCAAAAGCAGGGCAAGATCAGCAGTGTGGTCCAGTGGCTTAGAGGCAGGACACCTGGATTCTATTCCCAACTCTGCCAGTGCCTCTCCTGTGTAGCTTGGGCAGGTCACGCCACTGCTCTGTGCCTCAGTTTCCCCTACCACCCTTTGTCTGTCTTGTCTATTTGTAAGCTCTTCAGGGCAGGGGCTGCCTTCCACTATGTGGAGCCCTGATCTTGGTAGCAGCCTCTAGGGGTTACTGTAATAAAACCAGTAAGATCACCATGTGTTCCAACTAACCCCTATCTTTCCATTGACTTCAACAGGATCAGGAGCAGAGGTGAGTGGGTTCACGGAACAGAGAGAGACTGAGTTTTATGATGGTTAGAACTCAAGCCTGGGCTGTGCAACTGACCTACTGTGGGCAAGTCATTTCCCTGCTCTATGCCTCAGCTTCCCCGCCGGTAAGGTGGAGATGGGGGTGCTGCGAGGCTTTGATCACGCTCCCAAATCACTTTTGAGCTGCTGAGTGGCAGGCACTGGAGAGGAACGAAGGGCTAATCCAGTTCACAAGGAAGGGGCTAGGGGAGCATGTCACATAATGATGAAGCTGGTTTTGGGGTTTTTTTTGAAAGGAAGTGAGACCATTTCACTGGAGTTTTGCTGAAGCACGATAAAACTGCATTAGAGGATTTTAATCAAGTTTCTGCCGTGTTCCTCTCCATGTCTTGCAGAGCTGGAGAAGGCTCTCTGGGAAATATACTAGACCATTCAAGTCAGGAGTGGTTTTCTCCTGCCATTTACAGGGACGCTGTTAATTGTTTTGAGTTACAGATTTTATTTCCTTAGTCTTCCTGCTGCTTGTAAATTCCACAGTCTTCCATTGTGCCCAGTTACAAGGTAAAGAGAATGGTGATGAAGACAGCCAAAATAGCAGGATTACAGGCATATGGAGGGCCCAGGCATGGATAGTTGGAGGTGCTGAAGGTCAGAGTTAGGAGACGTCAGCAGATCTATATGGGGAACAGAACTAGAATAGCCGGGGCTGCCACGGTTTAGCATTGAGCACATAGAAATGCCTATGAGACAGGTGCTGGGGGAATCCCAGGGCGGGGAGAACAGGAGGCCAGAACTGGAGTGCAGTTGCACTGCTGTGGCGGGGACAAGATTGGAGTAGCAGTGAGGGGCTGCACTGCAGGATGAGGTGCTCAGGTACAGCGCCCCAGGCGTGAGCGTAGCCTAGCGACTCAATATACAGGTGCTGTAGAGAGCCCAGGACTGAGATAGCAGGAGTGATGTGTGACAGCAGAGCAGTGTGGTGGGGAATAGCAGAGTGCTGCAGCCTTAAGTCAGCTCGCCTTGTCCTAAGCTTCAATCCAGACCAAATGAAGGGATCCAGACACCAGGCTGCACAGGGCCCCGGCCAGAGGGGTCATGCAGGGGAACTCAGCTACCCAGGCCTTTGTGCATGTTCTTTCCTGGCCCAGTGGCCGCTAGGGGATGCTACATTGCCCCCAAAGGAGACTGTCCTAGTAGCCAGGCTATTCACAGGCACAAGAGATGGCACAGTGGGGAGAAAAGCATGGGCCCCGGAATGAGCAGCTGCTGGGGCAAGACTGTAGTAGGGTCCCCAATGAGCAGTGCTGTCAGGAAATATCAGACCAAACTTGGTGGCAGAGACAGGGTTGCTGACATCTGAGCTGTTAGGGAGGGGAAGTAGCTGGGAGGAGTGACAGGGAAAAGAGGGATCTAGGAGGGGAGAAGGAGAGACTGCAAAGGGGATATGTTAGTTCATTACCAGCCATCATGCCCTGGTATCAGTGAGGCTCCTGGCATGGCCTCAGAGTGGGCGAGTGGCATCTTCCCAGTTGAAATTAAGACACCTCTTGTTTCACAGAGCATGAAGCAGTCTCCCTGACAAGAGACTTCTTCCAGCTGGGCCTCTCGGCAGGTTCCGTACAGGCACAATTAGGCACAATTAGGAAGCCAACCTCTGAAACACTGTCTCCCTTGGCATGGCCAGGCCTGTCGCCGCCCGTTCTGGTATGGGTCAGCAAGGGTCATATGCTGAGCAACTGATTAATTACACCACCTGGGGGTGCGGATTATTCCAGCTGTTCTGTAGCAAAGGCTCCCCTGAAGGGTTGCATAACTTTGCTATGGCCAAGCTGGCAACAGAAGCCAGGAGTTTGGACTCCCAGTGCATGCTGTGTGCTGCTAAATGACTGCGGCGTTCCACTCCAGAAAACACTGCCTTTTGGTGCCATTATTTTTATGGGTGGGCAACTGTCCTGCTGCAGCCAGGTCTCTGGGTAACTGATGTTGCTTCAGGGGCCACAAAACAACAAGCACCGAGCCCAGCATGGGTGTGCTTCATTTGATATATTCATGAACAGCTGTTTTAGATGGGTCAGACTCGCACATCAGGGTTCTTGGCAGAGCTCCTGCATGCCCCAGGCCTCTCAGGGTTATCAGCTGTCTGGAGATGAAGAAAGATTCCATGGAGGGGAAGTGTGGACGAGTGAGTAGAGCAGGGAGTTCTGTTCCCAGCTCTTGGATGGAGTGTGGAGCAGAAGGAATGGGTGCCAGCCCTTGTGGGTTCTGTTCCCAGGTCTGCCACTGAGATGCTGTGTGACCTGGAGCATGTCACGTGAAGCTGTAGCTCATGAAAGCTTATGCTCAAATAAATTTGTGAGTCTCTAAGGTGCCACAAGTCCTCCTTTTCTTTTTGCAAATACAGACTAACACAGCTGCTACTCTGAAACCTGAACCTGTTGGGACTCGGTTTCCCCATTTGTAAAATGGCTATACCAATATCTACTTCCCAACGGTGCTATGAAGTGTAGTTCGTTATCTGAGAACCTTGGATAGAAGGCCCACTCTAATTACAGTCCGATTAATAAAAATGCTTCGTTATCCTCTTCAGTGCTGCCTGCCTGATGCTATTATCAATAATAAGATTGCACTGTGGCCTAATACACTGTGCAGGGAACTGGGAGCCAGAAACTCCCAAGGCCTAATACCACTTCCTACACGAATTCCCCTCTTGCAGCCGCTGTGTGCCTCAGTTTCCCCATCTGCACCAAGGGGATATTAATACCTACACCTGAGGACTGTGGTGAGGAATAGATATGGGGAGCTGAGCTTTGGGGAGAGGGGAGTGAGGTTCATAGATTTTAAGGTCAGAAGGAACCATTAAATCATCTTGTCTGACCTCCTGCGTAACACAGGTCAGACTTAGAAGAATTTCACCCAGTTCCCCCTGTATTGAGCCCAATAACTTGTGTTTGATTAAAGCATCTTCCAGAAAGGCATCCAGTGTTGATATGAAGACTCCAAGAAATGGAGAATCTACCGCTTCCCTTGGGAGTTTGTTCCGATGGTCAATCACCTGCAGTATGAAAAATTTGTGCCTTGTTTCTAATTTGAATTTGTCTGGCTTTAGCTTCCAGCCCTCAGTTCTTGTTCAGCCTTGCTCCATTAGATCAAAGAGCCTTTTAATAGCTGGTAGTTTCTCCCCATGAAAGTACATATATGCCATAAGCAGGTGACCTCCCAATCTGCCTTCTGCTAAACTAAACCAATTGAACTCTTCACGTCTCTCAGCGTGAGGCATCTCTGGTTCTCAACTCATTTCCACACCCCTTCCAGTCTTGTAACATCCTTTTAAAAATGTGGACACCAAAACTGGATGCAGGATTCCAGTGTCGGTCTCACCAGTGCTGTATTCAAAGGTAAAATCCTCTCCTTGATACTCACTACTCCCCTTTATACAACCAAGGATCGCCTTAGCCTGGTTTGCCCCAGCATCCCACTGGGAGCTCCTGCTGGTTGGAGATCTGAATGCAGATTTTGTTCCTTGGGGCCTGTCTCCACAATCCTTGTCATCCTCACCTGCTAACCCCATCTCTCCGCGCTCTGTGGCTGCAGGAAGACAACCATAGCTACTACATGTCGCGGTTCTATGGGCCGGGGGAGGCGCGCACCAAAGAACTCTGGATCGACATGGCAGAAGCCAACAGAAGCCAAGTGAAAGTCCATGGGATCCTGTCCAACACTCACAGGCAGGCCTCGGTGAGCTCCCTCCCTCCACTTAGCTGCTGCCGTCCCTGCATCGGGCATCCACCACGGTGCCATGCCAGTGACCCGGGAATGTTTCCCCAGCAGCTTCTCTCTTCTCCAGGATTTCCTGACCTGGGGCACTAGCACCTTGGCCGGAGCTCCCCACAGCTCATGTGCCTGTATGGGAGAGAGACTGGCTAGAGACTAGCTTTGCCTTCCACAAATACCTGCTAAGTGTTCAGCTTTGCTTGTCAGGGTATCAGGGGAGATGTGGGTGGGCCCAGCCTGTGCTCCAACTGGACTCCACCTCCCCGGGGCCCCCCCTGGAGCCCATTCCGAAGGGGCAGATGAATCAATTTCTGGCATTTCTCCTCTCAGCAGGGCTGTGCCCAGAGTCTATGCCAGATGGGGCAGGGTGCAGCATGTCTTGGAAAGATAGAACACTGCTCTCTAGTGCTGTCTGCCCCTGCGTCCCCCGCTGCTTTAACCCATCTCCCTGGGAGCAGCACCACCTGCCCCTCCCAGACGCCCATGGTCAGACATGGCACTTCCCAGTGTGGCTCCCACACTGATGCTGTCCCCTGTCTGTCTTCCACAGAGAGTCATCCTGTCCTTTGACTTTCCCTTTTATGGCCATCACCTGCGGCAGATCACCATAGCGACAGGAGGTGAGTGAAGCATTGTGAGGCCACATTTACTTGGCTTGCCTGGGTGTGCTGACAGGCAGCATCAGCTGGAGAGGCAGTGTTGCCTAGTGGGCTGACATGGGTGTCTCTAACCAGCCTCCCTTTGCACATCCTAATCCCAGTTTTGCCACTGATGCGTGGGGTGGCCTTGGGCAAGTCTCTTTGGCTCTCCATGCCTCAGTTTACCCCACTGTAAAGTGGAGCTCACTGCCACATCACAGGGGCTTATGTGGTCAAGTCCATCTTCTCTAATTAGTGCTGAATGGTACCATGACACATGAGCCAGAACCTGGGATCCAAACTGCCCAGCTCCAGGGTACTTCAGTTCAGCCCCAACTCTAGTCAGGGGCAGTGTTGGGGAGACATCTGGGGTAAGGGGTGGGGGAGAAGCTGGTAGTGGGTGTCCTGGGGCAGTAGAGTGGGGCTGGGGGGAGAAGCTGGTAGCGGGTGTCCTAGGACAGTGGGGTGGGGGTGAGGGGATGGGCAAGTAAATTGCCTTCCCTTGCTCTCGCTCCAGGTTTCATCTTCATGGGGGATGTCATTCACCGCATGCTCACAGCCACCCAATACATTGCGCCCCTGATGGCCAACTTCAACCCCAGCTACTCCCGCAACTCCACCATCAAGTACTTCGACAACGGTGAGCCGCTTCCCTGGCCCGCTTGGCCCTTTGCACAGCCCCACTGCCACACACAATGCACAGAGCCCCCTGGGGACCTTGGCTGCTTCTCGGCACCTGCACCAGGAATTCCAAGATCACTGGGCAGCCCTCATCCCTGCAAAGCAGGGGAGAGGAACCAGCTGAGGCAGCAGCCAGGAGTGTCCAGGGGGCCAGGTGCTGAGAACACACCGTTCGGGGCCTGGTACTGCTTTGGCCTCTGGCATCTCAACTGGGCTCAGTCCTGGGTACACAAACAGTGCTGCATGGAGGATCTCAGAAACAGGCCTGACTTGGGAATTTATGCCCCTGCTTTGAGGCGGTGTAGTGAGTGTTTGTGTGTGTGAGAGAGAGAGACGTGTGTCCCTGTGTGCGTGATGTGTCTCTGTGCATCCGTGTTTTGTGTCAATGGGCATCTCTGTGTCTGACGTGTGTCCCTCTGTTTGACATGTCTGTCTCTGTGTGTCCCTCTGAGCGACGTGTCTGCCTGTGTCCATGTGCAATGTGTGTGACATGTATCCTTGTGTGTGTGACGTATTATATGTGGCCTGGGGGGAGTGTGTCTCTGTCTGTGTGCGTGCTCAGAGGATTAGCAGCAGAGCTGGTATATCTGATAGCGCGGGGTAGACCTTAGGACGCTCTGGCGAGCACCAAAAATCAGGTTTATTTGGAGCTCAGTCCTGGGTCTACTGAAAACCATGGGCTGCAGACTTCAGGAGAGGAGGATCTGGAGTGTCTCATGTGGCAAAAGGAAAGGGCCAGCTCCTCCATACCATTGAGATAAGGGAGGGAGTAAAAACTGGATCGTCCCATCCCAAATGACTCACGCTAGTTCCAGGAACTTTTGGCTGTGGCCAAATTAGTTGTGCAACATTGAGCCTGCATGTGTGGGGTGCACTACTGGCAGGGGGGAGAGGCGAGGGTCTGTGGCTGGAGCTGGTGGGTGTGGTTGTGGGACAAGGAAGGTGGGGGGTAATATCTTTTATTGGACCAACTTCTGTTAGTGAGAGAGACGAGTTTCTGAGCTTTCCTCATGCTCAAATAAATTGGTTAGTCTCTAAGGTGCCACAAGTACTCCTTTTCTCTCTGGGAAATAGTCACTGCTAAATACAAAGTGGAACAGATTGTTTAGCATAAGTAGTTAACGTGCATTTCAAGGGACCATTCAAGGTGAAGTAGCCAGTTAACAGATTCAGGCTGTGTGAGGTTTGGTTGTGGCTGTGGGCTGGGTTTTTTTGTGTGCAAGTGGGGAGGGTGTGTGACTGTTGTAGCTGCTGGGCTGTGTGGGGTGTAATGTATGTGACTGCAGCCAGGTTGTCACAGCGAGTACACTGGCTCTGCAAGTGCCTGTGGGATGGTTGTTGCAGATGGTGCACAGGGAATGAAACTGATCCCTGCAATCTCCTCTGCTGCCTCCTGCCCCACTGTGTCATCTCCTCTCTCCCCCAGGGACGGTGTTTGTGGTGCAGTGGAACAAGGTCTATCTTCATGGGAAGGAGGACATCGGCAGCTTCACATTCCAGGCTGCTCTGCACAGCGAAGGGAGAATCGTCTTTGGGTACAAGGAGGTGAGCAGGACCAGCTGCGTGGGACGTGGTTATTGCAGGTGCTGTAACACCTGTGGGCAGATGGGGCGGGAAGGGTGGGGGCCAAAACCTAAACCCCACAAAGGAAAGACAAAGGAGGTTGGGCTAGTGACTGTGGAGTCCCTGGCCCTCTCATTCCAATGGCTTAGCTGCCCCCATGCTGAGAACACTCACTGCATCCTCAGGTCATGCTGGGCTCAGTGAGCACAGGGCAGGTCTCTCCAACCCAGGCGCATCTCCAAGCAGAGGCGAGATGGCGCACGTGGGATAGGATTAGGGGGGTCTGGTGGGGAAGTGAATGGGGCAGATTAAGGGGGTGGGGGCTTGGGAATAGAGTGGGAGGTATGGGGGAGGGCTGGATTTGGAGTGGGAGGCACGGGATGGAGCAAAGGACATGCTGGGAGGGGGAAGGCGTAGCAGGGAGAATGGCTGCCTTCCTTCTCCACAGCAGGGCCAGGTTAGGGCAAACCTCTGTGAGAAAGGGGGTCTGTACATATAAACCACTGCTCAGTGTGTGTTATGTGACACCCCATCCTGGACTTGACCCACAGAGGGTATGAGTCTGATACATCCCCACCCACAAAGCCTGGCTCTTTCACTGACGCTAGAGACTCATGCACCTAGCTCAGGAGTTTGCCAGTTCAGTCCCTGCTGTTGTTAACCCAGAGGACGGCCGGTCACATGCGCTCTGCACTAATGTCCTGTATGCAGTGCCTGAGCCAGCTATGCTTGTTATTCCCAAGGGGGTTGACTGAGCCTTGGAAGGCCTGGCTGATGGGCCTAGGGCACCTCCAAACACACACGGGCAAACCCTGGTATGGCCCAGGCTGGTCTAAAACAGCAGCCTCAAAACTGCTTCTGCGGTGTAAGGGAAATAGGAGGGGTGAAGACTCAACAGCACATCAGCTAAGCCATTTCATTGCCCTTCACTCTGCTGCTTTCCCCTGAGACATGCGTCCCAAGCACACAGCTTCAGGGGGAGCCCAAAGGTTTCATGGCCCCTTCTCTCCCCCGTTCCAGATCCCCATGTCGGTCCTGGAGATCAGCGCCACGCAGCACCCTGTCAAAGCCGGCCTGTCCGATGCCTTCATGCTCCTCAACCCTTCCCCTGACATTCCAGGTGAGTCTCTGCTGGTGTGGCTGCATTTGCTGACTCTATAGTGAGCAATGAGGGAGGATGGAAGCTGTGGAGTGGGGCTGATCACTTACCCATCAGAGTCTGTGCCCTCAGCACATGACTCTCAGATGCTAGCACTCCAAGGGCCTCACTGCTGAAAGAGAAGAACTTTCCTCCTTCATGAGATCAAGAAAGAGAATCGACTGGCTTTGCACTGCTATATGTGCCATATTGCATGTGAGCTGACTGCAGATTCTGTGTTGCCTGCATGTTGTCACATGTGCTGTCTGTGTTGCATGTACCTATCGTGCAAGCTGCATATGGTTGCAATATGCATGTTGCATGCATGTTATCACGTGCTGTGTGTGTTGTGTGAACCTGTCATGAATTGTGTGCATGTGTGTGTGTGTGGGGAAAGGGCTGTTTCAGCCCATCTCTCATCTTTTTCTCTTGTAATGAGAAACTTGACCACACTCTCCCTGTGTCCCTGGGAAGGTTGTGCTGCACGCGCTGCGGTTGCTGTTGCTTATTTATGGAACCAGTCATCTGGCCCTCATTTATTACCCGTTTAAAACCTCACCTGGCCTGCATCATGCCTCTCCTGCCTGCCCCCAGCTGGGTTCACACTGCACATTGGGACCATACCCCTGCCTCCCACCTGCCTGCAAGGCCCCCAGGCTGGTGTGAACCTAGCAGGGATGGGAGGGGCAATGTGGAGCTGGAAGGAGGAGGTGGAAGAGAAGCACTGTGCCCTGCTCATCCAAGAGTCTCCAAGCTCTGTATGTACAGTGGATGTGAGCCAGGCTCACGCATGTGCGCACACACACACACATGCATGCACACAGTTGGAGGGAGAGTCAGCATTAGCCCCCCAGGGCCACAAGCCCAGAGAGGTAAAGTGACTTGGCCGAGGTCATACAGCCAGTCAGTGGCAGAGCCAGGGAGAGACCCCAAGTGTCCTGGGTTCTGGACCCCCGTGCTCTGGCTGCTAGACTGAAGGGGAGGCAAAAAGGCAGAGTGAGGGGAGCAAGGGACAAGCAGCACTGGAAGCATGTTGGGATAGGAAACAGGAGGCTTGTGCCTCCTGCAAAGGGGAGCTATGGGTGTGGGGGAGGCTTGGAGTCATGCCCCATGCGTCCTGAGAATGATGCAGAACCAGATCATGTTGGTTTCAGGAGTTTGTAGGTGTTGGGGAGGATGGAGACAGGACAGACAGTTCCAAACTCCTCCTAGTGTGAAGCAGGGAGAACATGGAGGAGGACACCCCTTCCCCCTCCACCAGCACTCCTCCTCTGCCTTCCCTCCCAGCATCCCTCTTTTTCCCACTCCCCTCCCAGCATCTGCGCACGGGTTATCTCCTGTAGTGATGGCCCTGGGCCTCAGCTGCCCACATTAGCATTTCAGCTAGGAATTTGCCACTCCCCATCCCAGGGATTTGGGGACCCTTCCCCATCCCTGACTCGATTCCCAGGATGAGCCCAGGTTCTTTGAGTCACTTCACCACCCCACAGGTCAGCAGCCAAGTCCATCTGGGTTGGGGAGCGGGGAGCAGGTGGGATACAATGGGCTTGTGCCTCTGTCTGATGCGGCCCCTTGCTGTTGCAGAGTCTCGCCGCAGGACGATCTACGAGTACCACCGCGTGGAGCTGGACACCAGCAAGGTCACCAGCGTGTCGGCCGTGGAGTTCACTCCACTGCCCAGTGAGTCATACGCTGTCTGCTGCCCAACTCATTTGGTTACAGCCACAGGCCTATATTTTGAGGTTGAAGATTCCTGATTTGATGCCTGCTGACCTCTGTGTTTTATGGAGCTGCAGTTGCTGCCTGGATTCGGTCCCACCCCATAGCAATTCCCAAGTGCCTAGCACCATTGGGGCTGCTTTGTAGCAGAGATGGGGAGCGGATGGCAGCAACGCTGACGTGGTGTTGGAATGGGTGAAGGGATAAATCTAGGGGGACCAATAACACACCTTCTGACTAGTTTTGCAGTCCTGAAGTGAGTGAGAACAACAGACACAATGCCATCTTCTCCCGCCCTTATGTACCACGATCCTAAGCTGCAGACCCCCTCCCCTCCCCCTCCCCTTGTTCTGCAGTCCCATCCCTCCCACCTAGCTCTGCCAATGTTTCTCTTCCCTAACCTTCACATCTTACCCTGAGCTGCAGCATCCCCACCCCCTACTACTCCAATCGCCAGCCAGTCAGCACTGATGCCTGTCCACCTCAGTTTGCAGCACCCCTGCTGTTCTCATTCCAGCCAGGCTAGTCACACCAGTTTGTGTTGACAGACATTCACAAGAGCTGAGACCATGTCTACAGCAGGAATGTTTTGCTGGTGGTACAGCCTTATTGCTCTCCTGGTGTGGATGCAGCTTTTGCTGGTATCGCTTTTTCCAGCTCCCTCCCTAACAAGCTAAACTGGTACAAGCTCAGTTTTGCCAGTATAACTACATCTACATCAGGGGCCTTTGCAAGCATAGCTCTGTTGGTCAGGGATCCCACCTCTTCACCCCTGACCGACACACCTATGCTGTAGTGTAGACATGGATTCAGTGTGCCTGTGATGCAAATCTGTATTTGAACGCCAGCTCTGGAGAGAAGGGAAGCAACTCCTCTTCCATGCCATATGGTTCCCCCGCCCTTGCAGATAACGATTCTAAGCATTGCAGCCTAGTTCCCGAGACCCTTTCAAAGCAAGGTGGAGAGTGCTCTTTGAACAAATAACCAGGCCTCCCCCTGTGATATTCACAAACGATCCTGTTAAATAGATACAATGGCAGGCAAAGGACCAAGGACACTCACACACAGGAAGACGTGTCATGCAGTACATAAATACCAGGCAGAGAATAAACCTGTCCCAAGTATGCCAAGGTTATGCATTTAAACAGCATCGCCTGGGTATTTTATAACCATCTTAACAGCAGGCAGGGCTACTGCAAAGCAGATCATAAATAAGGATTCTGTGATTTAAAAAAAAAAAATGCTAAGACTAGCTGCTTTGTTTTCCCCTGGCAGCTGGGGGAGTTGAGAGCTGATGGGAAAGTACCTCCTGGAGATGTGAGTTTCAGCCCTATTTAGGTCATAAGTGGAATGAGCGTGGCAGGGCTGTGTCTACTCCCTAGAGGACACCAGGGCCTCCCGGGGGAGGGGGGGCAAATGGAGTAATTTGCCCCAGGCCCTGGTGAGAAGACCCCAGGCCCCCTGAATCCTCTGGGCGGCCCTGGAGGACACTTGTCCCCACTGCAGTGTAAGTTCACGTTCTCTGCTAAGAAGAAGACCAGGACTGGAATAGCAGAGTGTGGGGGTGGGGTTGGAGGTCAAAATTGAGGGGTATCAGAGGAATGTAGGGTAGGGAACCTAGGGCTGGGATAGCAGGGGAGCTGTGGGTCAGAATTGAGGGACTTTGGCAGAGCTGTGAGTGTGGGGAGCCCAGGGCTGGAGTAGAAGTGGTGCTCGCAGTCAGGACAGAGATTTGCTGGGAGAGGTATGTGGGGCTCAGAAGTGGATGAATGTAGAGCCAAATGTGTGCTTGGTGCTGTAAAGTATTAAACCAAGGTTAAACTCTGGACTGTGCCATGATGTGCTGGATGGGTGGGTCTCCCAGGGGAGGCTTTGTTAAAACTCTGCAGCCAAAGGGAAGGCTGGGATGCTTTGCTAGCTTCTGGTAGAAGATGGATGCTGTTAAACGATCCTTCCCAGAGAGGATGACAAATGAATGACTCTGTCAACAATCGAAGTTTAATCGGTTTGTGTTCCCTCCCTCCTTAGCTCTGTGTCTAAATAGGAAACAGCATAGGCCTGGGATGGGTTTCACCTCAGGCTAAGTTGGGTGGGAGTCCCTTGCTGAAATATTATCATCCCATTCCTGCTAAGAAGCTGCTGACTTGAGTTCCAAGCTCATGGCAGCCTGAAGTCAGAGCAAAGGCTCATCTGTCCATGGTCTCCTTTGGCCACGCCCCCTCCCAACTTTGACTATATGCTCCCTTGTAACCAGTCCTCCTAATGATAGTGTGTTGCTGGCACATTTCTTCTTTTTCTTGCAGCCTGTCTCCAGCATCAGAGCTGTGACATGTGCGTGACCTCGGAGCTGACTTTCAACTGCAGCTGGTGTCATGTCCTGCAGAGGTAACTCAGATGGGTTTCCTCTCTGGGTCCTTGTTATGCTAGTGCTTCCACAGCTGGCAGAGGAAGTTGCAACCTTGGGCCTAATCTAAACTGAGACCTGTAACAGTGTCAGCCTCTTTTTAGAGTTTGTACGTGGCTCTTGTTAAGAAAGTGCTAATGTGGTCCAAATCTTAAGGATAAGAGATGACTTGATCACAGTCTACAAGTACCTGACATTTTGGATAGTAGAAGGCTCTTTAATCTGGCAGACAAAGGAAGGAGATCCAATGGCCAGAAGCTGAAGCTAGACAAGTTCAGACTAGAAATAAGATGCGTATTTTGTCAGAGAGGGTAATTAACCATTGGGATGATTTACCTAGGACCCTGATTGATTCCCCATCACTTGAAGTCTTTAAATCAAGACTGGATGTCTTTCTGAAAGGTCTGCTCTCGCTCAACCAGAAGTTATGAGCTGGATGCAGGAATCCCTGGGTGAGGTTCTCTGGCCTGGTTTATACAGGAGGGCAGACTAGCGGATCAGAATATCTATTAATCTTGGGCTGTGTCTGTACTGGAAACACTACTCCATTTGATGTGAGATGTCAATTAGGGCAGTCCCCCTTCTTTCTGTCCCCCTTCCATAAGCTAGTATTGCAAACAATTGTCCTGCTAGTGTGGATGGGAGCAACCGAATCTAGCACAAAGTACAGACGTCCTGAGAGCCTGCAACTCTCATTGGTTTCCGTTGGATTTATGGGTATTAGGCACTTCTGGAAATCTGGCCTTAGTAGTGCTCAGTTGGGGAAAAATACATGCCATTTACCAACTGGGGAGGAGGCCAGTGGAGGAATCAGAGAGGGCTGACTGAAAGGCCAGCCCCGACTTTTTTCCTGTCTGCTCTTCATTAGCAGGATACCAGCCTGGAGTCAAATATTGTCTCTTTTTGCTGTGCGCCTTCTCCTTTCAGTGGTGTCCCAATCCAGAGTGGCTTCCACAGTGCTGGACTGTTGGCCTCTAACTCTGCCATGGGCCTAAGCAACCCCACGGATCTGATACCCTGAAGCAACTGGGATGGCCTTGGAATCCTAACCTGGATCCAGAGCCAAACTGGACCCCTGGATCAAACCCCACCCAGCTCTCCATCGGGACTTTGTGGCTCTGGCCCATCTCCAGTACAGATTAGCTGAGAGCAACGTGTGAGAAAGGAATTCAGCCTGGGGGAGGATGGGGTGGGGGCTGCCCATCACAAAAAATACCCCACCACTGTAACTGGCACCAACAGGGCCCCTTGCTGGCAGCTTCAGCAGGCATGACCAGGAGTAAATGCTGAGCTCCCAGCTCTACCGCATGAGGCAGTTCTGCTTGCTGGTCCTGCTGCTCTGCAACCCAGGCAGCCTTCTGTGGCAGGGGCTGCCATCCTCCTGGCCCTCCCCTGTTTTTAAGATCAGGCCAGACAAACTCCAGCCAGGGATGGGCTATACTTGATCCTGCCTCAGCGGGGGGAGGTGGGCTGGACTAGATGACCTCTCAGATTCCCTTCCAGACCTACATTTCTCTGATTCCAAGCAGCAGAGAGAGGCCTGGGCAGCTCCCCTCCTTCCCTCACCGGGCTGACTTTAGGTTTCAGATGGAGGGACATGTGGCGGGTGAGTGGGTCACGGAGACTGAACTCCCCTCTGGTCCCTACAGTTGTGGGCTGAGGGTCCCCTTGGGTCAGGAGTGAGGCATGTTGATGGGGGAACCTGCGTGTCACCGCTGTGCCCATCCTGAGGGTAAATAGCGGACTCCAGTCTCCAGAGTGGTCAGCGTCTGGGGTGGGGATGGGGGGATGTCTTTGGGCTCTGCCTGCCATCCCAGGATTTAAATAGGCCGTCTCCTTTTGCCAGCATGGCAATGAGGAGCATGCAGCAGTTTAATAGGATGTATTTTGAGCTGGTGGCAGGGGAGGGGACCCAGTAACACAGATCTGCTGCTTCTGTGTAGTGATGTTCATGCCAAGGAGATGCCCGGCTGCTCAGGGACAGCATTCCCTCTGGCGCCCTCTTCTTCTCCACTCCCAACAGCACTGTAGATAGGAGGTGGCTGTATTCTGCCTCCCTGGCGGAGAGGGGCTGACTGGGATAGGGCTCCGTGGGAAGCTGTGTTCCTCCTTTCTGCCTCTGCTTTATATCACAGTCCTCCAGGGCTTATGCTCGTGTCTTTTCTCCCCTTTGTGCAACAGCTCCATCTCCAGTCTCAAGCGAACCTGTGTGACACAGCTGGGGCAGCGAATGGCTCTGACCCCCTCCCTCAAGCTAGCATACTAGGCAGGCATCAATCCTCAATTCATTGCCTCCCACTGGGCTGAGGCTGTAGCATAACCCATAGCCATGGGGTTTCCTTCTGAAATGACCATCACCCAGTCAGTGGCTTCAGAGGAGAAAATCTTCTGTCATTACCAGCGAGAGAGATGGGTGAAGCTGGTTGTAAAAACAAATCCCAAATAAGGCAGATCAGGTCTGGGTCCTGGCTGGTCTGAAACCCCGATGCTCATGGCAATCCTTTTGCAGCCCATCTCTAATTATTGTCGCCGGCAACTCTGGTCTTCCAACCCCCAATTCACTGAAGCTCAGTTGTACTATTATTATTTGTATTACAGTAACACCTGGAAGCCCTGGTTGAGAGGCATTTGTCCCCAGGGCCATACATGCATATTGGCCCGCTAAGAGCTTACAATCTAAATAGACAAGACAGTCAAAGGCCGGGAGAAAGGAAGTATTTCCTCCATTTTACATGTGGGGAAGCTGCAGCATGGAGAGATTTAGGGTGGGATTGTCGAGAGGACCTAAGCTAGTCGGCCACTATCTCATTGACTTCCAAAAGGGGCTCATCCTCTTTGAAAAATCCCACCTGCTGTGACTTGTCCACCATCACACAGGAAGCTGGTAGCACATCCAGGAACTGAACTGTCCCCTAAGTTCTAGTGTAGTGCTTCAACCACAAGACCATGCTTCTTCTTCATCTGTTCCCTGGCTAGGACAGATTGAATCTTTGCTCTTGCTGAGCTCTTAATTTCTATGGGAGCAACATTTCAGCACAGTGGAGGTTAGGAACTCTGTGGGACCTGAATTCCCCAGAGGCCCCCTTCTGCTCAGCTTGCTTGTCGTTGGGTGGATGCCTTGTACTGGCTGAGTCCTTGATTCACCCTTCAGTGATCCCCTGAGACCTTCCTAAGGTCAGAGTTCTGCTCAGTTCCCTCTGTTTTTGCAGAGAATTCTCTAGCTGGTGTTTTCTTGGTGCTGTATAATATTATTATTATTATATGTTGCTTTTCCTGTGCAGATGTTGCTGGAAAAAACACTGCAGAGTTCATGGCCTTCCCCTGGCAGAGTCCAGAGGACGGAAATTCAAAGTCACTGTATATATACGTATATAGTCCTACTTCCCTGCCCCTCTCTGTCTTCCAGAAAGAGGAAGGTTTGGGTCCTTCCAGCACAGCTGTGTTGGAATCCCAATGTCCATGGGGACCCCCTTCTATCTGATCTTTTCAGTCCTCTGCAATTGGCTAATTTCAGATATGTATTTGTCCAATTATCTCTACATGGTGCCCGTCGTGGTAGCACCTGGGGTTCTCACACTGATTACCACCATACGTGTGAGATAAGCAATGCCACCCACATAAGATGGTCACATGACCATTGTGGCCTGAACCCTGGCTGCCTTTGCTAGCTGTGTCTAGAAGAGAATGCACCCATCACTGAGTAACATCCTTTCTCTCTGTAGATGCTCCAGTGGGTTTGACCGATACCGTGAGGAGTGGCTGTCACATGGCTGTGGCCAAGAGGTGAGATCGAGGGAAGGCTTATTTCCCTTGGGCTGACAGTGTGATGATGTCAGTGGCCCCCAGCTTCCCAGAAAAGGTGGATTCTGCTCACAGGTTACTCTACCTCTCTCTCTCATGGTGAGAGATTTGGCTGCCTCTGGAATTCTCACTAAGACAATTGGTTCTCAGACCTGTTTGTAGCCATTTAGCTCCTGAGACAGAGAGAGGGTTGAATTGCCTATGACACAGAACAAAGGAAAAGAGATTCAGACAATGGCATATGTCCCAGCCCTCCAGAGATGAAGACTCCTTATGAGCTCTGCATGGTCCATAAGAACATAAGGACTGCCATTCTGGAACAGACCAATGGTCCATCTAGTCTGGTATCGTCCCTCGCTGCGCACCAGAAACAGTGATCCATTTTGTTCAGTATCTCACCTCCCTGCCTTAGAGGAATGATCGATGGCCCATGTAATCTGGCATCCCACCTTCTTGCTATACTGGAAGACACCAGTAGTCCTTCTAATCTAGTGTCCTGTCTCTGGCATTGGCCAATGCTGGAAGCTTCAGAGAAAGGTGTAAAAGCCTCCATAAAGCACCTGAAGGTGCAATCCGATTGGGGAGATTTCTTCCTGACCCTCTGGAGCATGATTATTATCCACCCTGAAGCATGAAGATATTTAGCCCTTGCCATTTTAATCCTAGCTAGTATAATTATCTCTACACTGCCTGAATGAATTGGTTTGCCTAAGAAAGATCAGCTCTGGTGATACATCTTGTTGGTTTCCCCCCTCCCGACACCCTCAAAGTCGCTGCTTTGTGCCCAGTTTACTGGCTGGGTTGATTTAGGCATAAAGGGGTCTTGTTGCTGGAAGATTGCTGGGAATAGTAGCCTTTCTCCATTTGTCTTTTCAGTCGGATGAGAGGACCTGTGAGGATTGGGCAGAGAGCGACCACTACTCACCGTCCCCAAACAGCCCCTTCACGTCATTTGATGAAGATGTCACTGCCTCCTCTCTTTTCATTGGCAGTCTCACCACGGAAGGTACCGGCAGCTGGGAATGGGGTGAATCGCTGGGGTAGGGGAAGCTAGCCCAGGGCTAAAGGGCAAGCAGTAGCAGTGCTCTCCAGGCACATTGCCCCAAATGTCTGTCCCTGGAGAGATCTTTCCCTCCCAGGCCTAGTGAAATGAAGTCATATCCAAGAGAATGTAGTTAACATTCCTGGCTAGCCAATGCTATAGCTGTAGGCACAAGGAGAGGAGGAGTGGGGCAGAGAAAAGGAAGATGAGACTAGAGAGAGGAGAGATTCAGCATGATCTAGAAGGTGGCATAGGTGAGACCTCCCCGTGGAGGGGAACTCACAGCTGCATTGCAGCTGCCTTGCACTGGTGGCATAACGTGACTACAGAGCAGCCATAAGACTCTCCTATCATGAATAACCCCCGTGTGAAGGGGCACCCAGGCACAGCAAGCTGGTATAACATGCATCATTTGATAGGGTTGGAAAAAAGTGCAAGTTATGCTAGACTCATCTCTGAACATGGTCCAGCTTCTCTCGACATGGAGCCAACAGAGTTCCTCACCGTCATGATCCAAGCATTCTAGTTTGGGGTCTGTTTGGGTCTGGGGTTTTGATTTAAACTCTTCTCCAAAACCTCCCCTTGGTGTAACCCACCAGACCACAGTGCGGATCTTTGTCTCCTTCTAATGGATGCTCCATGAAAGGCTAATGACCCTGTTGGACTTTAGCTCAAGCAGTAGAGATCCCCTGTTCAATCCCCACTGACGACCTATGGCTGGCGGTGTCATCACATTGTGGGTAATAAACCCATAGGCATGTGCATTACCTTCTGGTCCAAGGATGGAATTCTCTCTGGTATAAAGAAAAGGAGGACTTGTGGCACCTTAGAGACTAACAAATTTATTTGAGCATAAGCTTTCATGAGCTACAGCTCACTTCATCGGATGGTTTAAGAAGCCCCAAGTAAAGACCCAGAGTCCTTTGGGACACCCCTGTTAATCCTATTAACACATGGGCCGTGTCTTCCCGTCCGTGGCAGGTATCACTTCAATTTCACTGTTTAATAGTTCCTCATGCAAAACGCTAATTAGAATAAATAGAAAGGAACATGAGTAATTGTCCTTGAGCAATGGAGAATGGGGGGCATGGAGAGTGCGTGGCTGACGGATCAACTTTGAAAAGAGCAATTAAGGGAAGGGGGAAAAAACAACACCACTGAGCTGATTTTCCAACGGTTGAGTCTTGGAAGAACAAGAGGCTTTTTGTGACACATTCAAGCATGAAATTAATTTGTAATCTTGGACAGAAACAAGCAGCCAGCTGTGTGAGACAGCAAATTTTATCTGAGAAGCAAAGCAAAACAGGACGCACCCCTTTGCATCTTCCCCACCCAGCCTGGCTTTGCTCAGTGGAGACGTATGTGAATGCAGCTGACTAGCTGGCGTCCTGTCATTTATTTCAGCGCCTGGGGTAGACAGAGTCCAAGCTAAGCAGCAAAGAAATCTGGGTCAGGATTTTTGCTGGACTGTCTCATAGGTGCTCATGTCAGACAGGGAGCCTCCTACAATCTGTACGGTGTTACCTTCCAGGCAGAGAATAAGTGGAAATGGATTTCTGGCCCCCCATGGAGTGGACTCTGGGTTAACATCCTTGCCTTACCTATATGAGTCAGCAGAGAGCTAGCAATGTACACTGACATGTTGCAGCAAATGGCATAGATTAAATATAAAGAGAGTCTTAAAAGTGATTACCTCATTCGGGTCTGAATTTTCCAGATCTAGACTTTTGGGGAATTATGCATGTGCACACACACTCATGAATCAACTAACCTTTGCCATTCCTATCCACTCCTATCAGAAGAGTGTGATTGCACATCACACGCAAACATAGGGCCTGATCCTTTATACGTTCATTACCACGCACAATGCTTCCATGCTGAGAGTGCTTATTTAAGGAGAGATTCATTAAGAACTTCAATTGCCACATGCACTGAATGGGACTGTAAACAAAACCCCTGACATTTCACTATTGTCTTGTCTTGTTTTCTGGGTGTTTTTCCCCCCACCAAACTGAATGAGGTAAAACTACTCTTAACTGTAACAGGGCAATACAAGGAGGCATGTTTTAGGGGCGGAACTATATATGGGGTGTAGTGGTGTACAAAATGAAGAGCCCCATAAGGGTCTACTAACTTTCCTATCCTTTTCTTGCTTTTGTTTCCCTCTTACAGATGACACAAAGCTGAATCAGTTTGCAGGAGGGGATGGTAAGTCTTTAACCTTCTCATCACCCAGTCAGATTCTTCCTAAGGGGAATGTGTTATGTGAAATCAAATGCACTGGTTAGTTATGTGAAGTGTTGCAGTTGTGTCAGTCCCAGGATATTAGAGAGACAAAGGTGGGTGAGGTAGTATCTTTTATTGGACCAGCTTCTGTTGGTCCAACAAAAGATATTACCTCATTCACCTTGTTCTCTGGCTAGTTATAGTAAGTCAAAGGAGTGGGCAAGAAACCCCCAGATTTAAAGGGATGCAAGCAAGATCAGAATCCTGTTATCCTCACCTGGGTTACTAATACTACCTTGGGATGGTAAAAACTGAGAGAATTGGAACAATCTGATTATCCCTGAAGCGGTTTGTGTGTATTTGTCTATTTCTCAGCCCTGGCAGATAACTAGGCTGATCAGTTTTCACTTTCTATATAATCCATTTCACTCTCTGGTCCCCATGTATTCCCACAGGTGAGTTGCCTTTGGGTTTCCTCAACAGTTCAGGAGAATGTTTAAAACTTAATATTGTAAAGCAGCACTGCTATTAGTCCAGCTCTGATTCTCTCTGTTTCCTTTATGCCAATGGTTCATCTCCAATGTCTAGGTTATCATAGTGCTGTTACGACTGGGGTCTGAGGACTGTCACAATGCTTCTTGCTGTGATGTATAGTTCACAGTCAGTACTGTGGCACCAGCATCCCTGGACATTTGTGGAAGGTGTATATGTAAACCATAAGTCCATCCCACTTATGCTAAAGTTGCTCATAGAGGTTAATAATAAAATCCCACTGACTATCGTAGGTGCAGGATTAGGCCCTCTGTAACCACAAAGCCTTTGAAATCTGAGACCGTCTCAATTTCAGCCAAATTGCTCCTTGAACGTCTGGTAATGTCAATACTAATCTGTACCTGAATCAGCCCCCATGGCTCTGCTCACTTCTCCCCTCTGTGCAATTGAATATTCATGACTAAGAAATGAAAGGGACTGTGGGCACGATATGCTAAGAACACCAGGCAGCATACGGCTAATGGGTTTGCATCAGAATGAGCATCTTGGTACATGAGGAATATAGACTGAGCGAGCTGTTGCTCATTCATCTCTCCAGCCAAATACTGCCGTCCTCTGAAAGGGATTGTAGGATTCAGGAGCCACTCCCCGGGGGGACAGTTTGCTTCATCTAAATTATTTTGGGGTTAAAAAACACAAGAGCAGGATGTGGAGAATGTATTGCAAGCATCACTGTAATAAGTTAATTGGCTGCAGGTGAGTCACACACACTGCACTGGAAAGCCGGTAGTAGAAGATCCTTCGGCTCGAATCATGGGCCTCTACCAGTTGAACTAACAGAGATCTCCTTGATAGTCACAGTAGCTCACTTCTGCTCTCTATGAGCCAGCCACATGCTTGGCTTCACAAGGACAGCAGCACTGGGGGAACTGTCTCTGGCTTTCCTTTCCACCAAGCTTCCCAACTTGCTGCCACCACTATGCACAGGACAGTCGAGGTGTATCCCATGTAACTGAAGGTATTCAGTAGGCCTGACAAATGTAATCACCAATGGGCACTGGTATGCACATCACCATATCATTGTTGAGGATGAATACTAGTGTGGACAAAGTCCTCTCTCCTCACTGCTGCGCCGCTGTAAGCTCTCTAGCGTAGCCACTCTAAGCCAACAGGAGAGAGCTCTCCCATCAATTTAAATAATCCACCCCCAGCGAGCGGCGGTAGCTATGTCAGCAGGAGAAGCTCTCCCACCAACACACCGGTGTTTAGGGCTTATTCACACCCCTGAGCGACATAAATTATCCTGACAAAAACGGTAGTGTGGACAAAGCCTAAGTCTCTCCCCTTGTTCCCAGTTCTGTGTGCTTTCTCTGCCTCTCTGATCCCAGCCATTCTCCCTGCATTCCCACCTTCTGTCACAATCCCCTTTTCAGGAGTGAGAAATGACCTTCCCACAAAGACATCTGGAGCCCCGATTCACACCGGGACCATCGTGGGGATAGTCCTGGCCATCCTGCTCATTGCAGCCATTATTCTTGCTGTAATTTACATCAGCAGCCACCCCACCTCCAACGCTGCCTTGTTCTTCATTGAGGTGAGTGGACAGATCTCATCCCAGGCTGGTTCTCTCTTCCTTTGCTATCGTCAACAGAGGTGCAGCCACCTGAAGTGAGGGAGACATGTCCCAGTCCCCCAGCCTTTTGCTGGCCTGTTGTATGAAGTCCTCTGCGGGACCCCAGCAGGCTTGAGTACTGACTCAAATGGACTCTGAGGGCCAGATCTTTAGCTGGAGTAAATCAACATGGCTCCATTGACTTCAGTGGTGCTACACAGCTGAGGATCTGACCTCTAAATCTATTTCCTTCTCTTATGGGGATGCCTAGCCTCAGCATTCACATTGATTTGTGCAGCCACCGCATGCTGAGCCATGCAGTTGGATGTACGGAGCCATGAATAAGAAAGAGCCAGTTTACCTCCAGGTACAGCTGCCCTCAGGGAATCCTAAACTTCTGGAGCAGGGGAGGGAGTATGAGTCTCTCTCACCTAGGACTTGGGAACCGACCATGCATTTAAAGTTACATTTTGTTGCAGTCTGAATCCTCTCAGCAGGGTTGATTCAGATATGTTTCAATTAACCTTGCTGCCTTGCACTTATACTGCATCTAGGGAAGCAGGAAGAGAGGAGCAGCAGGGGGCCTTTGATATAGTTCAAATCTATGTGTTTCTTTTCATGGTCCTACAGTCACAGCTAATCTTCAACTTCCAGTTGTTGATGTCTGAAACCCAGGTTTTTTCTCTTTCACTCACACCCAGCTTTTCTCTTTCACTCTCTCACAACCTTTCTCTTTCACTCATTCACGCACAGTCACAGACTTTCACATGCTCACCCACATTTACTCACACTTTATTTCTCTCTCTCGCGCTCTCTCTGACACACATGCTCAAAACACACACAGATTCCAGACCCAGCGCTCAGCTGGACTGGAGCTGTAACAAAGGTGAGATTGCTACCTTTTGAGTTGGGTTTGGGAAATTAAAACTGACGGGCTTTAATAATAGATGCTGTTCCATCCTCCAAGATGTAACTGATGGTGTGAATGTTTTAAATGCAGATTTTTCATTTCCAAATAATCAGGGGCACTGATGTTCTCTCTCTGCTGTTTGCAAATGACTCCTTGGCTTTCACAGACACCTGGGGCAGTCAGGAGTGGGTTAATTCCAGCATGGAATCTATTTTGGGGGAGGTGAGCAACAGGAAGCTTCTACCCTTTCTCCTGATAGCCTTTGTTATTCCTCAGTCTGTCTCTTTCCTATGATGTCTTCTGGACCCTTTTACCATAGTAGCTGAGTGCCTCACAATTGTTTAATGTATTTATCCTCACAACTCCCCCCATGAAGCAGGGCAGTACTATTATCCACATTGTACAGACAGGGAACTGAGCCATAGAGGCTAAGGCCCAGATCCTCAAAGGGATTTAGGCTTCTGACTTCTATTGATTTCAATGGGAAATAGGAGCCTAAATACCTTTTTTGGATCTGGGCCTAAGTAACTTGTGCAAGGTCACACAGGAAATCTATGGCAGAGTAGGGAATTGAACTGGGTATTCCCAAGTCCAAGGCTAGTTCTCTAACCACTGAACAGTCCTTTCTTTCTGGAGGACCTGAGGCCTGATTTCACCAAAGGCCTCATTTCTTCTCTCTCCCCACTTTAATCCTGTTAAGTGGTTAATGCATTGGAGTTAGCCTTTTAGGCAATAGTGTTAGCCTACTGGACTGTAGTGATGTGACAATTTGTCTAGGTCCCTGTAGTGAGGGACCTAGACAAATTGGAGGATTGGGCCAAAAGAAATCTGATGAGATTCAATAAGGATAAGTGCAGGGTCCTGCACTTAGGACGGAAGAACCCAATGCACAGCTACAGACTAGGGACCGAATGGCTAGGCAGCAGTTCTGCGGAAAAGGACCTAGGGGTGACAGTGGACAAGAAGCTGGATATGAGTCAGCAGTGTGCCCTTGTTGCAAAGAAGGCCAATGGCATTTTGGGATGTGTAAGTAGGGGCATAGCGAGCAGATCGAGGGATGTGATCGTTCCCCTCTATTCGACATTGGTGAGGCCTCATCTGGAGTACTGTGTCCAGTTTTGGGCCCCACACTACAAGAAGGATGTGGATAAATTGGAGAGAGTCCAGCGAAGGGCAACAAAAATGATTAGGGGTCTGGAACACATGACTTATGAGGAGAGGCTGAGGGAACTGGGATTGTTAAGTCTGCAGAAGAGAAGAATGAGGGGGGATTTGATAGCTGCTTTCAACTACCTGAGAGGTGGTTCCATAGAGGATGGTTCTAGACTATTCTCAGTGGTAGAAGAGGACAGGACAAGGAGTAATGGTCTCAAGTTGCAGTGGGGGAGGTTTAGGTTGGATATTAGGAAAAACTTTTTCACTAGGAGGGTGGTGAAACACTGGAATGTGTTACCTAGGGAGGTGGTAGAATCTCCTTCCTTAGAAGTTTTTAAGGTCAGGCTTGACAAAGCCCTGGCTGGGATGATTTAATTGGGGATTGGTCCTGCTTTGAGCAGGGGGTTGGACTAGATGACCTCCTGAGGTCCCTTCCAACCCTGATATTCTATGATTCTATGACACTAGATTAAGGCCTGGTCTACACTTAAAGTAGGTTGACCTAGCTATGTTTTCACACCCCTGAGCACGGCAGTTAAGCTGGTCTAACCCTAGTTTAGGTATGGCTAGGTCAGTGGAGGAGTTCTTCTGTTGACCTAGCTACCACTTCTCAGGGAGGTAGATGACCTACATCCATGGGAAAACCCTTTCTGTGATGTAGGAAGCGTCTGTGCTACGGGGCTATAGCATTGCAGTGTTGTGGCTGTGCCGCTGTTGCTCCCGTAGCATAGACGTGTCCTCAGCTTTTCCTGCAGTAGTGTTCCAGCACTGGGGAATATGAATACAATGAAACCTGTCCTAAGTGATCGCAGATCTACACAAGTCAGCTGGTTAATGAAAATAGGACTTCTCTTAGAGAAGGAGGGTACTCCGTGGCATATGGAGTGGTCTCTTAAGGCAGGAAGTTGCCTTTTAATAAGGATGGGTTCTTGTATAGGTTAAATGTTGTTTCAGGTCTGGGTTTCAAACTTCCCAGCATGCCGCAAATTAAAGCCTCTTCCTTAGCTTTTAATGCACTTGTATCTTTGTCCACAGCGGAGACCACACCACTGGCCAGCCATGAAGTTCCGAAACCACACCAACCACACAACATACTCTGAGGTGGATCCTGCTGGCCATGAGAAGGAGGGCTTTGTGGAAGCAGAACAGTGCTGAGCACATTCCTTTTCCTTCCCCGCCCCTACAACCTCCCTTGTCTTCAGGGTTAGAGTCTCCTGTTATTCTACTGCAAACTCTCTCCTCTGTCGGGAAAGGAACAGGAACCAGAGGCAAAAGACCCAATGGAGCATTGAAAAAAGAATGAATCAGGGCAATGCAAAGATGCGACTCTGCAGGACTCCTCTGGGAACAGCAGAGCCTGAAGCAGGGGTAGTGCATTATGACATCAGTCTGCCTGCAGTTTGGTGCCAGAGCCCTGGGGGTGTCAGTAGGGAAAGCTGTAGTCGAGTTAGGGGTTTTTTGTGTGTAGTGTTGACTTCTTCCCTCCCACCTCAGGCATCTAAGATGAGCGGTTCCCAATCTGGGGCCGCATCCTTTCCTCCTCCACTCATCATTCCACCCCACTGCTTCAAACCCTACCCGTCTCTCCTTCAGGCTAATAGCTCTCCCCCTCTGTCCAGGGAGCAAAGAAGATCTGGCCGTTCTAAGGCTCATGCCCTGTAAAGGATTCACCTTCAGTGGCACTTCTGCAATCACCTGTCCTTTCTGGTCAGTCACATTATTTTGCTGATGCCCTGAGGGAGATGTAGTGGTGGATGAGAGACCTCAGATCCCTTCCTCCAAACCCAGGTTGTCTTCTACTCTCATCACAGCCGCCAAACCAGATCAGATTACAATGGGAGAGGGTGGGGAAAGAGCATTATGGAAAATGTTGTTCTCCCAGAGCTAAAACCTGAAGTAAACTCAAGCAAATTTTTCACTGAAGTCAATGGAAGTTTCACCTTAGTGAGGACAGAGATCTAGAGATTGAACTCAGTTGCACTGTCATAAATCCTGAGTAACTCTATTGGAATCAATGCCTCTAAAGCCCGATACAAAGTCCATTGCAGTCAATGGGAGTCTTTCAATTTACTTCAGTTGGCTTTAGATGAGGCCTCTACTGGGGATTTTCACTGGTATCACATTCTGGCCCTGAGTAAGGACTTTAGCATTAGATCTCTAGAGGTTTTCTTTTTCTTATCCTTTGTGGTCAGAACCAAAGACTAATCTACAGAAAATAAAGGCTCTATCCTGCTCCCTTTGAACCCAGTTGAATAACTCCCATTGACTCCAACTGGAGCAGGAGTGGGCCCAAAATTAAGGAAAGACAGACACCCAAACAGACTCCAAAAGCTGGTGTGAAGTGCTATTTGCATTCCCAGAAGAAACAGGGTGAGTTTGTTGTGTTGTTTTTTCATGGTCCTTGTCTATTTATTCTGATGTCATGTTTGGTGCATATTTTATCTACTGGCTGGTTCAGCTGTCACTGGCGGTGATTACTGCCAAAGGCAGGGTCTGTCTAATTAATGTTTTCAGTCTCATGGGCTGAATTTATATAGCCATTAAGGATAAATATGGATGCTGGGTGGCATTTAGACCCTGGCTTATACTTCTTCAGACTTAGCCACTAGGGAAGCTTTTGCTGTATCTGATTATGTCATGAAGACACCAAAATGTTCAAACAGGGTAAGTCAGGCAGAACCATGCCAAGTTTTTATGGGCCATCAGCCCAGACATTCTCTCTCTAGGGATATTTAGAAGATAAACTTTAGCTCCAAGCAGGATCTTGAGCTAGAAGGTTGATTTCTCTCCTCTTGCCCTCAGTCGAATAAGTTTAAAGGAACACTGTCATGTAGTGCAGTGGTTCTCAAAGCCAGTCCGCTGCTTGTTCAGGGAAAGCCCCTGGTGGGCCAGACCAGTTTGTTTACCTGCCGCGTCTGCAGGTGCGGCTGATTGCAGCTCCCACTGGCTGCGGTTCGCTGCTGCAGGCCAATGGGGGCTGTGGGAAGGGTGGCCAGCACATCCCTTGGCCCACGCCGCTTCCCGCAACCCCCATTGGCCTGGAGTGGTGAACCGCAGCCAGTGGGAGCCGCGATCAGCCGAACCTGCGGACGCGGCAGGTAAACAAACCGGTCCGGCCCACCAGGGGCTTTCCCTGAACAAGCGGTGGATCGGCTTTGAGAACCACTGATGTAGTGTATACCATAAATCTGGCCTTCTTTAAAATGGTTATAATCTGGTAGGAGATTTCAATCTCTTTATAAAATAATCACATTTTTTCCACCTGTTAGAGTTATACAGAATATTAACTGGCAAAGAGAAGGTCAGTTGGGTACTTCTGTTTACTTGTCTCATAATACAAGAGGACATCCGGTGATTGTGAAAGAGTCCAAATGTAAAGCAAATATACTTTACACAATGCATAATTAACCCATGTAACTCACTGCCACAAAAATTATTGCAGCCAAGATCTTAGTAGGGTTCAAAAGAGGATTAGACATTTAGATGGAGAATTAAAACATGCAAAATTGTGTTAAGTAGGATAAAAATGTATAAGTTATATAATAAACTGTCATGCTTCAGGGCATAAACCAAAGGCCTGTGGTCTGAATGCCTGTGGTCAGGAAGAAACTTTCCTTATCGGCAGTTATTTCATAGTAGCCCACTAAGCGGTTTCTTCCATGCAGGCATCTGATACTGGGAACTGTCATAGACTGGATATCAGATTAATCATTAAATGAACAATCAGTATTATCTATTAAGGCAATGTTCCTAATTTCCCAGCAGTGAACAAAAAAAATTCATTATTGGTTATGCTATGACCATGCTTTCTGGTTTTCATCTTTTTAATATTTGCAGTTTTTATGTTTATTTTTAGGTAAATTTATGGCTAATTTTCAAGGAGCAAAAAGTTTTATTCGGTGTTAAAAATATGGTTCTCCTTGAACTATAGGAAAAAAATCAGACCCTTCCAGAGCTCCACTTTGCTGAGCATGACTTCTCAGCAACACTGGAATGCTTGGGGTGTCCACAAATAATTATCAAAACTGCAAAAATTGTAAATGCTAGGAATTTATCAAAACTGAATTTTAAATTTTTCTTTGGTAGGTTTTGATAAGTTTTAACCTATAATTGTCAGTCCCTGTCTCTGACTGTACAATAGTTCACCCCACATTTGAGGAGAAGAGGATCTGCTGTCTCACCATACGGAGATCATTCTCTGTGGTCAGCTGAGAGGTGGTGCAGTGTGCTAGCACCTGATGCCTCCTCTTCCGCTCTCTCTCCTAGAAGGAGACTGAACTGGAGTGCAATTCTCCATTATTCACCCCTTCACCTAGCTGTTGTGGGCTCCTGTGTCAATGTTTGAGAGAGCAGAGATGCAGTACAATGTTCCAGTACCAGCTGCCTTCTCCTTTATCCCCTAGAGACAGATGTGAGCAGACTCTACTTTCTAAGCCAACATCACCTAGTTGTTGTGGTTGGATCTAGAGTCATGAGTGGACCACAGAGGGACTAAAGAAGGAAATCACCAACACAGAGAAAACAGTGTGCTGTGGAATCCTGATGATTTGAACTCCTGTTATCCAAACCTCCCTTTCTGTGTCTGCCTGAGGCTGAATCCTTGTCTATTGACTGCCAATTATCTGAACTCCAATTTATTCCAACATATTTGGTATCACCCAGGCAGTTCAGCTAGCTAAGATTTTTCTGGACAACTCAGAATTAACCCTTGAAGTGTTAAAACAATGTGAGTTTTCCCAGGGGCATGTGCTTCCCTGCATTTCTTTGGAACCTTGGGCTTCTCTACACTACATGTTATGTTGGTATAACTTATGTCACTCAGGAGTGTGAATAAACCCACCCCCGTGAGGGACATAAGTTACACCGACCTAAGCACTGGTGTGGACAGCGCTGTTGTCTGTGGGAGAAGCCAACATAGCTAACGCCTCTTGTGGAGGTAGTTTTATTATGCCAGAGAGATAGCTCTCTCCCATCGGCATAGAGAGTCTTCACCAGATGTGTTACAGCAGCACAGCTGCATCGGCTAGCCCTTAATGTCAGGTGAGGCCATTTGGCCCAAGTCCATGTAAAAGCCCCTACATTGCCCATGATTCATGTGCCCATAAGACACAGAAAGGAGTTAGTTGGCAGCGTTAATTCCAGAATTAAATGCTTATTGGTAAAATATAGGAGCATGAGTGTGGGATAGAAGAAAACAAAGGATCCCAGGCATTCTTTGGTAGTGAGGTCTGGTTCTGGGAGCTCTAAGACCACTTTGGGTCAGTGGAATCAACAGGGATCAACCTTTCAGCATGCAGGGTCTCTAGTTTTCATTGCATGTGGCTTCACAATAGAACAGCTCTGTATCCTACTCTACAGGGCAGTTGTGAAGGATTCTCACTGCCAACCTACAAGTGCTGCACCATTGTTCAAAGAAATGGAGCAGGGACCAAATAGAAGGCCATCAGCATAACTCAGATTTGGGGATGCAGGCTAATCCTGCCATTCTCACGTGCAAAGTTATAGGAAGGAATGCCAACTGTGTGCCTAGAAGCACCTGGGTGAAGAAGGTCTTTATATCACCTGGCTTCTATAGCCATGTTCTGAAGTTTCAGTTTAGATCTGGGTGAACACTTTGGCTGGGCTTCCTCAGAAGCAAATTGTATAATGTACATGTGTATATTGACCTGTGTATTTTATAGCTATAAAATGGGCTAGGGCTGGTAGCTGTGCTCAGTCAATTGCTCTGCTGGTTACAGCAAGATACAAAATACAACCAACCGCTTATGCCATCCCCAATGTGTCTTTTTAAGGACAGCACCCTTGCAGTTTGTGGCAACTGTTGATCATGTTGTTAGAGTGTAGCGGTGCTGCTTGTACCGAAATGGAGAACAACATCAGGGCATATATTAATCACTTCTCTGTGCGTTCAGCAGTTGGGAAAATATACAATAGGCTTTATTAAAGACAAACAAAACAAGGGCTTGTTTCTGCTCCTGCTGAAATTAGTGGCCAAACCCATTTTATTTCAATGGGAGCAGAACCTGGCTCGAAAATATTTTCTCTCTCAGTAACTGCCTACTTTCCACATACTTGAATTTACAGCACAACTGGACTATTTGTGGGGACTAAAGGCACTTTAGCTGTCTTTTAATGCAATGTATTTACTATTGATTATCTGCATGGAATACAATGTTAATACTTAACAAAAAAAACTTTTTGGACTGCTTTGTTTTCAAAATAAAAAGGGCAAAGGATTGTTGGTGGTGTTACGCAAACTTCTAAGCATAATGGGAATAGTATTTTATTCTGCATTGTTTAATGGACACTATCAGAATAGTAGGCATATAAGTATATTTTTAAAGATTTCCTTCTCTGTGTTACTAATAGCATATTAGATTATTAAAACAGAAAGAATTTTCAAAAACATGGGGTGTGATTCTGACCTTATATACCAGAGTAACTCCACTATCTTCAATGGAACAACTCCTGATTTACACCAACATAACTGAGATCTGAATCAATCCTATACTTTTATTTTCATTATGCTGTTCATTAATCTTATTTAGATTTTGCAGGTTATTCAGCTTGGACAATGAAATTAGGCAGGTCAGTTTCACTTTCTTGGTCTCTGGCACTAGTACCAAGGTACTTTTATAAATGCAAAATAGTTTATTTTTTTATCTATGAAAAGATCACTGAGGCCTTCAGGAATCCCATGGTTTAACCCAGTGCCCTTCTTGTATGGTGAAGGTATAAACAGGGAAGAATTATATCATGGACACATTGTCAGCACCTTAGCTATGGTGTCAAAAGGCCAGTGCTGCAATTAGCAACTGTGGGCAACAGATTAATTCTATCAAGAATTTCACTGTGATCGATTTTATACATATATTGTTCTCAGAATGGTAATGGATACAAACACAGCAAGTATTTCCCTCAGGCATCGTCAAGGTATATTGCCATTGGCTGGATTTTAACCCTTTGAATGCTTGAACTTTCCAATTGGATAAAGAAACAGATCAGGGTGTGACAGTTTATATGCCCCTCCTCCCCCCCAAAAAATTGGTGTGTGTATGAAAATAAAACTCTTCAATGAACCTTTATGTTTATGCTAATAGTCTGTTTGTCTATAGTACTTTCCATCCAACAATCAGAAAGCATTGTAATTAATGGATTAAGCTTCACAACATCTCTGGGAGGTAGATGTTAGTCCTGTTTTACAGATATATAAACTGAGGCACGGGGAAGTCCACAACAGAGGAAGGGTGGTCTTTTGGTTAAAGCACTGATGGTCATAGGATGAGTCCTTACTGATGGCCCTTGGATGTATATGATGATCTGTTTGATCCAATGCATTATCTTTTCAGTTATTTTTCTAAATGATATGCTGTAGTTCAAGCACAGTTTGGGCATGAAGCAGGAATCCTTATGGCCTCTTTATGCAAAAGGTCAGACAAGATGATCACAGTGGTCCCTTCTGGCTTTAAAATCCATGAATTACTGGATTGGAACTCAGAAGATTCAGATTTAACTCCTGGCTCTACCACAGACTAGCTTCATGACCTTAGGCCAGTCATTGAATCTCTCTGTCCCTCAATTCCTTCATCTGTAAAATTGGGATAATTATCCTCCTTTTCTCCCAGCCTCCAGGAAGAATTAACCACTACCTTCTGTGCCCCCAAATCTGCTGGGTGGATTTGCTACAAATGTAACCTATGTACTACCTAAGTTAAAACTCAAAGCCAGATCCAGGGTAGCTATCAGCATCTCTGCCAGGTGAGTTGATAGGAAACCTCACATACAACTCCTTTTTCTGCACCCCTAACTAATCTGGCTGAGCTGTAAAATCAGAGGTGCCCTGAGAATCATCAAACTTAGAGATGGCAAAGATGTAGTAGGTCACCTGCCTACCCCAACCCAGTGCAGACTTGTTCCCTACATTGTCCAATTTCAGGCTTTGTCCATTCTGGTTTCAAGTGTCTCACGCAGTGAGGCTTCCACAGCCTGGAAGAGGCTCTTTAAGCTTCTCTCTGTAGTGAACAGCACATGAGGACAGATAAGAGGGAGGAATCCGGTAATCTGATGTGTTGATAATTATCTCATCCTCCAGAAAAGCTTGACTAATCAGCTGAGTCTAGAGGAGCAGAAAACACCTGCACACCTCCCTTTAGCTATATCAAGCGAAGAGGCTCAAAGCACTAACCTTCACCTTCTCCCACCCCTTTCTCATTACAAAGGGATGAGGAAGAAATTCGGAGTCCATTTCACATATTGGAAATTTTCCAAAGGCTCAGTTTTGGAGGAAGTGGGGGTGGAATGTATTCCTGTTTGGTAACTAGGTTAGACTAGGCACCAGTTTCCCTTTTTCTCTTAAAACTGACCTAAATTACACAGATCCCACCCCCTCATCAAATTGCGCTAAAAGTCATAACAATAAGTAGGCAGTTTTGTTATTTTTGAAAACCCAATAAAAACCTAGACGTTTTGGCAGAAGGCATATTAAGCCTTTTTCCTCTGCACAAAAATCCATCTCAGGGTTGTTTTGATAAGAAAGAAAAGCGCATTCATATTCTTTTTCTTTTAAAAGCAATGAAAAGAAAAGAGCAGGTTTGCTGTTCTTTTCAGAGTAATAGTAGGTTTCATGCTCCCTGACAGGCTGCATGCTAATACACTCTGGCTTCCCGGTGCCTGCTGCTAAGGGTTAGTTCAATGACTCTACTTGGCTGTGGAGGGATTTGTAACTCTGTCACTCTACAGGCCTACAGAATAATAAGAAAACCTGCAGTGAGAATTTCCTACCTCCTCCATGCTTCCCCCTACCCTTGGCTGAAGGAGGTGGAGGTGCCAGACAGTCCACCAAGGAATGAAAATATATCACAGCTCTCGCTGTTGGCAGAAAAAGTAAGTGATGCCTGGTGATTCCTGATGGAACCAATAATAGAGAATGAATTTGCACACAATCCTCCAAGACGCAGTCTGTGCCACAGGCTTTAGAAATGGAGAAAGGCAGATACTCAAAATTAGGCACGTGGCAAAAAATAGTAGAGCAGGAACCTTGAAACAGTAGTTCGATAATTTCTTTAATATTTATGACATTCCTTGTTGTTTTACTCTCTTGATTCAGCATTTCTAGTATCAAGACCTTACCAGAGTCCAGATTCTCTTCTCACTATTGGCTTACTTCTCTGGAGCTGCACTGTGGTAATGTTGTGGAGAATCTGTATCTAGTTCTCTGTGGGATTGAGATAAACTTGGTTCTATAATGAATCAGGAGCCTATGTTCAAGTTGAGAGACATGAGTGTATGATAGGAGATGGTGGAATATGTTTAATTGTTAAGAAGGTACATTATTTCCTCCTCCCATTGTTATCTACATACCAAGAAATCCTTCAGGAACTCAGCTTTTTCTAAATCTCTAGAAAACTGAAATCCTACCCCCCTAAAGCAAGAAGATCAGTGTCCCAATAATTATAGGATCTGGTGTTTTTCAGTTAAAAGGAAATGTACAAAATAGGATGGTTTCCCACAAACCTGTCTCCCCCCGCCTTCCATTGGAAAAAGTAAGATATTTTGACAATTATCTTTATGGTTATTACATTTCTATAGCATCTTTCGTTCAAAAGGATACCAGAATACACTACAAATGTTAGATATACAAAAATCATTGAAATGCACCAAACTCTGATGTGGAACATGGCAACTGCTTCGTTGTGCACAGCAGCATTAGACAATAATTCAGGACGGGAGTAAAGAAAAACTGCAAGTGCAGGGGGGATTAGGAACACAAAATGTAATTCTCCAAATTGGAATCTGATAAGGATCTTAAGTGATAGCACTCCCACTTTTGCAAAAAATGCCATGGTACATTTAATCACTATGTTGTCAGACCCCTCGTTTTATATCTCCTTCCAAAGATCAGCAACCACAAGGTTTCCTAGCTAAGCTTTGTGTTAACTTTCTGTAATGTCCTAGAGACAAAATCTCTAGCCTCCTGGCCAGAACTTTGGAACAAACAAAGAAGAGAGACTGTTGCTGAGAGATCCCTTCCCTAGTTTATTGCAGTACTGCCTGGATAACTTGTGCAGTGCAGACATGATCTGTAAAGCTCATAGTTACATACCACACTGTCAAATCTAAGTGCTTTGATAGATGGAGCTCCTACTGAATCATCAGCAATGTTGCCTGAAGAAACAAGATTTTCCTTGGAGATGTCACCCACAATGACCAGGCCTACCAACCTGCCTAACTTGAGACGGTGAATAAGACCACAGGCCAAGATGGTATTGGCTGCAGTAAACTTCCTATCTGAGAAGCTTCCCATGGCCTGAACAGGTGATTATCTCCATGTGGTGCTGACAGATTCCTAACTATTTAGAGCTGAACACTGCATCTTAAAAAGCATCAGAGAATGAAACAGCACCCATTACGCTTTGGCGGTCTTGCTTAGCTCTTCAGAAATCCAAAGGAATTTGATCTGAGAGGCTAATGAAGTCTTAGTGAACCAGGACTTTCTTGTACCAATGTCTATTTTTCTGTAAAGCTGAAGGATGGAATGGGTCTGCTTGTGCTCCTGGAGGTTGGAAAATATGCCTTTTATTCTACTAGGGAAGGAGTAGACTGGAAAAGCCAGCTCCTCAGCTGGCATTTATTCACTTTATTGGAGCTGGGATGATCTGGACTCAGCCCAGAATGTCCAGTGAGGACGTATAACACCAGAGGGCACAAGAAGGGGACTTTTCACAAGCCTGCACCATCTTCCCATTTATCTGACCAACACTCTTCCCTGCCTTGCCTCTTTCAATCTCCCATTTCCTCCATTGAAATGTCTTAGTTAGAAATGGGGACTAAGGATTCCTGCATTTGGTGCCCAGCTTTGCCACTTATCTGCTGTGTGACGTTGAGGAGTCACTTAACCTCTCTCTGCTTCACTTTGTATCTTATCTGCTTCCTAGGGAGTGTTTGAGACTCAGTGATCCAATGTATCCAAAGTATTTTGAGATCCTCAGATGAAAGGAACTGCAGAAGCACAAAGTATAATTTATATCTAATAACTTCTGATCAGCTTCAGGAAAGAGGTGGCGGAGACCATTAATTCCATTTCTGCTTTCCTTTAGACTAGGTCTCTCCTGCTCTGGTGCCAAGAGGATTGAAGGAAATGGGGAAACACCTTAACTGCCTTTGTCCTGGTAAACATCCCATTATGTCCTTCAGAAGCTTTGAGGTTCCATGGCACTTTAAAAGAATACAACTCTGTTCTGCTGCTGCAGTGAGGACCAGCAGCAAATGGATTAATGCAGCACTACAAAAGTGAGATTAGGATCACTACAGCAAGGGTTAATCTGACAGAATGATCTCAGTGTGAGCCCTGCACTGCAGGACCAAGTGGATCCTCAAATAAAGGATTAATGCTTAGTCCTTTCCTCTAATTACTTTGTGCTTAATTTTCAAAGATCTTTCATTCCTCCTACTGCGTCTGATTCATGTTTTCCTTGTTTCAGTATAGAAGAGAAAGGGAAAGTATGGTATGGAATTTCAGCTATTAGAATGCACCAAGATTCGGTCTCTCTTCCTTTGAGCACCATATCAGCACTTGGCTCATGTTCTCTTTGAGAGCTAGGCCAGAACCTGGGTTCTATGGGCTCCCACCACTTCCTCTTAGATCTGAGCCATATGTCTGCTTGCCTGTACGTACATTGGAGGCACTGCCTATATAGAAACTCTAATTAACCAAAACATAATGGTTTGATCCTGAGATCTCATTAAAGTGATCATATGATACAAAATATCACCTTAATTTGTTCCACATGCTAATAGAATGAATAGCAGAGCTGGTGCAGACACAATCTTAAGGCTTATTGTAGATTTTTGTCATTTCATAAAAAGCTTTCAGCGGCTCTGTTCAAGGGTAAATTAAAAGATACATCTGAGCAGTTTAACAGCATCTCAGAGTTCCATTTAAATCGCAGGAGTAAACAAGTGTTTGGCAAATGAGGGAGAATTTTTACTTAAACAGAGTTAAAATAAGCACTGAAGAACCTTTACTGCCTCTCTAAGCCTCTGTGTGAAGGGCCATGAAATTAGGTATGTACTGCATTCTTTCTTCCATGTATTATCATTATTTATTTTCATTGTGGTGGTGCCTACAATGAACTGGGTGCTGTGTGCATATGTAGGAAGATACTAGTCATGCCACCTATCATGATTTTATTGTGAGTCTCACCATATTTGGTATTTTTCTTAAAGCCCCAACTCCTGGAGGCAAGAGACCATAAGAGAATCTCCGCTTTCTAGCTTTCTGTTACTATGTAGCTTTCTAGCTATTCATTACATTTAGAGCTCTTAGCTGCGGAGAAAAGTTTAAAAACATGATGTGAGTGTACCTTAAAGAAGGCAAATAAAAAGAACACTTTTTAAAAAAATCTCATGATCTTTAAGACATGACTTTTTGGGAGGTCTGACTCATGATTTTTGACTGCTTGGGGTTGGCAATATTGTCTCTGTCCCCAAAAGAGGTCACAATCTAAGAAGTGTTAATGCTCATAAGGACAAGCCAAATCCGGGATGAAGACGAGTAGAATCTACAGCCATAGAAATACTTCCCCTGCAAAAAATAAATGCTACCGTTTGCTAATTTGACCCATGCAATGCAGACTAACTAGACTGCACATCAATTTCATTGAACCTATAATAATTTGGGTTAGAAGGGACCTCTAGCGGCTCCTCTAGTTCATCACCCTGTATTATAGAAAGCTGACTTTCCTTACTCCTACACCATCCCTGATCCATTGGGTGACAGCTCTTAATTCCTGTTCTCACAGGGTACAGATCCATGCTAGTTGCTTTAAACCTATTTGCTGCTACTGTAGCAAGGTTCTAGCATGTTTTCCCTAAACAGTATGAACATATAAAGATTTTTAGTTCTGAGAACTGTGCAATCTTAATGGTGCTGAATATTTATGTCCTGTCTCCACTGCCTTTGCAGCTGAGTTTAATAACCATGCTTAAATAAAGTTGCAGCTACCCTATGTTTCCAGTGGATGCAAGGCACCTAATCTGCCTAGGTACTTTTGAAAATCCCAGTAGTCTCCTATCTGTATCTTTAGGCACCTAAATATCGTTGAAAATCTGACTCCATATGTCTATCCTAGACTTTTCCCTTAAAACTTCCTACTATTGATAGCACTAGTACAGCTCCACTAGTCGTAGGAAAGTGGGAGAACTATGTTAAACATCTTGCTGGTATTTTAACCACAAAGTCATCTAACTCTGCTCACACATACAAAAATAAAATAATAAAAAATAATCTTGTAGATGGAGCAAGATAAGGTCACTGGTGTGCAGCATGATATATTTAACACTCCAGTAGAATATAGACTTTTCTGTCAAGTAACTTGCATGACAGAGGGTAGCATGGGTTGCTGTAATAGAATCATATGACCAGCAAATGTTTAGTATTTTTAATTACTTTAATGACCTCACACTGCACCTTTGCTTATAATATATATAATGACTGTACTTTGTTTTCCTTAACAACTTTCATCCAATTATCTCAAAGCCGTTTACAAACATTAACTAGGATTGCAGTGTGCCAAAGGAAGATATATATAGGGATTATCCCTTCCACCATGGGAATTCAGCTATCTTTGGGGTGGAACCCAGCAATACAAAGGAACAATGCACGTAAGTTTAGTACAGGAAGCGGAAAAAAAATACTATATGCAATTGAAAGTGCAAGTGGAATGTAGGGAGGAACAATATAATTCCACCAGGTGAAATTTAGTCAGAACACTAGGGTTAGCAGCCTCACTCTTGGGAAAAGAGCCACAGGGTATTTAATAAGCACAAGTGGTTAGCATGTTAACCAGGAGGGAGCTGACTTGCTGACAGCGGAAGGCTTAATGAGGTCCCTGAACGCAGCAGGTGGGAAAGCTCAAGCTGCAGAAATCCCTGAATCTTTCGATTCTTTGCCTTCATCTGGGTCCTTCCTGCATTAATCTCCACTGCGTCCCAAAGGAACACTCTCTCCATGCCACATCAAGACACAGCAGTTTTATAGCCTCTTTTAGGCAGAGGGTTTGAAGTTCACACATTGTCTCTGGAAAACTCCACAGAGAGAGCTCTGTAACAATCTCAGTTTTCAAACGTAAGATTTGATTTTAAAGTACAAGTTGGCAACCCTGACTCAACTATATGGGCAGAGTACGCGGCAAAATATAAGAACAACTAATTGTTTTTACACTATACAGTTTACCAATGCAGCAAAATTCCTACAGTTGCATCATCATGGCATTCCCATTCTGTACAGTCTGATCGTTCTCTTCACTAGGCAGCTATCAGAGGCCATTATGCTTGGGTTTGTTTTTAGCTTTTGTTTTGTGTTTCAATTTCTAGGAGGAAAAACGAAATAAAACAAACAAACGAAAAACAAACCCCCAAAACGCCTGACTCTACAAAGGCTATTTGGGAAAGATCTAGTAAATCTACTGCAGCCCTCTACTGCCATCTCCTGGAGGCTTTTGTGAGAGCACCACCAGGTGTAATAGCCTGTACCAAAGGGTTCAATTGACCCACTCTTGGAAAATCACGTTGTTTTTGCTGATACAGACTAACACGGCTACCACTCTGAAACCAGTTAATAGTGAGTTACATTGAAAGGTAAAGTTGCTGCTCGAAAGAACATTGTTTTTAAGGTTCATTTTCCCAATGACTTTGACCTAATTACCACTCATATTAAGAATGGCCACTTGTCTTGTTTTTCTGGGACTGTTCAGTGTCATGTGTCAACAGTGTGACTTTTTTTTTTACAGTGTAAAGACTGTGTGGCAACTTGTTACTTCACATTGTGGCACAACTTCCATTGGAAATATTCTGGGTTGGTGTTGTGCAATACCATTGCTGAACAAAACCACAACATTGCTTCAGGACACAGATTTTGTGTTGTGGCACAGTGACTTTGTGTCGTGACATCTTTGCATCATAATATTGTCTGTGGATCGCAGCACAATCAATTTGTGTTGTGACTTCATGAACTTATATCACAACATTGTGCCTTGACATCATGGTGCAAGAACCTTGCACAATCACAGCGTGACCTTATCTCACAGACCATTATGTTATGTCACTACAGACTGACTTTGTATGGTGTAGTGTTCTTCTCTAGAGAGCAAGAACTTTGCCATAGTACATAGTGGCCTACGGTCACAGGGCAATAACTTTGTACAACAATACTAATGCTGTGATGTGGTAACCCTGCATTCATTAAAAGTTGACGGTGTGCCTGGGACCTGGGGACATTTTGCAGACAGGGTGACCTTGCATCTATGACACACTGATAGTTTATAGTGTCCTGGTGACCTAGTGCTTGCAAGATGATGATGTCCTGTGGTACCACGGGTTTCAGAGTAGCAGCCGTGTTAGTCTGTATTCGCAAAAGGAGTACTTGTGGCACCTTAGAGACTAACAAATTTATTTGAGCATAAGCTTTCGTGAGCTACAGCTCACTTCATCAACCCTGCAACCCATAATATGGTGCTGCCTCACGGTGACTGTGTGCCTGTGACACGGTGAGAGCCACAGCACTCTCGCGTGTATGGCACGGTGGTGCCTCGTGGCGCCACAGCGAACTCTCTCATGTGACACAGTGACATCTTGTGTTGCCATGAAAGCAGCGCAGCTGTAACATGGTGCTCCCCTGTGGTGACACGGCAACCCCACACCGGTGACACGGCAACCCCACACTCGTGACACAGTGCTGTCTTTTGGTGCCCATGGCAACCAGGTGTCCTTAAGGTGATGCTGCCTCATGGTGCCATGGTGAGCTCGCGCCCAGGACACGGTGACATCCTGTGCTGCCATGGCCACCGTGCAGCTGTTAACATACCAGACTGCGCTCAGGATAAAGCTGGGTAGCCGTGTGTGTGGTAACCAATATGGCAGAAACTTAGCCTAGCCACAGGCATGAGGGGGCTCCCACCCTCCCTCTTTTGCTAGGGTCACTGCCCTTCCCTCAGCGAGTGGTTCTATCTGACAGGAAAGAGGGAGGGGGGCAGAGGGAGCCTCATTAATTATTCATAAGAGGGGCGGGGCCATTCCATTTTTGGCGCTAGGATTCCACAGTAAATAACCGGGGAGGGTGGTGGTGCTGGGTTGGAGCTCGAAATGAAGGGCGGGAGATGGATTGTTAATTATTCATCAAGGGGGCGTGCCCGAGCTGGCGGGAGGGTGTGTCTCGAGCCTGTAGCCTCCCCCCGCCCTCTACTTTGGCTTAGGGCTGAGGGGCCGGGAAAAAAAAAAAAAAAAAAAGGCGGGAAACGTGAGGCGATTTAAAAATAGGCAGTTAAAAAACACTAATAAAGCAGCTGAAAAACCATTTAAGTAATTATCACGGGAATAAAATGTTCGATTTCTGTGGTAATTTCCTGCCTCCAAAAATCTACATTTGCTACTTTCCCGCCCCTCCCCTCCCAATTCCCATGAATTAATTCACTTATCAAATTATCTTATCAATTATTGCTAGAATGAAAATATTTTTTATTTCTGTCATAATTCTATGTATTTCTATTCCCCACCTCCACCCCTGTATAAACATATAGTTATTTTCCCCTGAGGAAAACTATTAAAGCCTTCCCCTCAAACCAAATGCGGTAAATTTTAAAAAACATCCTGCATACAATATATACTCTTTCATGAAGTTTGAGAAATTTCAGCTAATTCAATGCAATTTCTTTTTTGTTTAGGGAAAGTCGGTGCCCTTATAAATCCAGACAGCAGGGTCTGAGCTCACCCCACCTTCAGAGGAATTTTCCTAGGGGTGAAGCAGGGTTTAGATCTGTTCTGTATCAACTGGATATAGGTTTATTTGGAGGTATCACACTTTAAAAAAATCTATTATCATTGATGTGTGGCAGGTTTTGGAGCGGGAGTGTACAGAATGGGGGTCAAAATGTGACCCATAGGGTCATATCATCCAGCCCAAGGGTTAACTACAGCCCATGGTGTTTGTTAAGTGAGGCCCAAGGTATAAATGCAGCCCAAGGCGTTCTGAAGTGCAGCCCAATGTTCACACCGAGCCAACGAAGTCATGAAATGCAGCCTACAGGCTCGTGGTGACCCACAGTGCAGCCAAAAGGCCAAACGTGACCCATGGTTTCATACAGTGTGGCCGAAGGGGCAAACACAACTTGTGTGATAACAAGCAGATGTTAGCATCCCTTCCCTGAAACTGCAGCATGAATCAAAGCACATACACTTTGGGGTGAAGTCAAAAAAGCAATGCCTTGAGCAGGAAGGCACAAATAAGAGCAAATGTTAGGATTATCAAGGGCATTTATTTTTTAATTGGTAATATTATGTATGTTTATGTTAATTTAGATGGCTTTGGGACTGATTCTCATTTACAGTAAGGCCTTTTTACACCACTTTAACAGTGAGAAGCTTCCTTAAAGTAGGAGCAAATCATACTGCATTTCATCCACTTTAAGGCACTACCAATCTGGTGTAACGAGGCCTTAGTGTAAATGAGAATCAGGTCTCTTTAATGGAAAATTAGGTGCAGCCCATGGATTGCTGGCATCCTGCCTCTTCAGTCCTCTGTGTCACAAAGTTTGGTCACCCCTACTTCAGAAGTTCTCATGATTTTAAGTGTGTGCAAAGGGAAATGGAGAGAGAATTCCTATTTATGTTCTTGGTGATTCATTTATTTATTTGTGAAATGCCTAGGGAGGAAAAAAGACAAAGTCCTGAAGCTGCTATTTGAGGTAAATAGCTGTTAGTATTATATACTTAGCAAAGTGATAATGCAAACCCCAGAAAAATTTAAATGATTAGGAAAAAGGTATATTCACTGGATGAAAATATATGGACTGTTTATAGACAGAAAACAGTATAGAAGGAACGTTGACTGTTGATAGTTTTTGCCCTATAAATAAATCATTATATACAGAATAAATAAGAGAAAATCACTGTTATTAATTATTATAATGAATTTGATTTTATATGCTTAACATTTACATTTCCCTCTTCCAGTCTTGATTAGCAGTTCTCCAGATAGGAGGGATCCACACAGAGGTTGTTGAGGGCTGCACAAAATTGCTAAGTGAAATCAATCTTGTCATGTTTTTGCTGAGCTCCTTGAGAAACATGAAATACGTTGAGAGCCAAAAATGGAAGTCAAAAGGGAGCTTTGAGTAAAGGGCTCTAAAATGTGGCCCATAATGTAAAACTTCTGTCACATGCTCAGTTTTTATTTAAATTGGCCTGATTCTGCTCCCAATGAAAACAATGGGAGTTTTACCATTGACTTTAATGGGAACAGTGTTGAGTGCTTTTGAAAATCCCACCCATCATGTTTAAGTGGCTGCTTCTGTACATAATATTTCTGCAGGCTCTGAATGAGATTTTCAAAAGCACTTAGTAGTGCTCTAAACTTCTATTAACTTCAGTGAAGCAGAGTTAGACCATTGCTGACTGCTTTCAAACAAATAAACAAAAAACACCCTCAGATTGTAACTCCATTTCTAAGGTATGAATCAGCAAAATGTATTGAACTTAGTCAGCCTTGAAAGAGTTTAGTGGTGAAGAGAGTTATATTTTTCTTTTACTAAAACAGGCCTTTAACTGTCTTTATGTACAAGGTAAGTCTTTCTATTGACCCGCACGTGCAGTTGTCTGTAAAAAAACACCCACTGACTTTAAATGTGGATTTCTATGCCTTTCAAAGGTGCCATTACATACATCTATGATGTTATTTAAATGAATATTTTTGTTGTTTTTACAAGTATCAAATTAATTTTCTCTCCCTTGTTGCTTAAGCAGTCTAAAATTGCATATAACACTGTAATTTTAAAAGTCATTAATTTGCTCACAAGCCATGTGAAAAGTTAAACTGTGGGTTTCTTCAGCTAGCATGAATTATTTCATAACTAATTTAAAGATGCCTGTTATAAAGTGTAATTCCCTTTCATGAACAATTGAAAAATGAATTGAAGCACTGTCCTGGGCACAGAGGAGAAAATACTATTCATTCAAACATGTTTGTAATGCTTTAATTAAATGGTCCATAATTTTTTGAGTTCATTCAATATACAAAAGTCTTCCATTGGGAGTGTGATAATTCATTATGTTATGTAAAATGGTTCAGTGAATACGTGTTAGAGAAATGTGGCTTGTTTACTTGATGTTTTCAAATGTAACCTGTCGACTGACCTAAGGTGCATCAGTACATTTTCAACCCTTCAATCAATGAGTATAATTCCCACTGTTTGTAACCGGTATATTGCATTGAGGGGAGAAAGGAGATCACTTGTGTTGTTACCACTGTTGCCAACACTTACAATTTTATTCCAAGTCTTGCAACATTTGGCGATTATCTGAAAGCCCCAGTTGCTGGAATCAAGAGATTGCATGAGAATCTTAGCTTTAATTTTAAAAAAGATGTTATTAGCCCTCATGGTTACAGAAAAAAACTTGAAAATGTGAAGCATGTCCCCCTTAAAGGCTCAGAAATCAGAAGGCAAATATAAGAACACAATGTTTATTATTTTTAAAAAAAAACATTCTCATAATTTTATAGCCAATCTTATGAGTTTTGGGGGGCTTGTCTCATGATTTCTGAAATCTTGAAGATGGCAATACTGTGCCACATTACAATATTTGCACATGCTGTGCTGTGATCTTTGTCATTATCAGGAATTAAGCTATACCTAAGTTTAAATACTGCAGGGAAAGTGATAACTTAATGCTTACTTACATTACTTTTATTCTTAATTTTTACTGCCGTGTACTAGAATACATACAAGTAGAGCACCTCAGATAGACAAGAAACATACAAATCCTTTGAATGGCCTCCTTAATTTTTAATGTTCTGTTACTTTACCCTTCCATGTTACTTTAACCATGTATTAGAAGGATATTGACTTATTTATAATAGCTCCTTAATATATTTTGTGGCATTTCATATACCTCCTACACTTTTATTTTTTCTCTTAATTATCTTTCAAACCTCCTGAGGCCCTCCCCGTCCCAATACTGGTCACTCCTATCCCCACCCCCCTCTCCACTTATAACCTCTAATCGGGATATTTTCTTCCCCCAGACACTGAATTAGAAAGCAAAAATAACTTCCCATACACACACAACACGTATACATTCTCTCTTTTTGTGATATATGAAAAAAAAGAATGGTTTTACTGGTTATACTGGAAAGAAAAGAAATATAGAACAGGAAACTATGAATATGGATTCTGGAGTATATTGATGTCATTTTGTTTCATTTAAAGTAAAATTGTACCTTCCTACCCATGTGGTAAGACTTTCATATTCCATTACTCTATCACTCATGAGTTATTTCATTTTATCTCCCTCATGGGTTTAATTTCCTTCCCTATATGCCTTCTGCGTTTTCTCTGAAGGAAAAATTTATGGGACTAGTAGAAGGATGACATCCACTGTAAGTACCAGCTTCACCTTGATTCCCAACCAGAAATACAGGCGCAGTAGCCGTCGCTCCAAACCATTCTGCAACACTGTGGACACAGATTCCGAGTCACTATCAACTCTCGGGAATTTCAAAGCACTGCCATTGGAGATCTTTCAAATGGTCTTGAAATATCTCTCAGGTGAGGAACTGAGAGAAATGATGTTACTGTCCATAAATGAAAATGATCACATGCAAAAATCCCATTTAGTAAAATGCCAAGTTTGAGGCCTATGGGCCTTGCTCAATAATGTTTCACCTTACTACAAATTGAAGGGATTTTCACTAGGTTTGTTCATTTTCAGCTTGGGTTCCTGAAGAGCCTCATCACCAAAAAAAAAGGAATGATAGTACTCAGGGAGCCCTTTGAAGTATTCTTCTGCCCACCATATATAAAGATCACAATTTAACAGATATATGCAAAATCCTGACTGACCATAATTTGTTGGTAAAGGAATCTACAGTAATGACATTTGTCTCTTTCTTGTTTCTGAAGTCTCTTGGCCTGCTTGTTCTGAGATACATAGTAAAGTTATTGACTACTAAGCAGTAGTGTTTTTGCAATAAAGGTTTACAGGTATACTGGGTTTTGCTTTTTCAGTGAAGGATATCAGCATGCTAAGCATGGTGTCGAAAGCCATCAGCAACCGCCTTATTAATTACATCTCAACCTCATCAGGAAACAGAAGGCTTTTACTGCAAGATTTTCATAACCTTGAGATATCTGGCATGAGAGAAGGATCCTGTGTATTAGAACACTACAGATCTCTAGGTGACCTTTTATAATAAGAATGGTAACAATTAGAGAACTAAAATAGAATAAAGGTATTCTACTGTGATATTTAGTGATTCATAGCAGTTTAAAATGGTGAAAATGTTTTCTGAAGTATATAGGTGTTTGTGACCCTCATTGAGGCTGAAATTCATCCCTGTGCAAAGGACTAACAACAAGGCACATACGCACTTAAGTCTCAATTAAGCTTTATGTATTGGGTGTATTTCATCATGAAAGAATTCTTTCAACATCTCTTAATATACTTTTAATAATAATAATACATATATAAGTATAGACAAAAATAGCATGTTTTGCTTCTTCCTTATTTAATTTTTAAAGAATATAAAAGGGCAAGGTGAGTGTGTATCTCATGGGAATGATGATGAAATACAAAGAGAGTATTTCCCCTCTATAACAATGCTCAAATCCCACCTAATTCTGGAATGATCAAGAATCATTACCGTCAAAGGCCGGACAGTCTATGTGAAGTGAATTGGCAATCTAATTCCAGTTCCTAGGTGGGAAATAAACTTATCACAAAAAGCACCATGACAACTGCCACTGATTAACATTCTCCTTGGCAGCCTTATATCAGAGCTCAAAGACTGAAGTCGGCATGATGAGTAAACTTTCCTTTCACCCTTAGGTCAGGGCTGAGATACAATGCGAGAATCATGCTGTTGCTGCCCAGGCTGTACTCTTTCTTTCACCTGCGCAACTATATCCGGGCACCGCAAAAAATAAATATAGGCCAAAATACTGTGACTAGTGAGTAGCACTGCATATTAAAAATCATTATTTTCTTTTTAACTTTTGCACTAACTTACTACTGAATCTTGGCAGCCAAATTCCCCTTAATCTCCCTCCCCTTCAGTCAAAAGCAATGCAGTCTTTCTTCTCTTATGCCACTTGGACTGTATCATTTCTCTCCCTCCCCCCCCGTTCACTGTGAACCTTTCTCTGAAAGAGAAACAAATGAAATCGCAATTTGAACAATTATTGATATAAGCCTTCTTAACTGATAAGGTCTCATAATTGAATTGATCCGGACAGCAAAACAAAATTATGTCAAGGTTATATTCAGGAGCTAACTTTAAATCAAGAGATTCCCAACTTAAAGCAACAATGTCAAAGTTAATTAGGCCAAACATGAAGTCCCTTCAAATGTACATGGATTGTTTACAATATCTTATTGATAACTTCAGTGTTTATTTGTTTTAGTTTTAAAATAAAATCTGATTAAATATTTTGCCAAAAAATAGTCAGCAGTTTTGTACATTGTAATAACAAACGTATTAGAAAAGGCAACTGTTGTTTAACTACTGCTGTATGAACTCATCATTATAATAAGCACAGTCATTAAAACACAACATACTTAGATATTTGCACTGATTTTCATATTTTATCATCTACTAAATGTAAGGGCTCAATCCTGCTCCCATTAAAGTCAATGGCAAAATTCACATGTACTTCAATAGGAGCAAGACTGGGCTTTAAGGATAAAATTTGCTTCTGTGTAGAGCGCCAGCACAAGGCTTATACACTGCATTAATCTCATTTAAACCCACAAAGTGAAATCCTGGCTATGTTAAAGTCCGTGGCAAAAACTCCCATTGGCTTCAATGGGACCAGGATTTTTCACCCTCCAGGCTTGAACTGGACTTGAGTAATACATGATTTTTGTGCTGCCCCTCTGCACAGTGTGAATTTCACCATATGAAAGCAGGCCCAAACCTTTGCACTGGTAATAAAAAAGTTATCCCCAGGTTGACAACTGTACTCGTGTTTGCAGATATATTGTGTCAGACATTCATCTACTCTTTAGGGGTCTGATCACAAACGTATTGAAGTCAATGGATAGTTGATTCTTTGGAGTTTTGGATCAGATACCAGACTGATAAAGAAAATTATGTCTGCCATTTAAGAATGTTAACAACATACTTCCAGATTGGGATAATAGTCCATTCAAAATCACAGGAAGTGTATAAAACACTTTTTGACATCAGAGAAATCACATGTTCCCCAGGAGATGGGCAACTTAGAAAACATTTGAGTACCCTCCTGTAGATTTCTTGCATTATTAACAAACAAGATATATGTGTTGGTCTACCAGATGTTTTTGAGGAGAGAGATTTTTAACCCATTTGCTTTCCATTGGCTTAGAAAAATTGTTGCTTAAAAACCAGCTGTTCTGCACTATAATATATTCTAGCCCTTTGTATCCTAAGCTCTTCTAGCTTTGAATCTCATGTAGGGGGAAAAAAAAAAATTCTACCACCTAACTATGTTTTACATTAACACAGTTCAGAATAGCTTTTCTGTTTGACAATGTGGTTGGCTTAAAAGATTTTGGACGCTCAGCTTTCGATGATGTAAATAGAAAACCAGTGCATCTTCAAATGTAACTTATTGTGCATCTCTTAACTGAAATATTTTTAACAGCTGTAATTCAAAAACCAATATAATAATTTTTCAGGGCTCCAGCTGTGACTCACATGGAATTTAAAGCAACTTAGTAAACAAATTATGTCATGAGAGCCTTTCACACTCCCCATAAGGCTTTCTGACATAAAAGGCATTTCTACTACAGAGGCTAGCATACCCTTTTACAATGCATAGCTCACCATAGGTGCTGGAACTAAGGGTGTGGGGGTGCTGCAGCACCTTCTGGCTTGAAGTGGTTTCTATTATATACAGGGCTTATAGTTTTTGGCTCAAAGGCTCTCAGAACCACCACCCCCCGCCCACTATAAAAGTTGTTCCAGCACCCCTGCAGCTCACTGTAATGTACCACCTTCTTTTCTTGCAGAAATAGTATGGTATTGTATTGCTTGTGCAGTGTATGCTTCAACTAGTCCAATTATTTTCGTCATTTGAATGATTATGTATGTATGTGTTTCTATTCACAGGTTTGTTGCTTAAAAGGTGCACACTACTGCTGCCCACAAAAGAGAGGCTAAAGTACATACACAAGATACTCTCAGAAGTAAGCTCATAATCATTGCTCTGTACTGAATACTTCTAGAATCTTGTTTTGAACTATCACTTGCACCTATATTAATGTTTCAATAAAACAATGTTAATGTAATGATTTAAATTAATTCATTTATTTATTGACACATCGGTAATGCTCATCAGTGTAATATCATGAATTTACTAACTTGGAATCAGTCTGTTGTTGGTTAAAAATATTCCTTGGCTATTTAGGCTGATATTTCAAATCTTTAGTACCTGAAATTAGGTCCCTAAGTCCATATTTAGGCATTTAAACAAGTGATCTGATTTTTTCAGAGATGCTGATCCCCCTAAAGCTTTAGACTGTAGTCCGTGTGAGCTGTGGGTGTTCAGAACTATGTCTAACTTTAGGCACCCACTGTTTGAAAAATACAGCTTAGGTGTAGGATTTTCAAAAATATCTAAAGGAGTTAGTTGCCCAACTCCTATTGAAAGTCAGTGAGTTAGGTGCCTAATTCCTTCTCATGATTTTAAAACCCCACTCTTACTGAGTATAATCTTCTATATAAGTATGATTTTTATGTTTAATTTTTAAAACAGGTCACCCAGTGCAAATAATATTTGCCACTTTGTAATAGAATGAGCATAGGTTGAAATTCAGCCCCGTGAAGAGATCCGATAGAAGGTCTATATTCCACTTAAATTCTGCTTAGAGGGAAAAGTAGTGCATAATGCCTCGGGCAGGTTCTCTGCACAGTGTAAATTTTAACCATAATTAATTCAAAACATTGTCACCAAACTATATTAGTTTCTGGAGGAGCAAATTATTATGCATAGCAACAGACATTATTAATAAAATATCACATCTGTCTGAAGACTCTAAGGTGGTCTGAGTGAAAGTTCCCAGAGGACCAATGGCCACATCATAAAAAACATCCCTAATTGGCAACTTTGTTGGGTGTCTCAGCGGAGATGCAAGGGGTTGAGTGAGAATAGTGTAGAGAAAGCCCCTTGGGTCAGTGTTGTGGTAGATTAGCCGCGTGGGAAAGCTTCAAGCACAGAAGTGAGTTTATTGCCAATTAGGCTACATTGATTAAATGAGGCAACAATGTTTTGTCTTTGCAGGTTTCCTGTTTTAAACTCAGTGGTTGCCCAAGCCCGTTGCATTGCTTGGGATTACAATGCTATGGAGTGTTTTTACAGGTATAGTGTATTTTTCAGAGAAGAAGGCAGGTATCATTAATCTAAAAGAAACCAAAGTTTGCCTTTTTAAAAATCTATCAATGCTGAAATACTCAGTCTTTTAAAAAGAGTGCAAAGAAACATAATCATCATCCAACTTAGTTATACTTTGAGAAGCAGTGAGCTGAAACTGCTTTGCAAGACATTTCAAAGTTTAACATGGCTTTCAGGTCCTAAACAATGCATTTATTCAGTACCACAGTTCTTTCTGGCTCTTAAAATGGTTAACTTAACTCTAAAAAAATTTATCAGTCTGGATCTTATTATTAGCCTGTCTGGATTTTAATTTAAATCAGCAGTTTATTACCAAAGAAGATTACATAGGGGCCATTTCGCTACATTACTTCAAACATCGAATTCACAACACCCTAAACAGGGATTCTCTGATTTAAAGGCAACTGGCCCAAGGTCTGTAATTAACTGGAGGACTTGTTCTAGCATTTGGGATGCAAAGAAAGCAATGACAAATCTGTTAGTTCAGCAATCAACACTGTATTTACTATAATGACTTCCAAGATTGCAAACATGCTGTAAGGGACTGAGGATAGGACTTCCTTCCCCAATTAGTGTTAAAGTATTTCATTATCAGATGGATAGGATCAACATTATGGGTTGCTGTAGTTGAGAGCTGCTTTGTCTAATCACCTGAAAAAAGCTTGTATTCTTTGTTGAAGCACAAATATTTTCTGAACATTTTAAAGGAAGCTAAATTGTGTTTTAGAAGAACTTACATGTTCAGACACTCTCTGGAAATATACCATATTGAAGTAGCTTAGTAATAACAAAGATATTCAGAAATGTGTGGCTGTCTGTTTTATTCCCTGCCACGGCTAACTATTATAGATAATTATTTGCACCAGGATATTTATGCTCTTAGCAACTGTCTCCTGCTTATTCACATCCAAGGTTCACAAATTATCTCTTTGGCCAAAAGGTGCAGCCCCAAATGCAGTTCAGAATTGTGAGCTACACGAGGACCCAAAAACCCCTTTGGTATAAGTTAGAGCAGCCCAAAGGGCAACTGAAGCTGATGGTGGCTTTCCCACAGCCCCAAAGGCCTGCTGTGAAAGCTTTGCACTCTAGGCACCCCCCTTCTGCTCATTTCCTGACACCATCGGGGATGGGGGCTCTATGGGTTTGTGTGTGGTGTGTAGGGCTGCTTATGTCAGACTTATGCTGACCTTGCAATGAGGGAATTCCTCAGGGGCCATTTCACCCTCTTTATGTCACTGGAGTTCCATGAAGGGGCAGCAGCAGGGGCAGAACCTTCCTCCTCCTCTTGTGGAATTGTCAAGATTTGCTGCTCTGAGAATGTCTATGATATAATGACGACTGACATCCGTTACATCTGTAGAAATCTAGAGAAAGTCCATTGATCTGTGAGATTAGTGTCTAGCCCAGTGTTTCTAAACTGCTGTCATCTGTTTTGTTTTTGGGGTTTTTTTGGACCACTATGTTACTGCCCAGAGTGTCATAAAGCCGTGTCTGAGGGCCTTACAAAACAAAGGAGCTCCTATGTACATCTTTGCTTTTCCTTTTAGACTTAGCAAATTCCTGTCACACACACTTTTTGCATACATGATTATTTTCTGGTTTCAATGTCACATAGATATGGCCCTAGGTTTTTTTTTAATAATAATATTTTGCACTTTGCAAGAAGTTCATTTTGAAAGATAAGGATGAAGATGAAAATAATACAAAACAGTTGTTCAGATGCACCAGTCTCCACTATGCAAATGTGTCCTCTCCATAAATACAGAAAAATTGATTGTACATATATGACTATCATAACAAGCATTGTGATTTAATTCTATTTATCTGTCTTTCATTTGGTGTCATCAGACCTTGACAGCAGGCTGGGATGAGCTAGAATGCCATCGTGTTTTTAACTTCCTCTGTGAGCTGAGCAATCTACCCCGAAAAGTACAGACAGTTGTGAGCAGCAAACCAGGTGAATACCTGGAACAAAAAAGTCCTGGAAAATACAAATGATAATAAAAGAGGCTGTCATGGCAGCTGTATCATCCTTTTGCTGTGAGTTCCAGAAATGGATTCAGATTATTACAGAGGAGATATACCCCAGACTCAAGGATGGTTTGTGCCACATGATCCCTGCAGTACCTGATCCTTTCTTGATCCATATGTATGATGCTTTAGCTGCGGAAATGCCAGAAAATGAGTGCTCTCAAGCTGGTAGCATGCTTACATATAGCTGAAGGAAATCAGCACTATTAACTGAATTTAGTTGTTTTCTGATGAAAACAAGCAATTGACTTTTATCTTTGACATGTTCTGTGTGGTGAAGTGTATCTCTTTGAGAGGCAATTGATTTTGTTGGATCTTATAATTTCATTATCAAATGTATGTATAATTTACATGCAGTGGGCCTAATTCTCCACTGCATTATACCAACACCAGTACAATCAATGGAGTCTCACAAGCATAAAACTGATGTGTTGCAGTAGAAAATCAGGACCAATATTTTATACATCTCCTGAAGCATCGCTCTAAAACCAAATGTAGCCCCTCCAGATATCCTCCGGCACAGTACTCAGTATTTCACTGGAAATGTTCACACGTGGCCTCCTGCATAAGTGGTAGTAGAAGGCAAGCATGCAGTAAACTGCTTCTATTTACTCCTTTGGCACCATATAATAGAATCACAGGCAGAAAGAAGCACAGCAAAAGTCAAAAATAGCAGCGTGCTCCTGAAACAGAGCATGAGAAGTGGCAGAAAAAACATTGGGCAGGCAGGTAGAATCAGTGGTTTGAAGCAGAGCAGTGTGTCTACTAGACTAGAGCAGTCATGATCATTCTAGCTCAGAATTTCAGGACCTTGTGATCTCAGTTACTCCAGTTTGACACTAACTCAGTGGGAATTATGCATCTAGAATATTTTAAAAATCCCACTAGGCACCTATCTACATCTGTAAGAGCCTAAACACCTTTAAAAATCTAGCCCTGTGTGCCCCTATAGCCTAAAAACCTTTCTCCTTCTCTCTCCCCATCTTTATAAACATGTTGAGATCACCAAAGTGCAATGCCTGATGGATTTATAATATACAAATTCTCTTGTCCTAGGAAGTGCCCGAAAGCTGGAATTACGAATAAGGTTATTCTGTCGCAGTGTCCTGCTAAATCACTGGATTCATCGAAGTGATTCTGCATTTTGGCTCACTCGTATCTTAAAACCATGGCCAATGGTTAATCAAGCCCGGTTGTTGTACATCATTTTTGGGCCAGTCTCCTCTCTAAATGGTGAGTAAATTTAACATGCTAGACCAGAATTTCTCCCTTAGAAAACAGGCTGTCTCACAACCTGTGTAAATAAATGGGTGTTCAGAGGACCAATGTAAGTGTTGTATGGGATGGATTCCCCCTCAGTCAAGAGGTAGGGCTATATATTTGGGATGTCTGTGTCGACACTACTATAGACCATAAGTCATAGTAGGAGCAACAAACTCTTTGCCCATCGTTGTGAGCTTTTGGGCCAAAGCATACACACAAGTTGTGAACCCATTATTCCTTCCTCTGGCCCACCCCACAACAGCTCTTCTGTGTTCCTATGGAGAGAGTGGCCATGGAACTTTTCAGAAGTGTGCACAGAACTGTGGGGTGTGCTGTGTAGTTTCTCTGCTTTCTAACTCCATGTATGGCAGAAATGCAGTGGTACACTTTGTTATGGGCCTTCTCACAGGCCAGGAAGATTTCACGCAGGGGGAAAAGCACCTGTGTTTATTGCATTCACTTTAGAAGGGAACTTTTACCTCTATGCAGACTCATCATTCCTAATAAACTTACTCTTTTTCAAGATTTGACCACACCCAGTTCATATTAATTTTGGCAGAACATAAGCTTCCAGGTAATTACTTGGACGCACTACTGAGAATGCTTAACAATGGTGCTGATTACTCCTAATTTACACCAGTATGAGAGGGGAATCCAGCCAATTAACCTCAGTGATGTCACACAGAACATCTTAGCCATTTTCCAATACTTCTTTGTTTTGCTCCAGCTGTAGCTACGTTATGGTACTCTGACTTTACTTACCAGTGTATGGCCATGCACTCCTGTGATGTTACCTACAGGTCTGATTTTTCACAAGTTCTGAGCGCACACAAATCCTACTGAAATCAAAGGGAGCAGCACCACCTCTGGAAACCAGGCCCTTTATAAATAATGAAGTATAACGTTTAGAACAATTGACCCCTTACCTGTTTAACATGGAGCTTTTTAAAATTATTGTTTATATTACAGTTCAAATGAAGAAATTACAGAGAGTGTTTTCCCTCTCTCTTTGCCTACACTTGTGGTGTGAAGGTAGCCTTAGCACTGAACCACAAGCATGTGTATTGCCCTCTGAAATCACATTTTCTTTTTCTCACTTAAATATTTATTCTGTGTTTCCTTAAAGCACCCAGTGATTCTGATTCACGTTGCAGTCTACACTGTCCCTTCTGCCACAAGTGAGATGAAATAAAAAGCACTTGTACAAATAGGGACTTATGCTTTTGCCTGAATCACCTTTTCTTTTTCCAAGCCATGCTTTGAAGCCCCAGTATAGGTCTTCCTTGTTTAGCAAACTACATTGTCACTTAGTAGTCATTGTGATTAATGTTACCCAGGACATGTGGTTTGGCAGAAAATGACAGAAGGACCAACAGATGAGACCAGTTTAAAGGGTCTAGCTGATGCTATTAAACTACTGTATGATACAGAAGCTAAAGAGTGGACAGCCGATGATGTTATCAGTCTTGTGGATGAATTGTCAGGTATATTTTTGCCTTTATCATAGACTCCTAGGATTATATGATCATGTCCTCCCAGACTAAAGAGATATGTGTCAGATAGTAAAAAAAACTGAAGCACATTGGGAATCTGAGTACTCCCTAATCCCTTTCAGTAGCTGTACTATACTGGAAGGTCAATAAAACTGGAGGCTATACAGTAGTCAGAGATGGAAGAGACCAACGCTGCTTGTAAACCAAAGCCTTTTTTTCCCAAAAGTTAAACGTTTTAAGTAATAATATATGAAAAACTTCAAAAATTAGTGTTCTGTTATCATGTTCAAGGGACGCTGTCACACAGTTTTGAAAAAAACCTAAATTTTGGACCTAAACAAAGTTTTACAAAACTTAATATTAATAGATATGTTTTCATGATATTTGTAAAATGTTAAGAAAAATCCATTTTTGTTTGACTTTAACCATTTTTCCTATACTGTTTGTACCCTGGGCATTCTTATTCTTGGGGTTGAGAACCAGAAAGTGATGTTAAGTAGGAATGAGGAAAACTGTCTAATGTATTTCCATTATCCAAGCTGTCAAATACAAAAAAGATAAATAGGAAAAAGTACATTTAGATTTTTTTCAAATCTAATGCATGGTGGTTATTAATAATCCTGATAAAGACAACTTTTGTTATCCCCAGAACTGATCCCATCCCACTGACTTTAATGTTAATGGTAGTTGGATATTACCTGCTTGGTGTGCCATTTATTGACAACTTTTTGGAAGAGAGGTTCCACTTGTAATGAACTTGCTGGCTCTGAGTCTGCAGCCTGGATAGCTCAGGGAGAGGTACCATGCAGTCCCACGAGCCCCCAGTGCTCCCTGTGGAAAGCTCCAGCTGCAGGCTTTCAGGGCTGTAGCCAGGGAAGGAAAGCACTGGGATGTGCTGAGCCTGGGCCACCAACACCAGGACAGGACACAACCTGGAAGGTGCAGAGAGAGGTACTGTGCAGCCCCACAGACCTCGAGTGCCCTCTCTCCCATGGAAATTGTTGGCTGCAGGGACTCTGATTGGGGCTTCCCATTGGGCAATGATGCTGGCATCACAGCCCATTACCTCCTGTGTGGGCAGCAGGTTCTCGACCCTGGGGCTGCCCTATGCTATTGTCTCAGGCAACGGCCATCTGCTTATTACTGGGAACTTTTGGATAATGGAAGCTTTATGCCCGGAACCAATAAGTTGCTAATAACTGGTATCCTCTGTAGTTTCATTTTTAATAGTCTAAGCCTTTATTAGAAATACAGGTGAGGACAAATTTGGTGTTTTTTTTTTTAAAAAAAAAATTTAAATCTCTTTAAATACCAAGTATGGTGGCTTTTACTGGGAAGGACGCGGGTCTCTGGAAAGGAATCCATTCCAAAGAATCCATAATTTGGTGGTGGTATATTTTAAGTTTGGTTTGAGTTTGGAGAGATTGTATTATACATTCTATTATCATCAGCCTTAATACAAACAATCCCTATTGGCACCATAGTAACTCCATAGCTCCCAACTGTGCTGCAGGTGTGTTTGAATGGGCTTTCCTCTCAGACATTTTGGATGGCTGTCAAATGCAAAAAGAACAAGAGTACTTGTGGCACCTTAGTACTCCTGTTCTTTTTGTGGATACAGACTAACACGGCTGCTACTCTGAAACCTGTCAAATGCAGTGATTCATAAATTCAAATACTTCCAGAATTTTGTTCAGATCGTTTTATTTTAGTTTAATTGTAACCTACATTTTATAACCTTATATTTAACTAAATTCTATTCAGTCTGTTGAATCATAGGTAATGAAAATCCTTTGTATTTTACTATAAAAGTGGTTCCCCGGGAGTGGCTCATGGAGAATAATGCTCGCCTCCTCATCCTGAGTGGGAACAACATCTGCTTCACCTTCATGGCTAGTAAAGCTGTGAATGGGCGGGCTGTTGAGCTGGCCAAGCTAGTGGTCTTTCTGGCTTTGGTGAGTAGCACTGAATAGAATGTTTCCTGGCATTTTGCCACTAGGTCTGCAACTCTGCTTTCCCAGCCCTGGGGCCTGATTCTCCTTCCACTTACACTAGTGCAGCAGTTCTCAAACTGTGGGTCAGGACCCCAAAGTGGATCGCAACCCTCTTTTAATGGGGTCGCCAGGGCTGGCTTAGACTTGCTGGGGCCAAAGCCCAAGTCCTGGGTGGCAGGGCTCAGATTACAGGCCCCACTCCCTGGGGCTGAAGCCCTTGAGCTTCGGCTTTGCTCCCTCCCACCCGGGTAGTGGGGCTTGGGTAGGTTCAGGCTTTGGTCCCCCATCATAATTTTTGTTGTCAGAAGTGGGTGATAGTGCAATGAAGTTTGAGAACCCCTGCACTAGTGTAAAGCAAGAGTAACTACATTGAAATCAATGGGCCTGGTTCTCTTTTGCCCTAAGGGCCTCCCCCCCACCCCCTCATACGCTACTTGAAGGTAGCAGCTCTGTTCCTAGGAAAAAATTATTCCAGCATAAGATGGGAATGGAGTTCTCCCACCTTCATAGCACTGATAGAACAGCTCTGCAACAGCACCCTCTCACATAGGCCTTGGAATAGATTCCAGAGTAGGACTGAAATTGACTGTATTATGGGATAGTGCCTTAATTGTCTACTTATGAATTTTAATACTTTAACTTTTTTTTTTAACCTTGGCACCATCATGGACATGTATTATAATATTTCTTGTATTTTCTAGGTCTGTGAGAAGGACCTGTACTGCATGGATTGGGCAGTAAAAATGATGCAGAAAGTCTGCAAGGTTTTCAGCACTCCAGGTGAAAGGAATAACTTCCTGCAGAGTGTGGAGAATGCATTTGCTCACATGATCATGGACATGCTACAGTCAGTAATGTCTGGTGAGTATCTATGCCTGTCTGCAACAGGTGAGCCCTTTCAATGGGACATGCCCACTAGCCAAGATTCCACCAGAACAGGGGATGGGAACTCCTGTATCATCACAACTCCAGCCAGGCCCCCTTCTTAGCCAGCCAGAGCTACCCTGAAATGGGGTTCATTGGAAAAGATGGGATATTCTTTTTATAATTATAATGCCCTGTTGACTGATTGTTTTGTCATGTGGATTGGGTTATTTTCAGCTGGTTTTGTTAAGGTGTGTGTGTGTGTGTGTGTGTGTGTGTGTGTGTGTGTTGAGATTATGCTAGACCACTTAGTGGTACAGCATTAGGAGAGAGACTTTTTATAGGAAGAAATAAATATGCAAGTGTTCAGTGATAATATATTCAATCATAGGTGCTCCAAATATGTAACTATATCCAGCGGGTGGGAGTGAGATCTATATACTTACACTAAGAGACTCCTAGTGGTTTAGATAGGGTGACCAGATGTCCTGATTTTATATGGACAGTCCCGATATTTGGGGCTTTTTCTTATGTAGCCTCCTATTACCCCCCACCCCATTTCCCGATTTTTCACACTTGCTATATAGTCATCCTAGGTTTAGATGATGAAACTGATTTCATTTTTTTTAAACACATAAATGACAAAAGATTTATCTCCCTTATTTGATACGTTTAAATCAGAGGTGCCCAAACTTTGCCCAAAGGATGCACACACTTTTATCTTGTCAGATGATGAGAAGCACCTAATTTGCATAAATTATGACTAATTGCAGATACCCTTTCCTTCTGCAAGATACAGGTTTGAGGACACTATGGTCCTGATTCTCAGTTGCCCTGCCCCTCGTCCAGGGATGGTAGTACTTTACACTCATTTTGCACTGTTCTGACAGTAGCATTTTACACCCAGCTCTGCACTCACTCCACATGGGTGTAAAGCAGGCATTCTCAACCTTTTTCTTTCTGAGGCCCCCACAACATGCAATAAAAACCTCACTGCGTATCTGTGCCACAACAACTATTTTCTGTATATAAAAGCCAGGGCTGGCGTTGACGGGTAGCAAGCAAGGCGATTGCCCAGGGCCCTACGCCACAGGGCACTCCACAAAACTAAGTTGCTCAGGCTTCTGCTTCAGCTCTGCGTGGTGGGGCTCAGAGCCCCAGACTTCAGCCCTGCTCAGCAGGGCTTAGGCTTTCTGCCCTAGGCCCCAGAGAGTCTACCACTGGTCCTGTTTGGTGGACGCCCTGAAACCTGCTCACAGCCACCCAGGGGGTCCCGGACCCCTAGTTGAGAATCACTGGAAGGATGACACAAAGCATAGGGCAACAAGGACTCAGACTCTAGTAGTCCCCATGTGCAGTGTTCCTTCTTAATCCCAGTAGAAAACTACTTGGAACAAGCTGGAGCATTGCATCTTGGGACCTGGAGTCCTTTTGGTCTGTCCTTCCATTCAAAATCGGAGCGCCTGCAGGCCATATTATTAAACTCATTGGGCTGCATTTCCTCCGTAGTCAAAACTTTGTCACCCCGATATAAACTCAAGACTCTTTATAACTGCAAGCAATAAAGATGAATGGGTTGCTCATTTAGGACAGATTTCTATCTTAAAGCAAGATTGTTCTTCTTCAACCCTGGACAAGCTGGTTATGAGAGTCTGCAATGTTCTTTCACAGCTGTGCCCCCATCAGCCATATCTGATGTCTAATAAATCTAAATGGAAGTTGCTAACTTGGTGTCGTGCTTCCCAGGGGTACCCAGAGCTGTGAGGCATCTAGCTACCACCAGCCCTTAGCTTAAGGACATCTTGTCTGTGCCTACCATGGGTCAGCTGCTTGACTCCACCAGCCACGGGCAGCACAACTAAGTACTCGCCTTTCAGCCTAAGCAGGCTCTGGTGCCCGTCTACAGATTGGCAATAGGCATGCCCCAACCCCTGAGCCCTCCGATCATCTTCCTGGAGTGTCGAGCCCCTGTTTCACCGGACACTCAGTATTCATACATTCACTGCTCCCAAAGAAGCAGCACACTCCAACTTATCCGTTTCACCTCAGATCGCTGCTCCATTTGACACACAGCACTTAGATATGTTCATAGTGAAAACAAGCAGAAGTTTATTTAACAAAGAAAAGAGATTCAAATGATAGCAAGTAGAAGTATTGGACACAAATATTTACATATATAATGATGACACAAATTTTAGAACAACATAGGGTTGTTTAACAAAATACTCTCATGGCTGATAAAGTATGGCTCTTCAATGCTTTCTAGCCATGCAGGCTGTGATCCCTTTTTCATAAAACAAGACACATTGCCAGCTTGCCCCCGAGGTAAAGGATCAAGTGTGTTTGTTTTGACTCCCCAGATATACAAGTCCCTTCCTTTGTCTTCATTCATAAATGGGATGCCCCCTGATAGTTGTTTTTTCCTGTATACTCCTTTTTTGCAGATTTTCTGATCTCTTGTCAATTTTGCAATCTTGATTAGCCAGTGGCTCAGTATGCAAACAGACTTACATTGAGAGAGACACAATGACCAGACACAAATAAGCATCTGCTACCACCTACCTGAAAACAACCTGTCTGAGGCATGTCACCTCCTGGTGACCTGCCTTTAACTCCAAGGCTTTAAGAACATAATTTTCAGTATAGATACGTAACTTCTCAAATATTGTCAGTGTATGCATTTCACAACGATTATGATGACCAGTGAGCTACTAGCTTTCAGTAGTGACCTTGCATGCCATGCTTTGGTGAATTATTGTGTGCATCTGACACAGGGTATCTCTGTTAAACTCTATCCATCCCCTGCTCCCTGCCAGGTGGCATCAAGAGGTACCTGGGTCATAATTGGCCTCTACTAAGATACTGACTAAGTAGTTTCTGAGATCTTCTCCCTACAAATGAGCCCTTTGTTTTCATTCACTATTTTTAATGTTTCCCTTCTGGTGCTTAGGAGATCGTGATGAAGAAGACAGCAGCTTTTTGAATTTGTTCCACCTTGTGAATGCACAAGCTAACTTCCATAAGGAAATTCTGTATCTGACCATGAGAAGCACCTCTACCTAAATACTCAGAATCTCAGGCTTTTAGATAATACTACAGTGATTCAGATAGGTGGCCTTTTCCACCCTTTATTTTCTCACATATACAAAATAGTGTCCACCTACCTTTTTAAATTCACTCTCCAGCAGCTGCTTGCAAAGTTTTAGCGGCTACTGAGCACATTGTCAAAAATAGAAAATATAATAACCAGTTAAATCTGGAAGTATAACCTTTGCAGAAGCAGCAGGAGGCTGACTGGAGATGCTAGTGAAATACAAAGCAGAAGAATTACTTAAACCTATGAAGACATACTGAGGCATCTTTAAGAAACTACAGCACAGTCTGTGCAATAAACTTGTCTAAGCCTGTATGTCAGGATGTGCTGAGGAGCCTATCTGTGGCATTCCATGGTTTGGCTGTTATGGGCAGGAATACACACTGCTTTCTTCTCCCACTGTGTATATTTGGATACAAAATAAAAATGACACGGTGTTAATATTTGATGTATATCCACAAATTAAAGAATGTTATCTTAGTTCAGAACAGAAAATATTTTGCTCTTTTAAATTTGTTTTTCTCTTTGGAATCCATTAAGACAAAACCAATATAATGACAAAGGCATGGCCAGGTTTCTCCAGTTCAGCTTACACCTGGGTATCTATAATTCACTCTCACATTCTTAGCTTCAGAACTAGATATCTTGCACGGATTGTGCATTAAGTTTCAGCACAGAAGGAGACAGTCTCTGGAAAGAGTCCTAGTTTTTTAAGGAAGGCAAAAATTAGTTTTTTACAGCACATGCCTTTCAGCCATAAAGCAGAAGTAACTTCAGAATGTACCTTTGTGCTAAATATAATAACTGGACAGTTTAAAAAAAAATTACATGTCTCTGGAACGCTGCAAAGTTGAAGGACATTTAATGCATGTAGACATTCTAAGATCACTGTTTTTTATTAAAATACACAGATATGTATCCTATTTACAAAAAGTTTTTATATTTATGGTACATAGCTTTAAAAATTGAAAATATTTAATATGTGCTAAACAGTATATTTCATTTTGGGTTATTTACATGATGGTTATTTTCCTCATATTATTAAAATGCCTTTTTCCCCCATCTGAAATATTTCCAAATTATTTAAATATGTGCCAAATTTTGCCATTTGAGACAGCTGTTCATCTCCAAGAGGCAGATCCTCAGCTGGCATAAATTGTGGGAGCTGACAATTAACACCAGCTGAAAATCTGCACCCAATTGATTTCAATGGAAATGAGCTGATAACTCCTGATGCTTTCTATTTAAAAAGATCCTTTTTTTTTTTTTTTTTTGAAACATATCCAAGGATAGAATTTGGCTGCATGTATGGGTGGGAGTGGAAGGTAAATTTTTTGCTAACATTCAGCTAGAAACTTAACTGTGCACCAACAGATGTCAGAGATGAAACCGTTAATTTAAAAACAAAATATGAAACATACTGGTATGTTAATATTGTTTTTAAAATCCATGTTCTGGATTTTAAACAATATTTTAAAACACATTTTTGTTCTATCTGTCTCTCACTTTTATGTGTAATTATTATTGACCTATTTTAAAATAAAATATAGAATAATGGGAAGGATCTGTAAAGTCATTGTGAAACTTTGTTCTGTAGTATAGTGAAAAAGATTCAATTATAAATGAGACAACACAAACATATTGTAGGTCTTACACCAGTATATGCCAATTCTATGACCCATGACTGAACCAGACCCATGAGTGAAGACACAACAGCAATAAATTGCAGCAACTCACAAAGAATGTCGTAAGAGTGCAGCTATGAAAGAAAGTGGGGCCCTTCGATTTAATAGCAACATATGATAAGAAATACTGACTTTATCAATATTAGTCCTTTCTCTTAGCAAATCTTCAAGGAATTTAAGTTTATGGGTGTGCCAGCTTGAAATTTACAGTGGTCCCTGTATTATAATGATTGGTGGTTGTTTTTTAATAGATACAATAGCTCAGTGAGTGTTTGGCATTAGTTTCAATTTCTTGGTGCTCCAGCCCTTTCTTCAGGAAGGAGATTTTCCTTTGCAAACAACTGAAGTTCACACCTCCTGTCCTGAAACAGGACTTCCCAAACAGATTTGTTTAAACTGAAAAACAGCACAGCACAGCCAGCTTCGCAGCCAGACAGTCTTGTGTCAGGATCCCATTAGATCTCCCAAATTTCTTATTACTAACCATGTTTATTAGGGTAGTGCCTTCAGGCCTACCAAGAATGGGCCCTATTGTACTAGGCACTGTACAAACACATAGCAGTAGGTGGCCCTGCCACCAGAGAACTTACAATCTAAATAGACAAGAGAGACACAGAGTAGGGGAAGGGGCATTATTAAGCATCATTACACTAATTAAGTCAATAATCAAACGGGAGACTGAGGAAAACCCAATGTGCTAAAGGAGTTGGTGATGATGACAATTCAGGAGTTGGTACTTTTTCTTCTGAGTCAGTACTGAACTGGTGTCCCTATGATGTTAAAGGGGCACTGAGCTCCTAGAAATGCTCTGTGAAATCTTGGCCCCATTGACGTCAATGGCAAAATTCCCATTAACTACAATGCAATCAAGAGTTCACCCTGAATCTGTTTGTACAGGAAAAGACAACAGTTCTGATCACTAAAGATCACACAGTAGCTCTTGAAAGAGTAGGGATATTAGTCCTGATATCCTGGCTCAATTTCATCTTGGGCAATTACGCTCCTCCTACATAAAACTCCCCCTGCAGTTTCAATTGGATAAGGGATTCATCATTTCCCATCTTCAGCTGTTGTGTGGTGTTGGCAGTGCTTGTTAAACAGCTGCCATATTCCACTGCCGAATTGGTTGCATTTGGGATATGGCTGAAGTGATTGTTATACATAGTTGGTTAGGTTGCTAAAGTCCTTTGGGGAAAGAAAGCATTTATAGAAGGGTATAATTAGTGTCCCTGGTTTTACACCCAGTTGAAGCGCCATTCCACACCTTCCTTGCTGCTCTCTCAGTCTATATCACTTTAGATTGTTGACATCAGAAATGCAGACTCATGAAACTGAGGTTATTGAACAATTTTATTTATATTCAAGAGTTGCTTCCCATAACATTTAGAGTTTCCATTTTAACTGTTTTGTGGGGGTGGAGAGAAGGGTTAGGTTCCTCATTTTGGGTCTCTCACCCTTTTTAAAGCCCTGACTGTGACCCACAATGGGGCCCTGGCAGTGGTATGCTGTGTAATGCAATTTGGGCTGAAGCAGATGCACTGGAGAACATCAATTTGGATCTACAGGCAAAGATATACGCACTGTACTTCTCCCTCGGGAAATTTTGTACTGACAGGAAATTGTACTATGTCAAGTACTCAGCTGGCAATGATAACCATAATTCCCATCTTTATGTAAACATTTTTTTTGTAGAAAGTCTTATCAACAAATTTCAAATTATTCTTGCCACTTGTACCCCAAAAGTGCTTATATAAGCCACAAACGCTACAATTCAGAGTAAATTTCCTCCTAATTATAATGATGCCTCATCTGGAGTACTGTGTCCAGTTTTGGGCCCCACACTACAAGAAGGATGTGGAAAAATTGGAAAATGTCCAGCGGAAGGCAACAAAAATGATTAGGGGACTGGAACACATGACTTATGAGGAGAGGCTGAGGGAACTGGGATTGTTTAGTCTGCAGAAGAGAAGATTGAGGGGGGATTTGATAGCTGCTTTCAACTACCTGAAAGGGGGTTCCAAAGAGGATGGATCTAGACTGTTCTCAGTGGTAGAAGATGACAGGAGGAGGAGTAATGGTCTCAAGTTGCAGTGGGGGAGGTTTAGGTTGGATATTAGGAAAAACTTTTTCCCTAGGAGGGTGGTGAAACACTGGAATGCGTTACCTAGGGAGGTGGTAGAATCTCCTTCCTTAGAAATTTTTAAGGTCAGGCTTGACAAAGCCCTGGCTGGGATGATTTAGTTGGAGACTGGTCCTGCTTTGAGCAGGGGGTTGGACTAGATGACCTCCTGAGGTCCCTTCCAACCCTGATATTCTATGATTCTAGGTCATGTGAGTTAAGGATGCATCAAGATTTTTTCCATTACAAAACTTCTATTTCCAGGGGTGTATTGCTTCCCAGCAAGAATTAACTGCAGGGGGAATCCAGCCATACAAAAATCTTACCTTCTAGGAGAGTTGTTTTCATTATACAATACAATCTGAAATAAACGTTACATGTGATGCTTATTACACAGTAGTGGATGACTGAGCCTTTCATGTTGTTGTTCATTCCATTTTTAACTCCAGAAAACTGTTTGCATTTGTCCAAAATAAAAAGTGTCTGGAGGGTGAGGCAGAATTAAACATGACTGCAGCAGTCAGGCCAGTGCTCTATGCCTGCACTGCTCACTGCTACTGAGTCGACAAAAGGTTAGGGCCCACAGGCATTTTTTTCCTATAATTCAAGCAGTGGGAGTGGGTTGAGCTTTGTGGAAGTGGCCACGAATATGGACTGTCCAAGACGGGCACCAAAAGTGCCCACTTTTTAAAATCTTGGCCCTGGTGTTTTGGCCTCTTTTCTCTTTCCCACCCATTCCCCACTCCAGACCCCTCCTGGTCCTGCACACTAGAAGGCTGTGTAAGGGGGATAATACACAGAGGCAGTGGCTTGATTCAGGATCACGTTGGCCTACAGGGAAATTTCCCAAAAGGCCCCAGAGCCTCTCACTCAAACCTCTCCAAGCAGTGGTAAATTAAGCTCTGACCTCCCATTGATCTAACTCCTGGCTGGGTGCAGTAGGTGGTTTGGATACACAACTCACATTGAGCGAGGGGGTTTAGCACCCACACCTCTCAGTGGCTTTATTTGGAGCTATGGGGGCCCCCACCCTCAAAACAGATGGGCACATGGTATCATTCACCTCTCCCCGAATAGGCCTGGAGTACGAGTTGCTAGCTATCTAGCAGTTTCTGAGGCTAATCTGTGTTCCGGTTGTTGCCCCCTCCATAGAAGCTGGGCACTCAGATTAGTGGCAGAATGTGTTTAAAAGCATTTTTCAAACACAGGCTCAGCACCATCTGTCTTGATGAATTGGGCCAAAAGGTCCCTTGTATCTTTCTTATGCATAGGGATTTTCCTTTATAGTCCTTGTCCAAAATTCCTGCTGCCATTCCTGAAGTGTTCTAGCTAGTTGCCACCCTCCACCCCAGAAGTGGCTGCATTTTAGCAATGCCCAGTGATAAGCAGTGGGTGATCAGTTAAAATGAAAGGTGACATGTCTGCATAAGATACTATTGTGATATTCAGATTTTGCTCTCATTTTGTGTTGCTTTTTTAATCTTTTCTAATTTTTTAAATTAAAATATATATATATACACACACACTTTCTAAAACTAAAAACCAGCAGGTACTTTTCCCAAGAAGGGGGGATAACTATGTAGCCATGGAACAATGAAGTTACATTTCCTTAATACCAGCATGGCAAACAAAACAACACACTTCTCCATAGTGAGGTTTCATTATCACACACGCGCGCTCTCTCGCTCTCTCTCTCTGTCCATTCTTGAGGCCAGGTCGCTTTGTATTTGCTCTTCAAATGCATTACAGCTCAGACATTCTGTCAAGGGCATTTATAAGTCTTGACATCTGCACTGTCCAATGGCTGCTCTTCCTGGGGTTTTCCTCTCTCCAGCTGCTCAGGAAGCGGGTTGCTTGCAAAGGGTTAACTCTTTCTCCTGATGGCTCTGGCATGGCTGCTGCTGCTGAGGAAAAGGTGATACTTGTCTGACCCAGGCCTGAGAGCTGCAGAAACCCCAAACACGCTTAAGGATGGGAAAACTGCACATATAGAAACACAAGTGGCAAAAGGCGTCAGATTTTTTTTATCAACTGGGCAGTGAAAGTGGGAACGTGGGAGCTGTTGCTAAAATGATGAGCGAGAGCACCAGATATTGCAAGACACCCATCTGCCTCCATTCAAAGCATGCAACCAGACTCGCTTATTTTATCTATAACTCACATTATGTTTTACCTCTTTCTCAGTGGGACCAGAAAGCTCTAGCGCACACAGCATGGTTATTAATGGCAGCGGAAAGCCCTTAATTTGATTGGGAGTAACTGATAGAACTGGAGGAAAAAATAATAGATTATATATATTTAACTATTCTAAGCAGCCTGATTAAACAAAAATGTGTCTTCCTCCCCCCCACATCAGCTACTGTGCAGGAAACGGCTTTTGTGATGCCAGCAGCATGTCTGGATCAGAAAGCCTGTGAGAGTGCTGACTGAAAACAAGAGCACTGCAAACGAAACTAACCATCACCTTATTCCCCAGTAATTAAAATGGCTTGTGACCGTCAGCAGCAAATCCTCACCTGGACGATGCTTTGACTGGCAGGATGGCTGGCTGCAGTGCTTCATCCTTCCCCTGCACTGCTGTTGGGGCTCCTAGAGCAGGTAGATGATGTAGGAGAGGATCACGAGGCCGATGATGGCAAAAAACATTAAGATGAAAATATCCAGCATGGTGGATGTGGCGGAGGCAGGGGCACAGGCTGCCTGTTTGGGCTGCAGGGGAGGGAGAGCCTGAGCCGGAGATGCTGCTGCAGTGAGGGAGGCAGGCACGGTGGCTGTAATGGGAGAGACAAGGACTAGCCCAGATCTCGTTCCCCAGCCCCCACAGTATTTCCCTCCTCTCCCAGCCAGAGGACAGAGTGAGGATGCCTGATCAGCTTGAGCTATAGCTTTTCATCAAGGATGACAGCAGAGTTTAAAAAAATAAAAAGGAGGGGTGGGGGTGGAGAGCAAAGGTTCAAACTGGGGAGGAGGGTCCAAAGGCAGCCCCCCCGGGGCTCCTAAGGCTCCGGCTGTACACAAAGGAGCTCAGCCCGCCGCAGAGCTAGCGTCAGTAATTTACCTCCAGGAAGAGTTGCTTTGCGACCCGCTGTTTCGAACAGACCAAGTGCCAGGCTGCAGCTGGTTCTCAGGAGGCCAAGCTAGCTGGCTGCGTTGCTGCTAATATTTGCAGCTATGGGCCCTGGCTGGGCAGAGGCACAGGCAGGAGCGAGGCAATGGGACAGCCCCTTGGGGGCTGCTTTTGTTATGGCTCAGACTTTTAGTACTGTCGGACATGTTGTGGGGCTGGGGCTCACTTATAAACCCCACTCATCACTGCAGCCGGTCTGGATAGGTTGGTGCCTTTCTGGGCATCCCAATGCAGGCCTGAGCTGCCCTGTTAAGGCATCACCATGGAACATGGGGCTTGCTGTGTGTTTGCATGGCTGGCTGTAGAGAGACAGTGATGATGAGAAAAGGAGGACTTGTGGCACCTTAGAGACTAACCAATTTATTTGAGCATAAGCTTTCGTGAGCTACAGCTCACTTCATCGGATGCATTCAGTGGAAAAGTGAGCTGTAGCTCACAAAAGCTTATGCTCAAATAAATTGGTTAATCTCTAAGGTGCCACAAGTACTCCTTTTCTTTTTGCGGATACCGACTAACTTGGCTGCTACTCTGAAACCAGTGATGATGAGGCAAGTCTCAGCACAGCAGGACAGCCCCTGGTTGCCTTCCCAGAGCCAGCTGTTTATAGAATGATTCACACAGGGCTCCTCTCTTCATTATGACAGGTTTCAGAGTAGCAGCCATGTTAGTCTGTATCCGCAAAAAGAAAAGGAGGACTTGTGGCACCTTAGAGCCTAACAAATTTATTTGAGCATAAGCTTTCGTGAGCTACAGCTCACTTCATCGGATGCTGTAGCTCACGAAGGCTTATGCTCAAATAAATTTGTTAGGCGCTAAGGTGCCACAAGTCCTCCTTTTCTTTTTGCAAATACAGACTAACACGGCTGCTACTCTGAAACCTAGAATTAGCTATGTTCATGGAGGATATGTCCATCAGCCAAGATAGTCAGCGATGCAGCCCTATGCTCTGGGTGTCCCTAAACCTCTGACTGCTAGAAGCTGGAAATGGGCAACAGGGGCTAGATCACTCAATAAATCACCCTGTTCTGTTCACTGCCTCTGAAGCATCTAGCATTGACCACTGTCAGAAGACAGGATACTGGGCTAGATGATCCAGTGGTCTGCTCCAGTCTGGCCAGCCTTATGTTCTTATGTCCCAAAAAGCTTATACTCAAGACAGTCAAAGGCTGGGAGACAGGGCATCTTATCTCCAGGAGGGAAACTGAGGCAGAGAGATTTAAGTGATTGCCCAAGGTCACACAGGGAGTCTGTGACAGAAGGAGGAATGGAACCCACATTTTCAGTCTCTACTGGCCACAGGAGTATACTCTCTCTCAGTGACTCACACAGAGCATGTCTACACAGCAAGCAGAAACCTGCAGCAGTGCCTTTCAGAGCCTGGATCTATAGACTGGGGCTCATGTGAGAGTGCTGAAAACAGCTGTGAAGCTAAACCTTTACACAGCTATTTTTAGCACAGTAGCACAATACCCGAGGGCCTAGACCCGGGCTCTGAGATTCGCTGCTGCAGGTTTCTGCTTGGAGTGGAGACAGTGCTGGTGGGTCCCAGTAAGTCAGCTGTAGAACTGGAAGTCATCGGCTCTTGACTGCCAGGTTGGTGCCTTTCCCCTGGCATGACAAGCAAAGCCCTTTTGATGCAGTGACATGGAACCAGTTTAAAGGGGACCTGCAAAACTTTTCCTTCTTCGGAGTCTGACGTAGCTGCTCCCTGCAGATCCACTGCTACTTGCTCTATTTTCACCAGAACACCTATTTTCATGGGAGGGAGTTAAAAGTAATGGTGACCTTTATCCCCCCTCAAGTAGGTCCATGTAATATTCCTCTCTCTTCTTTCAGGGGACTTTCCACTCCTAAATCATTCAGGTATCCTTGAAAATCCAACCTTGCATGGCTCCAACAGCCAAAGTGAAGCACTAGCCCCCACTTTCTGCCACTGGGATTTAGTCATCAGCTGGAGGAATGATGGGCTACTTAAGAGGCATTCAAAGTTCAAGTATGACCAGGTACACTGGAAAAGGAGTTTCCCCCTCGATAGGAAAAGGTCTCCAATTTGACCAATTAACTCTATGTCTGCAGCAATTGATCATTGCCACAGAGAGGGCATAGAAAGCCAGGATGTTTTGCCAAATGTTTTACCTTGCTAAACTTACTGACTTCTATAGCTCTCATGACAATGGTATCGGAGAACCTTGTTCAGAGATTTATCCTCCCCTCTGTGGGGAAGGGAGGTATTTTCCCCATTCTGCAGAGGGGTTGAAGGCACAGAGGTTAACCAAACAGATATAAGGGAGACCAGGGTGCAGGGGGAGCTACCAGACAGCTAGTGTGGTGGAGCTCTGAAGATTTGGGCCAGGTAGCTAAAGGTTTGGTGTAAGGCCCAGATCCTCAAGAGATGTTTAGGTTTGTAACCAATTTCAATGGAACCTCAATACCTGTAAAGGATCAGGGCCTAAGCAACATGGCTACAGTCACACAGGGAGTCCATAGTGGAGCTGGGAATGAAACCCAGGTAAGTGGTCTAAGCACAACCATTCTCCTCCATAGCAGGGGCAGAGGTAGAGCTGAGCCCTGCAGGTAGCTAGAAGTGTGGATGTTGATTTAGCTCCCAATAGACTTCACTGGGCACCACACTCATCACAGAAAAAAACTTTTGTTTTTAATCCAAAAAAAACACAAAAACAAAAAAAAACACACAAACAAACAAAAAAAACCTGATTCAAATTAATTTCCTCTTTGTTACTTGCCCTCCCTCTTCCAGCACAGCTGGTAACCTGTTTAAAGCCAGAGGAAAATTAAAAACACAATTAAGACCAGAGCAGTCAGTAGGTAAAAATTATACTTTTATTTTAAATTTGAATAAACCAGGAAGAGAATTTGTTGGTTTGTTCCACTGAATGGTTCAGTTAAAAAGGCCAAATAAATTTCATTTTCTGGGGGGTGTTCAGGCCCACCAGAAGAAATATACAGACAAAAAACCCACCAATAATAATAAAAAAAAAAGATCTAAATCTGGCACTGAAATGCAACTTGGAAAGCTAAGATGTAAGACTTGTTTGTTTAAACACAAAAACACATTAATGAAATGGTTACAATGATGCAATTTAGCTTTTATCTTTATCTTTTTTTTTTTAAGATTTTACTTACTTATTTTAAATACAGGTTTAGGTACTTTTTCAGCTATGAAAAAAAAAAAGGCAAAAAAGTGCATAAGTCAGAGAGAAGGCAGAAATCAAGCAGTAAGATGTCTGTTTTCCATGGCAGAAGAAAAAAAAAAAGGGGAGGGGGGAAGGCAGGGGAACGGGAGGGACAAGAGTTTCAAGGTAGCATTAAAAAAGTTTTAGGCCCAAAAACTTAGTTTCCTGTGTTTTTATTTGGTCCATTAAAAAAGGTTTATTCACATTTTTACTTCCCCCCCCTCCCCAGATAACTGGCTCTAAGAACAGAGTATCAGTGATCAGGAATGTGCACCTCTCCATTCCCCCAGGTCTTGTGCTCACATGTTTCAGCACCACAAGGATTTCAATTCCCTACAGCCCATCGCTGTCACTTTTATGCTCTGCCCAAGGCTGATTGCATCCCCTTTCACCCACGCCACTCCCAAGTCTCCCACAGATGAACAGGAAAGCTGGTTAAAAACAGAAGGTTCACCATTATCCCCCAGCCTGCTGCTAGCTGGCTCGTCCAGTGTGATGGAACAGCTCATCAACCCTTTTAGTACAGTACATTGATCTGGGGACAGGAGACCAGAGACCCTCTTGCCCATACAAGCTTCAGCACTATAGCAACTACCAGAGAGACTAGGAAGGGACATGTTTCAGGGCTCGCTTCTGCCACCCACCCCTTAGGCCCTCATGCAAACATTTCACCTTCAATTCAGTGTCCCTTAGGCACCCTTCTGCATCTCCATTGTGCTTCTGGAAGTGAAACAACGAGCGCATGAGAAAGAGGAGAGGCCGTGTGTGGAGTTCTCTTCCATATTTCAGGGGTGGCTTCCCCATTTTAAGAACCTAGCAGCCCGTTTCTCCCTTCCCCTGAAAGGGCAGCACCAAGTTAAGAGTGTATGGAGCAGAAGTGGAAGTGTACAGAGGGGTAAACCCGGAACAGTGCACTGGGAACAAGCAGGTCTCCAGTGCACTCAGTGAGAAAGGGGCACCCATCAGGAAGACTCTGAAACTGACGTGCTTCTCAGCTTAGTCCCCACATTGACTCTTAAAGCCAGATATCAAAACTCAATTAAAAATTACAGAACATTTAGCCAGGCCTGTCTGCTTAGAACTTACAGACCACCTCACTGGATGCACCTTAAAGAGCCTCCCTATGTAATGCACCATCAGGTCAGATTCCCCTGGGATAATGAGGGCAGTCATGCTACATGGAATTCCAGTTGAGAGGGAGAAAGGCACCAGGGAGTGGGTCTTAGCATGCCAAGGCAGAGAGGGCAGCAGAGTTGATCCACTGGGGAAACACGGGAGGATTCATAGCTAGCTATTCTCAATGCCCAGCTTCCTTAACCAAGGACAACACAGTATCATCTTCCCTGCATATAGATTTCCAGTTATAGTGGCCCCTGGGCCCAAAACATTGGGTTGGGTTGGGGATGTGCTTTGAAGTTTTGGTCCCTGATGCGATCCAAGCCAGCAGCAGCCAGGAATGTCTACCACCAGCCTGGACCCAGTGAGAATGCAGAGAAGCTGGAGGTGGAATGTATCTGCTCATTGCCCTTCCTGGTCCCTTTGCCACTGACTCTCCCCCTCCACAGAGAGGAGGCTGTAAACATCTCAGCTCAAACTGGAATGGAATTGGAACTGGAACTGGCCCTGCTGCTCCTGGGAAAGGCACAGATGGAACTGGCTGGCTCCCTCTCCTCCTTCCAGCTGAGGGTTGGCTGACTGTTGTGTGGGGAGGTTTGTTCTACCTCCCTGCCCCTGCCCTGCCCTCCAGAACCACAGTCCCAGTAGTGGCTCCCGCTGAGTGAGGCACATGCCAGTGCAAAGCAGAAACTAACTGGAACTTGGTAGAGCCAGTCCCTGGTCTTTGCCCCTCAAAAACCTCAAGACACCTCACACCTCTTTCATGACATCTCCGCCAGCCACTTGTGACAGAATTTCTCCCAGGGTCAGCTCAGTTTGTTCATGGGCACAGGATGAAAGCAGGGCCAGACTGAGCAGTCAGTGGCTCCAAACAGCCATGGGGGCAATGGGTGGTGCACTAAGACTAGGAACCGCTCCCCAGAGCCACGCAGGCAGCGTGTTGATCCAGCAGCGGGGATGGGAGAGTAAGCAGTGACCCTGGGCCGAAAGCTGCTGAGCAAGGTGAGAAATAACCCTTCTATGTAAGGGATCAAAAGGAATTTGCTGCTGTGAAATGCAGACACTGACTGGAAGGTGCATGAGCCCTTCCCTCTAGAACCAAATACCATTCCAATAGAGGGGGTTCTGGGTATCGCTTTCCTCCCCACCCCCCATGGGGACTCCTGGATGACCATGGGGGAGGCAGGGAGTCTCACTCTGCCCCTCTCCAAACACAAGCAGCTCATCCAGCATAAGCAGCCCATGGGCTACTCCTCACTCCCAGTGCAGCAGCAATCACCCCACAGAGTGTAGAGATGGTCCTGAGATGAGTTGACCCAATCCAGGGTAGCTCACAGGGCATGACCAGGCCTATGCGATGCTGCTTCTGAGAGCCCTACCCTGTTTGAAGGGCCACAGCCCCAAAGCCTGCCACTTCTGCCTCTGTCCCAGTCAGACCCTGGGGATCCCAGCACCTCTGCAGGCAGTGACACAGCCCAACAGCCAAGGAAAACTCTAGAGGAACAGAACGAAAAATAGATTTAAAAAAAAGTTGAAAATTGATTGATCTTAGATTCTTTGGAACTAATATTTTTTGTTTAAGTTTTGACTTTATATGAAGTTTTAAGAGTGAAAAATGGGAAGTGGGAGGGAGAGAGAGAGAGCGAGAGACTGAATGGAAACATTTAACGGAGGTGATGAGGTGGGAGAGGCGACTGGGGATGGCCCAATGAGAGATCCCTGCAGGCTTCCCTGGTGCTAGCTATCCCCTCCCTACAGTTGGGAGGTACTCATGGCTCTAGAGAGGGGGATCCTACTAACCCCCCTCCCTTAACTTGCTGTTAAGGGGACACACACTAGTCATTGGTCCCTTGCTGCCACTCCAGCTGCTTGGATTGGTCCCCAGCAGAGGTGAATGGGTTTGGTCTTATCAGATGGGTCAGCTGGGATCCTTTCTTAGCTCAGGATCACAGCTATTCCAGTTGCTTCCCTCATATTCCCTGGGGATACAGGGCATGCGCCTGGTAGCTAGGCTCCCATCCCTTCAGAAAGATGGGGGTGAAGAGATTAGAAGAGGAAAGCTGCAATGTTGGGGCCAGCCTGAGTGGTCCCTGGACAGGTCTCCCACCTAGTCCCAACAGAGCTATAATACCTATAAAACAAAGCTAAATTGGCAAGAGAAACCAGAGCCCGCTGCAGAGTACTGATGGGCGAGGGGTGCAGCTCTGATGGAGTAATGGCAGAACGCGGCGGAGAAGGGATGCTGGGCGAGAGAGACATGACAGAGGGCCTTGGGTGTCACTCCACGCCCCCTTGGCCACGGCTTAGATGGCCTCCACGTAGTTGGCAGGGAGCATGCCGGTGTCCCCAGTGCGCTCAACCGTGCCATACATCCAACCATCGTCGATCTGCTGCACATTAACGATGGTGTCCCCATCTTGGAAGGAGACCTCGTCTTCATCAGCAGCGTTGTAGTCATAGACTGCACGGAACCGCTTCTGGGGGGCGGGGAGAGGAGGGTCAGCAACACACGGGGGGCTCTAGCTCCCCTGCAGCCCATTCATGGCAACTGCCCCTGCTCTCCTTCCAGCCAGCAGAGCCCCCCCACAGCAGTTGGGCTTTCTATGGGGAAGAGCTTGCAATCAAGGGGAGTCGAGGGGCATTGAGCTTTGAAGGATCCACTCCTGGGCTCTGTAGCAACAGCTCTGCTGGTCAGCGAGCTGCGGTGCTGGGCCCAGCTCCCAGCAGGCCAGACACTGGGCTGGGGGGGCTCAGGAGGCAGAGTTCAAGCTCTTCCCCCACCATGCACCTTATAGGGCAGCCAAAAGGCAAAGTAACGGGAGACAAGGAGCATGAGTCCTTATAATGGCTGCAGGATAGCATGAGGGGTGCCCCCACCCCCATCTACCTGACCCTCACCCCCAAGCAAGAGGGTTTGCAGCCACTGGGATAGGTTGCATGACTGGAGCAAAACACTGACCGGCACTAGCGGCCACTACTGGGATCCTGCCAACTAGCGTCAGCGCTTGGTAGGCTAAGTACTATTGCCACCCTTTGGGCTATACTCACTCCTCCTCCTCCAGAAGGGGCATTACGCTGTGTAGAGACCGGTGCTGCAGGCTCCTTGAAGCCGTAGGACTGAGATGGAGGCTGCTGCTGCTGGTAGGCTGGGAAAGAAACAGGCCTCGTTAGTCATGGCAAACTGCCAAAGAGTATTGGGTTATGGAGACTCCAGTGCCCTGCATTTCTCAGGGATGCTGCCCTTCTTTGGAACGAGCCTCATTCATAGTCCTGGGGGGGGGGGGGGGGGGGGCCTTTAAGGAGGAGCCACGAGTGCGCATTCATGTTGGGAAGAAGTTCCGCACCACTGGGCATGGACTTCCGTAGTCCCACTGCAGCCAGAGAACTGAAGCCTGGCCTCTTTGGGGCACCGGTGTCAGAAGATGAAGGCAGAAGCAGGAAGTTGTGCAGGAGACAGGCCGTGATCTGCGTAACCAGAGAGCGTTCAGAGCTCCTTACCAGGGCTGCTGGGCTGGACAGGAGGGGGCGGCTGATGCTGTTCCACAGGTCTCCTGTAGTTGGCACTATCCTGGGAATTCCTGCGTTCCATCTCACCACCCTCGCCGCCACTTGGGCCCATCCTGCTCTTCTCAAACTCTTCATGGTACTTGATCTACAAGAAGAAATTTGGAATTAGAACAGTGCCAGGGGGCTCCTTGTCCAGACGGGAGCCTGTCCATGCCAGTCACACAGGTCTGCCCCCGGTGAGCAGGTTTCAACCCATTAAGAGCGTCCCCCACACAAAACCAGTTGCATCACACCCATTAGTGCAGCAGAGACCAGAGCCAGGACCTTCACAATCCTGAGGCTACAGCCCCAGCAGGACCTCACCTGGACCAAGCCTCAGTGAAATTGTCTAGGTGCACTGGGTGCTACTCTAGCGTGCCAGGCCCATAGCCTGGTTCTGCATGCTGCTGCTGGAGAGGCCATCTTTGTGATCATCGATCCCACAGCCCTTTTCACAAGGGGCAGCTAGAATCCGGCCAGGACATCCAGGCTATTTATGTTCTGCCCACCTAGGATTCCACCAGGCAGTTTCAATTGTGTAGCCCTCGCTGCCTGTTCTGAAGGGTCACAGCATTAGCGGGATGTCAGACAGTTCTGGCCCAGCCAATCCTACATACTGCCTGAAAAAGGCTGCATTGGGACCGCTCGAAAACTACTCCTGCTATTCATGTTCCAGTCCAGCAGGTGGCACTGCAGACTCCTGGCAATTCCAGAGACAACCCTGGTTGTGGGACAGGGCGAGAGTTTGTCCTAGTCCCCTCCACCCAGCTGAAGGGTTTAACAAACGGGAGGCGATGTCTCTCCCCCCACCATACACATACACTCATCTGGACAGATTCCTGGCAGCTGACAGGCCGCCAGTTTCCTGTTCCTCTTGCTGCCCAGCATCAGCTCCTCACCTCTGCTCCACTCTTCTAGGGCCCTCAGCTGAGGGACCCATTTATGCCACTAGGTCTTCATGGAAAAGGAGCTTTCCGGCCACCTAGGCTGCTGGGACCCCTGCCCAGGATGCTGGCCATTGTTGTCACTGTCCTTGTACTCCTCCCACATCTGGCGGTAGCCACCTGCTGTTCTATCTTATGCATTGTTTGTGAGCTCCTGGGAGCCCAGCATGGACCAGGACCCCCCTGTGCTAGAGTCAGGCACTGTACAAACAGTGCCTCATCACTCATCAGTGCTTGAGCAGGCCTGCAGAGATGGCTGGAAGGGGCAGCAATGAGGAACACTGCTAGGCCCAAGTCAGCTGACGAGCTCTGCTGGACTCAGGGCTGGCTACTTTAGACATCCCTCAAGGGAGGTCGACCAGGCCCATGGGGCAAGGCCGAGGGGAAGAATGCCACAGGGATTATTCCAAGACTGCAGCGCTAAAAACCAGAGGTTGTAAATCCCCTTCCCATTAGCACTGTGCAGCTTTCTTGCCAGCTCAGAAATGCCTGGGGACAGCAGATGCGCGCACGCGCACACACACACACAGAGTGTGCTATAGTGGATCTGCCATAATGGCAGTAGAGGGTGGTGGGGGGGGAAGACTCTGAAGTGACATGATGAAGCAAGGGGCGTGCAGCCAGTTAGTGAACTTGACCTGTAGCCCCTGATATGCCAGCCCTAGAATCCCCCCCATACCTCTGCTGATGCCCCTCAATGCCAACCACAGCCCCCCTGCTAGTCCAGTCCTGGGCTCCCCCTGCAGCTCTGCCAATACACCTAGATCATGACTTGCAGCACCCCTGCCTCTTAGCATTACCAACAGTTTCTGTCTGAGTGGGGCAGGTTAAGGCCAGGAACGCTCTTTGACGTGGTTTATTTGGTTCCAGCTCATTTCCACTTAGGACCAAGGCAGGGTTTGGACCGAAGTCCTCAGAAGAAAGGCTAATGCAATAGCCACCTAGCACCAGCCTCCGCTGCGGCCCGCTTCTCTCCAGTAACCCCAGCATCCTTGTTCCTCACTGAGGCTTTGCGAGGCGGTAGGACTCCAGCCATCCGCACAAACCGGAAGCACACGTGTGGAGGTGAGAACACCCTTTTCAGGCTGCACACCATGGCAACTCCTCCAATAGTGATGAGGCGCTACAAGCCTGCAGCATCCCCTGGGCAAGAGGCCTCAAGTCTCCCTGACCTGACAGAGGCTGCTGAGGAACATCCCCCCCCAAATCTGGCTCTGCTTTAGCGGTGTTCCTTGGAGGAGGAGGCCAGAGCAGAGAACACGCACAGCCCCATCTTCAGTACCTGGGCTCGCTGCTCCACAGGCAGGAAAGAGTCACACAGTTACCAAGGCCCTGGGCTACTCCAGCTGCGTTTCCACCAATGTTCCAGGCTCAGTGACCTGTCATTTGCCATTGGAATGCAGGCAGGCGAGGCTGCAAGTGTTAGCGTCTCTCCCTCCCAGACCCTGGCTTTGTCTTGTTTCAAGTCAGGACAGTTTTCAGTAGGTGTGTTACAGTAGCATCTACAAGCCCCAGTCAAGAACCAGAACCCCACTGTGCTGGGAGCTGTACAAGCTACAATCACAGCTGCACTGCTATGTTATAGGACGTTTTGAGCAGATCACCCGATGCTGTGGCAGCAAGTGCCAAGGGGGCGTTAAAGCAGAGAACAGGCCCCAAAACCAGCCCCAGAAGTTGCCTTCACTCAGTTACATGGAGAGCCTGGCACGTAGCCCCTATGTCCCGCAGCTCATCTCAGAGCCCCACCATAGCCCTCCCCCTCTTCTTCACACCTCTACTGGGATTTCAGAACTGCTCCAGCAGCAGCTTGGCTTGGAGTTATTTAATTGACACTTAGGCCCTACTCACACCAAGATTAGAACCATGCTTGAACACAGCTGGCAGGGGTGCAGATCGCGTCCCTCGCTGGTGCAAACAGCGGTTTCTCTAAGAGCCATTTTAGCTGAACTGTTAACTACACAAGGATGTAGGCAGTTTGGGGTCTCATGGTGCCCGCATACAGTCAGGGAAGCAGGGCTTTGACCCCTGCTAGCTGCAGCTGCTTTTAATAGCTGCCGCTAGAATGGAGCGGAGGGCTGCGTCGGCTCACTCTGCTCGGGGAGAATCCATTGCTCCTGGCTTTGGCCTGGAGGGTACAGCAGCTCAGCCTTAGATTCCTGGAACTGGGAATGCTCCCAACTTCCAAGCACCCAATTAAGGCCCTGGAGCTTGGCAGCGAAGGAGAATCAGAGAGGCTGCTGTCCAGGAAATCAGAGGGCAATTACTCAATTCAAATGCTGCAGTATTTATAACAAAAAGTGAGACAAACAGGGAGTGTGGGAAGGGAATCCCAGCAGAGGATCTAAACAGAGTGCTACAGATTAGATTCATCTCACCACACCACCTCAATTAGGTTCCCCACATTAACCCTTTGAATGCCAGCTCTCAGACAGCAGGAAGGAGCAGATTATCTAGCCCCAGTCTGGAGGTGTTTTGCAGTAAGGATTAGAGGCGGCACCCATGATGGGTAACTGGGGCAAGAGCCCCCACACCACTCATATGAAGGGCAGAGCCAGGGATAAGGCCAGGTGGTAGGTGGCAGATTCTCAGTCAGACGAAGAAGGGTGGGGTTACCCTCTATTGTACTGAAAACGCTGAGACCCTGAACCAAGTCAGATGCTTCAACAGAGTGTCTCAATCAACCCTTACTTGGCAGACAAGATTAGTTAAGTGGGAGGCTGGTGCTACTTGTGTTTCCACCCCCACAGCGATGCTGCATATGGCCATCCTTCTAAAAGGTACCGATGCTACAGGATTGGAGCAAATATCACCAGCCCTGTCAACTCCCTCCCCACATATTAAGCAAAGTGCTTCATATGTGTTCGTACTTAAAAGCAAGGAGAGAAGCTGGTGCAAGACCAGGACAGACAGAATCCTTCCTTCCAGTGCACCTACATCCATTCCTGACCTGCAAAGGCCCCCTTGCTATTCCAGTCTTGAGCCTTTCCTGCTTATTTGTGATCTCCTAGGAGCCAGTTAAATCCCACCAAATCTATCTCCTCCCTCATGAGCCAAGGCAGATATGAAACTAAGGTTCTGTGAAGTGAAAGTTTAGCACATGGCGCTTGAGGTATGTGTCCCCCTTCCCAAACCTGTCAGAGACCCCAGAACAAAGCCAAATGCCAAGCACTCTTCCAGAATTAGCCCTGGGGAAAGGAGGATCAGCCTGATGAGGAGAATGCTTTGCGGTTGCTAGTAGAGTATCTGTCCTACACATCACTGAGGAAGTTCAGCTATGGGAAATCCTCCTCAATAGAGCCCTGAACAGTTAACAGGGTCAGGGAGATGGCTGGGAAGGAACCAACCGGAAGAATGGAGGGTGCTATTGTATTTTCTGGAGGCAATAGTTAGGCCCCCCTTCCCATTAAAGCAAGGATGGCATGTTGCTACCTTCTGCCCAGTTTCAGTGACCTTCATGGTAGAGAAGAGCCATGACTTGATTGCAAGCGAAAGCAAAGGAGACTGCATCCAGCAGCCTGAAAACAGAGAGCCCATGAGAACCACGGGGTCCAGCTCCCAGCCGTGTAGTCTCTCCAAGCTGGGCTGGAACCAGCAGCCACAGATGGAATCGCCAGGGTAGTGCAGCCAGCAAGCTACGTCTACCGTAACACTGGTGCAGGCAGTGCTGCAGGGGAGCATCTGCATTTTAGATCAACAGTCTCACTCGGTTGTTCTCGCTGCTGGTCTGTGCAGTGTCGGGACAACTCGAGCTGCAGCTCTAAGGCACTGATGGATCTGAACTGACTGTGGCAACAATGGAGTGTAGGGATGTGTCCTAGTGTAGACAATGGCCCGGAGGCCACCCCTCAGCTGCATGTCCAACATCTCTCTACATTGTACGTAAACAGGGCAGGGGTGTTCAGGGCACTGGCAGAGTTACCTTAACCATCTATTACAAACCGGCAGAGCGTACACACAGGCGTGAGTGGGGAATCAACTGATCAAAGAGATCCTCAGAGAAAGTATTTAATATTAAACAGTCTGTAGCAGAAATGGGTAGTTTTCAAGGGTACCCAAGGGAAAGAGATTCAGGCTCAAATCACTCTTGAAAGTGGCGCTGGGGCACCCTTCAAAGTGTCACCCAACATGCTCTGGGCTAGTGGTCAGAGGACTCCCCAGCCACCTGTCACACTGCATCCTGCCAATCTACAGAACCTCTATCCCAATTAAACAGATTTTGGTCTAGAAATCAGAGGGGGTCCTAATCACAGGCTCAGCAGCCTAAGCAGGCTCAGAAGTGTAGCAGCAGATGCCACCAAGACACACTGGTTGCATACCACAATCACAGCCTTCCGTCTCCCACTGCACTCTGTTTCTGCTTCACTCTTGCTCAACAGCAGGCCAGGAGGGCAAAGGGTTAACGCCTGGACGTGGGTGTAAAAATTAATAGCTACTGAGTTAATGAATACACAGCCAATGCGGAAGACACCTGCAGCCCATTCGTTGGCTGGTTCAACAGTTATTTGCTGCAGGACACTAAGCGCAGGCAGGAGGGAAAGCCTGGCGCAGAGGGCTGCTTCTGGGAGGGGAACTTCCCTGAGCAAAATATTTTGCTCTATAAGTCACTGGGAAAAAAACCACATCCCACTTCTCAAGAGGGGTGGAAATCCAGACCTGAGGCAGCCATCACCCTGCTTACAAGGCCGGGCTGTTGCATGGTCAGAGAATCAGGACTCTGGGTTCTATCACTCCCCTGCTATTGTATCTTCCATCACAGGTGTCTGTGGCTGTCCATGTTTGCCATGGACTGCTAGAGCCTCTGGAGAGAGGCACCACTCTATCAATTCATAGAGAAGCTTTGAAGTTTGGGGAGGCAGGGCAGAGACTGGCATTTGTCATGAGCATACCCCCTCCCCCAACAAGCTTAGGAGAAAAATTCAACATGCTGGGGGCCAGGCACCTCCCAGCCCAGGTACCACCTCAGCTGCTAACGCCCCATAAGCCTTAGAGCTCTGCCTGCACCCCCAGGCTCTTAGTTATTGGAGGGTACTGCTGGCAGGACCGACACTAGACAGCACAATGGGGAATCCTCCCAGCCCTGGGGCTGGGGAGGGAGGTGGGCGAGACAGCCCAGGGAAAGTGAAAGCTAAAGGCCCAGGGCAGCTCTCCTGAAATCCACAGAACACTGCATGAAGCCTCAGGAGCAGGACAGAGCCGCCACATGGCGCAGACAGGCTCAGGGCCCCATTGGTGCCAGTGCAGATCTTGTTCCTTGCTGGATTGATTGGGAGCGACTGACCTGCCCAGAACAAAGCTATTGTTTCTATTTAGCACTAGAGACAGTGCCCCACACCTGCCTGGCAGGGGAGCAGGCTGCAGCAACGCCTCACCTGGTGAATCATTCACCAAGTTCCTCTGCAACCAGCTGGCTGCTGGAAGTGCACTGGCATGGGAGATGGGGAGGGACAGACCTGCCAGTCAGCCCCAGCTCACCCCCGCCAGGGGTTATGCTTTAGTGTTCCAAGGAGACAGTGGATAATGGTGCAACACTACATGCTGCCATGGCTACCTGCTCTCTCCAGAGGGCTGCATCTTGCTCCCCTTCTCCCACTGGGTCTTTCACCCCTACCCAGAGAAGATCCTCCACATAAAATTGCTCTTGACCCTTCCCAAGCTCATCCCTTCCTGTTCACTGTTGCAGGCTAAAGGGGTGTGTGGACTGGGGCGGGGGAGAATTGGTCTCACCTCAATCATGTAAGGGCACCTGGTTTAGCAAGGCAAGTGGGAACCCTGCTGCAACCCTTCAGAGATCTTCACTAGCTCACAGAAGATGCCATAGAGGATCAGGGCAGGAGACCAATTTGGAAGCTTTGTCCAGGGGAAGGGGAAGAACATTTTCCTAAGTTTGAGCCAGACCAAGTTTGAATGGCTATCTGAAAAAGAGAGCAGCTAAAGGCATGGCTCTAATGCTGTCCTCTCTGGGCACTGCTACAGAGACTCTGCATCTGCTCTGTTCCCAGAGAGGGGCCAGGACACTCGTACATTCTTAGGGAGGAGTATCTCTAGGTACAGCTTTACCACCTACATTACTGCTGGTAGAGATCCACACACAAAAACAACAGAAGGGCAATTGTTTGCCCTTGACTTCCTTCTGGAGGTGGTTGGGGGATGGGGAAGGGCGTAGCTCAGCTTCCTGGCCAGGACACCACCATCTGGCCACTCCATCTTTACTAACTGAGGTGGTGCAAGGCCAGAATCTTGCCAGCCCCTGGACTACATTAGCCTTTGGAGGTCCCCAGTTCATCCCTGGGCTGGTGCAGAGCCCTGGGACCTATTTCAGGCCTTACCCTTGACTAAGGCAGACATGAGATCTGCCCAAGCTTCCACCCTGCATGCCATGGCCACCATGAGTATCGTGGCAGCTGGAGAACAGCCAAGCATAGGAATGAGAGGCTCTGGGCTCCATGGGTATTCTCCGGGAGCATTACAGTTGCTTTGCAGCCTCTTTGTGCTAGCCAAGGCCTAGGGCATCAGAGAGCCCCAAATCTCTGAAGAAAGGGAAGCAACTAAATGGATGCAGGCTGTCAAGTGGAAAGTTGCAGGCAAGATCATGTGTGAAGCTGCAGCACTAAGGGCTGGTTTTACTACCAACCTTCTGTGGATCCTGCCCTTGACCACACTGGTTTTGCAACAGTCTCAGCCTGATAAGAAAGTTAAATACACACAGGGCAGCAGCTAAAGGTTAGTTAACTCTGTGTTCTGGAGGAAGCAGATGCTGTGCAGGCCACCCCCCCCCCCACTGCCACTGCCCACTCAAACCCTAAGAGGGTGGGAAGCAGCTGTGGGAGATCTCACGCTGCCAGAAGCAGGAGTGACACTAAACCCAATGCACTCCTGCACAGGGTGTGGTAAATGCACTCACAGGTGGCCCTCCCTCCAGCTGCTTGTGGGGAAGAAACAGTAATGCAATTAGACTATATGGCATCATACAAGCTCTGGAACTAACTGAGCACCAACCCAGACCATTTGCAAGAGGATTGAACTACCGCGTTAAGTGGCTCCCAGATTTGTGACCTTACCTTTCAGTTCAAACATGAACCTTATTTTTGGATTGTAGGGGGAAGACGACTTAAGGGCTAGTTAGTGAGTCAATAAGCATTGGACTGGGACTCTGACTCGAACAGTTTTGTACTCCTTACAGTAGCCACTGCTGGGTCAGGCACATACAGGGTCTCTAGTGCACCACTTTTAATCCAACCACATTGCTGGGGATAGTTGCCTTCACAAAGATGTCCACTAGAGAGCATCTTAGAGGTCCTAGAGGCAAGACACTAGGAACTGGGCCCTTGGTTTGCCATCCAAGTGACAAGGCGAAGGACTGAAGTTCCTTTAAGCCCCTATGAGACCTAGTCAGGGACTAAGACCGCACTGTGCTAGGCCCTAGAGAAGGTCCATCCAGCTCCGGGGGGGGGTGGGGGGGGCACACGGGACCTTCTCTAGGGCCAAGTACAGAAGAGGAGGAGAGAAAAAGATATGCTGGCTTTTGAAGCTGTAACTCAAGCTCCGTTTGGAGGGCTGCATCCAGTTTAGTGAGGCAGCTGGCAGCCTAGCAATCCGCACTCTACGATGCCAGGTAGGAAACTGGGTTACAGCCCATCCTGCTGGAGAACAGCAGGTGCTGGGATTACCTTGGATACAGTGTCTATTCAGCCCATGCATGGACTGAACAGCTGCAGCAAAACCCACCAGCAGCCAGGCTGCTGGAGCGAGCTTTGGACAATTGGAGGCATGGTCAAGTCAGAGGAAACTGGCACAGGACACCGCACAGCTGTCTAAGTGAGACATGGCATGAGGAAGCGAGGTGCGTTTGGCTGAGGTTTCCTGAGACGGCACCGAAGGTGAAGTTAAACTGGAGTCATTTTGCACTCTGACTTGTTACTTTGACGGCTCTCCTACAGCCTGGGATTCAGTAGTGGACAGAGTCCACAGTATGGGACAGATGCGATTGGCCCATTCAGGGCCATCCCCTAGGGCTCACCCTTGCTTTGTTTCATTTTGAGAGTCCCACCAGCCTCCAAATCCCACTACACTTTGAACCCTTCATGACACAGTTAAGACTTGCAAGGCCCTGCCAGCTCCTGCTGCAGCTCCCATCATGGGGCCTCTGCAGGGAACAGAGGCTTCACATTCCAGTTGCACAAACATACAGAAATTACGTGCACTAGCAGGAGGACTGTGCCCACTTCTCCACCCGCAACTATCCTAGAAGAAACCAAAAAGTTGTAGTAAATAAAGACCTTGTTTTCACAACCTCATAGTTTGCAGGGCTGCTCCTTTGTCCCCCGTCCCACAGCAGAAAGCCAAGGGGTAGCACAGCAACACAGCACTCTAGAGCACAGATTAAAAAGCTACATACGTTGCTGATCTGGTCCTGAGTCTTCTTGATTCTCTGCAGCTCGGGGGTGTCGGCCACCACGCTGAATCCCTTCCCTTTGTTCTTCTCAAAATCCTCCTTGTAGCGAATCTAGGGACGAGAGATAAGCAAAACAAGACACTGAGAATCATCCAGAGCAACCCATGTGGCAAGACCCAGCCTCTGTGTGATCCACCCTTTTTCCAGCATTGCATGCTACCCCCAAGATAGCCTTTTAGCCCAGCCTTCCAGCAATAATGGCAGAACGGGTTATTCTTAAAGGGGGTTTCAGACCTCCAAGTACAACAGCACTTCTGCAACAAAGTGCAAGTCTGTCACCTCTAGGGTGGAACCCAGTTAGGACAATTATAACAAAGTTACAAAGCAGGGGGAATTGTGGGAAGCAGACTATGGTGACCTCAATTTGGCTAGTACCTGGGGCTTAACACATTCATTCCTGGGGGCAGGGTCATGGGATTTTTATTTATTTATTTTTTTAAAAAAAGGTGCCGAGTCACACCAATCTCGGTCTCATCTCTCCTCCGAGAGAGACAGCAGGTTAAGCAGCATACAAACCTGTTAGATACACTGACACGCCACCACCCAGACCTCCTGAGTAGCCCTGAGCTAATCCCATGCATGGGGATTGCCAGGGGCCCATCCTTGGCCCTGCCTTGCCCCAGTACAGCTTCACCATTCCCCAAACAGTCAGCCTCTACAGAGGCTAAAAAACCAGCCGCTGACTCAATCCCTCCAGCAAGGAAGGAAACGCTCAGACCAGCCTCACTGGATGGAAACTGCCGCTTGCATCTAGAGGAGGCTGTTACAGCTGCAGGCCACTTTAATAGCCGGTCACGGTTGTTTAGACAGCTTTCAGCAATAGAGGGCTTCCAACAGAGAGCAGCAGGTCAAGCAGCACCTTACCCACCCTCCATTTAGGAGGCAATAATCTGCATCCAGGCTTTCCCTAGCCCTCTGGATCAGCTGCCGCTGTCTGCGCCAGAGGGCCAAGGGCCTCCCCAAGGACTATGGGTGGGATTTGCAGGGGTGCCCAAGTGATTGAGGAGCACAAATATATTGACTGAGACACATTGAACCCAGGTAAGCAAGTACGTATGAGCTCCAGTGCAAGGTTTGTGCAGGGAGGGCAACAGCTCAGCTGAACTCTGCAGTGAAAACACACGCTTTTGGATTTCACCCTTTGATGCTCCCAGATTATCCCTTTTGGATGCAGTAAAGTCTTCAGAGGAGGACCCTGCTTTACCCAGCAGATGCTCGTTTTAAGTAGCTGCCCTGAAGTCCCCTCCAAGCTTACACAATCCTGCCCTCCCCACTTGGAGATCCCACCTCCATTAAGCAAGTGAACCCATGACTAGAGCAGTCACTGGTCACTGCACTCCAGTACCAAGGAAGGTAGGTCAATAACTTGACTCATAGCTCTGAGCAGATTACCCTTTGCACCCCTGTGTGATGGGCACCCAGGTGCCACAGCACCCCGCTGATTTGGGTCTCTAGAGTCCCAGCCCCTCCCATGGGAAGTTGGGGTATCAGGGTTGAGAGCACTCATGCAGCCCTCCTGTGTTTCGGGCACTGCCCATTCCCAACTCCCACTGCCCTGCCGGCAGAAGAATCTGAGCAGCAGGAGTCTTTACAAGGAGGGGGGCTAGGAGGGTAAGAAGGCAGGAAGAGGCAGGGCAAGGGAGCATGTGGACATGTCACTCCCTCCCACTCCCCTCCTCACCTCCGAGCTGGAGCGGGGGAAATGCTCATCTAAGTGGTGGCCAGACACCAGTGAGTCTAGCCAGCACCATCAGTTTCCTGTAACCCTTCCCAGCCCACAGCCAGAGAGGAGCCAACACTTCCACTGCAGAGCAGTTAGTTAAGAGGCTGAATCACAGCTGTGCATGCCAGGGAAGGGTTCCTGGGAGCAAGTCCTAGTCCCTACACTGATCCGGTCTTCAGAGAGTTGTACACACCGTGCAAACCACCTAGGCTAAGACCCTCCCCTCAGCCAGCAACACTAGAGAGAGATGCAGGGGGAGACAGACAGTACAGTCCAAGCAAAGCAGCATTTCTACAAAAGCACTTGCTTCTCTCCCCCCTGCCCCGACCCTTCCTGTGCATCTCCTGCGCAGTAAGACTGCATGCCTCATTTCTTTGGCCTGGTCACTGGCACAACGCAGAGGTAAAGCTTGGAGATCTACTGCACTAAGGAGGAACAAGCCTGTGACTGCCCCCTTTCCACATTCAGCCTAAACCCAGAATCTTTCAAGCTGTCTGGAAAGAACAGATTTTATGTGCAACTGAACCCAGAAACAGGTTTCACATAGAAACATGGTAGCCCTGTGGGACAGCTAATACTTCTCTAGAAACCAAAGCACTAGGAGCACCTTGTCTACCTGTGCAGGGTTCACGGTCCTTGGCCTTGTCTGGGCTAGAAACAACAGGTATGGGGTCAGCGAGCACATCTTAGAAGTATACTGTAGGCCGGGCAATGGATAATGTAACACCAGTTCTCAAACTGTGGGTCAGGACCCCAAAGCCGGTCACGACCCCATCGCCGGTTGGCTTAGACTTGCTGGGGTTCAGGGCTGAAGCCTGAGCCCCACTGCCCAGCATAGGCCAAGAGAAAGCACAAAGGTGCTGGTTTGTAAGTTAAACAAGCAGGTCTCGGAGGCTGGCATGATTGGCCACCTGCAGACAGGAGTTGATCACTGCCTTGCTAACAGCAGAAATTGTTTTCTAGCCTAGGATTTAAAGGCATGTTACCAAAGGCCCTCATGAGGAAGGGAGAGAGATCCACAGGGCCATTCGAGGACTTGCCTTAACTAGCATTTAAAGATGCAATAGCTAACAAAGAGATGCTAGCGTAGACAATGCCGTGTACAGCTAGCAGTTTAGCACGTTAGACAAGGCAGCATGTACGCTAGGATCTGTTTGTGTTTGCCAACGTGCCTTTAAATCCTAGTCAAGACAAGCCCCAAGCTGTTTCTCCTTGTTCTACCACAAACATTCTGCTCTCTACCCCGTGGCTTGCATCCCACTGGGTGGCCATTTCTGCTTTAACCGTTGCTCCTGGAGCACTGGGTCAAGCATGCTATTAAAACCAAACCAGGCCCTCAGAGCAACTTGCTGCTCTTCTGCTTGCAGGGAACAGAAGCCCAAGGTATCAGTGCCAAGTTCTTCCATTTTCCTGGGCCAAGGGCACCACATTGCCAACTCACAGTATGAGCAGACAGGGCAGGAACAGGGCTCTAGAGCAGACTGCGAGTCAGCCTTGCCTGAGTCATTTCATTCATTCAGTCCAAACTACTCTGACTTAACCATGGGCTTTGTGACTCCTGCATCTAAACCACAGATGTATGGTAGCAGTCTTGGTAAAGGGGGCAGGGCTCTTTCAGGACTTCAAAAAAAGAGGAACCCAGCCCTTTAACCCCATATTCTCTGCATCAGCCAGCCTTTCAATCATGACAGGTTCCAAAAATCCAAGGTGTTGAGTGTCTGCCGAGCTCAACACCCTGCCGTTTTGTTTAATTCTAGTGCTTGGTGTGAGCTCTGGGAGGGTTTGAGAGAGAGGAGACACGGGCCTGTCAGAGCCTGCTAGACTACAGACCCCACCACGCAGCGTTTGGCATGGCCTTAAGTTACCCAAGCCAGACGGGGGAGGCAGCCAGGAGTGTATTTCAGCAGCAAGCCAGGCACAGTGAACCATGGGTGTACACAGGAAGAGCAGTTTCTCTGGAGCAGCCACACAGAGGGTTAAGCAAGCGGGAGAGAAGGGAGGAAGTGCTGAGACAAGGCAGCCTTTTACTTCTTTCTGCCCTTATATGGGCACTAGGCTGGAAGACGCTGAGCAGTGAGCGGTTGCCTGCAGAAGGCCAGACAGAGTGGGGCAGCGAGTGCGTTCCCACGTATGTATGGCTCTGCACGGGCTAGGATGGGGGAGGGCAGACAACGGAGGCAAAAAGCACCACAAGGGTAAGCCATGGCCCTCTGACCCACAGGCAGCCTTCACCCCTGCACTGTGGCAGGCACGCCATTCACCAGCCCGGAGTCCCTTCCCAGTGTCTAGAAAAGCACAGCCAAGGAGAAGAGCTGAGGAAAGCCATTAGTCTAAGCTGGGGCTTGCATGCACAAGTCCAAGACTGCATCAAACCCGAGAGTGGCCTTCTGCAGGTCAGTGGGACTAATCACCTCAAAAGAGGCATTAGGGTTGACAGGTCTGGGCCCTGCAAGAGGGATTATTTTATGAATGGTTACTTTTACCAGCTGGTTCCCAGCTCAGTTGCCAGCCTAGCTGCTCACTTCAACAGCTCCTTCCAGCCTGGGACTTCAGGCTGTTAACGTTTCCCTAGAAAGTGCCTCATGTCTCTTCCTTTCCTCCCCCTGCATATTGTTCACCTCATTCTACAGATGCAGAAATGGGCAGGTCACTCCCCCTCCAAGCTCACACCAGAAGTTAGTGACAGTGCCAGAAACAGAACCTGACCTGACCCTGACCCACTGATGTCCAACTAGACCATGTTCCACCCCTGTTTGACAGGCCTCCTCACTACTAGATCAGATCTCAACTCTGCCAAGGCTCCTTCCCCATCCGAGAGACAAGGTTCTAGCCTTTGCTCCATCCCTGTGGAGCCAATTCACTGTGAAACCAATTCACTCAGGAGGGAAGACTCCCCCACTCTTGAAGTGGGAGGTACAGACCTGAAGACTGCTGTGACATGGTACAATTTATCCCAGCTACTGCCTAAAGGCAGCTACAGAAGAAATGCCCCCTCACTTGGCAGTGCACAGCAGCTCTGTTCATGTGTATTAGAGAGCTGGTGTTTGAAAGTCCAGTCATTAAAGGACATTCAATGAGACCAAAGAGTGTCAGAAGCCCTGCTTCAGAAAGGGGCACACGGAACAAAGTCTGAGACAAAACAGCTACATGCCACCCACGCAACAGGTACCTCCACCCCTGGACAGGAAAGGTTGCATCAAAATATTTCTCCAAAGGGGCCAATTTCAAGAGTCTGGGAGGGAAGCCACAGGATGAAAACCCTGTGATTCTTCTGGCAGGTGTGGGCAGGAGGCAGGGAGCGAAGGCGTAAAAGCGGTCACTTTGTGGGCCTAGTTTAGCTGCATGAGCGATAATCATCTGCTTCCGAGAGCAACCAGAACAAGAGACGCCTTCTTGGCGAATAGAAATAGAAACAGAAACCAAGAGATTTGATGCAGACTATATTAACCAGTTCCAGCGTGGCACACAGCTGAGCCACAGCTCCCCTGTCCACAAAAAAGTTCCGGACTGGGACTAGTAGTTGGGATTTTGTATTCAAAGCATTGTTTTGGGGGGATTAGAATCTGGTCATCTAACAATAGGAATGAGAAGTTACTAGCATCAGCATCATCATATACTACTGCAGCATTAGAATAGAACTACTAGAGTCCATCCCTCCCCCTACCCCAAAACACACCAGGATACAGACCCCACACAGGAGGTTAGATCCAGTATTAGAACCTTGTGTGTTGGCCAAAAGCTGTTACTGGGGATGTGTCCATTCCATCTCCAGTTTGAAAATCCTCCAGAGTGAAGAGACAGTCCTACCAGTTCTCCCCTTCCTTCTCCAATATAGCTCAGTGCCACCCCCTCCAGTCTCTGGGAGAGGCGCACTGAGACTTGTAGACATAGCCACAGGTCACACACTCCCCAGCCCTGCAGGGTTGCATGCTGGATTGAAAGTAGGGCTCTGGAAAAGGTTAGACTCAGCACTAGAGATGGAGTCTTGATGAGTGTCCTGAAGAACATAGCACGAGACTGTTCACACAGCAAGCAAACCCCATCTTTCCATGACAATGAACCCCTCTGATAGACTCTACAGCCAGGTCTACATTTAAAGACTTCTGCTGGTGTAGAAGTGTCAGCTTGGGGTGTGATTTTTTTTTGTAAGTTACATTTTTATACTGGCAAAAATCTTAGCTACAGTTATTCTGGCACCACTTTTGCCAGCTGGAGCTTGGGTTTGTCCAGTTGGCCACCAAGATTGGTTCACTGGTAGTACAAAGATTACAGGAGTCACATTCCAGACCATGTGGGGTTTGCTCAGCTCTGGGCAAATTTAGCAGATATCAGCCTTATATCCTTTGAAGCAACCGTCAGTGAAGATAAAAGTAACTGTGTATTAACTAGAGTAAATGTTTGGTGCTTAGAAAACAGGAGACTCCCTTTGTAAGCAGAACAAAGGCAGACATAAGGAGAGAGGAATTAGGATGTTATCTTATGCCTGTTTAAGATCTATCCTCCCTAGAGGGCCATGGGCATTGGATTTCTGTTCTTCCATAGCCCACAGCTCCCCCACTTCCAGCTGAGTAAGGGTCCCTTGTGGTTAGTACTGCCAGGACCCAACAGCAGCCTCTCCTCCCTTGGGCTCAGAAATTACATCTTGTGAGTCACTCTGGCCTGGAAGAGATGCTCAAGGTGGAATCCTAGAATGCAATAGTACCTCATGTGAGCACAGACCTCCTCAGCTGGAGGAGCCATTTATATGCTTCTGCACCAGCTCATTTCCAATCAAATATGCACCTGACCCTTCTCTCCAAGATTACATTAAAGTGATTTATTCCTCTTCAGTTTCTCCTCTCAGCACAACCAGACAGCCCTTCCCCACAGGAGGACAGCTGAACACAAATCCAGGCCTGGTTCTAGTCAGACAGTCTGCTCCCCATTGGTCACTAACAAGACCATTCACCCACACTGTTCAAGTGGGGCAGCAGCAGCAGAAATCCCAGGCTAGATTTCTCTGCTCATCTAGTCAGGGCTTGAGATGGGGCCAGGAGACATAATGCAATTATTCCTCAGACTGCTCTTTGAGCCCCCAGCTATGCTCAAATGGAAAGATTTCATTCAGGCCATCAGTCCTGCCACCTTCATCCAAGCTTGATGAACTTCCTCTTCCAGCAGGGGACAGAGCTCTCCAAGAGAAGGGTCACAGGAAGAGGAACAGTTTGGGTGTGTTTATGCACCATTCTACAGTGGGACAGGATCTTAAGTAGGGTAAAGCCTAGGCAGTACTTGAAGGGGAGGCCTCAGAAAAGCCTGCCGCTAAAAGGATTCAGTAGATGAGCACCCTTTGTAAGACATACTAATTCCCAGTTTTAAAACGAATTTAAAATTTAAAAATTGCTCTGAGATCCCACAGAACTGAGGGAGTTACCCTCTTCCTCCAAGATATTTATATGGCCTAGATCACCACAGCATTGAGCATCTGGGAAGTGTTCTCATTGTACAGATGGGCAACTTAGGCACAAAACAGATCCAGAGACTTGCCCAAGGTGTCAGACTGATGTAGCACGGAATTGAACCCAGGTCACCAAGTGCCAGACTGACCTAGCCACTGGACCATCCTTCCTTACCCAGCTAGGATTTTATTCTACTAACTCTGTGCCCAGGCCATTTCCACTGGACTATGCTTCCCATCAAGAAGTATTGTTCAGTGCTGCTCTGTGCTATTAACGGCTGCCTCATTCTTCCCTGGAGGAGGCATGTCTGTAGTAAATGAAGCAGAGCCTTATAGAGTTTAGTATTTGCCAAATGATTGGAGTCTTCAGATGGAAACTGCTGCACAGATGGTCTCCTCTAGCTCACCTGACAAGCAATCCTTCCCATAACAGGGAACACACCACTGGGACAGGGGGAAGCTTTGAGCCTCCCAGTACCATAGGAGAGGGGGATACTGTTCGTAGAACCCCTCCAGAGCTACTGTTGCTTGGGGCATTGACTCTTTAATCTCTCCTGTACCCAGATGTTTGGGTCAAAACAAGACTCCCTGGAGCATCAGATTAAGAGGGAAGTGGGAGGAGCTAGGTGCCTGCTCTAGCCTCCTAGAGAAGTAAAACAAGTACCCTGGGGCCCAGCCGTTCAGTGTGACAGGCAACATGGCAGTTAACCTGGCACCCAGCTTGCCTCCTGCCCCCTGCCAGGACTACAGGTTTGCTATGTGGCAAGGGGGTGGGGAAGGAGAGGAAAACAGCATCTGATATTCCCACAGCAAAACACACACACCAGGGTTGCTTAAGGTACTTTACAGCTACAGACACAGCCTTGCAAAACAGCCTCCTCTGGGGTGGAGGGCAGCAGCTAACCAGCCTAACAGAAGATGGCCAAAAATCCCTTCCCATTACTGTGCAAAGGATGCCGGGACAAAATTTCTATTCCTATGAGGAGAGTTGTGGGAATTCAAAACGGGAATTCAAAGAATCTTTCTATGACTTCCTGCAGAGCACAGGGCAGACTAGAGGATCCCAATGGTGGTCCCTACTGGCCTTATGATCTAAGAATTCCTCTAAGTACAATAGATCCAGTGGGGAATTGCAGGGACACCAGCTCCAGAGAGGTTCTAGATAGTCTTTGGGCCCAGTGGGGATATGCTGGAGTACAGCCCCAGGAGATTTTCTAAGGGGGAAAAAGCAGCACTGGCTGAAGCAACCTGAACAGCGAACTCTTGGGCTCTCCTGCCTCTTACCTTGGAGAAGCGGCACTTGCCTCCCACAATAGCTCTAGGAGGCCCAAAGCAATCCCTGACTGCTCAGGCAAAGCTGCATTTGTGCAAGTCAGAGAGCTGTTGGGAAACTTGCTGCGAGGAAGGGACCTTACAAAAGCAGATGTTTCAAAACTATAGCTGAAGGGCCCCTCCCAGAAGATACCCCAGCAACTAGCATCTGCCCTGTGACACCAGAGGGAGGCCTAGCTCCCTCCTCCTCCAGCAGGGAAGCCATTCCCAGCAAGCTGCCTTTTAGCTCCCGGCACTTCTCAATTAATGGGAAAGAGAAAAAGGAAGGTCACTGTGCTCGTCACAGCGCAGCAGGAGGGGAACGCACTGATCCTGAATGATGCCTGCTCACCCTGAAAACAGCACTAAGGCAAGTCTCAGGTGGTACACCCCCTGCCTGGATCTTTCCAAGCCCAATAGTGCCTCTGTTAAGCTTGTGCAGAGCCAGGCTGGCATGCCTTGGTGAGCCCCTCAAAAGCAGTCTGTTAACCCCTTTTCACCAAGGGGTGGGGGGGTAGAATAGGGTAATCAGATTCTCAGCACAGGATGTGGTAATTGTGTTCTCATGCATGAGTGACAAGCCAAAAATTGCTCCTGGATGCATTTTCCTGCCATGGCAGAGTATTCTGGGCACTAATTTGAGTGTGGTGCTGCCTCAAAGTCAGAGACAGCAGCTCAGGACAGTCAGAGTTCTCTAACTTGGCAGCAGCCATGAGATCATCTCCTTGGGCTTGGACTCCCCTGTACAGCCCTGCTCCCTACTCTCAAACCTCAGCAGTGTGAGGGATACTAAGGAGGCTGAGAATTCACACTACAGAAGGCCAGCCAGCCAAGCTGTTATTCCCAAACAAGCTACGCCCTGTTTAAAGCGAACTCTGCAGATCATAATCTAAGCTTTTGAGTTTCAAATGCTGCATATTTCAGTGTTCCAGGGCAGGAAGGAGGAAGAAGAGACCTTTTTGGCCCACTTCAAGCCCTTAATAGATCTAAAACCAAAGCCAGTTCCTATTGTGTCATCAGAAGTTGGGCAATAATCCAGTTCAGCTCTGCCTTGCAGCTGGGGGCTTTTGACGACCCAGTTCCATCTCTGGGCCACAAAATGGGAGGGGCTGTCCAGACATGGCCCAAGCAAGCTCAGAGATTTTTCCCAACGGGAGACTCTTGCACCAGACCAGGTCCTGTCTCATCCCTTCCTCCCCTCCTTTTTTTCCCAAGCCTTGGGAGCAAATTGTCTGTCCAGGGGAGACAGCTCACAGCTTCATGTCATCAGGCCTGTTGGTCTAGCCAGGAAGGGAAGATGCTGGTACAAGAAGAGGTGCAATTGGGACAGGATAGGAAAAAAAAAAAAACAAAACAAAACACAGACCACAGGACATCCTGGCTTCTCAGCTCAAAGAGGTGCTGGACCGCCAGGGTACTGGGACAAGACTGACCAGAGGAACTGCCAGACTATGAGATCCATGCAATATTTCAGAAATGACCCACCCCAGAATGAACTGGGGATGCAGAGTCACCAGTGGCACAGTGAGGCAAGCGACAGTAGCCTGGCCAAGGGGCAGGGGAGCCTTTGACAGCGTTCTTACCTGGCTCTGAAGCTCGCTCTGCTGCTTTAGGCGCAGGTTCTCCGGAGTGTCTGCCACCATGGTGAAGGACTGCTTCGGGTAGTGTCTGAGAGGAGAAGCAAGACCCGTTAGCCATCATCAGCCCAGAGACTGGATACAGCAAACTGAGCTCACACAATGGGCCACCCTGATGGACTTGCCCCTAGGAACACATCAGCCCCACTCCTAACCCTCCCTGCTCCAGGTCAGTCCTTTGCTTCAGCCTTGAGCTCATCAGGGACTCTACAGGCCCCTAGACTGCACGCCTTTAGCTCTTGAAATAGTCCCTCTAGTAAGAGTAGAGCTGCAGCGTATTGTTAGAGGCACCCCTAGCAGCAGGGTGGCTTGAGACTGCAGTCTTCAGGGCTGCTAACATGGTGCCTTTTGCTAGCATGGAGTTAGTTTATAGGGAAAAAGAGGTTTTAACTCTTTAAGAGGGGACTCTTTAGCACCCCCTCCCCTCCCTCCTTCAAAGAGGCAGGAGAAAAACCTAGATTTTTGGAAAAAGCCTAGGACACCTTCCTGAATCACTTCAATTGTGCATTAAGTCGTGGGTAGTGTTCTTCATGTTAACGGATGTAAGGCCTGGTCTACACAGATTTTATGTTCAGCTGTTTCAGAGTTTAAAACACTTAAAATAGTTAGAACAGTGCAACCAGCTAGCGCTCAGGCAGTTCTGCTGGTACAAAGGGGTCTTCTGCCAGCGTAGACTATCGGTAGAGTAACAAAGCTAACTGTTTACCTACAGCCACACTGGGGATTGTACTGCTTGGCTATTCTGGTACAGAATTAGCACTACCACTTGGGTTTAGACAAGCCCCAAGAACTCCCTAACGTGGAGGGTTCTGTACAGCAACAGAATGCTGTCCACCTTTGGCAGCATGCCTAGCTGCTATTATCCCCAAGTGCTCCGTAGTAGCATCAGAATGTTACATGCAGCCATTACTGTAGACAACACAAATTAGCAGTTAGAGGAACTTGAGTACTGAAGGCAAATGCTGAACCCCGTAGCTGGAAGACAAAAGGACGTTGGTAAGGGAGGGGACACTCTCCATCTAAGCCAGAAGAGAGAGAGTTTGCACAGCCCTCTTTACCTACAGATTCAAAGCACGACTGAGCCACAAGTGAAGCAAGAGCCCAAGCTCCATCACAAGTACTGCGTACAGGTGACATTCTGAGCAGGACTGGAACAACAGGTCAGGACTAAGGTGCATTAACAGAGCCGGGGTAGGCCCAGCGCCTGCCTGTGCTTTAAGAATACCCAAAAGTGGGGCTTAGTGTGGCTGAGGAATTTGTTCACCACTTCCCCACTGTTCAACAAGACAGACAGGCCCAAAAACTTGCCCTGCACTTATCTTACTTTGCTCAGCCGATAGAAGTGTTGCAGGCAGGATTTACACCTGTGTTGTACGCACAACACACAGATGCTGATTCTTTCTTGGTATGGCTGATGGCCAGTAGAAATTGAATCATGGAATATCAGGCTTGGAAGGGACCTCAAGAGGTCATCTAGTCCAAGCCCCTGCTCAAAGTAGGACCAATCCCCAATTTTTGGCCCAGATCCCTAAATGGCTGCCTCAACGATTGAGCTCACAACCCTTGGTTTAGCAGGCCAGTGCTCACCACTGAGCTATCCCTCCCCCCAGTTGGCCAGAGGTTAAGTTAACCCTCTGATACCAGTGCAGCCACCACTCTTACACCACTATCAGGCAATCCACTCTTCTGCATGACAGACTCCATGCACTGAAAAGCATAACTGCCTCCAAAGTTAGTCTGGCTCATTTCCTTGCCTCCACATCTGGGCAATTTAAGGTTGGGGGAAGACAAGGCCCCGGAGAGGAGAGCTCCAAGACCGGTTGCCTCTTCAAACTACCTTGAAATTGGTTGTCATATGGGATCTTAACTATTTGTGCATCAAACTCCCTGGGAAGTGTGTGTAGAGGAAACTCAAGCCTTGGTATTTGTGTAACTGCTTTGTGGATGGCAGAAGCTAGAAGATCCCACTGCAACATTCGGTGTTGTGCTGGAGACAGTGAAGAGAGAAAGTGGCCTCAGTAATTTGTCCTGGGAAACCTGATCCTTCCAGGCACAAGACAAAGGATAGGGAAATATGGATTGAAAAGCAGTGCTGTGCAGTTTGATGGTAGACCCAGGACTAGGAAGCAGGGGAGAGCCACTTCCTATTACAGCCAGGCCAGTGGAGGCATAGGGTGGAATGACACCTAAACTCCATGAGGTAAAGTTCTTAGAGATCTACTAATGAAGCAGAGACCTACAGAGGTTCTTTGAAACCTACCGTTTTGCAGTCATCCCTAGTGCCTCAGGAAGGAAGAAATTGCTAAATTCTCATGAAAAGCCGTGGCATTTACATGCTTATCAGCTGCCTGTGTTTATGTTAAACACCCCACTCCTCCATGTGTATTAGCTCTGGAAAGAGGACACTATCTCAAACCACTCTGGCTCCGTTCATAGACTCAACTGCAGTTGCTGAAGATAGATCCAAGGAGGAAGGACTAGGAGGGTCTCTCTCTAAAGCTCCTTTTGCAATTTTAAGCCTTTTCCTTGGAATTGTGACATTCCCAATCCTGTCGGGGAATTCTGGCACAGCACTGAACGCAGGCTCCAGCCCAAGTTCCCCCACTACAACCAGACATGTCTGGGGTTACAGTCCCACCAAAGCAGATGGGGGCCACAATTTGGGTCCCCTTGTAACTGAGTTAAGACCCTGGAGAATCCATAGTTTAAGTATCCCTTTAACAGGACACCCAGAGTCCCATCTACACTATGGCTTTGGGGCAGGAGGGAAATCTATCTTCACCTGTTGTGTAGACTGCTGTCAGCTGTAAACTGGGGGCCTGAAGAAGCAGGCAGGGAACTCTTCGAGCACAAAGCACCACTCTGTGCACAGCACCCTGTTCACACCTCTGCCACACATACCAACTGTGACCCATAAGCACCACATCAGCAGAATCCTAGCTGTCAGCTACTGCTTTTGCACAGCTTGGTCCTGGTGCAGGACAGCAAACAGACTTACAAAACAGACACCCAGCCGCAGGCCACTGCTCCCCATCCTGCAACAGCAAATACCTGTGAGCACAGCACCAGTGCAGGAAATTCAAGGTTAAAAATAGGTCCCCTACCTTAGTGCTCAGAAGAAAACCAAAACCCTTTCTAGTGTGTAAAAAGCAACAAGCAGCAACATGCCGTCTTCTCCCCTCCCCCAATCCTGCAGTGTGATCTTAGGCACACAACCCCTCTCCCCCAATCAGCTTTCTGAGAGGCTAGCAGCAGAGACAGTCCATTCCCTCCATTGCCTGCACAAATTCCTAGTAGCAGGTGATGTTACAAACAGGCTGTGTCCTGTCAGCAGAGACAGGGACACTCTGGCTGGGGGGGAGGGGGGTGGGGTGTGGGCTGTACAGAAATGAATAGCTAAGTGGCCTTTAAATCTCTGCAGAGGGGAAAATATTCTCCCCACCTCCAGCCATGTGCAGTTTCCATAGCAAAAAACACACACCACCACACCGGCCCATGCTTCAGGAGACTGGCCCCCCACATCCCTGCTCCATAGGGTGTGGTGCAAAGAGATACAGACATATCCAGACAGCATAAACCTTCTCATCTCTGCACTGCCCCAACCAGAAGTCTGGCTAAATGAGAGATTTAGAAGGGGGTGGGTAACCAGTTTTACAGCATCTACAGACCGCTCACTGCTTAAACCAAGGTTTTGGGGTTTTTTTTTTTTTAATTCCAATTCAGATTATCGGATTAGAGTGGATATACATGGTGTGTACAGATGACCCCCACTGCCTCCCACGTCCCAATGCAGACTACAAAGTCCTACAAATGCAGCTATAGACATGGTCTGAACACAACAGGAGGGTGCTGTTCAGTGGCTATCCCCCAGAACAGCAATAGAAAGGTGTGGCCTTTGACAAGAAAGCTCAGTTCCTGTTGAGAGCACTGGGAGCTTCCAGCGGGGTGCTGCACACCTGCTATTCTGGCCACTTAATTTAAGCATTTCCAAAAAAATCTGCTCTCCCATTTAAAAAAAAATCAGGCCATCAATGGTAGCCAGCAAGTGGGAGTAGCAAGGTGACTAAAATGTCAGCAGTCTAGCCACAATTGTCATCTGTGCTCGCCCAGGGCAGAGTTAAAGCTTGTTAAAAAGTCCTGACCAATGGATTTTTAAAGAGGAAAGAAGTCTCATGAGGACAGCTTGGCTGTTGCTGGCACAGATCTGACCCCATCTTTAGACAGGTCTACCCCACTGTTAGCAAACTTCCCTGGGCTTTGTGGAAGATGGGTTTCCCTGAAAGAAGAAGAAACTGACTTAGATGCTGAACTCTGGTAGTATTTGGCTAGCACAGATCTCAGACCTAAAAGGTTACTGTCCTGGGGCAGTGGAGACTATGCTAACAACTGGCTTTAAATGCAGTTAACATGCTTTAAAACCTAGTCGGGAGAGGGCCTAAGAAAGGGTGTAGATCAAGACCCAATACAAGAAACATGAAAGTTGGCAGGAGCATATGGTTGGGGGGAGGGAAGATATGGGGAAGTGGCTAATCAGTCATAGGTGGTGCAGAAGTGGTAAATTTGGAGATGCATATTAAAGAGATTTAGATTTAACACTGAACCATGCTGCTAGGAGACCCTGTTCAGAGCACTGTTGTATCCCAATGGTTTCCTGCCACCCTTTTTATTCCCCAATTTGAAAGCACTGTTTTAGAGGGGGACGTAGCCTTCTCCAGTGAGGACAGCTAAGATAGGACCAACTCTGTCCCAGACACTGTACAAAGGCAGGAGAAATCTCCTTTCATGACAGGATTCAGCCTGCAAACAGGCTCCAGAAGACTGTACCACTGATCTCTGCTGTTTCAGGCGGTATGCAGAGAGGATGCAAGCCCACTCCAATGAGGCCTGGAATTCTAGTACCTCACATCTCTGAAACCCCTAGGGATGGTGTTTCCCCACCCCCACACTGTCATTTCCTCCTCTCTCCAGCCCCCACCCCATTCCTTCCCTAGGAGGCTCTCTGTGCCAGGAGCAGAGTCGAAGTTTCTTCTGACATTTCAGACTGAAAGTGACAAGGCTGCATTTCAGTTAGAAGCACACTGCTGTTCTGCTTTTCCTCCAAGTGCAGAGTCTAGCCAATGGTAGTGTGTTAATCCAACACTACACATGGCCTTTATTGGGGCAGGAGAGGATAGTTTGGGCCTTGCTCTCTGGCTCTTTCCTCACACAGAGCCCCCTGAGGTCTCCAGGAAGAGGCAGCCAGATTCTAAGCTGCTCCCCATACCAAGTGATTGAGCTACAAATTTTCCCAAGGCAGACTCTTTTCATGGTAATGAGTGCAGTTTAAGAACCAAAAATAGACCTTCTCCTTGGATCCAGAAGTCAAGCCACGTTCTCTGTTGGGGGGTTTGAGAGCCAGAAGATTCTTCAGACCAACCCTGACTTTACTTATAGCCAGCCACGTTAATGACAATGGGTTGTCCAGATCTGACACTGCAATCAGAACAGATAACTAAAATAGACCCCAGCTTCCCTCTCCCATGATACCAATGGGACTGAAAAGTCACCAATATCAGCTGATCTGATTATATGCACAGGGAACAGGTGGAAAGAAAAGGAGGACTTGTGGCACCTTAGAGAGTAACAAATTTTTTGAGCATAAGCTTTCGTGAGCTGCAGCTCACTTCATCGGATGCATGCCATCCGATGAAGAGAGCTGCAGCTCACAGAAACTTATGCTCAAATAAATTGGTTAGTCTCTATGGTGCCACAAGTCCTCCTTTTCTTTTTGCAGATGCAGACTAACATGGCTGCTACTCTGAAACCTGTCAGGGAACAGGTGGTGAGATCAGTAGTCCCTCTTCTAATAAGAGCTATACTAGGACTACGATTCACTTTTTGGAGAGTGACACCACCCCCCATAGCAGATCTCACCGATACGTGGAGGGAGGGTAGAAACCCTTTCTTACTCCAGGTAAAGAGGAAACCTTTATATACATTCAGGCCAGCCAAAGAAGCTGCTGCACTACTGTAAGATATATGGGTTCTGTGAAGGGGAAATGCAGTTTGTAAAAATCTCACATACTGGCAAGAATGGAGCTGCATTTATGGTTCAGTCATGGCCCATGAGCTTCATGCTATCTGCTAGCACAGAGCCCAGTCATTAGGTTACTATGGTAACTGCATCCGATGCTCTGGGCATGCTAATGCAAGAGCCAGAACTCCCAACCATGGCCTCAGGGTGTTGGTGAGAGAAGCTGTGGTCACAGCATTTAAAAAACCAAAACAAAAAACAAACAAAAACACACCCACACCCACACCACGCTTTTACCTGGTGAGGAAATTTAAATTCCTCTCAAGGAGTTGGTTTATTTGGGGTTTTTTTGGTGCTGGTCTGGTTAAGAGACTCAGGGGGCCTTCCGTCACCAGGAAATACACAATTCAAGGGCATGATTTACAGTTTCGTTGGGTTCTACCCCCAACCCCCAAAAGTCAATTTGTTTTGCTCGTATACCAAGACATGCTTGAAAACAGATCTTAAAGCTCCTGGTAGAGCACATCAAAGGCCAGGTATTGCATATGCAATACAAGTGTCAGTTCTAAGAGCAGCACGTACATTCAACTCACACCCACCCCAATATCTTTTACAGATAAATCCGAAAGAAGAGATTCATGAAAGCAAGAAGCCAGGTACACCAAGAAGTCAGGTGCTATGGAAACTTCACCCCCTCAGGTCTGCCAGCCCTAACATGGGACACTTGGTGCTGGTTGCGACCTTAGTCTCCCATGCAACACTGAGCCCATTAACGGTCTCACCTATGATGTGCCAGGATTTTTTTTTAAAGACAGGCCTCCAGAAAGGCAGCTTGCCCTCCCAACATCCTGCATTCTCAAGAGTGCTTTACCAACAAGGGCTAGTTAACCTAATGCAGCAGGTAAATATCTGCATTTGTAAGTTGTTTGCCCCAAGGCCAAGGGGAGAAAGGCTTAGAATTCAGGGATGCACAGCATAACTGTTGGACTACTTGTTTTCTTAGCTGAAGACCACATGTAGTTTGACAGGCGCTAACACTGCTCTGAACAGAGATAGAAAGCTGTGCGAGTGCCCATGCCACTAGGGACGCAGTCTGGATCAGACACGACTATATAAAAGAATAAGCAAGCACTCGAACCTTTTCCCTAGATCTTACATCACCACACTCATGATCATAAAGCATGAGACAGAAGGGCTGCCTGATTAAGAACAGACATTTAAATCCTTTGCCAGTCTAAGGCAGGGAGTTACTGATTTAGAGCATTGGCCCCAGCCAGTCACCCACTCACAAGAGTCAGTGCTTCCCAGTATAAACACAGGAGCCTGTATTCTTAGAACAAGGCAGAAAGAGAATCACCTCATATGCATGAGAATCAGCGACAGAAACAGGCAGCAATAAATTAAACCTTAATGAGAAAGCACTGGGTGAGCAGCCTTGGTTCAACAACAGAATACAAGGCAGCATGTGTGGGAATGACATCTCTGCTCTTTCCCCTCACCCACCCTCAACATCTTGGGGGAATTCACAGAGAAGGCAGTTCTCTCTCACATGCCATTGAAGGTCTCCTGGTGGGGTGGCATGGTGTATTCCTTGGCTTAGAGGGCTGAAATCAGAAACCAAGAAAGGAGTGTAGCGGTAAGCGTCCCCGTTCCAGCCTTCCCCGTAAGCAAGGCCCAGTCTTGGCAGACGAAGTCCAAACGCTCATGTTCTAGAGGGATGCGACCTGGCCTTTCCTTTCCAAATGCACAACACTGAAGTAGTTTGGATGGTCTGTGCCGAGCAGATGCACATGGAACAATATGCTCCATGACATCTCCTTCTGGGCATTGGAGTCTCCATGCAGAGATCCTTTAAGAAAAGGGAGCAGCATCCCCCACACATCCAGTCAGTTTCCAAAGAGACTACGCTACAGGATTAACAGCAGGTTTCGGAGTAGCAGCCGTGTTCATCTGTATTCGCAAAAAGAAGAGGAGGACTTGTGGCACCTTGTAGCTCACAAAAGCTTATGCTCAAATAAATTTGAGCGTCTAAGGTGCCACAAGTCCTCCTTTTCTTTAAGATTAACAGCAGTGCACATCTATAAATAAGCCAGGCTGCTATTCTCAGGGCCCATTCCTAGGCATCAACGCAATGTCATGGCTAGACAGTTAACCTCGGTCTGTGACATAGGTTAAACCTGGCTCCTGGGATACTGAATTCTTCAGTCCTAAACTGGACTGGATTCCCCTCCTCACACCCCCAAGAGGGCAACTGGCTAATATTTGCCCCGATTAGTAAGAGACCCAGGTGAGAGTACCTTGGAAATTCAGGGAGATAGATTCACCTCGAGGTGAATCTTACACTGTCATACAAGGCACTGCACAGGTTGATGTACTCAGACTAGTGCAGCTAAGGACAGTGGTGTAGACAGGCGAGCAACTCAAGTGCGTCCCTGGAGTGTTTGTACAGCCTGCACTGAAACCTACGGTGCTGTGCTAGCAGGGGCATGCTCTGCTGCCGTCATGTCTCAGATCACGGGGGACATCCCCTAAGAGGAAAAGCTAAACCAGAAACCTTCTGGTTCCCTTCTGCCAGTCTTCACTGCAGCTAGGAGTGAGCCTCCCAGCCCAGAGAGAGAGACTTGGGCTAGCAGGGCTCAAGCTAGTGCAATAAAAATAGCAATGTGGGTGTTGTAGCTCAGGGTCTCAGGGCCACCCTGTTTCTACACTGCAGAAGAGGAATACTTTCCCCAAGGAAGGTTTTTAGACACAGGCAGCTGAGAGGGCGAATACAGGGAAACTTAAGTCTAGTCAGTGTGACTAACTGAAAGGAAGTAATTAGTCCCACGCACCCTCAGAGGTGAGGTTTGTGTAGAGTCTGCTGCTAAGTGATAGTAACTCAGACAAAAATGCTAACCTTTCGAGAGAGGGAGAGACACAGCGGATACATCCATTTAAGTCATTATCTTTACAGCTACATTGACTTGGAGGCAGAAGCCTGGGTTCAGCTCTGACTGCCAACTGCATGTGACCTCAGGGCAAGTCACTTTGTCAGTACAGAAGTGGAAGTATGGAAAGAGACTTCCCCTTGTCGGAAGCTCTGGGTGTGCTGAAGGGGTGGAGTATGAAGAGGGGACTGGAGGTAGTGAAGTGAGCCTCAAGCATGAAAGCCATGCAGGGATTGTGGAATGGAAATTGTTTGGTGCCACACAGAAATGCCACCGATTCTGGACTAATAACTACAAAACCTAGGGGCAGTAAGACCAAAATGAGAAAAAGCAGTGACAGCGAGATATGAGAAGGCCTCCCAGTCTGGTGCACACCTGTGTCTCAACAACTGCTTTAGCAGCAATGCAGATGCAGACAGATTTTAACATTCTGCTACTGATAAAGAGGAGACAGCCCCAACAGAGGGAGGGGGATCTGCCTCACATTTCAGGCCTCTTGCATGGATGTGGTCAGTAGCTGCTGAGCCTAATTAGAGTTTAATGAATTGACAAATGGGATGCCCCCCCTAAATCCCCACCACAGGGAACTGCTGTCAGATTAAGTGAACGGTATTTAAATATGTGGGGCAGAGAGAGACATGTGACCAAGTAAAGCCTCAGTGCTCTGGAAGCAGGCTCTTCCTTCTCCAGCCTTGTATCCTTGTTCAGGACCAACAGAGTAACAGCCCCTTTAATCCACAGCTCCCTTGGACCTAGGGTGATTACATACAATGGGAGAGAGTAAAAACCTCCCCCAAGCAAGCTACACCTGACATAAAAGCAACTAAACATAAATCAGCTCAGAGATCTAGGAGGAGGGAAGACAAGTACACAGCTCTGGCAGGAAAAGAAAATCCCCACGCTGACCAGTTTTCAAATGCTGCCTGTCCTGCTCAAGCAGGAAATTAGGCCAATGCAGTTGTCTAAGTCCTGTCCCCATCCCCCCACCCTGGGGAAGAATTCTGGCTTCTGCACCCAGCAAGAAACAGCACAAATCCCTCTGTATTACATCTACACCTGCGGAGAGTCCCCTGCCCTGAAAAGCTCCTTTCTTAGGGAGCAAGATCTCCTTGTAGGAAGCAAGATTGCTACAGAATCCCACCCTAGCCCATAAGAACTCCCTACACAGACCTCCTGCTAAGGTTCCTAATGGGCTACCACTAGCTCAGCTGCATCAGTGGGAGCCCTGCTATAGACAAGGCTCTGGTACATATATAATTTTTAAATTTGTCAACTAAAACTGGTCAGAGCTATGAAAGCACACATTAACAACTCTGCGAGAGCCAAAGTGCTATCAACATGAAAGCTGGTTTGCTGCTGTTAATTTCAAATCCTAGGATTACTTGGAGATCTCTACATTTTCTGTTTACTTTGTGCATTTAACAGTACTTTGACTTGCTGGTTTTGCAATTTCCCTGGTAGGATCAGTTTCTCCTGGCTTTCACACCACCACAGAGGGGGGAAAAAAATTCACACTGGCTCTTACAGAGCCATCAAAAGTTGGCAGTAGAAGTCAGCTTCAGTCCAGGACCAGAAGCTCCTGAACCAGAGATTGTAAATTGAGCACCTCCTAAAGCTACAGGAAAAGACTTTCCAGTTCTCTGAGCAGAGATGGCCATCTCAATTTCACCCTTCTTTTGGGTCAGGTTTACTGGCAACTCATGAACCAGAGAAGACGTGGCTGGGTTTGTTTGTTTTTTTTCAGACCCAGGACTGGCAGTTTGTAACACTTTACTTCAAATCAAGCTTGCTCTCACCAAGGCAAAAGATTTGTGTTCTGTCCCTTTTTCAGGCCAGACCTGCCCTTTAAGACCAATGTATAAATCAGGGAGCAGTCTCCCAAAGGTGGAAACTTTAATCTTGTCATCCAAGAGCCTCAAAAAAGGTATTTGGGCACTTAACTCATTGAAACAGATGGGAGTTACATGCCTAAATGTCTTTTAGTATCTGGGCTGTCCATGCTGCAAAGACTCTTCCTACCATCATGGCCTCTACTAGACTAGAGCATTGTATTAAAGACAAGTTCTAACATGACTTGTCCATATAGCAAACTTGTTAGAACCACAGTTAGTTGGAATGGGATTTAAACACCACTGTGGCTGGTGCCTTGGACAGATCTGAACAGCAAGGAGTGGGTTGTGGGGTTTAGTTCCTCCACTATCCACAGACATCTAATGCCCCAGCCTGGAATGCAGCATGCCTTCTCTCCAAGGGGACAAGTCACCTTTCACAGCTGTATTAAGGCTTCAGTAAGAGTTAAACAAAAGGAAGTAATAGACTGGATTTTTGGCAAAGCAGAAAAAGACACATCCGGCCTTTCAAAGAGCTTTCCAGAGCTGCTAATTCTTGGGAACAAAAACACTATTTTTGAAGACCTATTTTTAAAGACACCTCCTCCCTGCTGCAGAGGACCTGCAAGCCTCTAGCTGCACCAGGAGCGGCTGCTTTGGGGAAGGGAGGTCAGTTCCTCAAAAAGTATTCTGGGAAGAGTCTATGCCAGCTCTGCATGTGTACAGCAGAGCAGCTACCATTTACAGTCTGCCTCAGAAACTGGATTCAAATTAGGTAGTTGAGACAGGCAACCAGGAAAGTTATGAGAGTGAAGCCTCATTCAATAGGTGTCTCTAGGATTCCCACCTTTTACCTCCCATCACACACCCTTCTTGCGAAACAGGGCAGAGTACCCCCTGCAGCAGACTGTTCTCCACTAACTGCTGCAGGGAGCCCGTGTGCCTCCGTTGGAGGGAATGAATCCCCCCGTACCCCCCCCCCCCCATCAGTGGCAGATCCAGCAATATTAAGGCTGGAACAGGATTCCTCCTTACACACTTCAAGTGAAAGGGAGTGTTTTTACAGGCTACTCAAACTGGTTCCTGCCCCTAGGAAAAAAAAAAATAAAATCAAGGGACTTTCCACTGGGGTGGGAGCAGACAATGTGCTGGCACCATACCACAGGAGTCCCAGCCTGCAGTGATCCTGATGTGTTTAGGGGCTACATGGCCCTTAGGCTCCTGAGCAAAAGGCACAAACCTCCTAGTCAGGCAGGAGTTACACTGCTCTACCCAGTGGCTCAGACAGCTCTGTAGCTAGTACAGATCAAACCTTTTAGAGGAGGATGTATTCCATCATTTGGGAGAACGGAAAGGTAGCCCAGGTAAGCAGTCAGCTCTCACCTCTACCCCCACAGCTTCCAGCTTGGCTGTTTAAGCTAAACTAAGGAAAGCTGCCTGCAAGAATGGGCTTCACAACTTCAGTCTCACCCCACTCCCCTTTCATCATTTGGCTGGCAACATCAAGCTGTGCATGCCCAGTTGTCCCCACACAGGGAGATGCCAACAGCCTGAGCTGAGTGAATGGGTGGACCAGAGCCAGGACTGATGGGCCCCTCCACCTCCAGCGAGCCTCTGAGGTTACTTATGGGAACAAAATGGGAACTGCAAAGAAGTTGGATTTTTCCAGGAGTTGTTTTGGCATCAAGTGAGGATGAGGTGGTTAAGCAAGATCTAGAAAGTCAATATGCTCTTATGCTCTCCCACCTCAGCAAGGTCCAGGGGAAGGGATGGGCAGACCGCAAGAGGAGGAGTTGGGGGTGTTTACAAGGAACTTCCAGGTCTCCTGCACTCTTAGTTCCACCACTGACATGTGTGGCCTTGGGAGAGAGAGTTGCCACTGTGTTTCAGTTTCCCCTTGCCCAAGAAAGGAGAGGGAAGGTAGGTAACTCACAAGGCTTGTGTCTGTGTTCAAGGGCTTTGAGCCCTCAGGAAAAGGTACCCGACTGGTAAAGTCTAGGCTTTAGAGCTCCTTACAGACAGGAGAAAGGCAGGTGCTCTGAGCACCCCATAGTACTGTACTAACAAGCTAGTTCAGCCAAGCCAGCTCACGCATCCCCATTTAAAAATGGAAGAGGGTTTATGATTGAGGGTAAGTGAAACCTGCCCCTTTGTCTTGTTCATACAGCTGCCTTCTCAAACATGCTCCGAGCTGAACCAATGGTCCATTGACATATGGGCCCAGTGCCCTCAGGTTACCAGCCTGGGAGCTCTCTGCGCAGAGGAAGGCTGCCTAACTTCTCTACCTCCACCGCATTTTGCTAGAGAAAGTGCATATGGCTCCCTCTCCCAAGGGCACCAACCTTGTCTTCAGAGAAACTTTCCATCCGAGGAGTCAGCAGCAACATGTCAGGCTACAATCTCTTGGGCAAGGCCACCATAGGGTCGAGACTGTTGGCAGAACAGGCTTGCCCTACCAGAGCCAGGGAGTGACTAAGCAACCAGCAAGACATGCCAGGCTCCCCAGTGCTGCTTTATTGCATTCCAACAGTGTCCTTTAGATAGCTTCAGGCTGCATTAATGACCCAGGTGATTAGACTCCCCATGAAAGAGACAAATAGATCTGCTAGGGGATGTTACTGAGCAGAAGACAGAATGAGGGCCTCCGACAACCACCACTGCCATGTCACAGTCAGGATCCCATGCCAACTCCACTTAAGCTTTCAAGTTTCTTCCCACAGAGATGGGCAAGCCCCCCCCCCCCCCCAATTATGCAGGGAGGTTAAGCGCATTGATGCTAGGGAGGACACGCAAGAGGCACACAGAGCCAGTCCTCCAGGTGGCACTCACTGTGCAGAGAATTAATGGGTCTGGCAGCTGGGGCCAGTGGCTTTATCTGTGAGAAGTCTGTGGCTCTGTTGAGAGCCCTCATTGGCTTCAACTGGAGAAAGTTATTCTCTGTCTTTATAGAAAGCCAACCTGAGAAGGCTCCTCCACTGTTCAGATGTCCTCCCAACCCCTAATTCAGCCCACAGATTCCTTCAGAAGAGCATCTGACTGCCACCTCTCCCCTGAAGCTGCTATACCAGAAAACCCCCACCCTGAGCTTTTGCTGGAAGAGAAGGAAGGGAGCTATTCTGGTTTGTATCCTTCCAGTACTCTGCCACCTCATCAACCCCCACCACCCCCTCAGAGCCAGGTGTGTCAGGGTCCTTTCCCCACAACAGCAAATGGAAATGCCAGCTCCCATTTGCAAGGAGACAGAGAGCATTTATTCTGAGCCACGTGGCTATGCAAAGCTGTGTACACGACCACAGAGAGCCAGTTACTCTGATCCAGGAACTCGGCAAAAAGGCATCACATAAACACCTGGACTCTGTCCCAGCTGCACAATTCCTCCCTGCCTCCCCACCCCCAGCTTGGAAGGGTCACTTTCATGTAATATGCTGCTACCAGATGGAGTGATTAGGCGTGCCAAGAACAAAGATTGTTGGCTTGTTTTGAAACTCAAAGCGGTTCTGCTTTTGCCTGCCACTTACTAACTTTTTCCAAGAGGGAAGTTGGCCCAAGAGGTAACAGCCAGTTTGCTCTGAACAGAAAGAAATTTACCAAATTAGAGATTTTTCCTCGAGATGGAATCTCAGTCAAGTCTTTGCAGTTATTCCCTGGAATCAAAGAAAGTTTCAGAAATAAGAACACTGGTCAAGTGCTTGATGCACTGTTATGGCAGCCCTGGAATACTGCCTAGGTTGATTCCCCAGCAATCATAAGCAACAGCTGGTTCTATGTACTGTGCAGCAAGGATAGCTTGACTCTGCAGCAAAGTGACAGGGTTTCAATTTCCCACCCTGCCCTGGAAAAGCCAGGAGAGGTACTACATAGGGCAGCCACTTCCTTCTTTGCGAAGGGCTGGAGCCCCAAAGAAACACTGCGATCAGGCGAGCACAGCAGGACCGACACACAGCTTTGTTATGTAGCATACCAAGTGCACACATCCTGAGCTCCTTGTGGGTGAGAAACAGCTTGTTTGGTGTGGTATGGGGGGAGGGGAGGCCAGGACCAGAATAAGTAGAACAGTCCAGTGCTAGGTTTTCCTTTGAGTGCTCAGCACAGGAGGAGGGCACTCACTTTCAAAGAGGACTGCAGTGAAGGTGAACAGAAGCGGTGTCAGCAACAGAGCCATCTCCCCTGTTTAAGCTCAAACAAAGGATGCGGCCCTTTTAAGAAGGCTGGTCTGCAGAGAGACCTGCTGCATCCTCTTCCCTGGGGGGAAATTGCTATGCAACTACGCCATTAACTTCCTGCCAGCTATTCCACAGCATCCAAGAAATAAAGGCAGCTAGCTCTGTGGGGTGTACACAAGGCAGAGATGGACAACCCCTCTGATTAGCCACACTCAAGCAGTCGGAGTCTACCCTGGTGGATGCATGTTCGCATTGGGCCTCTGGCCAGGTCTGATGTAAAGGAGATTGCTTAGCCTGTTATACCTGTGTAAGCCCACATTTGCACCACTAACTTCAACCAAGATCAGGGCCTGGCCTAGCATCTTTTGTAGAGTTAAGACACTCTTCCCTGCCCTCCAAGACGATATCTTGCCTTGGCTGGAATTGTGTTGTCAGAGGAAGGAACTCTGCTCTTTGTCACAGTCCAGGGAAAGACACATCCACCAGCAAAGGGAGACACATAATAGATTCTAATATTTATAGAGAATCATCAGTGTAGGATCACATGCACCCAGTGATGGAGGTCATCAGGTGGACTGCCAAAAAAGTTACCAACCCCTCCTTACCATGTTGCAGTAAGCAGTGCTGTACAGGAACTCCAGGGAGGAGATGCTGATTCTTCAATCTACTTTGCAGGGTTAAATACACATCTGAGGCTTCAAACAAGCTTTAAAGCAGAAGCTCTTTAGAGGTTTGACCAGAGAAGTCAGTTCTACTGCTGTGAGCAGAGGGAATTTAAGAGGCTCAAGGTGGAGAACTGCAGCCAATACAATGACCCCAGCAGAATACCCATCATGGCAGATTTAAGCAGGGCCTTATGCTGCAATGTCACCAAGCCTATGCATTGGGAATATGTACATTAAGTATGAGACACCAGAAGTTTAAGGCTTCCGCACAGCTTGGGGATGTGCTGGGATAAGAGGAGATATGAAGCTAGTGTCACTGCAGATAGCAACCAAGGCCTGAATTTGGATGGTAAGGACACCAGGAACTGCAGAGCCTAGCACCTGAGTTCTGCTACCCACCTTATATTATGCAGGCCGAGTAGCTGACTACACTCAGTCCTCCAATAATGGCACTGGCTCCCAATTTATTTCAGGAGTAGGGGTAACATTTCTAACTTGTTTGAAGCTATCACCCATGGTCTTAGCTTCAATCTTCCTGAAAGACCTATCTTGTCCTGCTTACCTGCACACACTTAGACCTGTGGCATATATTCAGCCTTGTTGACAAGAGCCTTCTCTGCAGCTCTTGCTAACCAGAAAAGCATTTCTGTATCTTACTTCAAAATTACAGCTGAAACCAGCCACCCCCCAGCCTATGCCTCTTCCATTTTTGTTATGGTATTTAAATCTACAGAGCTTTTCGGCACCCAATTTGCATGAGACACTGCAGAGTAACACAGGATAGGCCAAACCTGCTAACAATGAACAGCCTTTGTCAGTTGCTCTAGGACTTTGTATCAGAAGTCAATGGAGAAAGATTTACAAAGGCAGTTTAAATAAAAAAAAAAAAAAAAAAAAAGATACTCAAATGTGCTGGGAAAATAAAACAAGTGGAAGCACAAGCCTCCATCACTGTGGGGAGGGGGAGGGGAAAAGTCAGAGGGCAGAGTTAAACAGCCACGCTTTCTTGGAAGGCTGAGTACAGATTTATTACCGGGCAATGTCAGATAGCAAGGAGGAAGCCCAGCCTTCTTCCTACTGCTTTCTTGAAGACAGAGGCTTAGGGGCTGGCAAGAGGCCAGCACAGAGACAGAGGAGAGCCTATGGTAAGGCATGCTTGGAAAAAGCAGCCTCTCCTTGCCAGTATAAAGGTTGCTTTTCTTCCTTTTGGAAGATCTAGAGCTGCAAAGGGAACAGCTTATCATTAGCTGAGGCTGTTTAGAAAGGGTGGGTCCCATCTGGGCTCTCCCAGTGCCAGAGACAGGGTCATATGGAGGCAGAGCTCACCTTCCCTGGCCACTCCCTCCTCCCCCTCCCCAGAGCACCCTGAGAAAGCCATGTGGCTCCAGCTAAAGGGACATTAAAGGGAGAAAGTGAAAGCAGGAAACAAAACAGCAGAACTAGATTTAAGACTAAGATGTGGAGCCCAGATTCTGTGGCGATTGGTGCCCTAGACATGGGCTGCTTCTGTCATCTCTCTGGTAATGTAAGACATAGGTACCAGTGTATCCAGCCACCTCAATCCCTCTGCATTGATCCTCAACACCCTGGTGATGTACCGCAGGGCTATGACCCCATTTTACAGACAGATGACTGGAGGCAGAGATTAAGTGACCTGATCAAGGACACACATCTGTGGTGGAGCAGAGAACTGAACCCAGGTCTGACTGGTGGAGATTCCCATTACCCCAGTAAATAAGATGGACATTATGACAGGTGAGGGGCAGACTCAGAGCTGAAACCCAGAGTCTGGAGGAAGGGGATAGATTCTGCAAGTTACCAAATCACTCACTAGTGCTGTCCCCAGAGGTCATGCTTCCTAGTCACTGGCAACCCAGAACAGCCCTGGGGCAAACCTCAGAGCATTTAAAGCAAATCAGGAGTTCAGGTGTTTACAGGAATCTCTTGTGACAAAGATTCTTTGAGGGTGAAGTAAAAGGTTTAGGACAGTTAATTGCTTTGTTCAAGCCTCTGCATCTACCCCTGATGGTCTCTGGAGAAGAGGCAGCTTTCTGTACATCTCCTCAGGTCACCAAAGGGTTAAGATAGCAACTCTGCATCAAAGGGAATGCAGTTTCTCAACCCCTTCTGCTCCAGAGGGTTGCGCACACTCCTTGGAATCTCAGGAATTTCCCACTATTATCCCCACTTCCCTTTCACCAGAGGCAGGGTGAGAGGACTCTGGGCCCTTCCTTCTGCTCAGGACAAGAGAAGCACTCTGGGTGCAGGCTCTGGTTCTCACCTTCCATTCCCTGCCTAACCCCTCCCCCCCCAAAATCACCACATCAGGAGACAGAATGGCTTCCATGTGTTTAAGACAGAGGCTATCAGCCTTGCAAGATCAGAGTTAACCCTTAACAGCATTTCCCTTTTGAGGTTTGGCTATTTGCTAGAACCATGTTTGTCTCAGAGTCATGCACACAGGGACTCCCAGAAAGCAGACCTTCACCTGAGCTAACCAGCCACCCCCAGCAGAGCTAGGACTCTTCCAGAACTTTTTGTAGCGGTGCTGTGGCTAGGGAGTCCATGAAATCAGTGGCAAGATGATCACACACTAGTGGAGACTATTTGGTCTTCGATCCAAAGGAAGGAACTATTCATTGCTTTGAGGTCTTATAAAAAAAGGCAGAGGATCCTGGTTGTTGTGTGCTGGAAAGCGCCCAGCTCTTCACAATGCTGCACTGACACCAAATAAAAAAGTGGGGAGGTCCTACCCAATTTTCTTTTGTAGCTTCTCTGAAGTGTCCCTGTCCATGAGAGAGGCCTGGCAAAAGACTGGGGGAGGTTGCTTATTGGAGAGACACAGCAAGCACACAACCCTTGAATCCAAGTCAACATCCATTTTGACAACAGTTTAGGCTTAAGCCTCAATCATCTTTCTGCCGTTTGGAACTGGCTTGTCAAAACATAGCTCATTAGAGCAGCCAGCCAGGATCTCATTATATGAGCATCCAGCTTCTCTAGCTGGAGACAAGATGTTTGGGATGAAACTCAGTGTGGAAATCCAGCAGGCAGGTCTACTGCTGACCACACATCCTGTCCTGTGTGCCTGTGACAACCTAGAGCCTCCCAGCTTATTAGCAAGGTCTCCAACTCACAGCTGGGTCACTGGGGTGGCCTACATTAAAATCAGCAACAAATTCAAGATAAGAGCCTGCAGGATCCAGATTTGATGGCACTGAACAGCCAACGTCCAGTGCTGGCAATAAATATTCCTTTCTTTGGCCTGCAGTAACTAAACACATTGGTGCTACAGAAGTTTCCTGTTCTGCCTACATGTTAGAGCCAGAAGTGGAAGGTGCCAGGACATGACCTGTGCATAGCCAGAGAGAGTTAAGTAGCAAGTGACTCATTTCCTCACCTCACTGTAGCACTGCATCTCAGAGAATCAGAACCTATAGAGATCATGCCCAACCTGCCTGGGAGCCAGGAACTGCAGTGGTCCACTCCTAGTTCTAACACCAACTCCTGTGGCCTTGAGCAAGTCACAACCTCTGGCTGTTGCCAACACTTTTGGCAAAGTTTTTCCTCACTGCCACAGTCCACAGGGTTGTCAGTAGTGAGGGGAGCACTATGTTAAAGGAGCAGCAGGAAGTTTTTGCCAGCACACCTGGTATAGCAAGGCCTGCATCTCAGTTCTACCCTAACCCCATTTGATAGCTCTGGTGGGGTATACCCACTTTATAAGAATGCTGTCAGGATTAAAGTACTTGGTAAATGGAACGAGCGATACAAATTCTAAGCAGTATCAGCTTAACAGCTCTTAGAAAGAGAATTACTTGGTATTTGTAAAGTGGCAACAAAAAAAATCCCCTAGTACAAGCTGCTTTATAGTCATTAGAGAGACATGTCAAATTAACAGTCAAATTCCTACCTGTGAATTCAATGGGAGTAAGATTGGGGCCAACAATGCAGGAGCCAGCTGTATATTGCTAACACTAGAACCTCAGCAGTTAACAGATTTAGCTTTTGCACATTAAACCAGAATGATCAGTCTTGTGTGCCTCAGTTTCACTATCCCCTGCAGAGATTTAAAAGTCCAAGACAAAGGGAGATTGAGGATTATGAACAGGAAGAGTGGCTGCTGTAGCTCACGAAAGCTCATGCTCAAATAAATTGGTTAGTCTCTAAGGTGCCACAAGTCCTCCTTTTCTTTTAGTAAAACTTCAAATCCTTTGGATCTAAACAAAGTGAACCCTTTTGTGAAACCCTATTTAATCACTTGTCAGATATAGTGAAGATTAAGCACCGAAAGTGTTAACACTTGCTAGTGTCCCATTATGAAGCATCCGGTACTCAAGTCCTCTAAGGAGAAGACAATGCTCCCCAGCTACTGCATTAAGTGGCATGACTACAGGAAGAGGAATGGAAAGTCCCTTTTGACAGCAGAAGGATTGAGAGTAGGCAGTGATGACCAATCAGAAAGCTAACTGGGTGCCAATCCAGAAGTGATGCTAAACTGAATGGCCTCAGATTGAGGGGGTGGAGCTTGTTGTGTATTTGAAGAAAGCCCTGGTGGTAGAAACTCATTTTAAGCATCTTTCCTGAGAAAGCACACATGGTCAGAGCTGTGCTCTGCTTTCAAGTACCTCTCTGCTCTCACTCCTTTATATCCCCACTGCCCCTTTCATCTCTCCAGGTGCTTTCAGTCCCTGTTACCACAGTATCTGAGCACCTCACACTCTGGTGTACTTATCACGACAACATCCTTGTTAAGTAGGGAAGTGCTCTTTTCCTCCTCATTTTACAGATGGGCAAATTAAGTGACTTGCCAAAGATCACAGGAAGCCTATGGCAGTGCAGGGAATTGAAACTGGATCGCTCAAGACCCTGACTAGCACCCAACCACTGGACCATCCTTATTCTTTGCATATAAAGGATATATTTCCCTCCCTCTGCCCCTCCCACTGTGCTCAGCATGATCCAGACTCCTTCCCTGAAGGCATTTTGCAGAGCCTTCTTAAGGCAAATGCCACATAGATCACCACAACGCATCCTTGTGATACATGGGAGAGAGGGTTCAAACACATTCCCCCAAGTGACAGCTACCCTGTTCAGAGGTTATGACTTGGCATTTAAGTCAGAGGGGATGTTTGCTTTCGTGTCTGGAGTGCCCCACTATGGCACAAACAATCTAACTGGTCTTGAGTTGTGTGCCTTTGACAATGTCAGTTTATAACTTTGAGATGGGACTAGTCTCTAACCCTCATCCCCCTCAACTAAGAGCTGGGGCATCAAGAATGCCTTTTGGTGCAAGCGTTCTGTGGGAGCAACCGGAAGCAAATTCCAGCATCAAGAGACCTTAGCCAAGAACATCCCCTGCACCTGCTGGCATCAGCTTGAACTTCCTGGCAACTGGGAAGCATCTAAGCAAAGTTCAAGGTAGCCAGAAACCAAGACCTACAAAGTTTTGCAGAGCCAGCACAACCCCTGAATGACACTTCCAGCATGGCACTCTAAGGTGTTATTAGAATGAGGAGCAGAGACTTACGCATTGCAATACGGCTTCTTCTCATAGCCCTTGTAGTTTTTCATGTTTAGGGTCATCTTGCAGGTCTCGCAGTGGAAACATGCTTTATGCCAGAACTGCAAACAAACAAGAGAACAGTTAACAGGAGATGCTTGCAATTCTAACAGCACAGGATTCCTCTCCTCAGAAAGGATGTTCCTCAGAGCACCAGGTCCAAGCCTCTTTTCTGGAGCTCAGTGGCTCCTTCCGCTGACACCGGATCCTTCAGAGAGACTTTTCGAGGAAGAGATTAGACAAAGGGTTCCTACCAGCCTAGGACCCTGGGTTCACATCAGGGAGACTGGGCCTCTATTGCAGAGAGCTATGGTTTTAGTATTCTGGTAGCATTGCATGAAACTGTTGCCAACCACGAAGAGTTTACAATACAATACAACTACACAAGACAAAGCAGGAGCTTACAATTTACAGGCAGCGTGAACAATGGTTTCAAAGCTCCATGTTAGCGCCATCTTTAATTTTGTGCCAAGGAGGGGGCTGTTATTGGGAGGGAGTTTGCTAATCAGAGAGACAAAAGGGACAAGGCACATTAATGGGAGGGGAGAAAGGCCATGAGGAAAGAAAGCAAGCAGGGGAAGGGGAGCATGAAAGGAGCAAGGCTGAAGTGAAGCAAGTGAGGGACAGAGAGTGAACAGATTGTCTAGAAGACAAACAACAGCCCAAAGGTCCCTGCTTCTGGTGCTTGCCTCTGTTCTCACTGGCTAGAGGTATGGATGGCCCCCTTGCAGCAAATTTCTTCCCTGAGCTCACATAGTTGGGCAGAGGCAAAGCCACTCGAAACCTGGTAGGGGAACCCTTACCCCCTTTGGGGACACCTGGGATCAGCTCCCTCCCTCCTCACCCCACCCCCCCATGGCACAGCCACACCTGCTGCAGTTGCTTTTCTCTGCTCCTACCAGGGGAGTTTGAGTGGCCCCCAAGAAAAACTGGTTATACCATTAGGAAGCTCTGAACTGGGAAGAGACAGGTAGTAGCTGAAGGGAACTTCAGCCTGACAAGGCAGCATTTAACTAGGCTGAAATCCAGGAATGAGGCATCTTTGTATTTCCCCACGTCTTGTGGGTGCCCCATAAGGATATCCCATTCCCCCACCCCAGCTGGAGGCTGGTACTCTAAACAGCAGAATACTCTGAGCAGAATGCCAGTCCCAGCTGCAGTTGCTCCCTTACAGACACCAAATGCACATACTTGCACTTCAATTGAGGCCAGAAGAGACATTCCTTGAAATCCAGTCCATGACCCACTTTTCTAATATGCCAACATTACAGGTTATGACATTCAGTGAACACACATCTACCCTGCCTTAGCATCTCGGAGATGCTTCTTAGATGGAAATATTCGCACTCAGCATCTGACCGACAGGACAAGCCTCCTGCTAAGTCCTGACAAAGTTCTAGCAACAGTACAGAAACACAATCCAGACCTTCCCTGTGGTAACCTTGAAACCAGCACCTGGACTTCCATCTCCCAGCCAGACACCCAGAAACATCTACAGCTACTAAGTGTAGAAGTTACCCAAGCACGAAGGGGTGCTGCAGAGGAAACCCTCCAGGCCCAAATTCTCTGCTCATGCAGAGCCCAGAGTTTCCTCAGTTAACGGCATGGCTGAGCAGAGCCCACCCATCCAGCGTCAAATCACCCTCCTTCCCCACACCCAGAGAAATTCAGGTCATCATGAGGGCTTAAGGCTAGAGACTTACCAACCTAGGGGGATAACACGGTTTAAGAGAGATTCCCCAACAAGCCATGAAAGTCCCCCCTTGAGGCTGCATTTCTACCCCTGTCATGCTAGGGAGTCACTGCTAGCTGCATAGCTAAGCTCCCAACCCTGGCTAAAAATCCCCAAGCTCAGGGTGGACAGCTGCTGAATTTGCTGCTCTGTTGGGGTGCCAGCAGTAAGCTTCAGAACTCTCCCTGCACCCCTCCCCTCCATTCCATCCCCCCCCCCTCCCCACACACACACACAGGTTCAGCACAACTCGTGAAACATTTTGGAGATAAACATGTGTAGACAAAGGCCAAGACAGAGCCTGTGCTACCTGCCTGTGAATACCACACCCTTGTGTATAAACACAGCCGCAGCCCAGCAAAGGAGAGGGATGACTCAACTGGAGCAGAGGGTGGCTCTCCCATTTCAGTTGCTCAGGGGAACAGATCTGTCCTTTCCTTGTGTGTCCCCACATGATAATTCTTCCACAATATCGAGGGGTCTGTTCACTACCCAGTGGAAGGGGACTTCCTTTAGAGACCAGTCAGATTTTTTTCAGGCAACTTTGGCTCCATGCCCTTGGCCATGGTATGACTCCACTTGATCTAGCCTTGTTCTTCCCACACATCCACCATGTTTTCTCATCTTTAACCCTCCCAGAACTTCAGCCTTGTGGACAAAGAGGAAGGGCATGGATGGTCCAGTGGTCAGGGTGCTACACTTGGACAACTGGGTTTAGTTCCCTGCCATCAGGCTTCCTGTGTGACCTTGGACAAGTCACTTAAGGGCAGAGTTAAAGGTATTTAGCCTTAGGCACCTAGGTACTTTTGAAGATCCCCCTCTGCATACCTTTAAGGTGTGTCTAGGCTTATCTTCAAAGAAGTCTTCAGAGCCAAGCTGGCAGATAACATCCCTGAAACTGACCCTCCGCTCAGAGGAATGCCCAGCCTTCAGCAGCCAGAGGGGATTGAGAGCTCCTTCCTAGCTGGCATGGCTTGGTGCTGTCCCCCAGCCAGCAGTCCACTGCAGACATCAGCTGTATCTAAGCATATGCAGAGGAGCTGGACTTGGGCAGTATTCTCCCAGCCAGATGCTCCTCCTCACTTCAAAACAGACTGAAGCACAGTGTTGTTTACTGGGGCACTGCTGCAATAATCCACTGCAGGAGGAGAGACTATAACAATCCAAAGAGTTTACACTAGCACTGGAAGAGGGTGAGGAGAGCAACCCCACATTGGTCACCTATGCCAGGCATACATTATCTACCCCTCACCATCTAGCCAAACAGGCCATGGGATTCCCACAAAGCAGCTATATTCCTGTGCAATACTCTAACTCCCCTGCTCCTTACCCCTAGGAGCGGATTCTAGCTACTGCTGCATTGTACAACTCACTCCACAGCCAGCCTGATGTTTGGTAAGAGGTATAGCCTGCCACAACAGGTCCCAAGCAGGCTGTGCCTGCATCCCAAAAAGAAGAGGGCTACTGCAATTTAACACTTCTCAAACGGTTAGTAAGTTGTGCTTGTTGCCCAGGCCACACTTGTACATCTGAAGTATCTGCTCCTCGAGTCAATCACAGTTAGTGGCAAAAGATATTCTCAGCTGGGCTGAGGGGAGCTTAGCACCCCAGGTATCATCATTGGCCCTTTGTGTTAATATACCTCCACGAAACTATTTCAGAAACACATCCTACTTCAGCCTGTTTGAAATATTCTGAACTCAGAGCACAGACAGGTATTTGGTCTGTTTTTAAAATCCATTAGAAAAAAAATCTTAAAGTCAGAACCATGAAGTCACCTGACACCAGCTTTTTGGTGGGTTTATTAACTTCGTGATTACAGCCACAACCGCTAGACCAGGCACCACTTGCTCCAGTTATGAGACACACAGAACATAGATCATTTCCACAACGGATGTCACAGCCTCCTCACATGACATTTTATCTGGAGAGCTGATAGGAGTCCATGAAGAAGGGGGCGGGGAAAATATGCCACAAATGCCACACACAATATGCACTCCCTAAAGCCCCAACAGACTGTCACCTAGAGAGACTTTTGAATCACACTGTTACCTTGTCAATATCAGTAAAGCCCTGATCCAAACAGAGTAGTTCCCCTCCCCACCTGCTGAGCCCTTAGTGCTTAGATTCTCACTGCTGTCAATTTTTGCAATGCAAATTTAGAGACACAAATTGCTTTTTCCTCATTTCCTTGGAGCTGCCAGGTATAGCTCAGAATTGGAGTGCTCAGGACAGCTGAGATGCTGAGTCCATTCTACTAAAGCACCTGCATTTTGAGCATAAGAACATCCATACTGTCAGACCAAAGGTCCATCAGGCCCAGTATCCTGTCCTCTGACAGGGACCAACGGCAGGTGCCCCAAAGGGAATGAACAGACAGGTTATCAAGTGACCCAGGCCTTATCACCCAATCCCAGCTTCTGGCAAACCAGAGGCTAGGGACGCCATTCCTGCCCATCATAGCCAATAGATTCATGGAAGATGGGTCCATCAATGGCTATCTAGCTCCCTTTTGAACCCTGTTATAGTAGGTTTCAGAGTAACAGCTGTGTTAGCCTGTATTCGCAAAAAGAAAAGGAGGACTTGTGGCACCTTAGAGACTAACCAATTTATTTGAGCATAAGCGTTCATGAGCTACAGCTCACTTCATCGGATGCATAAATTTGTTAGTCTCTAAGGTGCCACTAGTACTCCTTTTCTTTTTGTGAATACAGACTAACACGGCTGCTACTCTGAAACTTCCCCCCCCCCCCCAATATATATTTGAGATAGAGCAACCAACATCTGCACACAGTATTCAAGGTGTGGGTGCACCACGGATTTATACAGAGGCAATGACATTTTCTGTCTTATTATCTATCCCTTTCTTGATGATTCCCAACATTGTTTGCTTTTTTTTGGACTGCCACTGCACAAGTGGATGATTTCTGAGAACGATCCACAATGACTCCAAGATCTTTCTGGAGTGGTAACAGCTAATTTAGACCCCATCATTGTATATGTATAGTTAGGATTATGTTTTCCAATGTGCATTACTTTGGATTTATCAACATGAAACTTCATCTGCCATTTTGTGGCCCAGTCACTCAGTTTTGTGAAATCAGGATGCAGGAGAATAGGCTTGAGGTGCACTGGCATAGCTCTTGGTGAAACCTAAGGGAACCTTCCTACATGCCTCTTCTCCCCAGAAGCCTCTCACCATTCATCTTTGCTTCAGTTCCAGCAACAGCACTATTGAAGCAAGGACCTGGCTGTGCTCGACAGCATTTCTGCCCCAGTCATTCAGACCCGCTCTGAGTAGAGTCAAACTAGGTGGACATTCAGACACAGGATTTCCAAAAAAGGGTGAGTGGCTGAGGTTTGTAGCAGATTACAGCTTACATCAGGCCAGCATTAAAGGATCACCATAGACACTGCTAGAACACCCTACATCAAGGTCAGCATTAGTTCTGCTGGCGTGGGAATTTGCAATTGCCAGCTCAGAGGAAATTGTTGTCAACTGAGCCAAAACAGCACCCACGGATGCAGGATGCACAGTAGAAGTAGGAATGAAAAATCCTTCTAGCTACAATTCAAACAGGCACCGTTGCTATGCTTGCAGTGGAGATTTAAGTCCAATAAGGATTCTAGAAAACACAGCCACTACACAATTAAGACCAAACACAATAGGGTTTGGGACACAGGAGTTTAGTTCAGCTTTAAAAGAATGATTCATGAAATAGGAAGAAAGTAACATCATGTGTTAAAAATGTGACCAACAGGGTTCATTGTGACTCAGGAATGCCGTAGCTAAAACGTCCGCATTCTCCAAGCTGCTCCTTTAGTCCCTAAACTGGTCATCCCAGGACCCTACAGGGGTGGGGGAGTGGAAAAGAGGGTGGAGAAATGCACAGCATAGTTCATCCACAAAAAGGGGACCCATTAGAGTGGATGGAAGACTTTTCTGTGACAAGCAGATTTCGATAACCAGAAGACCTCTTGAGTTCTCTATGGAGAATCAACAGTATTAGAGCCTCACTGAACTCTCCAGCCCTGAGATAAAACACACAGGACCCAGTCACCACTAGTATCAGTTGTGATTTTTTTTTTTTTTAAATAAAAGAAGAATTTGCCCTTTTAAAAAAGCCTATGAAACAGACATTAAAAAAGACAAGGGATTCAGACACTATTGGTGATGAGAGCCATGCAAGAATCTACAAAGACTATATTTAAATCTGGAGCAGTATAGAAATATGAATTGGAACTGAAAAGTGAAAAACCCATCTAACGTAAAACAGATGAGGGGCTCTCAACTTCAAGGGGAAGCATTAACTGTTTCTTTCCATTTTATCTGTTTAGACACCCAGCTGCACTCCTAACACAGGAAGAAGAAGAAAAAACCAGAACAGTGGCTACAGTTTCCTTTGCTAATTACCTTGATGTTCAGAAAGGACTTTCTTAAATTATGAAAAGCACTATCTGGACATTACATTCGGCTGGTAACTAATGAATAAAGTTGCTCTAATTCAGAGTGTCATTTCCAGACTAACTCTTCTGACCTTCAAACATTCTTGCAAGAGTTTGCCTGGAAAGAAGTCAGATTCAGTAAATCCCTGTGCCAGATTCAGCCATTCTGGAGTTTGGGTTTTTTTTGTTACAGAGAAGCTAGGAAGAGGTTTTTTTTGTATCCAGCTATGAACTTGTTCTTCCAAGAAGAGCAGAGATCTGTGCTGGAGTCAGACTTGGGGGTATTTTTTTTTTCCTGTTTGCTTTTCAGAGACACCCCACAGGCTCGGCAGAAAGTTGAGCACAATCTCCCATGCCCTACAGCGAAAGGGGAAGAGGTTTGCGTCCCGGGGCCAGGGCGGGTCTTAACGCATTAGCAGCCGGGAGGGGATGGAGAAGAAGAGGGGAGGCCTGCAACTCGGACACACGCTCCTACAGTGCAACAGCTTCTGCCCCCCAAATCCCCCAGACTCCCCCAAACCCCCCTTCCACTCCCCCCCAGCCCGACCGCCGTTCCACCCCCCCATCCCTTGCATTCACCCCACCCCCCCAAAAAAAACCCAGACCCCCGGGACGCCCCAAAGACCGAGCACCCCCACAAAGCCCCCCCTCCCCAAAGGGCAGGGCCCCCCAGCAGCCCCCCGAGGGGAAGGTGGGGCCCTCCGGCCCCGGCTCCTCACCTTGTCCAGGCAGTTCACCTTCTCGGTGGGGTAGACGATCTTGCCGCAGCGGGCGCAGTTGGGGTTCATGGCCGGGCTCCGTCCGTCGCTCGCTCCCCGGGCGGCTGCAGCGGGCTCTGGCCTCCGCCTCCGCCGCGGCGCCCCTAATAAAGACGGGGAGGGGCCGCGGGGGCGCGCGCGGGGAGGGGCCGGGCCGGGAGCGCGCCGGGGGGGGACTGGGCGGCCGCGGGGGCGCGCTGCGGGGGGCGGGGGCGCTGCCGGCCCACGCGACTCCTCCCCCCCACACACACCCCACTACACAGACACACTGATACACACTGATACACACACACCCCACACCCCCCACACACTCATACACCCCCCGCACCCCACTACACAGACACACTCATACACACTGATACACACACACCCCCACACCCCCCCACACACTCATACACCCCCCACACCCCACTACACAGACACACTCATACACACTGATACACACACACCCCACACCCCCCACACACTCATACACCCCCCGCACCCCACTACACAGACACACTCATACACACTGATACACACACACCCCACACCCCCACACTCATACACCCCCCGCACCCCACTACACAGACACACTCATACACACTGATACACACACACCCCCACACCCCCCCACACACTCATACACCCCCCACACCCCACTACACAGACACACTCATACACACTGATACACACACACCCCACACCCCCCACACACTCATACACCCCCCCACACCTCCACACAGACACACTCATACACACACACACACACACACACACTCATACACCCCCCGCACCCCACTACACAGACACACTCATACACACTGATACACACACACCCCACACCCCCCACACACTCATACACCCCCCGCACCCCACTACACAGACACACTCATACACACTGATACACACACACACCCACACCCCCCACACACTCATACACCCCCCGCACCCCACTACACAGACACACTCATACACACTGATACACACACACCCACACACCCACACACTCATACACCCCCCGCACCCCACTACACAGACACACTCATACACACTGATACACACACACACACCCCACACACTCATACACCCCCCCACACCTCCACACAGACACACTCATACACACACACACACACACACACACTCATACACCCCCCCACACCTCCACACAGACACACTCAGTCACCCACACACACACCTCCACACAGACACACTCAGACACCCCCCCACACTCCCCCACTACACACACTCATACACACTGATACACACACACACTCAGACACCCCCACACACACCCCCACTACACAGACACACTCATACACACACACACCCCCACACACTCATACACACCCCACCACACACCTCCACACAGACACACTCAGACACCCACACACACACACACACACCTCCACACAGACACACAGTCACCCCACACATACACACACCTCCACACAGACACACTCATACACACCCCACCACACACATACACACAGACACACTCAGACACACACCCCCACACATATCCACACAGAACCACTCAGACACCCCACCCACACACCCCCACTACACAGACACACTCATACACACTGATACACACACACCCCCCACACCTCCACACAGACACACTCAGACACCCCACACACACACACCCACTACACAGACACACTCATACACACTGATACACACACCCCACACACACACCTCCACACAGACATACTCAGACACCCCACACACACACCTCCACACAGACACACTCATACACACTCATACACACCCCCACCACACACCTCAACACAGACACACTCATACACACCCCCACCATACACCTCCACAGAGACACACTCAGACACACCCCACCACACAGACACACTCATACTCACCACACCACACACCTCCACACAGAGACACTCAGACACCCCCACACACATCTCCACACAGACACACTCAGACACACCCCACCACACACCTCCACACAGACACACTCAGACACACCCGGCATGCACACACCACACATCTCCACACATACAGATACATCTCCACATACAGTCACACTTACAACACCTCATTCCCCATCCAAACACACACACCACACATGTACACATACAGCCAGACACAAAACCTCACACACTGGACACCTCTCCACCCAGTCCCACGCACACAGGCATCTCCACGTAGTCACACACACACCCTCTTCAGAATCACACCCACCCAACACAATATCTCCACATACAGTCGCACTCAGACATACCCCACACCACAACTCACCCACCTTCCACACACCCCCTGAATACATCTCCACATATAGTCACACACATACCAAACCTCTCCACATACCAGCACACTCCAACACACCACATACCATACAACCAGCCCCCATCTCCATCTCCATCTCCATTCACACCCAAAACCTCACTCATCAGCCACACACACTCCACACACATCCTTTTTCTGTAAATCTAACACACACACACACACACACACACCACCTCCCTCTGTAAGCTGAAAACAACTTCTCACACACACCCCTCCCTTCTCATGGTGAAAGACACACACTTAATATTCACATACAACTCTCTTCTGACAGTGCACGACTAACACTCAATACACAAAAAGAAAAGGAGGACTTGTGGCAGACGAACCAATTTATTTGAGCATAAGCTTTCGTGAGCTACAGCTCACTTCATGGGATGCATCAATACACACAAACACACCCTTTCTCCAATTCACAGATTGTTGACGCCAATCCAGTCGCTCTCAAAAACTCTTTTAGATAAGCTCAGCTCGACAACGGGGGTATAGCTCAGTGGTAGAGCATTTGACTGCAGATCAAGAGGTCCCTGGTTCAAATCCGGGTGCCCCCTTCAAAGTTTTTTGTGAAGTCTTATTTTTAATCCTATTAAGAGTAAAGCATAATTTTTGCATGTATTGGGCAAAAGAAAAAAAACGGAACATACAGTTTCCCCTGCAAAAATTATTTAACGTCAATGAGTCAGTTACTGAATGCATCCGATGAAGTGAGCTGTAGCTCACGAAAGCTTATGCTCAAATAAATTGGTTACTCTCTAAGATGCCACAAGTCCTCCTTTTCTTTTTGCGAATACAGACTAACACGGCGGCTACTCTGAAACCTGTCATTATGCAAGGCACTGAATTTAGCCGTATGGAGTGGAAATCTATCAACTTCATGAAAAAACTCGTACAGATACAGACAGACATCACCCATTGTTTCACGTTCTCCACGTATATCAGTCTCCCCACTGTATTTTCCACTGAATGCATCCGATGAAGTGAGCTGTAGCTCACGAAAGCTCATGCTCAAATAAATATGTTAGTCTCTAAGGTGCCACAAGTCCTCCTTTTCTTTTTGCAAATACAGACTAACACGGCTGTTACTCTGAAAGCTGCAGAGAAGCCTTTTCAGCTTTCCTTTTTGCCCAGTAGAGGGGTATGGCTCTGTATTTGCCTAGTATTTTAAAGGACTGTAGTTAAAATTCTGTGTGTTTCTATTATTATAAAAAGTAAGCTGTCTAGTGCCACAAATTTCCACAGCACTTTACAAGCACAGAGTAATGAAATTTATATTTATATAATTTGTGTGTCAGTCAGGAGGATCATAGCTTGCATTCTCAAGACAACTGGCTAAATTATCCAATAATAATTTCTTTCTATAAGCTTGCTTAGCCATAGCTCTGGAGGTTTCTGCTTCAGATTGACATGTTGTTTGCAGTAAAACCGCCTTTGCATTCCAGAATTGAGCTGTTTGGAAGTGTGAAATATAGATGCAAAAATTAGCATTTCATTTATGACTAGGAAATGATCCAACTGGGACGCACCAAAATCAGAACCATTTCTCTGAACCACATTACATTTTGGGAATTAGGATCATATGAGACCCAGAACCCCTGGCTTTGTGATTGCCAACCAAAGCCCCCACTAGCCAACGTTTAACAAAACCTCAATCAGTTTAAAATACACTCCCCTTTTAGCAAGGTTTTTTGTTTTTGTTTTTTGTTTGTTTGTTGGGGTTTTTTTGTATGTTTTGTTTTTGTTTTTGTATTATAGTCTTATATATAACAGCAGCATTGGATGGGCACAGCAAAACTTCACACAAAGATAAGTGGTGCTTCCTTTGCATGAAATACCTTATTGTAATGAATTTTGTGTGCCTGTCCATGAGAAATAGTTGTGTAACAAATTGGCAGGGGCGTACACACACATCATCACCCACTACTGGATGGAATCAAAACTGCCCATGCATCATAGGACCTGTACTGCTAACAGCTGATGGAGGTGCTCCCTGTGCTCACTGGCAAGCTATGGTTTTGAAGCAGGAGTAGTCAAGCTCTACCCTTGTTACTGCTGTGAAGTTTGGAGTGCCCACCCTATGCAGCAAGACTGACAACTCTGAAGTCCTAATTAGCTATGAGTTTGTTACAATATTATCCTTGCCTGCTATAAATTGCCTTTTGTATGTCAGTTTTCCACATCCATGATCATGTCATCAATCCTCCGTTGCATAAATGGACATTCGCAAGTTTTGTGCACTTGTGCACCTGCTGACACAGCAGCGACAGCATCATATGTGGGGGATCCAGGTCTCATGGAGTCTCTCTCACAAAATGTTGACAACATTTGTCTTTGGTTCTCCCATGAGGATGGGAGAAGGAGGCAGAGTCACTGAAAAAATTCAGTCTTGTGCAAATGTGCCTAACCCCGGATTTAGCATTAAATAAATAAGTATAATGAATTCTGTGCTGGTGAAGGGGTACCAGCCCACCAACCTTACCAACGTACCAGGGTCACTGCTCTACCAACATTCCATGTTCCCTAACCAAGCCTATCAGCTCCAAGAGACCTGGATGCATCACGTACGATGCTGTCGCTGGTGTATCAGCAGGTGCACAAGTGCACAAAACTTGCGAATGATCACTTGATGATTACCTGTTAGATTCACTCCCTCTGGGACACCTGGCATTGGCCACTGTTGGTAGACAGGATCCTGGGCTGGATGGACCTTTGGTCTGACACAGTATGGCCATTCTTATGTTCTTGTAAAATCCCCAGCTACAGTGGTATCAATATACACGCTAACAGCTAAGGACTCTAGCAACGCAGGAGGAAATTAATCAAATTATAAAATGAGGTTATAAAGCGGCAGCTGCATTTGAACTAGGGGCTGCTCAATCTACAGTCAAACGCTCTCCAGTCAACTGTCACACGCTGACTGCTTTGCCCTGAGAGAATGTAACTAACCAATGATGGACCTTGGTAACCTTTGCTCCAGAGTGAGATTGTCACTTATGAAGGTGAATTTGTTTTGTGGGGTTTGGACTGAGATCGGGCTTAAATATTTGAAACTGTGTACAAAAAGGTTAGGCAGTGTCTCCAGTAGTAATAATTCAATACTGCTTTCTGGGAAATAAGTATTTAATTGACAGCTTATGCAATGAGATCTTCAGGGGGATAGAAAATGTAAAGATTTTGTATATATTCGTAAAGCGCCATGTACTCGGATGGCATCATATACGTGTTTTGTAATAATAACACTATCATTAAATGGACTTTAGCAGAAGAGAAATACCCCAGTGTTCCAATATTTGATTAAGAATTTAATCATCTCTTTTTCAAAGCCTGATGCACGTACTACCTAAAACCTCTGTGAATTCTGACAAGCCTGCTAAATATCAAAGAAAATGCAAAAACCATGCTAGGCCCGAAATTAGTGTTATGAAATACTCAATAACTGATCATTAAAATAGCCCATTAATAAGAGATTAGTTAGCAATTAAGCACGCTTTCTTACAAATCCTGCCTTCTTGCAATTTTTGCTTTAATTAAAATAAATAAAGTCACAACAAACTTTTATAATATTTTGTATTTGCTAACTTCATAATGATTAAATCAGGGTTGTTTAATTTCTCATAAATAGGACATCTGAAAAGATATTGGAGTTTAGCTATGCAAGGGTGGTTGATTTAATTAATCATTAGATGTGTAGTTTCAACTTTCAGCAATTACTGTAAGAGAAAGAGACAGAATTCTATAGTACCTGCAACACATCAAAAGCAAATTACCTATCCTAAGAGCACATGGAGGGCATCTAGATTTGAACCATGGACCGCTTGATCTGTAGTTATATATGTTACCCTTTAACCATGGCTCACGTCCAAAGTCTGTTTTATTTTACCAGCTATGATTGTGGAATGACAGATGCTAAAGTAACATCATGGTCTGAATTTACACTGGTTTTTTTTCCAATGGGGGAAGTGAACTGGAGTCTGAAAACAACAAGCAAAGGTGGTGCACATCTGACTCTCAGAAGAGTATGAGCTGGAGTAAGATGCTCTGCCACCTACATGGACCTAAGCAAAGAGAGATCTATGTCGCCATAATTTAGAACTGTATCAAAAGCCCACTGAAGTTAAAGGAAGTTTTTCCTTTGCCGTGCTTACAATGACAGGCAGAAGTGTCAAATTGTCACTCTATAACTTGAATTTCTGACTGTAGCAAACAAGCTGTCTATGCACCTGATTGAGTTTCCAAGTGGTCATGTTCAGACATACAGCCATTCCTTCAAATCCTTTTTCATTTATTTACAATCGTTTGGAGAGCCATGCATATCTGAAAGACCCTGTTGGGCAAAAATACTAATCTCCAGCTCCAAGAAGCTGTGGGAGTATAGTGGTGATAGAACAAGAGCTGCTGGGTTTAAATATATCTGCCCTGTGTGTGTGATTATGTTTTATGGTTTCTTTAAATTAAAGTTATTAGAGTGAATGGTGCTGAATATATAGTTCAAGCAACTCAGATGAATATATTACAAATACCTATAAAAGAAAATATACGGCCCTTTAGTCAGTGAGATAAATATACAGATATTCAGTGACATCCATTAGTCTAATATTCTTGCTTTCCTAAACATATTTTCAAAGCCAACCCCTATTTCTTGAACAATGATGATTGCTATTCGGAGACAGGCTTTAATGCCAGCAGTGCACACTCGCATCAAGCCAGGCCACACGCAGCTTGTTCATTTCAAGATTCCGCTCAAAAATTGACTTCCCTCTTTTTTAACCCTGCAGAGGGCTTGATCTCGCCTACCTCAAATACCGTCTCTTATCACCTAGCCCAACACGCCCCAAACCTTTAAAAGCAGTTTAACAAAGCCAGTTGGGCCCCTCCTTTACCCCCAAAGACAGGAACCACTGCTCTGCACACACTCCCCACCTAATCCTTTGTGACTACCTAGGGGGCACACCCCATGCTTTGGGAAACACTGGGCCTTCTCCTTGTCTCTCTACATAACCCCCCTTCTGTTAGAGCAAGAACCTTCTTCTCTATAGCGCCTGTCATCTGAAATAGGCTGTAACTCTCCACTTCGTCGACTCAGACGTCACCTGAAAGCCTGATCTTTTACTCCGGGCTCTTCATTTTTTGGGCTTTCTACTAGTCATACATAATTTTCATCAGCCTTGTAAAATTCTACTCCTCAACATAGAGTGAATAATTTTTTTCATGGCTACATTTAAAAAATATCATTAAGCTGTTCATCTTCATGGCAAAGGGCGAGTAGATTCTGTGGCGTGGCCAGTACATTTCCATTACTGTTTCAGAAGGGTGATGTAATTACGTATCAGCATTTGGGGAGGTGGTTCCCATGCAAGGCACTAAACAAGATGGACTTGCATGGCCAATAGCAACTGAGCCATAGGCCAATGCATCAAAACCAAAATATATTACACTCAAACTTAAAACTAAATCCAGAATTTTAAAATATGAGAATACTTATAAATACATATGAAAAAAACATAAAGCAATTAAATCATATGCAATCACCTTGCCACTTGCCTTTCCCTTACTTTAGTGGCTGACCATGCCAATAGGATAATCGCTCAGATCACAGATATACTGTCAGTTCCTAATAAATGTTCTATTTTCTGAGAGGTCGTAGAAAGAGGTATTCAGGTCAAAACCACGGAAAGCCATTTTGATCTCAAGTGGCAATACAAATTACAATATAATAAATAATGGGGTGTGTTTTCCACCTTTCCAGAGCCACATGGCCAGAGGCAGTTATATTTCTCAATGCCAATATATCAGCCTTCTGAGTAAGCTGTATGCATAGATTGGAAAAGGACAGCTATAAAGGCCCTACTTAACTTGTTATTGCACAAACTAAGTATCTGGCATACCCATGAGTCTTTTTAACAAGGGGGAACCCAGGTGACATATTTATAATGGAAACAACTGCCATGTCTAGGTGCTTATTAATGACTTCTAATCTCTGCTTGATTAGGGATTTCACATTTTTAAACTTGAATCTAATCATTTTCCAATTCTGAGAAACCTAGTGAATGCAAAGAATTTTGAATATACTCTGACCAAGGAAGTTTATGTGAAAAATCCCTGCTGAGCTGTTCATCTAAGCATAACCTTGACGAATGTTGTGGATGCATACCATGAACGCGAAGCCAAGAATTTATATCACAGAAACTTGCATTGCACAGTATTTGGGCTGTGTTACATTGTATTTCTCTCAGTTGTTACAAACCACATGTTTATTGTCAGTGGTTAATTTTGCAGCCATGAAATGGCAAGGTATTTGTTTGCTACTGAAGTAATTATTTTAAACATGTACTTCCCAATATTAACTTTCAAGCCATCAGGATACTTTGCTAGTGTTGTACAGGGACGGCTCAGAAAGCAGGATAGTTGAACCATTACACTCAGTATCACTTGTAGTTCCATCCTGACATTAGGTTTAGACAATCCCAGAATAAATTAAAATAATTTACTGCCACAGGATGAAAATGTCTTTCACATTGTGGCTAAATTGCTTTGAGATTCACAAAATCACGAGGGCTGAAATCTAATAATATTAAGGAAAAAATGAAAGCGAGTTAATCCATTCTGATGACCACACAAGGATTCATTAAAAGCTCAGACACAACCCTCCTTGATTTTTCAGCCCCAAATTGACTAGTGATTTTTGGATCCCTTTAGGAAATGCTCAGGGTGGGTATCTGGAGTTGAACCAAAGACTGCTTGATCAACAGTCAAATGTTCTAAGACCAGCTATACCTCTTCAGCTGGCAGAAGTGTGGAGAAGAGGGGGTTCCATGGAAAAAAATTTCCAGCCAGGAACTGAGACATTCTAGGCCCAATAATTCATATATTGTAAGTATTCTGCATCCAGCATACAGCAGTGAAGCAATCAAAATAAAAACCAAGAATGTATTGTTATGAATCCTGGCTTACTGGAAGTGCCCCTTATAGCTAAACCTGTGAACTGCTTCTAATATCAGCACTTCTCTGTGCACGTGGGATGCTTCTTCACCGTCTCTTCTCTCTTCTGGACTTGCCTCTGGCCAAGAAGGTGGTTTTGTACTGTGGGATAATCCACCTGTATTAGCTGTCTTGCTGTAAAAAAAAACACCGGGGAGGCAAGGGGCTCCGGTTTTACTGCAAGGTAAACTAGGAAAGAAAACCCCCACGAGAGGGTATAATTGCTGGTGTTGCCTAGCTACCTCATAGTATTAGGATCCTCACACTTTTTGCCACATACTGAAAACCCCCCACCCTTTTTTGCTCCAAGTGGCTCCTTCTCTCCCACAAGGCCCCCCACCCAAGACATACACAAAGATGTGATCACGCTCCCCCTGCTGGACACTCATCAGGCTGCAGTGTTTGGCTCACATACTGAGCTCGTCTAAGCCCACTGAGTCTGGGCAGCATGTAGGTTCTCCCTCTGGCCTCTCGGGCTCACTCCTTGGGTAAAGATTCCCTGTCCAGTACTCCTCCTCAGAAGTGAGACCGTGTGGCCCAGGTGGTCTCTGCCCCCAGATCTGTACTAACCCCACAAGTTTCCCCAGCCTGCCCTTTCCCAGCACTCCCCCCACAAAGCTGCTCTGGTTTACAGTTTAACCCGCTGGGGCAAAAACAACGAGGAGGACTTGTGGCACCTTAGAGACTAACAAATTTATTTGGGGATAAGCTTTCATGGGCTAAAACCCACTTCATCAGATGCATGGAGTGGAACATACAGTTGGGAGGTATAAATACACAGTACATGAAAAGATGGGAGTTGCCTTACCAAGTGGTGGCAGAATTCGTAACTTTTATAAAGGTCAGAAGGGAACCATTAGATCATCCAGTCTCACCTCCTCTATGGCACAGGCCGTTAATTTCCACCCAGATACCCAAAGACTTTAGTTAGACCAAAACATTTCAGTCCCTAGGAAACAAAAGTGTATTTGAGGAAGAGAACAACAAAGAGAACTTTAGCCTTGAATTAGGGACTTAAATTGAAATCATAGGCTCTACCACTAAGCTATATCTCCTCTGTATAAACAGATCACTGCCTAAAACTGTCACAACATATACTCACTCTCTCCCTCCTATTGCCTTCCTGGGGCCTGTTTTATCTCCACCCCCTCCCCCTTCCCATACAACATCAATAATTCTGTTAACCCTGACGACAGCTACTTGTATTCTGCCAGGGAAGAATCAGGCCCAGACATCAGGCTGGCCTATATGAGGGACATTTTGCAGAGTTAACCCACTGGGATTAGCAATACTGGGAAACTGAGTGTAGATGGAGCATCTACATGTTAAGCACTGTAATGCCTAGATCTCCCGGGCGTGGGATTAGATGATCTGATGCTGGTAGCTTGCTCCCTGTCTTCACTGGCGCCTTTGAGGAGCAGTGGACGCTGTCCGGGGTTCTCTACTCGGTGTCCCCATCTGGTTCCCTTCATTTGACCCTTTAACCACACTCCTGTCCCTGTTATTTCATTAGTTGTCCCCCGTAAAACACTAGAGCTAAACTGAGGCAGATTATCTATTGAAAGCCATCTTCCCATTATCTTCCCATTTGGGGATAAGCGTGTGCATTGTTCTTGTTACAAGACTCGCTCTCCTTTCATTTAACACACTCCCAGTGTGAGATCCTGGGCTCTTCATCCACCAAACCCACCCACTTTGTTATTGAAGGCGAACATCTCTCTGTGGTTCTCACAATGAATAGCAGTGAAACAGCCCTTACTGAGAGACTATAGTAAAACAATTATTAAAAGGGATTCATTACTGTCACTCTTTCCCTTGTTAATTTCAATGAAAGATAAAATATAGCATGGAGAGACTGTTAATGAACTCGAGTGACTTTGCTTGGGAATGCTGCTCTTATTTACTATTAAGCTGCATTTATTTGGTCTTTCTAAATCACACTGCACTTTGTAAGAAGGTAGCACCCACCCAGGTAGCAAGCAACCTCTTGAGCTACACACATACTCTATCACTGAGCTACAGCCCCGCTGCAAGAGCTAATGTGAAGTATGACACCCAAATCCTACTTGTTAGAGCTGGAATATTACTTCTAGCACTTTTTTCTCTGCTCAAATTACAGAATCTGTGATTACACATGATCAAATCCGAATCCACAGTTAGGGCTAGTGGAAAAAGAGCAAAACCAAATCTAATTGAGATGAATTGTAAAAAAGAATTATGATCTTAATTTGAGTTTTTCCCCCCACCACGCCCAACTGTGGATTTTGGTTTGGTTGTGTGTATTCACTGCAATGAGGACCTAAATCAAATGTGCCGATTTTGTAATGGAAAAAATTCAAAGAAAATGAACATTATTGTTTAGTTTTGAACTGAAAATTAAATTTCAGTTTTTCAGGGGTTTTTATCTTAATTTTTAAATTATTGTTTTAAGGCGTATGGTTTGGGTTCTGCGTCCCACACAAACTTTCTCTCCTTTTTTTTTTTAAAAGTGCCACTTTGTGTCACTCGTTTTTTGTTTGTTTTGTCTTTTCTTCCAGTGGGGGGGAACAGAGACACAAACCCTTTTTTTAAAGAATTTTTGACAAGCAAAACAAGCATTTCCTTTCAACATTTTTTCACTGAAAAAAAAAAGAAAAAATTTCAAACAGAGCAAAAACTGTGAACATTTTTTGCTGTTGAAAAAGTCATTTTTCACCCTAAAATATTTTTCAACATCTCTGCTGCAAAGAGAGGATTTCATGTATACCTTTGTCTTCTAACTGCTACTCAGGCTGCACAATTACAGTAATCTGATTCTAGCTTTTTCAAGTGTTTTAAGATGCTTATACTAGTGAAGAAGAGAGATCTTACTGCACCTGGAAGTGTGAGACTCTCAGGAATCACTCCTGCTCCTCTTTCATTTTCCTTTCTTTTTCAGGTTCTAACCAATATTGTAGAATTTCCCTCCAAAGTTAAATCCCAAACTATCTAGTATTTATTGAATGCCAGTGATTTTATAAAGACTGCTAAGAAAACAGGATAAAGTGTAACTTACTTCCTGAGTGTGTGTAGGTCAAAGATAGATTTTTTTTAAAAATCAGGAGACCCGCTGGTTCAACTCCAGGTGATTGTTAAAAGGTCATTCTTCCTGTTTTAGAACAGTAGCGTGTTTTCTGTCAAATGGAGTCAATAACCCTGCTGGTGAAAAATCTCTTTCTAAGCCCTAACACACCTCCAGTTTTTCCTTTAGCCAAGCTTTTAAACTCTTATATCAAACTACATAGACACATAGCAAGCGGTAGAGGGATAGCAAGGGATAGACTGTTTGCCTGCAGCTTAAACCGGCCCTGTTTTAAATCCCTCTCCCTCCTGTATGCATATTGAGAGGGTGGAATGTTACACTATACCTAGGTTAGGGCACGTAAATTATAATCAGGAGTCAGGACCCCTGTGTCCTATTTGCAGTTCTGCATCAGATGTGATCTTGGAGAGATTTACTGTGTCTCAGTTTCCCCAAAGGTGAGAGTAGGATAACAAGACCTATCTCATAAGGATGTTGTCTGGCTTTATTCACCAACACCTTCAAGCACTTTTAGTTCCTCAGATGGAAGATATTATGTCCGGGGAAACAGCTATGGGGAATTTTAGGGGGAAAAGGGCGAGTGTCAATACAACCTATGCGTGCTGGAGTGAAAAAGATTATTGCCATACTCCATAATACATAAAAGTCAGAATTTTTATTTAAAAATGACATCTGAGGTTTATTGAAAGGTATTTTGAAACAGCAACCCTTTAATCTGCACATAAAAAGTTGGTCTTATTGGCCTGCTAAATTCCAGCAATGTTCAAAAGACTGGTGAACAGTGGACTGATGTGACACTGGTGTGAGTTTGGGTATAGACACTCTTTTAGCGGTTTAGATCTGGCTTATATCAGTTTGGCTTGTACCCTCCTTAAATGAGCTTTTATTTGGTCTTGTTCTTATCTTTTCCTCAAGGAAACTGCAGTGGAATGAATAAAAACAGAGCAAAGACTTCAGGATTTGGCTCAATATTGCACAGAATTTATATGAAGATTTTCCTTTTCCAAATACTTTACAAAGATTACATAATTCTCTAAATAGTCTCGTTCCCGCCCAATTTCCCTTGTCCGTGAAAATTACAGCAAAGTGGTTAAGAGTGTTGCCAACTGTCACAATTTTATCACAAGTCTCATGATATTTGATGTTTTTCTCAAAGCCCCAGCTGCTGGAGTCAGGTTATTACTTGAAAATCTCAGCCTTCATTTCAACAAAAAGTCATTGGAGCCGTCATGGCTGCAGGGAAAAGCTTGAAAATGTAAATCTTAAATGTTCGTACACCAGAGGTGAAATAAAGAGAATCCCAAATTTAATATTAAAAGCTAAATAACTTCTCTGTGCCATAGGGTATGTCCACACTAGAAACACAATGGCACAGCTGCAGTGCTGTTGTCGTATAGACACTTACTACAGCAAAGACAGGAGTTCTTCTGTCTCTGTAGTAAATCTACCTTTCTGAGAGGCAGGGGCTAGGTTAACGGAAGAATTAGAATTCTTCCATCTACTTAGCAGTGTCTACACTGGGACTCAGGTCACCTTAATTACATCGCACAGGGGGTGAATTTTTTCACAGCCCTTAGCGATGTAGCTAAACCAGCTTAATTTTGTGAGGTAGGCCAGTCCCCAGTTTTCATATCTATGAAGTGCAGCTGCCTGGGCAGCGGGTATCATAGGCCGGGGGGGGCTAAGCCTCCCCAAACAGCCCAGCGTGGCCCCACCCATGCTCCAGCTCCAGACCCCTTCCGGCTTCCTGTTCTTTGCCCTGCTTGGGGCTAGGGCTGCCTGTGGCTGGGACTTGGGGCAGCTGGGGCCAGTGCTCACGCTGCTTCGTGCTCTGCTGGAGCTGGGGGCACCGGGGCCATACCTCCCGTCTGGCACTCCGGGGCTGGGGCCAGTGGGGCTGGGGCTGTGCTGCCCACACAGCACTCCAGGGTTAGGGGCACTCGGGTGGCTCGGGGCTGGGGTTGGGGGGCTCTGGGCTCCGGTGGGGGAGGGCCTTGGGCAGAAGGGGTGGCTAGCCTCCCCCAATGGGCAGTCCACGCGCTGCTCATGTGCGGCTGCCACCTTTGTAAAGTGCTTTGAGATCTGCGGAAGAAAAGTGCTATAAAAATATTATTACTTGAACCCACGGCAAAGTCAAAGCCCTGTGTTTATGACCTTGCTGCCAGCTAGCGTGGCTACTCACACAATCCCAGAAAACTGGCCGTTCCTGGAACTTCAGGCAACGGTGTGGACCTGCCCCCACTGGCAAGACCTCATATGCCATTTTGAAGAACGCACCACTCTACCTCTGCCGGTGTGACACCATCCACACAACCCCCATTCAATACCGGTTTTGTCACTGTACCAGAAGGGGAGAAACCTTAGAAAAGCAGGACTGACTGTGTTAAAACATGAAGGGCCTGCCTATTGCCTGCTGCCTTAGAATTGAATGAGAGGTCACAAATTCTGCATTGTTACTTTACTCAGCAGGCTCCTGGATGGGAAGATGTGATTGGAGGAGGCATGGCTGGGAGGAGAAAAGGCTTCTTTCAAAACAAATCTATCTGATAATTAACAAAACTGCAAAGTGAATTCTGAAACCCCCCTAAAAGGGTTTCTTTACAATCGATCATCCCTAAGTATATTGCAGTTATTTAGGGCCAGATTTCATCCAGATCCTGCAATACAGAAGTCTGCATTGTGGAAAAATCTGTTTCTCTGAGCTGCTGACATTTCACTCCGCAGGAACCAAATATCGTTTCGATTGGATCTAGTCTCAGTTTTGATGCTCCCATAGATGTCACGGGTTTTCTATGATTATTTGCCTTCTTGGGCAAGATTCTCTATTTTCTCTCAGTGGTTTTAATTTAAGTCTGCTCCAGTTAATTTCCAACTCATATCCTGCAAGAGGAGTGCCACGGCCTTAGCTGGGACCTTCTCGAAATGAGGGTGAACTCTTACAGCATGCAGATCTGCTGCCCTTGATTGGGCCAGCAACACAGATGCTGAAACAAGTAGGGCTGCATGCAGCGATTTAATAGGCAGAGACTTGCATGGATACAAAATTTGTATCCGCCTCCGATCCGCAAACATGGTCGGCGGATATAAAGCGGATATCTGCAGAGTTCTTGCCCCAGCACTGGGTTCAGGGGTGTTTGGATGGGAATAAAACTGAGGTCCTGCCCACCCCAAAGCACTTGATACCAGAGCAAGGTTGTAACCCCAGGTGCCCTGGCCAAAATCCAATGCTGCGGGGGGAGGGATTTGCCGTTGCAAATGCCCCCCTTCCCCATCAAGCTACCACCCACCCTTCCTCCCTCTCGTGCCTGTGCTTGGTAGGCTAAGAATCTTCCATGAATCGGCTGCAGTTCCCCATTTTGCCTCCATAGGTGGCACTGTGGTGCACTGAGACGATCAGCGACTACAGAGACCAGAGCGCCGTTCCTTATCACTGATGAGGGTCTAGGGACTGACTGCGTCACGTGCCGAGGGAGGTCACCGCCTCCGTGCCGTCGTGTGACGTAGTAGGCCGTGCGCCGTGCGGAACTAATATCCCGGCAGCCTTTGCGGCCCTCTTTCTCTTTTTTCAGCCACAAGATGTCCAAGCGAGGTGAGGCCCGGTGTGAGCGGTCGCCCCTCGGGGCGGGGAGAATCCGTCGCCATCCTCCGGCCCCACGGGTCACGCGGTTCCGGGACCAGGGGGGATGGACTAGGGGGAGCCGGGGCTCCCTTCGGGGCCGGGTCTGAGGGAGGGAAAGAAGCGGGGATAGGCCCGCTGGGGACGGGGACTGGCGGGTCCCGCTGAAGGGGTGCGGGAGCCCGAGCCCTGGAGGTGCGGAGGTTTGAGGCATTTGTGGGGGTGCCAGAAGGGGGCGTTGGACGGTCCATAGCTGGGGGGCGCTTTCAGGGTGAGGCCTTATCTTGGAATGGGGGGTGCTGAGGCCAGTGTGGATGAGAAATTAGGGTCGAAATGAGATCCCAGGTGCAAGCCCTAATTGGGGGAAGGGGGGAAGCTCAGGATCTGGGATTGTCCCATGGCTGGAAACTGTTCCTTGCACCTCGGCATGCGAGAGGAGGAACAAGCCCTGTAAGTAAGAGACGGAAAAGTAGCTGAGAGAGAGGGTGCTTTCCTTGGGTTGAGTAACGTGTGTGATGCCTAGATGCGACAGGGATGGGCAGGTTAAAAATACACTGGCCTGAGTGGAGCGTTTTAAATCGCATTTTTTTAAAAATAGCCGGTTAAAATAGGGTTTGAGACTGTTTGGATAATTGTGCTGTTGCAATTTTAGATTAAAACTTATTACAGATTGAGAGATGAGTCTGCTCTTTTTAATAATGCCCCCTGGCTGGCAAGGTATTTTATTTGAATTATGGCGTGATATAGGCAAAAAAACAAAATCTTGCCAGTGACAACCCTGGTGCTGCAAATATTTAAATAGATGTGTTACTTTATTCACATATAAGTATTTATAGCCTCAGAGACTAGAATGGTATTTTTCATTAAAAACATCTCTTCCTGTAAAATCTGTCATTTCGAAACAAGACTGTCATTGTTAACAGTGAAGAATTATTTAGCGTTTCAGTACATTAACAAAGTTTTTGTGAATTTTCTCATATGACCTGGACCAAAATTTTCAAAAATAGCTCCAAATTAGGTGCAAATTTAGGCAGCCGTGGTTGGGATTTTCAGAAGTGCCTAATTGACTTAGTAGCACAAGTCTTCTAGTGCATCAGAAGATGGTATAGGTTGCAAACATAGCACTGGCTATTTGCTTGCCAATTTTGTGTTTGAGTTTGTGTTGAGGATGTTAATGTGAGACTTGAGCTTGTCTCTTTCAGTAGATATGAACAGTTTTCAGGGCAAAACTTAGTAGGAACAAAACCTATGTAATTTCCACATAAATGTCACTAACAGTTAGGAAACTAAAGAACCACCAGAAAACATCCACTTTAGATTGTAAAAGGGGGGTGGGGGGAGAGTGAAGAACTAGTAACACAAGTAAAAATGTGATTCAGGTTCTAAAAATCACTTCTAGATAAAATTATAGTTTAAATAAAATAAATGTATTATTTTTAATCATGATTCATATCATCCTTGACATAGGAAAGAGGTTACAAATATTCTTCTATTTAACCTACAGGACGTGGTGGTTCGTCCGGTGCGAAATTCCGTATTTCCCTCGGTCTTCCCGTGGGAGCTGTGATTAACTGTGCAGATAACACAGGTGAGTCTGTCTGGCTCCCTTCTGGAGTCAATATCACTTGTTTCTGCTTCAGCAGCCCTTCTGCCTTGCTGTTTATCTGGTTAGGGTTTGTGTAGGTAACTGACTAAAGGAAACCAGGGGTTGGAAGTTGAAGCCAGGCAAATTTGCATTATGAATTAAGGTGCTAGTTTTTAACAGTGAGGGTAATTAACCATTGGAACAACTGGGTAGGCTCTCAATCACTCTGAGAGAGATGCTGCTTAAGGTCAAACTGAAATTATGGGCTTGACACAGAAATGACTGGGTTATGCCAGGAATCAGACTAGATGATCATAATGGTTCCTTCTGGCCTTAACACCTGTGTATCTGTTAATCTGTTTCTGTAGAATTTCAATTTATCGCTCAATACTGATGCTAAAAAATGCATCCTACCTCAGAAGCAACAACAGTGGCTTCCCCCTTCTGAAAAGCACTTGCTGGGTCTGTGGTCAGTGACTCAGTGAGTTGTCGTGGAAGGGCATAAAAAAGGCATCACTTTTGGGTGAGGTGGCGGCATGTGCTGTTAACTTCAATGAGCGGTGTGACAGTGATCCATGAGGGGACATCTATTATGTGATGAGTTGGCTAATTCAAAATGTTTTTTTCCTCGTAGGTGCCAAGAACCTGTACATCATCTCTGTGAAGGGGATTAAGGGGCGCCTGAACAGGCTGCCAGCTGCTGGTGTAGGCGACATGGTCATGGCTACTGTCAAGAAGGGCAAGCCTGAGCTCAGGAAGAAGGGTGAGTGTTGGAAGTGCAGGTGGCAAATTTACAGTCTCTACACACAATGTCCCATGGGCTGTTCTGTGAGTGTCTGCTACAGACATGCTGTCCTGTAGGATTAAGACCTTAGCTGCCCAGATTTCCCACAAGTGCTACACACATGATTTGTTTCTTTGGGGAGGGAGGTGGGAATACTGTCTGGACACAACTGAGTTGTGTTTGTCACCAGGTATAACACAAACTGGGCACACAAACATTGTTGTGCACGTAGAGTATGCTGGATCTAACCTTGATGTAAGATGATCGCAGCATTGCAGCTCATACCCAAGGCAGAACTAGGACTGACATAACAGCACGATCTCAACAGGGCTCCATCAGCTGGTGGACTTCCTAGTCTCTTGTAGACTGCCCTTCCTCTGGGAGATGGAAAGGCAGCCCTTCCACATGGGAGGAGCAAGGCGGTTTCAACATACCAATAATGATGCTAGAAGTAGGCAGCTGGTCTCTGAAGCAGCGGCTTCCCCCTTCTAAAAAGCACTTGCTGGGTCTGTGCTCAGTGGCTCCGCGAGTTGTCGTGGAAGGGGATAGCAAAACCTCACTTTTGGGTGAGGTTAGCAGTAGCATGTGCTGTTAACTTCAATGAGTGGCGTGACAGTCCTGAAAGTTCACATTCTGGTTTGATTATTAGTATACATTTTTTCAATTAGTCTTAAGTGTTTGGGGAAGGGTTTTCCCTTCTGGATGTCTCTGTGGGGAGTGACCTTGCATCTGGAAATGTGGCCAGGTTTACCTTACAAAAGGCTGTTTGAGCACTGGGTTAGAACATGAATGGTATTGAGTCACTTGGGTGTAGATTCAAGTGTAACATTGCATTGGACTAGTTTTTATTTTAATTGATATATACACACACAAATGCAAAGCTGGATTTTTCCCTCTGAACCAGCACAATGAATGCATGCTCAGCAGAGAAGTGGTCTTAGCCCTTTTGAAACTAAATATCAAAGACTTGCAATCAGAGTAAATGTGTGGAGCAGAGTTTAGGGTGGAAACCTGCTTTAAATACTTGTCATAAATGTAGTTCCGGTGAAAGGCTTTGTCTTGACAGGCTGGGAAACTGCAGACCCCCTTTGCTCACAGAGCAGACAATAGCCAGGAGGACTGTTCCCACCTCAACTCTACTCATCACGGTTTCTGTAGCCCATCCAGCCCTTGGCGTTACAGATGAAGCTATCAACAAAAACATTTGTGACGTGGATGCTTGGTGGTATCAGCCCCAAAGGCCATTGATGGTAATAACTTCGGTGGCAATCCTCGTACAACAGGAAACCTTTACTGGGACCAAAATCCCGTATGCCATCCAGATGCACATTGAGGCCTTGCAAGGGTAGGGCTCAGATGAGGACGCTTACTGTTGAGCACAGCATTGAACCTGGGTGATTCCTTTTGAGTTTCTGCTGTTGGTTTGTACTTGGAAATTTAGAATCCTGAGCTTGTCTTTCTCCCTGCAGTGCACCCGGCAGTGGTAATTCGGCAGCGGAAATCATACCGGAGAAAAGATGGAGTGTTCCTCTATTTTGAAGACAACGCGGGCGTGATAGTAAATAACAAAGGGGAAATGAAAGGTACAGACGGCAATCTATTGCAGTGGACAAGAGCAAACTTCTAAAGAATAGTGCAGCACAAATTTCTGCATTCCTGGCCCAAGGAGAGCACCACTGTCTTCAGGCAAAAGGACCAAAACTATCCTTAGTGCCATGAAAAGTGGGTATCTTGGATGCTCCAGCAGAGAAATACTGATGGCTCTGTTATTAACATGCTACATGCTGCCTGAACAGCATTCGCAGAAGAGGGATGTGGTCAGAGTGTCGAACATAAGCTCTGATTGGTTCTTAACTTCTCCTTTTTCTTCCCCGCTTTCACAGGCTCAGCAATCACAGGCCCCGTGGCTAAGGAATGCGCAGATCTGTGGCCCAGGATAGCCTCCAATGCTGGCAGCATCGCATAAACCTGCGCCATCCTCGTTGTAAAGATAAAATAAAAGTGGTTGCTCCAAAATTTCTAATGTCTGTGTTGATACTGTAAAACTTGGAACACCACCTCCCTGACAAACCTGGATAAGGTGCTCCATGGGGGCTTGGCTGCCTGGGGAGAGTTTACCTTTAGAGCTTTAGTCATATAGATATAATACCCTGTGTGGATACACTTAAAAGTATGATTTTTTTTTTTTGTTGAGCTTAAACTCCAAGGGTCTCTAATACCAAAATAAGAGCCTCTAGAAAGGGGTTGTACTGGTATAACAGTATCTGTTTAAAATCATCCCGTGGGTTATACCAAAATTACTTTCTTGTGTAGACAAGGTCCGAGGTGCCAATAGGAATACAGCAATTTGGCTTTAAAAGTTGTGACTCGTATGCACCAGGAGACAGATCTTCATGAAATAACCCATGACAGAATAATTTTCTTTGCACTGCAACTCTGCCTGATATTTTTACATTAGGTGCTACAGTAGAACCTCAGTTATGAACACAAGAGTTACGAACTGACCAGTCAATCACACGCCTCATTTGGGATCGGAAGTACGCAATCAGGCAGCAGCAGAGTTAAAGGGAAAAAATAAAAACACATACAGTACTGTGCTAAATGTAAACTGCGAAAAAATTAAGGGAAAGTTTTTAAAAAAAAGAATTTGACAAGGTAAGGAAACTTTTTGTGCTTGTTTCATTTAAATTAAGATACTTAAATGCAACATTTTTCTTCTGCATAGTAAAGTTTGAACATAGTATGACATTACATAGTATTAAGTCAATGTTCAGTTGTGATCGTTTGAAAGAACAAATGTTTTGTTCAGCGTTATGAACATTTCAGAGTTACAAACCACCTCCATTCCCAAGGTGTTCGTAACTTTGAGGTTCTACTGTATAAGATGCTCAGGTGACGGACAAGCTTTGTGAGAAAAGCATTGTTTGAGTTCGAACCACAGCATTGGTTACTGGGGCTCGTGCTGCAGAGTAAGCTCTTTCAGGAAAGGAACTTTCTTATTAAGAAGAACTTGCTTAATGTGGCCCAAGGGCATAGCAGAGCCTACCACTTTTGGAGAAGGTGATGGCTGCAGCATGTGCTATTAAGCCCTAGGAATGGTGAAACAAGCTTGAAGGTGAACTAAGATGCTTCCTTTGACAAATAATGCCACATCACAAACTGATACGTGCAGACTTGATTTCTAAATACCTTTTAAGGATGAGCTGATGGGCTCTCTAACTTTTTAAGACCACAGTTACAGCATTTAGGGTAAAACGTTTTGCAAAAGGTGATGATACAGGCTGCTACATAGTGCAAAAAGCTGCAGTCCTTATGCTGTGTGATGGGACATGTCTTATTCCCCAACGTTTTTTTTGGCTAAGTGCAGAACTGTGGATGTGAGACTGAATGGAATTGCAAATAAATCCATTTTCCTTCCTTATAGCAGCGTGTCAGTTAAAGGTGTGGGGGTTTTAACCAGTATGCTGATACAACCCCTAACTTTCAAGACCTTAGGGTATGTTAACACTTACGGAGCAGACACCACCAACTGGCTTTTTCGGTCAGTATTGGGACACCAACCACTTACCCATAGTTAATATCTTTCGGGGATGTCTACACAGCGAAGTTTTTGACACAACTTTTGTCTTTCACGGGTACTTAAAAAAGACCCCCACGAAAGACAAGTTCTGCTGAGGCAAGTGGCAGCGTGAACGCGGCTTTGTCGACAGGAGCACTTTCCTGCTGCCAAAGCTAATGCCGCTCGCAGGGCTGGAAGTATTTTGTCTGCAAAAGTACCGACAAAGAGCGTTGACACACGCTGACTTCTAGCAACCAGGCTGTGTCGCTAAAAGCTGCGTGGGGTAGACGAGCCCTATGTTGAATGAAGCACTCGTCTGTTGACATAGCTGCATCTACGGTGGGGGTTATGTCCACCTAGCTAGTTGATCACGGGTGACGTTTTTACACATCAGCTCTGCATCACTAAGAGTCAGGGGTAACTTTTCAGCACACACAAGCTGGCCTGCTGGGAGCAGGCATAGGGGTGGGGTTTCCTCCCCCCAGGAGGCGTTAAGGGCTTTACTTCACTTTACCAGGGCCTGTGTGGGAGCGGAAAAGCCCTTTTCCCCCACGCAATAATACTGTACGCTGAAAGTTTTTGGCTTTTGTCGAGCTTTGTGGGTTCGGCCCTTATCTAACTCCCTCCCCAGGGCAGCCCTTCGCTGCGCTCCCTGCAAGGTCTGGAAGTAAATGGCCGATTCTGTATCAATTTGCTGCTGGAGGCTGTCACTTTCCGAGGGGGCTACGCGGTTTGAGTGGTTTAAAGCACCAGCCCCCGCCATGGCCCCTCGCTGCGTTGCCACTTGCTGTCCCTCTTCAGAGGAAGCTCGGCCTCCGAGGTGCAGGCCCGGGGACCAGGGCCTGGCCCCGATTCCCCGGCGGGCTCGCCGTGAGCACGAGGGGCCGGCTGCCGGACGGGGCAGCAGGAGGCGGGTTAGACTCCCCGCAAGCCGTGGACGCATGGCAGAAAAGGGGGGCGGGGAGGCAGAACCTCGCCCCGGGTCGCTTTAATCTGCCCCCAAACAAACCGGCCGCCGCCTGCGGCTGGCAAACAGCTGATCGACCCCAGCCCCACGTGGCGCGATGGAGCGACTCGGCTGGGAGCCAGCCTTGCAGTGCCGCGGGGCCCGCTGCTGTGGGGCTGATGATGGGCGGGGCTGTGCCCCCCACGGCAGGGGGGTGATGGGTGAGTCCTCGGCCCCTCCTTTCCCCGCCAGGGCGGGCAGCTGCCCTGCAGCCGGCTCTGGGGAGGCTAGCCAGGGGCGGCGCCCGAACGTAACAATGCGGGTAGCCGGGGGAGGGAGGCGGCGGCGGGGGCCTGGGGGGTCACAAGGAGCCGAGTCTGGCGCCGGATCGGGGGTCCTGCCTTTGCTCAGCATGGCTTGTCTCAGCAGGAGGTGTCTGCAGAGGGAGAAGGGCTTTATCCTGGACGGGGTGGCCGTGGACACGCTGGCCGGCAGCTACACGCACATCCCGCCCAAGCTGTGGTCTGCCTTGCCCCCTTACAACGCCCAGCTGGATGGCCACGCCGCAAGCTACTTCGCATCCCCCGCTGTCAAGTCCCTGCTGAAGAACACGGAGCAGGTAGCGTGCGGCGGCCTGTCGCGACAGCCCGGCTCGATGAGCCCCCCAGGGTTGGGAATTTCGGCGCTCTGGCTGGCAAGTAGATAACTGCTTAGCTCGCCTGAGTGCTGAAAAGAATGAACCACACACAGGGGGAGCCAGTGGCCAGGGGACAATCCTGCTTCTTCTGTCCCTGGTGGGTTGTGTAGCTACCATCTTAGTTCATGATTCTGTTTCTATGACCAAAAAATGGTTTTATTTGTAAGGGCAAAAACGTGTCTGGCTTTTAGGTGGCTCAAAGGAGACAGAATTTTACGCAGTTCGCCTCCAAAGCAGGCGGCCTGTTGATTGATCAAAAATGTGGACTTACCGGGAAGCCGGTTGGTGAAAGAAGAAGATGGTTCGTTTCTTTGTGGAAAGATTGAGAATTCCCACCCTGGCAGTTTGCAGTTGCACATTCAATTGACACATTTCTAACCAAATTCTGAACTAAAAACTAAATGTACCTTAGACTGTAAACTATTTGGATTCAGGGGTTGTCTTTGTGGCCTGTTTGTACCCTCCAGGCCATAGACAGGGGTTCCCAAGCAATAAAAATAATAATAAAATGGACCTGTAATTAACTTTATTATGAGCAATAGAAGTCCATCCTCTTCCCCCCCCCTCCTCAAATTTCACCTTTTCCTCTGCTTAGATTTTTGAGATCCTTGCTCTTTCTGACCTCACAATGGTTCTTGTGTCATTTTCAGTGAACTGTTATGTCAGAATGAAAACACCATACATGGTTAAACCAGCAAGTAGGAAAGGGAGAAGGAAAGTCATGGATTAGCAAAAATTAGCCATTTAAAGAGAAAACAGAACCACAGATGGACAAATTTATCTGGGTCCTGAAAATGACACAGTTGATCAAATGTTGATGTCCAGCTTTTGGTAGAATAACAGGCAGATCTGTGGCATGAAACACTGTGGTTATAATTCAAAGAACGATGTGGTATTACCTCAGCCAATAGTGGACAGCAGTCTACATCATAAATCCCTCTCACTCCTCTTCCCTAGCATAGTGTTCTCCCTGCTTAAGAATTCTAGCTCCATCTCATTTAGAATTCCAGCTGAAGGTGGGTGTGGGAAAGGGATAATCTCTAAATAATGGTGGTTCTTTATGCAGCTGGGATCTTTTTTTGGTTGCTTAATATCAGATCAGTTTAAAAAAATAATTATTTGTGAAATGTTTTGATCAGAAAGCAAATGACTGTTGCAGTCTATGTGAAATTTATTTTTTAAAGAAAAATATACAGGGCAAGCGACCATAGTCACACATTATCTGCCTGCGCAGACCTTGTCCTCTTGCTATCTATGCTGCTTACAGAAGGTCAGTGCTACCCAAGCCATGGTGGTTAGTCTCTAAGGTGCCACAAGTTCTCCTTTTCTTTTTGCGAATACAGACTAACATGGCTGCTACTCTGAAACCAGAGATATAATGCTCATTCATATTCTTTTCAGCTAACTGAAATTGCATTTCTTCTCAATTTAGTGTTTTAAAATCTCACTGATGCTTCATAGAAAACTTTTGAAATAATAATCCTTTGCTTTTATATGCACTGCATTAAAGAGCTTAACAAAGAGAAGGTTAAGGTGTAATTTGGGCACAGTTTATAAGTACCTATGTGAGGAACAAAAAGTTTGATAATGGGCTCTTCAGTCCGACAGATAAAGATATAGCAAGATCCAATGGTTGGAAGCTGAAGCTAAACAAATATACATTCAGGAGGGCAGAGTAGATGATCACAGTGGTCCCTTCTGGCTTTTGAATATATGACTATAATGCCCATTGTGGCTTTCATTGTGCTTTGTACAATGTCAAACACTGTTGGTGCTTAATAAATAACTTAGATCTGGTTCCTACAGTCAGATCTGCTAGCGTGGACACCTGAAGCCACCATAAGGGACTCCACACTTGCACTGCGGTCTGTGCTAGCAGGTCTGGCTGCAGAATTAGGGCACCTTTCACTTGCAAAGAGCTCTACAAACATTAGCTAGCTAATGCTGCACAACCTGGTGCCAGATTTAAGTCACTAGAGTTACATCAGCGATGAATCTGGCCCTGTCTCTTTACAGGGAATTCTCTGGATATATCCAAGATTTTATGTATTTCATCTCATTAGCTATTATTCATTAAAGTTATTTTGCACAGCAGCAAGATTGCATAACTTTGGACTCTGGAACAATAAATACCCTGCTTTCATGCACCCCAGATACATTATGAGTGCATACCCAGAGCTGTTTCTAAATGCAGTGTATTTTCACACTGTAGTAACAGCCGTACATGTGTCTTTAGAGACAGAACAAAGTCAGGTACCTGGTTTGTTAGGTCCTGATCCGATGCTACTGAAGTGAATGGGAACTTTGCCATTGACATCAATGAGACTCTTCATGTTGGGATTTAGGGATGAGCCAAAATCTGTCTTTGCTCTGAGTTTTTGTTCTTTCTCTGACTTGCCCCAGCACCGAGGTGGTACATCCAGGGATGGTTGGATAGTGGATTATTTCCACATCTATGGGCCAGGGCAGAGGTACCTGAACAGGAGGAACTGGGCAGGTGCAGGTAAGACTCCCTTCAATAAGCTCTTCTCCAATCATCAGTTACTCTATGTATCACCTATTGGGTTAAGAATCATGAGATTTTAAAATAATAATAAATATTCGGTTCTTTTTTATTACTAACGTGCTTTCTGGTTTCATAAAATTTGGGGTAAAGGTGTCACGTTTTCAAGCTTTTCTCCTCAGTCATAAGGCTAGAAACTTATATTCCTTTTAAAGGAAAGCTGAGTTTTTTGTATAATCACTTGATTCCAGGAGCTGGGGCTTTATGCAAAAATCCAGATGATAAAATTGTAAGAGTCGACAAAGCTGCATTCCACAGCATCACTTGGCAAAAATTCCTTACTGTTAAATAAATATAATAGTGTATTTTATCCATCAATTTCAACACACTTCACAAAGGAGGTTGCTATTGTTTACCCCCATTTTACAGATGGGAAACTACGGCACAGAGACAGGACATGACTTGCTCAAGGTCACCCAGCAGCAGAGCTGGGACTAGAATCCCAGGTTTTGTAAGTCCCAGACTAGCGCTGTAGCTACTAGGCTACGCTGCTTCTAAGGAGTTAGCAAAGTTGGGAGCCCTGGACCTGATCTTATCTTGTCCTGTCCCCTGCAGCAGAGAGTAGAGAAGTCATAAACAATCCACAAGGGGATGGCAGAGAATACCCTTGGTGTGGGCCCTGCTTTGGGCCTTCATAGGTGGCACTACTCTAGTCCCCAGTCCTCACCCCACAAGTTCTGGGTCTTGGGAGAACTATTGTAACTTAGGGCAACCCCCCAGGCTGTTTGGTGCTCAGCATCCAGACAGCACCAAGCTGACTTTATCCATCTTTCCTCTGAATTGCACCTCCATGGAATCTCAGTCTCTGGCATCTCACACTTAGGACAGGTCCAATCAACACGTTGCTCTAACTGTTGCCAGCAGCCACTGGCCTGGGCCCACCAGGACACCCAGCTGCTAATGGCGGAGCTGAACAGGTGTTAAGCACTGGTGGGGGATTTTTACTAAGGTTCCCTAGCATCGACAAGCTTGTGTGTAGCTTGCACACCAGTCCGAGTTCGCTCAGTGGCCTGTGTGAGTTGCTGGATGGAGCACAGCTGGAAAGGAGGGGGAGATAAAGACTGATGGGGCCAACTCTTTTCCCCACAGGCCACTCTTCTGAGCAGGTGGGCGGCCACTACAGCTTCCTGGCAGACGTGAAGCCCATGAAGGGCTACAACGGGCGCTTCGGCTACCGTCGCAACACCCCGGACCTGCGGGTGAATTCGTCCTGCTTCGGCGAAGTCACTGTGTTCCCGCTCCACTGATGCCGAACGAGCTGCTTCTCACATGCCCCTGGTGCCAGCCCCTCTGGGTGCCATGGAGACCTGGAGACTGATTAGGAGTAAGAAATGGGAACTAAAATAAAATATTTGTTCTCGCTTGTTCTATTTTAACAGCTTGTTGTTACGGGTGATTTATTAGCCTAGGAGACACGCTGTTGATGCAGCATCTGGGCTCCTGCTTTTACCGGCTGCTCTGGAACTAGGCTGACTGATGCCAGGTGATAGTGCAGGATGACTAGATCATGCATGGGCTTCCCCATGTGTTCAGAGGAGAATCTATTCGGACAGCCCAGACCTTCATCCTCAGGGAGACGGGGAAGATACTACCTGCAGTACAAGATGCTTTCATCTCTATTTATAGAAGAGCCTAGATAGATAATAAAACACGTGTATTTGAGAACAGATCTTCATGTATACAGAGCATTAAGGGAGGAGAAAAATGGGAAAATACATTCTTCCTGTTTGGCCAGGTGGGTGACAACTGGTGGGCTCAAGCCCTGGGGAGAAGAAGCAGTTAATATTTTTATAGTACCCAGAGAGATGAAGACAAGGCCCCTACCTGGAGGGCCCTTTGAGTGGTTGCCTCATGTTTGTTGAGTTGTTTTGGTTTGGAGTTTTTTGCTCTCTGTTGCCCCGGCCCCGCACGTGCAATGACATGGGCAGGCTTTTGAGCGATTCAGCAGCAGGGTCGGGTGGTAGCAATACAGTGCTGAAGAGCTTTAAGGCTGGCCCAAGGGAGTGTTGTAATCTAGTTCCATTTAGGGCACTAGGGGTGTTAACCCAGGGCCCGGAGAGCAGGGTGATGTAGTCTCACTTGGGGCTCCATGGACTCTGAAGCTACCCCAGGGCAGGGGGTGGTGCGATCTAAACTCCCCAGAGGTTCTAGGTTGTGTTATGCATGTTGCAAAGCTGGGCAAGGCCTAATTAGGTGATGCTCTGCATTATGGATGCTATGGCTTCTTGTATAGCGTAAAAACAAGGCCAGGGATTATATGGGCCTTGTCTATGCTAGCATTGGGCGGGGGGGGGAGGGGATATCCCACCATTACACTGCGAGCACCCGTGTAGACATTTTGAGCATCTCAGACCTGAAGTTCTGTGAAAATAAAACAGCCCTTGCTGCTAGTTAGAGAGGTCACCCCAAGAGAAGAAGCCCGGTTGTTTGGCTGGAGTGAGCGAGCAGCACAGAGACATCCAGCTGGTCACCTGTCAGGCCCTGATCCTGCAGCTACAGGAATATAGGCAGAACCCTGCAGTTGTATAGATCCCCGTGAACTTCCCTGGGGCTCCATGTAGGCAGATGCAGCTGCAGGCTCAGGGTCTGGTATTATAAAGGGAGCTGGAAGAAATGAACTGATCCAAATGACATCTGGTACATTTCAGCCAGACTGTGCTTCTGGGGGTGAAGGTGCTTACTTTTTCTTTCATTGCAGTGGGGCCCAGAGCCTCAAAGTCAGGAACCCCTAGAGCTGAGCATTGTACAAATCTCCGCCCTCAAGGAACTTGCAATCTAAGAAAACAAATGATGTATGAAGGAGAGGGGTATTATAGATTGACATTTTTTTATAATAATCATAACTGTGATTCTCATCTCCCCCTTCCTTTGCTTTATTCTATTTGACTCATTACATTCTGCTCCACCAAACTCCTTTTTCATCCACATCACCTTCTTCATTTCCTTGCTGTAAGCTTACCTGAGGTTATTTTTGTGGTGTCTAATTGCCAGCATGTTCTGCCCCAGAAATAGCTGCATTTCCCTCAGTCAGGTTGCTACAGAAGTAGCTATTATAATGATGTAATCACAGGTGAAGGATTGTTTGAGGCGGGTGTTTTGCCAGCTTATTAAATACGGCTTGTGTGGTTTCAAGGTGTGCTGGCCATGAGAAAGCAAACACAAGCCATTGAAAAGAAGAGAGATTTTTATGTCAGAACAGAACTCAGAGAGAATTAGAGCTAGAACTTTATTACCTTGGCCCAAGTGAACCCAATTCCAACTGCACTAAGACTGGGGTCGGTGGGGGGGTGGGGTGTTAAATGCAAAATGAAAACTAATTATAGTTTGTGTGGGCAGCATGAGAAATAATTACAGCTGCAGTGATTCTGAGAAATAGGAGAAATAATTACAGGTGAGTGAATCTGACAAATAGCTACTGGCATAATGAGTATAACGAACCTATTACAAGAAGTAGTGAAGAGTAACAATGTGACAAAACCAGTATCCGTAACTAGATTTACCTGTCACCTGTCTTTTCAGCAGGTGGGGGTATAGCTCAGGGGTAGAGCATTTGACTGCAGATCAAGAGGTCCCTGGTTCAAATCCGGGTGCCCCCTTTTTCTTAATGTTTTAATCAAAACAAAGACATATTAGTTAAATATTTACTTTTTTGCAGTCACTGTGGACTGATCTTTCTTTGATTAGGTTTCAGCCAGTGACAAAGATACAGGCCATTAGTGGAAAGTGGAGTAACAATCTGGGAATCCTTAATGGAAACATAGACATTAATTAAAGTGTATTTCATATTGCGGAACTGAATTATATAGCTTCAGAGTCAGAGCATGACCATTAATTAATATGAAATTATCTCCATCAAATTAATAATATAGACAAAGGGGTTTTAGTTCAGTGGTTAGAGCATCTGACTGCAGATCAAGTGGTTCCTGGTTCAAATCCAGATTACCCCCCCTCTTTTATTTATCTACTTTTGGAAAAAAAACCCAAAAAACAATGGGTCTGTAAACTAGCACTGTTTTAGTAAGTTCACATTTTGCACAGAATTATAAAATTTAACCTCAAGATACTCAACACCTGTTCGTATCCATGATCAAAATGACCCATTATTTGTTTAAAATCACTCAAACTAAACAACAAAAATATGAATTTCTGGGCAATATCAGTATTTCTACTGAATGGAAAACTGCAGGAATTTGACATTGGGTAGTTAAACACCTACTTAAAAATATGTTTTAAAAATGCCACTGGTACAATGGGGCCCTGATGTTCTTGGTCTTAAACCTCTAGGTGCTATTGTAATAATAATTAATTGAATAAGTAATACACAGCTCCAGAACAGTAGATGATGTACGTGGGCCGATGGTTGAAAATGTTTTACTCACATTCTTCATCAGGAGATTCACTGTAAGATGTAGGTTGGGACGAGGTATGTTAGAGGGGCTTGGGTGGGATTCAGTAACATATCATTTGATTTTTGGTAGAATACTTTTTTAGTGAGGTGGAGGAACATCAAGGATGAACTCTGAAGGGTCAGCAAAAGAAAAACTGGTGAAGGGGGTCACCCAGATTTGGGCTGGGGAGCCTCTTGATCTTCAGTCAAATGCTGTACCCCAGAGCTATACCCCCACCAGTAAACCTGCTATTGACTAAAAGCTAAAAGATTTTTGTATGCACAGCCTAGTTAAGAATAATTGGTTTCAAGAATAATTTGTGGTTACGAAAATAGAAGCAAATAGAATAATCAGCTGGAACTTATTACAATAGCTCCTTAAATATATTGGGTGAAATCCTGGTTCCACTGAAGTCAATAACAAATCTCCAATAACAAACCTCCAATCTCACACCTTCCTGTCAACTGTATAAATGGGCCATATTGATTATCACTACAAAAGGTTTTTTCTCCTGCTGATAATAGCTCATCTTAACTAATTAGCCTCTCACAGTTTGTATGGTAATTTCCAACTTATCTATATGTGTATATATATCTATCTTTCTATATGTTCCATTCTATGTATCCAATGAAGTGGGCTGTAGCCCACGAAAACTTATGCTCTAATAAATTTGTTAGTCTCTAAGGTGCCACAAGTACTCCTGTTCTTTTTGCAGATACAGACTAACCCGGCTTCTACTCTAAAATCTCCAATTGACTTCAATGGAGTCAGGATATCATCCACTGTATTTTCTAAAATCCCGTGTCTTCTTAAGTCACCTTTCATTAAAAAGAACCAAAGCACGTCATCTTTCTTGCAACCCTCTATACATGCATCCGATGAAGTGAGCTGTAGCTCACGAAAGCTTATGCTCAAATAAATTTGTTAGTCTCTAAGGTGCCACAAGTCCTCCTTTTCTTTTTGCCTCTATAAATGGGAAGACCATTTTGAGCTTGTCTGCTATCCCGGCCAAATGTAAGTCCCCTTTTAAAGGCCTGCCCTTCCCATGCTGCCTATACTGGAGCTGATTGATTTGTAAATGAATTGCCTGTTGTTATTCCTCTTCCCTGACATCTGTTGTTAGACTGGAAGCTCTTTGGAGGAAGAGCTATTTGGAAAGCAACCAGCATAAAGTGGGTGTTAGCACAAATAAATACATTTAATAATAAAAATTTAAATGATTCAGGGATGATTACCATAAATAAGATCACTGACTCCTATCTACCATTGGCAAAGGGGGGTATAGTTCAGTCGTGAGGCATTTAATTTCAGAGTAAGAGGTCGCTCATTCAAATGCATAGGTGCCCCCCGAACAAAGACTGCTTTTTCCGATCTTCTGCAGAAGTCTCAGATACAAAGAAAGGTGAATTTATTAGGTCTCAGGTTCAAATACACTGTTATATTTCTGACCATTCCAATGTGTTCAGGAGTTGCTCAAAATGGCAATGCTTAAAATGAATGTAAAGATACAAGACACCTTTCTAACTCTGGGCTGTGCCTCTTTAAGATTGTGATGCTACAATCTGATGAGTACATGGAACAAACAACTGGAAGTTATTAAAAGCTCCTTCTTAAATATGTTAGATTTATTAGATTTATTTTGAAAACCAGCATCTAAGGTATCTTTTATTCAAATCAATGGAGACAATTTGTAGTACCTAGACATAAGATAAAAAGAAAAGGAGTACCTGTGGCAGATTAGAGACTAACCAATTTTCCGCTTTATGCATCCAATGAAGTGAGCTGTAGCTCACGAAAGCTTATGCTCAAATAAATTGGTTAGTCTCTAAGGTGCCACAAGTCCTCCTTTTCTTTTTGCGAATACAGACTAACACGGCTTTTACTCTGAAACCAGACATAAGGTACACATTTTTAATAGTGAGAGTAATTAACAATTGGAACAAGTTGCACAGGGTTGTGATGGATTCTCCACCACTGAACATAAGACTGGCCATATTGGGTCAGATCACCTGTCCATCTAGCCCAGCATCCTGTCTTCCAATAGTGCCAAATACTGGATGCTTGAGAGGGAATGAACAGAACAGGGCAATTTATCGAGTGATCCATCCCGTTATCCAGTCCCAGGTTCTGGCTGTCAGAGGTTTAATTCCAGAGCATGGAATTACATCCCTGACCATCTTGGCTAACTGGGTCCCCTCCCCCAACCTGCCCCCCCACTTCCCAGGCCCATAGCCCCGTCCCCAAGCCCTGCCCCCCCCCACTTCCCAGGCCCATAGCGTCCCCCCCCACTGGGTCCCCTCCCTAAACCTGCTCTCCCTTCCCAGGCCCATAGCCCCGTCCCCAAGCCTTGCCCCCCCCACTTCCCAGGTCCATAGCGACCCCCCCCACTGGGTCCCCTCCCCCAACCTGCCCCGCCACTTCCTAGGCCCATAGACCCCAAGCCCTGCCCCACCACTTCCCAGGCCCATTGCGCCCCCCTCACTGGGTCCCCTCCCTAAACCTGCCCCCCCTTCCCAGGCCCATAGCCCCATCCCCAAGCCTTGCCCCCCCACTTCCCAGGCCCATAGCGCCCCCCTCACTGGGTCCCCTCCCTAAACCTGCCCCCCCTTCCCAGGCCCATAGCCCCATCCCCAAGCCCTGCCCCCCCACTTCCCAGGCCCATAGCGCCCCCCCCATTGGGTCCCCTCCCCCAACCTGCACCCCCACTTCCCAGGCCCATAGACCCCAAGCCCTGCCCCACCACTTCCCAGGCCCATAGCCCCCCCATTCATTCCCCTCCCCAAACCTGCCCCCCCCTTCCCAGGCCCATAGCCCCCCCATTCATTCCCCGCCCCAAACCCCGCCCCTCCTCCTGAGGCCGGGCCGGGGCGCCGGAAGTGGCGCCATCAGCCGGGGCCCCGCGGGGAAGGAGCCGGCGCCGGGAGCTGACGCGCGGCCGGGCCCGGGAGCGGGGCGAGCTCGAGCCTCCGCCGTGATGGGGGGCGGAGACCTGGTGAGGGGGGGCGGGGCGATCGGGGGCTTGGCCCCCGGCAGCCCCCCCGGGGTTTGGGAGCCTGGATCCCCCTAGAGTTTGCCTGGGGGGATTGGGGGTGGAGGGTTAAATGGGGGGGGGTCCTCAGCCCCCCCACACGGCAGTTCTGGGGGGAGAGGCGTTGTCTGCGATGGGGGGGGTCCTGTATTTTGAAGTACACGTGTTTCTGTGGGGGGGGGGGTCTGTATTTTGAATAGCCGTTGCCATTAGGGTGCATCCCCCCCGCCGTTTGTTTGTACGGACTCAAGCCATGGAGAGATTCCCCGGGTAACTCAGGGACACTCAGGTGCATGGCGGTGGCCTCTTTTCATAGTCGACCTTAGCACCTGTGCAGCTCGCTTTGCTATCCAGAGCACCAGGCCGGCATTAAAGGGGCTTTTGAACCCGCCCAGCACCCACCCCCATCTCGCCAAGGGTTGGCACAGGGGCTTCGGTGTCAGCTAGCGAGTTGCCCCGGAGCGGGGGGCTTGAATTTAACCGTAAACACACGCCTACGTGTTTGCAGGATCAGGGCCCGAATTTGGTTCTGTGGGGCATTCGTGAGAGGAAAGGACTTGCGACGCTTTGTAATCTCTTTGAGTGTAATCTCTTTGGGGCAGGGACTGGCTTTTTGCCCTGTGTTCTGAGGCCTTGGTCCACAGCTGGGACCCCGAGATGCTACCACAATTCAGATAATAAATAATGATTCCCTAACTCTCGGCCTAAAACACAAACCAACCCTACCTTTGTTAAATTGAGGTGGTGAACAAATACCAGTGTCTTGGGGAAAAGGGACCCCAGAAGAACACACCAGTTTTACAAAACCCCAGAGGTAGAATGCAAAGTTAAGCCCACACTTTGATGTTTAAACCTTTGAGATTTTTTTTTCAGCTGATTTAAAAGCTGTGGCTTGTTTGCTGCTCAGGCACTCCAAGCGCTGGTTTAGGTGAAAATGAAACTGATTTGTCTGTTTTTATTGGCCAAGCTGATTGAAATCCCCCCCCCGCCCCAAGTTAAAGACCTACGCCTGCTTTTCTTGCATGATTACAGCTCCCACTGAAGGCTGGGGGACTTGAATGTGTGTGTGGAATGCAGGAGCAGTCCCTAAATTTGCGCACTAATCTGCCTTCAATACTAATAATCGAAAGCATTCAGAAAGTAGATGAGGAAATATTTGTTAAAATATGACTTCTGTGCCCCTTTGATTCATTCCCCTGGCACCCCTTGTGAGAAGCTTGTGTTCCTATTTCGCGGAGAGGTTTTGTGGGTCTGGGATATTAGCATTCTCAACTGCTTGTACTGGTTCCTCTTCTCTGTAGAATCTGAAGAAGAGCTGGCATCCCCAGACTCTGCGCAATGTGGAGAAGGTATGGAAGGCAGAGCAGAAACATGAAGCCGAGCGGAAGAAGATTGAGGAGCTGCAGCGGGAGCTGCGGGAGGAGCGAGCCCGGGAGGAAATGCAGCGCTATGCGGAGGATGTGGGAGCTGTCAAGTAAGAGTTAGGCAGAGTCTTATGCTAGACTCTGTGTGTGTGTGTGGTTTTGTCCCTTGAAAATCCTGTGTGCATCATTTGTACTTGAAGTACTTTGTCACCAGGAGGAATTTCTGAATGGGGACATTCTAGTAACACATTTCTCTTAGGACTTGAGTCGCAGCTACCAAATAATTAACTCTCCTGGCTGTCACATTATAAACTGTGGGTGCTATAAAAAAATGAAGATGCTTGTTATAATGGGCCAACGATTACTTCTGGTATTGATTAGAACAGAGCTGTCCATGTATCTTAGAGCTGTGACATAATTCCACACTGGGAGAAATTTCCGAGCGATGAGATCAGTTACCCTGTGGAATTGCCTGTGGTTGTCATTTAAGAATGGACAAAGGCTGGAGTGTAGAGAATAATCCTGCTGTGACAGAGAGATGGAAAAGACTAAGTCCTAATATGTCCCTTCCATCTAAGTTCTAAGGCCCTAATCCTGTAAAAAATATACATGGGGATTTAACTTTCCACCCTGTGCATGGTCCTATTGACATCAATGGGATTATTCGCCACGTGTAGAGTTCAGCCCCTGTGTAGGTTTTTGCAGGAGCAGCGCCCAAGAGAGGGGTTTAAGGTCGGCTTACTCTAAAGCATTTCTGCTTGTCTTTGCAGAGAAAAGTAAAACTTTAGAGCTGCTTGGAAGGAAGACAAAGTAACATGGAGTTTTTGCTTGAAACAGGAAAAAGGAAGAGAAGTTGGACTGGATGTACCAGGGTCCCGGGGGTATGGTGAACAGAGAAGAGTATCTGATGGGCCGCCCTGTGGACAAATACGTCTTTGAGAAGATGGAAGACAAAGAGGCAGGTTGTTCCACTGAAACAGGACTTCTCCCAGGCTCCATTTTTGCCCCCACAGGTGCCAATTCTGTCCTAGACATGGCAAGCAAAATCCGGGAGGATCCACTTTTCATGATAAGGTACTAAATGTGATTTTGACTGGGACAATTAACCTAGGCAGGTAGGGAGTTGTGATCACTGCTTGACGATTGGCCAAGAACGGCACACAGCTCGTCTGTTTTAAGACTTGTAGTCTGTTTGTCACCCCATACGTCCCCTGCCACTTGTTTCCTGTATCCACCTGTTGTGTCTTGTCTTGTCTTTCAGACTCAAAGCTATTTGGGGCAGAGATTGTCATTTACTATAAATTTGTACAGTACAATAGGGACCTGGTTGAGACTGCAAAGCACATCTGTAATACAAATGTTTGATTTGATTGGCTTGCAAGGGTTTAGATTTTTCTGCTGACTCTCAAAGAGGTTGCATGCTGTGGTTGGAGTCTTTTTTTTCTTTTCTTGCTGTGTTCTGTTAAGCAAGAGGATTTGAGCAAGGTACAATTTGACTAAGGTTTTTTCAAAAACTGAAGATTGTCTAGAGATCTTTTTGGTCCTTTGTTTCCTAAATGTTACACTATTAATAATCTAGCTCTGAACATACATTTGGGGTGGGGGGTGTGTGTGTGTGTGTGTGTCCCATCTCCAAGCTTCTCTTGTGTGTTTTTTTTTTTAATTTCAAACTTGTGAATACTAAGCACTCATTTGCTTTCCAGGATAAGGGCCAGATCACTTAAGCATGTGAGTAACTTTGCATGTCTGAATGGTCCCATTGATGTCTGTGAGACTACCCACATCCAGACAGTTACTCATGGCCTGAGGTGTTTGCAGGATGGGGGCCCAAGATGCATCCTGCTGCCCATGCTGTAGCTCAATCTGTGTGGGATTTTAAGCAGTTGATGCCCTCCAGTAAGAAGGTGTAAATTCTAAATGCATCAGTAGGAAACAGAGGCTGCATTTTCTACAAGGCTGTAATTTTGCATCTAGCTCTGGTATAAATGATTGTATCAGAGTTGCATAGAATTAAATCCTGCAGCTGGATTTTGAAAGAGACTGGATAGTTTTATGACCAACAATCATAGTTATGCGTGCAAAGGAGTGCTGTGTCTCATGCTGCAGATTGTAAACCGATTGCTCTGTGACTCTAGAAAGAATTTTACTTCCCCTGGGAAAGGCTTTGCAATTGTCTGGTTGCATTACATATTATATTGCTCTTGGCTGAGATATCAGACATTCACCAGTGCCTCAGCCAGGATGGATGGCACTGGGACAAGTCAGTTCCTAAGACAGGACATGATGGAACCGAGAAGTCAATCTACACAGGGATATAAAACAGTTTCTTGATTGACCTTGCTATTCAGCATTTCAAGTTGAAAAAAAAAAAAAAAAAAAAAAAAAACCCACAAAACAAAACAGACAAAGGCCCCGATCCTACAGTTGGATCTGTATGGTCACACTTACAAAGTCTGCTTAAGCCCCAGTCCAGCCAATACACACGTGCTTAACTTTGCTGCCTTGAATAGCCCCATTGATTTCAATGAGACAACTCCTGGTACTAAAGTTAAGTACGTGCATAAGTGATTACAGAATCAGGCCTTGATTTGTGCTTTGAATTAATATTTCATCTTTGATGTTATTAATGTTGTTTGAAAACCCCAGTGTCACTTATTTTTGTTAGGAAAAGAGAGGAAGAGAAAAAAAGAGAAGTTTTGAATAATCCTGTAAAAATGAAGAAAATCAAAGAACTGGTATGTATTCTTTAACAGAAATCAGAAGCAGAATTTGCATTGAATTGAGTGAGAGCAGAATTGGGGTCCAGAAGAAACACACTTTAGAGTAGTGGCTCTCAATCTTTCCAGACTACTGTACCCCTTTAAGGAGTCTGATTTGTCTTGTGTACCCCCAAGTTTCACCTCACTTAAAAACTACTTGCTTACAAAATCAGATATAAAAATACAAGTGTCACAGCCACACTATTACTGAAAAATTGCTGCCTCTCTCATTTTTACCATATAATTATAAAATAAATCAATTGGAATATAAATATTGTACTTTACATTTCACTGTATAGTCTATAGAGCAGTATAAACAAGTCACTGTATGAAATTTTAGTTTATACTGACTTCGCTAGTACTTTTTATGTAGCCTGTTGTAAAACTAGGAAAATATCTAACTGAGTTGATGTACCCCCGGAAGACCTCTGCATACCCCCCCGGGGTAAACATTCCCCTGGTTGAGAACCACTGCTTTAGAGAGAGGAATTTTTCTATTCCCTGCCTACTTTTAGGTAAGAACAAAATAAGCTCTTTCATATAGAAAGTTTCTCAGCAACTGTTTAAAAACAAAAAAACCCAACAACCCCTGAGCCATGTTATCTTTCCCTTTTTACTTATTTGTTACATTATTGTAACAAATTATTTTAATTCTCAATTCTCTTGTCACAGATCAGCTATACCAAGTCACATAGACAGTGAGAAGGACTCAGGTGGGCTCTATAATAAGAGTCCCTTGCCCCTTCAGAAGAGATTTTGCAAAGTGTGTGTTGGCCTGAGACTCTTTCCATACAGAATCTAATCTTTGTGCAGCCTCCCATGACGGTGGCTGTCTAACACGCGTGTGAGCAGCAATGATCAGCACTGAATTTGGTTTTTGGCATTATAGTTGCAGAGCAGCTTGGAAAGAAAGGAAAAGAAGAAGAAGAAGAAAAAGAAGCACAAGAAACGCAGACATCAAAGTTCTAGCAGCGAAAGCACCAGCGGCGATGATGAGCAAAGCCGAGCGAGGTACATTTGGGGGCCTTAGCCTGGCCCTGCACAATTTTGCCACCGCCTACATCTCTGCTCTCACTTCCTATACTTTTCCAGTCCTTTTGTTTTATTACTCCATTCAAGCTCTCTTGTTCCCTGCTTCACGGCTCTCATGTGGCCCCTATACTTGGAATGATTTCCTTCTCATCTGTCAGTCCACCCCCTTCAAATTTCTTTTTAAACCCGATTTTTATGAATCCAATATTTTTCCATCAGTCTCTGCACAACTGACCCTCCCATCCCTGGCCTGCTGTCTCATTTCTTGTGCTTTTCATTTACCTTCTCTTTCCCAGTCCCAAAAATCTTATAATTTCAGAATGTCCTATTCTGCTTTTGTAAACCACTCAGATCATGTTGTGGTGCTGTGTTATTTTTAGTTATAACATGGTGATTTGGTGGGATGATACACGGCCAGTATCATGGAGGGGGACTACATTTTATTATTTTTTATATTTCCTGTAGGGGAAAAACAAATTGGGAATACACACTCCAAATACGTACCTGTCATGTTCGACTTTTGGATAAACTCTGAAAGATTTCATGGGTGCAGTGGATAGAAAGAGAGATTGTATTAAGTTTTTCCACTCCAAAGACTGTACTTTAATTTTTCCCTTTAGATCCAAGAAGATGGATAATTCTTGGGAACCTTTTCATCCCAAAGTCCCAGGGTACGGCTTACAGGTAGGCACATGTGCTTCTCACAATTTACTGTCTGTAGAGTGTGCCCATGTAGCTGTTAGGAAAGCGTGGCTCTAGAGATTACGTAGTGGTTTTAGGCTCTGGAAGAGGACTGTGAGAAATGAGGTGGTTTTGTGGGTAAGCTCCCCCTGGGACCAGAGATTCAAGTCCCATCAACGATTTTGTCCTTCCAACATAGGTGATGGAACTAGGAGTGCTGGGGGTACTGCCCACCCCTGACTTGAAGTGGTTTCTGTCATATATAGGGTTTGCAGTTTTGGTTCAATGGCTCTCAGCCCCCGCACTGTACAAGTTGTTCCAACACCCTGCCTTCCCAGCTGGATAAGACCAGTTCCATTCAGTGCACTGTGCCAGGGTCATGTGTTTGTCTGACTTTATACCATGCTATTTAAGCACCTGGGGTGATATAGTGGCTCCATTGAAGACAAGGATAAAACTCCCATTGACTTCACTGGATGCAGGATTTCACCCCTTGTCCTCCAGAAAAGGCCTTAAAAACCAAGTTCTTGTGTGCCCTGTGTGGCTGCTAAAGATCTAGTGGGGTTTTTCATAAGAGCAAGGATTTGCCCTGGTTCTTTTTTTTTTTTTGGCCAAATTTTCTTGTCCCCTTGCTGTTCTGGTTAGCTGCTGCACACCACACCAGAAGTGGCTGTATTTTTGGTGCTCTGTGTGTGTAGTAGTAAGTGCTTTGGGATGCAAGGCCCTATAGAAATATATGTTTAATATGTCTAAAACACCTCTGCAGTAGACTGTGGACAGAGAAGAAACAACAAGGAGTCCTTGTGGCACCTTAGAGACTAACAAATTTATTTGGTCATAAGCTTTTGTGGGCTAAAACCCACTTCATCATCAACTTCATGTACAGAGAGACCTTCTTGTGAATGGATGGAGTTGTAGATGATGCCTTTTACCTCTGTCCCATACATATGCATGCACTTTGCCTAGCCTAGTTCTTTCTGCCTCACCAGCACCACGCCGGGGCTCCCATGAGCCTTGTGCTTTTAATTGCTCTCTGTTGAAGGATGTTCTCTTCCTAATTCCAGAGTAGAGACCCTGACCACAATCACAGGCCTCGGCGCTCTCCAGCTGCTGGCCAGGAAAGAGCCACTCACAAACATCGAGACCGCGCTAGGTCAAGGAGCCAGTCCGGGTCTCCTAAGAGAGACACTGGCAAGAAGAGTACAGGGGAGGAAGAGTCTGAGCACAGGAGGTCAAGATCTCCGCCTAGGCATGGTGAACAGTGAGTGTGAAATCTTCACTTGGAAACAGATTAAAATAAAGGGCATGCATGGCTTCTCTCCCGGGGGGAATTCTCAGAAGTAAGTTGAATGCTCAGCAGCAAAATTCCTCCTATTACCTCATCAGCCTACTTGTAACTCTTTCCTAACGTTTCTGCAGCTTTAATTTCTCACGTGACTTTATCCCCATGACTTGAAATTAAAGCTGGTGGAATGACAGATGCCTGGCTTTGTATCATCTGTTCAAGGGGCTGCCTTTGTAGCTGTTGTAGAGATCTCCCAAACCACAAACAGGGCTTGGGAAGGATTTAATTAGATTTAGTAAATAAATTGTAATCCTTGAATTCTCTTTATCCCAGAAATGAACAAGGGGAGACAGGGTAGGGTGAGACTCACCATGAATTAAAATTTACAGAGAAAATTTGTTTAAATTTAATCAATCATTCTATGGTGGAAAGTTTTTCCAAATATTCTCACAACACTGACACTCCCTTCTACTTCTAAACACCTATTAACCCCTTCCCCACAAAAAGGAAGTTTAATAAAATCTTAATCAAAATCCCTAATCCAAGCAGAGTTGTGACCCCATAAAGGGAGAACTGCCAGAGACTCCATGAGATCCACTAAGGACTTTGCTCTTGCTATCAGTGTTACATGAAGGGGCTCAGATAGGAAGATGATGGGTGACCGTAGAAAACCCTAAAATAGATTGTTAAAGGGACATTGACAATTTAGAATCTGGTCAGTTTTTTTACAAACTAGTTTCAGCTCCCAGTCTCCTTGCCACTCACACTTTTTGTATTCTTTTAAAAAGTTTTTTCCCCCCCCTCCTGTTGCTGTGAATAAAAATGACCCATACAAACAAGCAAAAGGGGAGAGCAACTATTTGGGGAACCAGTGAAAGCAAGTTTACTCAAAGAGCAGCCAAATGCACAACATAAGCAACCGGAGGAACTTTTTTTCCCCTCTTGAATCTCTTTCCGTTATAGTCATTTTAGGGGCTCTTTGTTTTAAAAAAAAATAAAATAAAATTCAGGCAGTGTGTGATTTTTTTTTGAAGTGGATAGTGTCCCTTTAAAATATGTTTTGAGGGTTAATATGATGTCAGTGTCTTTAACAAAGTATTTGGTATGGTGAGATGCTCTGAAAAATGGTATATGAAGCAATTATTATGAATCTTTACTTCCACAGTCATGAAGAAGTGTTGATAAACCTTGGATATTAGTTATTCCCTGCCAGTGCGAAAACTTATGTTGGGTAAAAATAAAACGATAAAAAAACCATGAAAATAAAGTAAGTCTAAAAATTAATTTTTAAAATGAACATCCATTCTGCTGAAGGTGACAGATAATGTACCTGGAACTATAGGAGAGCTCTTATTTCAAAACGCCAGCAATAGTCCTTGTGGTCTGTTAGATATCTGGTTGCTACAGAAAAGGGCTAGAGGTATGTTGATATTATGTAAAAAGAAAAGGAGGACTTGTGGCACCTTAGAGACTAACCCATTTATTTGAGCATAAGCTTTCGTGAGCTACAGCTCACCTCATCGGATGCATACTGTGGAAAGTACAGAAGATCTTTTTATACACACAAACCATGAAAAAAATGGGTGTTTACCACTACAATGGGTTTTCTCTCCCCCCACCCCACTCTCCTGCTGGTAATAGCTTATCTAAAGTGATCACTCTCCTTACAATGTGTATGATAATCAAGTTGGGCCATTTCCAGCACAAATCCAGGGTTTAACAAGAATGTCTGGGGGGGCGGTAGGAAAAAACAAGGGGAAATACGTTACCTTGCATAATGACTTAGCCACTCCCAGTCCCTATTCAAGCCCCATCATCTCAGGCATTGGCACCCTGACAGCAGGATTGTCTGGCTATGTAGACTCCCTCCTCAGGTCCTACGCTACCAGCACTCCCAGCTACCTTCGAGACACCACTGACTTCCTGAGGAAACTACAATCCATCGGTGATCTTCCTGATAACACCATCCTGGCCACTATGGATGTAGAAGCCCTCTACACCAACATTCCACACAAAGATGGACTACAAGCCGTCAAAAACACTATCCCCGATAATGTCATGGCTAACCTGGTGGCTGAACTTTGTGACTTTGTCCTTACCCATAACTATTTTACATTTGGGGACAATGTATACCTTCAAATCAGCGGCACTGCTATGGGTACCTGCATGGCCCCACACTATGCCAACATTTTTATGGCTGACTTAGAACAACGCTTCCTCAGCTCTCGTCCCCTAACGCCCCTACTCTACTTGCGCTATATTGATGACATCATCATCATCTGGACCCATGGGAAAAGAAGCACTTGAGGAATTCCACCATGATTTCAACAGTTTCCATCCCACCATCAACCTCAGCCTGGTCCAGTCCACACAAGAGATCCACTTCCTGGACACTACAGTGCTAATAAACGATGGTCACATAAACACCACCCTATACCGGAAACCTACTGACCGCTATTCCTACCTACATGCCTCCAGCTTTCACCCTGACCACACCACACGATCCATCGTCTACAGCCAAGCTCTGCGATACAACCGCATTTGCTCCAACCTCTCAGACAGAGACAAACACCTACAAGATCTCTATCAAGCATTCTTAGCACTACAATACCCACCTGCGGAAGTGAAGAAACAGATTGATAGAGCCAGAAGAGTTCCCAGAAGTCACCTACTACAGGGCAGGCCTAACAAAGGAAATAACAGAACGCCACTAGCTGTCACCTTCAGCCCCCAACTAAACCCCCTCCAACGCATTAATAAGGATCTACAACCTATCCTGAAGGATGACCCAACACTCTCACAAATCTTGGGAGACAGGCCAGTCCTTGCCTACAGACAGCCCCCCAACCTGAAGCAAATACTCACCAGCAACCACATACCACACAACAGAACCACTAACCCAGGAACCTATCCTTGCAACAAAGCCCGTTGCCAATTGTGCCCACATATCTATTCAGGGGACACCATCACAGGGCCTAATAACATCAGCCACACTATCAGAGGCTCGTTCACCTGCACATCCACCAATGTGATATGCCATTATGTGCCAGCAATGCCCCTCTGCCATGTACATTGGGCAAAATGGACAGTCTCTACGTAAAAGAATAAATGGGCACAAATGTCAAGAATTATAACATTCATAAACCAGTCAGAGAACACTTCAATCTCTCTGGTCACGCGATTACAGACATGAAAGTTGCGATATTTCAACAGAAAAACTTCAAAACCAGACTCCAGCGAGAGACTGTTGAATTGGAATTCATTTGCAAATTGGATACAATTAACTTAGGCTTGAATAGAGACTAGGAGTGGCTAAGTCATGCAAGGTAACCTATTTCCCCTTGTTTTTTCCTCCCCCCAGACATTCTTGTTAAACCCTGGATTTGTGCTGGAAATGGCCCAACTTGATCATCATACACATTGTAAGGAGAGTGATCACTTTAGATAAGCTATTACCAGCAGGAGAGTGGGGTGGGGGGAGAGAAAACCCTTTGTAGTGGTAAACACCCATTTTTTCATGGTTTGTGTGTATAAAAAGATCTTCTGTACTTTGCACAGTATGCATCCGATGAAGTGAGCTGTAGCTCACGAAAGCTTATGCTCAAATAAATGGGTTAGTCTCTAAGGTGCCACAAGTCCTCCTTTTCTTTTTGCGAACACAGACTAACACGGCTGTTACTCTGAAACTTGATATTATGTGCATATGTTGTTAAAAATTCTTTCCTGGGTTACAGGTACAGCACCAGGGTGGACAGGAAAGAAAAAGAAAGGGCTAGGAGCCCTTCCCCTAAAAAAGGATACCGACGACAGCATGCTTCAGGGTATACTAGGTAGGCAAAATGTTGCACATCTGGCACCTTCATAAGGAAGCTGCCCATGCTGATCCTAAAATAGGCAGTGAGTAATACAAAAATATAATTAACTAGAATGGACTGGACAACAGCAAGTCAGGTGAACAGTCCAAACAGTGTGTTGTATTTTACCATCTCGTACTGCTTCCCACTATGATGCATGTTCTCTTTCTGGCTACCAGTTGTTCAGCTGCCATGTACCAGCCTGTGGGGGCGAATGTGAAGTTGTCGTTTTATCCCACAGACTGGTAGCTAGAAGCATTCTATATCAAGGCCATCAGGCTAACGTGATGCCCTTGTTGGTGTCCTCTTACCAATCAGTTTAAAAAACAAAAAAGTCTTGGATCTCATTGGGCCGTGGAGGGAAGGAAAATAGTAAAGATCAAAAGACATTCCACTTAAGTATGTGCTTAAGCACCTTGCTGAATCAAGGCCCAAAAGAAAGCTGTGTCAGAAATGTCAAGAACTTGAGGCTCAAACAGCTGTTATGGAAAACACCCAGGAGATGGGTGGCGATGTTGCCCATTTCTGTCTTATAAGGAATGAGGGGCCTTCTTGAGTATGTTCATACTTCAGAGCCTCAGCAAACACGGAAGATCTCCTATGGGATTGCTGTGTTCAATAATGTAGTGGATTGTGTCCCTTGCTATGAATAACTTCTGCATTAGATAGGGATGGGAGAGGCAAGCGATCATAATGAACAGCGCTATTTCTGCCTCTCAACAGAAAGATCTCCGCCGAGGAGCTAGAGCGTAAGCGTCAGGAAATGTTGGAAAACGCCAAGTGGCGGGAAGAGGAGAGAGCGAACAATGTCAGGAGACACCGAAAGGAGGAGGAGCGGGAACAAGAACTGGAGAAACTCCGCTCCCGAGATGGGAAATTCCTACAGTGAGTGTCTCGCTAGCCCACCCCTCTAGATGAGTTAAACGCAGGGAATAGTCCCCCAAGGGAATGGGTGAGACAGCAGTCGAGACATTTAAAACTAGACTCGACAAAAACACTGTAGAGAATAATCCTGCACTGGCTGCAGGATGCGATGAGGTAGAACCTGATGGAGCTTCTCCATCTCTGCTCTCTGATTCCATGTTGTACAGTAGAACTAAGGAAGTTTAAATGTTTTTTTTTAAACCTTATTCTCTAAAAAAAAAAAGTGATCAAGACTTCAGTGGCTGCCTAGTCGTTCAGTGCAAGTTATTTGTGGAGCACTATAGAACCGCATGGTGTTTTACAAGCGGATAAAGAATAATTCCTTGTTCTCAGAACGTGCAGTATCAAGGCCTGATCCCACAAATTCCCTGTACACAGACCTCCTGTGGGAGTCTATGTGCAGAGGGCTTGTGTGATTGGGCCCTAACTAGATCAAGAAATAACAGACCGTGCAGGGTAAGGGGTGTTATGAGAGAGAGGCATCTGTGAACACAAGGGGTGAGGTGTCATCATCTCCCCCGCCCCCCAGGCTCTTTATGCTGGGTAAGAGTTGGAGCATTGTAAAGTGGCTGGGGAAGGATTCTCTCAGTGTGGAATCTGAGGAAGACCGCTGTATAGGTGTTTTCTGAGGACCCGCTCACAGACCTGGGCATAGGGGGTGTGGCAGGAGTGGTGTATGAGGCAGGGCTACAGTACACAGTGCTGTAGCCCAGGGAGCCCCATGAACTGTCTGAATTATGCTGGAGGCTGTTGCAGCCCAGAATTGGGAAGGTGCAAAGTAGCTTAAAAATCACCACAGACAATCCTCCTGGGCAGAATCCAAAGGAGGAGGGTGGATTCCTCCCTCCTGCTCTCAGAGCAGACAAGTTGACAAATTTTGCGTGTTACTTGAGGGCGCGGGAGGAGCATAGGATATTGTTTAATAATGTGGCTTGAGTCTTAAAGGTAGTTCGTCAGGGCTCACAATTTTCCCTTCTTGTCTGTAGCTAACATCGCAATTTACAGCATGAGCTGTAGCATTTGAGTTCCCAGAGGAGCACTGCCCTGGTTTGGGGACAGATTGCTTTTCCCTCTTGTATGCTTCTCAGAAAGCAGCCGAATCTCCCGGGACAGATACATTGGTAATTAACAGTTCTGTTTGGAAGGTTGAGGAGTAATTGGGAACCTCTTAAAAATCTATACAGAGCAACGCTGACCCTGCATATATGGTACTTAGTCCGTCACAGGCTAAACTGTAGTCATTCAAATGTTCCAGTGCAGACTGCATTAGGAAGCAGCAGTCTGTTTCCTGTTCTAGCTCATGCATGAGAGTCCAGGAACAATGAAGCTTTACTGGAAAGAGTAAAATTTAGAAGGATGATCTGACTTACTTTCTCATTCAATTCTTCTGCAGCCACATAAAACTGGAGAGTGCATCCACTTCCTCTGTAGAGGATCGGGTCAAACGCAACATCCACTCCATTCAGAGAACACCAGCTGCCCTGGAAAAACACTTTATGCAGAGATGAAACTTGCTGTCCTCCTGCTGATGTGCTGGCTCACTAGGGCTTTTTCAGAACAGTTCACAGGACACTTCTTCTCAGAGGGCAGCTGCCCCATGCACAGAGGGATCCTCCAACAACCTACACAGACTTCTGCAATGATACTTACTCTGTGAAAGGGAGCTGGCCTTCTCTATATCAGCACAGAGTTCCTTGGCCTTCTAGCTTTGTGAATACATTTGTACCCAGAGTATTAAATTGCACCAAGCTGTTTGCTGGAGACACCTTCCACCCTTATATTCTATTTTTAACATTTTTGCCAGATCCTGCTTCCTGTTGTCTACCTAAACCAGCATCCATTTTTAATACTGTTATCAGACACAAATTTCTGGTAACTAATTACCAGACTAATTGGGCAAGTTGACCTCTTTCGGTGCCTGAGAAAGGATCTATTTTATCAATAGTGTAGAATCGGCCTTGGGAACAAATTCACCTGTGGAGTTACTCTGCTAACTTCTGTGAAGTGACACCAGAGACAGACTTAGCTTGATTAGTATTCAGTATCACCAGTTTGGGAATAGGCAAGGAGGGTGTATGGAGTTAGTTTCAGCCAAACTAATCTGTGAAATATCTGTAGAAATGTGCCGAATTGCTCACAGGTTTGAATGATGTGTCAGCAAGGCGGAGACTTGAGTGAAAGGAAAAATAAACTGAAGCAAAACTCAGACAAGATGCAGGTAATAGAATAAAATATTTCTCTGGGATTTTGTACATATATGCAGAGGAATGGGCATAAGTACAGGTGTGTATATCTGACTAGGCTTTTTCTTGTTCCTAACCCTCTTTTCTGGAAATGAGTCAGATTCTAATTGCAGAGAGCATTGTCAATTCATGAGTTGGGGCCAATTAGCAATTAGTGCAGTAGGTTACAGCAGCCATGGAAAACCATCATAAAAATGTCCCTTCCCCCATTATGTTGAAAATGAGTATTTTACATCCACAAATAAAACTGTTGTTTTGATAAACAGGCAAAAACCTTTGCAATGCTGAGTGACACAATTGTGTGTTCATGGGTGGAAGGGGCATTATTTGGAGGCTGAGGGTAGCAATGTGAGACATTTAATTAGGGTTTTTCTCCATTTTATGAGAGGTAGGTGGGAGGGAGGGATAGCTCAATGGTTTGAGCATTGGCCTGCTAAACCCAGGGTTGTGAGTTCAGTCCTTGAGGGGGCCATTTTAGGGATCTGGGGCAAAAATTGGGGATTGGTCCTGCTTCAAGCAGGGGGTTGGACTAGATGACCTCCTGAGGTCCCTTCCAACCCTAACCTTCTATGGTTCTATGAGGTCAGGCAAATATACTTTGTATCTGAGAGAGCAAATTTTCATGACAGTTTTGCAAAGCTGATTTAAGTACTCTCTTTGAATTGACCACGCTCTATAAAATGTTTTCCTTTGGCAGATGATTATTGCTCTATAGTCGCTTACTGCTGGGTTATTTTAAAATTAGTGCAAATGGAAGTAAGAAATGAACCCATTTACTTTCAGCAACTTTTAAAATTATACCCAAAAGACACAGTATTTCTCACTCCTGCCCTCGTACATTGCCCCTGCAAATCTTTCATCCTTGTTGTGTTACAGCAATGGGTTCTATTAAATGTTGTGTGGCCTCTTTTACAGCTGTGTGTTTGGCTCATAACCACTTTTGTCACAGAAACAATAGGAGGCACTAGTAGAAAAAGCTGTAATTCAGGAGAAAGAATTAGAATTGCACAGAGTGATTGAAAAAGGCCATACCAACACATTCTCGGTCTCCTCAAGCATTAATGAGATTTACACTAAATGACTAGCCAGCGACCTTAAATCCTTATCGTCAGGTAAGGAAATAAACCAACCAGCTGTCCTTATTAAATAGCCAGAGCTGGCTAACAGACTACAGATGTTTCCCTCCTTGTAGTTCCTATGACTGGGCTTACCCTCTGCCTCTCTGGAAAAGCCACAGGTATTTTGCCCTTTGGCCCCTGTCTTTATACTGCACTTGAATTTGAAGAAAGCTTCCCCTGGGGGAACCTGACATGCTCCCCTCTCTGCAGGCTGGAGAGGGAGCAGAGTTGCAGCTCCTGGGGGTCTCCCGCTTCCAATGCGGGGATCTTGGAGGGGGAAGCTAGGGGGACCCCTGGCGGGGCACGTGGAAGATGAGGCGGGAGGAAGCTGACAAGCGCCACCCCCCATGTGCAGCTGTGCCCCTTTCGCTCGCCCTTTAAGAGTGTGTGTGTGACATAGATAGCAGGCCATTCATAATTCCAGGCGCCTCGCTGCTTATTGGCTACAGTCGGGCAGGGCGGGGCCTGACGTAATACGTCACTCAAATTGGGCGAGACCAACATGGGCGAGAGGAGGAGGGAGCCATTTTTTCCAACCCCTTTCTCTACCTCGCCCGTTCTCGCGGTTCCCTATCAGCCCAGCATGTCTGACGTATCCTTAGGTCTTCCTAGGGGAACTCGTCAGGGCCTAACCCGGGACCAGGCAGTGGCTCTCCCTCCTTACACTCCTGCTCTCAGTACCCCTTGCCAGTGTGGGGAATGGTACATCCCACTCCCCTCCTCCTCAGGCCTCCGCCATCTTGGCGCCTCCTCAGTGCGGGAGCCGGAGCGGGCTCGGCCGGCCGGAGCGGCTCCTCCTTCGCGGTGGAGCGAACCACTGCAGGGACGGGCAGGAGGGGCAGCTAGCGGGGCGGCTGGCACCATTGTGGGGAGAACAAGAAGCGAACGGGCCGGACCGAGCTGGCGGGGGCGGACGGCTCCATCGGGCGGAGGGTGTAGGGGTTCGGGCGGAACCACTATTTGGGGGTGAGGGGGGGGTGTGTAACGGGCCGGGGCGGAACCATGCGGAGGCGCTGCTAGGGAAGGGGGAGGGGGGCGGATCCGCCATGGCCTCGAACTGCGCGGGGGGCTCGTCGGCGGGGGGCGCCGGGGCGGCGCTGGGGGCCGCGCTCAGCGCCAGCAAGACCAAGACCAAGAAGAAGCACTTCGTGTGTCAGAAGGTGAAGCTGTTCCGGGCCTCGGAGCCGCTGCTCAGCGTCCTCATGTGGGGGGCCAACCACACGGTGAGGCGAGCCCGGGATCGGGGCCCTCCCCCCCCACCCCCCACCCCGGGACCCCTGGGCCTCCGAGCCCGCGCTCGTTGGGGGGGAGCCGCACGGGGAGGAGACCTCGGGATCGGGGCCCCCATCCATTCCCTTGGGGACCCCCGCCCAGTGAGGAGACCTCAGCGCCCCCCCCCCGCCCTGGCGACAGCCCCCCCTCTTGAAACCCCCTCAGGCCCTCCCCACAGTTCCCTCACGGGAGGGGGGGCAACAATACGGTGAGGAGAGCCTACTGTGGGGGTCGGGGGGCTTTTCCCCATTCCTCTGAGGGTACTCCCCCTTCCCCAGGGCACCCTGATCCCGGGGCTCTCAGCGTCCCTCATGCTGGGGGGCAACCCCATGGTGAGGGGACCCCAAGCACCTCCCTGCCTCTGGGACGTCTTCCATCCCCTGGGATCAGGGCCCCCACCCTGGACACTCCCACCCCTTGCCCCTGGGGTACCTGCACCCCAGGAACCCTCCACCCCCCCTTTCCTTGGGCACCTATGACTCAGGTCTCGGAGCCCGTCCCCAGTTGTTTTCCCCATCCCCTCAGGGCTCTGACACCTCTCAGCCCAATGATAGGGCCCCCCCATCTTCTTGGAACCAGGAGGTCCCGCTTAGGGGGGTAGCAACATGGTGGAAAAACCCCAGAGGGCCCCCCTGCGTCACCCTGGGATTCCCCATGCTCTCTGTGAGAGCCCAACTACACAGTGAGATCTTGGGAGACTCTGTCTCTCCGGCCCTCCCATTCCCGAAGATCCTCGTAGCCCTCTACATCCCTGTGTGGGAATCTACTGTAGTGTGGTTAGCCAGGAAGGACTCTTGGCCCCTCCCCTCCCACACACATTGGAGATTCCCCTAATGCTAGGAAACCACAGAGCCAGCCTTAGCATCCTCATGGTAGGGTCAGATGCACAACGAGGAGATGCATTCATTCTTGCCGTGGAAACCCTCACCCCAAACTTTGGAGCCCGTGCTGAATATTGACAATCTGGGGGCCATGTCCCAGGTGAGATCCCAGGGCATTGGGGGCCATAGATTTCCCATGGAGGATGGAGTGACACCTACCTCAGGTGGAAGCTGGGGGGGGTTGATATGAATATCTCTGAAGCACTCTGAGCTCTTCACCTGTCACAGTCTTCTTTGGATCCTGCTTCTGACAGCTTCATACCTTACTCAGTAAACTTCTTCCCTCAGCTTCTGTGATTGCACCAAAATCTTGCACCGTTCTCCTCATCTACCCGGATGGGATGGGATGGATTGGAAATGACTGCCTCATGGCTGTGGCAGATAAACTACCATGGCAGCAGTTAAAGATCTGAAATCCATCATCCTAGTATAATCTTCTGATCATGGAATTCCAGAAACCTTTCTCTCCTCCCGTCCTCACTTCAAATTTAATGTACTCCTTTTCGGGGCTGGGAAAATGTTATTCCTTCTCATGGAGTGAAAGGGCCTAAGCCATGCATTCCTGCAGAACTTAATTTGCTGATTATTATTATTATTATTATTAATAAAGCTTTCTAGCCCATATGGTGGTGAAGAAAACCTCGCAAATATGACCCGGTGCATGTTGTCTTCCTGAGTCAAAAGATGCTCAGGTGTTTCTGCTGCTGCTCAGAACTTTGCCAAGAAGCAATCTAATGAAATTAACAAGACTTCTGTCAGCTTCACTGCTGTCATTAGGAACCCTTCAGAAGCAGTGAAATTAACAAAGATTCTTGTCAGTTTCACTTGCTGCCTCATAGTCACTGGAGGAGTTGCCACTTGGAACTTCTTGGTGGCCCTGGTCCCTTTTTTATTGGCCGTTGGCTGGTACGAATTTGGAAAATTTTTCAAACCTTGAATTGTTATGTTGCAATGGAATCTATTAAGGCTCAGAACACTTGGCTGTGAAGAATTTACTCAGAGAACGGGAGGCAAGGCAAAAGTTTGGTGCGAACACCAAGCTAGTAACGTGATTATATCAAACATATATTATAATTAAACTGCTGCCAGAAACTGCAAAGCTGCATTCTGTAGAGCCAGAAAAGGGTTTAGAAAACATCAGTTGTGACCCCCCCCCCACCCTCTGACAAATATCTGTGATTTCCTAATGAATTGGCAATTATTTTTTATTTTACTCTGTTGCCACTGGCCTTGTTGCTGAGAAGGCATTTAGGTGAAGCTAAAACAGTTGGAGCCCAGCTGCACCATTGTGTAAAGCAGATCATAGTCTAAATTATTTTTATTTGCTTTACTAATGAGCAGTTGCTCATGCAAGCCTGTGTTTGAGGAGTCCTCGGAGTAGGGCATCACAGAGTTATTTGTATATGAGGTGGAATCACTTATGTGTGCTGCAAACAAATAGATTAGGCCAATTCTTATCATGCAGCAACTGTCTGTGAACAAGGCTCATTGCAAATGAAAAAGAACAGTCGAACCTGTGCATAATTGGCCAACCCTGAACAAATATTGACAGGAAAGCACCTTTTCTACTTTTTACAATTAGAAAAGAAGTCTGCCCAGCTCTTAGGATGACAAATTACAGAAGCTGGAGTGCGGGTAATGCTTTGAGAGAGTCTTGTCACTGCCTAGCGCATGGCTGCCCAATTGGTCCATGTGCTTACTGAGAGCTCCTTAAGTCAAAGGCCTGAAACTAGATAGTGAGGCATACAGTTATGTTTTACTGATCACGTCCACTGCCAGTGTATTTATGCCACAGTTCTACCTCAAGTTCCAAAGCCATGTCCCAGCCTGAACTGGGCATGGTATAATATGTAGGAAGGATTGTCTGCAACCCAGTCTCTCCTTTGGTTGTTCCAAAGGCTTGGTTAGAAATCTGAAGGGATTGTCCCCAGGAAGTTATAGGTCATGTGTGGAGTCCTATCTTCCTATCCAAAGTTATTGAAACAGACGTAGTATTTGAATGTACTAGGCTTGAATCCAAGCACAGCAATTGTCCAGGATGCTGTACTGGGCACTGGTTGTACTGGTTGGCACGCTGTCTCAGATTCTGCTGAAATGATCCAGTGTGAACAGGAAGCCACAAGCTTTGCAGCTGTACTAGCGCAGCCAATCTTCTTAATTCCATCCTATGGTGCATTGTCTCTCACCTGAAAATGTACCATAAGCTCCTGCTCATAGGCAAGGCCCCGTAATATGGCAAGCAGAATCTAACTTCTGCTCCAAGGGCCATGGTCTCTGAGGCACTGTAGAGGAAATTCTGCAACAACTCCAAATGTTTTTATTTAAGAGGTTTCTATGAAATATAAAAATGAATAATATTGTTCCAGTAGCCCTGTGGCATTTATTTTGTAACTGTGGAATAAAAAAAATGACTGAAGGTTTGCTTCAGTGGTCAGCAGTGAGAGTGTTAATGGTGTTGGCAATGTCACTGCTGTCTGTAGGTTTCAGAGTTAACTGCTTCTTGAGATGAATGAGGTGGGTCACACCTCACCCCTTCTATTCAGGCTGTGTGCTCTCTAAAGTTTAAGTGTATTTTCGAGGTTATCTTTGCAACTGTAAGGGCTAGAGACATTTTTTTTTTAGAAGCTTACATTCTGGAGCCCATTTTGCTGCAAAGGATGAACTTGATAGCTATAGAATACACATCCCTATTGGATAAACCCTTTGGGAGTGCCAGAATGTGTTGGTACAATCGTGATTGTGAGGGTTGTGTCAAAAATAGTTTTAGTTGGGCCAAACTGTTCCATGGACAAATCAGACAAACAACCATTTTATGCAATCTGTGTGCTTGTTTTGTAAAGATACACCCTGGGGTCCATTAATTTATTCTGGTAACAGCTAGGCCTCCCTTGTGGTTAAACAGGCTTGCTAGCAGCTGATGCAAACACAGTGGATGGTGGGCAAAAGTAGATGTGTGTGGAGATATTAGTGCATGCAGATTGGGAGTTTTTTTACATCAGTTCAGGCTATAACTCGCTTTAACACTGTCTGTCTTCATCCATACTGACTGTGCTAGACCAAATTTAAATTGAGTGGGTCTGAACTGGTTTTTGACTGTATTTTGATACTTTGTGGCCCTGTGTAGACAGGACCAACAATAATGATTGTTGGCAGCTGAATCTGCAGTGGGGGGGGAGGAAGCTTGTTCTTGCCTTCCTTCCTCTCCACCCCTCCAAAAAGCGTGTAAAGTTGTGCAAATAGGAGAAAAAGAGCGAGCCAGAAAGATTGAGTCCCATTTGTGAATGGCTCATGAGTTGCATTGAAGAATTAAACCATTTTAAAGATGGCATCTTTTGGGGGCTCGTCGTGGCTTTTCGGGGAGAACAGAAGATTCAGGCTTCTCATTGCTGGCTGTACATTTAGTGTCTCTCCTGCATATCACTTCATAGCCTTTTCATAGATATTTAGGTCAGAAGGGGCCATTATGATCATCTAGTCTGACCTCCTGCACAACGCAGGCCACAGAATCTCACCCACCCACTCCTGCGAAAAACCTCACACCTATGAGCTACTGAAGTCCTCAAATTGTGGTTTAAAGACTTCAAGGAGCAGAGAATCCACCAGCAAGTGACCCGTGCCCTATGCTACTGAGGAAGGTGACCTGATTGAAAGTGTTTGTGTAAGGGGTGGAGGAGGGGAACATCAAGATGGGGGGTGAAAATGTTGAATTGTGATGACATTCTTGGAGGGGATAACTACACTTCATGAATCAACAGTGTTCTGTACAAGTGGTGAGACCATAGTTCTCATTGTAAGGTATTGGTTATGCCAGATGACAGGATTCTAGCGTTTGCCAGTGGTGGTGAGTGTCTCTCCCTGTTTCTACATGTTGAACAGCCATGTCTGTGCGGATCAAGTTAGCCTTTGTTCAGTGAGATGGTAGCTGTAGATCTGTGGCGTTTGGTGGGAACAAAGGGCTGGCTTTTGATCTGGTGTAAGCAGGTGCACCGCCATTTAAATCTGTATATTTGTGATGCTGTCTCTGTGGATCTTGCTAATGGCAGCATTCTCTCTTCTTGAATCTCCATTTATTGAGTGAAGCACCACCCAATCTCACAGGATTATTGGCATTTTGTGCTCAGCCAGTACAGAAGGCAGCTATTTGGTATTCAATCCAAATAGTAAAACTGGGATTTGCAGCATACGTTATTTTTGGTGTGCTATATAAATTCCGGCCACAGAGATGCATCTGCTACATACTGTTTTGAAGTCCACTAAACTGATGCACTCAACCTACCATGTGCCAATATTCGTCACATCCCTAATGTTGATGGTTTCTTCCGGGGCTGTAATTGACCTTTAGTGAGTGCCATGTATGGCAGCAGGATTGGTAACCAGCATCAACGACCTTTGCCATACTGTGACCCCAAGTTGCAACAGAATGTATTTTGTAACCTTCTCTTGAGATAATGAGGGGAGAAATAGTCCAGTGGGCTGGATACTGACCATGGTTCCGTTCCTCACTCTGCCACAGATTGACTTTGTGACCTTTGGTAAGTCACTTAGGTTTTCTGTACTTCAGTTCTCCATCTATAAAAATGGAAATAATAGCTCTTGCCTGTTTCACAGGGGACTTGAGAGGATAAATATGTTAAAGACTGTGAGACAGCTACTCTGATCGGGGCCATATAAGTACCTTAGATACATCAGAAAAACTGGACTGGGTGATCTCATGGCCTGCAACCTTAGCACACTGCGCTGTGATTCCATGACAGCTCACAAGCTATTCAAGGTTGGGCCAGGTCAGTGGAGAGCTCTGAGGTGCTTTGGGACGAGGTGTGTTCAGTGTCACTAGGAGATGCTTGTCCCTTAATCAGTAGTGAAATAATATCCGAGGGTGGTGCTCGAGGCTGTTTTCCTGTAGGAGGTTCCATCTCTGGGATGAGCTGCAGAACCAAAACTTACTGCTAATGGTTACGAAGAGTTCCATGGTATAATCAGTCTAATTAATCACACTTCAGTTCACAAAAACTCTTATTTTCTCAAACCAACCCACACTTAGGGTTTCAATTGTGTACAGTATTCTTCACTTTCTGACCTAAACCATTGCACTGTATTGCAGTCTTCTGTTGAGTGGTTGTATTCTGCTCCAGATGTGGTCAAATCTCAGTGCTGATGAAAGCGATCCCTACATCTATCCTTTACCTACCTCATGAGGGTGTCGTGGAGCTTGATTAATGCTTGCAAAGCAGTTTGCATTCCCTGGCTGAAAGGCACTAGAGGGGAACAAAGTATTTTTATTTTCTGAGAAAATTCCTGCTCTAAAGAATCCTGGAGAATAGACTTGGATACTCCGTCAGTTGGATCTTGTTTGTAAACAAATTGTGTTGTCCCATCAATTTACTAATGGTAATTGCCACTTTGAGGCTAGAGTCGGGTTTTGAAATGAAATTATGCTTTTCCTGTTTATCCTGAGAACAGCTGGCTCTGAACTGCACAGAATATTGATGTCTTATTCAATAAGAAATCACCCTTGCTAATAAGGATGAATTACCCACTGCAAATAAACCTAGAATCCTATTGATTACTGCTGCCCAAGAATTCAAGGCTCTAAAGAATACCACCGCTTGCTCCGCTTGTGTATTTACAGAGCAATACAAGCCGTTTTTATTTTATCTTGTACAAAGGAGGATATTGCATGTCCTAGTTGGTGGTATTGTGCTTGCACTCAGGTGAAACCAGAAGCGTTCGCTCCTTGTTGCGGTGACTTTTCCGTCTGAGACATTGTCAAATAGTTCGATCTAAAGTGTGACCTGCTGCTAAATTCTATAATCTGCCCTCCAGATTCTCATGCATCTGGTGGGTTTTGTTTTAAATTGATCATGATGATGACTGGCATGTGTCATTCTATTTAAATCTGAATTTACAATAGGATTCTGGGGAAGGGGATTGATGCCAGATTGACTAAACCCTGGCAAAAATACAACAGACCAGGTACAGAATGGGCAGCAGCAGTAGGGTATGCCCCTTTTACTGGCACTCCTTTACTGACAGGGCTGGGGGCGTTGAGTGTCCCATTTGAGTCTTTACTGTGGTCCTGCCTGGAATGGGAATAGAAAGTTCAATGGCAATTTAAAAAGGCATAATGGGCCATGTAAAGTGACCATTTATTTTTCAGGACTGCCCAAGAACAGATTTCTTCTAAAAGGTCTTTTTGGTGGGAGGAGATGAGGGGAGGAGAATGGTGGGAAACAACTTGTAGAGGGCCAACAGTGCGCCAGGCATTTTACAAACGGATATGAAGACATCCCTGCCCTGAGTGCTTATGGTCTAGGACAGTAGCTATCATGTAAACGGATGGGATTAGATTAGTCAGCAAATGCACTGACTGAAAGGTGAATCTCAGTGTCTCTTCAGCGAACATAAGAATGACCATACTGGGTCAGACCAAAGGTCCATCTAGCCCAGTGTCCTGTCTTCTGACAGTGGCCAGTGCCAGGTGCCCCAGAGGGAATGGACAGAACAGGGAATCAAGTGATCCAGCCCCTGTCACCTGTTCCCAGCTTCTGGCAAACAAGTTAGGGATGCCATGCTACAGCCAACACATCAAATCTGTCCCCTTCTTCCTCCACTGGCTTCCCACAGAATATTGAGTCAGGTTCAAAATTCTGGTTCTTGTCTCCTGGGCCCAGGAGACATCTAAAAGATCACCTAAAACTATGAGATACAGACTGTAGCTGATAACTTCACTCCTCTGGCACAAAGGGAGTTTCTACAATAAGGGTAAAGCTCATCTGTGCAGGAGACAACTTTCTCGGGGGCTGGCCCAACACACTAGAATGAACTGCCCCAGGAGCCAGGGACCATCACAAACCTCGCCACCTTCTGTGCCAAGTGCACCGTTCTTTGATTTTGCTTTCTGTGGCACAAATTCATAGTAACGTGCGTCTGCACACACGCCTCTCCCTGGGGAGCGGATGAGAGAACAGACACGACAGATGTTAGTCACCTTATTTAATGCCCTGTTGGAAGGCACTCAGGTACTATGGCGATGAGAGCAGTATAAATACGTTCATACTGTAGCATGCCTTTGTAGTTCCACTTTTATTTGGTCAAGATTTAACATCTAGTGTCTCTCTCCTCTGAGAGGACTATGCTTAACAGGCCCTTTGGAAGACGCATGGTTGGTTGGTCTTTTTGGGGGGGACTTTTAGAGTTCAATGGCTATTAGCCAGGATGGTCAGGGGTGCAAGTCTGTGCTCAAGGTGACCCTAAACCTCTGACTGCCAGAAGCTGGGAGTGGAAGACTGAGTGGATCACTCTATAGTTGCCCTGTTCTATACGCTGCCCCTGAAGCTTTGGTGCAGGCCACTGCCAGAGACAGGATCTTGGGCAAGATGGACCTTGATCTGACCCAGTAGGTCAGCTCTTACGTTCTTGTGACTTGGTGGGAAAAGATGGATGCACAGAAAACCAGTAGTAATGGTTCTGACTTGAGCTTTCAAAGGCAATGTGAGGGCAATAGGTTTTTTTCCTGTCCTTCAAATCCTAAAAAAGGATGTAAAATATGGCAGCTATCTGTTATAGTAACAAGGTGTGCGGGTTACACTAGTCGAAGGTCTGGGATTTGCTATATTCAATCCTGGACTGGTGCCAAGAATGAGGGACCAGTGGAGACCTGACATAGTTTCAGAGGCAAATAGCTTGTGAACAGCAGGGACTAGAAACACCTGTTCAGCTCTTTATTCTGTTGATCACTTCGTAAGGTAATGATCCTCTGGTGGCCCTGTCATCTCAGGGCAAGTCACTTCCCATGTTCAGCATGGGATTGTAATACCCTCCTTTCAAGGGAGCTATGAAGCATAAGTAACTCTTTATAAAGACAGGTTTCAGAGTAGCAGCTGTGTTAGTCTGTATTTGCAAAAAGAACAGGAGGACTTGTGGCACCTTAGAGACTAACAGATTTATTTGAGCATGAGCTTTCGTGAGCTACAACATCCGATGAAGTGAGCTGTAGCTCACGAAAGCTTATGCTCAAATAAATCTGTTAGTCTCTAAGGTGCCACAAGTCCTCCTTTTCTTTTTGCGGTGTCTAAATGTCTGACCACATCATTCCACTGGCTTTAGATGTGGTGCTGGGCTACACCTGGCACTCATGAACAGTTGAGCTGTGATCCAGTGCCATCCAGAATAAAATCACACCCCGTTCATGTGTGATGGCTGTTCTCTGCTGACCCTCAACTCAGTATCCAAAAGCTGGTGGCGGCGTCCAGTGAGTGCAGCTGGCTTGGGGAGGAGGCTGCCAGCGAAGGACTCGTCCCTTGGACGTTGACGCTGAGGCGCTGTTCTGTGGGGCAGGGCGTGCTTTGAACGAGCATTGGAGTAGCCTCTGCAAATCACACCTGACAGTCGAAAGGGCTGTACCAGGTAAAGCCACTGCGGCAGTAGCCAGGAGAGACAAAGGTCAGGCTGAAATCTTTTTGCCTCCCGTCAGGGAGCAGTTCATACATAAAGCTTAGCCATCTCCAGATACACTTTTCCTCGCAGCCATTGGCTTTGGATACCTGTGTGGCTCTGAACAGCACTGTAATGCTGCCTTTGGCACCCTTTCTGAGCTCTGTGCTAGAACAAGCAGATTATGGCTTGCCAGCTCTCACCATGGCGCAGGATAAAAAAGGGCTGAAAAGGGTGTGTCTCAGGAGAGGCGATTTAGTAGTTCCCTCCTCCTAGGCAGGATAACTTGGAAGCTGCAAGCAGCGCCTCTTATTAACGCAGAATTGAGGGTCTGCCGCACCCCCCACCTGGGTCATCGCCTTTCACTTTGCACTTCTACACACAGCCCTCAGTATCTGCCTTGTCCAGGATCAGGCTTTCAGGAAATGCAGTGAGAGTATCAGTCTCTTCACTCCATTGCAATTTACAAATGATAGGCAGCATGTAACATTATTTATTCATTCATCTGTATGGTACAACAAAGCACTTTATGTAAGTGGGTACCATCCCCTGATGCTGCTACAGAGTAAATACTGGGCAGTGCTTTAAAGAGCTTCTGCTTTCAAATTTTAACCAGACAATGGCCCTTTTACTTTCCTCCTCATTGCTGATTCCCAGGGTTTTTCTCTTTAATAGTTCTCTTTTCCCTTGGTAACACACCTGACTTTGCAGTGAAAATGCAGTCCAGGGTTTGATTCCCCAGTTTACATGCATTTCTTTCATTGGCAACAATGGGAAAAGAGATGTGAAAAATACTTGTCTGTTCAGTGGTTGTTTGCTAAGATATTAGAACGGTTTGGATAATCCTCTGGCCATCTCTAGTGCTTTCCATCAGCAGATCTCCGTGGTCTTTGCAAACAATGAATTAAACCTTGCAGTCTCCCCAGGAGGTAGAGATATATCGGCCCCATTTTACACATGGGGAAACTGAGGCGCCGTGAGGTTAAGTGACTTATCCAAGGATTCTGAAAGTCAGGATCAGAACCCAGGTCTCCTGACTCCCAGCCCACTGCCTTAACTACAAGGGCAGGCTGCTTCTCTTCAAGTATTACCAGATTGGAGCTGGCACATTTTAAAATAACAAAGATAATTGAATTGCGGTGGAATTACTTTGTAAATCCACGGTGTTAATACCAGACCAGTGAGTTGGGACTGATGTGGCCGCTGTGAATTCCGAATTAACGAATAACGATTGGACTTGTCTTAGTCTGAGCAAACTTGGGGGTTTAGGTAAAGCTGAAATGGAGGGCATTGCTTAGCGAGCCATGCTTGCGAAGAATATTTCAGTGCGTCACTGGGGACAATCACGCTTTGATATTTCTTATCAAGTTGGTTCACTGAGCATATTGTAACCACATGTAGCCTTCCCGTTTTACTACGAGCTGTTTCAGCCCGTGGTGCAACAGGCTGAATGTTCATACCTGGCTTTCTCAAAAGTCGCTGTTCTGCAGCGTGGCAGCTGAATACCCAGTTGCCTGTTTCCATATATTCCTGTGGTTGCCACACATGAACAGAGAGCCAGTGGAGTGATTCATCCTTTGGGGGAGTGTGGGATAAGAACTACAACAGACAGCAAAGGAAGGAGCTGGTATCGCTGAGACAGCTGTATTGGCTAGAGAGAAGCAGTCCAGAACCTCCGTCACTGTCCAACCCATTATTTATAACAGTGACAACTAGCTATGGAGTTTGTTGCCAGTGCGGCTTTTGACCTAAAGAGAGAGGAGTGTAAAAATAGAAAATCTGAGTGATGCCTTGCAGTACATGGTTAAATCTTTGTTCTCGAATCCTATCGTGGGTGATCAATAGAAGGTTAACAAATTGTAGCTGCCTTAGAATAATGCAGAGCAGAGGTTGGCTGGAAACGTACTTGCCACGTCACTGGCAAGTATGTATAATGCCCTTTTAAACTTGAAACCACAGCACTTTCCCAGATCTGTTCAGCACAGATATATGCTCTAAAAGTTGAGTGAACTGTATTGCTTCCAAATCAGTTTCTAGCAAGTATTCAACAACATCCATAGCTTTCTGGGATCACCAGTAAACCCACTGATGATGACAGGAGATCATGATTCAAGTTCTGAGTCTTGTTGGTTTTCCTTTCTCTTACAGATCAATGAACTAAGCAATGTTCCTGTCCCTGTCATGTTAATGCCAGATGACTTTAAAGCCTACAGTAAGATTAAAGTGGACAATCATCTTTTCAACAAGTAAGTAGGTGTGGTTTCACCTCTCCCACCCCTCACTGTTCATTCTGTCTGTAAAGAGTTTCCGCTCTCCCTGAGGATTGGTAGTGACCAGTTCAGATGTTTCCACGCCTGGTTGTAAAGAGAGAATCTGTCATGATTTGAAATATGCTCCCCTACGTGACATGCCAAACCTGCCAAGCAGGGAAGTGGGTATTGTGACTGTCTGTGCCACGCTACCTTGTGGTTTGGCCTTGGTCACTCCAGTGGTGGGAAGAATGGTGATGCAGATGTGCTGTTGATGCTATGATAAGGAAAAGCTATCGCTGTAATCACAGATGTGTAGTTGCTGGATTGGGTTGAATTTGTTTTAGTGCTTGTGGAGGGCTGTTAATCCAACACCCCGAGGCTGAAGTTCTCTCTCCTCTTCCCACCCTGCCTGACCTGTCTGCCTCAAACCTGCCCCAGCGAGACCACCTCTAGGAGAGTGCGTGTGTGTGTGGGGGGTTCATTCTGCACAACCCCTTTGGTTCTTTTCTCTCTGCTGAGGTTGCTGACAAGGGAGCCAGTTGCTCTGGGGGGCTTTGAGATGTGGACTCTTGTCCGTGGGAACTGGACAGAGACCACCAAAGATCCTGTGTTTGGAAGTGCTCGGAAACAATAGATGTAACTGATATCGGGAGTGGCAATATGTTACCTGGCTCTGAGCCTCCCATGCTGCCTCAATTGAGGGGTGGGCTGCGTGAGAGAATCTTGCATTAAGAGGCACAAGACTGGAGCAGATTCATCCACTCTCCTTTGTCTTCTGACCGTTAAGCACTTGCCACTAACTGACCTCCTCCTTACCTTGCTTTATCAGTCCCGAAGATCTGCTCTGAAACTAGAGGACCGGTTCCCCCAGCTTTTCATCTTAAACAGTCATGATGTATTACAGGGGACATCTGAATTATTCAGCAGAACAAAAGCAACAAAGAAAGAGGAAAGGGAAGAATTTCTCCATCAAATCTGGGCTTGTAGACAGGGGAGAATCATTCTACCATGTGGTCAAAAAAGACAAATAACACTTGCCCAAATTAGCCTCCGGGGACCAACTGGTTTCTGTAGACACATCTCAGACTCTATGGTCCGTTGCTTGAAAACTTTGTTCTGGATTAAGGAAGCTGTGCTGTCAATGGTTAGGGCACGGAAACAGAAGTACGAGACCTGGATCACTTACTCTCCCTGTGCCCATGAACAAGTCATTCCACAGCTACACGCTTCCATTCCCTTACCTGCAAAAGGGTAAAAATGATGCATGCAGCTTCTAAAGCATTGAGAACAGAAGTGCATTGTGCTGCTGATTGGAAATGCCACAATACAGTTGGGAATGTGGACTCTGAGCTTTTGTGTGAGACTTTTATTTTGGCCTTTGAATAGAATCCTACCATGGTTTTGGATTAGGCTTTCATAATCATAGAATGATAGGACTGGAAGGGACATCGAGAGGTCATCTAGTCCAGTCCCCTGCACTCATGGCAGGACCAAGTATTATCTAGACCATCCCTGACAGGTGTTTGTCTAACCTGCTCTTAAAAAATCTCCAATGATGGAGATTCCACAACCTCCCTGGGCAATTTATTCCAGTGCGTAACCACTCTGACGGTTTGGAAGTTTTTCCTAATGTCCAACCTAAACCTCCCTTGCTGTAATTTAAGCCCATTGCGTCTTGTCCTCTCCTCAGAGGTTAAGAAGAACAATTCTTCTCCCTCCACCTTGTAACAACCTTTTATGTATTTGAAAACTGTATGTCTCCTCTGTCTTCTTCTCCAGACTAAACAAACCCAATTTTTTCAGTCTTCCCTCGTGGGTCAGGTTTTCTAGACCTTTAATCATTTTTGTTGCTCTTCTCTGGACTTTCTCCAATTTGTCCACATATTACTTGAAATGCAGTGCCCAGAACTGGACACACTACTCCAGCTGAGGCCTAATCAGCGCGGAGTAGATCGGATAATAATGATTGATAAAAGCGCACATCACTGTGAATTTACACAGTCCTTCACAACCATATAAGAAGTACACCCTCTCCCAAAGAGCTTGCAAACTAAGGGCCAGACCCTGAAAACACTTATGTACGCTGGTAACTTTTCATGAGTTATTATTTCTTATGTATTATCATAGTGCCTAAAACCTACAGAATTTAATACGACCAGATGCATAGTACAGGTAAGCATTTGCAGAATGAGGCTATTAGGGAACACACAGAATGATAATTCAGGAAAACACAAATCTGAGAATGGAGGAGAAGTAGGTAATTGAAACACTTCCGGGGCTAGTGTTAAAGTGGTAGGAGCTTAGAGCAGGAAAATAGCTTTGAAAATTGTACTACAATAATTTGCTGCACTTGAATAACGTCTTGCTGTTTGTCTTAGGGAAAACTTGCCAAGCCGTTTTAAATTTAAGGAGTACTGCCCGATGGTGTTCCGAAACCTCCGCGAACGATTTGGGATTGACGATCAAGATTATCAGGTATGGGGGAAAAAACCCACTTGTGGAGATTGCAAATATCGAAATTCATGCAAAGTTTGGTTTTGCAGGTTTCTAAAAGAGCAGCAGTGGAAAGGGGGCGTGTCGAGTTTGCAGGTTTGGGGGCCTCTTCAACAAAGTTAAAGTGCTGAGTGATTATTTTTGTACTAGGGTTTTATCAAGATGCTCTGTGTTTGGGACCTGTCCTAACAGCACAGCTGTGACCATTCAAACCTGTCTCAGAGGTGGGGGCAGGGAGGGGAACGGCCCATTGTGTCCTGCAGTTTGGCTTAAACCTGGTTGTCAGAGTGGTTGCAACTCACTGGGATGTAACTGAGCTTCCCTTCTTCTTTGTAGTTTTTGGTTCTGAAGATACTTAACAGGCAGGGAGATAAGAGGCTACTTAAATTAGATAAAACAGATTTAAAAAAAGGAAGGCTTTGATGGCAGCCTGACCTTTAGCAGTGTGAGTGTCAGGTAATTAAAACATCTTCTCTTTGCAGCTCTGCAGGAGTGGATAACTGTTGGCATCGGGCCAGCAGTGGTCCGCTGTTGTGTACTGACATATTCTTTGAAACCTGCAGCACTGGAACAATATATTGATGAAGCCTGATATTTGATTGTGTTTTCACGAATATGGTCGCCTTGTAAAAATTCTCTCTCCCCCAGCACTTCACCCACTTAATGTTTTCTGGTATCCTGGCAATATTTTTCAGAAAGATCATCACAGTACACTCTCATTATTTCTCAGTTATCACCCACCCTCCTCCGACGTGTTTCGAGGCTAGTGTAATGAGATTTGTTTTCTCACCCCAGACAGCATTGGAAGCAAAGGTGTAACTGCCATTATTATTCCTTTGGATGACAGCGCAGAGCTCATCAGGGTGGGGGATTGAGAGCTACTCTGTCCAGTTTCTCATTTCCTACTTCAGGGGCCCGGAGGGGAACATATGTCAGTGCTGCTCTGACCCGTTGTTGTCAGCATCACCGAGAGATCGAATGGGCCGTGGAAATGGAATGCCCCTGTACAATGGATCTGTCCAGATTTGAGTTGACACATTGCCAGTGGGCATCATGGTGGAGGTCTAAGCTGCTTGTTTTCTTGCTGTCCTTAATCTTTCAGACTTCAGAGCTGTCAGTCCAGCACCTTTCCTTAGCCTTACATTGGTTAACTGTTTTAAAGGTTTTTCCCAGTTATTCTTCTACTGTAAGAGTCAGGTCTCAGTTTCTACAGCAAGATAGCTTCATGTCCTGTAAGCCTTATTAGAAGCGCGTTGAGAAGAGAGACAGAGTGGTTACAGCATGAGACTAGGAGCCAGGGGTGCCTGTGTTCTGTTTGCCACTCTGCTACTGTCTTGCTGTGTGACCTTGGGCTTGTCACTTAACCCCTCTGCCTTAATTTCTTCAGCTGTAGAACGTGGTCTGTGCAGCACATTGAGATCTCTGGATGGAAAAGGCTATGTAAGTGCAATTCCCTCCTCTTAGGAGCATGACAGGGCTCTTGATGAACTTTGATTTTGAGGGTTTTTTCTGTAACTATGTTTCAGGAGAAGCCTCTTTCCTGATACCCTTCCCCCACACTTGTTAGACTCCCTTCTAGTCTGCTGCCTTATTGCACACCCAGTCAGAATGGACACACACAGGCTGTTTTCACAGAGCAGAGCAGATTTCCTATGGCAGAAGCAACAGTTTTCTTTGCTTCTCTTCTGCAATAGACGGTTCATCACAGTGAGAAATCAACAGTGGCTGCAGTTCCATGACCACATTTCATACCGCTAGCTGCTGTGACAGCCCATCTGCTGCTTTGGAGATGGAGCAGAGGGGACTATAAAGAGAGATCCTGTTGGAGGGTGAGGAGCTGTGTGTGTGTGTGTGTGTGTGTGTGTGTGTATGTACACGCACAAGGAGCATGCCGAGTACTTCACAGTTACAGTTGAATGATTAACTATGCAGCACGCACAATCTCTCCTGGAAGTTGCTTGTGATGGAATATTCCTTTCATCTTATCTCTCGGACATTGTGTTTTTCTGGTGCACATGCTTTCTTGAGTTTTGGCCCTTGGGAGAGTGGCGTTCTATTTCTGGTTCTGCCATTGGCCTGCTGGGTGACCTTGGGCAAGTCACTTCCTTGCCATGTGCCTCAGTTTCCCCATCTTTAAAACAGGGATAATGATATTACCGTCCTTTGCTAAAACACTTTAAGAACATCAGAGTGGCCACACTGGGTCAGACCAATGGTCCATCTAGCCCAGTATCCTGTCTTTTGACAGTGGACGGTGCCAGATGCTTCAGAGGGAATGAACAGAACAGGGTAATTATTGCATGATCCATCCCAGCTTCTGGCAGGTGGAGGTTTAGGGACACCCTAAGTTTGGAGCTTTGAGATTCACTGATGAAAAATGCTCTACAGTAGACGCTTGTTTGCAGTAACACCTGGGAAGAGCAACCATGACTTACGAGCAACATTTCCCCTGGGAACGTTTTCCCTACTGCGAATTGTCAACACTCCCCATAACAGCAACAGCCGCTTAGGAGCAACACAGCAAAAGGCATTGCTATGTTGCTCCTAATGAGCATCTACTGTATAAGAGCCTGGTTTTATTATTCTGTTACACTGGGTTCCATCACAAATAAGGAATTTCTCTAACAGGTGCTGTTGGGTATTTTTCATAACCTTTTATTTACTATGATAAGCTCTGAAAAGGCTTGCAGTGGAAACCCACCTTTTCCCTGTGCCCCCACTCTGCTTGCACTTAATCTCTTGCCTGCATGTTGGTATGAAGAGCAGTGGAGTCTAGTGGTTAGCAAAGGAACAAAAGTCAGGTCTCCTGGACTCAAATCTCAGCTCTGTCACAGATTCACTGTGTGAATAGGAATTCTTATGTCAGTCTTAGTTTTCCCGTTGATAAAAATGCGGATATTCTCAAACCACCCAATGAAAGCCCTTAATGATGGTAAGGAATTCTGAGATCATCCCGTGAAAAGCAGAATATGTGTAAAGTGTCCAGGAACCCTTGGCTGCTGGTATTACGAAACCAAGTGGAAAAAATGGCGCTAAGGTCGTTGACGTTGCTTTTTAAATACTAAAGATGGAAATGCCGTAGTGCGCGTCCGCGCGCTAATACTGGACACAACTGCATGTCAGGGCCCAGTGCTGCTAACGGAGCCATGTCAGCCGAAATACTGGGGGGCTGTGGGCTCTGAGCAGGAGGATCGGAGTTCTCTCTCTGAAGTCACTGTGAAGGTCTGAGTGGCTGTGATGTGCAGCCTTGTGAGGGGTGTCAACAGGAGGCCACTGATTGGTTACAGTATCATCTTTGGAATCTCGGTGACATCTGGAGAGAACCCACATAAGCCAGTCACTAGAGATGACTAGTCGCTCCTTTCAGTGGTATGGACTATGCCAGCCTTTATTTTTTTTTTCACCTCCTGCTGTCAGACATTCTCTGTACAGTGATTGCCTTGTACTGGCAGAGGAAGTGCTGTCGCCTAGCCCATTGGCATGATTTCGTGCCAGGCTTTATCCAAATCTTGAGGCAGAAGGTTGGACAAAGCTATCCGAACTCCAGCTGATGTGTAGCGGGTTGGCTGTAAGAAATAACTGTATGGGTGTTGGCTTCACACAATTCAGCGTGCCTCTTACATCTGTTTGTTAGCTGCTTTCTTTGCATCGTTATTTTTGTCCTGTGGCTAATCTGCCTTAGCATGTTTTTATGTAGCCTAGATGCTCGTTTCTTAGGAAGTGATTCTGAGTAATACAGAGTAACCTATCTGGGAACACCATCATTGCGTCACTTCCCTCTCTTGCCTAATCTGTCATTTATGTAGTGCCCGTCACTCTACAGGAATCCTTTCTCCCATCTCTGGGGTGGGACAGTGTCAGCTGTTTAGCAGCACTCCATTGGACTGAGGCCGTGTCGGACAGGACGTAAAGAATGCTGCATTCATTTGAAATTTCAGTGGGGTTTCAGGCAGGTAGAACGTAATTATTTGAGTGGGAGTTTGCCCAGGAAGCTACATTTTTATTATCCCTACTCTATGGGGGAGAGAGAATAAAGTAAAAAAGAGTGTCACGACAGGATCTCTACATGACTACAAATGGTCGGCATTTCTGCTTCCTGTCTCCTCTAAAAAAAGAGAAATGGGCTTGATGGTGGCAACTGCTGTTTTTTGAGATGATGCGTGTTAGCCCACACAGCACCTACTAAGCTGCAAATGTCAGCAAGAAGCAATTCCCCCATGTCCCTCTCCCTTCCCCGCTTTCCCTGATGGTTTCAAGGCCATTGGCAGGAAGTGAGTTTTTCCCCTTCTGCATTAAAGTGAGGTGCATTTAAATGCTTCCTTCGAAAATGAAAAATCTCTCCTCTCAGCTTATTTTTTAGTTTGCAACTGGAAACCCCCCTAGTTCACAGCAGGCTCTGTTTGCTCCATGTCCCATGCTCCACAGAAGCAGAAAAGCAGGCTCCCTCTGCTGGTATGCTTTAAAAAAGCTCCATGAGTGGAGGAGAGAGAGCAGTAGTAATTACTGGCATAAACATATGGGATGTTGTTGTCTGTAACTGGTATCCAGAAAAGCACACGTGCTTTTGGCGACATAGCATCCTTCATCCTGATGTGCATTTCGAAGCACATGTACAGGTGTGAGGTTTAGCTTGTGTGGGTAGATATAAGACCATAGCAAAATAAAATGGAATGCTTCAGAGTCTAATAAAATGATGATTTTGCTCATATACATAAAACAATGTACAGGGCTGCGGGGAGGGGGGGTGGAGTTGATCTTTAAAAGAGGAAGGATGGCCTTGTAGCTAGAAGAGAGATCAGTATTCAGTTCCTGGTTTTGCTGCAGAATCTCTGTTGGACCTTGGGCAAGGCAATTCATCTCTCTGTGCCTGAACTGTCCAGCCTGTGAAATGGGGAGGACAATCCCTCCTCTCTCTCTCTCTCTAAGTAGCGAGTTCAGTGGGTCGTGGACAGTCTCTTCCTGTGTGTATGTGCAGCGCCCAGCACATACACATGGTATGATGATAGAAGCGGGAAAGGTGCAAACCAGCTGTTCTTGCAGAGCAGTTGCAGCAAGGGGACACTGCAGTAATGGGTAAGGGCGAAGTGACAAACGCTCGTTATGTTAACTCGTTATGGATTGAGGAGGATGTCGGTATGATAGCTTAGACCAAATGCTCAGCTACAGGCATGCAGCAAAGAGAAATGGGGAAAGATCAGAACAGAAGATTACAGTCCGTTACCTGCCAAGGTTGCTTAGACTGCAAGTTTTAGGGGGGAGGGATAGCTCAGTGGTTTGAGCTTTGGCCTGCTAAACCCAGGGTTGTGAGTTCAATCCTTGAGGGGGCCATTTAGGGATACCAATAGCAGCTCAGTTTCAAAGGCTGCCAAGAATATTTGCTTCGGGCTGAAAGCTTGATCAATAGTCTCAACCAAGGAGGGGCTAGCCAACCCCACAAATAGAAGAAAAATCCATGTGGTAGTTTTCAGATTAGAAAATCTTGAGACAAGAGCTCCTCTCCCCCAATCATTACATTATATTGGTCCTGCTTTGAGCAGGGGATTGGACTAGATGACCTCCTGAGGTCCCTTCCAACCCTGATATTCTATGATTTTTTGGGGCAGGGACTGTCTCTTTTTGTGTTGGTACAGTGCCTTGTAGGATGGGGCTTGGGCTTTTAAGGTGCTACCACAATATAAATTATCGTAATAAAGACACCAAGGAAGCTTTTTCTGTAAAGGTTTCACTACACTAGACTTCTAAAAATGTCCCACTGGTGCAGTAGTGGTGAAAGTGCTAATGTAGACCATCTGCTGGCATTTTGACCACCACATCATATAACCCTGCTCCCCGTGTATAGATGACATGATGATTAAAACCCTGGCAGCCACCAGAACACTGGCTGTCCCCCACTTCAGCTATCACCAGTAAAACCGGACTAAGATCACAATGGTGGGAATCTTTAAGGGGTAGGGAAAACAGCCTAGAATAGATGTCTTCTGTGGCTACTACGTAAATTGCAGTCTCCACATTTCTAGCACTCCACTGTATTGTGTTTCATTAGGACCTGAGGCTGTTCATTAAGTGGTGTGGTCAAAGGATGAAACAATTTAATTGCACCCTTGTCGCAGAACAGAATTGTTATGGATTACTCGACTCGGCAGTTCCGTTTGGATTTTCCAATCTTGCAGTGAGGATTGAGAGAAGCTGCTGCATCTTGTTCCTAAGGGTGGGGACAGGAATATAAAGGAGAGCTCCTCTTGCATGTTGGAAGAATAATCAGTATTTCTGTTCTCTAGGCCGTTTGGTCAAACTCTCAAGAACAAGAATAGCAGGGAACGGCTTTTGGGTCAAAGGTGACCTGCAGAGCATTTCTAAGCAGTTAGGTGTGTGCCAGTTTTTTGCTGCTTTACGGTGGATCAAGAAAGTGACATTTTTTAAAAACCCTTTATTCCTACTTGTTTTTATACCCTGGATGTATCAGGAATGTCCAGTCTGGCTGGCCTTGGTTTTACTGGAGGAACTAGAAGGAGTCTCTGACCATATGTGTTGTGAGTCCTTGCACCATCACGGAAGGGGTGAGAGATGATGACTCTTTAACACACGTTTTGAAGCAAGGAAGTCTTTGCTAATCACTGGCATTAAATATGTGTTAACAAATTGATGGGCAAGCTTTTTACAGATGGAGGCCTAAAATCAGGGTGCTAGATCCCAGATCTAGGCACCTAAATAAGTGGCCTTGCCTTTAAAAGTGTTGAGCATCCAACAGCTCCCATTATTTGTATTACCGTAGAGTCTAGGAGGTCCAGTCATGGACCAGAATATTAAGTACTAAGTGCCAGGGTGCTGTACAAACAGAATAAAAAGGCAGTCCCACTGAAATCTGTTTATCCCGTTGAGAAGGTAGAGAACCGCTGGACCGGTTGAGCTGATGCCTTGGCTTTAAAAGGGGGGCCTGCAGCTCGTTACCATCTCCTCTGATAAGATCAAACCTCTTCCCTCCTCTCCATTGTTATCCTTCAGAACTCTGTAACACGAAGCGCTCCAGTGAACAGTGACAGCCAAGGTCGATGCGGGGCCCGTTTCCTGACCACCTATGACAGGAGGTTTGTCATTAAGGCAGTGTCGAGTGAAGATGTAGCAGAGATGCACAACATACTAAAGAAGTACCATCAGGTACGGTGAGTCTAGAACCCTGAGGAGAGGGTGGCGGATAACGCCTTAGGGGCACGTCTGATGAATTGAGACTAGCCCTTGGATTCAGATGGAATGGCCATAGCTTCAGCTACAGCTCACCGGCAGCCTTTGCGCAGGGGAGGTTGTACGGTTAGAGACTGGATGTTGCCAGTGGCCACAGGTTGTCTTCTGTTGCTTTGGGAGCACAATGGGATTTTTAACTCCACCTCTCCCCCAAAGGCTTGGCCTGCCTAACAATGTAAATATCCCTGCCCTGCAGGCTTGCCAGTGCTTGAAAGCTATAAATCGAGACCTTTTCCTAAGGTTCCACATTGGATTAGAAAAGCTTTCCAGATGGATAAGGAGAGGAAAATGCTATTTTGCAGAGGGGAAAATGGTAATCTGGGTCAGCTGCTGTGCATGGAAATGGCCACTCCATTCTGCCGCTCCGCTGTGTTTTAATGTGTGTCCTTTTGCCTCCCTTGAGCAGAGGTATAGGATGGCCATTAAAAAGCCCCATTCTTAGTTGGAGGTAGATGCTTAGCTTCTCTTTGACCATGTGCGCTACTGGAGACCTGTCGTGTGACTTTTTTTTTTTTTTTTCCCCCCCCTCCTCACCCTTTCAGTTTATAGTGGAATGCCATGGGAACACCCTTCTCCCCCAGTTCCTAGGCATGTACAGACTCACCGTGGATGGAGTGGAAACCTACATGGTAGTCACCAGGAACGTATTTAGTCACAGGTTGACTGTGCATCGGAAGTATGATCTGAAGGTAAGGCTCTGAAAGCGGCCAGTCCATACGTGGTCAGTGAGGCGAATTTTAAAAACAAATACCTCTCCCTGTATAGGACTCCCTTCCTGTTGCTTTATGAAGCATTCTTAAATTGTTTTTCACACTAGATCGATAAGGTCCTGACTTCCCTTTTTGCTGAAGGACTTTGTCAAGCTTTGGTGGACCTGGATGAGGACATCTCTTTAGGCTGAAACATGAGTGGCATCCGTGCCAGCCCCTAGTTGAAGAGGGAAGAGATACTGAATAAGTCCCATAACTCAGATCCAGGACCTTCCTATTCCACTAAAGCTTGACAGTCCTTCAGCTCCAGCAGTGCAGTTGGGACTGGTACTTCTAATATTGAGGTTCCCTTTATACAACATAAAAGAGTAGAAAAGGGCAGACACAAGGTATCCTTCCTTTGCAGTTCACTTTCAAAGAGCCTGCTGGTTGATTTCTGTAGCTGCTGAATTCCGAGGCTAGGAAGTTCTAGGCACAGTGTGTTTTATCTCCTACAGTTTGTGGCCAAGACAGGATTACTTTAAGGGCCAAACAACACTGAACCAAAGTATTCACTTTCCTTTTGATAGCATGTCACTAAGGTTCATTGTGTGTCTTTTTATCCTGCCTTGTCTGCACTAGGAGAGAGAGATGCATACTATTGAGATAAAATCCACTTCTTCATAGTGTAGCGTGAGCTGCATTTCATAAAGCAAAGGTCAGAAGCTTTTTGCAGCTGTGTAGTTCCTGGAGGTGCTAATGCAGAGAGAAACCACGTGGTCTGTTGTCATGGACGTGAGAAAGTTGAGCCTTGAAAGTGTGGAAGTACGAGTCTGGCTCAAGGGGGTTGGTCATTGACTTCAACTGGGGCCAGGATTTCATCCTCACTGTTCAAAGCATGGGTTGTAGTGAGAGAGGGATTCACGTACTGAATCAGACCGGTGGCCATGTAGCTCAGATTCTATAATATCCTATAATATCCAGGACCAGATGATTCACAGGAAGGTGCAGGTCTCTCTCCTCTCGATCACGTATATTTTTAAAATCAGGGCAACACATTGCATTGGTCAAATTACGGGATATAGTACCAGAGAGACTGCAAACAAGGGAAAAGGGAACACATTCTCCAACCAGCTCAGACCATTGTCTGCTGCCTTTATATGATGTTTTCAAAATACATTTTTGTGAGGTTACCTCTTCATCAGGAGCAAAGAAGCATTTTAAAAAAATAAACTGAATCTTGTACTTTTACCCCTCGTGATGGTCAATTTAAATTCTGCTGATGGCTGCTCATGGTGAACTATGTCCCATTTCTTTTGTTCTTATCAGGGCTCAACAGTCTCCAGGGAAGCAAGTGACAAAGAAAAGGTATGAATGATACTGCTACTTTGTCTGTGCAGGAGCAACATTTCATTCCCAGTGGTGCTTACAAGGGGGCTAGCCAGCTACTTGTGTCTTCCTACCAAAGGGTTAACGAACAGTGAAACCTGGTGACAAGCTAAACTGCTAGTTCAAATTCTCCATTATAGCAACTGTGTGTTAGTCCCCAAAAGGTTGTGCAATGGTTTATCTTGTTGTTGCACAAAATAAAATATTAACAAAAAAGCAAAGGGCTTGCCTGACAGTCTAGATGTGGTACAACCTGGTCCCCTTGTTTGCCAGGCTACTGGCTCTGCCAAAGGAGGTACCTAATAATACCTTCATATAGGGTACGTTTTCAGATGTGCCTAAATCCCACTGAAAGTCAGTGTGACGTCGGCTCTTCCAGAAATGTTGCCCATTAATACCCTCAGCGTGCCAGGTATCTCGCAGGCCAATCTGAAGCCAAAGGGCCAGATTGGGAGTTAGACACCTACCGGGGATAGGCATTTTGGTAAATCCCACTAAGCACTTACCTACATCTTTAGGTGCCTAAATCTTTTTGTAAATCTGGTCCCGACTCCCTTCTCTACAGAGCTTTCAACCTAAGGCTCGAGTCCTGCAAACCCCTATGCCCATGCTTAATGTTACTGCCATGAATAGTACTATTGAAATCAACTGAACTCCTCATGGTAGTAAACTGAAGCACACGCATAAGGGTTTGCAGTAGGTATGGTCCAGGGGGATGGGATGTAACAAAGCCACTTAGTAGAGCTGAGCACACCTGGTTAAGGCCACACTTCTTTTGTTTCAATTTTTTGGAGCTGTCATGATGATTTAGGGAGCAGCACTTCACTCAAGCAGGAAGGCTGGGCTGGAAGGCTGGACTGGTTGATCACAGGGTCTTTGAGTGGAGACCTTGGAGGGATCCTGGAAGATTTCCTCTCCTGTCTACACAGTAGCCTCCCAAAAAGTTACAGATCTCTCGCACAAGCCACTGAGAATTTCCTTTTCATAATTAAATCTCCAATATCTGGGTATAATCTAACCCCACCTTACAACTGCCCTGTTGTGCCTGGTTATGTGGTGTTACTCCCTATGTGGTGTGCCTGGTTATGTGGTGTAACTATGATTTCTCGTCTGACGTGGCTTTGTGTGACACCACATAATATTTATATAAATTGCCATGGATTTACATGTCACTCTAAGGACTAAAGAATGTAATTCCCAGCTATACATGCAAAGAGTTTGTGAAACTTAATTTCTTTAATATCCATGAGAAGCACTTACATTGCAGAAACACTTGGTCCCCATTACAAAGTCCTCAAAATGCAGTGGATTGATTTTCATCTAATGATTGGGGGAGAGGAGCACTTGTCTCAAGATTTTCTAATCTGAAAACAACTACATGGGTTTTTCTTCTATTTGTGGGGTGGCTAGCCCCTCCTTGGCTGAGACTGTTGATCAAGCTTTCAGCCCGAAGCAAATATTCTTGGCAGCCTTTGAAACTGAGCTGCTATTGGTATCTCTGCCTCCTCTTCCCCCCCCCCGCCCCCCCCCCCCCCAAGCTGGAGGCAAGCAAACGGACTTGCTGATAAATCCAGGTGTCTTGCTCCATGCCATTTCCAGGCGTATGGGAAAGAGCGAATCTCTTGCTTTAGAAGATTAAGTCAACGCAGCTTCCTCTGTTTTCCATTGTCATGTTGATCCAGTTGATATTTTGCAAAAGAATGGACCCGCCAATAGCTGTGGCCATTGGCATTCGGCTCAGGACATCTAACGTAGTCCTCTCTCTCACAGGCCAAGGATTTGCCAACATTCAAAGACAACGACTTCTTGAATGAAGGCCAGAAGCTCCACGTTGGAGAAGAGAGTAAAAAGAACTTCCTCGAAAAGCTAAAGCGGGACGTGGAGGTAGAGTTGAGTTGGGGCTCAGATTGTTGCCCTGAACAGGGGGCTCAGACAGCTGGGTTTTGTGACCCCACAGTCCGTCTGTGTCTTCCCCTCCTCCTCCCCCCCAAAATGGTACAGTAGCTGCATTATTTTTAAAGTATGCATCCTCTATTGCAATTGCTATGGAGGAGACTGGGAAATGACAAGGAAGAACAGGGCAGAGAGAACCTCTTGTCTCCTCCCAATCAGAATGCATCAGTGAATACATGGGGTGCTATAGGAATACTCATCTGACCCAGTAGCCCAAGGCCTGTGGTTCAGCTATTTTCTTGTCCTGTCTCTCTCAGTGTCCAACACTAGGTGGTTCTCTTGGCTCATACAACATTGGCCCAACTCTGTGCATCAAACGCTATCCGCCTCCTGGATCCAAGATGCAAATGTTTCAGCAACCCCTCTGGAGTTCCATCTTAGAAGGCCCCACTGGCTGATTCCACATTGGTTAGCTGGCTTAGCTCTATCCTGCTGTTATATCTTTTCTGTCACGATCCTCTCCCCATCCTAATGTGTTCTTCCTTCATTTCTAAACTAGCAACATCCCTCGGTCCCGCTGGCTCGCTATAGGTAGCCAAGCGCCTGTACCACACATCGCAAACATTTGGACTGATTTCCTGCCAGATGGAAGCAATGCAGCATCTATCCCCTGAGTGTTTGAGAGATGAGAGACTGACTGTACTTATCTGTCTTTCAGATGGCCCTCAACAGAAACAGCAGGCCATTCCCAGTGCTGCAGTCCTTTGATCAAACTCACTGTGGTGGTCGCTGGCTGTCTCTGCTCAAAATGCAGAGGTGTTTTCTCCTCTCCATGTTGATGGTGCAGCCAGCTGGTTTTATCATGGTTGGGTATCTTGATGGGATCATGTTTATATAGACACACTAACACCCTCCTCCAGCTAAGTAACCCCTTTCCGTGCAAGGACCTCAAACCACCGAAACCATTAAGCATTCACAACCGAGCTAGAAATGGTCAGAGCAGGGGGCTGAGAGCCAGGATTCCTGAGTTCTGTTCCCAGCCCTACTGCCAGCCGACATATGTCCTTGGAGCAAGTCTCATGCGACATCCCAAAGCCAGGTACAGACCCAGAGTTCTGACTCTGCTCTAGCCACAAGACTGTGATCGCTGGAGGCAGTGCATGCTGAGGGCTAGGTAGCTTTGGCTCATGAGAATGTCCCTGTGGTTTTGTTGCTCCCTTCTCCCAGTTTTTAGCTCAGCTGAAGATCATGGACTACAGCCTGCTGGTGGGCATTCACGATGTTGACCGGGCAGAGCAGGAGGAGATTGACGTGGAGGATCGGGCCGAGGACGAGGAGTGTGAGAACGATGGCATTGGCGGGAACCCTATTGGCTCTTACGGGACCCCACCTGACAGCCCCGGCAACCTCCTCAACTTCCCGCGGTTCTTCGGGCCTGGGGAGTTTGACCCTTCAGTCGACGTGTATGCCATGAAAAGCCATGACAGTGAGTGAGGCGGAGTCTTGTTATGTGGAGGGGCAGGAAAGGTGTCCTGTTTTGGGTGGGGTATGTGTAGCGAGAAGTAACCCAGACCCTCTCCTGGGAACCAGTCCACTTGGATGTTCAATTCCCTTGTTGTTAATGTTAAATGTTTAAACTCCATGGAAACAAGGCTTTCAGTGTGGGATGTTGATGTTTCTAGAGGGTATGTGGGCCTCTGCTCTGATGTTCCCGGTAGATCCTCTGTTCTACCTCTTACAATCTGCTTCTCCCCCTGCCTGCTAATTACATTAAAGCAGATTTATTTACTCTATTAATAGAGGTGGCTGCAGGTGGTTATTCAAGCCCTGCTGATGTAGCTTGGGAGTGTGTTAAAGAGACTTTTGTGTCTTCTCAGGTGCCCCTAAGAAGGAGGTGTATTTCATGGCCATTATAGACATTCTTACGCCGTACGATGCAAAGAAGAAAGCTGCACATGCTGCCAAAACAGTGAAACATGGGGTAAGCAGGTCTCTCCTCTGAGAAGTTGGGGGAAGAGGGGGGTGTTTCCGGGTCTCTCTCGGGTTTTTTTTTTTTTATGGTGCTGACTTTTTTGAATAATTGCTAAAAACCAGTTTTTCAGGGGCCTGGAAATTCCCCACCACCCATGAGATCCTTTCGTCTGCAACAGAACTGATCCCTAACCTGGTGGTATCCCTCATTAATCTGTTCACCAGGGCTGAGCCTCCTGTCCTGTTGTCGCTGACTCAGGGATCACGTCTCCCCCTCTGAGCAATACAAACAGACACTAAGCTACTGGGCCAGACCACCGAGGGAAAGTTTCATTAGCCAGAGCTCTTGCTCTTTTCCCCAAGTGACTAGTGCTGGGCAAGGTGCCAGCTTGCCGGCCCTGAGGATTGCAGTCTTCCATCCCCAGAACAGTTGCACCACAGCCAACATGCCTCAGAGTTGACCTGGATAGATTCACCTCTAGGATGAGAGGAGAGATCAAGCTCCTTGGCCTATTGGCTTCTCCCTCTCTGCTCAGACTACCAACATGTGACCCTGAATCACTAAAAGTGGACTGACACCCAGCAACTTGCTTTGCCTAGGTCACCAAACAGCCATCAAGCAATAACTTTAGGTCACTACCAAACAGGGCTTGAAAGGAGCTGGCAAATGGGTAGGATATGCAGCCTTTGATATTCCTTCCAGACCCGCCTCTAAAAACAATAAATAAAATGCCACGCATCCATCTCCTGAGTAGAGCCCCAGACTTAGACTAAAAGCAAATTCCTTCAGGTCAGGAGTCCAGCTGTCATGGAGCTTGGAACCGATGTAACTTGTAGATTCTTGTTTGTGTGATTCTTGGTGCCTGGCTATGCTGGTGCAGTAACCTCCTGCTGTCTCCTCACTCCCCTGGGCTTAGCATGCAGTTATGAACAGTCCCCTGCAGCTACCATGGTGCTGCCTTGTAACTCCCCAAAGATCAGAGTCCTGTGCCTTAATCTGTCCTTCGTGCATTGCAGGCCGGGGCGGAGATCTCCACGGTGAATCCGGAGCAGTACTCTAAACGCTTCAATGAATTTATGTCCAATATCCTGACATAGTCACCTTCTACCTTGAGCCAGAAAGGAAGAGAAGAGGGGCTACTTCCGAGCAGAGAACACAGCCTGACACACTAAAACGGACACTGTAGCACGTGGGGGATGAGTGAGTGTGAGCGTGTGGCACTGTATGATTTACAGGAAACTAATCTAGGTGCAGTCTCAAATATTCCACTTGACCCAGGTGGAAAAGTGGCTTTTTTCCTTTTGTTACAGAAATGCCCAAATAGAGATTTGAGGCTTTTTTTAAAAAAGAGAATCTAATTGCTGCAGCACTGCTGTTCATAATGACACTTTCTCCTCTCTGATCAAGAGACGCCAGTAAGGATACCACGAATAGCTGTTTAAAAGGGGGAGCTGTAACCCGTAGCTTGTCTTAAATAAGAGGAGAAGCAATGCCTAATTCCACAAACTGCTGTTCTTTTTAATGGACAGGGTTTTTTTTAACAGGAAGCCGTACAAACCCTTTTATTTCCTTCTCGGTCGGAGGCGGGGCGGCGGGGGGGAGAGTAGTCTGCTGTTTTGAGGATGAAAATGTTGAGGAGCTGCTGAACCTTAACTAGGTAAACTCAGGCGGGGCACCTTTTTTGCGGGGGCGTTAAAAAAAATTTCTTAAGAAATTAATGTCACAAGGAAGACCAGGGAAATGAGCATCTACCAAAGATGGTCACTTAAGGCATAACTCATAGAAGCTAAAAAGTAGAATGAAAAATACTGGATAGCCACACAACCATTGTGCTTAAAATAGGCCTGGGAAGACTCCACTGAAGAAGAAAATGTTAACTTCTTCTGTGGGTTTGGGGTTACATTTGGCTGTCTAGAAAAAATGACAATTGTTAAATCTAAAATAGAGCTGACGCAGGACAGTTCTGCCAGTGTTAATCTAGCTAATGTTCAGAGTCTTCCTAACTCGTCCAGTTCTGTTACAAGTACTTGAATTCTTGCCTGAGAAGAGGTTTAAAAAACCAACCCACCCAACATGAAGTGCAGCTTGAGAAATGTAAATTGCTGTCAGTCTGGAGTGTTGGGAGTTGTGACTGTAACGAGTTGGATGTGTGTCCGGTTCCACTGCTCAACACAAAGGACTCCGAACTTGAGTTGTAATTGTCTACGCTCCGCTCTGCTCCAGGTCCATAACTCTAGCTGGTAGAGTGAGTCAATGGGCATAAATGACTGAACACTGACTCCAGATATTTTTCCCCGTAAGAAATTTGAATTATGTCCTATTTGTCTCCAGAACGCTTGTCGTATTTTTCACAGCCAAGCTTGTCTAAGTTGCTGTAAGTTTAATTAGTTCTGCTGCAGAACAGGTATGTGTATTTTTTTTAAGCAGGATTTAGCCGTTTTGAAGAGACCCTGCAGTTGACATAAGTTGCTTATCTGCCTTGAAACTGTTTTCACAAATGCCTTTGTTTCAGGAATAAGCTGTTAGAATGTGTGTGTCCTGTGCTAGTTTGCTCTGTCGATTTGGTCCTGTTGAGAGAGAATCGGTGGTACTCATCGTGTCTTGGTAACTAACTAGACTAATGCTAGCTGTGATTAGATTCTGAATGTGGGATGACTATTTTAATCCACGTTCCTGATGTAATTCCGCTGCCCTCAGCATAGGGGAATGACGGGATTTGTCAAGACTGAAAACTAGGCTTAGAAGAGTACATTGTAAATAGTGTTTAAAAAAGGTCTAAAACAAATCATTGGTTTTAATGGGACATGAAACTTTTTGTTCATTCATGGGTCATTCCCTTTGATGGGGGACAAATTTTTTTATGCCATTGTAATCCATTGTCTTGTTTTTGTGTAAATTTGGGGAACTAACATGCTATTGTCTGGCACCCTGGTAAGATTCTCGCACGTCTTAGGGTGTTTGGCTAACAATACCACAAATCAAAGAGAAAACGTAGAGGGGTGAAGGAGGATATTGGTTGCTTTCCTCTAAACAAAAAATGCACTTATGTCGTCCGTGAAATAGGAATTAAATACCATTTGTGTTTTACTCTTGACAGTTTAAAAAGTCCTGAACCTACAATTTTGGCCTGGTAAGTTTGCCATTCTCCTTGTGGGAAATTAGTTGAAACTTTAGTATGCTAGACTTAAATATGCAATTTTTTTTTTAATTACGGTAAATAGGGAAGTAAACTGCAGCCATTCTGCAGTGGTATATTTTAAGTGGGCAACCCAAGGACAGTCAAAGGAAGAAGTTTATGTAACTTGGGGCAAAAAACTGATTCGCTGGAACTTGGTAAACAGCTGAAATCAAAACGAGTAGTTCCTGCAGCCAATGTTACAAAACACATGACACTAAGGATTTAAGACCTTGTGATTTCTTGTCCCACTCTAGATAGGGAGCAAAGAATCCTCTATTAGACCCCATTTGGTTGTCTCAATGCCTCAAGTGGTATAAAAGCCCTAAAAATATCTATTCACTTCAGCACTTACCCATTTTGCCATTTTTGTTGCCATACTGTGTGTGTATATATATATAAAAAACTAAATGCAATTTTATCATTTAAAGATGTATTACCCAGGTATAACTTTGTTTAACATAAGCAGTTTGTATATTGTTTACATTTTGAGAGGTAGCATTATGTTAAAAATGCTAATTTTGTTTCTAGACAGTATTTTTTTTGTTACTCTAAGAGGTGAAGCTGCAAATATTTGATTTTGTTTTTAAAAGGGACTTTTGCTTTTGTTTTTAATCTTGATATAGAATCTTTATTCTCTTGAGTTCAAATATTTAAACACCCTGCACCTCCTTCCCCCCTCCCCCCCCCCCCGATTTTTTACAACTGCCTGTAATAGCTTTATCTAGTTTCAGTCTGACTGTGTTCTAGGTTGCTGAATGTAGATATACTTCTGCCTGTAGCATGTGCCCTCCCAGATCCCGTTACACTGAAGTGCATTGCAATTAAAACCATAGCTCACATGGAAAAAGATGCAGTCTTTAGAGCTGTAGAATAAACTCTTAATAGCAGATCACTTAAGAGACTCCAGCCAAATGGCAGGAAAGTCTCTTTGCTAACATGCTAGGCAAAAAGGAAAAAAAGCTAGCGTGGAGTTGGAAGATAGGGAATGTTCTCCCTTCCAGCACACACCCCACTAACTTTAGGAAAAATTAATCGGGGCAGGAGCATCTCTCTCTTGCTGCACTGGGCCTAACCCTACCTGGCCACTCTCTGGTTTCTTTTGCTTACAGACTGATTGTCTGTCCTTGTCATACACCTATAAGAGCGGCAAGCAGGGGAGGTTACAGAATTATCTTTGAGAAGACGTGTATGATTCTGTTTTCTCCCTCTATCAAGTTTTTTCTACTTATCCCTTAATACAGTGCCTCTAATGATGCCCTAGTTTTGATTGTAGTCTCTTTAGCTAATTATGAAGCTCTGGGGGGTGGGAGTGTACTTAAAAAAAAAGGTCAATGGTGTTTGACTTAATCCCTGAAGAGTCAAATGGCCTTGGAATTTTCAGCTAAGAATACTGGATAGGACCAAGGATGTTATGAAAATATTCAAGATGCTGCCAGTTGTTTAAATAGGAGATGGCATGCAATTTTCTTTATGTAAAACAATGCACTTTTGAGGTGGATACAGACTTTACAGCATGATGAAGGGCCTGCTCTTCCACTTCCAGGAAATCTAACTTCAGATTTAATTTTTACTGTCAGTAAAAATTAAGTGTGTTTTTAATAATGAGGGGTGCTTGCTATTTGCCCATCTAGGCAAAGAATGACTGTTTTTCCTGCCAGTGGCTATCAAAACTGCCTTCAACTTCAAATCAGTGTTCTAACCCCAGGTGAAACCAGAGGCATAAAATTGTAGTGAGACTAATTATGGAGAAAAGTCTTTCACTGGGTGAATTATATTCTGGCCCAAACCTGTGAAGGACTCCCTATCCTATACTTACTGTGCAGAGGTGCCCCACTTGTTGCTGTAGAAAGGCTGGAGTGTTTTTAAATGTTAGGTGGTATAAACAAACATTTCAAAGGTCAAGGTGTGGGCAACTTTGGTTGCACCATCCTACAACTAATTCAAAACATTGTTATTGTAACAAATTACAATACTCTCCCCTCCTGCTTTTTAATGCACCATTTCCAACTTGCCTACCTGTCCTCCTTGCTGAGCTTATTTGCCAGCATCCATGATATTAGCCATGACTGACTTTCCTTGACATGTATAATGAATTCTTGTGATTCAAGTGGTTTAAGTTGACCACTCAGATCTTGTGCTGTTCTTTGTTTAGATGTATGATACTAAATGCAATTGGATTGAGCTGTGTTAAATGAGCCTATTACACACAGATCAGTGGTGGGGCTAATCAGTGCAACTGAAAAAATGTGAATAAATTAAGTTTAAAACTTAGAAAAATGGAGCATTCTAGATTTTCACTGCTGTTTGGTTTTTTTTAAATAGGAATTAAGTCCTCTGTGCTTGTCTGTTTGCTAGGAGCAATTTGAGAAACTTACTGTTTTGAAATGCATGCATGTTACAAGATGAGTCTCAGCCAGAAAAAAAATAAAATTAAAAGTTTGTGTACATCCTTGTCTAATAAGTTCTGGTCTGCCTGTTTTTACTGTAGCTAAGCTGTGCAAAATCAGATTCCTATCCTCTGCTACTGCTGCAATACCAAGTACAGTTTTACAGCCAATCCCACTTGAAAATAAATACTATTGTTCTGAGCAGGCCCCTATTAGTTGTTTTGTAAGAATCTCACTTTGAATGTATGCACAGCTGGGCAAAAATGTTGGATATGCAACTACCACTGCTACATACCACGAAAAGCAACAGCTTCAGCAGTTTACCACTACTCTTAGTATTCTCCAGCTTGGATGATAGCAAACTCTGTTCCAACTATATAGCTGAAACCCAGGCCTTCTCATTGTGGTGAGGGTATTGCAGAGTGAATAAATCCAGATTCTCCGGTTATGTAGTTATTTTGTAATAAGTATACTTGTTACATTCAGCCTGCATTCTCTCCCTATAGTGTATTGACAAGAACAAGCAAGCCCAATACAATAATGGAGAGAGTTTATTTAAAAAATTCAAAATAGCCTGGCATGCGAAACAAGCACAAACTTCTGAGGCTAGTCCATGCGTGCTTTCAGTGTCCTGGTGGTGATCTTGTCTTTTTCACTGCAACAAGAGGAGAGACAAACTACCACTTCATCCTTCCAAAAATGTGGTGGAATGTTTCTATGTAATGCAGTAACTCATCAACACCCCCTCTGATCAATTCTAAATTTCAGGAAATGTTCTGGGCATTAAAAGGAGAGAGCCCTATTGATCTGGGGGAAAATGGAGCCCTTGCCAGCTGCTTCAAGCAGCTCTGCAGTTGTCTATAGAACAAACTACTGGTTGATGGCACTAATTATTGCCTTCCAGTGTAATACCTCTTCCTCCAAAGAGAGTTGAACATGTTGACACCCTGACTCTTGGTTGCAGCATAAGAATGGTGGGTAAGGGGAAGCTGGCACCCAGGTAGCTTAGATAGATGCAAGAATTCCCTGGTGTATGCAGTAAGCTTGGCCTACAGCTGCTGCAACAGATTTTAAGGTCAAAAGGCACCCTTGTGATCATCTAATCTGACCACCTGCACATTGCAGGCCACAGAACCTCACCCACTCCTGTAACAGACCCCTAACCTCTGGCTGAGTTACTGAAGTCCTCAAATCATGATTTAAAGACTTCAAGTTACAGAGAATCTGCCGTTTTCACTAGTTTAAACCTGCAAGTAACCCAAGGGTCTCTGCCACTCTGACCTGGGGGAAAATTCCATCCTGACCCTAAATATGGTGGTCAGTTAGACCCTGAGCATGTGGGCAAGACCCACATGCAATGCCCTAGTTTTAGAGCTCTCCCTAGTTATCGGAGACAATGTAAATTGGATGCTAGATGTCCATGAATAAATGGCTCCCTATCACAACTCCTAGCTTCATAATCCGTGCAGAGACACAGGTTTGAAATAGGTCATTGACACTTCATTCTCCTCCAGAACCTGTAGGCGTGAGCCTGAGCCACTTCTTCCACTACAGTTTCAGATAGAGCTCTAAACAAGGCCCTCCCTTAATTCGCTGATTAACAAAACGGCTGAGACACTACTGAACATAAGGGATGGCCAAGGCAGCTTTTAGTTCTGCATGGAAATCTTGAGTTCTACAGTGACTTATTTCATCTCAGCCTGAAGTAGGAGCACTTCATCACAACTGGAGGGGGGAAATGCTGCTAACAGCAGCTGTACTAGACTCTTAATTTATTATCACCAGTGCTCCTGCAGCAAGGTATGTTAGCAATCATAGGAAATTTAAAGATCTAGTGTAGACAAGACCATACTGAGGAAGGGCAGAGGTCAAGCCTAGTAGCCGTTCCTTGACTGACTTAAGGCTCTATGTTTAACTCTGCCACTTCTCTACAAGGGAAAGAGACTGTGAAAGCCATACTTACATTATATGGACTACCACACCCATGCCAGACACAGCATCTCTGTCCACTGCATTCAGCATAGCCTGCGAGATCGTTTCAAAGAGGTGGTCTGGTTCCTGAAAAGAGAGGAAGGGAAAGTCTTTTAGTTGGTTTCTATAGCTGAGCTACTAGGTTTTGGGGCAGTTCACCAAGCTGCAACACTCTGACCCTCTCCATGCCCAAGGAGAAACTTGACTCGGGATCTCGCGTATTTCTGCCAGAACTTACCTTAAAACTTTTACTATGGTCCATTGTGGGGTTAGGGCACAGGCCTAGCACATGGGAGACCCAGGTTCTATTCCTCACTCCACCACTGACTGCTTGTGTAACTGTGGACAAGTCATTTAGCCTCCCTGTGCCTTAGTTCCCTATATGTTAAAATAATGCTTCCCTACCTCACAGGGCTGTTTGTGAACATAAATACGTTAAAGATTATATAGGGGGTTTTCATCAGTAGTCAAAGCACTTCACAAGGTAGAGGCATTATTATACACTAGGAGCAGCTTGAATTCCCTCTCTCCAATTTAACAGCAAAGGATTCAAAAAAATCCAAGAATCATTTGGAAGTTAAACCACTAGACAGATCTTGCCACCGCCTCACTCACCATGTCAGGCTCCCAGAGAGACTCACACATGCCATACATCTGCTCTGAGCAGGTGCCACTGACAACAAAGTCATCTGTTATCATGGGACAACCAATCAGGTCCAAAGAGCAGATGAAAGGTTCATAAGTTATGGGGTCCAGTCCAGCAATAACTGGCTCTGTGTAATAGGGTCCAAACCTGTGAACAGCAAAGCATAAGTCAGAACAGCCTAAGGATGCATAAATTTGAAGTAACAGCAGAATTCTAACTCAGTAGGTATTTAAGGAAAGTATTTATTCCATCTCTGGTGTTAGTAGGAGCCTTTCAAATTAGTTTGGAACTACCCAGTTACTGTTTTAGTACCACATAACTGTGAATGGACTTTTATTTCAGTAACAAAAAGACACACTGAAATAATCTGCTTCCCCATTGAAGTCAAAGTTTCAAAAGCTGTTTACGATTTCCAGATTCTGGTGTTTAGGCAAATCATTACTTGTAGTGAACAAACACTTTTGATCTGGGTTCAGGAAAAAGTAAGTGGTCCTTGTATTTCAAAAACAGGTGCCCTCTGCATCCATGAGCACATAAGAAAACACCAAAACATGATGGTTAAGTGGTGGGGGAGAATCTTTAGATCCCATTGGCCTGCCTCCAAACAGCCTTCAGCAGTAGAAATGTGGTACAACTGGAACTGAGTGTTATTTATAAATATCTTACATTTGTTCTGTTGGGAGTTGCTCTAGAAGAGAATTCTAGGTCATTTCAGCACGTTAGAGAATTTGCCCAACTCAGAATGCCTGATCTAGCAATTCTAAGAATCAGAGTTTACTTAAGTCCCTGATAATATTCTATGCAAAAGGCGACTGTCAGGAACACTTTGATTCAAGATAGCAGCTTCCTGTTTATTAATTGTTACTCAGTGTGCAACTGTTATTTGTGATAGTAAGAATCTAGATATAACCGAGCTTTCCTTAAACATTGGACCCAAATTGAAACCAATTCCAGGGACACAATTTCATTCCAAAAACTCTTCCCCTCTATGCTGTTAACTATCCATCTCTCTAGTGAGTATCAAACATAGTGTGCTTCAGTGACCTAGCTCTTAAGTCTTTGGTGTAAGACACCCATACAATAGTTATGTCTCCATTAAGGTTTCCCATTACTGATAATTGGTGCTGCCGAATATAGTTTTACTACATGTGTACACAGGACTAAGCCATGTTCAGCACCATTTCAGAAACTGGCGGAACTGTGCTCAAAGTATGGTTTATTCACTGTTTGAATCCATCTATACATGGAGTTCAGTCTTCATCTCCAGTGCAGCTACCAGAGTTAACGTAGGTAAATAATTTTCCTAGTGTTGGCAAAGATGAACATGCCTCTCAACTCCTCCAGAGTCATAATTTAACTCCATTAACCATGCCTTGATTTCAGTGATATCTGTGGAATCGCTCAGCTGTTTGATATTTACCGTTTCTCATAGAGTAGGTTGGCCACCATACTCATGAGAGTTTGGGGCTTGATCTGTCTGCCTTCCTTCAGTTCATAGAGATTCAGCCTGAACTTCAGCCGCTGGGCACTGCAGATGAGATCAAAATCCGTATTATAATCACATCCGTCAGGACCTCTTCCACCCTCCCAATGGTTAATATTTGCTACTAGAGATTAACATCTGATGGACACATGATGCGGACACATGTATTTAAAATGCATGCACACATGCACTTCAAATGTAGACATCTGGTTCTCACTTGCCATGTGCTCTTAAGAAATCAGACACAGCTCTGATTTTGGAACACAGTGGATTTTTTTTTTTTTAAAAAAGCAGGGCACAATTAGCCAACAACCAACATCGCTAGTCTTTGGCACTGTGGAGGAAGTATGTTGTCAAAGACCTTTGGGATGGTTCAAGAATAACTCCAACAGGACTGACTGGAGTGGGGTTCAGAGAAGGGAAGTCTTGATGCTCAGACAAAGATGCTACCTAAACAGCTGTGTGTAACATGCGTTGTGTCTTTACAGATATACAATGAACTCCCTTCCTACAGACCAGGAATATCAAGTGTTCACAAGAGAAGATTCCACTTACACTGTCTGCACATCTGTGGCAAGCCCAGCCAGTCCGATATATAGTCTATCTCCCATAGGGAAAATCTTCTGAAAGTCTGTGGTCACCATCTGAGCCTGAATTCCAAACCGTCTGTCCGATGCAATGGCCACACAGTTTTTCCCCTTCATGGCCATTACAGCCCCTCCATTATAGGACATAATAGACTATAAAGGAAAAAGATCATTTTCGGGTTCAGTGGACATTTATAGTACACTCATTAATTATACTAGAAGGACTAGTATCAACTAGACCCATGCAGCTTAGCCAAGACACACAAGTCACACATAACATGGCTGGAAGGGACCCCCTGAATCAGTTACACTCTACTACACTGCATTTGCTTAGGTTTGTCTTGTACAGTCTGTGCTAAATCTTTAGATCATTTGGTTAAGTACATTCTAGAAATACCTGCAAGTCCTCCCAGGGCAAAATAAGCCATTATAATCTAGCTGGCCTCACTGCTACAGAAAAGCGTCAGATATCTCCTTTCCTTTAACAAATGCCAGTTACATTGACCATAAATAATTAATTCCTCATTTGAAGTCATTTTCTCGCTAGCACCGTCATCTTACCCATAGTACTAGGTTCTCCAATTTTTAATTTTTATTTTCTACCGCAATAAGGCTTACTGCAGTACCAACTTAATTACCTGATCGCCTCATGCACATGCTGTATGCACTTTCTATGTATAAACAGGATCTTCCGAAGACTGAATCTGTGACTATAAAGGAAGCTTCACGTCCAGGGCCACAGATAAGCTCTCCTCACCATTCAGAATACCAAATAAACTCAGAGGGCAAAGCCCCTCTCTCCTGCTCCCCCTCTCTAAAATATTCTGTTTTATGCAAGGCCCAATTCTCCTTGATGACACTGCAGAATGTTTGTATCCTGCTATTTCTGCGCACCTAGTCTGCTGTCCATCTGATTAACAGAGGAGGTGATCAAATGTATGAAGTCTATAGTTAAGACACTTCATTTCCAGTATAGCTAAAACACAGAACTTCTCTGGTTTACAATTAATTTCACACTGAAATTCTGATAGTAAATCTCCCTCCATGAATTCAGTAGTAGCAGTAATTAAATAAATAAATAAATACGAGAAGCATCTTTTCTATATCACTTTTCATCAATAAATCACTTTACAAAGGTGGTATCATTATTTCCATTTTCAACAAAGAACTTCCCCAGCAGACTTAATATTAACTTGTTAAATCAATATTTTAAGAAAAAAGAAAAGGAGTACTAGTGGCACCTTAGGGACGAACCAATTTATTTGAGCATAAGCTTTCGTGAGCTACAGCTCACTTCATCGGATGCATTCAGTGGAAAATACAGTGAGGAGATTTATATACACATAGAACATGAAAAAATGGGTGTTATCATACATACTGTAAGGAGAGTGATCACTTAAGATGAGCTATTACCAGCAGGAGAGCGGGGGGGGCGGGGGGAGAGAAAACCTTTTGTAGTGACAATCAAGGTGGGCCACTAGTACTCCTTTTCTTTTTGTGAATACAGACTAACACAACTGCTACTCTGAAACCAATATTTTAAACAATCCATCTAATGCAGAGGTTCTCAAACTGTGAGTCGGGATCCCATTTTAATGCGGTCACCAAGGCTGGTGTTGGCCCTGGGCCTCAGCAAGTTGAAGCCCAAGACCTACTGCCCAGGGCAGAAGCCCTTGGGCTTCAGCTTTGCCCCACGCTCAGTCTTCGATCCCCCGTCCTGGGGTCATGTAGTAATTTTTGTTATCAGAAGGGGGTCAGGATGCAATGAAGTTTGAGACCCATTGATCTAAGGTAACTGAGAGCATAAAACCCTCTGGTTCTTTGGGGGCAACCATCCCAATTGAAACAGCATCAATTAAAAAGTTTAAGTATCCTTCTAACTGAGCACATGCAGTAGGAAGATGGGAGACAGTTATTGGTAAGTAACAAAACACAGCGGACTGATCTTGATTGTGCTCTGTGAACACAGAGTAAGAGGCAGTCCCTACCCCCAAAGACCTGTCCTCACATTATGAGCAAACACAGCAGTATTGTAGCAGAAAGTAACAAGTGCTGCAGGGTTCTACACACTAGCTTTGCTGTAGCACCATCCAGCCAAGAATCTCAATGCAATTTACAAACATCAGGCCCCTCGAGGTCACTTGCTGGGCACTGAGCATCATCTCCACCTAAAGAGGGGTAAAGCGACTTGCATCATCTCCACCTAAAGAGGGGTAAAGCGACTTGCCCAAGAGCCAAGAAGTAGTGTCTGCCATGGACAGAAAAAGAACCCAAGAGTCCCGGATCACAGCTCCATATCACTGGGCCACTAAACCATTCCCAACAAGCACCCACTAGGGTCTCGTCCTCCCCCACACCCAGACAGGGCCACCACCTAGATCTTCACCCCACCTCGCCAGGCCAGCCCCATCCCCAAAGCCCCCCAGCACCAGATGCCTACAAAAGCCCAGCACCCAAGCCCCTCCCCTGCTTCCAATCCTAGGTGTCCGGTGTCCCCCCCCCCGAGTCCCCCCCCAGACCCCATCCTCGCCCCCTCCGCCCCCCCCAGAACCCAGCCTCGCCCCCTCGAGTCCCCCCCGAGTCCCCCCCCAGACCCCAGCCTCGCCGCCCCCCTCCCCCCCGAGTCCCCCCCAGACCCCAGCCTCGCCCCCTCGAGTCCCCCCCGAGTCCCCCCCCAGACCCCAGCCTCGCCGCCCCCCCCGAGTCCCCTCCCAGACCCCAGCCTCGCCGCCCCCCCGAGTCCCCCCCCAGACCCCAGCCTCGCCGCCCCCCCCGAGTCACCCCCCAGACTCCAGCCTCGCCCCCCTCCCCGGGTCCCCCCCAGATTCCAGCCCCAGGGCCCCCCTCCAACCTCCAGCCCCAGGCCCAGGCCTCCCTCTCCCAAGCCCCGGGTCCCGGTCCCCCAAGCCTCACCATGGCGCCGGCTGACGAGGACACCACCAAGCGCAACGATCCTCCCCCGCCACCGGCTCCTTCCGGGCTGCCGCGCCGCGCACCCGAACCCGCTGCCGCTCCGAGACACGCCCCCCGCTCTTCCCATTGGCGGGCGGCGCCCGCGCCCGGGACCGCTGCCTGTTAGAATTGGCGACCCTGCGCCGTCAGTCACGGGGCGGGGCGGGGCGGGGCGGGGCCAGGCCTGGGGGGGGGTTGAAGGTGAAGGTTGGTTGAGACGCGAAAGGAGCGGTGCGAACGCGAGGAGAAAAAAAAATGAAGCGTCATGGCGAGCGGGGCACGATGGGATCGTGGCGGACCCGGCTGAGCCTGTGCAGGCGTGCGCAAGCGCAGCTGGCTGCATGCGCTGGAGGGGGCAGGGGGGCATTGCACGTGTGTGTAGCGCGCCAGCCCTGGCAGGCTGCAGGCTTCGGTGCTTGCGCGTCGCCCTGGGCCAGTCACAGGCTGGCCAACCGCAAATGCTCAAATATCATGAGAGTTTGAACATCCCATACAATGCAAGGGGGGGGGACACTTGCCTTCAGGGTTTCCCCGCCTTTGGGGTGCCTTTGCTTCACGTCTGCAAGCTTTTCTCTGCACCTGTGCGGGCCCGGTGTTTCCTCTGTTCTCCAATAAAAGCGGGAGATTCTCCACATAGCCCGCTCGAGGCCGGGAGCCGGCATTCGGAGAAAACCACTCAAAATCACCAGACTCGCAATGAAATCGTGAGGTGCGAACCCTGCCTTTACGCCTTGCTGCCTGCACGATGCAGGGTAGCTGGCTACGCAGCGGGCTAACTCGGTGCATTGTTTGCTGCTGACGGCTTCGTACGTGGCTGTAGGATCGGCAGGATCGAGGTCAGGCCCTCTTATATCTGGAGGTTGCAGAAAGAATCTAGAAATATCTGAGAGAGGTTTCACATAGTCTGCTGAAATGGAAGGCCAGGACTCAAAGGATTACATTGTGATAACTGTCAGAAGGGAGACAGATAAACAACACCCAAACCTTTACAGCCGGAGATCTACAGTTATATCGGCTCCATTGGGTTGTACAAACAAATTCAACTAGCCACTAAAATAAACATTTAATATAAATGCAGATACAAGAGAAAAGGAGTCTCTGGATAAATACAGGTGCCTTTCTAGGGCTATTTATTATTTTCATGACACATAAGCATATTTTTCTTCACTTGGATTTGATCCTGGAGACCTTCCTCAACCAAAATTCCCCTTGAAGACTGGGCTTGGGGATACATTCAACTCTTGATGGTATGTTCTTGTCTTTCAACTGTATGATTTGGTTAACAGCATTCAAACTGAAGGGGCAATGGGGGAGGCTTCTCTGTCGCTGATGCAGTTTATCCCCTTCTCCACTTTTTTGGATTCTGCTATATCTACCCTTTTCAAGGTGTCTTTTGCCTCTTCTGATGAACAAAGTAGCTGCCTGTGGGATGCACCAGATTATTTTAAACAGTAAGTATTTTTTTAAAAGAAAGAAAGAAAGAAAGAGCGAAAGAAAGAAAGAAAGAAAGAGGATTCCAGAGAAGGAGCCCCTAAGATCCTCCTAAAAAGAAATTGCCCCAGATCCTCAAAGGTATTTAGATTAGTGCCTAACTCCTATTGACTTCAACATGATGAGCATTAAGCACCCAAGTTGCTTTGAGGATCTGGGCCTTTAACCTCACTCTGTGTATCGTTTATTTCAAAGGCTGTTTGGATTCACAAGCGGTTTGGAATACAGTTTATTTGGTGACCTTCAACTACAGTGAATTAGATGGGGGTAACATGGAGCCAGAACTTTCATACCTCTCTAGAATCCAGATTGTCTCATGGTGGCTCTAAGCCACAACTTCACAAAATCTTTGGAAACGTATTAGTGATAACTTCTCCAGCTGCTCCTGCACCTCATATTTCACGCACCCATGCTGCTTCGCACCGCCTTTTGAGCCTGCTGCTGTAGGAACACTTGGAAACATTTGAGTTGGAGCTTTTATTTTAAAAAAAGACTTGTTAATATTGAGGTGTGGCATGGAGATACAGAGAGCAGCTTTGTTGGAGACTAAACAGAAAATGATCTTTCTCACCCTATGACTGCACTGTTTTCCTTTTCGTGTCAGCATCTATTAAACTGCAGGCAAAATGTGTGGGTTTTAAAACATTTCTCATGTAGAATTTCCCCTCTCCCCCTCTCGCCTCTGGCATTTCCTTTCAGTGTTGCAAGCAGCAGAGCTAGTGGGTTGAACACCAGGAATTCCTGCTATTCCAACACTAACTCTCTATAGCTTTAGGCAAATAACTTGGGGCCACACTTTCAAAAGAGCCTAGCACCCTATAGCTCCCCTGAAGGATACGTCTACATTTGAGCAGGCAGGTGTGATTTCCAGCTCATATAGATGTACCTGCACAAGTTCTGCTCCAGCTAGCACCTACAAATAGCATTGTATCCATGGCAATGTGAGCGGCAGTTCGGCCTAGCTGTCCCGAGTACTAACCCAAGGCGTTCGGCAGGATTTTACGGCGGTCAGCTTGCCCAAATGGCCACCTTTGCCACTGTGGCCACCCTGCTCTTTCTAGGCGCCAGCTCTGCTTGCGCGACTGTGAGTACATCTCCGTGAGCTGGGAATTGCACCCCACAGCTCAGAGGTAGATGTAACTTTAGACACCCAGATGAACGGTCAGATTTTCAAAAGTGCTCAGATTCTATTTAGGCCCCTAACGAAAGGGGCTGGATTTGCATAAATGCTCAGCCCTCTGCAGCTCCCAGTGAGAACAGGGAGAGCTACTGCGTGGGGAGCGGGAGGTCACATGCGGTAGTTTCATCTAGGTCCCTGAACAGGAGCCGCATATGTCGGAAAATCCGTCCCTTGGTCCTTCTCGCGTCGCCCATCTGTAAAACCTGAGTCCTGTCTGCGCACCAGCCATCACTTAAGGGCATGAACTTGGCTTTGCCATGCCTGTCTGTCATGCTTCTTGCTGGAATGGCTCCCTTGCTGTGTCCCTATAATGTAACTGGCGTAGGAGGACAGGTTATTGGTCTGTCGCACAACCCCCAACCTGGAGGGCTAATAATGCACTGCTTTTTGTCTGCACCTGTCCAGCTTGGGTGGCCCTCCCAGCAGTTAAAACACCCAGTGGCATCACTCTTGGGGACACTGGAACAAACAAACCTTCTCACGAGGTCAAGGTGCAGACTTCCGGGAAGGATCTGTAAAACGGGGATAATCATAACAGCCCATCTCACAAGGAGTTGTGAGTGTTAATCAACAGCAGAAAAGCTGGAAAGTTGCTAAATATGAACAGTACTTCAGGATCCTTCCTCACACCACCACCAGTGATGTTCATTATTGATGTTTAACACCAGCAAGGATAATCTCTGTACACCCTACTACTTCCAGTTGCGTGTGAAAAGTCATCAAGACTGTATTGATTCGAATGCTAACATGCCGTGACCGGCCCAGCACTATGGGAAGCGGGGAGTTAATAGAACACTTGGCTCCCCCAAATGATCTTCAAGGGTCTACAAATTATTGTCAGGAAGGCCAAGGTATGTACAAAGTTATTCAATAGTATGCAGTGATACAGTAGCAGATTGGCAAGGCGTCATCCTTTATACGAATGATAAATCACAGCAAAATTGTGATGCAGTAGCCAAATTTTCCTTTGTAAGAACTCTTCAAAATTCAAGATTTTTTCCAGAGGATCTAACTAGCTCCTAGGAGGTTATTTGATTTTTCAAATAGCAATATCCAGGGGCCCCAAAATACCCTCTCTCCCCCCACCCCCAGTCATGGGATCCTGCACCAGACTGACCCTATGAGGCATGGAATGCTCTGTGTTGTTGCACACCTGGGCCCAGATGAAAGATTTTTGGGTGGCTTCCTGCTTCTCCTGGACCTTACACCCGAGCTCTTGGTTATGTAAGTTGGATATTCGTCTTTCCACCGCTGGGAGGCAGCAGTCCTTTCTCCCAAGCTCAAGGGACGCTGCTGGGGGCTAAGGGGTTGGCTGTTGCCATGGCGTTTTGCCTATTGGATGGAACAGGGTTTTGTTTGCATCAAGGCTCTTCTTGTCCAGATGACATATGTTCACTCTGTCTGACACCCCCTCCACCCCCCACCCAAAGGCGAGATTTATTGATCAGCTCGCAGACACGAGGCGGTAATAAAGTCAAATACTAGAGGGGGTGGAGGGAAACCAAGGCACGGCCTGGAGCAGTAAGGGAAACAGGCAACCTTGCCACACAAACCGGGGAAAGGAAAGGGACTATCCATTCACTATCCTTTGCCGGATCGAAACCGCAAAGAAAATACCCGCCAGCCCGTGCAATTATTTCTGAGCGGTGCAATTAAATTACTGCAATGCAAATAGTCCTCTCTGCTGTGAAATTACCCGAGAGGGGCTGGTTCCCGCAAGGCTCTGAACACTTTGCCCCCCTCGCACCCCTTCTTCCAGCAAAGCACTGGCTTCATTTGAGGCTCATCTCGAAGGCAAGTGTTGCTGGATCGGGGCCAGGGCGCAGAGCTCTCTTGAGGATGGCAAGACCTGGCTGAATCGAAAGGCCAAGAAAAGCAGAAATGTTCCTTCCCCACGAACCTCTTTCACCTTGATTGAACATAGCCTTCCCCCCCCCCCCGTTTATTAGTTATCATCATTACTTTTTCATCCTCATGTGTAGACATTGCACTGGATACAAGATCCAGCACCACCGCTGAACACACAGGTGTGCGTCAAACGTGCATTGGGTCAGGTTCAGGCTGCTACTTTATACGATCGGCTGCAGGCATTTTTCGGTCATTGAAATGTACAAGTGTTTGTGTTTCATTTCAAGCCTGAACAAACGGAGGCAGCTTCTTGGGGAAGAAATGTCCTACCCAACTATGACGATAGGTCAATCAGACAAAAAAAAAAAAAAAAAAGACAGTATTTTCCCCCCTAAACGAAGGGTTTTGTTTGTACAGTGGAAAAGTACACCCATGGGACAAATCTGACTTCTCTTTATATACCTAGCCTGACAGAAAATATGGATGTAAGAGCTGGGACCATTATCCAGCGATTTTACATCACATCTTTAATCTATCTGTCCATCCCCATACACACTCATCTATTTTATCTAATCTAATCTATTTCCATACACCCCCTCTATCTATCTATCTATCTATCTATTTATCTATCTATCTATCTATCTAGTTACAGAGCCGCTTCTTGTTCTACCAGATCTGACTTTTTGGGTCAATATTTTTGGGGAGGATCGGGCTAGGTAGATGAGGAGAAGTCAGTTATGTTAAACTATTTGATACCATCGTTGGGCAATGCACCCATAATCTTATATTCTTGACCCCCAGGGCTTTCCCCCACCCCAGTGGGTTGCGAAATTACCATAATGTTCTTTTCTTGGCCGGTATTTATGCCGTGCCTAGTTACATGGCTAACTAGCTAGTTTAAAAACAAGACGGATATCGCAGTCGGCACTGGGGTAGATTCTGTGGCTTGAGCTAGGATTCATGGATGGGTGGAAGAAATTCCAGGAATGGTTTTAGGGGACGTGATTCTTAGCACTGATCCAGATTCCCAGGGAGGGGGCTCGCTGGGCAGGTTTCACCATGCTGGGAATACCGCTGATTTCACGCCACTTCCTTTACATCTCTCGATGTTGTCAGTCGGTGGCTTAGATTCCCAAGGGTGCCAGGGCTATCGGGGAAGACACGTCGTTGGTCCCGGAGCTGCGCGGCTTGAACCCAAGAGAGGAGCCCGGCGCCTCTGATCTTTTGTGCCTCCGCTGGCAGTGGGGTGTGAAGGCTGGAAATGCGGCTGGAAGGCGGAGCGGCAGGAATGGCTGGAGCTCAGGTTCAAGGTTTTAGTGGTTATTTTGCAGCAAACGAAGGTCACGCAGGCGCGTAGGAGAGGGACAATTCGGAGCATCCGGGCTGTGTCTTTTTTGAATGAATGGGAGCGGTGGGTTCCGAGTGTCGCTTCCTTTCAAATAAATCAAATAAATAAATAACCCGAGTTCCAGGTTCTAATTCTCATCAGAGGGTAAAAACAATTAGAACAAATGTCTTCTGAGCTCTTTCTGCCTGAGGCGAGAGGGGGCGGAAATACAATGATATAATATAGGATTTGATCTATTTAATTCAATCCTGTCCTTTCCTAGTGGGGAGGAGGGGAAAGGGGAGGACATTGAATTAAACCAACCAACAACAACAACAAAATTTTTTTAACAAAGTAGCTGAGAAAAGGGGAATTTGCGCTCAAAGCCCCCAGAAAGTTCGCATGAGAGAAGATGGCAGAAAACACATTTCCAGGAGGGAAACAACAGCAACAAAAAGAGTGTCAAGCTAAAAATAGTCTTCCTTTTAAAGGAGTACTGGATAATGTCAGTGTCGTTACATCAGCAATTTATTGGACCACAAAGGGACAGAGATAGATAGATAGATATTGGGGTGTGTTTGGGGATAGATAGATATAGATAGATATAGATATTGGGGTGTGTATGGCGATAGATAGATAGATAGATAGATAGATAGATAGATAGATAGATATAGATATTGGGGTGTGTATGGGGATAGATAGATAGATAGATAGATAGATAGATAGATAGATAGATAGATAGATAGATATAGATATTGGGGTGTGTATGGGGATAGATAGATATAGATAGATTAGATGATCTGAATGGGGATAGATAGATAGATAGATAGATAGATAGATAGATAGATAGATAGATAGATAGATAGATAGATAGATAGATGGGGTGTATGGAGATAGATAGATAGATTAGATGATGATGTGAATGGGGATAGACAGGTAGATAGATAGCTAGATAGAGTTAAAGGATTGGGAGATAGCAAATGCCCAGCGAAAGAAAGGAATCCCAGCAAGAGAAATATAGAAACCTAAAAGAGACTCCGAGGCAAATGAAGAGCTGGGTGAGTATGTATAGACCACGCATGGGGCCTGATCCGAAGCCCAGTGAAACCAGTGGCAAGATTCCTCTAGACTTCAATGAGTTTTGGATCAAGCCCTTAGTAACCAATCAGCAGAAATAGAGAGGAAAAGTGGCGGAGAGCGCGCAAACAAAGAAACGTGTCTGTAGGAGAGAGGGGAGGGCAGATCAAAGGAAGATGGATAACCGAAAAAAGTAAAGTCCCCGGGGGAGAGATGCCAGATTCTTTAAATCTACGTTGATAAACCCACACTGTAAAAACAAGACTGATCCTGTGGGGGTGGGGGCAGGGAAGGAGTGATGGCCGCAGAGCGGACAAAGAGAAGGACAACATAAGAAATAGCCCTAGGTCTAAGGGCCCGATCCTGCAGCCTGCCCTCCCCGGGGGTCTCAATGGGAGTTTTGCCTGAGAAAGGCATGGCCGGCTGAGTATCTTTAGATAGGGGAAAGGGGGTCGTGAGGGGGAGACCGGAGGCCGAGAGGAGGATGGAGACAATGGGGGCGCGGGGGGAGAGATGGTCAGGAACAGGGAAGACAAAGGGGAAATTCAGATGATCTCTGTTCCGACAGAGTCCTATCGAATCAACAAGGTCTCTATCCCACAGGGTATGCGGGGGGCTGGGGATTATCCCAAGATCACCTCTGGGCAGAAAGCCGGTATTACTGTGTCCCTAGGGGCTATGAAGATCGTCTCCAGGACATTCATCTTTCTTTCGTCTTTTCCTCTCCTTTCCTCTTTTTTTCTTCTCCTTTTTTTCTCTTGCTCCCCTCTGTTTCTTTCCTTTCTACATATTTTCTTCCTCTTTTATTTTCCCATTCTTTCCTTTTCTCTCTCTGTCTTTCCTTGACTCCTCTCTCTCTCTCTCTGTGTACCTAAGTCGTTACTCCAAATATAACCTTAAGTCCCCATTATGCAAACAACCCTACATGTGCTTTCAAATTTACTACCATGAAGCTCCTGAATCCTGGTAGTCAAGTGTTTGCAGGATGGGGACCCTCACATTCAAAACGAAGGGGTTAAAATCCCCTTCCATGTGAAAGCCTGCAGGCCTCTGCGTGGGAAAATAGTTGTCTTAAACAAACAAACAAACACCCCCCCCAAAAAAAACCCCTCCTTAGAAAACAAATGCACAATAATATGCATTTTAAAACTATGAGCCACAGACCACTGAGGGGATAAAAAAATCCTTGTAAATGATGCTGCCGGATTTCTTTTAATGCACATGTTAAAGAGAAATTTGCTTCTCTAAAGGGTATTGGGTTTCTTTATCCTCCCCCCCTCCCCCCAGCTCTCCACTGTTCTGTAGGAGACAGGATTAAATGTTTAATATAGAGGAGTGATGTTGTGCCAAACGGAAAAGGATCCATGTGTATAAAACTACCTCAAAATGCACAACAGATTAGGCAGCTTGGTTTAAATGAAAACTTCAGGCCTGTTTATGTTCACACTGCTGAATGGGACAACTCTCTTAAAGGGACAGGCCTCCCACATCTTTTCTTTTCTTTTCTTATTTTTTTCAAAGCAGGTATGTAAAGTGTTTTCCACTTTAAAGTGTAGCTCCCAGACTGTAATCTAAAGGCCACAGTGTATCTGGGACTGGGAGGAAACCTCATACCTTAATGCTGTTCACTGAGAAGAGGAAAAGCATCAAACAGAAGCAGCTAGATAGAAATATTTTGCAAAGCCAGACTTAAGCAGTCCCATTGTTCCTCCCTTTTGCTTATTACTGGGCCTCTCTGTAGGAAAATATTCCATGCTGTAAACTGAAGAAATAAACTGAAATTGTGATCCCCTTCCTGGGGAGTTGCTTTTCTCTTTGCTTTGTGAACAATATTTCATAGATCCTGAAGCCGGAAGGGACCATTCTAATAATCTAGCCTGACCTCTTGGATAACACAGAGTTTCACTCATTAATTCTGACAATAGAATTAATTATGCCTCCTTACTTGAAAATAGAAAAGGAGTACTTGTGGCACCTTAGAGACTAACCAATTTATTTGAGCATAAGCTTTCGTGAGCTACAGCATCCGATGAAGTGAGCTGTAGCTCACGAAAGCTTATGCTCAAATAAATTGGTTAGTCTCTAAGGTGCCACAAGTCCTCCTTTTCTTTTTGCGAATACAGACTAACACGGCTGTTACTCTGAAACCTTACTTGAAAATATTAATTTCTTCCTTCTTCCAAAACCACAGAGATTCCCCCTGAAAGGACATTGCTGCATTTCAGGCCCTTCACTAAAACACAAATCTTGCCCTCTGGTTTCAATAGTAAAAAACAAATCAGGTGAGGCAGAAGTTGGTTTGTTTTAAACAGGCTTTAGGGGGGAAAAGATGTTTTCAAAACAGGACTCTGGCATTAGATAAGGTTGGAAGTTCCGTACCCTCGGCTCCTTTTTCTTTTATTAAAAATAGTTATGGCTTTCAGGTCTCTGATCATGTTTTTTAATATCCTGCCACTCATATTTTCTTATCTTCTTTGCAGATGGGGATGCTAATTTTGGGGGAACCACATGTTTGTATTACAGGCTAAGTGGTCTCCAGAGGCCAGATTTCCAAGCACTCAACGCCTACAACCAGGGCCAGATTTTCTAAAGAGCTCAGCTCCCACTCCTGCAAACACTTCAGCATGTGTGTAACATTACCCTCACGCATGGTCCCATTGACTGCTGTACGTCTTCCCTGGGCCCAATCCAGCACACACCCTCCACTTTAATCACAGCAGTAGACCCGCTGACGTTACAGCAAAGCACAGGTGTAAATGCTGGCAGGATTGGCTCTACATGGGAGCTGAGCTCGTTAGAAAATCGGCCCCTGACTGTGGATTTTGGCAAATTTAGGCCCAGATTCAAAAAAAGTCTTTAGGCTCCTCACTTCCACGGATTTCAAAGTTAAGAGCCTAAATATCTTTGTGGATCTGAGCCCTGTCTCCTAGCTAGTCCTGCCCTTTTCCCCCTGGCAGGCCTGAAAACAACTGCAGTCAGATTCTTTGGTGAAGTGTCCCCCCCCCACACCCCACAATTTTGTTATTTCCTGGGGGAGGGAGGTGTTGATCATAAATGCAGGGGGGTTGAATGTGGTACAAGGAACCGGAAGAGCAAGGCTAATCTCTGTGACAGCCTTTTCTTCCCTTCTCTGTTAAGGAAGGGGCACCCATGATACTCTTAGACACAAGAAGTGCTATGAATACTGACCAGAGTCACCTGGGGCTAACAGCTACTCAGAACTCCCCAGTTCCCCACCTTTCCTGGGAGGGGGGGGGTTGGTGGCAGTGAAAAGAAAACCATCAGCAGCCCCCCAAAGCCATTGAGAAACTCTCTGCACACACCAGCTTCCCAGCCCCCTCTGAGAATTGCCCTCATTCATCTTCCTCCTTGTAGCTTTTGGGGCTCAGGTCCCTAAAGCGATTCAGCGTCCTTCCTCCCCTTAATTTCAGCCTAAATACCTTGGAGAATCCGGGCCTGGCTGCCTGTGACCTTGCCCATTACACAAGAGGCCTTGAACTCATTCACCTCCCTGCTCTCTCCGGCTGCAGGGCAAATCCAGTTTGCAGACGCGGTTCCCTGGTCCCCGGCCTTCCAGCGCAACGCAAATAAAATGAACCCCCAAATGGGAGCCAAGACTAAAAAAAACAAGTAAAGGAACTGTCTCCCGCGTCCCTGGGTGGGCTCGAACCACCAACCTTTCGGTTAACAGCCGAACGCGCTAACCGATTGCGCCACAGAGACTGGGACAGGAGCCCGCCTGGCTGCCCGCATAATCAAGCCATAGTAACGCTGCCAGTGGCCACTGGGGGCAGCAGAGAGCCAGGAGAGGCTCGCGAGAGACAGCAGCTGCTTGCAAAGCAAACAAGGCGGGCGAGCAAAACCCAGCAGAACCAGGGGCGGTGGAATAGGCTTGAACAGCGGGGCAGATAGACTCCCGAGGCAGGCCAGGGCAAGGGGCGAGCCTTGTCTGCCCCCCACCCCCCGCCCCCAGCTGGCTGGTTCCTTGTGACCTTGTCTAGGAATCTGAGAGGCCAGTTTCCTTCTCCTCCTTCGAAGCAAGGGAGACTGGGATTTAGCAAATAAAGGTGGGGAAGATTCTCCTGAATCTTGAAAAACGTGTGTTGGGAGGAAGGCTCCTGTCCCCGAGAGGGTGGGGATGCTCCCCTGCATATTTCCATCAGGGGTGTAACTCTTCCCCCTGAAAGACTGGAGGGGGGAGATTCTTAGCAGAAGTATTCGGCAGTTTCCATCGGTTTTGCAGTGCAGTGCAGTGCAGTGCAGCTGGCACCCCTCCCGTCATATGCTCATGGGCAGAGGGCTGTCCCCACCTTACAAAGTTAGTCACCCCTTCCGTGCCTGCCCTGTTCGAGGGGCAAAGAAAGGGGCAGAGAGTCGCAAGACACAGGGTAGATGATTTACAAGGCGGATTCCTACCCAGGCGTAGGCTGCGTTTCAGGGGCATATGGGGCTGGCCTGGGCATCTTCGAAAGGTCTTGCTAGACACCCTCTAATTTACAAGGACAGAAATCTCCCTCTCTAACAGACCCTTACCCTCCTGGAAGAGAGTGCTGCATCTGGCGGGGATTCAGGGGTTCCTCTTTATTTATGTCCTTTCACGACTGGAGCTGTGAAGATGCTGACTCCAGGTAGACCCCTCGGTTGCCGTTTGAACGTGTTACTTGTATGCATTAAAAAAATCCAGATCCACAGAATCATGCCACTGTGATGTGCTACTGACTAATAAGCGAGACCTCCCCCACTGAAGTCAAGGAAGGAGCTCTGCTTAAAACGAGGGTGCTTGATAAAACCCCATGGAATAATTTGGAGACAGTCTATTAGATCTATCCGACCCAACTTCGTCCAAACCCGCAGGCTGTTTCCTACAGCAGAGCACAGGCGAATGGGCCCACTGAGGAGGCAGGCAGCCAACCAACCAATCTCTTGTTGATTGCCTTCTGGGTTAAAATCAATCAATCGAATGTAATTAGGTGGCTTTACAAATAGCCCAGCGTTGCAGGAGGAAAGGGGCGTGTGAAAAGCCATTTATAAAAGCCCTAGGTAGAGGTTCTCCAAAGAAACTTGAGGCCCACTGATCTGGGATCTTGGCTTGTCCTCGGTGTCAAAATATTAGCGATCACATCAAAGCCAGCTCTTGGGGAGAGGAGCGTCCTTAAACCAGAGCTCGCTGATGTTTTAGGAGTAAAAGAGGTGCATCCCTGGGACCAGATTTTCAGAAGCGCTCACTTGTATTTAAGGATCGGGGCCTCAACGCTGTCGAGAATCAGGCCCTAAATAAGAGCTGAGCTGCTTTGAAAATCTGACCCCTCAAGAACTTGAAAAAGAGGGCCCCGGACTCTGTCTGCTCTGCAGGCCACAGCCTTTTAAACCAAATCAATGGCAAAGTATGACTGGGCATGTTAGGATTTGATGGGCCACCAAATTCCCCTGTGACAGAGAGAGCAAACCAGTCTGAACACCCTCACTACTCAGCTAGTTTGCTCCATATTGTGTATATATTTCTCCATAATGGTGTTTTGGGTTGTAGACGTCTACCAGATCCATAGTTACGTGTTGTAACCCTCTGCAAACTGGAGCTCAGAGTGGAAAAATGATGAATAAATACGAAAAACAAATACCTGCTAATTCTCAACAGTAATATGAGACTTTTCATCCTGAGATCTCAAAGCTCCGGGCAAGGATTAATTGGCTAAACCTCACAGCCCTCTTTTGAAACGGGAAAGTAGCATAATCTCCATTAGGCTGAGAGGGAAACTGAGGCATGGAATTATTCTGTGAAACTGGGGCCAGATTACAGAGCAGCCGTAAAAATTATTCCCGGGTCTCCAAAAATTATTTCTGGGTCTCCACGCCTGACACCCGGGGGGGGGGAGGAATTCGGTTTGTAAATAAGAAAATGAAGATTTGTTTTGATCGGAATTGATTCCCCTCACACACATTCAATTAGACATAACAACACCCTTGTCCAGCTAACCTCATCCCTGGAACAACCAGTTTGTGCGATTTTTAATCAAGCTCAGCTCCTTTGCAAGACAAAGGACTGGCCTGGTGGTTCATTCTGTTAATTCTGGAGTCCTCTGATTTCCTGTTTAAACGGGGATCACTCTCCAGTTACACAATGCAGGGCATTCACCTCCCTGGGCATATTTCATGTGTGCACTGTAGGTGTGACATTTCAACACACTGAATGTAAAGCAGCCTTTTGTTATTACCTGTTAGCCTAAGCACACTCATCTCACCCCTGCTCCTTATTAAACCAACAACATCACAGGGCACATCACTGACTATCCCTTGGTAACGCCACGGCCCGGCTCTTTTCCTTTGCCCCTCTGCACGTTTTATTTTCTTACCATGGGAAAATTGAGTAGAATCAGAGGCAATTTAAATGCACGATCGGTGCTTAAAGCCTGCTCCCACTGAAGTCAAAAGAAAAGTCCCAGTCCTTTCAGTACTGCCCCGCGTCAGAACCCGACCTGGGGAGGGTCTCTTCCGTTCCCTCGCGACCTGCCAGATGAAGGCTGCTTCGTTTTCATGGTTCCCTTGGAGCAGATCATTGCGCCGAGCTACATCCTTGCACCCTAGTTTAAGAACTCTGAGTTGCCTGGAGAACAAGTTGTTAAAAGAATTCTTTCAAAATAGATGTCCAATTCAGGAACACAGAGATTGCGGTGGATCTATCACAATCAGAGAAGATCAGGGTGGGGAGGGACCTCAGGAGGTCATCTAGTCCAAGCCCCTGCTCAAAGCAGGACCAACCCCCAACTAAATCACCCCCGCCAGGGCTTTCGATCAATCGTATCAACGCTCAATCCACACACATATAAATACGACATGTATGCATAGGTCCAGAAAGCTAGACAGACTGATAGATATGTGTATGGTGTCCCTAGCCTCTGTTTGTCAGAGGGTGGAGATGGATGGCAGGAGAGAGATCACTTGATCTTTACCTGTTAGGTTCACTCCCTCTGGGGCACCTGGCACTGGCCACTGTCCGCAGACAGGACACTGGGCTGGATGGACCTTTGGTCTGACCCAATCTGGCCGTTCTTATGTTCTTATGTATGTAGGCAGACGCCTATCTTACCACATATACACAAACACACTCATATATAGAAGGAGAAAAAATATTCATATTTCTATACTCCCAGCTAAGTTCTTCCACACGCATAGATAGGTGATTTTTTGTCTGAAGATCTGTTTTCCATGTCCTTATGTCTACATCGATCTACAGCGATCTAATTAAGATGAATTAAGATTAAGATCTAATTAAGATGAGCAACAACTCCTGTGTTCTCTAGACGCGAGTTACAGGGGGAGAGGGGGTGTGACTCAAGCAACACAAACCACCTTTCTTTGGTTCATCTAATTCATATTCATTTGAGTTACAATATTTTATTTGCAACTCAGGACCTCAGGACTAACTTCAGTTTTCGATCGATCAATCGGAAATTGAGGTTAGTTCTGAGCTCCTGATCTACACATCCTTCCAGCCAAGTGTCTCTGCAAATGTCTGCCCTGGACGAGGTAGATCCCATAACAAATATGTCCACGTCTCTGGGCATGTACAGTTCGCCGTGCACACAGCGTGAGCACGCACAAAGCAACTCTTTGATTCCCCCTGGAGAATTGCTCTGTATGTTTTCCTAGCAGGAGGCTCCAGCAAAGCATCCGTTTCCCCTCCCGCCAGGGCCCAGGAGGAGTGACTAGCCCCATGGCCCCGAGACGAATGGAAGGTGTTTCCAGTCAAGGCTCTTTGCCTACATCCGCGCGCGCGCTTAGTTCTTCCTCGGCCAATTCTTCTATTTCAGAGCGAGGGTGAATTTTTTTTTTTTTAAACAGTAAAGTAGAAAGCAATGCGTGGACCTTACCCGTGTTACCTTTGGATTCTCCCGGTGCCTTTAGTATGGATCCTGATTGCAGAATGGGATGGCACAAGGGATTTAGGCTCTGATCCACCTTTGCACACTTAGGCACATGTGGTAAACTTCAGCACGTGCGTAAAGGTTTGCAGGATCGGGGCTTTAGACTGTATGTAGAACACGTGTTTATGTGCTCAGCGGCCCCCCCGCCCCCCATCTATCGACCTGGATAACTCACTCTGTTTGGGAGACAGACTGCAGTAACACCAGATGACGGACCCGTTTTTTCGTGTGGGCTTTATTTCCTGGGTATGCTGCTGCCTATTTAGAATAATTTTGACCTAGTTGCTTTCTTATATACGGGTTTCTTTCTCTTTCAATTCCCCTGCTCCTGGAAGCTTACCCAGATTCCGTACTGACTGAAACATATTACGGGCCAGATCCTGACATCCTGATTCAGAGAAAAACTCCCACGGAATTTTGCCTGGATATGGACAGAGAAATGGAGCCCCCAACTAAACATAATTCAGAGCCCTTTTATTTATCAAGTAGATTCTGTTCTACCCAGTACATCCCTCCAGAGGGAGCGGTCAGAGAGAGAGATCAGAGAGGAGATATAAGTACATTAAAATATTTTTTCAATTAAATAAACACACACACACACACGATGAAGGAAGTATATAGAATATATGATTTTTCCCTATACATAATGGGAAGTGTGATACAGGAGCAAATAAGAAAGGTTTATTTAAATTTGAGTATGACAGAAAAATTATTTGTAGATACAAGAGGAAGATGGGGCAAGGTGAATGATCTGGTGTTTCTATAAGCGAACCAGATCTCTCTGTCATTTACATACACCTCTCCAGGTTGAGTGAAATCCTTGCATCAGTTAAGTAAGTGGGAGAACCTCCCATTGACTTCAGTGGGTCTGGATTTCAACCCTAGTGTTTGTTTCCACGGTGTCAATAGATCAGGCTAGGGGCAAATCAAATCTTGTGGTCTCTCACACCGGTGTCAATCCGGAGCACTGTAAGGAAAGCTGGAAGAATCTGTCTCCGAGAAATTGGCATATTCTCCTCCTGCTTGTGGTAAACAGGATATGAAAGAAATGGCTCGATGCTCGTCCTGGAGACCCTATGGCAAATATTTCCGAGACAATCCTTGAAAACTAATTCCTGGGAGAACCTTGAACAATTGAATGCACACGCTCACAAGGACACACACGCGCATAAAACACCAACACACACAAATCATCGACTCTAATAGACAGCCCACGAAACACACACACCAAACACAGACACAGAAATATACACACAGAAACACACACCCACACAAAATACACAAAAGCCCACACAACACACCACCTTACCCCCACTCCTCCCATCACACACACCATTAAGAAAGTCTCCTCAAAGCTCAGGAATGAGACCTCTTGATTGTATTGGCAGGACTCTTTGAGACTCGGTGGGAAAGTCTGAGGAAGGGTCTTCGGTGGCTTTTCTTGCTTTTGCTAGCTGAAGCATCGAAGTAATTAATTCTTCATCCACCGGCCTTATTGTTTCCCTCCCAAATGAAGAGAGGGATCAAATCTACCCGCCTCTTACTGTCCACCTTACTGGGTTGTTTTTAAAATTGATCTGTTCTTTCTTTCCTGCCAGCAGGCAGCAGGAAGGAGGAACAAAGCAGACCAGCATCAGCCACTCGCCTTACAAAAATAGAGCCATATTTAGTAAGAGGAAGCACCGGTTCCAAGAGGTGCCAGCTCTTGGACCCTGATTGGGTGGAAGACTGCATCAGCGATCTAAATCCAGCCAATGGGCTCCTGCGATTGAATGCGCATTTTGCCAGCAAATAGGGAAATCACGGGCAGAGAGATTAGGGAACCCGAACAAAAAGCAATTCTGTTAATTTATGATGTTTTTTAGTGACTGTCAGAGCCAGGAATTATTTGGGGGGGGCGGGGGCGGGGAGGAGGGGAGATAGGCAAAAATTATGTCTATAGAGACACAAAGATGTGTTAAATATCTTGTGTCTCATGTAATCTGAGCTAGCTTTCTGTATAGACAGATACAGAGCTAGATAATGTTATATACACAGATACATAGACTTGATGGGTGTGTACCTAGATAAGCATACGTCTGACAGATAGATCTGTGTGTGTACTTAGATAAATATGTATGATAGATAAATACATATGATGAACACACACATACTTGTCTATATAACAATGTTCTATATATGGTGGACATCAGTGAGAGCAACTGAGAATCTTGAACACCTGCAAACATCTGTGTGTGCACAGGTATAGCGAGATGATAAGCAAACATGTTATAACATGTATTTATATAATTGTCTAATTGTAGCTGTTTGTCCATCTAGCTAGACTGGAGTGGAAAACAATTAAGTACACGGATACACAAAGATGTGTGTGCGTGTTCATTATAAATATAGTTGGGTCTCATTTAATCTGAGCTTGCTTTCGGTGTAGACAGATACAGAGCTAGATAATGTTAGATACACAGTTACATAGACTTGATGTGTGTATAGATAGATATGATATTTGTGTACAGATAAATACGTATGATGTATATACACACTCACCCTTTCTATATATCATGTGTATGTCATATACACATACATCCCAGATCGTGTTTATCTAAGTCCACACACATCAAGTCTATGTTTCTGTGTATATAACATTATCTAGCTCTGTATCTGTCTATATAGAAAGCTAGCTCAGATTATATGAGACACAAGATATTTAACTTGTGTGTGCATAGATAGATGAGTAATGATGTGTGTGTGGGTACAGACACGGAAACACACCCTTTCTATATATGTGTGTATATAATAACGTGCTATATACAACATACCATATATACCAGCACCAATTAAAGCAACTAAGGAAGCTAGAAGATCCATCTGTAAATTTTGATACATGATATGAAATGAGTCTATATAAAATCACTTGTATGACACGTGTGTATATCATTGTCAAGTTTTACCTATTTGTCCATCAAACTGGATTAGATTAGATCACACCTACACCCCTCAGCTTCCTGAAAGATCATTGCTATTCAGAAGCTGGAGGAGAGCATTAACAAGGAGACTGGCTGGGTGGGTGACTTTCCTTGCAGGTTGGCTCTGCCAGTTAGCAGCGATGGGCATGGGTCGATGAGGCCGACTTGCCAGAAGCCACCAAAAATGTCGAGTTGGCAACTGAGTGGAACCCCACCAGCCTCTTAGGAGGAAGGACTGGCTTGACTGGGTCCTTAATCCATATCGCAACAGGCTGCCTGCGCCATAGACCAGCAGGTGCCAATGCCTTTGAGAAATGACCTGGCGAGTGTGTGTGGATGTGTGTGTGTAACAGAGAGAGAAAGATGTGTGTGTGTGTGTGTGTGTGTGTGTGTGAGAGAGAGAGAGAGAGAGAGAGAGAGAGAGAGAATTTTAAAGATTTTTGTCACCAGATCAGGAAACCCTTATGTTTCATTTTATCTCTGTGTTTCTGGAAAGTCTGGTAAGACTTTCTAACGGCGTCATTATTAGGGTTTCGCCCCCTTGTCAAATGGTGAACTCTGACAAGGGGACACTCTCCCCAGCAGCTGGTAGAACCCATAACACGGAATAAGCTACAGAGAAGGTTTTCCTTTCCCATTGGGAGCCACGGGTCCAGAAGAAAGAGGGCCTTGGTCCTGCACCTATTGCAGCCAAGGAGGGTTTTGCCATTTACTTCAACGGGCGCAGGATCGGGCCCGGACATTTGCAGATTGGGCCGTTGCTTTATTTCGATTTGCCTCCTAAACAGACAGCTGGTGCCTTGAAAGAACCAGACCATTAGGAGCAGCAGCATCCCGCTGGGGTGCCCACTCCGGAAGGGCTCGGCATGACCTGTGACATCCTCCTCCCCATGTTCATGTCCCCCACGCCAAGCCTTCTTGGCAGCCAGCTTTTTGCGGAGTCTGGGGCTTTCCTGCCTGCCCGGCAGATTTTCTTGCTGCTCGCAGGCTGCGTCCAGGCGCTTTGTGGGTGCATCTGTCCTGTGGGCTTGAACCAAAATCAGACAGGGCTGGGGAGTCCTTGGTGCATGTATGAAACATCCGGTCTGCACAGGGAAATATCTGTTCTCCATGGGGATCCTGTAAAAAGGTATCACACCGTCGAGGAAAGTCGACTCCAAAGACCGCGTATCGGAAAGGGTCGCAGGCAAAACTTTGGACACATTTAGTTCAGACTGCCCCTTGCTCATCTGTGCACTCATCGGTTTCCAAACAGCCCTGTCATCCAACCAGAATGCCCTTCAACAGCTTAGAACTATAACCTAACCGGTTTAACTAGGGCAGTAAAGAAAGAAAAACAAACCACTGTCTATAAATTGGGGAGTTGGTACTCAGTCTCTTTAGCAAGCGGCAAGGAATGTGTGTGAGTGTGGGGTGTGTTTATGAGTGCGTGATAACGCCTGCATATTTATCTATTGTGGTCACAGGTTTGTGTACCCCCAGATACAGCCCTGCTCTGTGAAATATTCATAGAGGAAGCAAGGAAAAATAGTATCTTTAGCCATCCCATCTCTCCTCTGGCTCCCCGCTCCCTCCGGCCAGCCTCCGACCCCTGTTTTCCAAGCGACAGCAGAGGAGGAAAACAGCTGTCACCGAGCTAAGATATTTTGATGTTTGTTTGCTTGCTTGTTTATTTAATTTATTTATTTCATACAAACTCTCTGGGCCCAGCCCCCTTGTTCTCACCCGGGGCAAACCTCCCCCTGAGGTTCTAAAGGGAAGGCAAGGGCAGGTTTGCCTCCGTGGAAAGTTCAGGGTTGGGGCAACCAACCACCACGTTGTCCCGCAGCTCCTGCTTCTCTTAGCGGACTTTCATACCTCCCAGGATCTGGCCAAATGCCTTTTGCAGGTCTTTCTTTCTTTCTTTCTTTCTTTCTTTCTTTCTTTCTTTCTTTCTTTCTTTCTTTCTTTCCCCCTCCCCCCTCCCCCCATGCATCCCATCCCAGCACCTCTCCCTGGAAGAAGACATGCAGAGTCTCTTTAGGTGCAGCTTCCCATCTCAGGGCACCAGCTCCTCAAACTGGGGAGAAATTACGTGGACAGCAGGACCGAAACTAAAACCTTAGTTCTGGCTTCTTTCCTGTGCCCAGAGGCTCGGTGTATTGCGTGGGAAGGGGGGAAGATGAGCTGTCTGGGCATCTTAGCACCTCTTCAAAGGATGGACGGAGTGAAGAAAATAGTAAACTATTTAAAGAACGACTCGCGTTGCTGACGGAGGCCCCCAGGATTCTGGGCACACAGCACCCCAGATTGCAGGAGGGGAATACCAGCTCCCGGCGAACCGGCAGATGTGGGGAGTCTGCTGCCTCTGACCGGATCTGGTGCAGTGTGAACGCACCCCGCTTACAAATCTCCCTGTGAAAAGATTTATACTATATGGATGTAATTTAATCTGTGAGAGAGAGCGAGAATAGACAATTCCCACATCGGGGAAAATTAATACTTTTGGCAATGTTAGAAAAGAAAGAAAGAAAGAAAGATGGGGTGGATGGGGATGGAGAGAGAGAGATTCACTACAAACATGCAAAGCAGCCTTTGAAGACCTTTAATTAGATCGTCGGCGGGTACAAAAAAAAAAAGTTATGCCCGTTTACACTGAGGATCTGCCTCCCTCTGCAGCACATGGGGTGCCTACTCCCCCCTCCTAAAACCGGTGTGGTTTGAAATCAAACTGCAACACTTGCAGGGACGTGGGCTGGGGCGTTCGGGTCTCTTGGAGATGTGTCTGTCCCAAGCCTGGCGCCCCCCTCAGACAAGACGGCAGGCTAAGGAGATGGACACCCCCCTTCCTTCCCGAGGCTTCTCTGGAGCTTTCCTTGGAACCGATTTCCATTCGGTTCCCCTCCACAGCGGGGATCCCTCACCCGAGCGCCAATCAGCCGTCGCAGGCTGCGCTTGTAAGGAAGCGAACGCCCTAAAGCCCAATTAAATACCATGCTATAGTTTGCTAATCGTGGGGGGGCTGCTAACTGAGATAATGGCCAATCAAGGTATTTCATTTGAAGCGGAGCCCGACTGAATCCCATAGAGCCTCCAAATTACAACCCCGTCCCCGGCACCCACCAGCTATTTCCCTGGACTCCAGAGCCTCCTCCCTTTCCCCACCAGCCGTGGACGGGGCTGGAGGGATGAGCCCAGACAGGCACTAACGGAGGAGACAGACCCAGCGCCCCATGTCTGTAGAAAACCAGACGCCGCTTTGGCCCCAGCTCTCAAAGAACCATCCTGCCAGGCAAGGGGAAGCAGTTTTCTGTAGCCCGGGCAGGCTGTGAACAGTAACTCACATAGTTAGGGTTTGATTGCCTCTCTTTTAGACCTAGGAACCGGCGCGCCAACGAGCAGCCGGGGGGCCGTGTGTGTACGTGTGGAAAGGGTGTTGTACAGTGTGAGTCTATGGACTCGCGGGGGCTTGATCCAAAGTGACCACCGGATATGTTCGGAGAGAGCGAGTAGCCGCGGTAGCTCCTGTGGCTTTAAATTGCAACCAAGGGCTGCTCTGCACGCAGGTCAGGCGGGTGGCAGGCGAGCCCAGTGGACGGGTGATCCCAAGGCGCCGTGGGGTTGTGTTTGCAGGGTCCCTGTAGCCCGGGAAAGAAACCGGCACAGGTTTCAGTCAGGGGCGTTTGGCCAGCCGCGCAGGGGTGTGCGTCTGGGGACGGGGCTGTGCGACGAAGCACTAGACCGAAGGAGGAGTCCTTGTGTTTCATGAAACCGTCAAGACGCGCACACACAGGGTCCGTTTATTAAAGAAGCGTCCATTAAGCGTGCAGCTCCCACCGTAGGGAGAGCCGCCCCCGCCAAAAGAGAGAGAGAGAGATTCTAACCCGATAACGCATCCTGTGGATGCAGGAGAGAAAGTTTACAGGATGAGAGGAGATCTGTGTCTTTCTCTGCACGTTTCTATTCTGGCAACCCCTAGAGACGAGGTGATTTTTCTTTCTCCCCCCCACCCCACATACGAATGGCAATAAGGAAAGTAGTCTGTGGCTGACCTTGTTTTTTCAATCCCACAAGAGATTAATGCTAAAAAAAAAAACCCCAAACAAACCAAAACCAGACAGTGTCTCTTGTCTATTGGGGAGGAAAATCCGCGAACTTTCTGCAGTCCTGTCACCAAAAAAGGTGTCCTCGTCTATAGTGCGATGCACACATGGGTGTAAACGGCGGGAGAGAAAGAAGTTGGCTTGTTGGTCTCATTAGATAGGCAAATGCAAGGGAAAACTGACGAGAGGGGAAAAGCACCTTTCCTTTAGGTCACCCATCGGAGTTTAACTGGTAACACAGCTGAATCTAATGGCCGGACCTGCAAACCGACGATAAGTTTTAAAACTAAAATAAGATGAACAGTGTATACTACAGATCTGACACAGAGTTCTCGATCACAATTCATTGTCATGTCGCCTGCTTATTAAAATGTTATATTTAGGCTGGCACTAAATAGTTCTGCCTCCCTAGACGCACGTGATGTCAGTATGTAAATCCCCTTCCACAGATCCTAAAAAAATCCGTCCCACTAATCAGGCGCCATGCCATGATTATTTGTACACAGGGCTAAATTGACAAATGAATGGTGTTTCCCCCCTTTTCAGGCTAAACAAAGTAGGAGCTGTGGGCTAAAGTAGTTTGGAAAGTTAATATTGTTCCGGTACAATTCTTGCCTTAACGTATCCCTTCTCTTTGTCCCAAGGAAAAACACGAGAGAACACAATAAAATAGATGTGAACCAGTTACTTTATATTATAAAGCTTATTAAAGAGTTAGCAACAAATGTGTGATTTACTAATCTGGGGGTTTTGGCCAAATAAAAACCCCTTTGCTATGACGGTGACCTTACTTAAAAAAATCTAGTTTTATTCTGAAGCACTTTCGCGCTCAGAATATGTTAAGGGAAAGGACACAACTTTGAAAAACTGCAAGAAATGGTCCTTTCTGGTGCTAGATTCTGCCGTCACTTGGGACGAGTGGTTCTAACTTTGCCAACAAAAACTTTCCAGCTGGTAAAATGTTAAAATGTACTCGTGTCAATTTATTTTTTTAGGAGCCGTGGGGAGAGGAGTTTTGGGGTGCGGGGTAGACTTTATTTTCTGAATCTTTGCTTTTGGACAGTGTCCACTTAGTCAAAAGAGGTCCCTGCTGATTGCAAGCACTTCTTGCGTATAGCTTAATTGCCTCTTGGAAATACACTCCGCAGAACGAATCAATTTTTCCTTCCTCCCACTTCCCCCCCCCGCCCCGCCCTGCCCTTTGGGCTGCGTTTCTTTTTTTAAAGTCTTCTCCCGTCTGAGAGCACCTTGCAGTGCAGAAGAGACTCGATCAAGAGCAACGTCAGCTACAGCTGTTGACGTAAAGAAAACCTGGCTGCTCACTTGAAAAAAAGAAAGAAAGAACAACAGAGAGAACTTTTGAGGTTTTAAGAGGCAAGATAAAGTTACCACAAGGCCCAGAAATACACTTAGCCAGCATTTGGCGCCTTCTCACAGCAAACTTCCGCCGATTACAGCTGCAAAATAGAAACCGGTGATGCCTTCTGGTTTAAGATCGAAAACCAACCCCCCCCCCCCCCCCGCATCTAACTGCCGTGTGTCAGCACACGAGTAAATGATGGGAGCGGCAAATCACCATGGGAAGTCGGGAGCCAATACACAGGGGCAAGTGGTGCAGTGGGAATCACGTACAAATGTAGCAAGCCGAGAGGCGGAACGGGGTATCCTTGTCATCTTAGGGGCTTCTTGTTTGCGGGTTTAAATAAATATCGTCGACACGCGTATGTGGATGCATCTTCGTGAGTGTGTTTGTACTTCTAGGAGCTTGGTTCTGTTCTGCCCTTCGCCCCACGCCTTCATTTAAACCCCCACCACGTTTACAGTCACTTTACACTCCTGTCAATGAAGACACGAGGTACAGGACAAGGCTGAAGCTGACCCCGACAGTTTGAGGCGCAAGCAGGGCTGGGAATGAAATTGACACGGCAAGTCGAAATCCTGGTTCCCCTTGGATAACCTGATTCCCCTTGGATAACCCCTCACTCCCTTGAAGGGAGAAATAAAGGAGTTGAAGGGTCTTTAGAAAACCCACCACGAGGTAGATCTACGAAAACGAAGCGAATGGGAATATTTGAAAATCTGGTACTGACCACAGGGATGGTGACATGATCGTAATAATTATAAAGGGTAACAGTGAAAAGGGGGAGGAGAAAATCTAAAGTCTGCCTCTGTGGTTTAAAAACAAATACAGGGAAGGAGACACCTAGCACCGAGGCAGGTTATTTGTCTCTGAAGGCTGGACTTTCCCAAACTTCAGCGGAGAGAGTCTCCAAAGAAATTGTATGAAGTTGTCGACAGCAGGTCGCTTTGTGCTTGGAACTTAACGCGTTGGGTTGGAATCAAAATGTTCCGGGGAGGAAAGGGAAGAAAGCCAGGTCCTTTCCCAACAAACCCCCTCAAATTGTCTCATTTCATCCCTTTGCTTTATTTGATTTGATTCTTTTTATTTGCGAGCCTTGTTTTAAGAGAGATCGCAACAGCCGCCCGGGAGGGAGCGGCGAATAAAGACGTGCGTTGTGTGTGTGTGTGTGTGTGTGTGTGTGTGCAGAACTGGACAAGCTGGAATATCCCCGTGTGTCTCTGTCTTCTAGGATATGTCAGCGCCTTTTAAATCTATTTCCCTTCATGGAGTACTCTAAGCAGTGCCTGGCTGGTCTGTGGATGGATACAAAGCGGAGAGCAAGGGGGAGAAATACACACACACACACATATATATATTTTTCCTGGTGCAAAAAAATAAAATAAAACAAAAATCGTTTGCTTGGAGACTGTAAGGAAACGGAACATAAGTTGCTCTGGATCATCTGCAATTTCTTCACCTCTCCCAGACATGAACGGCAAAATCCGGGAGCAGAGGTCGGGATTCTGTGTCTCATCGACCCCTCCCTCCCATGGATTTCTTCCTGCTTATGATTCCGATTGATTGCCAGCCCCCTGCCCCTCTTCCCCCCCCACCCCGCATGGGGGGAAAAGCGTGGCTGCTTTTGTTCCGATTGGAACCTCATGCTTCATATGGTTCCCAGGTTCCGAGGCTGCGGCTGGGTCTCTGGGCTGGGGTTGGCCTCGGTGGATGCTGCTGGCTGTGTCAGGATGCTCCTGGGGGGGGGGCGGATGCCTGGGGTGGGGGGGGAAACAAATCTCAGTTTTTGTCTCCCCCCCCGCCTCCCTCTCTTGCACCTCAGCCCCTTTGCAAACACCCTAAAGGAATGAGATCACGTGAGGCAAAAGGGGGCGGGACCAAGCTCTTGTCTGGAAGGAAAAAAAAGCCATTTTGTGCCCCCCCCCATCGGATCCCATCAGCAGCTACAGAGACGCGTTTCTTCCAGCTCCGCAGCTTTGACACCAAAAAAAAAAAAAAAAGAAAGAAAGAAAAAGAAAAAAGAAAAAAAAAGAACAGGAAAGAAAGGGGGGGTTTGGGGGAGCTCTCTGTTTCCCCAACCCTGCTCGCCCCCCCCCCCCAGAAAAGATCCGGGATCAGGTAGGGACGCACCTCCCCCTAAAATCCCTTTTGCCCTGGGGGGTGTTGGGGGGCGGAGGGGGAGGGAAGAGATCTCTCCCTCCCGCCCCCCTCCAGAGAAGGGCTCCCGTCTGCGGTCCAGGCTGCAAGCTCCCTGCCTCGGCTTCTGTGACATCGTCTGTCTTGCGGGGATTGGTTTTTTCTTCCTTCCATTGCTATTTTTCCGCTCTCTCTCTCTCTCTCTCTGCTTTCAAGATGGCCGATCGGTTTATTTGCTATCCATCTCCTGCCCGGCTTCCTATCTTTCTTTGTGCTGCTGCTGGTTTTCTGGCAGGGTCGGGAGGGGGGAGAATTTGCATGAGATTCACCCCCCCCCACCCCGGGTACATGGCAGTTCACTCCCCCCCTCCCCTCCCACAACCTCTCCACTCTCTCCCCCAGCCGGGGAGGCTGTCTGCTCCGCCGTGCCCGCTCGCTTGGCTTCTTCCTCCGGCGGCTGGCTCTTGCCTGGTGTCGCCTCCTTCTCTCTCTCCGATTGGCACGCCTAACTTTTTGGATCCCTTCTCTTTCCCCCCTTTTCTTTGGCCCCGACGCAGGGAGGCTGGCAGCCGGGCGGGGGCTGCCCCGGTGTGTGTGTGTGGCGGCGGGGGGGCAAGGGAGAAGGGGGTTTGGGGAGAGGGAACCGGCTTTGACAGCACCCTGCCGAGCCCGACCCCCCAACGAGCCCCCAGGAACTACCCCACCCCCCGGGATGGCCACATTGTAAGCGCGCAAAGGGCAAGGGGCGCGCAAGACATGCCCAAGGGCGCATGGGCATGGGTGGTACGGGGGGGGTCTTAGGAACTGAGCTGTTGGAGCAATATGGCGCGGTTTCTCCACGGTTGGATAGAAAATGAATCTGGGGAAGCTTGGGGGGGAAGGCCCCCAAGTTTACGAGACAGTGATTGCATTGTTCCTGTGCGCCCCCCTCCGGCGGGGTGGGGATTCCAGGGCCTGGGACCTGAACCCGGAGGGGACCGACAGAGAGAAGAGGGGTGTGTGTGTGGAAAGAGAGAGGGAGAGGAAGGGGGTCCTTGTTTTTCTGTCATTCCCGAAGTCATCTGGGTCCCATCCGCTCGTGTTAAAACAAATAAATAGCGAAATAATTTACCACCCCCACCGGTGGCCGCAAGGGATTTGCCAGGAGACCCTGGTGGGGTAGGAGGTGGGGGTGAAATCGTGGCAACAGAGTCAAGCGGAGCTGCGGGGGGAGGAGGGGGGCATTTTCTTTTGGTTTTAATTGTCGCGATGTTTTGCGAATCAATATGGAAGTCCAACGAAGCTATCTGAATGGGGCTCCGTTTCTTACATCAGAAAGAGAGAAAGGAGATGTAGGAATTAAAATCCACTTTGCAACTCATCTCCCCCGCGACCCCACCACGCAAACAAACAATAAATCAATCCCCATTGAGATCCCGCCAGGGCCTTTTTCCTTTTCTGTCTTTCTCCCTCCCCAACTACGCGTGGACACCTCGCAGCTAATTAGCCTGGATCGCCCCTCCATGCCTGATGAATAATAGATTGCAATAGAATATCGAAATGAGCCCATAGCTCAGCTTGGGAGGGGGGGCTGGGCACGAAAGGGGCTCTCCTCCCCCGCCCCCCTGTTTCCATGTCGCCTTTTTTCATTAAAGGGGGGCCATTCTTCTTACTTTGGGACAGAATAAATAAACAAATAAAATAAAGAATTCCCGACCCCTCCAAGAGTCAAAGAGTCAAAGACCCTCTATTTCTATAGCTTTCCCTCCAGAATTCAAGGAAGGAGTTCTTGGATAGGGAGACATTTATATATATTTCCCTTCCCATTAAAGAGTTACTTTCCCTTTGTCTATGGAACTCTTTCTGGAAGGCATATATTTTTTTCTGGGGGGGGGGGAATGTGTGGGATAGAGGGAAGGTTTTATAATTATGTAGGTCCCTTTCTCCTTCTCCAGTTTAGCCATCACCTCTTCCACAGAGCTATGTGATGGAAATATTCTCTCCTCACCCCAGATTGTATTATCATCATTATTATGGAGCGTCTGCGCACAAAGCCTGCTTTGTTTGGAGAAAAAGCTGCATGAAATAACGCTTGTGTAACCAAAAAAAACCCCAAAACCAAAAAAACCAAAAACCCTCTGCAAAGAGGATCGATGTTCTCTTTGATATTGATGGGGTAGGACGGGGAGAAATCTCGTGTCAAGGGGCTTTTGTAGTAGTGAGCCAATTCTTGAGGGAAATGGGGCTGGTTTTGCCTTTTGAAATGAGAGCCCTGAGTTCAAGGTTCGCCATCCCCTTCGCAGAGTGTCCAGGAGTCGCGCTCGTGTGTATGGTCTTAGGCGGGATGGATCCAAGTTGTGAATGGAGGGAGCCCCGTTCCATCGTAGAACGTTGGGACCGTTTCTAGTGGCCGGGCAGGTGTCAGTGTATTGGTTCTTCCCCGGCCGAGGTGACAAACCACGGGGACTTTTCTCGTGTGGGTTCGAGGCTTGTCTTAGGGTCCAGGATGGAAGGCTCCATTCAGGGAGCTGAGAACCTCCCTTGCGCAGCCTGGAGTCGGGAGAGGGGGGTCGTACAGGAGGATGTAAACTTCGACAAACCAAAACCTCGTAGCGTTTTATCCCGGCGATCGATCCCTTTGTTTACATTTATCGACAAGTCCCTGCGATATTCCTGAGTGGGGGCTGGGGGGCTGGGAAGAGAGAGAGAGAGAGAGAACATTTATGAGCCAGCGAGCTCCGCTTCTTTGCGAATGGCAGGTTTGCACCTGGGTTGGTTGTTCGCAAGGTTGACCGTCTGCAGTGAGCGCTGCTTCGCAGCTTGAGGTGTTGTGTGTGTGTGTGTGTGTGTGTGTGGTTTGTGTCTGGGGGATTCCTCCTGCCTTCGAGTATTGTACCATTGCTGGAGGGCTTCCCCGCTGACTTGACAGGTTTTAGAATGACATGCAGAAGGAGGGACTTGGGGGTTAGTTCTTAGCTGGGGCAGACAGAGAGGAAGGAGGGGGTGACAGCTGTCTAGAGAATCTACTTTTAGTTGGACCAGAGATGGTGCAAATCACTGCTACAAGGCAACAAGGACTTAGGGTTCGGTTTGATGAAAGGTTTCGTTATGGCTGGAAGTTATGGGGGACTTTGAAATGTCCTCCCCCACTCCCCGCAAACTCGGTCTCCTTTCTCTGCAACGGCTGGGAGTGGCGAACCGCTGTCCCGGCGAGCTTGGGAGCAGGGGAAAAGAACTCCCGGAAAGGTGAAATTCACCCCTTGGGTTGAAGTGCACCACTGAGTTCATAGACCACCCTCCCCTGCCTTCGGGTGGTGCGAATTGCCATCTGGGAACATAGACTCACCTTCTCCGGCTCTCTTCCTTTCGGATGCTGGCCAATCACACACCTGTACCCGTGTCCCCAATCGCCCCTTTCCAATGTGTATTGGGAACAACTTCAACAAAAGAACCTGTAAAGTGTCTCTAATTCTCAAGGCCCAGTGGCTGGAACTTTCACTCCCAGGCCTAGCCGGCTCCTGCTTCAGACCTTGTGGTCTGTTAATAATGATTAACTACGCTGCGTGGAAAGACAAAACAAACAAATAACATCAGATCACAAATAAGCCAAGATCAGACCTGGAAATTCCAAATTCCTTTTACCTCCACTGGGAGGGCGCTTCATTTTTAAACAAGCATCATTAGAAAAGTTCTCCCGGACTAGGAACCTCCCTGGGAAACCCACCGAAAAGCTAGCCCACCGCTCAACCGGATTGAAAAGTGACAGCAGCCCATTGGGGAGCGATTGAGCCGCTACTGGGAGCACTAAGAGGGGTGATTCCCTGCTACCACTGAAGCGCAGAGCAGAGCTTTGCCACCGTCTTCCACTGGGGCATCACTCCCCCCCCCCCCATCAGTGTCTTCCAAAATAAAAAGTGAGTTTACTCGTTTACTCCAGATACCTGTATCCATCCTCACTGCACTGGTAGCCTGGACTGAGCGCCGTGCGCCAGATTTTCAAAAGAACTCTGCTCTCATGTAGGCACCAAAATAAGCTGCCAAATCGTCAAGCTGGGTGCTGGACCCCCCACATCCCCTTTTTGTTGTTGTTGAAAATCTTGCCCTTATTTCGATGGCTAAAGTTGAGCTGGGCTCTTTGGAAAATCTGGTGCCCAGCACTTGAAAATCGGGACCCATCATCACCTCTTTTGAATATTTGGCACCTCTTCTCTGCATGCTAGTGATTTACACAGGCAGATGGACTGTGGGAATTTGCTGTCATGTCATTGATTGTGGTGTCTAACACAACTCAGCCTCCAAACCTCTCCAGACTGCTGCAGCCAATATGCTTGTCACCAACAGATGTGATGCCAAGGGTTTTTCACTGGAAAAATACTTAATTACTAACAAATACACGTTGCCCTGGACTCCCACAACTGCTTCTGGCAGGGCTAGATTCTGTAACAAGTCCTCTTCTGGGGCTGGAGAAACCTGCAGCAGCCACACGAGATTTTTTATTGATTCTGTCCCTTTCTGCTCTGTTGAGTAAATTAAGCACCTAAAAGGGAAAAGGGGGAAAGAAAGAAAGAAAAGGAAAATGACTCCCCCCCCAACAGTATAAACTGTAAAATTCAAGGGCTGCAAAAAAGATCCAGTTTGATCTCTTGGATTTTTTAATACAAATTGCTTGGAAGAACTTTAGAGAAGAAATGCGAAGAATAAAACGATCCCCAAACAGCCTTTAAAAACTCACAGTGAGGGGGCCCGATCCTATTTGGGCTAAACTGGAGAAGTCAATCGAAGTTTTGTCTGAGGACATGATGGAGAATGGGGCTCGCTGGTTCTGACAAAGTTCCCTGCTGCCTTGGAATTCATCCCTGGGACTTCCTTACAGCATTTCCATGAGCTGCTCTTAAGTCTGAGTCTCTTTTAACTTGTGCATGTAATGGACAAACCCTAATGATCCAGATACATGTACACTCTAATAGCAGGGGTTTCTGAACTGCCGCCTGTTCCCTGAAATATAGAAAAAAACTCAATTCTCTTCCTCGAAATCAGCAGCAACTTCATTGACTGGCTCTGCTTTTAGACCAGGGTAAATTAGAGCAGAATCTGGCCCTTTGTATAGAATTGCTGAATACTACGGCTCTCCATTAGCCCTGGAGGACAAGGGACGGTTAATCTAGCATGGAGTGTTCTGTTCAGCTGCGTAGGGGTACTTGGTGGCTGGTTTGTTTTTTATTTATAGCTCCGAGAAAGCAAGAAGGACTAGCAGGCTAATGCTGCTCTGACTGGCTTTTCCACTCAATTACTCACTGTTTCCTCTCTCTCCCCCACCTCCTCAAATCCAGTTTTGGGGCCCGTCTGTGGAAATGCTTCTCTTCGCCTGCATAAAGCTGCATTCTTGGTCAGATGCTGCCTTGAATGCTTCCAGAGGAGATAAAAATGGTCCGCAGTTGCAGTGAATTTGGGAGGAGGGGTGTGTGAGTGTGTGTGTGTGTGTGTGTGTGTGAGAGAGAGAGAGAGAGAGAGAATCAGCCACCACTGTTTTGGTTACATCTGTACAAATATTTTCCTGGTTCTGAGGAAGGGGGCCGGGGGTGTGTGTGTGTGCCCGCTCTGCTTAATTCTCTGAATGACCCCTTCGTGGGGGAAGGGGGGAGAGAAAGCGGCTGGAAATACCTTAAAGCTGCCCTTAACATTGAGAAGTTGGTTCACGGGTCAGTGGCAGGTCCAGGGGCAGAGATCTATCTAATTTCCACTCTCCTGTTATGGAGCTCGTACTAATTCCAAAGGTTCCAGGCGCCCCTCTCACATGTGAAAAACCTCTCAGACTGGAGTCTTCTGGCTTATTAACTAACTAACTAACTAACTAACTAACTAACTAACTAACTAACGTTTGTTGTTGTTGTTATTTATCTGCCGGGGAAAGCCCCAGAGAACATCATTTCTGATTCGACAGAGGGGGAGTGGAGGATCTGGAAATATATAGACTCTGACCTGAGAGGCAGACGGAGAGAAAGGGCTTTGGTCGAGAATATTTGGACTCTGGCTTTTGGCAAAAAGTTGTGGGTTTGTTAGAAAAAAAGAAGTGAGGATGTTCACTCCAGAAGTCCCTGGCGGTGTGAAGTCTTCTTGACTCTACACTGACTTCACCTGAGATTTCCAAGCGGTTTTGGGTGCCTGTCTTGAGATACCTTAAAAGGATCTGATATTCAGAAAGTGCTGGCACCCTCCCTCAAATTAAAGCCCCCCAAATCTCCAAGCCCTTGTGAGGCTCTTCACTTGTATTTTCTTGGGAGGATTTGAGCTTCCTCTCTATATTTTAAAAGCTCCGATTCATCTTCTAAAACCAAATCAAATGTCAGGGTAAAAGATCAGAACAATTCTTATTGTTCCCCTCTCCCCCCAAATCTGATTTAAAAATTGAAAAATATGTGCAATATCTTCTGTTAACAGAGAGTGTGGAAACTTTAAAAAAAAAAAAAAAGGGGGCAGCAGGATATACGTGTGTATATAATAGCAGGATGCATAGCCCACAGGTTTGCAGGAAATCAACATGCAAAATAATTTATTTCCATGGGAGGAATAATCTGTGTCTCGGAATTATTGTCTGCTTTTAAGATGTTTTTTTCTCATCCCTTTCAAACGGGGACGGTTGCACTGCAGACCTGCTATCGCATTCTTGCGAGGCAACGGCAACAAAGTAAAATTGTTTGGTAATAACCAGAGAAAACTTTGGTGATCTGGAAAGATAACGTGTCCTCGGCACAGACTAAGGGAGGCTGAGAGAGAGAGAGAGAGAGAGAGAGAGGGAGGGGAAAAGGGCGATTGCTCCGGTTCTGGAGCCTTGTGGCGACTTTAAATCCAGACCCACATCTGAGGTCACGTGCCCTCCCGCTTTGTGTGAACCCTCTTCTCGCTCCTCACACTGTACTTTGCAAACCCGAAAGGAGAATTTCCTGTTGTCGGGATCTGATGCCTCCTGTAACTGCTAGCAAAGGCTACATTAACCGACCACGTCGCGGGTGTCGCTTTGTGAAATGAGGGCGTGTCTATTTTGCAATATATATATATATATATATGCCATTATTATTATTATTAATTATTATTATCTTATTCATAATATTTTCTAATGAGCGTATGGGAGCCCGCATTACCAGCTTGGCATGTCTTGACTGGGTATAAATGATGCCTCTCTGTATTGCCAATCGATATGTTGTTTTCCTGCCCACTCCCGTGGAGTTAGGAGTTGGAAAGATCTGGATCCTTCTGCTCAGAAAACTTGCCCCAGGGGTGGAGAAACTAGCTAAACTGTTAGAGAAGGTTTCAGAGTAACAGCCGTGTTAGTCTGTATTCGCAAAAAGAAAAGGAGGACTTGTGGCATCTTAGAGCAAATAAATTGGTTAGTCTCTAAGGTGCCACAAGTCCTCCTTTTCTTGCTAGAGAAGGTAGCAGGAGGAGAAGTGGTGAATCCTGGGTGTTCTGCGAAGGAGTGGGGTATACATCTGGATTTCTGGGGACTGTGCCCTGGAGGAGAGACACCTCCAACGATTCCAGCCCCGACGCTGTTTAATCAAACCATAAAGCAACACGCTCCACTTGGATATAGTGCTTTCCACCAGAGGACCAAGGAGGAGCCCATTACAAATATGAAATGACTCAGGCTTTACAGCCAGGTGGGGGAAAGCACCATTCCTCTAATTTCGCAGGTGGGGGAAACTGAGGCAGAAGAGAAGAAAGGCGCCTTGCCCAAGGTCATTACCAGAGCGGGAGTGTGGGGGGAGGAAGCAGCTCGCCAATCTCCCAGTTACATCACAGACCAGTCTCTTTCAGGTCCCTAAGGAGTTAACCTTTTAAAGGGAACGGGATGCCTCTGCAAAATTAAGCCCAAAGGGGGCATTTAAAGGCAACCAGCTCTTGGTTTAGTGTAGAAGGGGAAAGATGCATCAGAGCTGTTTAAATAGGTCTTTAAAAAAAAAAAAAAAGGAGGGGGGATATACAGGAAGGTAGGTGGGTGGGTGGACGGATGCGGGAGTGGAGGAGGATTGAGTTTGTTTATTTTCTGGGGCTGGGGGTGGGGAAAAGATCAGGGCGGTGGAGGGTGCTTATTTTGGGGGCGGGGGTGTGTGAGCGTTTTTAAAAGGAGCCTAACCAGCGCCAGCCATATCTGAGTCATGAAATCATGATTATTATCATCCGTTTTTATTAAAACCGGTTTGTGCTGGCGTCTCGGGCTCTCCCTCCCCTCCACCTTCCCCTCTCTCCTTTAGAGACCCGTGACGCCATTTGCTAGACGGGGAGGATAAAATAAAAGGCAGGCGCAGGGAGCAGGGGACCTGCAGAATTCATTGCCCTGCGAGAGCCCAAGTCACTGGAGGGGGATTGGATTTCAGGTGCACCAAGCCGGCCAAAGCTTCCCCCCCTCGGCTTGGCTGTTGGTGTTGGCATCTTGCCAGCTGTTACCCTGCAGGTAACTATAGAAACCAGCGCACAGGGAGCCTATCAGCAGCCCCAACGTCACCTGCGACTTGTAAGGGGTCTGGGGGGCACTTCACTCTGGAGAGCTACCTTGATGATGCTGAGGCTTGAAGGGGGCGGGGGCGGGGGCGGGGGGGGGGGAGACGTGCTGCTATTAAGTGTAATCAAGGGGTGGGGGGAGTGGAAGCAAACAAGCCAAGGGGACCCCCAAAGGAGTGTGAGAAGTGCTTTTGCCTTGGGAATCTACAAAGGGAAAAGGGGCCGGGAGAAAGGTGATGGGGGAGGGGGAACAATAACCCAATCCGGTCCAGAAAGCAGAACAGGCGTTTCCAAAAACCCACGAGCCTCTTTCTGACCCGCATCTATTGTGTGGTTGGCCTGTTTGCAAACCACCCACAAATGCTCCCCAGCGGGCAGGCGCTAATGCTGGGTGGCAAACCGCGCTCCTGCTCCCCTGAGCTGCCTGCTCTGAAGGGGGTAGGGGGTGGGTGTGACTTTAGCCACCGCCGAGAGCAGGCTGGTCCCAATTTCTCCTCGGCCCCCTTCCCCTGAGACACACCCACCTCTGTGCTTAAATTTTGTCCCACAGTCTCACCTCCGCGGCTTGGTCCCCACCTTTGCCTTGAAGTTTGATCGTCACTGTATTGATGGGGGTTCTTTGATTGGTATTGGGTACAGCTTCTATGAACGTTAAGCGCTTTCCCCATCATTTAGTGTGTGTGTGTGTGTGTGCGCGCGCGTACACACTTCTGCACCTATCCTTTACAATGGTTCTGCATCCCAAGGGCAACCCCCCTCTCCCAGGTTGCTCTGAGGAATCCCTCAATGCGCTGCACTCGATCCGATATAGATTAACGCCAGGTCTGGATTATAATAGGTGGATAAGCTTCCATTTTTCAAATCCATGCCCGGCATGTGGAGGACTTGTTAAGGAACAGCTCATTTGGACTAGCCACGAGAGGGGTGTGTGTGGGTTTTTTTTTTAATTGAATAACAAGGGTTTTACATAAAATAAAATAAATAAATCCCCCCCCCCAGCGAATGGCTTGTAAGGGGACTGAATCTGTGTGTGTGTGTGTGTGTGTGTGTGTGTGTGTTCCTAACAGCCTGGCCTCCGACTGACGTCACGCACAAACTCATTTGCACAGAAATAGATTTTATTTCAGCCCCCCCCTTCTCCCCTCCACCTCGGATGGTTGTAATAATATTCTGGCTCCTGGCCAAGTATAGGAGTTACCATAGAAACAATAAAACGGCAGCGATTCGGGGCCCCAGCTAGAACGTCTCCTATAGTAAATATTAAAGTAACGGGAAGGGGCGGCGGGGGGCGGGGGGGGGGGGGCGAACACAGCAATTACATTGACATCTGCGACTTTCTGCAGCTCTCTGCACTTGATTGCATCGACTGGTGATGTATTTCCCAGGGGGACTAGATTGTAACCCCACTTTATTTCGTGCAGCAAACATCCCGCTCAAGGTCTCAAACTCGGGATAAAATGTTGGCAAAACCCGTTGTTTTTCCCCTTTCCGTTTTGCCTTCTTTCGCGTGTGAATGGGAGGGGGGAAGGGGGGGCCATGGGAGCTGCCCCTTGCAGACAAGTCATGTTTTTCCGCCACTAAAAATTCTGCCCGGTGCTTATTATCTTTGTGCCCAGCCCTGGAGTTTTCACTCCACTCCCCTTCTGCTTTCCAAGCAACGATCACACCCTCTCTCTCCCGGGGCGTGCATATGTAGACACACACTTAAAAAAAAAAAAGTCTCCCAACTGCCCCCCCCCCCCCCCTGCAGCAAAGCAAATGTATTCATTCTAGCCAAGGCGAGCTATTTGTCTCCCCCCCCCCATCTCTATTTGGGTGCCTGGCTGTGAAAAGCCAAAGCAGGTCACAGATTTGAAAACAACGACGCCACAAAATTCAGCGTGCCCGCGAATCCAGGTACAATTGTTAAATTCATCTCCTGCCTTAATGAGGTGTGTGGCCCTGTGCTCTGTCACGGGCAAGGGGCCAGCAGCCGGTTCTGGAGTCTCTATAGAAACCACAAGGCACCGGCGGAAAATGCCTTTTACCATAAAACAAAATGCACTCCTATTAAAACATATAAATACCCCAAGGGAGGGAGGAATGCAGACAAAAGACCGAGTTCCCATTCACACCAGTTGAGGCTTGGGGAGAGGGGCGTTGGGAGCCGTTTAGGGGACATCCCAGCAGGGACAGTCTCAATCCGGATTTCTTTTATTGGGGACCACCCCCCCCCCAGAAGTCCAGGAGATCCCCTACACGCCTGCCCTCTTGCCTTGCTTTTGGCAGATATTTAGGAGAGGCGCTTCACTGCGGTGGGTTTAGGGCCCAATCTCACTGCCAGCTCCCACGGCCTAAAAATCCACCCCCAGGCCCGCAGAACAATCAGGCGATGCCTGGCCCTCGCCCATCGGCCCGGAGGCGGCTGGAGCCAGCTTTTTTGTTTTTTAGCTGGCACCAATCGCTCCCTTCCCCTGCCTAGATTTCCCCCGTGGAGGAAGAGCCTGTCCCTTTAAATGCGGTCCCTCGGTCTATTCCCCACCGAGCCATACGTATCCATCTATTTAAATACCCCCCCCCCGCGGGTGTCGGTGGCTCTGATTGGGGGGCGAGGGGGGCTGGTTTGCATGCATGCATGAAGGCATTGGAAAGGGGCGGTGCTGCGCTCGGGCAGGCGGAGAAGGAGCCGGTCGGGGGGTGGAGGGAGACAAAGGTGCCACTTCGCACCTTTGCCAGGCTGGCCAGCCCCTCCGAGCCCCCGTTTTCCGCTCTCCCCGCCCTGAGCCTTGGCTGGCAGGCGAGTGGAAGGCAAGCGGAGGCCCCGGAGCCTGGTAGGGCCCCCCGCCGGGCTCCGGCTGGGAGATCGGAGCGGTGAAGGACAACAAGGGAAATGCGGGTCGGGGGGCGCTGAGGTTTGGTGGCTGGGCACCTTTCAGTCCGTGCCCGGGGAATCATTGACTGCGGTATGTGCCCACGCTGCGCCACCGGGCACGGGGAATGGGGGAGGGGGGTATTTGTGTGCCTGGGTTAGGCTGCAATGAACGACCCCACAGTGTGGGTCTAGGCCTGTGTGTGTGTGTGTGTGGGAGGGGCAGTGGATGTGTTCTAGAGACGCGGTAGAGATAATCAGAGACTGTTTTGGGTGGGTGTGGCATGACATGACAATGCCATGCGTGGGTGTGGACGGGTGCTCTCTATTCTTCCATGTGCTAATGGGGGGGGGCAGATTATGGCCAGCGTTTATGCATGATTAGAAGGGAATCCTAAGGTCCTGCATTGTGTCTGTAGATGGGTGTGTATTTGCACTCTAGATGATGCCATAGGTACCCATTCCGTGTGTGTGTGTGTAGCAGTTGTATAGCAGTTTACATCTTCAAAGTATGGTACCAATATGGTAGATAATGGACGCACGCATGAAATAAAATATAGACACACACTGATTACAAAATAAGGCATGAAGAACATAATTGTCATGTATGCAGACTCGGTATGAGTGTACAGACACACAATAGGAATGTGCATGTGATGGTGGTAACACTATGCCCGTGTGTCTAATATGACACTGCTTTGAAGTTGTAAACTTGTGTGTGTGTGTGTGCAGATGATTAATATTCACACAGCCCGCCTATTTAATGTGTCTGGGTGGTGTCTCCTCTATGCTTATTGTCTATGTGCCTCTATATTGTTAATTGAGAAACGCATGTGTGATGTGTGTGTCATAGGGTATGACACGCCTGTCCTTCCGCTCTGGCCGTGAGATGGGCGCACGCAGGCACCCACAGGTCGTGTAAAGCCACGCGCAGCGGGGCTTCTCGCGCCTGCCTTTCTCCGGGCTTCTGCGTTTAATGAATTGCACGCTAATGTTCAATTAGACCATTTATCTGATTTGTTCCGGACCATGGCCTTGCTGGGGGGGGCTGGGAGTGAGTGTGGGGCCGGGGGAAGACCGCGGAAGAAAGTGAAATCTCCCCTCGGCTTTGTTATCCAGTGTCAGCAGGAGGCTGGGGAAGAATGAAAGAGGACACGTGGAGAGCCAGTGAGCTGTAGCTCACGAAAGCTCATGCTCAAATAAATTGGTTAGTCTCTAAGGTGCCACAAGTCCTCCTTTTCTTTTTAAGGTGAAGCTGTTTCAGCTCCTAGCTGGGTAGGGTTGAAATGCCAGCAGCGTCGGGCTGCTGTGATCCTTCTGCTCAAGGGCCGCAGACTTTGCTCCTCTTTCCCCCCCTTCTTCTCCTTTTCCTTGAGGTTTGCCCAAGTAGCACACACAAAAGGCGGGCTTCATTTGGCCATAATTTGATTACAGATGATCTTGTAATGGGCTACAGCTGTGGAGAAAGAGGCAGGGAGGTAGTGTGCGTCCAGGCTTTGGTGGCAGAGGTCCACTTGGAGGAAGAGAATATTGGGGATGGAGGAGTTTATTGTTAGCTGACAATGAGCAATGAGGCTCTTGATTTTTATTTTTGTTTAAATAGATAATTTAGAGGGCTCTGGGGCATTCCCTGGTAAGGGCTCCATTTAACAAAAAAGTGTTCCTATAATAATCTCCATCCTTGCATCTACAAAACAGGCAAAATCCTGAGTGGACAACCTGGGCTGGGTGCGTTCGGTTTAGACCTATTATTTCTGCCCAGCTTTGAAACGCAGTAAGGAAGCAGCTATAAAACCTGAAACCTGCATGTTGTATCTGTTTCTTACCTCCTTTACTACTCAAATTGGTGCATCACTTCTTTATACTCAGCTGGGCTGCCCGTTGTTTTCTCTGAATTGATTTGCCTCCATTTAAAAAAATAAAACCATGTTACTAAATAAATTCTTTATCTTGTATGTATTTTGGTCAGGATTTGGGAGTAAAGAGAGATTCACTGTATAATGTAAGCTGTAGGATCACTATGGGCCAGATTGTAATACTCTAGGTGAGTTATATCTTCCCCCCCATGAGTATTATTATTACTTTACATTTCTATTGTGGTAACACCCAGACCAGTTCTGGTCCCCTAGGCGCTAGGCACTGTGCAGACCCATAACCAGTTAGTGTCATCAACAAGATTACATTTGGAAAGGTTGCTACCCATTGTAAAGTTGTCCCAGTCAGACTCTGCGGGGGCTGAAAAAGAGGTGTTTTGTTTTGTTAAAATACAAATGCTCAGTCCTCTCTCTGTATTATTGCAATTTCAGAGGCTTTGCAAGGCCTGACCACAGAACCCAGATTACAAGGTGTATGTGTGTGTGTGTGGGGGGGGGAGGGGGAATAAATCCTAAAACCAGAGACTCCTGTGGTTTGTAACCTATTGAGCCATTTGCTTCTGGAATGTTGCCTTCACTAGCTCCAGCTGATGACTTGGTTCTGGTTGCTGTAATATTCCAGGAGGGGTGATGACCCTGTAGATGCCACTAACTTGATCCTCGGGGTGGGGTGTGTGTGTTTGTTTCCAGAGAGGATCTGCTGAGGCCCTGATCCAAAATGCACAGAACCACCAGGATAAAGATCACGGAGCTGAATCCCCACTTGATGTGTGCTTTGTGTGGTGGCTACTTCATAGATGCAACCACCATAGTGGAATGTTTACACTCTTGTAAGTTTCCTCTGTACCTAGGTGGGGGGAAACAGGGGAAATCAGCTGTTCCCAGTGAAATGCTCTCTTCTTTCATTCCACCAGGCAGATCTCCTTTCTGGGTGTTAAGCTCAGAAGCCAGCTGGTGGTGATGAGAGATTCCCCAGCTGCTCACCAGAATATAACCCCATGGGCCAAGATTTTTCCAAAGTGGCTAGTGATTTTTTGGGTGCCTAACTTGCGATCCCTTTAAAGAGGGCTGATACTAGTTTTTCAGGAAGAGCAGAGCTCTCCCTTCCTGGAAACCAGGCCCTCCTTGTCATGTGAGACACCCCCAAATTTGAAGCACCCCGAACCCCTAGTCACTCTTGGCCTAAGATTACCCGTTCAATAATTTTGAGGTGAATTGGGGAGGGGGTGGTGAAGCTAGAATCCTACCATATTTCCAAGGAAAACTGCTGCATCCCTTTGGGTGGAAACGCCAAAGCTGTGGATTTCTTCAAGGGGACCTTAAAAGGTGGGGAAAATGAAAACTGATACACGGTAATATTTTTTCACACAACATGGGATTAAACTTTAGAACTCACTGCTACACAAATTCACTAAGGCCAAGAATTTAGCAAGATTCAAGACATTTCTATGGTTGTCAAGAATAACCAGAGTTATAATTAACAACAACAAACATTTGGGAAGGGACCCTTGTGCTATACAGGGTGTAAGGCAATCTCTCGCTATTAGAGATCAGAATGAGAGCTATATGTGTATGAGGCGGATAATCCCATATCTACCTGCTTTTGGGTTCTTCTACCTTCCTCTAAAGCATCTAGTTCCAGCTGCTGTTCACAGACAAGATCCTAGACTGGCTGGACCCAGGGTCTGCTCCAATCCAGTAATTCCTCTAATATGCCTGCAGAGAGAAGCAAGGTGTAAGGGCAGCTGTGCCTTGATAAGAGGGGAATGTGGAATAGCCCCTACTGGTGGGATCCCCCTCTCATTGATATATGGCTGCTAACAGCTGGATTAAATAGAGGCTGTCACAGATTACTTTCCAATCAGTGAGGGTAAAAAATTATCTTGCCCAGAATGTCTAAGCAGCTGCTTGTTCGCTGTGGGTGAAAGCCAGCCCTGTACAGAGGGCCAGGGAAAGTCAGACACCACTTCTATCCTGCTTCGGCACCATTTATAAATGGATCCTAAGTGAGACTTAATACCTAGTGCTTAAGTGGCGCCTAGGCCTTGTGCTGACTCTGCCCCAGGGTGATATTCACCCTGTGTGTCTGTATGTTGATTTTACCCTATTTATTTTTGTCTTTCTTTCTTTCTTTAGTCTGTAAAACCTGCATCGTCCGTTACCTGGAGACCAACAAATACTGTCCCATGTGTGATGTCCAGGTGCATAAAACCAGGCCCCTGCTCAGCATCAGGTGAGGGAATCTCACTGTTCTGGATCTTGCCCCTCAGCCCCAAATATGTGAGAACATGGAAATTGGGAAGCATCAGGCTCTGGATTTCTGCTGTGGCATGTCACTGAGCCCCGCGGTCACAAGGAATTCTCATCCCTGCTTTGCTGCAGTTGGGAGACAGATATTTTGGCCTAACTTTTCCAGAGCCACTAGTAGTGCTTTTGGGTGCATCCATTATTTAATTTATTTATGTATTTATTGAGAGGGGGGGAAACTTGGGACGCCTGAAGGGGCCCTGATTTCCAGAAGGTGGATGCACAGAATTAACAAATAACGAGGTCCCTTTTTAAAGTCCCCCAAACTGGGCACCAAACTACTAGTCGCTTTGGAAAACTGAGGTCTTTGTATGTAATTCTGACCCTTATTCAGCAAGGTATGTTCCTAACCATCAGCATGTGGGAAGTCCATTGTCTCCAATGGGACTAATTTACTTTCATAAAGTTAGGCACGTGTGGGACTCAGGAGATCTGGGTTAAATTCCCAGCTCTGCCACAGACTTCATGTGTCATTTAGGCCCAGGGCCTCAAAGGCCTCCACCCAATGGAGTTAAACGCCTACCTACCTTTGAGGATCCAGGCCTTAGCCTCTATGTGACTCCGTTTCCCATCTGTCCAGTGGAGACAACAGCACTTCCCCACCTCACAGGGATGTTTTGAGGATAAATCCAGGAAAGATGGTGAGGCGCTCACATACTACTGAAATGGACACCATACAACTACCTTAGTTTGCTGACTCAGGGCATAAGCAGCAGAGAATCACAGACCTTTGTGTTGGGAAAGACCTCTTGTGGTTTTCTTCCTTCAGCCACTCCAGTGGATGCTCTAGAAGATCAGGAGTGTTATTTTCTACTAAAGAGAATAAGCATCTTCAGTTGAAGCCAAGTGAAACCTGTCGCCCCAGAAGAACAGGATTTGCACTCTGCAATTTTAAGCCTTAAAGCATACGTGCTGGAACAGGGAGGGCTGCCGCACCCCCTGGCTCGAAGTGGATTCCATTGTATACAGGATTTACAGTTTGGTTCAATGGGTCTCAGGACACCCCACTGTAAAATTTGTTCCAGCACCCCTGCCTTATAGTCTGCTAGAATAGCCTACTAGACTATATCTGACGCCTTATAGTCTACTGTATGTAGGTTATTTGAATGTTGACCCAAAGTCTCTCATCTCCTTGAATGCTTGTGGGGGAGGAGAGGAAGGAATTATCAGAACCAGAGCACCCTAACTTTCATGTCTCTCATAACAGCTACACAGGCTAGGGAATTCTGTACACTGTCATTATTTTGTGTTTGATGTCATCATGGGCATTCCTGGAGTGTTTGACCTCATAAGCAAAGCCCCAGCAGGGCTGTGATGTCAAGATAGTCCCTGCCTCCATAGCTTCCAATGTCTCACTAATTGCAGATGCAGTGCCTAATGTAATGGGGCCCCACACTCTGTGCTGTAGAATATCAATGAAATCTGAGCCGGAAGGGCAGACGACAAGGGTCATGACGGAACAGACAGGACCAGGAGCGTCTCTGAATGTTCCAGCCCCCTTTAATGATGCTGTAAAGAGATTGGGATGATTAATTAGCAGGGAAAGGCCCAATGTGAGTTACATCCTCTGTCAGTTTGGACTGAGTACCTGAGGTCATCTTCTAGACAGTGCCCTGACCACAGATGTCAGGCTTTGAAGCCACGACAAGAGAAATTTAACCTGAGCCCGCTTGTGGTTTATAATTCATTGATCCCTTTGCCTTGGAACGATGCATTCTTCTCCCAGTGGAGGATTATTCTGTGTGAGCGTGCGGCTGGCCGTGCCTGGGCTGTTACTATTCTGGGTGGGTGGGTGGTTTCCAGACCCCCATTCCATGCCCAGAACCACTGGGATCAAACGAATGCAGTCGAACCCCCGTGCTTGGTGCATGCTTTATGCCAGCTTCGCCCCTTCCCCATTCGTCTGGCTTCCCCAAACCCAGACATGTCTTGTCAGTTGTAGAATTAGCTCTGCAGGTGGTTGGCATAGAAACCATTAAGGCTGCAATACATCACTAGGGGCTTTTTTTAGCTCTTCCATGTAAATTCGTTTCTGTAGTAACACTTTTTTTTTTTTTTTTTTTTTGGTTCCCTGTGAAATATTTACACTCTAACTCCCACAGACCTTTCTGCTAAATATCTCTGAATGTGTGCACAGACCCAGACGGAGATGCACTCTGCCAACATACAGACAGACACAAAGCAGCAGGCTAGAATTGCACTGATCTTCCAAGCTCTGAGATATCACCCGAACCTTAATTTATAATTTGCATTGCAGTAGCTACTAGTCATAGACAACCCCTCCTTCCCCCACCATTATGCAGATCTTTGCATCCTTGTCCAATCAGACCCCAATTTTCATTGGCACTAGGGTCCCTTTACACCACTTGAGCAGCATCAAGGGGCCTGGATTGTGAATGAGAATCAAATCCACAGTCTTCTCTCTCTATTTTTATCAGAGTCAGGTAGTTGAGGCAGACTTGGGAATCAGAAGTGGGTAGGAAATCTGTGTCAGCGTCTGGAAGAAAACTTGTTCAAGTCATATGGGTAACCTAATTCCTATTGAAATCAATGCAAGTTAGACACCTAAATACCTTTGAGGATCTGTGCCTTAGACCAAACATTTATAGGGTGGATCCCTAAACTACTTCTTAAACAAGGGGCCTGACCTTTTCCCAGAGGTGGCCACATCTCTCATTGCATATCAGTCAAAGTTTATTTTTAGGCATGCAAACTTCAAAAATTTAGCCATAATCTCTTTCTCTCTTGGCTTCCCCAACTGTAAAATGGGTAGAATTATCTCAACTTGCCTCACATGAAGGTCTTGGGAGACTTGATTCACAAAGGTTAGCAAAGAACGTTGAGAGCTTCAAATGGAAGGGGCTAAAGATGAAAGCCCTATATTTGAGCAAGGTATCTTTATAAAAGGGCAAGGTTATTTATTATATTATAGAAATAATTTTGATACATGATCAGTGACCCTGATGTTCCCATTTTTTCCATTTGTTCTTGGAACTAGAGCTGTAGCCCTGCTTTTTGGGCCAGATCCAAAGTCCTCATGACTTAGAATCATAGAATCATAGAATATCAGGGTTGGAAGGGACCTCAGGAGGTCATCTAGTCCAACCCCCTGCTCAAAGCAGGACCAATCCCCAATTAAATCATCCCAGCCAGGGCTTTGTCAAGCCTGACCTTAAAAACTTCTAAGGAAGGAGATTCTACCACCTCCCTAGGTAACGCATTCCAGTGTTTCACCATCCTCCTAGTGAAAAAGTTTTTCCTAATATCCAACCTAAACCTCCCCCACTGCAACTTGAGACCATTACTCCTTGTCCTGTCATCTTCTACCACTGAGAATAGTCTAGAACCATCCTCTTTGGAACCACCTCTCAGGTAGTTGAAAGCAGCTATCAAATCCCCCCTCATTCTTCTCTTCTGCAGACTAAACAATCCCAGTTCCCTCAGCCTCTCCTCATAGGTCATGTGTTCCAGACCCCTAATCATTTTTGTTGCCCTTCGCTGGACTCTCTCCAATTTATCCACATCCTTCTTGTAGTGTGGGGCCCAAAACTGGACACAGTACTCCAGATGAGGCCTCACCAATGTCGAATAGAGGGGAACGATCATGTCCCTCGATCTGCTCGCTATGCCCCTACTTATACATCCCAAAATGCCATTGGCCTTCTTGGCAACAAGGGCACACACTGACTCATATCCAGCTTCTCGTCCACTGTAACCCCTAGGTCCTTTTCCGCAGAACTGCTGCCTAGCCATTCGGTCCCTAGTCTGTAGCTGTGCATTGGGTTCTTCCGTCCTAAGTGCAGGACCCTGCACTTATCCTTATTGAACCTCATCAGGTTTCTTTTGGCCCAATCCTCCAATTTGTCTAGGTCCCTCTGTATCCTATCTCTGCCCTCCAACGTATCTACCACTCCTCCCAGTTTAGTATCATCCGCAAATTTGCTAAGAGTGCAATCCACACCATCCTCCAGATCATTTATGAAGATATTGAACAAAACCGGCCCCAGGACCGACCCCTGGGGCACTCCACTTGACACCGGCTGCCAACTAGACATGGAGCCATTGATCACTACCCGTTGAGCCCGACAATCTAGCCAACTTTCTACCCACCTTATAGTACATTCATCCAGCCCATACTTCTTTAACTTGCTGACAAGAATACTGTGGGAGACAGTATCAAAAGCTTTGCTAAAGTCAAGAAACAATACATCCACTGCTTTCCCTTCATCCACAGAATCAGTAATCTCATCATAGAAGGCGATTAGATTAGTCAGGCATGACCTTCCCTTGGTGAATCCATGCTGACTGTTCCTGATCACTTTACTCTCGTGTAAGTGCTTCAGGATTGATTCCTTGAGGACCTGCTCCATGATTTTTCCGGGGACTGAGGTGAGGCTGACCGGCCTGTAGTTCCCAGGATCCTCCTTCTTCCCTTTTTTAAAGATTGGCACTACATTAGCCTTTTTCCAGTCATCTGGGACTTCCCCCGTTCGCCACGAGTTTTCAAAGATAATGGCCAATGGCTCTGCAATCACATCCGCCAATTCCTTTAGCACTCTCGGATGCAACTCGTTCGGCCCCATGGACTTGTGCACGTCCAGCTTTTCTAAATAGTCCCTAACCACCTCTTTCTCCACAGAGGGCTGGCCATCTACTCCCCATGTTGCGATGCCCAGCGCAGCAGTCTGGGAGCTGTCCTTGTTAGTGAAGACAGAGGCAAAAAAAGCATTGAGCACATTAGCTTTTTCCACATCCTCTGTCACTAGGTTGCCTCCCTCATTCAGTAAGGGGCCCACACTTTCCTTGGCTTTCTTCTTGTTGCCAACATACCTGAAGAAACCCTTCTTGTTACTCTTGACATCTCTTGCTAGCTGCAGCTCCAGGTGCGATTTGGCCCTCCTGATTTCATTCCTACATGCCCGAGCAATATTTTTATACTCTTCCCTGGTCATATGTCCAACCTTCCACTTCTTGTAAGCTTCTTTTTTATGTTAAAGATCCGCTAGGATTTCACCATTAAGCCAAGCTGGTCGCCTGCCATATTTACTATTCTTTCGACTCATCGGGATGGTTTGTCCCTGTAACCTCAACAGGGATTCCTTGAAATACAGCCAGCTCTCCTGGACTCCTTTCCCCTTCATGTTAGTCCCCCAGGGGATCTTACCCATCTGCTCCCTGAGGGAGTCAAAGTCTGCTTTCCTGAAGTCCAGGGTCCGTATCCTGCTGCTTACCTTTCTTCCCTGTGTCAGGATCCTGAACTCGACCATCTCATGGTCACTGCCTCCCAGATTCCCATCCACTTTTGCTTCCCCCACTAATTCTTCCCTGTTTGTGAGCAGGAGGTCAAGAAAAGCTCCCCCCCAGTTGGCTCGTCTAGCACTTGCACCAGGAAATTGTCCCCTACGCTTTCCAAAAACTTCCTGGATTGTCTATGCACCGCTGTATTGCTCTCCCAGCAAATATCAGGAAAATTAAAGTCAACCATGAGAACCAGGGCGTGCGATCTAGTAGCTTCTTCCCCATTGACTTCATTGGGTTTTGGATCAGACTCTGAATTTGCATGATTAGTCACTTTCCTTTCTCTTTTCCTTCCCCCTCCATCTGAGTTGCATAATACCCAGCTGTGTTGTCAGAAATGTCAGTCATGACTATTTTAAGGACTATGGATTCTCTCCTGCCAGGTGCTTGGCACCATTCAGCACCAAGTTTCGGGATACCAATAATATGCAATGGGATTATGACATCCCAAATACACCTGGGACCCCTGAGGACTGGTGTCCATCTGTGACACACAGTGGGCAAACACCCTGGGGCTGGAGCTATTGGATGAAATGGTTATTGACGCAAACAAGCATAATGACCATCTTGTAATTAACTAGCCAATCAAATGACAGAACTTGCTCTTTCATTCGCTTGCTGTAAATTACAAAGCAAATTCTATGTGTACATGTAATAAATAATGGCAGAGGGTGGTCTCTCAATCCTGTGATGACACCAGCAAGGAATTATAGATCAAAGGGACATGGTTAGGCTAAAAATATCATTTTCAAGAATAGCAAATGACTGCCCCTTTTTATTAAAGGCCTTCTATTATTAAAGTAGGAATAATTGCAAATACAACTGCCTTGTCATCATTAACATATTTGTTTTCTTTTGACACTTGACTTATGGTAATTTTTTTGAAATGCAACTATCCAATTTAGGGCAATTTCAGTATACAATTCAGGTATTTCAGTGCCTATAGATGCAAATAGATACTTAATGGTATATACCAGTGTCTAAATGAGTTTGATGTCTGTCTCCCATTGAAGTCCATGGGATTTTGGAGCCTGTCCTGCTTAGGGACATCTGTCAATCTTGTTAGATACCTATTTGCATCTTTAGGGGTCTAAATGCCTTTGGAACTCTGGCCTTAAGTCACTTTTGCAAATGGGACTTAGGGATGGGATTCACAAAGATACCTGCTTGCCTAATTCCCCTGGAAATCAATGGAAATGAAGCACCTCGGTACTTTTGTGAATACCAGCCCTACATCACTTAGGCCCTTTAGAAAATGTTACCCTCAGACAACCAAAATGTAGAACTGATCACTTTCTGCTTTGGTTTATTTTAAGTTTCACTGCTTAGTTTTTGTCCTACAAAGCAGCAATATTTGGGTTGCAAATACTTCAGAGGGATGTCAAAGCCTAAACAAAACATGGTATCTTTATAATTAAAAAAAAAAAACAACCCATGGAAACATTTCTATTGATCTTAGAGATTTGTAAAAGCTGGTAGGGGGGTATTTAGGTCTTCGGTATTGTCAGTGCTAAGGGCTCAAAAATCGTGAGCCAGGCTCCCCACATATCATGATTAAGGCTACAAGTTGGTCACAGATTCCAGGATTTTAAAATGATCTCCACGACTTCAGGCTCAGGCTTCCATGATTTATTGTTTGTTGTCCACATCCTGTCCGTGACTTTTACTAAAAATACTCCTGACAAAATCTTAGCCTTACTCATCATTAGCTTAACAATCATGACCTATATAGTTTTAGAAGTTGGGTTCTCTGAACTTGCTTTTAGAATACACATGAGAGGCAATGGGTAGGACACTGACTGGGACTCAGGAGACCTGCTTCTAGACTGTGAGGTTTTGTTCTGTGTTTGTACAGCACCTCACCAATGGGGTCCTAGTCCTTGACAAGGGTTGATAGGTACCATGGCAATGCAAATAAAATAATGAGAGGCCTGGTTCTGCCACTGGCCAGCTGGGTGACATTGGGCAGGCCCCTCCTGCCTCAGTTTCCCCATCTGTAAAATGGGGGTAGCTATACTGACCTTTGTAAAGCACTTTGAGTTTTATGGATAAGTGCAATCTTAGAGCTAGATGGTGGTGGCTATTTTTCAGCTTTTCTCTGCAGTCACAAAGGCTAGAAATGTAATTTAAAAAAAGATGAAATGACATTCTGATGTAATCATTGAATTTCAGGCATTCCATAAAACATCAAATAGCTCAAGAGCTGGCAAAGCCTGAATTTTTTTTTTTTTTTTTAAAATAAGGCTACTTGCAACCTGTGTCCACTTTCATCAAAGTCAATTGGAGTTTTACCAGCAATATTTAAATTGGCACAGAGCCTATACAGCGTGGTCTTGAATTCATCCGGCTGTGTTCCTTTGCAAAGGGCCAGTGCAATGTCTGTGCACTACTTAAGTCCCACGTAAGCCCTGTTTTGAGGGCTTAAATGGTGCATGAGCCTTGTGCCAGTCTTTTGCACGGGAGTGAAAGGTGCTCCCTTTTGGTTTGGCGAGGGAACGCAGACAGGTGACTGGAATGGATCCAGAAATAACTACACTGACCCACCCTGATTCATTCTTATTTGTGTCTTTCAGGTCTGACAAAACCTTACAAGACATAGTGTACAAACTGGTCCCTGGGCTTTTCAAAGGTACAGATACAGACAACAATAATCAAATCAAGTAATAATGGTGATGATTTGGGGGTAGGGCTCTGTGCTGCCCCGACTCTGCTCCTGTTGAAGTCGATCCCGTTACGTCATCGGAAGCGGGGTTAAAGCGCGTGTGACTTTGCCACCCTTACGCCCTGTGCAAACACAAAAGTTGCACCCCTTTCACTCATTTCCATAGGGAGAATAAGCTATACCAGTATAAGACACATTTAAACCAGCATCACTGCATCCACATGAAGGCTTATACTGGTATAACTGTATTGGTAAAACATCACACTCCCAACTGGGCATAAAAACGGTGTAGACCAGGCCTGGATCTTCCATTCTCCCTCTCTTTTTATTCATTCTTGCTTGCTTGCTTGCTTTCTTGCTTTGATCTATCTTCTCTTGCAGATGAAATGAAGAGACGGCGTGACTTCTATGCAGCCTATCCCATGGCAGACGGTAAGTGTCTGCAAACAGGAATAGCCTCGGTCTCTCTTCCTGTCTCTTCTCTTCTCCTCTGTCTTGACACTAAATACATTTTGGGAGGGGTTTAACATCTCTCTCCCTGCTCCCTGCGCAGTTCCCAATGGGTCAAATGAGGATCGTGGGGAAGTTTCCGAACAAGAAAAAGGGAACCTGACAGATGATGAAATTGTCAGCTTATCCATAGAGTTTTACGAAGGAATGAGGTAAGATTTTGTTGTTGTTGCTAAACTCCTCCTGTTCCGAGTCAAAATCTTGCCTTTCTGGCTACCTCTAAGATCTTATTTGCGGGAATGGATCGAATCCTGAAGACTGTTCTCAGCGTTCTCAGTCTTTACTCAGGTAAAGCTACAGTTCAGATCAGTGGGAGTTTTACCTGTGTAAAGACTAAAGTGGGAGACATGTATGCCTCTGTGTAGGGCTGGCACAAGCCTTAAATACCTTAGCTGCTCATATGGCCCTTATTACCATATAATCTGAGCACCTCACAAGCTAATGTATTTATCCAGCACGCCAGTGAGGCAGAGTGGTGATGGTGTTCCCATTTTTACAGATGGAAAATTGAGGTACAGAGTGGCTAAATGACTTGCCCCAGTTGCAAAGGAAGTCTGTGGGAGAGCAGGAAACAGAGAAGTTTTAGGCTAGCGCTCTAACCACTGGCCCATCCTTCTTCTCCAGCCTGCGTATCCCTTAAGTCTCCCTTTTGCTTGCCCTCTACTGAAAGATGTGATTCATCCCTATGCAAAGTATAACCCGGTAATGGCTAGACAGGTGGTGAGCTATGATCACTCCTATTGACTGGCTGTCCACTTGTGTCTGGCGTCTTATACTCGAATCAATCTTTTTGCGGCAGGGACCATTATTTTTTGGTTCTGTGTTTGCACAGTGGGCCCATGGGTCCGTGATTAGGGTTCCTAGGCACTGTGGCATTGCATCCTCTTCTATTTATATTATCTCAGCTCTCCCACTGCATCATGGTCCACTTGTTTGCCTTGTCCGCTTGTTACCTCTTATCTTGTAGACCGTGACCTATGAGGCAGGGGCTGTCATACGTTTGTATAGCACCTTGCACAGTAGTGCCCACCCTGACTGGGATAGCGACATACATGTTAGGCAATAACGAATAAACTCTGACAATACTGTCACATACAGCAAGAGCAGCGCTGGGCAAATAATTCAAACAAATATCTGGGGAGAGAGGATTTGTTGTAGTAATTCGCTTTGGCGCTGCTCTGGTGTCGTTTTGTCTTTGTGCAATCAAGTTTTACTGGCCCAAATTCTCCTGCAATCTTGCAGGCTTCATTCACTCTCCTGATGCACTCTCTCCTAGTAGTTTATGAGGATCTTCTCACCATAATGTCTGAGCAGCTCGCCGACGTTCGGGAATTTATCATCACAACCCCCCTGAGAAGTAGGGACATGTTAATGGATAAAATTTCCAAAAGTGCCTAAGACCCAGCCCCTCGCAGCTTCCCTTGAGAAGACTGAGCAAGTGGTGCGTGGGTACGCTGCTAGCACCCCTGCACAGGGTGAATTTCAGCCAATCCGTTTGATTTTCCACTCCTTTGCATCCGTTTCACACACCTCCGTCCTCCCAGGGGCGACTTCTGACTTACGCTGGCGTTAACGAGAATCTGATCTAGTCTGTTTAGTTCAGCGGGGTGTGGGTGGTTCTGGCTGGTTTCGAATGGGACCAGATTAAAACTTCACCAGCTATTTAGGCAGGCCCACTTGTAGGGATCCCACATACCTCCAGCACCATGGCCTGATCCAAAGCTTATTGTAATGAAAGGAAGGACTCGCCTTGGCTTTGGAGTTGAAATGCTCTAGCCAGAGTCACCCATATACGTTGAACTATGCACTCACGGTTCCCGTTTCAGTGGGAGTTAGGTACCTAAGCACCTTTCTCAATCCCAGCCCATGCGATTTATTAACTTCTAGGGCTGAAAATAAACCCCATGCATGGTTTGGGAAGAGACTTTGAATACTCTTATTTTCTTCAGCAGCAGAGACCCTGAGTAAGATTCTGGATCTGTTTAACACTCCCATTGACTTCTAGTGGGCCAGGGTTTCCCCCTGAGTGCTTGATTGCCCTGGAAGTGTTTCCTTGCACTGCATAGAAACAGCTGGAGTTGGCGGGGAAGATAAGCATCTAGGCTGTTCTTTCACCAGGACCTGGACCCTATAGTTCTATAGGTGACTTAGAAGTGGCTTTTTACAGACTATAGAGCCTCAGGTGTGTTGTGGATGTGCAAAGACTAATTAAGCTTATGAATGGAGGGCTTGTCATGTGACCTGAAGTCCTCCCTATGGAACATTGTAGCTGCAATACACAAGCTAAAACAAAGCCCTGAATAGAGCATATTGCAGTCCCGATGCCTTTTATATGCTGGCTCTATGGCTTAGCTGGAGATGATTAGATTGTACGTGCCTCTCCACCACCGCACATCCAGAGAGAAATTAACCCTTGTGCCACGACTGCCTTGGCAAGCTTAATATCCCCTCTCCGGGGCTAAGGGGGTGACTTTATTTTCTGTTACTTTTTTACAAAAATGCTCCTTCTGTCCCTTCTTCCCTAGAGATGAAAAGAAAGGGACGATTGAAAACGGGGACGTGGAGAAGGAAAAAGTAAGTGCTGCCAAGCTGATCGCTTAAAGAGACCTGCAGGTAAACAAAAAGAGGTCCCAGTCAGTGCGTTGCTCTTCCCTTGGGAAGGAGGCAGCGGAAGGCAGGGCTGATGCTTCCTGCACCAGGGCAGCTCCGTTCCCCTAGTGCATGCACTAAGGTCTGTGCAAGTTCCAAAGATCTTGAAGCGGAAGCCACATTTTGTTTCTTTTGGCAGGGGGTATGAGACAGCAACAGATGATCAATTCTTTCCCCTGGCCTTTGAGCTGCTGCTCCTGCTGCCCCAATCATCCTGTCTCCAGCTCTCCCCCGGGTTTTACACATGGATCCAAATAAAGAATCAAACTTATTCCAAGAAATGGCTTTTTATGAAGGTTGGGTGCTGTTCAAAGGCCAATAACTGATCTATGCGTTGGGGCAGATAAGTCAGAACTATTAGTCTCATGGGTGAGGAATCTGAGAGGCAGAAATCAAGGCCCACTTTTTCAGCGGGAGTCAGTGACTTTGGGTGTTTCAGATTTTGGATTCCCAACTCTTGAACATACCCTGCTACTCTCCCAGAGCATGGACTTTTTGCCCAGATCTTCAAGAAGTATTTAGATGCCTAACTCCCAATGATTTCAATTTGAGGATCTGGATCTAACTTTCAGAGGGACTGAGGCCCTGTCGCTTTTATTGATTTCAACTACAATCTGGGGTGGTCTTTGCTATTTACACAACAATCAAGAAACCACACAGACACAAATTCTCGGGTCTGTATTATACAGGAGGTCAGGCTAGATGCCATAATGGTCCCATCTGGCCTTAAAATCTATTAATCTAAATAATGGTGTTTGCCGTATATACACACCATGCAAGGATTAGCTATATAGATGCTACGGCGCTGACTGGGTTCTGGCAGCTACTAAAACAGAACACAGTGAGCATCACTAGAGAGCTCACAAACTATTTAAAGGGATACCATCCTATTCCTATTCACCACAAGCACCCTCTGAAAGGCAGGCCCAAGATGTCTCAAATTGGGCATCCAAAAATCAGTGGCCACTTTTGGCAATTTAGGCTCCCAGGCCCCAGCCCCAAAAAGCACCTCTGTAACTTTAAGGACAATTAGTTCTAATTCTTTGTTGGGCCAGGGCCTGAGTGAACCTTGTCCAAGGGCCATAAGCCGTGTGCTGGATGAGGTTAGAACTCAAGACTTCCTGGCTCCCAGCTCTGTGCTTAGAGCAAATGATCTGAGATAATTCTTTTTTCCCTGGAGTTTGGCAATATTAACCCTGATAGAAGAAAGATGAGCTCATATTGAAACTGAAACATTAGTAAGGAGGAAATCAACACGGACACACGTGTGTAATCTGTTTGTCTCTGTATAAATATAAAAAGACTCTGTTGGTTTTCTGGTTATCTAATAGGGGCTTTTATGCTTACACTGTGCAGCCCTTGAGAGATCGAATGGTCTGATTTTAGTCCAACCGGTTAGCAAGATATTTCTTTTGTTCCTATGTAATGGGGTGTGAGTCATTTATGTCCCAGAGGCCTCAGAGTTAAAAATCAGTCCAATGTATTTTTGACTGCTGCTGTTTTCTCTGTGAGGCGCTCTACTCCCTGCTCCCCACCCTGGTGTTACAGAACCAGAACAGTATGGATTGCAGCAGAGCCCTTTGCGCGTGACCTGCAAGTCTTTCATGCCCCCCTGCTCTGTTTGTGTATGATAGATTTACAGCTGCTCCTGTACGTATTTCATCCCCTCTCCTGTTCCAGCTGCTCAGCTCTCAGTAATGCTCTTCCCTTCCCCTCCTCCCCCTGCCTTCCCTCTGGTCTGGCCCCAGAAGAACGGTGTAAGGTTCCTCCGGTGTCCTGCTGCCATGACAGTCATGCATCTGGCTAAATTTCTCCGCAATAAGATGGATGTTCCCAGCAAGTACAAAGTGAGTAGCGAGCGACTGGCAACTGGTCCTTGGTCACTGCTTGATCTGCTGACCTCCGTCAGGGTTCCTTGCAGTGCGTGCCCACTGGTGCGGCACCCCTTAGGCCGGTTGTCTTTTTGGATGGCCGTTTATTACACCCACGGAAGGTGTATGAGCATTTAAACAGTGGGCCTTCTGGCTTTGGACAGTCCCTTCTTACACCCCTCATTCTAAATACACACTGGGGTGCTTGCTGTGTTCAAAAACCGCATGTCCCCATTCTCTTTTCAAGAGAAGACTTAATGTTGTTATTGTTGGACATGCTTAGATATTAAGCTCTTTAGGCCAGACCCGTTATGTTTATACAGCACCTTGCACAACAGGACCCTGTTTGAGACGCTATTGCAATACAAAGCTATATTATGTATGATGGGCATTATAGTAGCACCTCAGGACCCCCACCAAGATTGCAACCCACTGTTGCCTAGCACAACAGGGCCAGATGAACAGCTGGTGTCAAGTTGCATCACTCCATTTGAAGTCAACGGCCTTGATTTGCACCGGTTGAGTCGCTGCCCCCATCCATTTCAGAAGAAGAGCATTAACAGGAGGAGAGCGTATCTCAGAGAACCTCCTCCCTTTCCCCCAAAATAAAACCAAACACAGTCTTGACACTCCGGCTGCCCCACACCAGCGCTGGAAATTCTGATCTGAGACCTCCCCAGAAACAGACATTTCTTTCCGGAGATTTACTATGTGTTTCTCGTACTGAAAACACTTGTTTAAAAGCTTGGCAGTTGTCATACTACTACTTAGCACTTATTCACCCTGCTGTACAAACATTTGCTAATTAAGTCTTGCAGCCCTCTTTTAAATAAGCATCGGCCGCCTCATTCTGTACCCATGGGGAAGTTAGACTTGTCCAGAGCTATTCAGCAAGGGTTGGACCTCAGTCCGTTAGACCACCTTCACCTATCCAGTCTACCTAACAATGCTTTCTTCAGAACGATTCTGACACTGATTCCCAGGGCCTACCAGGAGGGGACCTGATGTGGGTACGCTGGATCCGATTCACTGCATTTTGTATACAGCCACTCTGATTCGGTAGCGTTTTTACATTCATTTTGCACTGGTGTGAAGACTGGGCGAAGTGTGGGGCAATGGTTAATTCAGCCCCTGACTGCCTGATGTTCAAAAGAAGCTTAGAACCCACTTTGGCACCAAAGTAAGTTGCCAGATTTTCAAAAGAACTCAGCTCAGTGCGTGTTGGGCTCTTAGGAAAATCTGGTCTAAAGTGGGAATGGAGCACTATGAAATCAGATCCTTATTTAGATGCCTAAATGGAAGCTGAGCTCTGTTGAAGAGGAAATCTGACCCCTTCTGTCCAACCATGGATTGGGAAGCAAGCTATTTGATTTTGCCCTTGGGACCCCTGGGGAAAGATTCACTTTGGTCTGTATTTATCAGGTGGAAGTTCTCTACGAAGATGAACCTTTAAAGGAATATTACACGCTTATGGACATCGCCTATATCTATCCTTGGAGAAGGGTGAGTAAAACTCCCTCTTCTGTGCTGGAAGTATCTTTGTCATTTATTGAGAAGCAGTGTGGTCCAGTGGGCAGGGCAGTCACCTGGGATCTAGAAGACACGGGTGCCAGCCCTACCTCCATGGGTCACTTCCCTGTTCTGTTTCCCCTCCCACCATTTGTCCGCTTACTGTCCCATCTCCGAAGCTTAAAGTCTAGAGCAGGAGGCCTTGGAGTTACTACAGAGAATTCTTTCCCTGGTGGCTGGCTGGCGGGTCTCGCCCACGTACTCAGGGTCTAACTGATCACCCTAATTGGGGTCAGGAAGGAATTTTTCTCCCAGGGCAGATTTGGCACAGACTCTGGAGGTTTTTCACCTTCCTCTGCAGCATGGGGACACAGGTCACTTTTTGGTCTGAAGTAGTGCAAGTGGTGGATTTTCTGCAACTTGAAGTCTTTAAATCAAGATTTGAGGATGTCAGTAACTTAGCCAGAGGCTATGGGCCTATTGCTGGAGGGGGTGGATGAGGGTCTGTGGCCTATAATGTGCAGGAGGTCAGACTAGATGATCATGATGGGCCCTTCTGACCTTAAGTCTGAGTCTTCAGTACTGGGTTCCTCTCTCTCTCCCCATTCGTGCAGCACCTAGCGTAAGGGAGCCCTGATCTCTGTTGAAGTCCTTAGATGCTACTGAAAGACTCCTAATGATTAATACCAGTTAATCAATACTAATTTTCAGGCAATAACTCTGCCCCTTTGCAAATGAAATCTTTTTGTGATGACCAGGTGTCTTTTCAGTGGTAGATAATGACAATAGTTAGGGGGAAGGTTTCAGAAGGAGAGGTTTATTCTTCCAAAAATATCTTGGACCTCAATTTTCTGGACATGCAGGGCACCCACCACTCCAGCTGCAGCTAATGGGCGCTGCGGGGTGCTAAGAATCTTGCCAAATCTTATGATTTTATAAAATGATTTGGTCTAAATTAGCTGTTACAGCTCAAGAGAGAGATCTTGGAGTCACTGTGTATCGTTCTTTGAAAACTTCCACTCACTGTGCAGCAGCAGTCATAAAAGCGAATAGAATGTTGGGAATCCTTAAAGGGATAAAAAAAAAAAAAAAAGACAGAAAATATCCTTTTGCCTCTGTATAAATCCATGGGACGCCCACATCCTGAATACTGTGTGCAGGTGTGGTCGTCCCATTTCAAAAAAGATTTATTGGAAATGGAAAAGGTTCAGAAAAGGGCAATAAAAATGATCAGGGGTATGGAATGGCTTCCATATGAGGAGAGATTAATAAGATGGGGACTTTTCAGCTTGGAAAAGAGACGACTAAGGGGGGGATATGATAGCGGTCTATAACATCATGACTGATGTGGAGAAAGGAAATAAGGAAGTGTTATTTACTCCTTCTCATAACACAGAAACTAGGGGTCGCCTGATTACATTAATAGACAGCAGATCTAAAAACAAACAAAAGGAAGTATTTCTTCACAGCCACAGTCAACTTGCGGAACTCCTTGCCAGAGGATGTTGTGAACCCTGTTACAGTCTTGGCCTTCAAAAAAGTAGTAGATAAATTCATGGAGGATAGATTCATCAATGGCTATTAGCCAGGAGGGCAGGGATGGTGTCCCTACTCGGTTTGCCAGAAGCTGGGAATGGGTGACAGGGGATGGATCACTGGATGATTCCCTGTTCTGTTCATTCCCTCTGGCATTGGCCACTGTTGGAAGACAGGAGACTGGGCTAGATGGACCTTTGGTCTGATCCCGTCTGGCCGTTCTTATGAAGAGGGACCATTGCGAGTCTGACCTCCTGTAGAACATGGGCCACAGAACTTCCTACAAATACGTTCTAGAACACGGTTGTGGATAAAAGCTTGAAAATGTGACCATGAAAGGCGAAAGAAATCAGAAGGCAAATTTTAAAAACCCCCACAACAAAATCTAGTTTATAAAAATCTCGTGATTTTTGGGGCTTGACTCGCAATTTTTGACCCAAATTTGGCAATACTGTGTTCAGCGACTCTGGGAAAAAAAACCCAGGTCCCGACTATTACCCACTGCCCCCACACCTGGAATGGGGTTGTGGCTGACACTTCCAAAGGGGCATTGGAAGGAGGGGAAAGTGCAGGGTTTGAAAACTGAGATTAATCAAAAAACATGTTTCCCTTGTTGACACTTTCTCTGCTAGCACATTTAATTAGAACCAGGTGCTCCGAAGAGCCTTGATTCACTCTCCCAACCCACAGTGGGGTGAACTTTCAACAACCCCCCTCTCCTACCCAGACGTAGCTGCCCTGCACAAATCAACTTTTGTTTGTTTGTTTTTTTGTTTTTAAAGGGGAAAAAGGGTTTAACGTTACCCTTCTAAGTGATCGTTTCAAATGAACTCTAGCAGCTCTAGATTTCACCTTTTGTGACTTGAGTCTTTAAAGTGTTTCAGTTCTGATTCAGGAAGCTCAGAAGGACCCAGATCAATGGGAGTTATGCACCTAAATACCAATGAGGATCTGGGTTAAAAGTACTGTTGAAGTCAATGGGACTTCGTCACATGGTTAAGCTGCTCTGTATCTAAGGTAGTTGTCTGGCCCATATCACTGTAATATCTGGATCTCACAATCTTTAATGTATTTATTCTCAGCAGCCTGGTAGGGAAGTACTGTTATTCCCCTTTTACAGATAGGGAACTGAGGCACAGATGTACAAAGGTATTTTGGTGCCTCACTACCACTGAATCACCATTTGAGGATCTGGACTTAGGCACTAAATACCTTTGTAAATCTGGCCCAGAGAGATTAAATGTCTTGCCCAAGATCACACACAGTCTGTGGCAGGGCAGAGTCTTGAACCTGGGTCCTAGGTTTGTGGTCTAACACCTGGAACATCCTTTTTCCTCCTAACACGGGATCGATCGATTGGCCACAGATCTAATCTAGTCCAATATCCTTTCTCCGACAGCAGTAAGTAGGACATGCTTTAGAAGAACAAAATTCCCCTAATTGCTAGTAGTTAGAGATTGGCTTAAATCCTTGTGCATTTAAGCCCTTCTTAATGTTAATATACACTTTGGAAGAGAGACTACCTACTTATTTTATCTGTGGCTGTTTTTGTTATCTATGTAAACATCAAGTCCTTGTTTGAATCTTGCTAAGTTTTTAGCCACCATGACATCATGTGGCAATGCGTTCCACTGTTCATTTGTGAAAAGATTATTTCCTTTTATCGCTTTTGAATTTGCCATCTTCTAATTTTATTGACTTGTTCAAGTGCTTTCCTGAATAGGAACACATTTTGAACAGGCGTGCATTGCCTGAAGTGGGGGCTTAAGCACATGCTTACCTATTGATTTCAATGGGACTCCCCATCTGCTTAAAGGTAAGCATGTGAATCTAAGGGCTGTGCTGGACCAGTACTCAACAGTTCACATGATAAAGCCCTGGCTCCTTGAGAGACCAGCTAGGAAATTTTAGAGACTTTTCAGTGGGATATTTTTCACATTGCCACTTGCCAGTGTGTGGGTTTTAAGATGCATGTCCATTTGAATTCCTGAATCCTTCATCACTTATTTCTGGAAGGCAGCCTGAAAATCTTTTCCAGAGACTAGCTTTTAATCTTTCATGAACATCTAAATTCTTGAGCCAGCTGGCTCAGTTCCTGGAAAGACATCTCAGAACTTGAAATTTTACAGGTGTGCCTGGAAAGAGCCATTGGAAATTCACGGGAAAATAAAACAATAAATCCTATATCCAAAGGATTGTGCACTTGCACAATGGGGCCTCATTCATCAATGCCCTGCACCTTGTGTAGTCATTCAGACTAGTGGGTGTTGACCACCACAATTCTGGTGGAAAAGGCTACACAACGTGCAGGACAAGGGAGAACTGTGACCGTAAGAGTCAATCCATTTCCCACTGAGAAACCAAATGGCAAATCTTCCTTTACAGCCAATGAAAGCATGTTGGTGCCTATAATTTAATATTTCACTCATTCTGCCCTCCACTCTAATATCCAAGTACTGAGATTTATTTTATTTGAGAAAAAAATTCAGACTATTTCAGTCCTGCGTTTTCTCTCTAGCTTCATTCTTAGCTCATAGTTTGGATATCCAGCCAGCCTGTGGAACTCACTGGATTGTCTATTATGGAAAAAGAACATAATGTCCTATAACAAACCATTTAAATGGTTAGTTAATGAGACAATGCCACAGTCCATTCGTAGAACTTTTTAACCACCATCATTATTACCTCAAAACTTTGTCAGGCAAGATATTTTGAAAATGTTTGTCAGAACTTAGAACCCACCTGTTTGCAGATGTTTCTTAATAATACGTAGTGCTTTTAATTCCTAGATCTCAAAGCGTTTTATAGATAGATCGCAATGTTTTAAAATGACCGACACATATTTTAAACCGACTAATATTAATAGAAATAGTCTGTCTGAATTAAAAACAAAACATGAAACAGATCTGGGTTAGATTTTGAACATGCCTTGCTACTCTCCCAAAGCATTCAGCAACCAGAACTTCAGTTTTGTTCCAAGTATCAGGGGGTAGCCGTGTTAGTCTGTATCCACAAAAACAGCAAGGAGTCCGGTGGCACCTTAAAGACTAACTGATTTATTTGGGCATAGGCTTTCGTGGGTGAAAAACCCACTTCTTCAGATGCATGAATAAATCTGTTAGTCTTTAAGGTGCCACCGGACTCCTTGTAGTTTTTGTTCCAGAGCTTGAGAACTCCTAAAGTTAAACTGAAAAGGAGAATTGAAACTGACCGGTCTACTTACACTGTTAAAGCCGAATGGAATATAAGAGGGGAAAAAAGGAAACAAATTCATAAATGATAAAAAGTTAATATAAATTCAAATAGTTTTAATAATGAGGTGTTATTAGCAGCACAGGTAAGGACATGCATTTGGTTTAAGTAGGATTTTTAAACTGATAGGAGAGGAATGGAGATAAAGGAACACTCTGTATACCTCTATCTTCAGAAGATGCTAGCATGAACCATTTAAATAGTACTTAAACTTCAGATTTTGTTTTGATGTTTGCCATTTTGAGATTTTTACAACATAAGCTTCTGTTACACAGTTCAGTTAATTTAGGAGAATTAAACTTAACTATGGAGTCACAACAGCGATGCCATAATAACTGGGCTTTAGAAGATCATTGTATTGAATTGTGCCCTGACCTAGCAAAGTACTTGGGACAGATTTAAGTATGGGTTGAAATGCTTCTTTGAATTGGAGCCCTGGTTGAGTTTTTAAATATGAAGTTACACCCTAGGGCATAGCATGCTCTGGTGTCAATTCAGTTTCTTTACACTGACTATTTTAGGGGCGATGTTCCCAGGAACAAATGGCAGTCAGATGCATAACTCCTGTTGACAGCTAATGGAAATTAGGCACCTTGGCTACCCCTTTATGCCTTTGAATCTCTCCCCCTTTAGCTTCGCTTCTGAGCCCCAAACTGCTGTCCCAGACCTGAAGAAGAGCTCGTGTGGCTCAAAAGCTTGTCTCTGTCACCAGCAGAAACTGGTCCAATAAAAGATATTATCCCACCCACCCTGCTTCTTTAATATCCCGAGACCAACAGCTACCCTACCTCTGTCCAGACTAATTGGTGTCGATATCAATGTGATTGTCTCTAAAAACAACCTCTCATGTGAACCTCTTTTGTCTCCCTGTAGAATGGGCCTCTCCCTTTGAAATACCGAGTGCAGCCAGCTTGCAAGAGACTAAAACTGTCCCAGCCTGCAAACTCTGAGTGCACCAACACCAGCGGAGCATCCGAGTGCGAATCCGTCAGCGACAAAGCAAACAGCCCAGCCACCTTGCCCGCCACCTCCTCGTCCCTGCCAAGCCCTGCCACACCTTCCCACGGGTCGCCCAGCTCCAACACCACCACGCTAAGCATCCCTGCCCACCCCAGCACCCTGCTCAATGGCACCTCGAACTGCCACCAAATGCCACCCTCCTCCAGCAGGGGGCGCAAAATGACTGTGAATGGCAGCACAGCATCCGCCTTGACCTAGACGGGACCCCTGGGGCGTGACTTTCCATTTTATATATAAATATATATGTGTATATAGGAAAAAAAATTATACATACTTATTTTCTATTGATTGACCAGATTAATTTAAAATGCAAATAACAGACACAAAATGTGGTGGAGTATTTTTTAATGATTTTTTTTTTTGTCTTCAACTTATGGAACTTGCATGCCATGAGCCCAAGTTTAGGTAAAAGCTGCAGCCCCTTCATTTTCTGTACTTCGGTCACCCCAGGAGCTACTGGACTCGATAGTAACGGATACACAGGTAACGGCAAAGCACAGGGACCGAAAGCCTCTTTCCTCGGCGTAAGTGCATTTGGAGCTCTACCACTTTCTTCCAAAAGGATGAGGCTTCTCCAGGCATTTCTTAAGAGTCACGTCTGATGTCATGCTTGCGTCAGCCTCGCCAACCCCCTTTCCTGACTGGTTTAGGGATGAAGAACCTAAAAGCAGGTGGTGTGTGTTTTGTGCATATGGGCAAGCAGGAAGGGGGTCTTACAGCTTTGTAAATCCTGCAGCTCTTCTGCTATCCAAACTTTCATTGACGTTAAGCCAGAGGCTTGCCTGGAGTTAAGACCACTGGCTAAAATTTCCAAAAGGGCCTAAACAATTTAGGAGCCCCAGTTCCACTGAAAGTCAATGACGTATGTGATTTAGGAGCCCAAATCACTGTGGTGCTTTTGAAAATGTTACCCACAGGCTATTTCCAGAGCAGCCTAGGGGATTTACATACATCTGCCATTAATTTAAAGGGAAGAGTTGGTCTGATTCCCCTCTCCCACCCGCAAGAGTGCACACAGCCCCAGTTGAAGCCAGCAAGAGCTGCAGGTGTTATGCACTTCTGAAAATCAGGTCCCATGAGTTTCATTTTTCAAAAGAAGTCAGGGCCAGATTTCTGAGAACATGGCAAAGTGTGTTGTTCCCCCCCGTAAATCTTGCCCGTATGCATCTGCATCCCCTAGCCTGCTTTAAATTTCTCAGTCAGAGGCGCCTTCCCTGGGTCCCTTTAGAATGACAGCTTTGCCCACAGCCTTGTTGCAATGTCTTATCTGATCATCTTAACAATCACTGGGTAGTCTCCCAGGAGAATTTCCATCCCTCTGTAAATACATCCCTGCTCCTGTCTTCACTTCATAATGATGTTCCCCCTAAATTTCTGTGCAGCGGGGCAGGAAGGGTGAGAGATCTCAGCTTTAAGGGCCACCAAAGCACATTCCATTTGGAGGTGGACTTGGCGAAGGGATCTAAAGAACCCAAGAACTGGTTTTGCAAAAGGATGTGGCTTTGTCTCCCCCCTGTAAATTTTCGTCTCCTTTGCAGAGTAGATTTCTAATGACTATTTGAGGCTTCGATCCTGCAAAGATTTAAGCATGTGGTTAACTTTACACACTCCAAGCAGTTCCATTCATTAAGCACGTGCCTTAAGGGTGGAACGTTCAAGAGGATCTAGGCAATTTAAGAGCACAAGTCATTGATTCCCCCTCTCCACAACCCCAAAGGAGGCCGAGGGATCTAGCCCCTCAAGTCAACAGAAGCTAGGAACCTCTCCTGGGCTCCTTAGTCATTTAGGGCTCTTTTGAAAATCCCACTCTAAGACTTTGCAGGATGGGGGCTTTAAGTAACAAACACCACCTTCAAAACAAGGAGTACTCACTCATTGGACCCATAGCAGCATTTCACGTAGCCTCAACTTTCATGAGCTTGAAATAATGTGAGTGGGTGGGAAAGGAAGAGAGTTAGGGCCCATCCCACCAGGAAACCAGCGTTTCAGTCCTTCCACTGTGGTGGTGGTTACGAGGAGTGTGGGTTTTTTGGTGGGGTGGCCAGAGATGATGCTAAAACTAAGAACCATGTATTTCCCTATCAAACACTCTGCTCTCCATTTCTTCCTCCTCAATAGCTCCTTGCTTGCTAAAAAGATTAAATTTGGCATTTCAAAGCTTCATTTTAGATCTACCCTGTCCCACCATCTCCCCTTCATCCTCCTCATGCTGGATTTTAAAAAAATAAACAGTGCCTTTAGAAAGGTGGCTTATTTGTGAAGGGGTCAGGGTCGAAAAGAAAAGTGTTTTCTTTAAAAAGGCTTGTAGCTTTATAGTGTGTGGTGCTGCATTTTGCTTATATCTTGTGTTATGACATTGCCCCCATGCAGGGGGCGGGAAAACGCACAGGTCCCATTGCAGAGAATTCTCTTGTCATCCACTAAAGATTTCCTTCCAAGCCGCAGCAATCCTTTTCCTTTAGGGTAAGGGTGCATGAGTTAGCACGCATGGGGGGTGGGGCGGAAGGGAAGGAGTAAGTGTCTGCATTCTCAGAAGCACACGTTCTCTTGGGCCTCAAGAAGCTTATTCCCCTTATTCATTCATGGTGGAATGAATTAATAAATACATAAGTGCCTACAGATCCCAGGAACAGGAAAATTCCTGCAGGGGACAGGAAAGAGTCAAACTGCTAGAAAGGAGCTGGGGTTTTTTCTGCAGGGGCCACGTGTAGAGGGGGTGGGAAATCTTGTAGGCATATTGAGACCAACAGGAGTGGGGAAGGGAACTGTGTATACAGACCCTGACTCCACAAGGTCAGCAAACATGGATTTAAAAACAAAACCCTAGAAGTTTTCTCCCAAAGAATTGAGAGGCATAGTTGCTGGGAAGAGCCAGCATGAGCAGAGAGCCCTCTGTGCAAGTCATTCTTGGTAAGGCTCTAGGAAGCTGGGTAGGTTACAGTTAAAGGACTTTCTTCCAGTGGAGACCTCTCCCTCTGCAGCATTGTAAGGGAGGGATTAATGGGTGTTATGCAGTTCAGTGTAGAGTGAACTGGTTAACTCTGAATTAGGCGGAGCTTGGGACCTTAACTTCTTAGACACCTTTGAGAACATTATCCCCAGCAAGAATGAGGGATCTGAGGGGCAAAGAGAATGTACACTTTTTTTGGAGGTGGAGGGTGGGTGGGCCATCCGAATCTCCCATGGAAGCAGCCAAAATGGGGAGAACACATCTTCGGTTGGGTCATGGGAGGCAGGTGTGGGGGGAGAAATGGGGTGCAATTTGCATGTATTGAAGATGGCTCACTGCGGCCATGCATCGTCTCATGGGAGGAGAAGGCACACAGGGTAAAGAGACAAAGTTGCCATTGTTCTTAGTCTTTCCATTTCTGTTTCTTCCCCTTCTATTGGCTGGGGCTGGACTGCGAGCTCGATAGTGTTTCACGGGGCTTCATGGGTTGAAAATATTCACTGGACTTTGATATCCCTTCTCCTTGTACATAGGCCAAAATGGACTAAATGAGGCACTTCCACGGCCTCAATTTTGGGGATTTGTTCCTCACCCCCATATGGTACAAACCAAATTGCTCTGTATGTTTGCATCCTGTATGATGTTTTAATGTCCAGTAATATATTTGGATATTCATATATCGTTATTGGTTAAACATTTGTATAACTATACAGCTTTGTAAATGTAATAAATGCTGCAGATTGTCCTTCAACTTGTCTGTGTGTGTGCAGATCTAGCCATCAGCCCGCTTAGCCTTTCAGCCTGCCTATGTCTGTCCAGCTACCAGCCTGTCCATCAATCTGTGTATATCCATCTGCCATCCTCTCCTTCCCCCATCAATCTGCTCTGTACGCCAGCCTGCCCATTCTTCTACCTATCATCCATCCAGCCTCTCTCTCTCATATGCAATCCATTAAGCCTAGCCTATATATAGACTTCACCCATGCATCTGAGATGCATTGAGGTTTGACACATTCATGTTCTTTTAAGATTTAGTCACTTCAGGTGCTTAAAGTTAGCCCTAGCGCCCATCCTCCCAGGTCAGTAGAAAAACAAACAGCAAATAATGCCACTCTTCCCTGTCCATCCCTTCCCAAGTGTACCCCTCTTCTCCCCTTCCACTCAGCATGTTAACAAGCTCTCCCCTTTTTTGACTGCTATTTTCACCTGGTTTAGCACACCTCCTTTATTCAGTATTGCAAAGTCAGAGCTCAGTGGCTTTGTCTTAACTAGGGAATAGGTTATTTAGGGAGGCAATATGGGTTAGTGGATAAAGCACTGAACTTGGACTTGAGACCTAGGGTCTATTCCTGTCACCACCACCAGGTGACCTTGGACAAGCCATGCCCTCTCCCTGTGCCTCAGTTTCCTCACCTGTAAGAAGGGGATAATGGTGGCTGATGATAACTTCATGACCCTTTTAAAAATGCTTGGAGAGCTATAGATGAAAAGTGCTACATAAGAGCTAGGTATTATTATGTGCTGGGCTTAGTCACCACAAGCTGGCTAAATCTGGCCTAAACTGGATCACTTTTCCTTGTCTAGACAAAGCCTAAGTAGGTTTAAGGGCATTTATTTGTTAAATCCAAAAAGATCTGGGGTAGTCTATTTTCAGTTTATCTGTTGCTGTCATGACCCTAGTATGTAAGGCCCAGATCCTCAAAGGCATTTCAGTACCTGCCTCCCACTGAAATCATGAAAGTGACTCTCCCAGGCTGTCTAGGGCAAAGCAGAAAATGTAACTCAGATCTCCAGGATCCTCATTTAGTGCTTTAACCACAAGACCCTCCTTCTCTGCTAATTTTTGGGGGAAGAGGGGGGGAGAGGAGGGAAAACCCCTCCACACATCTTTTCCCAATAAAAGATTATTTTTAAAAATTGGTTTTGTTCCCTCTGCTGCCTTCTCCCCCTGTTTGCCAGACAGTGACAAACCATAGTGTTCTCACCAATACAAGGAGCCATAAATCACTGTGGGGGAGGGGGGAAAAATCTAGTCCATTTTTTAAAGCTAGGTGGCACCGTCCCTGGCATGAATGCATCTGAGAACCAACCTTCCCCAGTAAAACTGCAGCCATTTCCCCTCTCTGATGGAGTTACTTGCTTTCAATTCTGGACTCTCCTTCCACCACAAGCCTCTCTGGCAAATCACTTTGTCCTTGGGACATGGCAGCAAAGGAACTGTGATATTCATCAGCCTTAGCTGGAGGGGGCAGATGATCAAAGATTAGCCTCGCAAAAAGCTACATTATGAACAATTTACGAGCCATTTTAGTTCCCGCCTCGGAACTCTCTGCAGGACAGCAGGCTCTCTTTTTTTTTTCAGAAATGCATCCAGCACAGTTGATCATAGGAGGGGAAGAGTCCCCGGCTTAGCCAGCTGCTCAGCGCCTCATCATCAGATGCGTGTCACTGGGTGCTTGATCCAGGATTCACACGGGGCTGAAAGCCACTGAACAAAACTGTTTGCAGGGCCTATGACAGAAGCCACGCGTTCAATCTGTTGCTATTACTTCAAACCAGGGGTGCCTCTGCGCTCAGGCCTGGGGGCCAGACTGGCCTGGACTCGGCCCCCGAAGCAGGGGTGAATATTTCAAGATTCCTCAGGTCATTTAAAGCCACCTAAGGAAGGGCCAGATTTGCCAGGGAGTTTAGCAGCTCTTGTGAGCCAAGTCCTCAATCCTACAGAAACATCCAGGCTAAACTTGTTCAACTGAAGCAGGAATTAATCCAGGCAAGTCCTACAGTGCTGTGCATGAAGTCAGACGAGACAATCATACCACTCCCTTCTGCCTTTAAAAAAAAAAATAAAAATCTATGAATATCCCCATTGGCTTCAATAGGGCTACTCGTCTGCTTAAAGCTAAAAACACATAACACACGCAGGGACCAGGCCTTGTTTAGGTGCCTAGATGGGAGCCACCCTGACAGGTAGGAAGTTTTTTCCTAAATGTCCAACCTAAACCTCCCTTGCTGTAATTTAAGCCCATTGCTTCTTGTCCTATCCTCAGTGGTTAAGAACAATTTTTCTCCCTCTTCCTTGTAACAACCTTGTATGTACTGGATAACTGTTACCATGTCCCCTCTCAATCTTCTCTTCTCCAGACTAAACAAACCCAATTTTTTCAATCTTCCCTCATGGGTCTGGTTTTCTAGACCTTTCATCATTTTTGTTGCTCTTCTCTGGACTCTCTCCAATTTGTCCACATCCTTCCTGAAATGTGGTGCCCAGAACTGGACACAGGACTCCAGGTGAGGCCTCATCAGCGCGGAGTCGAGCGGAAGAATGACTTATCGTGTCTTGCTAATACATCCCAGAATGATGTTCGCTTTTGCAGCCGCCTTACACTGCTGACTCATAATTAGCTTGTGGATTTAGTTAATCCACCTCCCTGTTGACACAGCGTTGTCTAGAAGGTGGGGGGTTAAGGTCAGAATAACTATGTCACTCCCGGGTGTGGACTTTTCACACCCCTGAGCGATGCAGTTATACCGACATGGGTCTGTAGCACACTCCTGACCTGGGTCAATTGACTTGGGTTCATGGGGCAAAAAGCTGCAGTGTAGCTGTTCGTGGTCAGGCAGGAGCCCGGGCTCTGAAACCCGCCAAGAGGAAAGGGTCTGGGAGGCAGGGCTCCAGCCCAAGGAGGAACAGCTCCGCTGCTCTTTTTAGCCCTGCAGCCCATGCCCAAGTAATTTGGCCCTGAGCTGTGAGACTCCATGTTGCAGGTTTCTCTTTGCACTGTAGACGTGACCCTGGGAAAAGCTAGTATGAGAACTTTGGGTGTGTTGGCTAAAGAAACTTGAGGCTGTGAGCCAAGAAGCCGCTCCTTTTGTTCCTGGTTCCTCCTGCATTCAGAGAAGCAGGACTTTGCTCATTCCTTGTAGGCAAAAGAGAGATTTTCTTTGACGCTATCAGACTCCATCAATTTCTAGTTCCAGCTGGAACATCCCCACCAGAGCCTTCAAATCGAACTAGCAGCTCCGGTCAAAAAGGGGCAACAGTATTTAGGTGCCTAACTCTCATTGAAACCAATGGGAGTTGGGCCCCTAAATACCTTTGAGTACCTGGGCCAGAGCCCCTTGCAAATCTGATTCCACATCAGGAGCTTCTTTATTGGAAGCCACCAGCAGCAGTGTTGGTGATATGGTCTTGGATTCAGGAGCAGGATTTCAGATTCAGTGTGTCTGTGTGTGTTTCCGCGGTAAAAGCCCTGATGTAATCAGAGCTTTGCAGTCACTGAAAGGACTTTAAATTGATGAGTAGTGTTGGCCAACCACCCAAAGAATGCTCATTAGTGTTAAATTCCCTGTAATAGTCCCTTCTAGATTTCACTTAATGTCAGAGGCAGGCTAAGCCATTCAATAGCATCCAGTGTCCAACAGGAGAACTGGGTGGGGAGAGAAAAGAAGGTCCATACAGAGAATATACCATCAACTTGAGGGAACTTTCAGCAACCAAGTCACCTACATTGCTTTTAGAATCCAGTCCCTCCCCTGTGTAAATGAGCATTAGCTGGGGAAAAAGCTTTAGTCAAAAAGCAAATCCCTCTGCTGGGTAATGAGGACTGATTTTTGGGATGGGTTATCCTTGATGAGAATGCTTAGGAATGAAGTGCTGGGTGGCCCAGAAATCAACACCTTTAAAATCTTAGCCTGTCTCAGGTTGTTAGCACCTATTAACGCAGCCAGGGAGAGGAGATTATATCTTTTCTTTAGGGCAGATCTCTATTAGGCACATTGCCCACTCCCTAACTCTGCCAGGGAGGCATCTAAGCATATTTGAAAATCCTTGTAGAGACCAAAGGTATTTAGGTGCCTAACTACCGTTCCGGATCTGGGCCTATGGCCCTATATCCACAGGTGCTAGTGTAATGCACACACCTCCTGGGTGTGGTGTTCTGTCCTATCTAGTGGCACCGAGACATGAGAAAGAGACGAAGTGAGCTGTAGCTCACGAAAGCTCATGCTCAAATAAATTGGTTAGTCTCTAAGGTGCCACGAGTCCTCCTTTTCTTTTTGCGAATACAGACTAACACGGCTGTTACTCTGAAACCAGATATTAATGAGTTTGTTCTACAGCCTTGGCTAACAACCAGTTGGCTTTTAGCTCATGCATTAAGCTCCGGAGGCCCCAGGTTCGCTCCTGCCTGCCGACAACGGGGGTCTGTTGGTGTTACACTAGAGCTATAGGTTCTAGGGGTGCTCTCACACCCCTGGCTTGAAGTGGTTTCCATCATATACAAGGTTTACAGTTTGGTTCAGTGACTCTCAGCACCCCCACTATAAAAATTATTCCAGCACCCCTGCCTATATCCATCTATAGGCACCTAAATACTTGATAAACTTGGCCCTAAGGCACCATTTTTTGTTATGTGATGTACAATGAGATGAAGCCAGGTTTTGTGGGAGATAACCGAGGCTGGCAATCAGGGGATGTCTGGAAAAGATACCCCAATAGAATATTTAACAGTGGGCTCTTCAGTCTAGCAGAGAAAGGTCTAACACAATCCAAGGGCTGGAAGTTGAAACTAGACACATTCAGACCGGAAATAAGGCATACATTTTTAACAGTGAGAGTAATTAACCACTGGGACAATTTCTCAAGTGTCGTGGTGTATTCTCCATCACTGACAATTTCTAAATCAAAATTGGATATTTTTTCCCTAGACGATCCGCTCTGGGAATTGTTTTGGTTTTTTTTGTTTTGGGGGGGGGAAAGAGTTCTCTATACAGGGGGTCAGACTGAATGATCACAGTCATCCCTTCTGGCTTAGAATCTATGAATAAAGGAAGGAGATTTTTTTAAAAATAGTATTTTAAAGGCAGAGATGAATCAGTGAGCAGACTTTATGTTGTTATCAGTGAGGGTTTCAGAGGGAATAAAGTTTCTTCTGTAGCCACTGGTCTGGGAATGTAACAGATCTGAGTTAGAAACTAGACTTGCTGATTACCAGATCAACCTGCAGCCCAGCTCTGGGAGGAATATGGAAACTTTCCCTGCCCCACAGTATTATTATTTAAAAGTTCTGGATATGAAATTAACAATGCTAGATCTTAACATGTCAAAACGTTAAAAATAAAAATTGTCAATAATTAATAACAACATATGCTTCAAAAATACTTAACAAGGGGAGAGCCAAAAATCTTCACCCTCTGAAAAGTTTGATTTGAAACTGCTGGATAAGTGAAGGTTTGGCTTAGAGAAGTGGCAAGATGGTGGGTTAGTGGATTCAGGGAAGGTCGTTGGTTAGAAGCCCACGAAGGGGAGAGGCTAGCAGAAAAGGGGAGTTGTAAAGAAGTGAGGCCACACAGACTGGCTTACCTGACAAACCCAGAGCTTGCAAGAATCAGAGCTGCAGCGTGAAGGAACCTGGACAGAGCTGGATCCACCCCCTCAGCTAGCTTGTCCAGTCAGGGAGGAGACGCTTTGCAGAGATGGGAAGCACACACGTGTTAATTAGAGACTACACAGCTGGGTAAATCACGAGCAGCCCCATGAAAGCGAGTGGGGATCGATTCACGCTGGATTTTCACTGGTGCAAATGGGAGCAGAATTCCAGACCCAAAAGTTTGAAACAAGTCACCCTCAGCAATAACTGGTGGTTAATGTCATCACAATGGCGTTTAGAGCATTCCCCCGGGCAGGTCTATACATGTCCCAGCTCACAGCCTGGTTCTGCGATTTATTCCCCGCATAATGCACGGAACACAGTGTCGGGAAATATTTTATTGGGGGGGGCAATCTATTCTTTTCTCCTCTTCCCGTTTTCCCGTCTCGCCCTGTTCCCTTAAACCCCACCCACAAAGGGAAAACCCGAAAGTGAATCGATTTGGTCAAGGAGTCGATGCTTTGGTGTGTTAGCCCTCTTCCCCAGCAACAGAGCCAGGCAAGGTTTAGAGTGGGGTCTTGGCTTCCCTTCTCTCACCTATTTTTTCTTTCAGACAACTCATGGATTGCATCCCACGTGAGCTGCTTGTTAATTTCAGGTACAAATTTAAATCCCCCCCATAGGCACAATACCTGAGTGCGGGGTTAGCTGCTGTCGAGTGGAAACTGTCTAGAGGGGTGGAACCGCTTCAAGACACAAACCACCCACCGCTCTTGGCGGCAGAAACAGCCTTCTGGGGAGCTGACAGGTAGGTAGGTGTCTAGACCCTGGCGACAAGCTCAGAGAATGCCCGGGCTTCTTCAAGGGACCCCGCTTGTTAGGGGGGCGAGAGGGGAACGAGGAGCAATGGTCTCAAGTTGCAGTGGGGGGGCTTAGGTTGGATATTACGGAAAACTTTTTCACCAGGAGGGTGGTGAAGCGCTGGAATGGGTTACCTAGGGAGGTGGTGGAATCTCCTTCCTTAGAAGTTTTTAAGGTCAGGCTTGACACAGCCCTGGCTGGGATGATTTAGTTGGGGATTGGTCCTGCTTTGAGCAGGGACTTGGACTAGATGACCTCCTGAGGTCCCTTCCCACCCCGATCTTCTCTGATTCGAGCAATTCCCAGTGTAGAGAGAACTTGATTTCTTTTTCTTTCTGGCCTGGCAGCTACTGAAACTCAAAACTTTAGGGGCGGATGGGAAGTTGGTTTATCTATTCGCTTCGGCAATGTCTGTGTTAGGCAGGTCTGGGTTCTGTCCCAACCATGGAGCCTTTGGAGGGAGGTGGGCGGGGGGGGAAGCAAAATAAACATTTTTTTTAATTTAAAAAGCAAAACCGGTGTCCCAGTTTCGAGAGAACCCAGGGCAGAAACAAGAGACAAATTACCCGGGCACCCCACTGTCTTCAGGTGGGATTTCATTATTCCCACACGGGGGCATTTTTTTTTTCATGAAGCCAAAATTGAGGCTGTTTTCTTCAAAGCTCCAGTTTTCTCCCGGCTGCGGTAACGTCTGGCTGTGGGATTATAGCCGGGGGCGCAGGAAAGCCCCCCGGAGACTCCTGGCTCCGTCTGCCCTGGAAGGGAACCTGTCAGCTGGCAAGACCGCCTGCGGCTCTGCATTTCAGGTGAGCTCCGGAGGCTGGGTCCTTCTGGAAAGCAATCCAAACGACTGCACCAACAACCCCTCCACCCCGGCAGCCCTCCTCGGCTGCCCCACTCGGGCAGCCTGGCTTTATTATTACTTAACGCTCGTAATTCCCACGCTGCCTGGCAGGAGAGGCGAGCAAAGCTGGGAAGGAAAAGCCAGCCCCAGCCCCAGCCCGCTCTGTGAAGGGCTTGAGTTTTTCGCTCCCTTTCCTCGCTGGGCTGGGTTTTTTCTCCCCGCCTGGCACCAGCTGGTGTGTGTATGGGGCGGAATCGCCTGGCTGGGTGAAGCGTGTGTGTATATTCCGCGCCACTCCTAAAATCCCCCTTCGAAACGTCAGCTGGCTTCTGTTCAGGGTCCTGAGAGCTCTGTGATGCTCATTAAGTCTTCGTTCAAAGACACACTTCACTAGCCCCAAACCAAACCCACCTTGCAGGTTCATTTGCTCTGCTCTTTGAGGTCTTCTCCACAGTATTGCAACTTATTTCTGGAGAGAAAATCTGGTTTTACAGGGACAGGGGGAAGAAAAAGCAATCAGCTGCCTTTAGCTGAAGGTAAAGCAACCAGGGAGTGATCACAGGAGAACGGAGCAGATTCTGATATGTTTCTACCTGTGTCAGCTCAAACGAAGTCACTCTGGACTGACACCAAGATAAGGCAGGAAGCTTCTCTTGATGGATGGCTCAACCTAGAACGTTAACCCAGTGTGGATCTATGTCTCCTTCTACTGGCTGGACCAGGTAGGGGGTCCATGAGTCTGATACGGACTCCAGGCTAATGGATTTGTTTGTTTAGCTCAAAGAATAGCAGTTGATGGTTTTTAAATCCAGAGATTTAGGGGCCGATCCCCACTAATGACCTAGCCAGGTGATTTGCTTCATTTGTGTCTATTATCTACCAACAGGTGGAGGAGTTATTAGGAGAGGCAACAAGCTGGAAAAACTGATCCGCAGACAAGCACAGGTGTTCCTTCCTCTGGTGTAGTGCACAGCCTCCCGCGGGAAGATAACTTTTCCAAACCCTCTTTGCATTGCCAACTTTAAAAGCAGGCTCCTCCCTTCCCCCAACCAGACCCCACCAGAGTAGGGCTGGGAGGGGGAACCCCCCAGGGGCTGGGATTTTTTTTTTAAAATGAAAGACGCAGAGCCACCTAGCTGGATCTTAATATTTTATTAACCATTTCATAATCAAAACAACCATTCAAGAGAAAGAGGGGTCCCTTGCAATCTCCTGAAGCCCCGACCACTGAGTTGTTAGAGCTGATGCTATGGTACAAGAACAAGTCGCGTCTCTGCGTGACAACTGGGTTTGGTTTATTATTATGGCAGCGTCTCGAAGTCTCTGGGGTTTGTGCAAAGAACTCCCCCGTAATGGCAGTTACAGGAGCAATTGCCCTTGTGCACTGGCAGAAATAACTTCCTCTGGTTTCCAGATAAACCGACTCATAGAAAACCAAGCCATTCAGATGTACCGAGCACATCTTCTATTCTGAATGTTTGGCTAATTAAGAAGGGTCTAATTTTCCATGGCCCTGGCGATTCATACCATCATTCACACTAGTATAAAGCCAGTGTAAAACATGGCCATTCTGATCTGGTTTCCAACCATGTCACTAGGATCGCTTGTTTTGCACTGATGTAAATGAGGGTGTAGCAGAGAACCAGGCTTGCAGGGTTAAAGGTTTAAAAGCACCTCAGGGACTTAGCCCTCGTCCACACACACAGACACACAAGCAGCATCGGTTTAACTTTTATACTGCTCTAATGAAACTGATGCAATTTGGTGTGTGGACACTCTCATCACGTTTTAAGTACGCACAAGCTAAAGCAACATAAACCAGTTTGTTCCACAGACAAAACAGTGCTAGTTTAAATCATACCTTTTGTCAAACCGGTACAACTTTCTGTGTAGATCAGCAATAAGGCACTTAAGGGCCAGATTCTCCAAAGGTGTTTAAATGCCTAACTCCCACCGATCTCAATGGGAGGTAGGTGCCTAAATACCTTCGACGGTCTGCACCTAAGTCCCACCGAATTCCAATGACGTAGGCATTTTTGAAAATTTTACCTGTCGTCTAAACAGAGGTCAACAAAAACGTTGCGGTTTGTCAGTTACAGGTCTCCCCATCGTGTTAAAAAACTGCCCTGTAAGAAACCCTTTGTGAGAACAAAGACAGGAGAGGAAAGAGCAACTTGACTGTTAAAAAAAGACCTGGAAAGAAAAAGAAATGTGGTTTTTTGCTTCTTGATTATGAGTTAAGAAGGCCTGAAAAGTTGCTTTTTTGTTACTTTTTCTTCTGCTTGTTTTTTTTAGATATTAAGGCCTCGGCTATGCACAGATTTTGCACCTGTATAACTAGATACACTGAAGGGTATGATTTTGTTTAACCGTTAAAGTTACACCAATACAATCCCTAGCAGTTACACTGGTATACAAAAGTGCCTTGCACAAGTATAACTTATTCCCCATCCCATATGGGAATAGTTATCCCAATATACGCACCTTTATACCAGTATAAATGGATCCACCCATATAGTTAAACTGATACAACTTGGGTGTGTGTAGACAAGGCCTTAGAAATTCAGATCTTGTCTTTCCTGGGAGAGTCTATGGAAAACTTGAACTTGGAAGTTTACGGCAGACAGCAAGGAAGTGACACGTCATTTCATTCAGAAGGGAAGTCATGATGGTTTTCATTTCAACTGCTTAAAACGGTGGGGTTTTCGAAGTTTTGAGTGAAAAGGAGTTCACAAATAAAATCTCTCTGAAAGGCTTTGACACCCCTTCTGTTGGAGGGCTGAGAAAATTTTCAATCTGCAGCTTTGAGTCCTCCAGGGACTCCTCCACCAGAAACAGAGAACTACACAAAACTTGACATCCCTGAGGAAAGAGGCAAGCAGAGAAGACCCCCCCCCCACCCCCCGCTTTTCAAAGCCCAAACCTCCCAATTCTTCAGGTTCTTTTTATCGATCATAAAGAAGAAAAATCACAACAAGCCTATTTTCCTCTTTGCAGGCCAACTTTAACTTAAACAATTGGGCCCTGATCCTGCAACCACTTGGGTACGTGCTTCACTTTACTTCCACGAGTCATCAAGTGTCAGCTCAACGAGGAATAATTCAACTGGGGTCGGGGGGGGGGGGCGGTGGGAAATCTCCAGCCTGAACCGAGAACAAAGTCATCCAAGAAACAGGCTCCAGCTACAATCAGGCTGGGGACAAGGCAAACGGGAACAGCTGGGCTGATATGAGCGGCAGGCTTTCTAATCTGCAGCCAACAAAGTTCCTCATTTTTTTACGGTTTACAAAGGTGGCAGGGACAGCCCAGAGGAACCAGCGATAGATCATGACATGCAGTTTTCCTCCTACAACACCTGTGAATTGGGATCCCATTTGCTCCCATGGGCTGGAAGTTTCTTTGCAGCGAATCTATTTATTAGCCACCCAGTCAGCTCTGTTCTTGTAATGCTGGGAGTTATTTTGTAACACCGAGACGCAACAATGCAGACCAAACCCATCTTTCTCTTTGTGCCAGCAACGTGAAAAAGGCCTTGTCGCTTTTATTTGATCCTTCTTGGCAGCTGGATGAAGCCACCAGCCTGGTGCCCATGTGTTTGATTGGCCTGGTCTGTACAGAACTTCATGTACAGGGAAATAAGAATGGAACCTGGAGCTGTTCGGACGACTTGATCCAATAAACCGGAAAACACTGAAAGCCTGAACATCTTCCCATTCCTGCAGCCCCCCGCCCCTCGAAACAAGCTGCAAGGTCCCCCCGCTGGTGTCTGGATAGGAAGCTCCCCATCAAGGCTGCCCAGGGAGCTTTGCTTTCTGAACGAACTCCTCCTTGTGGGTGCCATCGCAGTAAGGAGGGGATTTGGTGTGTTTGCACCCACACAGCCAGGCGCTCTTGGCCTCATCCAGCCGGAACCTCAGGGGGGAGAGATCTGGGGTTGCAGTTTTATGGGATCCATCACAGAAAGGCTGTAGAGCAAAAGAAACAAAGCAGTGGTTTTACTTGGCACCACCATGCCAAGAGGGGTGTGCCAGGGCTGCTGGGAAGGAGAGACTGTTTCACGGAGCTGGATTAGCTCCATCTAGCTCAGGTATTTATCTGGCCCCCCATCACCATTCTATCTGAGCGCCTCATAATCTTTATTTATCTTTCAGCCCCTGGAGGGCAGAATACAGATGGGGAAACTGAGGCAGACAGACAGACTAAGTGACATGCTCAAGGCCACACAGGAAATCTGAGGCAGGGGAAAGAACTGAAGCCAGGTCTCCTGCATCTCAGATAAGTGCCCAAACCACTGGTTCATCCTTCCTCCTAGGAGGAGCTGGAGACCCAGTCTGCCCCATATCGGGTAAAGATCTGTTTGCATTTCCAAGCAAGAAGGGAATTAATACTAGCCTCCCCATTTTCTCCTCTACTTTCCTTCCCCCACACCAGCAGAGATCACCAAAAGATAGCCGAGGAAAGGTCAGCTTTTTAGGCCCCCCCACAGTATACAGAGAGCAGGATGATCGGTGCCAAGGCAGCTCACAACACGTCATGACGTTAATTTCACCTGCTGGATTTTGCACTGGCTCCTAGCTTGTACCAGGGGCGATCATTAAACGGGATGCATTTCCCCCACAGCCTGACATAATGTTGCGAATGGGTCAAACCTCTTTTAACCCCTCTTGTCTCAGACAGACTGTCAGCTCTTTGGGGCAGGGACTGTCTTTATGTTCTGTTTGTACAGCGCCTAGCACCATGGCATCCTGGTTTGTGACTGGGGCTTCTTGGTGCTACTGTAATACACCTGATCAATAAAGTATTTAGGCTCCATATGTGTTGCACATCATACTCCAGTTATCTGCCAAATCAGGCGTCCCGCTTCTGCATAATAATAAACCTGATTGACTCTTCCATTATTGCAGGATTTAAAGGAAACACTATAGCTGAAACCTCTTCAGTCCCCCTACAGAACAGGTATTTCTCCAAGTGGGAGATACCAGCTGACACAGGAGGACAGGGAGATAGATGTTCCTATTAGGAAATGTAATGATCAGAGGGAGAATGGGATAGTTGAGAGGAGACTTCCATTTTTGGTTGCTGTCTGCTTGTAAACAGCAACATGAGCATTCACAGGCAGTGGGGAACAGAAAAGAATAAACTTAAATGCAGTTATAACTCTCTAGATTTTAACTTACTGCACTTGATGAGAAGGGTTGCATGGTATCAACACACAATGAGCCTGACTGGGGCCATTAGGGGCTAGTATCACATAAAGAATGAGAACACTCCCAAGCAAAGTAACGCACCTTGGAAAAAAATAATCCCAACTACACACACACACAATGATGGGATCTAAATTAGCTGTTTTACCACTCAAGAAAGAGATCTTGGAGTCATGGTGGATCGTTCCCTGAAAACATCCGCTCAGTGTGCGGCGGCCGTCAAAAAAGCGACCAGAATGTTAGGAACCATTAGGAAAGGGATAGATCATAAAACAGAAAATATCATGATGTCACTATGTAAATCCACGGTATGCCCACATCTTGAATGCAGTGCACAGTTCTGGTCGTCTCAAAAAAATGAGAAATTGGAATTGGAGAAGGTGCAGAGGAGGGCAACAAAGATGATGAGGGGGATGGAACAGAGGCCGTATGAGGAGAGATTTAAAAGACTGGGACCTTTCAGCTTAGAAAAGAGATGACTAAGGGGGATATGCTAGAGGTCTGTAAAATCATGACTAGTGTGGGGAAAGCGAATAGGGAAGTATTGTTCAGCTCTCCAAATAACACAAGAACTAGGGGGGGCACCCAATGAAATTAACAGGCAGCAGGTTAAAAAACAACAAAAGGAAGTATTTTTTCACACAACGCACAGTCAACCGGTGGAACTTGTTGCCATGGGATATTGTAAAGGCCAAAAGTATAACTGGGTTCAAAAAAGAATTAGATGAGTTCCTGGAGGATAGGTCCATCAGTGGCTATTAGCTAAGATGGTCAGGGATGCAGCCCCATGCTCTGGGTGTCCCTAAACCTCCAAACATCAGAAGCTGGGGCTGGATAACAGCGGATGGATCACTCGAAATTGCTCTGTTCTGTTCACTCCCTCTGAACTGTCTGGTACCAGCCACTGCCAGAGACAGGATACTGGGCTAGATGGACCATTGGTTTGACCCAGTATGGCCAGCAGTGGGTGTGAAGCTGCCTCTCCCTAGCTGATTATCAAGTATTTCACTCATTGCCTTTCAGCGCAATGTCTGGGTGCACTTGGAATTTGGGACCCCAGCAATCTCCAAATCAGAGCAGCAAACAGACCCTGGTTTCCTACAGAGGCCTGGCTTTAAAAGGGCAGAGAAAGGAGATCTAGCCAGCTGCCTCAGTGCCTCGGCAATTCATAGCTCACAGCTGGGAGAACTCATGCTAAAATGGGGCTGCATTTGAGGCTTTGAAATATTTCCATAAAAAGTGCCTTGCAGAGGCATGGGCCCGCTCCTGAGAACACCTTGTCTTTAGCTACCACCAGCTTCAACCATGGGACAGTTACTTAAAGATAATTTAAAACATATATTTTAATATAATAATGTTAAGCTTCATGGCACAAGGCAATTAGAACTGATAGGAGCTAGGGAGACAACTAGGTTATCCCAACCATGTCCACTAGGGGGAGGTTTCAGAGTGACAGCCGTGTTAGTCTGTATTCGCAAAAAGAAAAGGAGGACTTGTGGCACCTTAGAGACTAACCAATTTATTTGAGCATGAGCTTTCGTGAGCTACAGCTCACTTCATCGGATGCAACATTCATCCGATGAAGTGAGCTGTAGCTCACGAAAGCTTATGCTCAAATAAATTGGTTAGTCTCTAAGGTGCCACAAGTCCTCCTTTTCTTTTCACTAGGGGGAGGTATTTCTTGTTCCTTCCTCTGAAGCAGCTGGTCACAGAATCATAGAATATCAGAGTTGGAAGGGACCTCTGGAGGTCATCTAGTCCAACCCCCTGCCCAGAGCAGGACCAATCCCCAACTAAATCATCCCAGCCAGGGCTTTGTCAAGCCTGACCTTAAAAACTTCTAAGGAAGGGGATTCCACCACCTCCCTAGGTAACGCATTCCAGTGTTTCACCACCCTCCTAGTGAAAAAGTTTTTCCTAATATCCAACCTAAACCTCCCCCACTGCAACATGAGTCCATTACTCCTTGTCCTGTCATCTGCTATCACTGAGAATAGTCTAGATCCATCCTCTTTGGATCCACCTTTCAGGTAGTTAAAAGCAGCTATCAAATCCCCCCTCATTCTTCTCTTCCGTAGACTAAACAATCCCAGTTCCCTCAGCCTCTCCTCGTAAGTCATGTGTTCCAGACCCCTAATCATTTTTGTTGCCCTTCGCTGGACTCCAATTTTTCCACATCCTTCTTGTAGTGTGGGGCCCAAAACTGGACACAGTACTCCAGATGAGGCCTCACCAATGTCGAATAGAGGGGAATGATCATGTCCCTCGATCTGCTGGCAATGCCCCTACTAATACACTCCAAAATGCCATTGGCCTTCTTGGCAACAAGGGCAACTGTTGACTCATATCCAGCTTCTCGTCCACTGTCACCCCTAGGTCCTTCTCTGCAGAACTGCTGCCTAGCCATTCGGTCCCCAGTCTGTAGCGGTGCATTGGATTCTTCCGTCCTAAGTGCAGGACTCTGCACTTGTCCTTGTTGAACCTCATCAGATTTCTTTTGGCCCAATCCTCCAATTTGTCTAGGTCCCTCTGTATCCTATCCCTACCCCCCAGCGTATCTACCACTCCTCCCAGTTTAGCTGGTGTTGGAAGCAAGACCCTGGACTTTCCCATAGTCTTCAGAGTTTTGCAGGAATGCCGAAGGAGGTCATGTAGGCAAATGAAAAATGCTTCTGAGCTGGGTGAATTGCTAAGAAGCTCGGGGAGTGCGGACATGAAGGATAAACCACAACGATTTTGGAAGTTACCTGTTTCTTGCTGTGGCCACAGGCGCACCAAGCATAAAGCTTTCCTGCCTTCAAGTCCACTTGGTATGGGTGTTTGGCTGCAATTGCTGGCCGGGAAGGGGACGAAGAGGTACCTGAAGAACTCCTTACCTGTGGAGAGGGAGGTATGGTCAGGTACAGAGATCTGCTGTAAAGGATCTGTCCTATTAGGTTCAACTCAGCCGGGGAATCTTGTTTTTATAAGAGCTCATTGTGCGTAATACCCGAGGACTGGGTCAAACTAAAAATCTAAGCAAGGAGCATAACAACAGGGGGTAGCTGGTCTACTGGATAGGGCACTGGACTGGGAATCAGGAGCTGAGTTCTACTTCTGGCTCTTCTGTGCTTGTTTCCCCTCCTACCCTTTGTCTTGTCTATTTAGACTAGAAGTTCTTTGGGGCAGGGAATGTCTCTTGCGCTGTGTCTGTACAGCACCTAGCACCCCGAGGCCCCAGTCGCAGCTGAGTTTACTGTAATATTACTGTCTGACTATGTTTCCACAGAGAGAGATTAACAGGGTTTTTCTGTTATCGGTGGGAGATGCCATAGCAAAATGTTTTCTTATGTCAAGACATCCTGCGGATTTAAAATATACATATTTTACTGCCAGTGACATTAGCAGTTTTATGATGCCTGAAGCCCTAACGGCTTCGGAAGGAGGTTTATTAGCCTGAGCTTCTGGAAAGTAATAAACTCCTTTTCCCACACTCCAGGCTGGAAAACACACTCCAGGCTGGATTAAGAGATCACATTTGCCTCAGCAGAGAAGCACTTTTGAGTCCTCTCAACTTAATATTGTCTCTTCTTTAAATTTTGATCTCTCACCAGCCAGAAAACAGACCAGTCCAGTGGGCTGGAGACTGAATTAAAGCTCAGGGGAGCTGGGTTCTAGTCTCAGCTCTGCCTTTCTGTGCCTCTTTCCCTCCCATCCCTTCTGCGTCTAGTCTAGTTCAATGCTCATTGAGGCTGGGACTCCCTCTCACCCTGTGTCTGGGCAGCGCCCAGCACAATGGGGCCTTGACCTTTGTGGGGGCCTCTATGCACAAAATACATTCACAAAAATAATCACTGAATTTATAAGCCCACCACCAGCTCCCCATATAACCCCACTGCACAGCTTGATTTCCCCACTGCCCTGCTCTGCTCGCGTGGTATACCCACTCGACACGGGTGCAAAGGACTACGCAAGCCAGGGTGACAGAGGGATCAGATCCTTGGTGTTGCTATGCATTCAAAAATCATCGGATTTAAAGAATAACCAAATAAATGAATTGGAAGGTGGAGGGTTGTCTGATTTTTTGTAGAGATAGCTTTTTAAAATGATGTATTGTTGTTGTTTTAAATATAAGGAGTATAAACAACAAACACCAAAGCAGTCTATACCATACTCTGAAATATGTGATGTGTGTGTAACAGCCATGTTAGTCTGTATTCGCAAAAAGAAAAGGAGTACTTGTGGCACCTTAGAGACTAACCAATTTATTTGAGCATGAGCTTTCGTGAGCTACAGCTCACTTCATCGGATGCATACTGTGGAAAGTGTAGAAGATCTTTTTATATACACACAAAGCATGAAAAAATACCTCCTCCCACCCCACTCTCCTGCTGGTAATAGCTTATCTAAAGTGAGAGTGATCACTTTAGATAAGCTATTACCAGCAGGAGAGTGGGGTGGGAGGAGGTATTTTTTCATGCTTTGTGTGTATATAAAAAGATCTTCTACACTTTCCACAGTATGCATCCGATGAAGTGAGCTGTAGCTCACGAAAGCTTATGCTCAAATAAATTGGTTAGTCTCTAAGGTGCCACAAGTACTCCTTTTCTTTTTACATATCACATACAATAAACACCAGACTACCATATACATATGTGTTATATATCATAGACAGAGATTTTTCAAAGTTTCAAATAACCTTAGCACCACAAATCCCACTGACAGTGAATCGGTCTTGTGCTCGTAAGTCATTGCATAGGCATCAGTGTTTGCAAGATTGAGGCCTTTGGGGCTTATGAAAACCCCACCCCTAGAGAAAAGCTGATCTCCCTTCAGAGCAGTGTGACCTGGTGGATAAGAGATTGGGGTTGTACTCTTGGCTCTGCCACTGGCCTGCTATGTGACCTTAGGCAAGTCATTTCACTGCCCCATGCCTCAGTTTCCCCATCTGTAAAATGGGGATAAGGACACTGCCCTCCTTTGTCAAGTGCTTTGAGCAATACAGATACAAAGAGCTAGATATTATATCACAGTAAGTTTATCATCAGTTTCTATATGGGCCAATATTTTACTCCTCCGTTTGCTCTCGGAGAGTGCTCTTTTTGGGGGGAAGGGGGTATGTTTTTGTTTTGACAGGCAAGCAAAACACAGTTAATTCCCCCCCCCCATCACCATGGTAAAGAGAGCTCCAGCCTTTTCTCCCACCCTTTGTCTAGCTTTTTTCATGCAAGATATGTCTATGCTTCAAGCTGGATTGGATGCATAAATCCCCAGCTCTAGGGGATGTGCCCACGCTAGCTGGGATGGAGCTAGTGCACGACAGAGTGTAGCTGCAATGGTGCGAGTGGTGGGAGAGGCTGCCAGCCGCACCAAGTACGGACCGGTCTGATATGCAGTATAGCCCCTCCTGCAGCTCAGGCCTCTGGGGCTACGCTCCGTTTTTAGCCCACTAGCTGCTCCTCGGGAATCACACCCGCAGCTCCTTGCTACAGCTATTTACGATCCCTGTAGTAAATCCATCCCCTGGGTCGGTGGAAGGAGGTGACTTCCCCTGGGCTTAGGTCGTCTTAACCACGCCGCTCGCTGTCCCAGGGAACGGGGCATTGTGGGACAGCGGCTGGAGGACGGCTGGGGTTGACACAGGTCATGCAGTGTTCACTCTGGGTCTCCCTCGCCCTCGGGAGGCTGACCGCGCCGTTCAGGGAGGCGGTGGTTTGTTTGTTTTTTAACTGCGTCGCCGTAACAGGGCCCTCGGGGTGGCCGGAAAGAAATCGGAGCGCAGACGCGCCCACAGATAGGCCGAGGCCGGGGCGACTTACGTCACCCTCCCCTTGTCACATAGCCCAGGCCTCAGGGGTGTGAACAGTTCACACCCCTGAGCGACCCAGGAGTGGTGAACTGAAGTTTGGGGTGCGTTTGCACCCTGCACAGTACCATGGAGGGGTCTCGGGGGGGGGGGGTGTCTCTGGGCGCTGGCCTAGTAAACCTCATTAATCTAATAATCCCCAGTGATAGGTGAAGGGCGGACGAGGGGGGGTTGTTTTGCCAGGCTGATGCACACACACACATTTCCATCTAGGCTAGAACCCAACCCTCTGGCCCATGGAGAGCCCCCTGGAAATACCCGAAAAGGAGGGGAGTGAGGGGGCTAATTGAGGGGGGGTTCCCCTCTTTCCCCGCCCCCCCAAGATCCACCGGCAGCCCTGCCCTGGCCTCTGCCCCGTGCGCTTACCCAGCAGCCCGCCGCCCTCGCGCAGGCTCCGCTCACCAGTGTCGCAAGAGCGGCCGGGCTCTGCAGCGCCGGCATGCTGGCTGAGCCGGGGCGCGCAGCCGGCCGCCGGGTCACCTTCCCGGCCCCCGCCCCGCGGCCCGGCCCAGCCCAGCCCCGCCGGAAGGCGCAGGCGGTGCCGGGCCGGTTTGCGGCCGCCGGGGCGCTGGGCGAGCTGCGGAAGGTTCCACCCCCGCGCACGGCGGCTTCCCCAGCCCTGCAGTGCAATGTGGCCTGCAATGCAGCCAGCCCGGTGCAAGGGCGCAGGCTTGGAAGCTCTCCCCCCGCCCCCGCCGCTGCACCCCTTTTGCAGTGCGGACCCCCCCCCCCCGCTGCACCGCTTTTGCAGTGCGGACCCCCCCCCCCGCTGCACCGCTTTTGCAGTGTGGACCCCCCCCGCTGCACCGCTTTTGCAGTGTGGACCCCCGCGCTGCAGCTGAGCCCACTGCCTCTGGGCTCTAGGCTGCGAACGGAGCGAGCCTCGCTGGGGGACGCTTCCCTTCGGGTGCCTCTCGTGCTGCCTCCGGGAAAGGGCTGCCCACAACCCCAGCGAGGAGCTGCCGAGGCCGCGGGAGGGTTTCATCAAACGCCTCCCGGGAGCAGAGGCTTGTGCTGGGGGGGATTGCGCCTGGCTCACGTCACCCTGGCGCAATTATCTGTCCAATCACCTCCTGGCCCGGTTAGTAGGGCCCCCCCCCCCCCGAAGCGTGTAGGTGGGTGCCTAAAAGGAAGGCTCCTCCCCCCACATATAGCCCCTCCCTGCATTTTCATTTTATGTAGGGGCTTAAATATAAAGTTAGGAGCCTGATGGTCAGAGGCCCAACTCTGAAAGCTGTCGGCTTCAGGTTGTGTGGAACTCCTTGCCAGAGGATGCTGTGAAGGCCAAGACCATAACAGGGTTCAAAAAAGTACTAGATAAGTTCATGGGGGATAGGTCCATCAATGGCTATTAGCCAGCATGGGCAGGGATGGTGCCACTGTTTGCCAGGAGCTGGGAATAGGTGACAGGGGATGGATCGCTGGATGATAACCTGTTCTGTTCATTCCCTCTGGGGCACGTGGCATTGGCCACTGTTGGAAGACAGGAGACTGGACTCGATGGACCTTTGGTCTGACCCAGTATGGCTGCTCTCATGGGCTTCTGAGTCTTGGAGTATTGTCATAGCCTCTAAGATCAGAAGGAACCATCTGGCTCAACTGGGCTGACCTCTTGTATAGCACAACCCATGGAAATGTCACCCACTTCCCCTCGATCCAGTGCAATAACTTGTCTGAGTAAAGACTATCTTCCAGACCGGCGTCCAGTTTTGCTCTGAAGCCATCAAAAGATGGAGAACCGCCCACTTCCCTGCAGTTTGTTCCAATGTTTAATCATCTTCACGGTTAAAAAAATAAAGGATGCCTTATTTCTCATTTGAATTTGACCGGCTTTTGCTTCTGAACTGATTGACATGGCGTTCGCACATTGGTCTGGTTAAAGCACAAGGGGACTCCCCTGTCTGTCTCCATCAGTTACCTCTCTTCTTATAGTTAGATTGTGAGCGCTTTAGGCGGGGAACTTTTTGTCCTGTGTTTGTGACTAGCACAGGGAGGGCCTGGTCCGTGATAAGGGCTCCTTGGAGCTATGTAAATACAGATAAATAAATAATAGGATGGGGAGTCAGGACTCCTGGGTTCTTTTCCTAGCTCTGCTGCAGTCTTAGTGGGACGACCTTGAACACTGTATTTGAGCATGAGCTTTCGTGAGCTGCAGCTCTCACGAAAGCTCATGCTCAAATAAATTGGTTAGTCTCTAAGGTGCCACAAGTCCTCCTTTTCTTTTTGCGAATACAGACTAACACGGCTGTTACTCTGAAACTTGAACACTGTGTTGTTGACTTCCACCGGTCTAACCAAGAGCTGAAAGTTAAGCAATGTGCTTAAGGACTTTGTTGGATCAGGGCTGGAACGTTCATCTTAGAATGGAGCCCTTCATCAGACTGATGTCCGATTACATCAGAGCCAGGAACGGAAAAGCCCTTTTTTTTTTTTATTTTGGCAGTCATTTTGGGTTTTTTTTACTGCTATATCTGCTAAATACAATAGCCAAGTGAACTCCACGGCTGTTGTTACATGAAGGGATCCTGCTGACCTAATAAGCCATGAGAAGATTTCATTTTAATGTCCTCCAACTGTGCTTTCCATGAGCTCTGCCGATTTCCCCAACCGGAACATCGAAGCTGAAGAGTGAATTTAGCCTCTTTGCTACCCATGACTCACCCACTTCCCTTTAAATGAATAGTTGAAGTGTCAAAGGGTGTTCTGTTTGGGTTTTTTAACATTTACCCTGGGGAAAATGTAACTTTTTGACAGCTGTGATGATTTACCTTGTGCAGATGGCTAAGCACTGAAGGGGCCAGGGAGATTGCTGGCTTTAGTCTGTGCCATTTTCCAGAGGAATCAGATGACAAAACATGTCAGGGCATTGCTCTTCTGTTCACTCTGCTGTTATCCTCGTGCCTCTCTCAAGAGTGCTCGCCCCAAAGAGAGGGGTTAGAGATCTCATCTAACACTGGGGGGGAGAGGAGGGGAAGCAGGCCTGGGCCTTTAGTAGTTAGTACTCTTTTACCTGATTCAGGAAAACCTTGCTCATCAGGACAGCATTTAAGCATGTGTTTAAATCCCATTGAAGTCCATGAGAATTAAGCACGTGCGTACGTGCTTTCCTGAATCAGGGCTGGCGTCAGAACCGAACCAGTGGGGCCCTGCATGGTTTTAGGCAGTGTAACGCTGCTGGAGCTACCTCTTGTGGTTATTACAGACCCCCAAAGCCATTTTCCTCAAGAGAAGCAGGAATTGCTGTGCCAGATCAAATCCATCGTCCATGTAACCTTGTTTCCAACTGGCCGGCTGCATCCCAACAAGATGCAAGAAACCCTGCAGCTGGCAGTTTTGGAATAACCTAGCCACAGAGCGATTAATCCCTAATTCCAGTTAGACGTACAAGAGTAGAAGTGTTAACCCTGATGTCCTAGGTAAAGTCCACTTTGGGTAACTATGTTCTGTCTCTCTAAAATTCCCCCTTAGTTTCAACTGGATAGGTCACCAACCTTTTGTGCAGTGTAGCTGTGGGCTGTTAAACAGCTGCTGTGCTCCACTCTAGAGCTGGCTGCATCTGAGTAGCCGTGACTTTCTCTAGGAATGCTTTATAGCATGTAGATCCCACAAGAAAGACACCATGCTATAATTATTCCTGGGCTGTTCGTGCTGTGGCAGAAACGACAATTAAGTGAAAAAAAAATAAAATACAGAACTCACTTTTTTTGGGTCCTACTTTTTATTTTTTGGAAAGATCTCTTTCATTAAAAGAACAAGGACTGCAACAATTTCCTGGTTGTACAAATACATTAATGATACAAAGACACTCTTATCTGCTTATTACACAACAGAGAGAAAATGAGGCCAACTGAATTCCTTTATCACTTTAGTCTGAGGAAGGGTAAATAGGAGCAGTTTTCTGTCGAAGACATTCCACTGCTGTTTAGCACCTGAAGTGGGGTTTTGTCCGTAGAAAATTTTTTTTTAAAAGAGTGTCATCCCCTTGAATGTTCTCCAAGCGAAAATGGAGTATGCCTGGTTGATGGCAGTCATACAAATGTTATAAGAAATTTAGCATGCTCCTAGCTATGACTCTGGACCTAAAATGAAAATGTTTTTTAGGAAAAAATTACACAAATATCTAGGTATGGTTTAATTTGAAGCATAAGAACATAAGAGCAGCCACCCTGGGTCAGACTAAAGGTCCATCTAGCCCAGTGTCCTGTCTTCCAACAGTGGCCAATGCCAGGTGCTTCAGCAGGAATGAACAGAGCAGGTAATGATCAAGTGATCCATGTGCTTGTGCTTAATTTTAAGGATGTGTTTGAGTCCCACTGAAGTCAAAGGTCAGCACACACTTAAGGGCTTTCCTGAACAGGGATGGATAAGCATGTCCTTATATGTTTTCCTGAATTGGAGCTTTTGCCAGCCGTGGAGATATAGCTGGTTGGGGGTCTCAAATTCAGATGGACATAGGACTGTAGTATGCAATGTGATGTACAAATAAGGCCCTGTTGACGTTAAAAAAGAAATTAACTCCAGAGTAATTCCTAGATTTTAAAGCCAGAAGAGACCATCGGATTATCTAGTTTGACCTAGATACACAGCACATGGGATTTCACCCACTCACCCCTGTATTGAGCAGAATAACTTGTGTTTGACTAAAAAAAAATAAAATAATCCATAAAGGCATCCAGGCTTGAAGCTGTAGCTACAGCAGTGCAAAGCACACCATAGATACCCTGGCACGGTTTACTTGGTTAGATTATCAGATTAAGCTGCAGAGGCTGTAAACCTGCTTTTGTGTCAGTGCAAATGTATCTACATTAGGGATTTGTCCTGTGGTAACTGCACCAGGGAGATTACACCAGCCTGAATTTCCTTAGTGATGTAGACGGGGCCTAGACTGTTGCAAGATGTCTGGGATCAAACCCAGGCCTTAGAGTTGGTCTACGCACCTTAGAGTTGGTCTACGCTTTGATTTTCAGTCGTGTTTTCACATGTTAACTAACCCCATTGTAAATTCCACTGTAGATGTGAAACAAACATTTGTTCCAGGACCTGAGATTTATGAATTTTCAAAATTTAAAACAAAAATTGCAAATTTTTCTGCTCCCATTTTTTTCAACCCACAATAAAGCTGGTTAAAATTGTTTCAAAGTCTGACAAAATTTCACATTTAAAAATAGTTGAGGGGAAAGAATTGCCAGCAATTTTTCTTCCCCAGTTGTGACCCGGTGTTTGTGCCCTCACAGTCTATTGCAATTGGTGGAGATGGGAAACCAATGTTGCAAATGCAGCTCACGGACTTCCCTGTGGGATCCATTTTAGATGGACTTGAACCAAAACTCTGTTTCACAGCTCAGGAACCTCTTGGAACGAATTTCAAGCACAAAATATTTTTGTTCATTACCTTACCCCTGCCCAGAACAAAATGGGAAGGGAAAATCTGGGAGGAACAATCCCAGGAGAAACAAGCTATCCATTTCCGAGGCCTTGGCTACAGACAGCTGAATTAGTTAAACTGGAGCAAGAACCCTCATGGATGCCCTCATATTGCTTTAAAACTGGTTGTATGGGTTGAGCTTGCCTCTGTAAATTTACATGTGCAAGCTAAATAGATGTAAGACAGGTGTAAACTCCTGTAAGAGTGTTCCCAAACAAAAAGGTTTCAGAGTAGCAGTGGTGTTAGTCTGTATTCACAAAAAGAAAAGGAGGACTTGTGGCACCTTAGTACTCCTTTTCTTTTCACAAACAAAAAGACACCCATTTTACAAATTCGGTATAAGATCAGTTAAATTGGTCCAACTTTGTGTCTAAAGTAGGCCTACTCCTAATTTAAACTGAAATAAGAGTGTCCACACAGCATTTGGCACCAGTTTAACTAAATCAGTTTAAAAATCAGAATATGTCTACACGAGAAACACCACTGTGGCACAGTTGCTTCCCTGAAGTCTAGACACTCACTACATCAATGGAAGGTGCTCTTCCATCACTGTCATAAACCCACCAGTGGGGGAGATAGGTCGATGGAAGAATTCTTCCATTGACCTAGAGGTGTCTACACTGGGGCTTAGGTCGGCTTAACTACGTCAAAAAGGGCGTGACATTTTTCACAGCCCTGACTGATGTAGTTTGGCCAGCCTAACTTTGCAGTGTAGATCGGGCGCCTAGTTCTGTGTGTGGATAAAGCTTTGTGGCAAAACACATTTGGAATTAAGATGGTGGATTCGATGGGTGAGCATGAAAAGTGGTGACAGAGGATGGGTGTGGGTGTGCAAAAGAAGAAAGTAGGAAAACTCTGGGGATAAGAGGACAGATGACATAGTGGCTAGGACTTAGGAAAACAAGGTCCAGTTCCCTGCTCTCACATACGCTCTGTGAATCCTTGGCCAAGTCCTTTGGCCCAGATCCTCTAGGGTATTTAGGCACCAGATTAGTACCAGGGAAGGACGAACGGTGTGGAGACCACAAGCGTTTGGGTCCAAACTATCCTCCCACTGGAGTGTGTCTAAGTCCGGAGGTTTGTCCTGTTCAGACACAGGGCTGGATATGCATGGGCTCAGCCTCCACCCTCAGCACCAGATTTCCTAAGACAGCCAACCCTTTCAGAGGCACCTAAATAAGCAGCCAGAGCTCAAGAGAGTGCAGCACCTGGCGTGCAGGGCTCTTTGGAACAATAGGGCCATTTGTTTCACTGCCTAATTGGAAGTGGACCCCTTTGGAAAACCAGGCACAAGGGCCAGAGATGGCAACAAGAGTTTGGTTTCAGGCCCATCCCATCTGGTTACAAAGACATCTCAAGCCCAGGTAGATATTGCTCTTTCTTCTGTGGGGACTGGGTCCACCAGCATTGGACCCGGAAGGGGGCCATGTCCCCCACTTTTTAACAAAAGAAACGTAAGCGCAGAATTCATGTCCCCCACAGATTCCGCCTTCCCCCGCAGAATAATAGATTCTGCTGGGGAGGCACTGCACAATTACACCTTTTGCCCACCAGGGGCTGCTGTGGCACCAGAAGAGAAGGCAGCGGGCTCACTGCGGGAGCAGCCAGCTGTGGAGAGGGAGGGGGCACTTTGATTTGCCCCCCACCCCATAGGTTCCGGTGCCCTTGACTGGGTCAGAGCTCAGGCTGTCTCCCTCCCCAGCCAGGTGTCAGGTTAAGCCCACAATCTCAGGACCACATGACTAAGCTGCTAGGGGACAATGCTCTTCCCCTCACCCCTCATCAGTTAAGTAGGCCGAAGCTTTCCCAAGAATGTATACTAATTTTGGGTGCTTCCATTTTGGGGCTCCCAAGGTTAAGACACCTCAGATCCGATTCTCCCGAGGATGCCAAGAAGCCACAGCTCCCCATCACTTCACCTGGAGCTGCATGGGTGCAGAGTGCCTGTGAAAACCAGGCCCAAGGCAGCTCAGAGCTCAGCACCCAGCTAGCCCCGATAAAGGCCTCGCTCCCAGAAACGTCCCATATTCAGGACAGCGCTTAAGCAGGTGTTCAAGTCCCATTGTAGTCAACGGGACTTCAACACCTCTGCTTGAAGTTAAGAATATGTCCAGGTGCCATCCTGCAGAGGGATGGACTTAAGCATATGCCTAGAGCTTTCTTTAAGCAGGGCTCTAAGACACATTGTAAATCAATGCAAAAGACTCCCCCTGATTTCAACAGGCTTTGGATCACGTCCCCAAAGACCCCATTCGTCACTTGAAAAATTCAGCCTTAGCTTTTTGGTCATACTTTATAGTAAGGTTTCATTTATCAACAGTTCGTAAGCGGTGTGATAAGGATGAATAGTATGTCTTAGAGAGGGTTATAAACACATTAGTAGAAGGTGCTACAGATGGTCAGAAGCAACCTATTAACTCACTGGACTCTAAAAAAACCCTTAACAATTGATTAACCCATTTATTAAAACATCTATAGACATGGAACCTTAAAATAAATTAGGAGCAACATCTTTCCCTTTTACACGGATGATTCAGACACTGTCGGTAGCTTTAACGGAAACTAAGATATTTTTATCCAACACACAACCCACTTCCTTAGTTAAAATCTGAAACCCTAAATGTATCAAAAAGGTCTTCAATATGAATATTAATATTATTTATTATAATAAAGAACAGTCAAGCAGCGTGAAAAAAATATATCTTAGCTACATTACCTTAAATTGCCAAAAATATACACATTTTTTCTCTTTTATTTAATAAAAAAAAAAAGACACATGCAACATACTAAATGTGACATTAGCATTAAAACGGGTAAAGAACTGTGTACCCCAGTGCAACCGAAACAGATAATCTTTAGCTTTTATATTTTTTTCTCCTCTTCCTCTTTTTCACACAGAGACAAAGTTTAATGTCAACCTTCTAAAAGTGGCCCCTTAACTCATCCTAATCTCCTGACAGGACTGGGCAAGGAGCATACTTTAAAGGGACCAGGTGCTTTTGGAAGAAGCCAGAGAAATCTTTTCTTTAAGTGCTATCTGTCTCTTCCTTCCTCTTATCCTCAACTTTTCCCGTCTGATCTACGAAGCTGCCTTAGAGCTAAGAGTCTTGGTATGTCAACAAATAAATATGTGTCAAATACACACAGGGGTACCTAGGAATCCACTGAACCAGGCCTTGAATGGAACCAACACCAATGGAGACGCTGGTTGGGAAACAGACTCCTTGGATTCGCTGTCATCTGTTGTGGAGAATGAACTCGTTGCATTGTGAGTCGAACTGGCTGGAATGAAAAAGGGGCCAGGAAGTGAAACGCTCCCCCCCACTGTGTTAATGGATTGTTGTCCTAACAGGGGCGTAGATGGCAACCCAGATCTGGAGCTCTACAGTAAAGGAACAAACCAACCCAAGACAGCTGCTGGCAGAATATTTCGGGGCCAGCTTTTAGCGCAGCCACCCTCTGAAATTGCAATTCTGCTCGTGCAGCTTTTCATGGATGGAATCCCCCAGGCCCTCTCGGATCCTCACACGCGCACGCCAGGTCGGCATCAGACCAGCCAATTTGCATGTGGAAACATGGCACCCTGTATCACTGTTCCACTCGGGGGAGTGCTTGCAGGAGGGAGCCCCCCGCTTGCAGAGGGGAAAAAAATTACGCATCAAAAAAGTGCAGGCTCAGAATCGTGCAACTCAGGGTTAGGGGCAAACAAAAAACACCGTCAGGCGAGAGGAAAACGGAATTCAACGTCCCAGTCTGTGACTTGTGCCAGGCTGATAGAAGTTTGGCACATCTTGATTCTTAACTCACTGGGGAGGTGGCTGGGGAGAGAAGGAACATTCACTCGAATCGCATTTTGCAGCCTCTCCTATTGGTATTGCAGAGACCATAAGGACGAGAGCAAAACCTTTTTCCCCCATTTTCACTTTTATAGCTGCCATCTCCATCTTTCCAGTAGCTTCTTCTTGTTTTTAAACAATAGCTTAAAAAACAAAACAAAACAATAGCTTTCCGAACAGAGAGCATTGTTCTGCCCGGTTCACAGAACAGAAAGCAAGACCTCTGGCGGGGCGCTCTCTGCTGTTAGTTCTGCTCAACCAGTGGGGCAACGATCTTTAAAATCACATCAAAGAACAAATGTGTAATGGGCTTAATAGATGGAGTCGAACGGTGATGAGCTTTTCCACTGATATCAGCACAGACCCACCGCTGACAAATTTGAATAGTGCAAACCAGACAAGGCGGTGGGGGTGTGCTGAAAATCATTTGTATTCGGTCAGGTCTGAAAACTTTTTTAAGACCCTCAGTATTTCCAGTCGCTGGAGTCTTGACCCCCCCGCCTCCCCAAGAGATCCGGATTTAACCAGTGGAGGGGGAATTCAAACGTTTGACGCCGATTCCCCCTCCCCGAACTGTCCTTCAAAAAACAACAACCCTGCATTGTCCAACCTTAGAGGAAGCAGGTTTCTTTGCCACAGGACCAGGTCTCAAGGGGGAGTTAACACCAGACAGTGTGAAGCAATGAGGTTATCCAATGCCCTAGGCTGGGAAGACTGGCTGCATTTCCAGGGCTTGGGCTATCTAGTGCCAGCGACGGGGGAGAAAGTTCTCTGCCAGACTAGCCACATTCGGGAGGTGGGTAAGGAAGCAAAAGTAAGAGATTTCAGACCCTCCCTCCCTCTGTCTCCTTGGTGCCATTTTAGCCCCGTGAAAAGACGGCCTGGTTATAACACACTCCCTGCGGCGGGGCAGACAGTTGGCGGTACTGGCGTTAGCCCTTGTCAAGTGGTAATGCTGGGCTTGTAGATCTTGGAAGGAGAGAACAACAGAGAGTGCGAGAGGGAGGAGTGTGCTTCTCACGTGGAAGGGACAGCACCCAGCTGACCAACCGGCGTCTGCCCTGCCGCTGGCGTAGGGGTCCCAGTAGTGTCTTTAAGGTTAATCTTCAGCAGAGGAACTCACCACAGCGGCTGGGGTAAGAAGAAGGTGGCATTCACCCCTGATGCCCCATCCCCTTCCACAGCTCTGCCATCCATGTCTTCCCAAGCTGGATTTGGATCTGGTGGGGTGGCCGTGCGTGGTGGTTCCCGACGGCAGATCATCTCCTTGAGGGGTCACAAGGCGACAGGTAGGAAGGAAGTCCCTGCTGTAGGTTTTTGGCAGGGTTTTCACAGCTCATATTCCTCTTAGTTTCCCCATGTGATGGAACAGAATCTTGACTTCCCCCCGTCCCACCCATGGCCCTGCCCCACCTTCCCAGACGAGCCATATCTGGCATCCCCCCCGAGGGTGCTGCAAGCTGTCTGAATGCTGTGCAGAAAACAAGCAGAGATGACCCTTCAACCACAGCCTTGGCCTAGGATACTCTGTGGTCTTGGGTTAGGGCCCCATCCCGGAGGCCTCACACATGTGCACACTCATACACACACACGCACTGGAGAAGAGGCTGGAAGGTGTCAGAGCACAGGCAAACTCTCACCCTCTGCTTAGCAAGGGGAAATGTAACTTCGCTTCGTGCAAGTGTGCCATGGATCAAACCGGCAGACACCTCCCCGTGCCCCATCTCTCCTCTCAGAAGAGTACGCGATACCAGGTCTTGGCCAGAGACACGTTGTCTTCTAAAGCACCACCTGGCACTTCCCATGGCCGGGAAGACCTTCTCAGAAGCCTTGTGCTCATTGCTCTAAAGTATCCAAATCTGTGACCACGGAGAGCCACGTTCCTGTAGCAGAGAGGAGCTGGCCGCTGGTCTGGGTGGGGAGGCTTAGCCCTTGTCCTGGGTGACAGCAGCTCCCTTTTCACTCATGATCTTTAAAAAAAGACGCAGAGAAGAGAGTCATCAGAAAGGCAGCAACCCGCAAGTGAGTAGAAACGAGAAAGCCCTGCCACGGGGCCGGCCTGCCCCTGCTGGGGCAAGCAGCCTGAATGAGGACTGCCCGCTTCCCCCCGAGGCTGAGATCAGCAGTGACACTCAATTTGGAGACCTCCCTGCTCCCAGTTTCAACAGACTCCTTGACTCTGGCATTTGCTCCCCAGAGCTTCACCGGGCTGGGCCTTCTAGGCCCTGTCTACAGGGCAAGAGATGGCGAGTTTGACGGGGCTTTGTCATAGCAGTCCACATCATTCTGGCCTCTCAAATCTGGGGTCCTGACACTGACAGCAGCCAATACCCTCCTGCTTTCTCTGTGCCCCTGACTGTGTGTGTATCCCCTCTTGAGCCCTGCCGGTCAAGAAAGCAATCCCCCTTGTACTTTACCATGTGAAGCCAATAAGCTCAGAGCCTGGGAACAGAGGCAAATTAGCCACTGGGCCAATGGGGCCCGTGCCCAGGGGCCCCAGCCATTTGGGTGACCCTGCACCCTGATCCGCTCCTCCCGGGCAGGCGGAGGAGGGCAAGCCCTCACGCCCTGCCCCCTAGCAGGAATGACTGGGGGGCTGGGGGGGGGACTGCAGGTGGAAGGCGTAGGGAGGGGCCCCCACTTGCTCTGGCCCAGGGCCCCACAAAATCATCATCCACCTCTGCCTGGGGAGGGGCGTTGCCCCTTCGAGATGTCATGAGTAAGGCTACGTTTTAGTCACAGGTATTTTTAGTAAAAGTCGTGGACAGGTCATGGGCAGTAAACAAAAATTCACGGCCTGTGACCTGTCCATGACTTTTACTATATACCCCTAACAAAAACTTGGGGGGGGCCCCGTGGGTGGTCTGGGGGGTTAGTCGGGGGGGCACCGCGGGTGCTGGAGGAGGTGGCCCAGGACCCCCCTGGTGCTGGGAGGGGGAGGGTTGGCGGGGCTGGCAGGGGCTCCCGACCCGGCTGTGCGTGTGAGGAGCTGCAGGGCCATGCCAGTGGGAGCCAGGGAGCACCGCACCCCGAGGTAAGTGCCCCCCCCCAACCCCAACCCCCTGCCCCTAGCCCTGAGCCCCCTCCCACACACCCAAACTGATGCTGGTGCAGAAGTCGCAGAGGTCACAGAAAGTCACTGAATCCGTGACTTCCATGACAGACTCGCAGCCTTAGTCATGAGCACATCTGGGCGCTGCCATGCCTGCTTCTGCAGCTGGCCTGGCATGTGCATGGGTGGGCATCTGTGGGTGTACCTTTGCTCACCCCAGCGCCCTGTCTTGATCCCACTGATGTCAGTGGAGGTAGGATCAGGCCCACTTGGCTGGCTAATGAGGGAGGCAGATGAGCCAGAGAGGCAGCCTAGTCTTGTGGGTAGGGCACACTCTGCCACGGATGCATTCTCTAATCCTGGGCAAGGCGCTGCCTCTCTCTCTGCCTCAGTTTCCCCTATTTAGATTGCAAGCTCATTGGGGCAGGGACTTGTCTCTTACTACACACCTGTACAGAGCCTAGCACAGGGGGGGCCTTGATTTCAGCTGGGCGTTACCGTAATACTCCTAATTTACGCACCGCTCCTTTCTGGGCACTGCTGTCTGCCTGCAGGTTGAGGAAGGGGTTGGTTTGTGTGGAAAGGACCGGTGGGACTCCCGCCCCTGAAGCCATCAAACTATTCCCCGGAGCACTCAAGGGCGGGGCTGTTGGGGTCCCCATCAGGCTGTTGCCGGGGTTGAGCTGCTGGGGGGACATGGACGCCAGGAGGGAGCTGCCGCTGGGAGGGGGCGGGGCGACGGAGGTCATCAGGGCGGTGGCACTCGAGTGGAGGAGGGGCGTGGAGGTGGCCGTCAGCAGATTGGTCATGGGCAGCTGGGAGGTGCCCGTCATCTGAAGCCGCTGCAGCTCCCTCTTCTGCTGGATTTGCTGCATCATCTGGAACACCAAGGCCTGCTGCTCCTGGAGACGGGGAGAGAGAGTCAGGCTGGATAAGGGGACAGAGCTCGTGGGAGGCTTTGCATGCATGTACCTGCATGGATGCAGAGAAACAGACTCACACCTGATTCACTAACACAGCATGCCCCTCTGCCCCCTCAGCTCTTATCCCATGGCTCCTCCCTGGTCTTGCAGTGTTATGTTGTACCCACTAGGTTAATCACAACCAGCTGGCACATTTTTAAGCACAACATATCCCTGTCCACACTGGGTGGCTAAGTCGTGTTTAACATCTTGTGTTCGTGATCATGTTTTCTAACATAATCCATTTTCCTAGAGTAGATATGGTCCTGGGGTTGCAGTGTGCTTGGCATCCTTCCTGACCTCTTCAGTCATCACCAGGCACCCTGAAGCATTAGATTGGATGACCCCTATTTTAGGATCCCTACAAACATGTTGGCCCACAAATGTATCCAGCCCCCTTTCAATCTATCTGCAGTATTTAATCTGATGTCCAGCAGCTTGTGGAATTAATTGCTATGAATTCTCAGACTGGCTTTCAATTCCCTTCCCTCTGCCGAAACCAACCTTGTTATATTTAATCCCGTCTGGTGGAATTAATTACTCCAGGTGAGTTGAATCCTGGGAGGATGGAAGGGACCTGGAGCTGGCAGAGATGTGCTCCAATCAAATTAAACCACTTTAGCTTCCATGGAAACCATCGACCAGCAGAATACACCCGTGGAGCTAACTACTCGTTCCCACACACAAAGGGAGCAAGGGGATGACATGGTGACGTCAGCTACTGTAGAAGAGAATCCCCTTGAAAAATATTGTTCTGATTATAAATAGTTTAACCTGGAAACCTGCGTGTATAATGTAAGACTGACACCTAATGGGTGAGATTCTAGGTTGATGTAAAGCTGCATTGCTCCATTGACTTAAATGGAATTATGCTGATTTACACCAACTGGTGATCTGGCCCAAGATATTTACACACTCACGGAGCCTGATTGTTACACTGGTTTAACCCAGGATTAACTCTACTGAAGTTTCATGAGTACATGAAATAGGAACCAGATCAATTATTTCCAGCACACGAGGATAGGTTTGTTTGTTGTTTATATGAGTGCCAGTGAAATGTGGGGCCCAGCTCAGCATTGACCTGAACGAGGCTGTAAGTTACACACCAGCTGGCCAGAGAAACAAGTGAAAATAGGGAGGCCATACAATTCATGCTCCTTTTTGAACACCCCTGGATGCCAAATTGATGCAATGCACGGCAAAGCAAATGAGACAAGATTGTAAGATAAACAGTCTCCCCTCTCTCCCCAACAAGGCCAGATCTCATTTACACCAGTGTAGATCAGAGCAATTCCCCAGAGAAGTCAGTGGACTTCAACTTGTTTAAGTGAGAGGAGAATCAGGCCCTTGTTAGGCACTGCCTTTCCCGCTTCACCAACTTTCCAGGCTTGGCGTGTAAATTGCACTGGTTCTGCCCACCTACCAAATGCCAAGTCTGCGTGAGCTGCATTGCTTTTCCGTTCACGGCACATGGATGCCTCATGTTCCTGCTGACGGCTCCCTGGGGCCTGATCAGCACACAGAGGGCACATCTACACTGCAATCCGAGCCGTGACTGCAGCATAGGTAGACATACTCGAGCGACCTGTACCTGAGCGATTGTCACTGCTCCAAATAGCAGTGTAGATGTGGTGACACAGGTTAGCAATGCAAGCACGCACCCTGGGTTCTGGTCTGGTTTCCACAACATCCGCTGAAATCCACACAGCCGCGTCTACACTGCTATTTTCAACCGTGCTTGTGTGGGTCTGCCTACCCGAGTGGCAACCAGACCTCAAACTGCAGGGCAAATGTAACACCGACAGACCCTGGTCGTCAGCAGGCGGGATCGAACCTGGGACCTCTGAAGCTTAGTGCATGAGCCTCTACTGCATGAGCTAAAAGCCACGTGGCCCTTAGCTAAGGCTGTAGCAGACTCATGAATCTCTATGTGGTCTCGGTGCCACTGGAGGGGACAGAGCACCACACCCAGGAGGTGTGTGCGTTACACAAATATTGCCTAACTGGCTCCGGTTTAACTAAGGTGTGAATGTAAGCCAAGTGACTGAAAGTGGTGGAACTTTGTGTGCGACTGGAAATCAGTTTAAACTAACCCAAAAGTAAGCCAAAATGAGCGTGTCCACACAGGGGCTGCACTGGTTTAAGAACTAATTTTAGGGCCGATCTCTGCAGCGTTGGTCCCAGGTTAAGGACACGGGTAGAGAAGCCCACAGTTAAACTGGTGCAACTTGTGCATGTAGACGAGATATTTAGCAAACATAGCGACGGATGCATCAGGTCTTGGTCAGTCTCTCTTCACTGGACTAAATCTTCCCCAGTCCAAACTTCAGGCCAGGCCCTTGCTGGAGGGGGCAGAGACCCGGCACAGGGACACTTACCGGATTAAGCGGCTGGGATGTTAGCAGCTGCTGCAGCTGCTGCAGCTGGTGTTCATGCTGGTGCAGAACATGCCGCTGCTGCTCCGTCAGGGGGCTCAGGCCTGGCACGCTGCAGGGAAGACCGGACGTTAGTATAGCCTGCTGCCCCGCAGGGGTATTTCCGCCCAAGGCCAGCCCCGAGGAGAGCAGCAGTCTCAGAGGGGAAGCCCTGCCACAGACTATGAGCCAGGCTCCTCAGTAAGGATACACGGCTGAAGTCATTTGAGCTGAGCTTCCCTTACGGGTCAAACTCAGCTGCCTCTATGGGAGACAGTGCGGTCCAGTGGGCAGGACGCTAGCTCTGCCACTGACCACTTGTGTGACCTTGGGCAAGTCACCTGCCTGCTCCGTGCCTCAGTTTCCCCTCCCCCCCTTAGTCTGTTTCTATTGCAAGTTCTTCAGGGCAGGGACTGTCTCTCTCACTAGGTGCACACACGTCATTAAGCACAGTGCCTCACACAAGCAATAACTGTCATACTTGTGCTGGGATGCATTGTCACATCTTGCTTGGGGCATGCTTTGGGGAGTTCATGCACATATAGGGGTTTGTGAGGTCTGGGATGTACATGTTTAGTTTGCCGTGGCCGTGCCTAATTTTGGGAGCACTGTGTTCGTTTGCACAGAGAGAACTAGCCTGACACAAGGCTGGAGTTCTGGAGGAAAGAGGAAACGAAGGGCCGGGGGTCGTAGCCCCACAGGGAGACAGCAGCTGTGCCGGGGGTGGGGGTCGGAGATGCAGGGATGACTGTGCAGCTCCCCCCTCGGGATACCTGGGGGGCCCCTCTCACCTGCTCAGGCTGGTGGAGAGCTGCAGGGCGGGCGGCCCGCTCGCCTGCGTCAGAGGGTTCTGCGGCTGGGTGGCCGGAGCGCCGTTCAGATTCCCCAGCATCCCATTGAGGGACACCTGCTGGCCTCCCGCCAGGTTCCCCAGCAGGCCATCCACCCCGGGCCCCGTGGGCAGGCCGTGACTGGCTGCCGCACTTCCCCCCAGCGAGCCGGCCGTCACCCTGGCCAGGCCGTTGACCTGCTGCTGCACCCCGGAAAGGGGCAGGGAGGTGGGGCTCTGCTGCAGCAGCGGCAGGGGAGGAGGGGTGCTGTGGAAGGAGAGGGATGAGCTGCTTCTGCTGGGGCAGCCCGAGTGTGGATCCTGGGAGGGAGAAGCAGAGAAACAGAGAGAGGGTGAGAACTGAACCTCGGGTGCTGTGATTTGGCCGCTCAGCCCCCCACCCTGCAGCTGGGGTGCGTGCCCAGACAGGGGCAGGAATGCTGCGTGTGGGGTCAGGCTGCCGGGCTCTCACATGCCTGGCTGGAAGCTGACACCCAAATGCCCAGTCTCTAGGGACGCAGAGTAAATCGCCAGCATTCTCACTTCCCTTTGTACAGCACCTAGCACATACCCACCACCACGGCCCTCCACGCCCTGGGTGGGGGTGGATGCGCCCCGGAGATGAGCCGGCAAAGCTTAAGGAGCCCCCTGTTGCCAGTCCTGGCCTCGATTTCCCTGACTCCATCTGCAGAAAGCCAGCCCCTTAGATCACAGAACACCCAGGGCGGCGGGTAGGGGCTGGTTTCACCCTGCCAGACCCTCCCGTTCAGTCCAGAGGGTCTGGCCACCGCTGTGTGCTGCAGCTGGGGAGCAGTGATACTGTAGGGGGGAGTCTCTGGGCCCCACTGCAGGGTCTCGGCGGCCACAGTACCTCGGAGGAGGTGGAGAGGGAGTTCTCCATCCCAAAGCTGTTCTTGCAGGGGGAGCTCTTGTTGATGCTCAGGGAGTCGCTGTTGCACACTGCAGGATAGAAGAGGGAGTCGGGGTGGAGCCCAGCATCACCATGGTGACACAGAGAGACAGCAGGTGCAGCCAATGGCTGGACCCGGCGTGGTTTTCTGCACCATGATAAAAATCCCTCAAACCTCCTCCCCCCGGCCCAGCGAGCCCCTGTGTGGCAGGCTCCTGGGGTGGCGGGACCGTTACAAATGGGCGCAGGGGTCTCCCCCCCGTCGCCAGGGCGAGGCGGCCCCTCACCATTGGCAGGCAGGATGTACTGGGCGTGGCTGGAAGGGCCGTTGCTGGTGGTCACCACTGGGAAGGGGACAGAGAGCTGGACGTTGAGGAGCTGCAGCCGCTCCTTCTTAGCCGTCAGGGTCATGATCTGCTCCTGCAGCCGCTGGTTCTCCTTCTGCAGGGAGTGCAGGGCCTTGAGCATTTCTACAACTGCGGGAAACGAAAGGGGGGAAGGGGGACGGGGTGGGGGGGCAGAGAGAGGAGGGGCGCAGTGGAAGAGGGAAGGGAAGGGAGGAGGGGTAGGAAGGAGAAGAGGGGGCACGTGGGGGTGACACAGTTAGAGCATCTACTGTGCAGGGACAGGGGCGTACCAGTCCCCCCTGTCCTTTCCACTTCGGCACAGGTTAGCACGGAGCTCCCCTCCCCACCCTGGGAGGGGCTGTATCTGCACTCCTTGCTCCCCAGCCCCTGCCCCATACCAGGAGGGGCCGTCTCAGCACCTCTCTACCCACCCTGCCGAGCCCCCCTGTCTGCGGGCTCCCCCACTCTTACCCCCAAACAGAGGGGAAGAAGCCCACCCCTGTGCCAGGCACAGCTGGCTATGAAGCTGGTGGCAGGTCCCTGGGGGACCCAGCCCCATAGGGGTCCCCCAGCCCTCTCCCCTCCCGGCTCACTATTTACGCCAGCTTCCCCGTTGCCTTGCTTCTCCAGGAGCTGCTCGATGTTGGGGGTGGCCTGTGGGACGTTCTCCAGCTGCCCACTGCTGCTACAGGACACAGTCTGGTCGAAGAGGGTGGGGAGGCTGCTGATGGGGGACCTGGGGAGTGGCCCCGGGAGAAGGGCTGTCAGAAGATGGACTCGGATCCTTCACCCCTCTCTAGTCCACACTGGGAGGGGCTGTCTCTGCACCTCCCCCCAACCCGGAGACCCTCTGCCCCACACTGGGAAAGCCTGCCTCTGCACCTCCCTCCCCACCCAAGCCCCTCTCCCCTGCCCTGTACTGGAAGTGACTGTCTCTGCATCCCTCTTACCAGCCCCGCGCTGGGAGGGTTGGTCTCTGCCCCTCTCACATCCCCCTTCCCAAGCCCTTCTGCCCCACACTGGGAGGGGATGTCTCTGCACCGCTCCACTCCTTCCTAGCCCTCCCCACTTCCGCTCCAGACTGGGAAGCGGCTGCCTCCCTTCCCCTCACCGTGTTCCTCAGTTTCTCCTCACCCACTGGTATTGCCTATAGCTCACCCTACACACAGGTGGCGCCCCCCCACTCCCAGTGTCGGAGGACAGGCGAAAGGCACTCACATGGAGGACAGGCTTTCCTGCGGGGAGGTCCCTCGGCAGCCAAAACTGCAGTCTTCCAGGTCGGGCTCTGGGAGGGGAAACAGAGGCAGATAAAAGCATTTCCCCTCTGCCTCTGCCTATTATTAGCCGGGGCCAAAGGGCTGCTAGGGCCACAGCCTCCACTAGGTGGCAGCACAGAGCAGTTCCTCCCCACTGTCCTTATGTAACAGCTTCCCTGTGCACCCAGGCGCCCCCGGAATCACTGCCCCCCTTCACTCCTCTGGGTGGGGGAAGGGGGGTGGGGCGGTACAGGGAGCTGAGAGGAAGGAGAGCGGTTAGGGCGCTGGCCTGGGACGTCAGACAGCCCCGACTCGCCATGTGACATTGCCCAAGTCTCAGTTTCCCATCTGTACAATGGGGAGAATAGTCCTGCCCTGCCCCCCCACCCCCCGAGGGGGGTTGGGAGGGTAAATACATTTGGAGATTGTGATGTGCTCAGATGTTATAAGTACCTAGGAGAGACGGGGCTCTCGGACATATTCTAAGATGGAGCCACCCCCTTTCTGAGCTGGACGAAGCATTGCGCATTATACCCCAAAGGTCACTGCCCAGGAGCACGACCCCTCCCTAGGAACAGGTGTGAGCAGGGCGCTCAGATATGACAGAGAAGAGCCTAGATAGACTAGGTAGGATGGATCCAGCCAGCATGGATCGTAGCGCCTGTTCTGGGGCAGACTGTTATTATTTACTATGATAAGCCAGCAAGGCCCTCATGGCCCAACCAGTATCAGGTATCCCAATGTGCTAGGCGCTGTCCAAACAGAGAGCAAATGGCCGCCCCTTACAGTCTACTGCCTTGGTTGCTAAGGTCTCTCTCCAACAGTCTCATGGACTTTAAGGCCAGAAGGGACCATTGCGATCATCTAGTCTGACCTCCTGCACGTCGCAGGTCACAGACCTTCACCCACCTGCTTCTGTACTAGACCCCTGACCTCTGGCTGAGTTACTGAAGTCCTCAAATCATGATTTAAAGATGTCAAGTTACAGAGAATCCGCCATTTACACTAGTTTAAACCTACAAGTGACTCAAGCCCCATGCTGCAGAGGAAGGGGAAAACCCTCCCCAGGGTCTCTGCCTATCTGACCTGGGGGAAATTCCTTCCCCACTCCAAGTATGGTGATCAGTTAGTCCTTGAACATGTGGGCAAGACCCACCAGCCAGACACCCGGGAAAGAACTTTCTGTAGTAACTCAGAGACCACACCGTCTCTTTAGACCTCAACCTTTCTGGGAGGGACGCGTGGCCTAGAACGGACAGCTCTGAGAGTCAGGATTCCTGGGTTCCATTCCCAGCTCTGCTGGTGGCTTGCCTGGGAACAGCCAACAACCTTGATCTGGAAAATGGGGGGTGATCGTTTCCCCCCACAAGGCTTGTGAAAGTTAATTCATTGTGTGCAACCGCCATGACAGACAGAGCTCGGACAGGTGCTATAAGAGCACAACACACTCAGAATTCTTTACCCACTCCGGGCCGAGTTTTACAGAGGCCAGGGCCAGATTTCCAAGGGCCCAGCTCCCCTTTAGACATACAATAAATGGCCAGATTTTCACGACAGCTCAGCACGCAACCCACCGGGCTCCTTGGGGAATCTGGCCTCAACTGTGGATGCTAAGCGTGTTTGAAAATTCTAGGCTGTGTGGGTGTGGTGTCCCCAGCCCCCCGATATTTCCAAATAAAAAAGCAGAGTGTGATCATCAGCCAGGCACTTTCTCTTCCCCACCCCCATGTCTGCCACTCAGCCGGCATATGTCCCCCATCACTCTGCTATGTGTCAGATGCTGTGAGCGCCAGCCTGTGCCAGCTGGTCTCCTTGCGTCTCCTCCTCATTGCAGGAGCATTTATTACATGCAAGGATACGGGACTTTCCTGTGGGAAGCACTGCAGGGTGGCAGGGGCGTCGTGATTTATGGTGTAATGCCCCAAGCTGGCAGGCAGCAGCCCTGTGGAGTCCCCTTCAAGAGGCCCCACCTGGAACACAAGGTAGAATGGCAGTCCCACCTTCCCGTCCAGATAGGAGTCTTCGACTGTCAGTCAAATTCAACTGGCTCCTCCTCTTTGGGGAGACATAACCATTTTCTGAAGGTCACTCTAGGACATAAAGACATTCGAGCTACCAGAGAGGGACCCCTGGCTGCAAGACTGAAGAGGAGGTTCGGGAACAGCTGCAGCAGAAGGCGGCAGTTGGGTTTAACTCGTCCCCAGAATGCAGCATCAGGAGGAAGGGTGGCCCAGTGGTCAGGGTGCTAGCCAGAGACCTGGGTTCAATTCCCTCCTCTGCTAAAAGCCTCCTGCGTGACTTCACAAATGATTTAGTGTCTCCGTGCCTTGGTGCCCCAGCTGTAAGAGGAGGCTAGTAGCACGGCCCTACCTCACAGGATAAATTGATGAACAATTCCCAGGTGCTCAAATACAACAAACAAATGCCTAAGACAGATCAGGAGGAGATGGGGACAAAGAGATCACAAAAGGTGACAAGCAAGAGGTCCCCTGTGGCAGCTGCTCTAAGAGGAAGGTTTTAGGGCTCTGTGGCTGAAGAAATAGCTCTGGGATCATGCAAAGATCCTGATGAAGCAAGAAGAGCAATGTTGGAAGTTGACATTAAGAGTAGATTTTAAAAAGAACTCAGGATATCGGAGGACCAAGCTGTTTTCAAAATCTAGCCCTAAGTGACTTGTCGAGGTCTCCCGAGTCCCAGCCACAAGACCATCCCTGCAAGTGAACTCTTCTTCATCCTTCCCCACCTGGCCAAGGAACGGCAGAAGGGAGTGCTTCCTCCATCCCCCATCATGTTAAGAGGAAACACACCTTCCTGAACCATCCTTTTCTCCCATACCAACTCTAGACAGGCGCTTCGCAGGAGGAAGGGTTGTTGCATCGGGGCCTTTAACTCTTGAGTTAACATCAGCTCCGTTGTGACGCTCTTCATACAATCAGGGTACATTCAGCCGTGGAGCCAGAGGGGTAATTTCCAGCCCAGGTAGACATACCTGTGCTAGCATGCTAAACATAGCAGCATTAGGGTTAGCTGCCCCAAGTATGTACCTAGGTTTCAGATGGGATGGCACATGGGTAGCCAGCCCATCTCACTGCCCGTGCAGTTGCGGCTACATGGCTATTTTCAATCAGAACTGGTGTGGGTATGAGAACTAGTGTGACCATATGAGCTGGAAATTACACCCCAGCTCCACCCCAGCTCCAGGACAGACAAACAGCTCCCAAGGCACATGGATGCCCCCCCCCCCACCCCATGGCATGCACACATATGATATATATACCTTCTCCATGGGCTTACAAGTATGGAAACACAGGAGTAAACGTTCGTACGTGCTCCTCATGCAGGCATGCGCGCTCACGCAGACAAACTGACATGCTGCACATACGAGAGGCCCAATTTTCAAAAGCGCTCAGGGCCAGATTTTCAAGGGATCAGCATTGGCAATGGGGCTCAGACCCCAGCAACTCCCCACTGTGACACTTACTGCTAGATTTTCCCAAGAGTTCAGCATCCAACGTATTGAGCTCCTGAAAATTCTGACCCAGAGGAGCATGAGAAATAAGATAGTCACAACAACCAAAAGCAAAATGCTGGAAATCAGGAGTGTGCAGGGCCTTTTTTGTGCATTTTGTTGCAAACTAAAAGATGGGCCCGCTTGGTTAGAAACATTCACTGCAATGCAGGAGGTTTCCCCCTCATGAGCAAGGCCCTTTTCCAAAGCAAATGAGCCGGTTTTGCAGGGGGAAAATGAACCATTCCAAAGTCAAATTCAGTGCCAGAATACTTTCAGTGTGAACATAGCTGGTTTTGTTGCATTTCATGGTGAAACCAGAGTCAAAGGGGTACGAAATCACCCCAAAAGAAAAGCTGAGCATTTGTAGTGCAAAATTTTGTGCCAATTTTTCCAAAAAATGTTTACTATGTTTGCGCAGCTCAAGTGTGTAAAATAATGAAATCTCAAAATGGTCACATTTTTGCACCATTCTAGTACACACCCAGAGACAGTCTCCCACAAACAATCCAGCATGTGTGCTCTCATCACGGGACTAACCCCCCCGGCTTGCTAGCTTCCCAGCCAAGTGCTCTGCTAATGCAGACATAGCATGAGCTGACAAAGACGCCACTGATCTCAACAGTTCATACTTCCCAGCACACCCCCTCGGCCTTCAAGCTTTTGGGATGGGGAGACAGCAGGGGAAGCGGAGCTCAAACTGTGGACCTGGTTGTCTCAATTCTTCTGGGGAGACTCTTTCTGAGTTTTGAACGCACACACCTTCCGATTCACGTACCTGCCCGGCTGCTTTCAGACTGGTCCAAGAGAGGGTTCATAGACAGGCCAGAGGTCAGGGGGCTTCCGAAAATGTGCGAGGAAGGGAGGCTAAAGGTGGGTCCTGCCAGCGAGAACACCTGCAGGTGGGACATTAGCAAGAGAGACAGGAAACTGGCTGAACAGCCTGGGGAACCCGACGCTGCGTTCGCACGCCTCCTCTGAACTTCCAAATGGGTCCCAGCCAACAGGGGAAGTATTAAAAAAGAAAGGCAGGGAGCACTGGGAGATTCACAAGAGAGCCCGCTCTTGATTGATCTTCCCAATCCAAGCGGTTCAGATGAGCAGCTGAACAGCGGGGTGGTTTCTGAACTTAGAGAAGCAATCCCTTTGGTTAACACATCAGACAGAATTCCTGGCTAAGACTTGCTCTTTGTCTTAGGTACTTATATGGTCCCCATGACCATAGCATCTGTAGTACCATGAACTAACATTTTTATCCTCAGGCAGCGCAGGGCTATTAGCCACATTTTACAGATGGGGGAAACTGAGGCACCGAGTGGCTAAGGGAGTTAACCAAAGTCACACAGGGAGCCTGGCAGAGCACTGGGGCTCCCAAGCGCCAGGCTAGCCTCCTAACCAGGGGATCATCCTTCTTCTGATCCCGGGTGGTCTGTGAAGGAGGAGGAAGGCCACCAGCAGCGCTCCACTGAACTGAATCCCCGAGTCAGTGGGTGCTGGCAAGACGGAGCTCAGGGAGCAGCGGTGCAGGAAGTGAGGTCTCCTGCATGCTCCTGTCCATCTGGTTGTGGGAGCAACAGAGGTCCCTCCTCAGTACTGCTCCTAAGTGGGGAGCACCCCCCCTCCCCGCCAGGCTGCATTGCACTGCTAGGCTACTGGGCCAGTCCAAATCACCTCCTGAATTATAGCTCCCCCCTCCCCCCCCAGCCACATGCTCCCGTCCCAGCACTCTTACCTGGGTGGTGGACACCGTGGAAGAGGAGGAGGCCGGGATGGTGCTAGCAAAAGGGGAGCGGTTGAGTTGTGGGAGCGAGGATGTGCCTTGGTGTGCGAGGAGGCTGGAGGAGAGGGGGGTGCTGCACACAGCCCGGAGCACCCCGCCCCCGTGGGAAATGGGGTCCTTGTTACTGGTGTAGATCCCTGCATGGAAAACAGAAGGGGGTGGAGCAGTAAGAATTCTCTGCTCAGCATTCAGAGCTGCATGGGGATTAAGGCCAGAAGAAACCACTACAACTTCTAATCTGACCTCCTGCCTAGCACAGGCCAGAGAACTTCCCCCAGTTTGCCCTGTACTGAGCCCCATAACTTGTGCTGGGCTAAAGCATCTTCCAGAGAGGCACCCGGTCCTGCTCTGAAGGCCATTAAGAGATGGAGAACCCACCACTTCCCTTGGGCGTTTGTTCCGATGGTCAATCACCCACAATGTGAAAAATTTGCGCCTTGTTTCTACTTCGAATTTCTCTGGCTTTCACTTCCAGCCATTTGTTCTCATTTGGACTTTCTCCCCTAGATTAAAGATCCTTTTAATACCTGGCCATTTCTCCCTAGGAAGGAATGTATACACCATAATCAAGTCACCCTTTGATCTTCCTTTTGATGAGCTAAATAGACTAAGTTCTCCCAACGCAGTGATCTATGACTGCGTGCCACCCGAAGAAAGACAGTCAGGGGGCTGGTAGGTTATTGCAGGCAGCTTAGATTAGAATCCTTCCTGCCCCAAATCAAGTGGGGGATAAGCAAAACAGCCCTGTCCTGGGACTTAGAACCCCTTTTTCATTGGGGCCTAAAGTTTTTGTGTGTCCACTGATTTTGGGTACCTCCATTTTGGGGACCCCCCTGAAGTGTGATTTTTCAAAGGAGGCCAAGCAACCTCGGTGCTTGTGGATAAATCTGGAACTCTGGGGGTGCAGCGCCCCCTGAAAACCAGCCTGGAGGTGTCTCCAGCCGGGCTCCCCAAAACCTGAGGCACCCAGTAAAGAGTGGACACTCGAAAATTGAAGCCCTAGAGCGCCCCCTGCTGCCTGAGACCAGATGCACTGAACATCTCGTTTACTGTCTTGGATTATCTAGAATGGAAGGGAGGGGAGACCTTCCAGCTCATGGTCATATAAGGCCAGCCTTGGCATCTCCAGCCCCAGATTGCCATGAGCACAGGTGCCCCTTCAGCCCTGGCACACAGAGTGAATGCTGGTGGAGCTCAGTCTTTCCACCTGAGGATGCCAAAATCTTTTGCAGCCTCATGATGCTCCCATTCTACAGACACAGAAACTGAGGCACAAAGCATCTTGCCCAAAGGCCTGGGATGGCGAATAGAACCCAGGAGCCCAGACTCCCCATCTCCTACTCTCGACACGCGACCGCACTCTCATGGAGAGAAGCCGACATGCGCCACGGTTGACGCCCAGACAGCAAGGTGCGGTGAGGCTGGATAAATGAGGTAGGAAGGTGAGGAAATGACTGTCAAGGGAGGGGTTCCTTTTGCGGTAGCCAGCAGCCTCCAGGGCTCGGATTCTGGCCAGCATCTTCTTCCAGGAGGAGGAGAAGGAGGTCGGAGAATGAGCGAATGGGAGAAGAGAGCCTGGCAGCCATCCCCAAGCTCTGAACCGTCTCTTTGTTCTTCCCCGGGGATGGGGGAAGAGGAGAAATTTCGCCCAAGGTTATGACTATGGAGGTTGCATCAATTCCGGAGAGCTCCTCCCCGGACTACATCCCCAATTCACCTCCCCACCACAAACTCTCTCAGACAGCCCAGACAGGATGGGCCACTGCTCCCAGGCACATGCAACAAAGTCCCCCCCACCCCCCACCCCAATTTGACCTAAATAGGAGCATCTGCAAACAGCCCACAATAGACTGACTCGGCTGCCAGAAGTGTCAAGTCTCAGAAGCAGGCTTAAGTGCCAGGCCCCTCCTCCTGCTCCCTTGCCTTAACCCTTTCCTGCCACAGCTCAGCAACGCTGCCCTCCATTCTGGCAAGGAGGGTTGTAGGGTTGGGCAAGGCGCCTCGAAAGATTTTGTCTACACATTTTTAACGATACCAGTCTACCCCTCGTGTGGGCTCAGTGGGACTGGTTAGTCATGTCGGTGAGTGAGAGGACTGGTTAGCCAGGTTATACTAGTTAGGCGTGTTTATGCCAGTATTTCCATAAGGGAAGGCAAATAAGCCAAACCTTTATATCAGTATAAATGCATCCAGGCTGCTGTAGCGTTTCAGTGTAGATACTTACTACAGTGACGGGAGGGGTTCTACCGTCGCTGTGGTAAATCCATCGCCCTGAGAGGTGGTAGCTAGGTCAATGGAAGAACTCTCCTGCCAACCTAGCGCTGTCTACATGGGACTTCGGTCTGTGTAACTACGCCACTCACCGTGTGCGGGTTTTTCACATTCCGGAGTGACGTAGCTGGGTTGATCCAGTGTACACCAGCCCATGGCCCATTAAAAAAAAAATCACCGCCCTAAGTGTGTTAAACCAGGCCTCAGTGTCCAGCACTCACTCACCCTGGGCATAAGCAGAACCGGCATTTGCTAGTTTAAAAAGTGGCTTTGCTTTAGAAAGGGGGACAACGTAAGATCCGTTTATCGGTCCTCAGTCTGGGGCCCAGATCTCAGCGATGTCTGGTTTTGATAGTGACCATCCCGCCCCTTCACGATCCGTCCTCTCCTTTGTTTATAAGCTCCAGTTTGGTTAAATCTGATGGCGCCTGTGCAAAGGTGGGTATGACATGCCCATTGGGTTGGATTTACAGGAGGAAAACTTGGCTCGGATCCTCCTGCTCACCTGGAACAGATACCAGGTCACAAGCTTGGATGGAAAGTAGGGGGGGAGGAAAAGCTGAACTGGATTTCTACAGCCTTCTGGAATGGATGCAGGACAGCCGTGCTCACCTGGGGGAGATTCTGAACCCGGCCTTAGAAAGGAGGAAAAAAACCTGAACTGGATTTCTATGGACATCTGGAATGGATTCACACCAGAGCCCCTGAAAGGAGAACCTGGAGCTGGACTCCTCTGTTCACCGGGGAGGGATTCTGACAGCAGCCAATGCCTGAATCCTCAAAAGGTATTTAGGGGCCTAACGCTGACTGATTCCAGTGGGGGCCAGGTACTGAAATACCTTTGCGGGCCCTGGGAGGAGAGCCTCATGCCGGCTGTACGGCGGAAAAGTAGGTTGAAGGGAGCCACGTGCTCCGGGACGGGTGCTGAGGGGAACATACCTGAGCCCAGCAGGGGGGACTCCAGGCTGAGGCTGGGCAGGGTCCCGGTGTGGCTGAAGGATCGCGATGAGTTGCCGACGCTGGAGCTGACGAGGGAGCCCCCGGAGAAGGGCGAGGAGGAGGTAGACGTGGACCCAGCCAGCTGGGTGCCCAGCACCTCCTTGTTCTTGCCCCCCTTAGGCCTGCCAGGCCCATGCTTGCTTTTCTTGCTGCCTTTGTGCTTCTTCTCCTTCAGCACCTCCCCGTCCTCGATGCTGAGGGAGGGCATGCGCTTGTGGCTGCTGGTGCCGCCGCCTCCCCCCGAGGGGCCGCTGACCGGGTTAGAGGCCTTGTAGTCCACAGGGGAGGCAACACGGCCCCGCTGCTGGCTCACTGCCGAAGTGGAGAAGCGCATGACAGAGCCGAAGCCTGAGAATATGACCTTCTGCTCAAAGATGTCCCCCTTCTGCCCTTCGTACAGCGGGGAGCAGTGGGAAGAGGAGGAGGAGGAGGAGACGGGCTTCCGGTACTTCTCTTCCTCCTGCTCGAGCTTGGGGAATGTCACAAAATCCTGGGAGCCCTGCAGGGAGCTGCACGAGGTGCCTAGGGGGAGCAGAGAGGAATGAAGAGTAGGAGCAGCAATTCAGAACTCAAATCCTCCCGCTGCAAAAGCCCGGATGCCTGAGCTAAACGAGGATCACCATCAGCAGTATAGGGTATAGGACACACAGTGCAGCAGTCCTCTCCAGCAGAGATGTGTGCTAGCATGCTCATTACAACAGTAAAGATCCCACTACACTCTTCTGTAGGAGTAAGGAGTTTGTCCCCAATTCCTCCCCCGTCATGCAGGGCACTGTCTGTGGAGAGGCGACCGCCCCTCCAGCCTAGTTTGGGATCCCATGGGATGAAAGGAGCTAGAGGAACGTATGGTTATTACAATGGTTCTGGTGAGGTCAGAGCTGGCCTGGAGCCTCCTGAGCTTAGATCCAGATCCAAGGCTCAGGGGTGTTTGGATGCCAGGTTTTGGTTCAGGCCCACCTCAAAGTTAAGGAGGGGACACCACTGACTCAAGAGGGGAAGGGCAGGTGCTACAAAAGGCTGCCTCTGTGCAAATTTCCTTTTCCTCCTCCCTTTATTCTGACAGATGGACCGTCCTTTCCTTGTAGTGAAGACAGGCCCATTCAAGAGGGCAACTCCAGGCCACATCTGGACCTGATTATTCCCTCCCCACATGGAATTAATAATAGTAAAACTCCGGTGGGACCTCAAGGGCTTTTCAAATCAGTAATTAATGAAGTTTTCTAACTCCCCCAGAAGGTGGGTCAGTATAATTCTAGATGGGGGGAAAATGAGGCGCAGGGAGAGAGGGGGAGCAACTTGCTCAAGGTCACCTTGGGCAAAGCCAAGACAAGAGCTCAGGTGTCCTGACTCCTTTTCAGCTCCTGGCTAGATCACACTCCCTGAGTTTTCTGGCGGAGGTAGTATTTTAATGAGTGTTGGGGAGCCTAAGGATAGGGGTTCTCAGTTTGTATTCAGACAGCACCAGGAATAAATGTTTCTAAATTTAATAACGAGGCCTCGATTCCCCTCCATCCCCACCCCACTGCTCCACCTGGCTGTTCTGATGCTCAAAAGCTGGCCCATGTTCATTTCATTTACCCCAATAAAAGAAACTCCCGGGGACAAACTGCTCCCCTGAAACAGTGGAGCTGCATCAGGGATGAGTCTGACTCGCTGTTGCTTTTAACTCTTTATAACCGGATCCACTCTGGTAACTGGAGGGCCAAGAACTCTATGAGTGTAACCGCACTCCACACTTTATGTGCTGGACTTATACAGTTCCCTCCTGCTTTGCATTGTGAGCGATCCTTGCTCCTTTTGCTAGCATGATGCATGATCTTCTCTCTCTCTCCCCACTCAGTCTCTGTTCTCCTCTCTCCCTGCCAACTTTCCCCCCTCACACCCTTACCTGCAGGCTGGAAAGTGCTGCTGGAGGGAGCTGAAGTGAAGCTGGTGGAGCTTTTCCCACTTCCCGTCTTTTTCCCCTTGTGGCTGGTGCCATGGCTCGAGGACTTCTTGCCTTTCACCTCTGACCGGCTGACCTCCAAGGTCTCTTTGCTACCTTCATGGTGGCCGATGGAACCCTGGCAAGCATACAGACACAAGGGACAAGAGTCAGTCCAGATGTGCATGCAGCTGGCTCTCTCTTTACTGGTTTTCCATTTTATGTAATTTATTCCAATAAAGGGCTAGTCCTAGCATAGCTCACCCCACGCAACACCGGGGAGAAGAGCAATAGTCTCACATATCAGTTATTTTGGGGGCACCTGATTTGAGAGTCCTAGGGCCTGATTTTCCAAGGCGCTGGATATTTGCAGCTCCTCCTGACTTCAGCTGGACTTGTGGGGGCACGACCCCCCCTGAAAACCAGGCACTGCCCCCAAACTGGAGGCAGCCAAAGCTAGGGATCATTTGAAAATCTGGGCTTGTGTGACTTCCTCCAGGTCGCATTCTGTGGGCCAAATATAGAGGTGATGTGTAAGGTGGCGAGAGTGATTGTTATTAGTCATATAATAATAGTAACATTTTATTATTGCTATTTATTTGTTTTTATCCTTGTCGTGGACGAGCACCCCATTGTACAAACACAGAACAAAACGACAGTGTGGGAGAAGAGAGAGATGGACCCAGACAGATGGGGAAGCATAAGGGAGCAATGAGACAATACTGACCAGCATTCTCCCTGCTCTTAGCTGGACTCCCTTAACCTTGGTAAGGCTCCCTTAGACTTACAAAACCCACGCTGGCGTGTAAATGGTGCCAGTGCATCTTCCGGAGCCAAAGGGATCTATTCTACAACTCCAAGAGGCTCAGACCATCCTGAGTCCTTTTGCCTCAATCCCAGCTATAGCTGCGTCTCAGAACTCAGCAGCGCTGTCTCGACATGCCCCAGCCAGAGCAGAACTTATGAGAGCAATAAGAACCTCTGGGGCGATAATGAGCTCATGTTGATTTGCAATTTGTGGGGCTGACCACTCGGAGCCACAGATGGGAGAGATGGAAAGGACCTATTGGGGCATTTTCCCCTTGGAGCCAATGCAGGGCTGTACCCTACTGCATGTTTTCTAATGCTTTGTCCAAGTTGCTATTAAAAATTCTCACACATTGGATGGTGGTTGCCCACCACTGTCCTTGACAGACTCTTCCACAGTCTAACAGTCCTTGCTATCGGGAAGTTTGATATTAAGAAAAGGAGACGTCCCATTAGTCCTAGCTCTGCTCCCTTGTACCCTTCTAGATAGCCTCTTCTTCCCTTCAGATGCTGGGAGACTTGTGGTCTTGCTTAGTGGAGCCACATGCATTTAGGCTGGGATATTTCAAAGGGACCTATTGAAATCCAATGGGATTTGGTCATCTAACTTCTTTATGCACCTTTGAAAATTCCAGGCTCGGGGCTTTAATTTTCAGAAATGCTGAGCAAGCCCCCAACTCCAGCTGGAGTCCACAGGATCAAAATCAGCCCATCAGCCCTTTCAGTCTTCCCAGTCCCTTAGTCATTTCCCATGCTCTTCTCTGAGCTGGTAGCCATAGCTTTCTTGCTATCTAGGTGCCCAGAACTGAATGCAATATTCCACATGAAGCCAGGCCTACACAGGGAGGGACCATCACGTCCCTGCTCGGTGATGTGATACCTCTGCATATCAAGCCCCACGCTGCTCATCCACCAAGCATCCATTCATGCAGCTTCCTTCATTCCCCCATTGCATTTTGTTGCTACCATTCTGCGCCAATGTCTGTTCTGCCCAGGAGCCCCAGGCTGGCTAACCTAGAAGATCACCTGGAGCCTTCCCATTGTCTACTGTGGAGAATGCTTTTGCAAAGCTAAATTGGCAGGGCAGCTTTCTACGCTGCAGTGACAGATGCTAGAAAAAAAACCCAGCGAAACAGAGAGAGAGAGAGAACCAGAGGTGCCCATCCACGTGGAATGAAACAGAGTAGACAGAGAGTAGGGAATCTGGGAGCTTGGAAGGATGGGCCAGGAAATGCAGTGGGCTGAACAGAAGGACAGTCAGGTGGGTCGGGAACTGGATCTCTCAGGGCATCCGCAGTGGGATGTGGCGCTTTCAAGTCTTCACCAGTTCAAAGGCAGCCCAGTAATGTTTGAAAGTCACTAACTGCAAGATGCTACTTCCACGGTCACTTTTCTGGCCACCGCTGCAATGTGATAGTCCCAGCCCAAAATAAAACACCTGTGATGTGACTGCAAGCTACTTGTATTGCCCCAGAGCTTGCTGAGAGGAAGATTTGAGCAAGATCTGGGCTCTACGCTCTCTGACTCCAGAGGACCTCCTCTTGGAAAGGGTAAGAAATAGGTCTGTGATGCAGACACATGATGCCCGGATAAAAATCTATCCCTATTTCCCCTGCTTGGTCTAATCACTCCACACAATGCAATGGCTGGCAGCCTAATGCGGGCCAGATGTGCTGGGAATATGAAAGACAGGAGGAAGGGAGCGGTGGAAATTGGGAAAGGGGTGGGGTGGGGGAATCTGTGTTTTCTCATCACTAACTTCTGGATGTTGAAGATTAAGCTCTCTTGATTTACGATCACAGAGGGAGCAGGAAAAACTTTCCGACCTTCCACATCTGTGAGCTGAGGGCAGAAGGAGAGGAGGAGGGAGAGCAGAGCCTGGGAGCAATAGGATGCAGTGAGGCTGTTCAAACACCATAAGGAAAGCACACCTCATGTCTCAAGCAACTCTACCAGGATGCTGACACATGCCCCTTGAGACAGGAGTCAGAATGGGTGCAAAGCCCCCCACAAATCCATCTCTTCTGATCCTCCCACCAGGTGTGCAAGGCTACCGAGGAGCACAGAGAGGGAGACAAACCATATCAAAGAGCCTTCTTTTTAATCTAGCAGGCCAAGAAGGGAGTGCGGGGAGTATCATGGATTAGCAGCGCAGCGGGGTGAAATCGGCGTTGGCAAACAAATCTTGGTTGCAAAATTAAAGAAATAGATACAATTAACAGAGGGGCCGTGCTGGCTCAGGACACTGGCAATGGGCTACAGAGATGTTCACCTGCAGTGCTGAAAGCCTGGCCCCCAAGGAAGTCAATGGCAAAACTCCCACTGACTTCAGAGCTGCCAGAGTTTCCCACCAGGGCGCGGGATGGTCACTGGCAGTACTGGCAGTGTGTATGTGCAACCAACCAGTGGTCGCAGCCCAGATCAGAGCCGTCCATATCACCAAAATAAACCCTCCGACCCCCGCTCCCAACCCTCCCCACACACATAGGAGAAGTCAGGAGACCTGGGCTCTGTTCCTGACCCAGCTGGGTGACCGTGGGAAAATCACTTCCGCACTCTGTGCCTCTGTTTCTCCTCCCCACCTTTTGTCCATTTAGACTGTGAGCTTTTTAGGGCATAGAGTGCATACATACAGCACCGAGCGCAACAGGGCCTCGATCTCGGCTGGGGCTACCATAATACAAATATTAACAAAGACTGAATAGACCACAGAGATTTTAATCCCCTCTCATTCATAGAGGTGGTCTGTCCTGCTCAGCACTGAGGCAGTTTGAGGGTGGGAAGACTTCCTTGTTGCTGTCCGCTCTGTACCTGTCCCGCTGCTACACAGAGGCCTTCAGGCTCCAGGGCTGTCAACTTTCCCACAGCACTAAATTCACCAGAAAGGGTGCAAGAGGGGCAAACTCCATAGGATGCATTGTACGTGTGTGTGTGTGTGTGTTGGGTGGCGGGAGGAGCCTGTTGTGGAGAGACACCCCACAGTGCTGAGAACATGACAGATCCCTCGCAAAAACTCAGAGGTATTTACATTTTAAAGGCCTGTTTAAAAAAACCACCAGGGAGACGGGTCTCCCAGCCCAGCCGAGTCCACGAATCTTACGAGGAATCCAATTCCGTGGGTCCGTGAGCCGGGAGATGGAAGGACCAGACCAGACCAGACCCACGCACCACATACACTCCCAGAGCCACACGCTACCCCCCTCGCAGCTGTACCTCTTTCCCGGCCTCCGTCCGACACACTGCAGCGCCCAAGCTGTTCATTCATTAATTTATTTATGGGAAATCAGAAGAGCATCTCTTTGCGCTCTGATTGGTGGGATGAGCTGCTAGAGGGAACCACTGACAAGGAAGCACGGGGAGGGGTGAAAAATACTTGTACAGAACTGCCTGCCTTGGATTAAACTAATACTGATGGGGGGGGGAGTGTGGGAACAGTGAACAATCCAGTGACAGCAGCAGCTTCTCCCCACCTAGGCCAGACAAAGGGATGCAGGGAAGCAGCCACCCAAAAGGGCCAGCAAGAACCAGTTGCCTGTTAGAGATGGAGCTTGGCCATGGGTCAAACAACCTTGCAGCGAGAGCCTTCTGCCTAAGGTACGTGAATGGCGCCTCACAGTCTTGAATGGATTTATCCTCACAACACCCCAGAGAGGTAGGGCCATGCTGTTCTACCCCTTTTACAGATGGAGAATGGAGGCACAGAGAGACTGAAGGCCCAGACTTTAAAAAGTATTTGGGCTCTGCAACACCTAACTGATTTAGGAGCCTACGTCGCATTTTCAAAGGGATTTAGGGGGCAATCAGGAGCCAGAATCCCATTGACAGTTGATAGGATTTAGGCTCCCAAGTGCCTTTTGAAAATGAGACCTAGGCTCCTAAATGCATTAGGCAGTGCAGTGCTGAGCACAGCAAGGCCCAAATGCCTTTAAAAATCAGGGCCTAAGTGACTCAGCCAGGATCGCACAGGGAGTTGTTGGTAGAGCAGGCAAAATCCACCCCCCCATTTTCTAAATCCTAAACGAATCCCCAAATCACTGCCCCATCCTTCCTCTCCTTAAGAGAGCTCTAATGTGGCTGCTTAATAATAACAGCTGGGGGTGTCCCTCAATGCTCTACTCCCAACTTCCAGTGGGACCCGGGCACTTAGCTCATTCAGGCTCCTTTGGAAAACCTCAGGTCATGATACGTTGCATTTCTGGAGCAGCTTCCCTCTGAGACTCTCAAAGGTCCTTGCAGCCATCAATGAAGGACGCCAGCTGAGGACACAGGTCAACTCAGCATTGTTACCTCTGTCCTCAGGAGGGGAAAACTGAGCAACCGAGATTCAGGGCCCGCTCTGATCCTGTTGATGCTCATGGCAAAACTCCCACTGGATATTTCTACCCTGTCTAGGTTCTTGTACCACATTCATCACCGTACTAGCTAAGCGCCTTCTGGGCACGTCGTCGTGTTGCTTAGTGCAGAGGTTTTCACCCTTTTTCTTTCTGAGGCCCCCCCCAACATGCTACAAAAACTCCATGGCCCACCTGGCCCACAATAACTGGTTTTCTGCATATAAAAGCCAGAGCTGGCATTAGGGGGTAGCAAGCGGGGCACTTGCTCAGGCCCCATGCCACAGGGTCCCCCCTCGAAGCTACATTGCTCAGCTTCAACGTCAGCCCCGGGTGGTGGGGCTCAGGGTCCTGGGCTTCAGCCCCATGAAGTGGGGCTTCGGCTTTCTGCCCTGGACCCCAGCGAGTCTAATGCTGGCCCTGCTTGGCGGACCCCCTGAAATCTGCTCATGGCCTCCCAGGGGGCCATGGACCCCTGGTTGAGAACCACTGGCTTAGTGCACAACCAGAAGGCGTTCAGATACTGCGGTGCAGCACGGTACAAGAATAGACTTCAGGATCAGGCTCAAAGTGATGCGTACCGGGACCCCAAATTTCTCCCGATGGGCTGGGCATCATGTTTGCTGGGGTCTCTCCCCCCATCCCATTTCATTTTATTTACACAGACATTACAAATGTTTCGGTGGGGGTAGAGCTCAGTCTCCTGGTACAATTGTCCCCCCTTTGTCACCCTCTCGTCAGCCCTGCTCTAGGTTTCAGAGAAGAACCCACGTCTCCTGACTTCAAGCCGTGTGCTTTTACCACTGGCCCATGCTTCAGACCGAGGAAGGGTGAGAGGGTCCTTACTGCAGGCTTCCAAGTGCTTAATTAAGGCTTGCTCTGATTTCCAGGAGGTAGAGGGGGGACCATGAGCCTCTCTCCCTACCCCCACTGCCCCTCACGCAGTCGCAGGGATCGCAAATCAAGATGAAACAGGCCTGGGGCAAAATTTCCCAGAGCTCTTCCAGGATGGGGCTCTGGCTCGTGACAGACTCAGGCCTGCTGGTGTACAGCAAGGCTCAGACGACACTGGGAAACCAGAAAGCTGTCCTGCCTCCCAGATGGAAATGTCCAATCAGATGCTTCCCCCTCCCCATCTCCCCTTCCCAGCACCTGACCTAGAAGGGTGGGTGAGGGGAGGCCTTGGCATGGATGGCTTGCTTGGATTGCAGAATCCAGAGCAAGCCGGCCTTGCCTGCCAGATGTTGCAGCCCGAAGCATGTGCGAGTGCGTGTCAACAAGTGATCAGGATGTCTGCAGCTGGTGGGAGAAAGCAGCTGGGGCAGCCAGGAATGGCGGCAGATTTACTGCAAGTGCAGTAGGCAGGGCCAGGATGGCTCCCCAGGGGCTTTTGCAGGCGGAGAGGAGAGACACAGCCACCGTTGTGTACTGTGCTTGGATACCTGGGACCGAAATGGCCAGGCATCTGCTGCAAGACGAGTTTCTGGTCACATAAACCTCCCAACCTGCTCCCAAACATGCCGACCCCATGCCTGGATCCTCCCCACCACGATGTCCCCTCCCCTAGCAACCCAGCTTCTCTCAGCACCCTGTACGCCGTCCCAGGAACACATCTGGGATCAGCTATCTTTGGGACTGACATGGCCCTCCTTAGTGAGCCCCTCACGCTCTTTATCCTAGTTACCCTCACTGGGAGGTAGGCCAGTGCTGTTCCCCCTGTTCTGACACATGGGAAGCAAAGGTACAGAGCAACTAAGGGTATGTCTACACTGCAGTTAACCCCCTGCAGCTGGCCTGGGTCAGTTGAGTTGGGCTGTGGGGGCTGTTTAATTGCAGTGTAGACAAATGCTCAAGGTCAGGATTTCAAAGGTATTTAGGGCCCAGATCCTTAAAAGGTATTTAGGCTCCTAACTTCCACTGGAACCAATTAGAGTCAGGAGCCTGATACCTTTGAGGATCCGGGCCGAAGTGCAGGTAGACACTGGATTTTCAGGCTGCCTCTAGGAGTCAGGAGCCCAACTCTGATCAATGGGGATCTAGTTCTAGGTGACCGGCTCAAGGTCATACAGTGCGTCCCTGGGCAGAGCCAGGAACTGAACATGCGTCTCTGAGTCCCAAACTTAGATGCTACATGGTGGCTTCTCTATCCACTCCCCAGGGCTGCCCCCCTGTACCTCCACCCCCTGCTGCAAGAGGCATCGGGTGGTAATGGGCTGACTCTCCAGGGGAAGACGTGGCAGCAAAGGAGAGGGTCAAACCTGCTTTTGGTCTCCTCGCTCACTCCCACCATCCGCTCCTCCTGCTCCCAGTGCAGGCTGGTGCGAGCCGGTGGCTAAAGCTTCTGGGAAAGGGTCTGGGACAGACAGGCGGAGGCTTTATGAGTTAGAAAGTGTTTGCTCCTCATGCTCCTTATCTCTGGCACCTAAATATCGGCCTGAGTTAACAATTCCCGGCCCCCTTCTGCTCCCCTCCCCCTCAACTCGGCCCCCTTCTGCTCCCCTCCCCCTCAACTCGTGCACTCATTAAAAATGCTGACAAGCTTTGACCCTGCCTGCCTGCATATGGGGACAGAAGCACAAATCCCGTTGGAGATGCGGCTGCCGTGGCAACCATGCTGCCAACTCCCTCTCCTGGCTAAACTGAAAGAGATTAGCTGGCAGCCTCTACCCTGGGTAGGATGCCAAAGGCTGCCTGTGCCCCTTCCATGCACGGGGTGCCGGGAGAGAGGGAGGATGCTGCTGCCCCTGGAAGCGTTCAGATGCCTGGACGCAGACATCCGGCCTTCTTGAATTCAGGCCTGCCCAGGGCTAGAAGGGCAGCTCCTCCCCACTTTGTTCTCCATTAGTCTAGTGACTTTCCCTGGATCACACAGAAGGGCCTGGTTCTTTCAGACCTTGCAGGCTTTTCACGGGTCCCTGAGAAACCCTCTGATTGGAACAGAAGGTTCCACAAGTCCCGTCAAACTCTTGGCTTCACTGATGAGACTGCCATGGAGAGGCCCATGTGCAGCGGCAGTGAAGAAACACACCCAGCTCGCAACTTGGTCTGGATTCAAACTGGCAGCCAAGAGGCAAAGGGCTCTCCGTTGCCAACGCCCTGAGATGTCCAGCTCGGTTACAGCTGAGCCAGCCACGCTGCTTCCTGCTTTATACCAGAGCCCGCTTTCCCCTGTTAGCCCTCTTCACCGCTGTTGGACAGGGTGCGGGCTCCAGCGCCTGGCAGCATGCCCCCAGAGCCACTGGAATCCTTGGAATGTGGTGGGCGACCCCCCAGCTGCAGGGATAAAAGCCTGAATCCAGGAGGATGGCTAGGTCAGAGGCTGCAGGAGCGGCTGCTCTGGCCCCATCAGGGAGACTCTTACAAGACCTGGTTTGTCTGCCAGGTGGCAGGCATGTGTTAGGGCTGCAGGGAGGGAGGAAGAAGTGAGCTCCACTGTCCTGGGTAGACTTGGCTGGGGTTTGAAGATCACTGCTTCTTCCTCTGGTTCTATGCCATGGTCATGAAGCATCTCAAGGGAGGCAATATCACTGTTGATATCAAAGTAGCGCTTAGCGGCCCAACTGAGATCAGGGCCCCATTGTGCTAGACACGGGACAGACACGTCATCAGGGAAAGTCCCTGCCCTAAAGGATTTACAACCTAAACAGGCAAGAGTGAGGGCAGTAGGAAGGGAAACTGAGGCACAGAGAGGGGGGGGAAACGACTTGCCCAAGGTCACCCAGCCGGTCACTGTCAGCATCAGGAATAGAACCCCTCTCTCCTGATGCTTCGTCCCATGCTCTGACCACTAGCCTGCCCTGCCTCTCTCACTGTAAATCTAAATGTGATGACAAAGCTCTACCAACTAGTCCGTCCACAAATACTTTTTAGTTTGCCACCCACCCCCACAGAGCTGAGCACTTAAGTTTGTCCCAGACAAAATTCTGCCAATCTCCATCAATCAAAGGTGCATGTTGGGATCTTGGCCCCTGTCTCCCAGAGATCCCTTGGTGAGTCATTTCTATTATCCCACAACACATTGCAAAAATTTCTCAAAAGGCACTGCGCAGGATGGCGGCCCAAGGGACACTGGGATTCCTACCCATGGTGCACTGCACTTTGCATCAACACAAGTATGTGCCGTGCTGATGCAAGCAGCCAAATCTGCACGCACACCAGCGATATACTAACTTTGGTGGTTGTACAGTGTCGTAACTTGCACCGATCAAAGTTTGTAGTGTAGACATGGCCTGAAGCCCCGACTCTACTGGTGTTATTTTTGCATTACACCAGCGCACACTCCATGTAGATGCACAGCCCTGGTGCAAGATGGAGCTTGCCCCAGTGTCATGTGTCTACGCTGGGGGTTTCCAGCTGTGTAATTGCACTAATGTCGTCATACTGGTGCCAATATGTATCCCGTGCCCCTCTGCAGTTTCAAACAGATTTTCCACTTCCAGTCCTGAACTGTTGTGCAATGCTGCAGTGTGCTGTTAAACAGTTGCTGCGTTCCACCCCAGAAGTGGGTGCGTTTCAGTAGCAGAAAGCTTGCGCACCGCTTTAGGATCTGTGCACAGAAGGCACTATGGGAATGCCACCCGTTATGAAGATTAATAATAACACCCTGTAGAAAGACTATGGCCATGTCACTCCGCAACGGCCAGCGTAATCAGGATCACCTGAATTTCAGCTTACAAAGTGCTGAAAGGTCCCTGTGTAAACCGAGTTAGGCCCTTCCCCCAATTCGTACAAAGGTCTGGCAGGGCCTGGGAGGAGACAGTGGGTAATTGTCTAAGAGGCACTCTAGCTAGTTGGGAGCCAGGTTTTGAATTTCGACATGAGCTTGGAAATAATCTTCTTAGCACATCAGTCCCCGGCAGCTCTGCTAACTGGGGGAATCTGCCACTCAGGAGAGCAAGTCTCACTGCACTAACACTGGGCTGGGAAGAGTGCAAATAAGTGGAGTGTGGGATTCCATGCCCAGCTCAGCTGGTGCCCCTCGATCGTGCCCAGCAGTGCCCACCAGCTATTCCAGTCCTGGCCCCTCTACTCTGCTGCTGCACCTCTGTTCTGACCTGTTTCCCCCTTGCTGTTCCAGCCCTGGGCCTCATGCACAACTTGGATAATTCCCTTCAATCCTGACCTGAAAAACGCCCCCTGCTATTCCAGTTCTGGGCCTCTCACACAGCTCTGATCTCTCATCTCTGTCCTGCCCTGCTGCTATCCCGGCCCTGGGCCTCCCCACAGAGTGTTACTTGTGTGTAGGTGCCATTAGTGCAGGGTATACCTTACAGCCATGCAACCCCCTTTAAATAGTCTTCCTGAGGTGGGCTGGCGGGCTGTGTTTTCTATGGGTTCTAGCCAGAGCCTGGCTCTGATCCCACCAGTGGCCTTACCTCCAGTTACTTTAGCATTAGTGAGAGGAGAATCAGGCCCTGGGAGTCAGGATGTCTGGGTTCTAGTTCTTGGTCTTCCACGGATTCCCGTGTGACCCTGGGGCAAAACACGTCACTGCTCTGGCCCTGACTCTGCTCTGACCAAGCTCCACCACTTCTTTGCCACTTATTCAGGGGCTTGGCCCCTGGCACGAGTTAGAGCAGCCTCGGGGCTGTTCTAATTTACACTCAGCTGCAACAGCCCCCTATGGGGTGCTGCATGCCCCTGGAATGCCCCCAACACTGGGGCTGGTGTAGAGCCAGTGTAGACAGTTCTGCACCATCCAGGGAAGCCCCTACAGTAGTGGGACTCCACAACAGGGAGCTCTGATGTCTTTCATGAAGGGGTTTTAGGGCAGTAGGGACTCAGCCCCTCTGTGCCCCAGTTTCCCCAGAAATTAAGGAAATACAGTAACTCCCTGTCTGCCCTGCTGGCGTGCTTTGAGGCTTGGATGGAAGGGCTTGGAGAAGGGCAACTTGCCAGGACCTTGGTCTCCAGTTGTCCCTTCTTACCCTGAAAGGAGGTACCTGGGCTGCCCATCTGCCAGAGCTGGTTACAGCACGGCTGCAGAGTGGGCAACACATGGATGTTTCATCTCTTGTACCGGAGCTTTAAACCTGAACATCTGCTGCCGAGCAAGCTAGGACCTGCTGCTCAGCCACTGGGGAGTTCAGCCCGTTGATCTGGTCCTCAATGTCGACAGAAAGCGAGAGACAGCCACAGTGTGAAATTCCCCAGGTGGTGGTCGTGGGTGAGCGAATAAGGGCAGAAGAAGGAAGAATGTGAGAAACCAGGAATCAAAATAAAAGGATAAAGCCGCTCTTGCCCATCGCTTCCCAAGGAAGATGTCAGAGATAGCCCCTGCCCACCGGCACCTCACGAATCTGGTACCTTCTCAGCAGGGACGGGCACGGAGGACGGGGTGAGGCTGGTGGGAGACTCCGGATGTTTTTTGTGCTTCTGTTTAGGTCTTTCCTTGTCCTTCCGACTCTGCAAAGGAAATGAGAAAGTGCTGAAAGGATGAGTTTTCCGCTGGGGTGGGAACAGATTGCAAAGGGAAAAAAGAAGAGGAGGTTTGTGCTGGGGTGGATTTACAGCCATCCTTTATCTTCCTCTCTCGTACTCCTCTCATCCACACCAGCCCTGCCTCCTCACACCCGCTTCTGGGAGTGTCCCAGTCCCACTCTCTCTCCCCCAGCTGCAGCCCACATCTGGCAGACAGAATATCCACAGGATCCCCTAATCAGTTTCTGGTAAGATGATATAGGGAAGGGTTTAACACGCCCTGGCTGATTTCAAGAAACTTAAGCCCTCCTCCTCTTCTCCCACTGGGGCTCTTTGCCCCATTGCTTCAGCCCTCAAACTGTTCTCTGTACAGAGACACACATGGTTAATGGGATCAGCAGGCCGAGGGGGTGACTCGGCAAAGCTCAGGATCCAAAGAGATGACAAAGGGGGTGGGGTATGATAGAGGTCTATAAAATCATGACTGCGGTGGAGAAAGCGAATAAGGAGTGTTATTTACCCATTCACATAACACATGAATCAGGGGTCACCCAGTGAAATTAAGAGGCAGCAGGTTTAAAACAAACAACAGAAAGTACTTCTTCATGCAGCACACAGATAGCCTGTGGAACTCATTGCCAGGGGATGCTGTGAAGGCCAAAAGTATAACTGGGTTCAGAAAAGAATTAGATCAGTTCATGGAGGATAGGTCCATCACTGGCTATTAGCCGAGGTGGGCAGGGACACAACCCCATGCTCCGGGCATCCCTAAGCCTGACAGCCAGATGCTGTGACTGGACAACAGGGGATGGATCGCTTGATAACGGCCCGGTTTTGTTCATTCCCTTTGAAGCATCTGGCATTGGCCAGAAGACAGGATACTGGGCTAGATGGACCTTTGGTCTGACCCAGTATGGCCATTCCTATGTACTAATATTCCCCCCAGTCTGCATGGGAGGCAGTAAGGGGTTGGTTTGGGCCCCTCTGCCAATGACAGCTGGATTATTTAGGGCAAAATCCATCCTGGTTTCCATCCACTAAAGTCCCTGTGAAATCAGTGGGATTGTACAGGCTGCAAACCAAGCAGGATTATGGCCCGAGAGGTGCTGAGCCCTTGTGGCTACCACAGACTTCCATAGGAATAAGCTCTTCTTAGGCACTGATCCTGGCAGGGCCAGGTGCCCTCAGCCTCTGCATCTATGGATTGCGGGTGCTCAGCACTCTGTAGGAGGCACCAGCACCATGAGGAGTAATCACGCTTGTTCTGGAGCAGTTTTGCCATTGGTTTCAATGGCAGCCGGACAGGGTCCTTGGCTTGGTAAAGGAAGAGAGAGGCAAGATAAAATAACAAGTGCTATACAGAGAAGACCAACTGAGCGTCCCTGTTGAGCCTGTACAAGGGGACACAACCTCTTTATTAGCATTATTATTTATTAGGGTAATGCTTAGTGACCCCAACTGAGATCAAAGCCCTACTGTGTAAGGTGCTGTACATACACATAGTAAGAAACAGCCTCTTCCCCAGAGAGCTTATAGCCAAGGGAGACAAAGGGTGGGAGGAAAACTGAGGCAGAGAGAGGGGTAGTGACTAGCTCAAGGTTCCACAGCAGGTCAGTGGCAAAACCAGGACTAGGACCCAGGTCTCCTAACCCCACTTCAGTGCCTCATACACTAAACACGCTGCCTCTGTCTATCAGCTGGAGATGGTACCATTGACTTCACAGCGGTTTTGCCATTAACTGGCCTTCTGTAGGTCGGCTTGAGAGCATTTGATTTTTTTACTCTGCATTTCGACACACAGTGATGATGGTTAGTTCTCATGCTTTTTTCGTCAACCTGATTTGTTTGCACTAGCAGGGGGTTTAAAAAAACAACACAACCTCAAATCCTGATTATAAAAGATTCAAAACTGAATGGGCCTGATTCTCCACTCAGACAGCCATGCAAACCTGAGCAAGGCTATAAAACACCTTTCAAAAGGTAAGCAGGAGAGTGGGGTGGGAGGAGAGAAAACCTTTTGAAGTGATAAACACCCATTTTTTCATGGTCTGTGTGTATAAAAACATCGTCACTGCATTTTCCACTTTTATGCATCCGATGAAGTGAGCTGTAGCTCACGAAAGCTTATGCTCAAATAAATTGGTTAGTCTCTAAGGTGCCACAAGTACTCCTTTTCTTTTTGCGAATACAGGCTAACACAGCTGTTACTCTGAAACCTGTCATTAGTGAAGTGCACTAGCGAATGTTACAAAGAGATGACTCATTACTGTATATACTACTGTAATGAGTAATGTATATAATACTGCAGTATATACACAGAGAAAGCACCGAAAACCCTTGATTTTTGGACATCTACATAAAACGCAAAAATAGCTCAAAATACCCCCCAAAATGAAATTAATAACCCACCCCAAACAGATGCCCTCAATACAATAAAACATAAAAAAAAAGTTGAAATTGAAATGAAACATTTTCATTGACCTCAAACAAACAAACAAAAAATATGAATTTTCCTTTGTGGAGAATTTCAAAATTTTCATTTTTTGTTCCAATTTGGAAAAAAGCCAATTTTTGAAAATTCAAAATATTTTGTGAAACAGAACTGCCATCCTCCACATAGCTCTATTAATTATAATAATTTATTAGTGATCGCCACAGATAAAGCTGACAGCTGAAAAGGGTAATGCACCATAGGCTACTATCCTTCTCCCTTGGTAAATTGTTGTTGCTTGGGGAACTCACTGCTATAGGAAATTGAGGCCAAGAACTAAGCAAAATACAAAGAGGGACTGAACATTTATATAGATAGCAAGAATATCCAGAGTTATAATCATTAAGGCTAACATACATTTTGGAAGGGATATTAAACTTCATGCTTAAGCAAATCTATAACTACTACAGTGGAGGATGAGACCTAATGTAGGGGGCAGATGAGCCCACATCTGCTACTGCAGGGTTCTTACACCTTCCTCTGAAGCATCTGGTGCAGGACATTGTCAGAGACAGGATACTGGGCTAGCTGGACCTCGGGTCTGATCCAATCTGGCAACTGCCAACATTTAGGCCTGAAAGGAGCTTCATGTGTGGGGACCCCTGTGCTGCACAGAACTCAATGCAGGATCGGAGGTCTCGGGCTTAAAGTTGAAAGTGGACCATAAAGACCCTTGATGCTTCTGTGTTTGCACAGTGACGAGTGCAGTGGGATCCTGCTCTTTGACTGGGATTTCCTATGTGCTACAGTAATACAAATAATAATGACTGAGAATTACTTATTATTACTTGGTATTATTATTTAAAAGGCAGCAAGATTTAAATATTTAAAGCAACACACTTTTTAATGAAAATAAATGTGACATATAATTAACCCTGGAGAACTTACTACTGCAGGATATTGAGGCAAATAACTTAGCGAGAGAAATTAATGCTTATAAGGTGCCATGAAGATGAAGAAGGTTGTCTGTGGAAGTACCAAGCACGAGGAATAATATTATTTTTAAAGGATGAGATTGCTGGAAGAGTAGAGGGTCCCCTGTTCCCATAACTTCTGATTTTCTAGGCTTCCCATTCTTAAAACCTCCCATGCCAGGAGTAAAGCTACTCTATAAAGAGCAAGGTTCTGATCCTGTGGGTTGCTGAGAACTTCCTAGGAGCTGCTGCGTACCCTCAACCTCCAAGGAAGTCACTGAGCCTTGGAGACACTTGGTAGCTTGCAGGATCAGGCCTGCAAAAGAACCGTCTCCAGCAGTCAAGCTCATAGCTCTCTGCTCTTTCTGTCGTGTATTGATCTTGGTAGAGGGTGATAATTATTTCCTTTGTGTTGAGTGTTGTGTGTGATGAATGCCCTGGGGCCAGATTCATCCCTGGTGCAACTCTGTTGAGGAAGTAGTTAAAAGAGGAGGGCATGAAATTGCATCTGCCATAAAAGCTCATAAACAGAATACTTACTCCAGAACAAAGAGACTTTTTATTCACAGAGTGTCCACAGGGGGAGCAATTCCAGAATAGCTATGCAGGTCAATTTCCCCCTGGTTCTCCAACCTGAACCCCTGCTTGCCTTTTGGATGTTGTGAGTCACATGGGGCACTTGCAAGCTGGTCATCCAAAAACAGAGCTACCCAAAGAGAGTGGTGCTGTCGAAATGTGGGCCTATGTATCTTTCCCAAGGCTAGATAATGAGTCAGCAGCAGAGTCAGGGCTATTAGTATTTGTATTATAGTATCACTTATGAGCCACAAACAAGATCAGGGCTCCATTGTGCGAGGCACAGTATAGTGAGAGACCATCACTGCCCCAGTACTCTGACAATCTCAACAAAGGAAGGATCCACACTCCTATTTTAATGGTGGAGAACTGAGACCCTGGGAGATCAAGTGCCAGATTTGAAAAGGTATTTAGGAGGCTAAAGATGCAGGTAGGCACCTAGTGGGAGTTTCAAAAGCACCTAAGTGAGTTAGGTGCCTCATCTCATTGATTTTCAATGGGAGTTAGGTGCCTAACCTGCTTAGGCACATTTGTTAGTCCACTAGGCACCGAAACCCCTTTGTAAATCTGGCCCTAAGTGATTTACAATAGATCACACCGGGAGTCAACAGCAGATCCAGAAACTGAACCCAATTCATCTGAGTACCAGGACAGTGGCTCAACCACAAGATCATCCTTCCTTCCGGCAAACCAGTGGCTTCTGTCTCCTAGCCATGAGTTCAATCCACTTGACCACAGTCTCTCTTCACACAGGCTTGGCTGTAACCAACCATAACATCTGTTTCTCTCTCTCTCTCCCCATCCATCCATCCCATACTTGTCACCTTATTACCTAAACCATCTTCCTTTTCCCCTCATCTCAACTAACTGGCGGGTCTGATGTGATAACAACTCCCCAGCGAATTTGCTATGGAGCCCAAACCGAACAGCTCCAACCCTGAGCAGCAGCTGGACAGGGTACTTTGGACACAACTTCTAGGAAAGTCTTTGGAAGATGAAAAACGTGGTAGGAAATAAACTACCAGGAAGAAGAGATGGTAAAGGCATCACTCATTCCATCACGGCAGCCCTGAGGTCAGGGAAGGAGGCCCATCATGAGCAGGGAAGAAGGCAGAGTTGTAACAGCAGCAGAGAGGCAGTAGAAAAAGGAAAATTGGCACGGCTGCCTCCCCTCCTCCACGCCCCGTCCCGATGCCATGCGTGCCCACCACAGGAGTCAAGAAGATGGAAGAAAGGGGAGATAGGATTTCACACATGAAGCACAAAAGTGCCTTAGCAACGGGGCATTTAGAGCTAAAAAAGACTTGATGACACCATGGTCCTTCCCGTAGTTATCACAGAAAGAGGCAGCTCTGATGCTGGAAATGTCCTTAGCTTCCCCCCATATCCTTCTCATGAAACAGGTGGGTTCAGCTGGGCTGCCCACATGAGAGGAGTGCACCTCTCTCCAAACAAATGTGTCATGTTAAAAAAAAACAACAACAACAGTTATCCATTAAGTCACATGGAGTTGGAATACTGTGCCCGGCAACGCCACTGGGTATTTGTGGCGATCCAGGGACTACCTTGCACTTTACAAACACCTCGGCCAATGTTTTGACGCCTGAGTGCAGTGCTGCCAACTCTCCAGTTGTGCTTAAAGCCCCAGCTCCTGGAAGCAAGGGATTATGTGAGAATCTCAGCTTTCACTTAAAAACAAACAAACATTTCCACCTCTCATGATTACCAAAAAACGCTTGCCAATGTGACTAAAGACTCAAAAACCAGAAGGCAAATTAAAAAAAATCTATTATATTAAAATCTCATGGTTATTAGCCAATCTCTTGATTTTTCAGAACCTGATTCATGCTTTTTGAATGCTCTGGGCTTGTAATATTGCAAACATTAATTAATCAATTAAGCCTCACAAACATCCCTGTAGGATACACAGATGTTACACTCACTTTACGGATGGGAAAACTGAGGCACTGGGAGGTTAAGTGACTTGCCCAAAGTCATGTTATGCATCAGTGGCAGAGCTAGGACTGGAAAGAAAGGGTTGCGACTCCTAGTCCATTTCTCTAATAAGAAAAATAAACACTCATTTAGTGGCTTATGGAAGACGTTTTCAATGTGCTTGACAAGGGTGGTTCAGTATCTATATCCCCATTTTACACAAGGGGAAACTGAGGCAAAGAGCAGTGAAGTGACTTTGCCATAGGTCTCACTCAGTGGAAGTTAGGTAAAGAACCCAGGCATCCTGACTCCCAGTCTCCAGCACTCACCTCCACGCACCACTCATGACACCCACAGAAAATGAAGCTAGTGTCGGTCAGGAGGTGGGACATTGCGGTGCAGCATTACAGTGTGACGATGCAAATGCTGCACGAGACAGCGTTGTCATGATTTTATCCCATAGGTCATGGCAAGTAGGGCACAAGCCAGAGCTAACATAGTAGCTGTTGTGACAGATCTCAGAACTTCCTGCTCCAAAACCACAGGTCTCTGCTATTTGAAGTCCTGGAGAATCTCCTTTAGTTGTCAGCACTATAGAGGTTATGACAAATAACTGAGCATTGCATCTGGTTGCATCTAGGAACGTGTATATATATATGCACACGCACATTGCAAGCACTCAGCACCCACAACTGGGACCAGATTTGCCGAATAGCTCATCTCCAATTTAGGCACCTAAGATAAGTGGCCTGCTTTTCCAAAGAGCTCAGCACACTGGGTGCTCGGCTCTTTTGAAAAGGTGGCCCCAAGTGCAGGTGCTGAGCAGTTGGGAATCTGGCTCTGAACTCTGGAACATCTGCTCTGCAGAGGCCAGCCTTTGAACCCTGCTTAAACTTACCCAGCAGCTACTTCCTGCATTCAGACCAGAGTGTTGCAAGGAGACTAGAAGTGGAATTGCAGTTGTACTCCAAGCCAACACAAAGAGCTCCAGGTCATGCCCACAGCCACCTCCTTCTCCTCCCCTGCTCAGTTAGGAAACACTTCTTCTTTTCAGGCTTCTCCGGGTCATTCACTTACTCCCCTCTTGGTGGATCAGAAGGCCAAAACAACCGGGTGGAACCTCAGCCTTGTGTTTCTGGGTCTCAAACCCCTGCACTTCCACTTTGCAAGTTTCAGGATGCCTGATTGCTCTGAGTCCCTTAGTGATACCCCAGGAAATGGATAAGTCAGGTTATTCCCTGATACTTTAGTAGGTCAGGTTACTTGGCTACTACCCAGAGCCCTGACACCCAGCGGGCCTGGGTTACCTGACCACCCAGGGGCCTTGGCATCCAGAGGGGTCAGATTACCCAACCACCCAGCGGCCCTGGCACCCAGAGGGGTCAGGTTACTGGGCTAGCCAGGGGCACTGGCACCCAAAGGGGTCAGATTTACCCAGCCACCCAGGGGTCCTGGCACCCAGAGGGGTCGGGTTACCCAGCCACCCAGGGGCCCTGGTCCCTAGTTACTCACTGGGAGTTATTTTAGTGGGGTTGACAGTCCCCCAGACAAGCTACCCTGTTACCCACGAGCATGCGCATGGAGAGCCAGCTGGCAGCCCCCAGGTCTTGCAGCCCTGCCCTGTCTCCACCTTGCTCCATTGTGCCGCCCACGCCCAGCTTGGCAGGCAGCAGCCCCATGCCGTGCCATCCCCCCAGCGCTCGGCCCAGGCATTTAAACGTGTCCGTTCGCTCTGGGGGAAGGGAGGGGATGAGTATCACTGCTGCTCTGAAGGCTTCCTGCAAGAGCCACCACTGATTGCACAGTCTGGAGGAAGAGTACGGCCGGAGCCTGCCCTGCTTGCCAACGCCCAGTCCTCCGGTGCCCAGCACCCCCGGCCCCTTCCCCTCCATGCAGACCCCGCTTCTGCAAATCTGCTTTCCAGGAATCTTGGTGTGCAGCCCTGAGAAATCACTGCCAGTGCCTCCTGCCTGCCTGGGGAACCTGCAGTTGAGAGAAGACTGGCAGGAAGCAGCTTCACTGGAGGAGGGGGAGGGGGGCAAACATGTTAACACCCCCACCACCCCCCCCCCCCCCCACACACACACAGGCACCCACCTTGCCTCGAAAAACAAAGTACCCCCCCTACCTTCCAGGCACTGCACGCTCCCTGCGGGGCTGGCTGGGCGAGCCTGGCTCTGGAGCGAACATGGACCTCCCCCCAAGGCAACCAACTTCATGAAGAACACATCCTCCCCAGGCAGGATTTAACAGCTGGGGACTGGCATCTGGGCATGGAGCAGCGCAGAGGCTTGACTGGGGAAGGAAGGGGAGGGGGGGAGCTGGGCTCGCATAGCGGGGCGGGACTGAGACACACAATCCAACTTGTAGCTCTCAAGCAGCGGGCGGAGTGAAACAAGATCCCCTGGTTGCCAAAAAGGAGTGCACGGTTCCTCTGGGGCGTTTATTCCCTCCCCCGCTCCAATCCACGCACTCCGCTCCCTGCTCGGAGCCCCACTCCTAATTTGCTGGTGGGCCCGAGCAAGCGGACCATGAAAAGCAGCTTGGAGTGGGGGAAGGAAGAAGAGGCTCCTCGGGGGGTTGGGATCTTAGTCTGGAAGAGGCGAGCGGTCTCTGGTTCTTACTCTCTAATAATCCAGAAACCAAGGAGGCCAGGATGTGGGTGCAGCAGCAGGAAGAAGGCAGAGAAAGGAAGGAGGAGTTAAAAATGTTGCCCCAGTGAAAGCTACTGGCCTCATTCTGCTCTCTCTTCCACCAGTGTGGTCCCGTTCATTGCAGTGGGTTTCCTTCTGAGTTACACCAGTGTAAGAGAGAGGGGAAGCTAGCCCAGTGAGTGCATGGGGGATAAGTCAAGGCACCCAGATGGGTCAGGTTAGCTGCTTATCCATGGGTGCTAGCACCCAGATGGGTCAGGTTAGCTGGTTACCCCCTGGATTTCACGCAGAGGCATGAGAGCAGCACCTGCTCTTAAATTGTTGCGGCTCTATTTATTTGCTCCAAAGAATTTGCTGGGAGGGATGGGCCGGACCGTGCCCCCTAATGAAAGGCCCCAAAGGGATGTCATTCAGACTGGGATCTGGATCAGGGCTCGGGGGGCTGGGTTTGAGGCTGAATGAGACTTGGACCTGACCGTGCCAAAAATATCCCGGATGCTGATCTCACAAGTCTTTGGCTGCATTAAAAAGAAGAAAGAAGGCTGCTCCCCACTTTGGATCCAATGTGGAAACAAAACGACCCCTGGCAGGTTTGGTTCTGGTACAGATGGGAACACTAACACATCCACCAAACATAAAGGGGTTTGAATGTGAGATCTCACAGCCCCACCCCTTTCTAACACATGCTGGGACCTAGATATACTTGACTAGATCCATAGCTGGTATAAACCCCAATAGATAAGCAGTGTGGTCCAGTGGTTAGACCACTGTTTTACAACTTGGAAGGGGGCTCTATTCCCAGCTTTTAACACCGAGCTGCCATGTGACTTCCGGCAAGTCATTTAGATGATGAACCCTTTGGGGGCAGGGACTGTTTCTTACTATATGGATGTAGAGCACCCAGCACAATGGGGCCTTGACCTGCGTTATGACAACTCAGTAAAACTGCAATATGAATAATAATAACAGCAGTGGTTGAGGATCTGGCCTGTTACAGATATTTTTAAAAATGCCCATCACTTCACAGAGGAAGCAGTCTCTGTTTCCATCCATTCCTGGGAACTTCAGGTACATAGAAAACTTCAGCCTACAGAGCATAGCTGTTTTTTAAAGTGTCACAGCTGACGAACAGGAGAAGGGGCGCAGGCATCTGTACCTCATTCAACATCCGGATATCATCCAGCATTTTCTCGTTACTTAGTATTGTTTTAAAAAAATGCACACACACAAAAAATTCAACCCGAAGGGTTGAGCAATGAGCAGGCACTTTGGAAATGCCAAGGCAAAGAAACAAACAGTGGTGCTTTTGCTAAGGCCCTGGGTGTGGTTGGAGAAAAAACCCAAACTGCCTTAAAACGAGAGCTAGCCATTTTTGGAACAGCACAAGAGAAAGGAAATGTTAGGGTTGCTGAACCCACAAGGGCTTGGAGGTTCCTGAGAGGGACAGGCACACAGGCTAGCAGGGCCACACCATCAGCGTCTATTGTCCCAAAGGGTAAGTCTACAAGGCAAAGAAAAACCCGCGGCAACGAGTCTCAGAGCCTGGGTCAATGGACTTGGGCTTATGGAGGTCAGGCTCTGGGGCTAAAACCAGCAGTGTAGACATTGTCACTTGGGCCAGAGCCCCAGCTCCCAAGCGGGAACATCTACACTCCTATTTTTAGCCCCACGGCCCAAGCCCTGTGAACCCAAGTAAATTGACTCAGGCTCTGAAACTCAGGTGCTGGGTTTTTTTTTTTCCAGTGTAGTGAACGCTCCTTACAAACTATGAGCCCTGCAGCTTTCAGACATATGTAAGGATCTTGGTGTATGGTCCTATGCACATGCAGCTCTGCTGAAATGCAGCCATCTCTGGGATGGAAGGCACCCTCTATGCTGCACAGCAGGGGAAAGGAAGGAAGATTTTGCCCAGGGATAATGCAGCAAATCCCATTTACTCTTAAATGTGCCACGTGGCCTATAATGACTATGCACAGCTGACAGGATCCCCTCCTTTTAGGATCTCATTTATGAGAGCTACCCCAGTAGTACTCTGTGGTCAAGATCCACCTCTTGTGTAATTCTGTTGAAGACTACTGACTCCAGGGGAAATTACACCAGACACAGCTGAGCTATCCAAATGTCGAACCCATGGTGCTAAGGCAGTCAAGATAGTTCCAACCCCAAGCTCAGGCCACAAAGCTATCCCTTCCATCTGCCACCCTCTCCGGAAAGACACGGCCAGCATGTGGGCCAGTAATGACTTTCACGAGTCCATCACATATTCACAGGACAGCAAGAGTCTCACATTTTTCGGGGGCACCCCAAAGCAGCATGACAACAGAATGAGGACGTGTCGTCACGCTGTGATGTAACGTGTTGCAACGTGACTTGCTCGGGTGTTGGCGCAAGCGTGGATTGGCAACGTGATTGGGGCTGATGCAAACAAGGGGAAACCCTTCTCCTAAATCTGACGGGGGCTTTTCATTTGAGTCCTTCCTGTCCAGGGCCTCCCTACTAAGCTAAAAAGTGGGTAATGGAATTAAGGCTCCATATCATTGGCTGCCATGGGTACAAACTCCATAGCAATATAAAGTCTACTAGGGATTTCACTATTGCCATCGCTTTTATATGGAAGACACTCAGATACTAGAGTGAGGGGCAGCAGTATAAAACCCTGCGCTAGCCAGGTAATTAGCAACAAAGGATGAACCCAAGGTTTACCAGGGCTTCAAATCCTCTCCTGAAGGCGAGAGGGGAGGGCAGGACAGCTGAAGGTCTTTACCAGAATAGTAAGGTATAACCCTAGTAACACCCAGATCCCTTTCATTAAGGCTCTCAGAGAGCTCTGCAAACAGGAATCATTTTACAATGTTCCCTGGGAGAGAGCTCAGTCTTGCAATGCCTATATTACAAGTGGTTAAGAAGGGGAGGGAAAATGACCTTGCCCAAGGTCATCATCAAAAGCAGGCATAGAACCCAGGAGTCCTGAGGGCCAGTCCCCTGACCTAGCCACTCAACCCTTACTGCGAAACGGTTCGGGGAGTAACAGATTTGAAATCCTGCTTTAGACACTCTTTGAATGGTTACAGCACATGCACAATCTGTATTCAGTGGCAATTCTTTCAATTCGTGCACCTTAACAACGAACTGGGGCCGGACCTGTATATTGCTGGGCACCCATGACTTACACAGACTTCAGTGGGAGTTGAGGGGCAAGGCCGGGTGCTTCATGACCATTCTCGTGTCAGCTGCTTCATCCCCCCGAGAGAGGAGGTTTACACTTAGCCCTCTTTGTGCCTCAGTTTCCCCGTCTGTAATGGGGGAATGATTTACGATTACGATTATTTATTTGCATTGCGGTAGCACCCTAGGAGTCATGGGCCAGTGCCCTATTGTGCTAGGGGCTGTACAAACCCAGTGATGATCCACCCAGGGCTGGGCAGAGTTGTGGGGCTGAGTCCATCCCTGTTTGTGAGGCACCCAGACGTGACAACAGCAGCAAGCGCTGCAGAAATGCAAACAAACATACATTCCTCCTGCTCTGGCTTCCCCTCCAGTGCCAACCTGTTTTTCCAGCCTCAGCATGGAGACTGGCACCACCTACACTCCTGCCTGCTAGGCACATGACAATGATCCCGCCCCTGTCACCCCCGCTGCCAAAGTCTGTGTAAATACAGTAACCGTCTTACAGTCCCTGACCTTCGCAGCTTCAGTCAGTTATAATTCCAGCTGGGATCTCCAAAGCTCCTGTCAATCACACTGATCCCGTCCCCCTCCCCCAACCCCTCTGGCTGGTGCTGGCTAAAAATAGCACGTTCCATTACAGCTGTTTACCCGGTGCCAAGCTCCAGCTCTCTCTATCCATGACACAAAGGCTCTTTCTCTCTCCCTCCCTCCCAGCAGCTGCAACTTACAAGAGGAGTAAATATATCCTGGTGTATCTTAGCCTCGTCTACACCAGGAAATTTGCCCTTTCAGGGTCAGCAGTGGGGTGCATGTGAATTTATACAAGCATCACTGGAAACTGATGTCTCCCCTGTTCGACTACGGATCAGGTACGGCATGGTGCTCGCACGTACTGGCCGGTGTGTGTCAACCCAGATCTGGAGGGACCTCTCAATAGGGACGAGAGGGGACATGAATCTTCACCACCCACTCAGCCCCTCTCGGCTGGGGCTGGTAAGAAGGAAATCAGGTGGCATTCACTGCAGCCATGTTGCTTTTCTAAGGTGGATGTGCCTGCCCACTGGGAACTGGGCTGAGGCCCACCCAAATCATTCCACAGAAATCACCTAACAAGCCCTCAGGGAGTTCTGGAGTTTGGCTATTATCAGCCTGCGCTGGATTTAAATTGGTTTGTTTATTTATGGAGGGCTGCAGCATTAAAACAAGACAAAATAAAAGCTAGCAAGCCAGACACCCCCAGACACCACCCAGGGCAAGACCTTAGGAGTTCCTGCTCCAGTTTGCATGGCACCATCAGCTGCATTTGTGCAATGAGCTAAATTCTGCTCCCGGTTCCACTGGTGTAAACCTGAATGACTTCAATGGAGTCACTCCAGACTCACACCAGGATAACTGAGAGCAGAATTTGATCCATAAAGTCTCAGAAGACATCAATGTGGCCAATAGGAGAGCACATCTCTGTCTCCCTCATTAACATGGCATGTAATACTGTCGTGATTTTGGTAAGCACATCTTACTCGTTTAAATAACTATCATTCCAGACAGACACAGAGTGTGATGTTCTTCAGAATAATCATTTAAGCAAAATGAGACATTTCCTTGGTTAGTTTTGCACCACAGGGCAGGATCCATGTGACTGTGCTTAATTTGGCTAATTAAGCACCTTGCTTGTTATTATGAATTATTTTATTGTTTACAGTTAACAACTTTGCCAAAATTCTATGACCCATAATCTCTTGGCCTCTGAATGCAAAGCCTCCAAAGTCTGTGAGCATAACAACCTCAAGCATAAGTCACAGGCTTTCACTGCTTTCAGCACCACAGCACAGACTCTTCCCACTTGAGCTAAAGAAGTAACTCTGCTAGCTGGTGGCAGTAGTAGACTGTTATCCTCCATATGGAACAACCGCTGGGAAGGGAGGGAAAGCATATTACATGGGCACCCCTGCTGGCATGTGTTCCCTTTGTACGTGCAGTGTTTCACATGCACCATGGCTGTGCTTCCAAATTTACCATGTGTTTCTAGAGTGCGATTTGAAAACGCAGCCCAGTGGACAAATCTCCAGTTGTGAACACCTTTGGACGGCAATGATACATCAGACAGGATACCTGTGTCCCCCACACCCTTTTCTCCCTTCTTTCACCCCATATGATCAAGTCCTTACTCTCTCAATGCACAGACACATACCCAGGGGAACATTACCTTCTTTGGTCTCTCATGGTGGGAGACAGGCTTCTCCTGAGCGGGTGACACAGACCGGCTTCTTCTCCCGGCGATGAAGGAGCTGCCTCCAGAGTGACGCAATGTCTTCTGAGATAAGCGGGAGATTTGGGGGGAGGAAATGGAGAATAGACAAAAAAAACAAAGAGCCAATGGTGAGGACAGGGCCAATGCTTCAGCACTTCAGCAAAATCATGACTAAGGCCTCGGCTACACTTAAAATTTAGATCGATCTAAGTACGTCACTCAGGGGTATGAAAAATTCACACACACCCCGAATGCTGTAGTTAAGCCGAGGCAACCCCCCAGTGTAGGTGTGGCTACAATGGCATAGTAACAGCTGTGCCGCTGTAACAACCATGGTGTCGGTGTGGCCTAAAACAGGGGCCACATGGCCCTTTGCTGGTCTTGGGAAGGGAGGCTGGAGGAGTTTCACCCTTTCACTAGAAAGAAGATTACAAGCAGGATAACCTACAGCTTGCCAACTTTCTGGGCAAGCTGAATGAGGACAGGGGATTAATGAGACATGCTTTACCTGATTTCCCCTCTCCTACCCCAGCAACTCTCCACCTGGTCAGATGGACAGCCCTCCCCCCCGCTTCTTATACGTTGCTCCACTTCAAATTCCTCCTCGTGGCCTCTTGTGCCTTTAGCCCTTTACACAACAATAATGGTGTGAAGAAACCACGGGGGGAGCCCAACAAGTGTGTTTAGTATGCGCGACTGACATGCCAAGCCTAGTTATACATGCATACTGCTGCTCTGACTGGTTTCGAAAGCACAGAGCAGCACAGTGAGGGCCACCAGAGGGTTCACAGACTGCTTCAAGGGATACTAACCAATTCCTGTATGCCACATGGCCTGTGCACAAAGACATGCACGAAGCAGAGGAAGTAGCTAGGCCCTGCCTGGGTGTGAGAGCTTTGTAAGCAAGGAGGAGAGGAGCTTACCTATGAGGAGGAGCTGAATTGTGGCAGCGATGGTGCGCTAACCTGATTTGTACCACCCTAAACCCTTGCTTAGCTCACATGGGTAGATATATATAGATAGGCCCAAACCAGACTCCCCTGCTTGGCTTCTACATCCAGGCCCCCTTCCTAGATAAGGCCAATGCTCTTGAGTAAGATGTTGGGTGAGGGGGGCTCTGTTCTCAGACCCCTGGTGAGGTGGCTGCTGGGGAGCCCTGCTGCCTATAAGTGCATCGGGAAAGTAGATACAGGGCCATGGTTGTCCTGGGTGATGAAGGGACCTGCATAGCAGGAATGTGGCCTCCAGTTTGACTTTGGGGAGGAGGCCGGAGATATTAGACACGGAATGTGACAGCCCTGATAAGTGGGAAGGAGATTGGGAAAGGCCACCAAACAAAGCAGGGGCCGAGAGCACTGGGGATTAGGTGTCCTTTCCAGTAGGGTTGGGGAGAGAAGGGGTCTCTAAATTGGGAAGGGTCCCTCTCCCTCCTATTCCTCTTGTGATGTAATGGGGAGGAGCCCATGTTCCTGTTGCCCCAAATCTCCCCTGAATGCTGGGCAGTGTGTCACCCTCCTCCCTGCATTTTGATGGGGCTATATATATATATATATGGGGCCAGATTCTGTGCTACATCTCCTGGGTGTCTTCATGCCATCTTTGGGCCGCCCCTGGTTCCAGGCATAAATTAGGGCTGCTCTATCTTACAGCAACCTCTCCAGGAAGGCATATGGGTTGGACAACAGCTCAGAACCCCCTTAGTACCAAGAGCCCTGTAGCACCACATTCCCTCCTGTCCCGACATGTCCCCTACTGGTCCCAAGACCACCACCTAGGCCAGAGTAGTAATGGGCTGCTTACATCAGCCCTATGCTGCTCCTGCACCTGGAGAATCTCCCCCCGGCCCCTTGAGTGCTCCCAGAGTGCCCTACAGGGGCAGGAGCAGGGGGCCAGAACCAGCCCCATAGATTTAAAGTGCTTTGCATCAAAGGTCAGGGAAGGTAGCCACTCGCAGGCTCTGCTAGCCCTGTGAGAGCAAGAGAACCAAGGAGTGGTCCATGGCACAGGCTAAGGTCTCGCCTACATCCCCTCAGGGCCTCTCCTGCTGCCAGGCATTGGGACGATCCAGGGTCAACCCCCAAGATGCTGCCTCCCCTTTCAAGCGGGAATAAGCCCTACCAGGGAAACAAAGGGACTCACCATTTTGTTGAAGTGATACTTGCAGTAGCCACAATATTTGACATTGTCGACTTCCAGGACTTCCTCTTCACACAAAAGGCCGGCCATCTGGGCACTGAAATGCACAAGGTGGGGAAGGCGGCAGAGCATAAACCTCAACAGGCCATGTGCTGAGTGCTTTGTCCCATGAAGGGCTGGATGCTTCCCATCCTGGCCTGTTCAGTAAATGGTTTGCGATGGGGGGAGAGGGAGAAGGTAGCGATTTGAAAAACATTAGGAGAAAATTTTCACCAAAATTTGACACTTTGGAACCATTTCAACCTCTCTCTAAGCTGGTGGGGAAAATTTTCGCAAAAGGTTTTAGTGGAAACGTTGAACATTGTCTACCACCTCTATTTGTAATTTTTGCATTTAGCTGGGGACTGGTCTGAGCGACATGTGATTATTCCAAGGGACAATAGCTCATGAGTAAGGAAGCCAGGCTGTTCCCAGTGCAAAGCAGGGAATTCCGACCTTCCCGTGATCGACAGGCTCTGAAGGTGCATGAGAGATGGGACCTTAAAAATCACATACTTCTGATTAAGCTCTTCCAGGCCCTGTGCTCGTGAAAAAGCATCCCTGGGCTGTGAGTCAGCCTCTCTATCATTAGATTTCACCCAGTCCTAGGGAAATCCCCATCACTCACTGCCCCACCCTGGGAATGCCTCCTTCTTGTGAAATTTCACACAACTCTGGGGAATCTCCTCCACCTCTGGTAGGTGTGTGTGGGGGATATAACGTCAGTGTTATTTGCCCAGTTCCCCTTGGAGTGGGGCCCTGTCTGCTGCTTAACATGGCCTCAAGGCTGTGGCACAGAAAACAGCTGATGGGGGCCGTTACCGTGGCGACTCACCAGGTGACATGGAAGGCTTGCCGGCAGCCATGTCGATTGCAGGTCATACAAGCCCCAGAGGCTGCTTTGCTCTCCCTGCCCTGCTCTTCACAGATATAGCAAGTCTGGGGAAAGGAAACGGAGGGCTGTGAGCTGTCCCTCAACCCCATGGAGGCCATGCAATGGGCAGGCCTTCCCCATCCCATGCACACTGCTCCATAGTCCGCAAAGACCTTCCCAAACTTCTCCCCGGGGGTGTATCAGTTCCTTCCTGTGACACTAATATTGGTTTATTTTTCAGTGTTCCACTCAGCCTCAGCCCCATTGATCCCAATAACAGCCTCCTTGCCTTTTCTCCCCACGCATGTTTCTCCATAACCCGTGAGTCAAAGACAGCTTCAGCCCACAAGTTCCCCATAACATGTGGGTCAAAGGGAGACCCATCCCCATTCTCCCTGCAATGCATTGGGCAGATGAACCGCCACTCCTGCCATCCCCTAGGGGGACAGACACAGTCTAATCCCACTCACAGTCTTCCCCTGCCCCCCCAAATAACAAGTGGCTCACACCACAATATGGGGCATTGCACACACAACAAGAAGTGTTCTCTGGGCAAGGGCCGGGTGAGGGCAATGGGAATGCAAAGGCACAAGTCAGAGGTGGAGCCATGGCAATGGAGGGAAATCAAGGTAACTTGCAAGAATTGCCACAGGGCAGGACAAGAGGCAATGAATTCAAACTACAGCAGAGCAGATTTAGATTAAACCTCAGGAAAAACTTCCTAACGGTAAGAACACCAGGATAATGGAACAGTCTGCCTGGAGAAGCCATGGAAGCTCCTTCTCTGGCGGTTTTCAAAAGGAGGCTGGATAGCCATCTGCCTTGGATGGTTTAGACACAACAAATCTTGCATCTTGGCAGGGGACTAGACTAGATGACCCGTGTGGTCCCTTCTAACCCTGTGATTCTAGAATTTTAATGAGACTTCCCTTTATTATATGTTTTTGAAAGGGAATAAAATACCCGGAAATGAACCCAAAGTGGATAGGAAATGCAGGGAATAAGAAAAGGCCCAACAAAGACCATATGGAGGTGGGGGCATCTGGAGAAAAGGGAGAAAGGACTGACAGAGACCTCCTGGATCATAGAGTCCGCCCTTATGTCACAGGGTGGCTGGCCCCTTTAAAAGGAGTCAGGGCCCAGTCTACCCACAAAGGGCTTCTTTAAGGAGAATGAGCCTAGCCTAGCCCAGCCCAGCCCCCGTATCAATAATTAACCCCCTTGCACCTGATAAAAGGGTAGGAGCTCAGCTGACGGAGTGTTCTCCTAGAGAAAAGAGGCTCTCAGAGCAGCGTCTAGAAATGCTAGCAGGAGGTAGAAGTCTACCTGGTCGAGAGCACACAGGCCCAGGTGGAGACTGTGAGATGTCTGAGGAGAGGATACCTGTCTGAATTAGCTCCCAGAAGAAGGATGGATTTGAGGAGCTAAGGAGTTTGTACTTTGTGCAAGAGTTAATAAGTAAGCCTCCTTATTAGCAGGAGGAAATCTTGGTCTAAGTACTCTGGTCTACTAGTAAATAATTGCATGACACGAGAAAGAGAGAGGAGAGGGCCTGCAGGGCCATGCAGTGCTTAATTTGTAATGAAAGAGGTGCCAGGGCTCAAGCAATTTTTTTACTTTCATAATTAACACAGCAAGCCTAGAGGCGCCAGGGATGAGCCTGGGCACAAATTAAGCACTGGGGCCATGCCATGCCACAAGGGGGTGTACTCAGGGGTTGGCATGCTGTCATATCACCCTGTTCATAAATGTATCAAGCTCCATTTTAAAACTAGTTAGGTTGTTTGCTCTCCCCACTGCTCCTAGAGGGACTCCTCTGATGGTCAGAATCCTTCTTCTAACTTCCAGCCTAAGTTTATTCATGGTCAGTTTAACCCCGTTTGTTCTTGTTCCAACCATGTCCTTTAGCTCGAATAACTCTTCTCCCTCCTCAGGCAGCCTCACCTTGCTGAAACGGTCGTGAGGTACGTACTGCAGGACAATTGGCTCCATGGTCAGCACATTGGCGAACTGCACCTCGGGGATGTACAGAGCACAGACGACGTGGGCCCAGCCTGGGGAAGCAAACGGGAGAGAGAAGATCACAGCAGGCCCCCATGAGATGCCAGAGACCTGGGGAGGGCAGCAAACAGGCAGTAGGATGGAATCACAGTTCGGGGGAGGCTGGAAGGGAGGGAACTAAACTAAATCACATCCTGGCCTTGAGATTTTAATTGTGAAAGATAGGACTGGAAGGGACCTCAAGAGGTCATCTTGGCATCCCCACATTTTGAGGCAGGATGAATTATAACTTCTTGTCCCACCCTTGGTGAACATGAAGAACAGCCGATCGCCATCCTCTGTAGACAGACAGATGGCTAGATACCACCTGCAAATTTTAACTAAAGGGACAGAAATTTCTTGGAGAGAGCAGGTTTAGAATGTCCACTCCTCCCCACAAATGACCCACTCGAGATCTGAAGCCCAGACTGTTGCAGACCAGCCAGAACCACGAGCCAGCTGGGAGAAGGACAACTCTCCACAAGATGCGGATGGGACAACTCTGGAGGAAAGTCCCACTCCATTACAGCAAACCCCCGCCCCCCCAGCTTGATTGTTAAATTCCGAATCCTCAACAGAATCAGATGCAGAAGCAGAATCTCCACCCTGCCTGGGACAGCACTAGCCCAAGTTGAACCATCATCACAACAGCCACTAGTAATGATGATAAGAATACCTAGCGCTTATTCCTCCATAGATCTCAAGGCATTTTACCAAGGAAGTATCATTTTCCCTATTTTATAGATGGGGAAAAACTAAGTTACAGGAAGGTGAAGTGATTTGCCCAAGGTCACCCAGCAACACAGTGACAGAACTAGGAACAGAACCTCTTCTTTATCCACTAGGCCGTCCTGCCTCCCCACTAACCGACTCCTTTGCTGGAAGTCTCAGCAGAGAGGGCAAGGATTGACTAGCTCTCTCAGAGAATCAATTCCCGTCTTATCCCTACTGGGAGGTGTTCTCTCCAGCATAATTAACCTTTGTAACTCACCGCTACAGCATATGATTGAAGTAAATAGTTTAGTAGGTTATGTATTTATATGAACAATAGCAGCATCTGCAGTGACACTAGCTTAGGTGAAAATTACAAAGGCCATCCCCATGCTTCAGGGCATAAACCAGAATACCAGCTAGGGGTCAGGAAGGGATTTTTTCCAGAGAATAGTGTTGCCTTTGTAGGTACATTAGGAGGTACGTGTGTGTATGGTAGGGGAGATGTTACTCCTTCCTCTGGAGCATTTGGCATTGTCCAGTGGTTGGCAACTTAGACAGCATCCAGCACTGGCAACCTAGATGGACAATGAGTGCAGTAATTTCTAGGTTGTTAACCACTACTCTGCATCTGGAACTGGTGCTGCCATCCCCCCAGCAGACAATGCAATGAGAAAGCAAGCTGACTGCTCTGTGCAGGGGCATTTACCTCCATTGTCGGTCCGTTTCAGGGCTCCATCTTTGTGGGGACACAGCTCGCATCTCTTGAAATCAAACAGAAACAATGAGGTTAGTATGGTTCCTGGTAAGGGATGGGGAACAGAGATGTTCTCATGTAGCACATGGCTGGATTATGTGGGATGATGTTTTCTTCACTGAGAGGAAGTGGTGTGTGGGGAGAGGATACTCGATAGCAGAGCCAGATATTGTCCTGTCTGCAATACCAAAGTGTTTGAAGCGTTGTAGCCGCATTGGTCCTAGGACATGAGAGAGGCAAGGTGGGTGAGGTAATATCTTCTATTGGACCAACTTCTGTTGGTGGAAGGTATAAACTTTCTGAGCTACACAGAGCTCTTCTTCAGGTCTGGGGAAGGAAGTAGAGTGTCTGAGTCACTCTGCTTCCTCCATCTGAGCTATTCGGCTTCCTGCCCCCAACGTGAAGAAGCGCTCTGCGTAGATCGGAAGTTTGTACCTTCCTCCACCAGAAGTTGGTCCAATAAAATGTTACTGCATCGACCTTATCTCTCTAATTTACACCAGAGGGATCCAAAGAGTGATTAAGAGCTCGGATCTTTAACTGGTGTAAATTGGTGTAGTTCAGTGGCTCTGAACCTTTCCAGACTCCTGTACCCCTTTCAGGAGTCTGATTTGTCTTGCGTACTTCCAGGTTTCACCCCACTTAAAAACGACTTGCTTACAAAATCAGACATAAAAATACAGAAGTGTCACAGCCTTCTTGTATTGAAAAATTGCTGACTTTCTCATTTTTACCATATAATTATGAAATAAACCAACTGGAGTATAAATATTGTACATACATTTCAGTGTATAGTCATAAGGATCAGTATAAATAAGTCACTGTCTGTATGAAATTTTAGTTTGTACTGATTTCGCTAGTGCTTTTTATGTAGCCTGTTGTAAAACTAGGCAAATATCTAGGTGAGTTGATGTACCTGCTGGAAGACCTCTGCGTACCCCCAGGGGTTGAGAACCACTAGTGTAGTTCCACTGATTTCAGTGGTACTATGGTGATTCACACAAGCTCAGGATCTAAGTCAGGGTCACTTGTCTATTTGCCTCATTGTGATAATACACTTGGTGGAAGGAAGCTAGCTCAGGGGATACAGAATCTTTCATTTCTAGGTCACTGGTCCAGCCTCGGTCAGTAGTGACTGAGGAGCAGATTTTTAAAGCTATTTAGGCACTGCTGTGGTCAGTGTTGTAACACCTAAATACCATCAGCTGTCAATGCAATCTTAGCTCCTAAGTGGTTCAATCCCTTTTGAAAAAGAGATTTAGACTCTTAAATCAGTTAGGCCTCGCTGCGCTGAGTGTGACGATGCCTAAAAGCCCTTTACAATTCTGGGCCCAAGAGTTATGAATGACCGTGTGAAATGAGCTTGGAGGGTTTCAGCTCAAAGATGGGCAAAGCATCCGCAGGAAACTATGAATTCAAAAAATCCTGCACCTTTTTCTGTCCATGGTTTATCAGGGACCAATTTTTTTACCTGTAATGGTTTTATGGGAAGATATTTCACACAATATGGGTTGGTCATAAAGTGCTCTCAGCGGCTACCGCTCCGAGTGTAAAATCCAGCACCATTCCCAACACACGAGTATTTATCACAAGTCTCCCGATGTTTGATGTTAACGTGCCAGCTCCTGTAGTCATGGAATTACATTAAACTCCCAGCTTACTTTCTTTTTTTTTTTTTAAGTCAATTTCTGGCCCTTGTGGTTGTGGAGAAACCAGGACTCAAGTAGCAGCAGGCAAACAAAAAGAACCCAAACATGTTTTCAAATGTTCAGGATTTTTCAGCCAATCGGGTGATTTTGGCCTGGCTCGTTATTTCTGGATGCTTGGGGCTGGCAGTGCTGGCAGGGGTGCGCGGCCTCTGAGCAGGCCCTCTGCCCAGGGCCGGAGCTCACCCTGGCTGCAGGGTTCGGACTCGCCAGGATGCAGAGGCTGGAATTCCAAAGGGAGCCCCGCCCCAGCTCTCCTCCTGACCAATGGCTGGAGCGCGCCCCCCGCCGCCCACCTTTCGCCATCCTCCCTCAGCCGGTCACTGGGGGGCCGCAGTGGGCGAGGGTAGGATGCCTGGTGTGGAGAAGGGAAAGGGGCAGGCCGCCCCAGAGAGTGAGGAACTGGCCCCAGAGGCAGTGCACTGTGGCGGTGAGGGGGGCTGGCCCCATTGAGAGAAATGGCCATGGCAGACGGGGAGAAGACGAGACCCAACTAACGCCGGACCCTCTCCACAGCACCGCCAGCCCCAGGACCATCCCTGCCTCACACCAGACTCCTGCTTCCCATCTCCACCAGCCTCTCCGGAAGCAGGAGAGGGAGCCCCACAACCAGGGAGGCCGCTGCAGCCAAATGGGGCTGAGGAAATGCCCTCCGGCTGTGAGGGGAGGCAAGACCTGCCCAGACCCATCCAGCCCCCTGCAGTTCCAGCAAAGGAAGCAGCCAGGAGGGAACAGACCGAGACTGGCTCAATAACACACACCTGGCTGCCCTAATTAAAATGGCGGCAGGGGACAATGGAAGTGGAGACTCATTAACGCACCCGGCCCTGGACAGAGGATCCACCCAGCACCTCACAGCAGATGGTGAGTCCCAGTATTAATTCTTTCCACACCTTTTTGTGTTGCTGGCTATTTGTATCTGACTATTTGTGACAGGAGATGGCTCACATGGTATTTTTCCTGCTCCCTGGTTGGATGACCCCAACCCACAATGAGATTTCAAGATGGCTTTCAGTACTGGTGTGGCTTCTACAGCAAATGCGTATTCCCAGGAGCGTGTCCGATGCTGGCACACTTGTGCCGCCAACCTCGCACTAATGTTTGTGGAAAGAGGCGGCAGGAGAAAAAAAAATTTCCTCCCATGAAAAAATTAAGGGCAAACAAAATGTATTTTCTATTTTTCTTGACATTTTTCTTGTATGTTTTGCAGGTTTGGGATGAAAAATCCAAACCCCGCAAATTTTCAATGAAAAACTGACCCTTTTTTGGCGAAAATGTCCATTTTATCGAAAAAGCCATTTTCTGTCCCCCGCAAAAAAAGTTTCCATGGTAAATTTATGACCAGCTGTAATTATGGGGGCCATCAACGTGATCTGGGTGGGGGTGGAGGGGCTAGTGGAATAAACATTCATGGATGTGGGGCCCTTGTTTGGGTTTGCTGTATGTTACAAGCTCTAGAGATTCCACTCCTCAGTGGGATAGTGTCCTGAGTTAGAAAAACCATCATCGCATTTAGCAACAAACAATTGCTCCTTTACTGGCATTCTCAGCAAAAACATCTGTAGCTGAAGGGGCCATGGAGACCCAACTCCTCTCTGCCCCCTGGAGGTAACCTCTTCTATAGGCTCAAGCTCTCTTGTACACTGGGGTGCGAGCCACTGTGCAGATGTGCTTCACGCTGGTAGGACACACACAATTTGCCCCAGGGCAGATTAGACCCATTTCAAAACAGTGGAAATCATACTGCACCTGAGCAAGCTTGTGTCTACAGGAGGGGTTTGCAACAGGGTAGCTGCACCAGGGCCTGATTCTGTATCGCCATGCACTTTGCACCAGTGCAAACTAGGTGTCTGAGCCTATCACTCCGATTTGATAATGTTTCACACCCACTTTGCTCCGGTGACAGTGACTGCATGGCAATGGAGAATCAGACCCTTACGCTGCAATCATCTTGTAGTTGTGACTGAGCAGCAGCGAGCATCACAGGGGCCCCTGGTCTCTGATCTCTAGTGCAATACACATTAATATGTGTATATAATATAAAAACAGCCTGAGAAATTTCCGGCCATGGGCAGAGTTTGGGAAGCTTCTGCTCTCCTGGCCTATGCTGTACCTGCTCTCTGGATAAATAAGAGACTCAAGTCTCATGGGTTGGCAAACCGGCAACTTTCACCAGTGCTAAATAATATTAAAAATAATAAGAAACATGGGGAGAAATGGTAGAGTCCATCGGGAACTCAGCAGTCAGCCCCCCACCCCCTCGGCACAAGAATGAAAGACACTGGGTATTGGTCTGGTATATGAATACACTGCTTCTGACTGGGCTGGGATTCCCAGGGAGGGCACTGGAGAGCTGCTCCCATGATCTGCATGGAAACCCCAGCAAAGCCCAAAGAGAACAGAGTAAACTGCAGCCCTGTAATAAGAAATTTGCACTTGAAAAGGCCCCTACACTCTTCCCTCCAACCCTTAGATCAAAGTGTCTCTGCCACCATGCGATTAGCAAAGCTCTGATCATAACAAGAGGGGTTAACAGTCCCACACAAGACTTTTAATAGTCCTGCTTCTAAAAGACAGCTAAAGCTGCCCTCCGGGCCACTGCAGCTTACTGGGCTTCCCAGACAATTTGATTACAAAGTGGAATAGGTTTTCAGTTGCTTACTGTAAGCACACTAATGTCCATAGCATCCTTTAGGGACCTGCGAATTTGAGGAGGGGTTCTGAGTAGGGATTAGCAGTTCTTCTTCCTTACATTCAACCAACCTGGTCTCTAGTCTAGCCTCCTGGGTTCTCCTTCCAGCTCTGTGAAAGGAGCAGAGCCTAAAAGTTAGAGCAGGGGGGCCTAGAGGTTAGGACTCCTAGATTCTCATCTTAGTTCAGAGCGGGGAGCACAATCTAATGGTTAGAGCAGGGGACTGGGCATGAGGACTCCTGGATTCTCTTCCCAGCTTGAGGGAGTCTGGTCAGAGCAGGGGTATGGAATCATAAGATCTAGATTTTAAAACCCTGGGCAAGTCATATATTTCCCTATGCTTTAGTGACCCCATTTGTAACATGAGGCTATAAATATTCATTCAGTTCATGTTTTTGGAGGAGGTAATGTTTAATCTTTATAAAGTGGTTTGAGATTCTCATATGGTGAGAGCTATGCAAGTACAAAACCTTATTAGAGGCTGGCTGTTATTTCTCAAAAACAGCAAGGAGTCCGGTGGCACCTTAAAGACTAACAGATTTATTTGGGCATACGCTTTTGTGGGTAAAAACTTTGTTTTTTTACCCACAAAAGCTTATGCCCAAACAAATCTGTTAGTCTTTAAGGTGCCACCGGACTCCTAGTTGTTTTTGTGGATACAGACTAACACAGCTACCCCTTGGTACTTGTTATTTCTCAGTGGAGTTCAGCTCAGAACCAATCACTGCAAGTGAGATATGGATGCCAATGGATCATATCACTGGGATACTAAAAACATCTTGCACTTCTACTGCAGAATTTTGCAACCAAGGCTACCCAGGGGAAGATAAGTTTCCTCTTAAAGAGGAGGAAAATAGGGCACAGCAAAGCCGCCAGCCTCTGGCAGTGCCAGGAACACAACCCACGTCTTCTAGGTCTTAGTGTACTACCCAATCCACTGTGTTGTGGTATACAAGGCCACATAGTAAATAGCTAGCAGAGCTCAGCACAGAACTCACAAGAGCTGAGTCAGTCCCTCACTGATCACCAGATGCACAGCTTCCTACATCAAAGGACTAGACTCTTTCTAGGTATTTACCCATCTGTGCATCTGCTGTTAGGACTGCTAGTGTCTAACACACATAAGGTAAGAGATTTAGCTAGGCAGTCACCCCCTGCTCTTCTTAGGAAATAAGGTTATCACTCTCTGGTTATTATGGAGCCAGGATTGAATGTCACATGAATGAATGGCATCACTGAAACCCACTATGCATTGTCCAACAGATTTCACTGAGGGTGAGTTAAAAGAGGAACCACCTGCAGGGCCATTATTCTCCTGCTGTCTTGAAGGTAGATTGAGGGGCATAGTCTCCTGCTGAAACATTACAGTCCTCACCAGGCACACAGGTGAGGGGCCCCCCACAGGAGGACTTGCATGTGCATGTATATTATTTCAGCTGAGACACTGTTTGCATTGTAACTAACACAGCAGGGTGTCCTTCCCTCGCAGGGGCAAGGAGGAGGAGGAGGAGGAGGAGGGGCGTGAAATCCAGATTACCGTTCCTGTCCTGACCCTCTGTTAGGAAACTATTTGCATGAGATAAAACCACCTTCAGGCACATTCCATACTCTTTACCACAGTGTATATAAAAGCAGTATTTCCCAATGGTTAGAGAGGCAGGGCGGGGTCTGGGAGTCAAGGTCTTGTTTGCAGTCCTGGTTCCAACAGGGGGTGGGATCTAGTGGTTAGAGTTGGGGTCTGCAAGCTAGGAGACATGGGTTCTCTTCCTAACTCTTCCACTTACTACTTTGCAGTATAGACAAGCCCTTAGCTTGAGCTCTTTGCCAACTCGCTTCACTTCTGTGTGCCCACCTGTGAAACAGCTATAATTGTATTGCCAGGACCCCTACAATCCCCAGCTGAGACTGGGGGCCCTGCTGTGATAGGTGCTGCACAGGTACATAGCAAGGGTTTGTCTACATTAGTTTAACTAAAGCAGTGATTTAAAAGAATGTAGTTAAATCAGTGCAAAAGGCTGCGTGGGCACTCTTAAACCTGGCTTATATTGATTCTGGCCTTGTCTACACAAGATGGATTTGATTTAAATCAAGCAGGGAATTTCAAAGGGAGTTAGGCACTCAAATCATATTAAACTTCAATAGGAGGAAGAACATTTGAAGGACTTGGCTAAGGTTATCAGCAGAGCTGGGACAAGAACCCACATCTCCTGAGTTCCACTTCCCACCCCACTGGACCATTCCTGGGGAGTAAAAGGGGAACAGAATAATCTAGTCAGTGTAAAGACAGGTGTGACTTGTACTCACCACCCTGGCGGCTCTCTCTTGAGATTCACATTTTCGGCAGAACCAGGGTCCGGTAGGAACCTGGACGATTCCGTAGCAAGCTGTGAGGGGGAAGCAGGAGAAAATTAATTTGGCTTTTTCATTGTTTGTTTAAATTATTCAGATTCATACACAAACAAAAAAAGGGGGGGGCTGCCTCTCCAAAACTATAGGCAGGCAGACCTAAATTACAAGAGCAAAAATTAAAATTAAACAGCAGCTTATCTTCCCGACTCCCACCACCAGACAACACAATACACCCACCTCTCTCTCCCACCCTCACAAATCTGTTGTAGAACATCCTCTGGCTCTGGTCAGACCTGCAGACCCTAGTGCATTGTAAAACAAGAGTCAATCTGAAGGCCCAAAGGGACCATTAAATCATCTAATTCTAGTCTGACCTGCAGCATAACACAGGCTGTACACCCTGTAAACACAGGCACAAGGCAGCAAACTGACTTGCCTTACTAGCAGAGTGGGGAATAAAACCCAGGATTGTCTGGCTCTCAAACCTAAGGCCTTGCCACAGGACCATAGCAGCTGTCTTGCATGCAGCTAGCTCTAGGCTGCAGAGGAGGGTTTTAAAGGTAGGGAACATTCTCCTTCGATCCACAACTGGGGCCAGATCTTCCGCTGAGCTCAGCACTTGAATAAGGGACCAAGTTTTCCAAAGTACTCAGCAGTTCCACTGTGACACTTCGGGCCAGACTTTCAGAAGAGGTCAGCACCCAACATGCAGAAAGCTTCTGAAAAATCTGGCCTGAATGAGAGCTGAGCTCATTGGAAAATCTGGCCTAAATGGAGTGGAGAGGCGACTCCCACAATCCCCAGTCAATTTCAAATCCACCAGGTTCTGCTTTATTTAGATTTAAAATAATTAAAAAGACTCCTATCCAAGGCTCTAGGGGTGCCCTAACCATCATTAATAATAGAGTAAAATTATAGCAGCATTAAAGCAATCGTTTCACCAGGAACTTTGCCAGCCAGACAACTATAGAATCTCTTTTCTATCTCTTCATCACTGTGAAGCATACCCTTAGCCCTCTCCAAAAACCCCATGAAAGAGATGCTTTTTTCAGCATGCCAGGAAGGTCACCAAATCTGGGCTATTTTGGACCAATGTGGGGAACAAGCTCCACTTTAATGTAACAGCCTCCAGCTAGCATCCAGGAAATCTTCATATTTACCCTGCTCTTATCAGAATCTTCCCGTCTCTTTGCTCTCCCAGCATGACTGATGGTCTCCAGCTCCCTCTGTGTGAACAGAAGCTCTCTCCTTTATAATCAGCCTGCTTCCCTTCTGCCATGGGGCAATCCAACATCCTGGCCATTATAACCCTTTCCAAGGACTGGGGATGTCACTTGAGGATGCCCTACCTCCTTCAACAATAGTGCCTCTCTCTAACCCATCAAGGGATGTACTTGTTGGATTTTAAGAGAATGTTGCTGACTTTGGAAGGATGCATGTGGGTTTAAAGCAACAGAAGCAAAGAGAAGACAGGGGTATGGTCATTCCTGCTTCAACTAGGATGTAGGGACCCGTCAGCAAAGAACAAATTACATCCTCCTTACTCAACCTTCAAAGCTGAGCTGACAATTGGAATGGAGTCCCCATCATTGAAACTAGGTTGGACAAAGCATCTGAAAATATAATGCCGGAAGCACTCATGTGATGTTCCCTGGGGATAAGACGGGACAGGACCACAATAAGTTTTCGCCATTTCTCTAATGCCTGAGATTTTATGTGAGCCGGGGCGGGGGGGCGGGGGGAACGGGGGTGGTGGAGTTAAACTGAAAGGGCTGGCTCACTCCAGGGTGAGCCAAGGCATACACATAAGAAAATAGAAACTATATAAAAGCAATGACAGAGGAGTGCCTTGGATCCATCTTTAGCAATAAGCTTACGGCCAGAGGCAAGCACTCAGCTGAAGACATTATTAGTTTCCCTGCCTGTTGCTTGAACAAGAAGAGAGAAAGAAAGAAAATATAAACTGTACATGAACCAGAGTTGAAAATGTTCTTAATTTGCATTTTTATGACACTTTTGTTGAAAAATGTAATTTTGAGTTACAAAATGGGACAATGTTTTAAGGAAAATTTTCACCAAAAATTGCATTCCATTTTTTGACCAGCTCTAATGTGAAGTTTTAAAGTAAGCTCATTTTTGGCTCTATTTTATTCATGCAGTCATGAATAAATACGGTTTACCTTTGCGCACAAAGCACAAAGAGATAAATTAACAAAGCAACTCTATTTGGAAGAGAAAATTTAAAGTATGCCAAAATCATATCCAAATGCCATGGTCACAGGTAGTATACTAAGGGAGAGTGACAAGGTTTCTGGATATCAAATAGGATGTCCCTTAAAATTATTATAACCTGAAGGAGGTAAGTCTTCCAAGTCTAAATATCTAGGTTGTATGATACTTTATACACTACTTGATGACTCAGACTTTTATAAACTCAAAAGTGGTTTTGTAGGTCCTACCAAAACAATGTTTTGTGCCTGCTCTGCTGTCTCTGCAGCAAGTAGTAAACGTATAAAGTCCCAGTATCATTGCATTGGCTTGTAAACAAAGACACTTCAGAATCATAAAGCACTGTAAAAGTGGGAACTGTCCTAGTTACCAATTAAAAGCATATGTGTTAATGTTCAGGGTGGGGGTGGGGGGGGTGGGGGGGGAAGGAGAAAGGCATAGATGCCAATGCCCAATAATCAGTAGAGAAGAAAAATATCCTCAAGTTTCTGGTATTACAAAAATAGGAAGTAGAAGAATGACACCAATGACATTAAAACAACAAGCCAGTGTCATTTCAGAGTGACCAGCTACATGCTAACTGATCATTACAGGCATCCTGGAATAAACTCTTTTATGACAGGAGGCACTGCATCTGTTTGTGAGGAGAATTCCCCTGCAAGCTCTGCTTCTTCTGTTTAACTTCCCCTTGCTCGCCTGGTTGCAAATGACCTCTTATTACAGGTGCGAGCATGGCATATACGCCACAGAGGAATGCCCAACCTCCCAGTCACAGAAACCTGTATAAGAAAGTCTAGAAAGAAAGAGAACAAGAGAGAAAGAAATATTGGGGTACAATAGATAGATATTGGCTTATGTATGATAATGATGGATATTGGCTTATGTATGATAAAGAGAAACCAGGTGGGTGAGGTAATATCTTTTACTGGACCAACTTCTGTTGGTGAGAGGGACAAGCTTTAGGGCTTACACAGAGCTCTTCTTCAGGTCTGGGAAAGGTACTGAGAGCGTCACAGCTAAATACAAGGTGGAACAGATAAGGAGTTAACACATGTTGCAAGAGACCATTCAAGGTGAAGAGGGCAGTCATCACCGCTGATGTCATAGAATCATAGAATATCAGGGTTGGAAGGGACCTCAAGAGGTCATCTAGTCCAACCTCCTGCTCAAAGCAGGACCAATCCCCAACTAAATCATCCCAGCCAGGGCTTTGTCAAGCCTGACCTTAAAAACTTCTAAGGAAGGAGATTCCACCACCTCCCTAGGTAACACATTCCAGTGTTTCACCACCCTCCTAGTGAAAAAGTTTTTCCTAATATCCAACCTAAACCTCCCCCAAAGGATAAAGGAGGCTTAGTGGGTTACAGATTGTTGTTATGAGCCATAGATCTGGTGTCTTTATTAAGTCCATGATTTCTGGTGTCTAGCAGAGTTACGAATTTAAGTTCCCAGGCTTGGCTTTTGAAAGTGTTGAGCAGATTTCCTTTGAGGAGGACTCAGAGCTCAGATACAAAGTGATCCCTTGGGAGAAGTGTTTGCCTGAGGGTGAAAGGCTGTTTTTGTCTTTTTTTTTTTTTTTTTCATTTTGACGTGTGAGTTCATTGGAGAGTGTAGTGATTGTCTGGTTTCACTCACCTCCTTGTTATTGGGGCAGTTAGGGCAGTACACTGGATAGATAGATAGATAGATAGATAGATAGATACTGGTTTATGTATGATGATGATAGACAGACACCAAGTGAGACCAGGATACTTTCTATTATTAAACAAAAATCACATGATAATCTTATGCTTCTTCAGCTTTTCACCATCTCCCCTTCTGCTGGACTTCCACTAAAAAGCTATTTCCCACAGATCTGAGGAGGGCAACATTTCCAGCTCGTGTGTGTGCTGCCCTTTATGTAAAGTCATTTACAAATGCTTGTAATCCTTACTGGGGGGTGGGGGGGGGGGCGGGATAAGTGGGGCTGCCTCCTCCTGCAGGACCCAGCCTGTGAGAGGGTCCCGGTGCTGCCCCTCGAAAGGGTTAACTCAGCCCGGAGAGGCATTAATAACCCAGCCATGTGCAGCAGGGAGCAGAAGAAACACTTGCCAAGCGAGGTCTTTTAACCCCCTTCGCAACCCTGCGGCCCGCCCACCCCCACGTTAATAATCTGCCAAAGCAGCCAGCCCCGGTCCCTTTCCCTGCCTTTCTGTCACCTCTGCAAACCCCTGCCCCGCCTCCAGAGTGGGGGTCTGCACCTCCCATCAGATCCCCCCCCCACACACACAGACACTTTCCCTAAAGATCTTGTCCCCACAGATGTCCCCCCGGGTCCCTACTAATAAACACACAGTCCTCCGGGAGGAAGCCGGGGAAACGCAGCCAGAGGTCCCTGCTCTCTGCGAAGGACTCCCAGAGTTTACCCCGCTCCTAATAATAACAACGGCGAATAGTAAACAACCGGGAGGCTCCCGTTTGTGTGGTGTGTTGCTTTGGGGAACCCCCTTCTGCAGACCCTCCCAAAAAACAGCACCCGGGGCTAAGAACCCACTCCCCACTTAGCGCCCCCCCAACCAAAAATCACCCCACCCCACCCCTGCACACCCACCCCCGTGTAGACACACACCAGGGTCCCCAAACCGCTGTTACTCCTGCCCCCCTGCTCCGCCCCCTGGGCATAGTCCCCGACATCGCAGCAGGGCCCATGAACAATACCGTTATTTTGAACAATAGGGATAAAACAAAGCCCCCCCACACACACATACACCCCCATTTTTCTCCCCCACCCCTTCCTCCCCCGCTCGGGATGGCTCAGAGCTTCCCATCGCTGTTCTGTGCCTGGACAGGCCGGGGTGGGAGGGGGGCGGGGATCTGGGGTTTTTCTCCCCCCCCTTCTCCCCACACCCTTTCCGCTCCCCACAAGCAAAGCCCGGCGCTGGGGAGAGGGGTCTTCCCCTCCCTGCCTTACCTTGATGCACAGCCACGTTGCAACCGTGTCCATCGCAATAGACCAGCGGGTTCTCTGCCCATCCTCTCTCGTCAGAACAAACACAGCAGCCTCCCACCATCTCCTTCATACTTCCATGAGGGCTTCCTTTTTTCCACCCCTCCTCCGGCTAGGGACACACTCCTCCTCCTCCGTGCGTTGCCCTCTTCTTGCAAAGCTGCCTTTCACACGCTTTCCACAGGCGGGGACAGGGGTCTGGGACCCCCAGTGCAAACCCACATTGTTCCTGCCAGGAGACAATCAAGCAGAGCCAGGCGCTGGCTAAGGGCTCAGGCAGGCGCTGGAGGGTGGCACATTCCCATCCACACACATAGGCACACATACACACACACACACACACACACACACATACAAGCTCTCCAGTCTATACAGCAATCATGGCTACGTAGAAGCTGTGTAAAATCTTAGGTTCAGGGACTGCCTCCTGACTGGGTAGGGAGCTTTTTTCTTCTTCTTCTGCCCTCCTTCCTCCCTTTAGCTTCTTTCCCCTTGGAAACTGATCAGGAATCTAAGTGTGCATCCGTACGTGTGTGCAAAACGCGGAATGCTTGCCCACCCCAGTCAGCTCGGATATCTCCGGAGTGATCAGCTAGGACCATTCCCCAAATCCTATTATCTATACAATTCCTTCTTGACAGATAGGGGCACGGCCAGCGCCACCGTCTGGCATGCATTGGCTCCTAAAAAGCTAAAATAATTATTTGTTAACCCATTGGCACCTGCTAGAAAAAGCATCTTGCCAGGGGAACAGGGAGGAAAATTGCCCCCTTGGAGTTTCACATCCATTGTGTAAGGATATCCTGACGTTAAACAGTAAAGCTGTAACTGGAAAAGCATATTGTAAGGAGCGCTATTAGAGTACACTGGATTAGATTATTAGGACATTAATCAGAGTTACCAGCACCAGAGTTAGGAACTGACCAGTCGACCACACACCTCTTTTGGAGCCAGAAGGACATAATCAGGCAGCAGCAGAGACAAAAAAAGGAGAAGAAGGAAATACAGTACAGTACTGTGTTAAACCTAAACTACTAAAAATAAATAAAGGGAAAGCAGCATTTTTCCTCTCCATAATAAAGTTTCAAAGCTGTATTAAGTCAATGTTCAGCTGTAAACTTTTGAAAGAACAACCATAATGTTTTGTTCAGAGTTAGGAACTTTTCAGAGTTACAAACTACCTCTGTTCCCAGGGGGTTCATAACTCTGAGGTTCTACTGTATATTACAATAGCACCTGGAGGTGCAAATTAAGAGCAGGGCTCCACTGTGTACAAACCTACAGTGAAAGACAGCAACTGCCCATAAAATATTACAGTTTACATAGTCAAAGGGTGGGGAAGAAACTGACAACAGGAATAACTTGCCATAGTCATACACCAGGTCTCAAGATGCCCAACCCAGTGCCCCATGCACTAGGCCGCACTGTCTGTCCCAGAGAGTAAAGCCCTAAAAAGTAGACTGGACTAAGCAATAGAAAAAAGTAGAGCGTAGGGACAGTCCTGCACTGGTTTAGGAGGGGCCTAGTAGGTGTCCTTTTAAATTGCTCAATTCTATTCCTGTAATAATAGTACATGTTGCATAAGAGATCAGAGTTGGCTGAGGAACAGAAGAGGGCAACCTCAATAAAAAGAGGATTTTAAAGTTGGGTAGTTGACATTAAACATACTTCCCTTCCTGTAAATCTCTGTTGTTCTTGTTGTTTTGTTTTTAAAAGAAATCATGTAAAGAATAAGAGAATGCTACCTCTTGGATAGAAGCTTAACCAGGAAATCACTGAACCACACGGGATCTTTGCTTGTTATTTAGTCTTTGGTTGGTTGCTGAGCCATAAGGACAGATAATCTTGAAAGGTCAGCAACTTCAGAGAAGAAAAAAAAAACACTTCATCTCAACTCCCACAAAGATAGACACACCTAAAAACTTTTGCAGCCTGTTATGCAAACTTGAGTGGCTAGGAAGTCAGCTATTGTTCTGAAGTCAGTCCAGGGAACGGCTGACATTACTGAGAAAAATAGCCAATATGAAATGCAACTAAGTGATCCTGATATCTCTCTCACTTACACCTGTATCACTCCGTTGATTTCACAAGAAGTATTCCTGATACACAGTGCCACAAATCAAGAGCAGTATCTTTTAAACGGTCAACTTTCTTTTTCTGTGCAAACATAGTATTCCCCTTAGAATAGATGATCTGTAAAAGGCCTGTATATCCCTTAATACTGTGCCTTTAAAAAAATATTCACATCAGACAGCGGAGAGGAAACCTTTTCCAACAGCCCTAATAATCACCAGTTTAGCATCCTTTATATTGCACCTGTTCAAGCGTTACATCAAGGGGCTGGAAGGCAGACAGTTCCCCTAGAAGTTGCCTGCTGGGCTGCTGTCTTCCTTTTATTACATTCTTTTGAGAGTCACAGGAGCAGACAATATGTTTGCCACATTGCTGGAAATGCACTGAGCCTTAGCTCACTTTTCTAGGAAGGTTCTTTTTCCCTCTTTCCTTTTATCTATTGTATTATGAATTTGTTTAAAAGGGAAAAAATCTGGTCGGTTGCCTTTATAACCTGACGGAGACCTTTATAGTTCAAGGAAATAGGGTAAAATGCAAAACATCCCCAGTTTCTTGATGGTTTTGGTTCCAGTTGGCCATGCGAGCAGGCACTTGGACTTGAACTGCAAATTTGCCTTTAAGGGATTAAGTTCCAATTTACATAACTAATCCCTGTGGTGGGGAAAGGATAGGCCAGGGAAGAAACAGCATATCTGTGTCTTGAGCAAAATCAGGAGAAAACTGCAGCCATAAAAACTGAGGCCTGAAAATGTTTCATTTATATTGTGCATTTTCTATTTCCTATGATTTTTAAAATGTGGTTGCGCTTAGAAAGGGGGCTAGGTAAAAATGGCATATACAGGCACAAGAGAGCAGGGTAGCTAAGTCATAACTGCTAACGTGAGTTACAAAAATGAATTGTTACAACTGTTAGTTCTGCAGAAGAGGAAGCCAGATTCTATTCTGGCTCAGGCATCATGAATGGAATTGTTCACTAAGTTCCAATTGCAGAATCATTTGTACTGGTGGTCATGATCCCAGCTTGACTTGCAGAATGTACTTAGAGTTTGAAAGTAGTTACATAGAAAATAATTTTGCTTGTAGACTGACTGACTTCATCATGGAAGCCATAAAGATACAATGAGCATGGCACCTTACGAGGCCGTAGTTTCAGAGTCACTATTCAGAATATAACTGCACGTTAGTATCGTTTTTCAGATTGCGCACACTGCAGCTACTTCATTTTAAAATATAAATAAATAAAATAAAAATGGGAAAAAACTTACACAAGAATCAAAGTTTCTTATACATGATTGTAAATTATACTGAATGCTCCAAGAGAACATAAAGCTATGTCTAGATTAACAAAAATGCTTGAATTTAGGTCAAGCTTAGCTAATGGCCTACGTGACATTGCGAAGTGTTAGAGCAAGGATGTATGGGGCTTCATGTATTTAGTGAGTTGTAATGATTAGACTCACATAGCTGCATGGCAGCTTAGTCTTTTCTTCCACCTCATCTTCTAAAGCTCTTCCTTATATCCAGCTTTGCCACTAGTACCTGCTGCCTTCACCATTCCACTATGGGGAATGGAGGTTGGTAAAACTAGCCCACGAAAGTGCCATTCAGAGTTCAGAGCCAAAGATAAGGATGTATCATAATGCATCTGATTCCAAACAGGGCAGGACTTGCCCACTCTTGGGAAAGAAAATCTGTGCCCCGTTTAGAGAAAATGCATTTTCAAAGTAGCTCCTTCTGTCTGAGATTTTGCCTACTTCCCCAGATGGAAGGGAGCCCTTGGATTTTAAATTGAAGTGTAATAATCCCCAGACATGACAGAATCCAGGAACTGCCACTTCAAAGCGTGAGCTAAAGGCTTTTGGGGTGGGGGCAATCTATCTGTTCTGTGATTGTACAGTACCTAGCACAATGGGGTTTTAGTCCATAACTAGGGCTTCTAGGTGCTACTGATAATAATAAAGGGGCAACTCCATTAGCTGGTAGCAGCATGAGGCTCTTATCCTGAGCTTGGACCAGCCACTACGAGAGAGGCACAGTGTGGGCCATGAGGACACAGTTAGTCAGTGTGGTCCATGAGGATGTTCTGCAGCTCCAGAAGTCTCTTCACCACTCTCAGTCCTGCCCTTCAAAAGGGTAGTCTTCATTTTGGACCCAAAGTCACTTCCTTCCCAACAGGATCTGGTGGTATCTGCCTCTCTTTTGTTACTGTAAATGGTTACTATCATGAAGGAGAGAGTATAGGTGTTATTTAAGATGAAGACATTAATGTGACTTCCTTTAAAGTGTTGCACATGATTATTTCCTTCAGATCCCTTGTTGTGGGTCACATTATGTGCCACATTCAGGAAAGATGATCCAAACTGCCAGCTCCCAGACCTTCCCAGTTTACCTCCTTTGAATTATTGAACTTCCTTTTTAGGCAAAGAGGCAGTGTTGTCTCCTGACCATGACACTTTATTGGGAATCAGGAGAACCAAGCTCTGTCGCCAGCTCTGACACTGACCTGTTGTATGAGCTTAGGCAAATCACGTCACCTCATTCCCCTTTTCTTTCTTGTCTGTTTCGATGTAGGTGTGATGGGCGGGAGCTATCTCTCGGTGCATGTGTGTATGGTGCTTAGCGCAGTGGGGCCTTGATGTCAGAAGGGCCCTCTCTATGGTACTGTAATAATAATTAAGCATTACTTGGCTCTTTGTTTCAATGAGACTTTTAAAACACACTCTTTTTTTTTAAATCTCTCTCCCTTTAAATCATCCCAACTGGGCAGTGCTGAACTTTTGGTTTCCTGCCCTAAAGTCAATGATGCTTAGAAACCTGCTAGACAACATGTAGGATTTCTAAAAGGTGTAATTTCCCCTCAGCCAAAAAACAGTTTTGTTCCCTGGTAATAAATGGCGTGCACCTGCCAAAGCAAGCTAGAAATGTTAGCAGAGGGGCAGGGGTGGAGTGTCATATCCCACCCTGACCTACAAAATGGGAAAATGGAGATACCCATTCTCCAATATGGTGAGCGTGCCACTGTAATGAGCAGTAGGTTTTAACCTCTTCCACCCCACGTAGGGTCACAGAAAACCCACTGAAATCCACATGAGCTTTGAGTATCCTGCCGGGGGGTAGGGGGGGGAAGGTGGGCCCCAGCCTGCAATCAGCAAAGCCAAAGTCTCTGTTTGAATAGGAGCTTCTGCTATCTTTGCAGTGTGGTGCGTTAAAAGGAGAAAAACAAGAACTTTGCCCCTGCTTTTCATAAACCGCATCCACCCAAAAAACAATTATTTCTTACATCTCTGTCCTTCTCCTGTCCCAAACAAGCAACATGTTACCAGCACTGCCGGATTTTCCAGGAACACCTACCTTTCATCTGCAAAATAAGAGGCAACTGTACACTAAAACAGACCTCTGCACCAGTGTTTATATCTTATTAGCAGGTTTACTTTCATGCTTGACAGAACATAGGTTGGATCCTGCAGTCCTACCACCCACAAAGCGTGTAGCATGGTCAAGTGGTTAGCGTTTGGAGTTATGGATCACCATAGATGGGGGTCTAATGACTTGGGCAAGTCTTTTTATCTCCCACTGCCTCATTTTCCCAGTCTGTAAAACACTGATTTCCTTTTGTAAAACCCTTTGAGAGAGTTGCATAAAAAGCACTAGGTAAGTACACGTTATTATTCATTAAACAATGTCATTGATAGTTGTTGTGCTGTCACCATGTTGGTCTCAGGAGATGAGAGAAGCAAGGTGGATGAGGTAATATCTGACCTGAAGAAGAGCGCTGAGTAAGTTTGAAACCTTGTCTCTCTTACCAACAGAAGTTGGTCCAATAAAAGATATTACCTTGTCTTCTAATGTCATTAATTACTGAAAAGGTAGCAACTGAAATATCTTTAATGCCTTCACTTTTCTTTAACCACTTGAATCAAATCAGTAGTACATCAGTTTTGTCTTCCTGGTTCTGCCTAATTTAAAACAATAAAGTCAAGGAATATCATGCGTCACCCTCACACAGGAATGTAATAAGTTTGCTTGTGGTATATAATTACTCTTTTAGTGATGAGAGTATTTTCAATGGACTTTTACAGTCAGACTGATTTTCCTTTCCCCATGACCCTTGACTCCCACATTTTTGTAACACACTGCCTATACATTTATGTTTGCAAGTGTTTTGTCCATGTTGGTCCCAGGATATGCGAGAGACATGATGGGTGAAGTAACATCTTTTGTTGGACCATCTTCTGTTGATGAAAGAGACAAGCTTTGAGCTCCACAGAGCTTCACCAGACCTGAAGAAGAGACCTGGGGAGCTTGAAAGTTTGTCTCTTTCACCAATGGATGATGGTTCAGTAAAAGATATTACCTCACCCACCCTGTCGCTCTCATACATTTATAGACCATTACCAATTTACCTCTCTTTCTCTTCTCCACCTGCCTCCTCCACTAGGGGACATGTGGCTTCTGAAGGTCACATACTGGAAAACAGTTTTGCTGTTTCCTCATTTGTTCCGTGACACCTTCCTCCCCAATGGAGGAATGTGGGATAATCAGTCTATATAACACGGAACATTCCCATATAAAATCCAGTTTTACAAACTTAGTGGGATGACCCTACATCAATAATAATTATAATTATAATACTTATAATAATATATTAATCACAGAAAAATATATAGATACCTGACCATTAACAGAAAAATGCAGCACATGATCTATGTCTAGAGATCTTATAGATCAAGATGTTGAAAAGTCCATACTTAAGTACCTAAATAAGTGGACTAATTTTCAGAAGTTCTGAGCACTCAAGAGTTCCCTAGCCCCCAGTCCTGCTACCATGTAAGCAAAACTTCCGCTGGCTATCCCTCCTCTGAAAATCAGGCTACTTTATGGACACCACCGCCAGCCCCCCAAAACAAAAACAAAAATGGAGGCAACACAGAGCCACTTGCTGTTTTAGAAAATCTTGGCCATCACTTATACTGGGAAATAACACGTGTATTTGGATGTTGCTTGGCCTTATATTCTAATCTTTCCCAAGCAGGGCATGTGCATGAATGTGTGTATGTGTATATGTGCACTTAGCACATTGTTGGTGCTACTGGATAGAAATAATAGATATCAAGAAGCTAGATTAAGGCTTTTGCTATCGATGGATTAGATTTTTGAGGATGGCAGTACTGGAAACCTCTGTCTCACCCACCCACTCACCCACCCACCCCATGCTTTGTATCAGATTGTAAGCTTGTATGTACATTATAAGCTCTTAGGGGCAGCATCTTTTTGGTTTGTGTTTGTACAGCTCAGTGGGGTCCCGGTCCAATACTGCAGCTCCTAGGCACTATGGGAATACAAAATAATAAAATATAAAATAATAAGGCCCTACTTGAATTGCGGGATGATGTAATTGTGGCTGAGTTGAGGACAAGACAGGGAAAATCACAGAAAAGTAATAATGGACCTTTATTAATTACAGCAATTTGAAAAAGCCAGAGAAGATCTATTTGTTTAAGAAAAATTTGCTGGAACAATATAAACACTCAAGTATGATGTTATGCACGGGGCTGACAGCAGAAGTTCCACCATGTGTGGGGCTGACATCCCAAGCCCCAGCCACCTGGGGCTGACAGCCTGTGCCCTACACGCTATCAGCTCGGATAAATGGGGTTCTACTGTACTAATGGGGGGAAAGGTGTGTATTGCAGATGCCCAAATGTATGCAAAGTTGTGGACTATGCAAAGTAAGCTAATTAAAATCAAAAGCCTAATATTGTGGGATCCACTATTTCTGCAATATCGCAAATTAAGTAGGGCCTGAATAATAATAATAATAATAATATAATTAATTAATAATAACTTGGCAGACACAGCAGAGAGGCCAAGAACTGCATGGGCCATGAAGACTGAACTCCCCCGGCTATCTTTACAGAAAATCACACACACATTACATCTGAGGCATGCTGTCAGGGCAATCTACTTGGGAACCAGTAGATAAACTGCATCGTTTATCCACTAGAGCTGTCAAACTGACAACCATCAGGTACTAAATCCACACAGCTTTCCCCCTCCCCGCCTCTGAAGTTTTATACTCATATGCAAATTAGTTGCAAATATGCAAAACAGCTCAGTACATATCATTACATAACATGTCACGCAGGGAGCTGCACAAACCTTGGCAGTTCTGCACACATGCATGCCTATGTATTTCTTTCTTTCTTTGGAGGGGAGGATGAGTGCTGGGTGGCAGATTTCCCCACATCTGCTTCCCTAATTGCACCCCTGTCTAGATCAGTGTGTCTTCTGGAACAGCTCCCTTTTAAAAAGGGATTATTCCTAGTAGCAGATCTGCCTCTGATCCTGGGTCTTTTTTTTTTTTTTCCTTCCTTTCTGTTAGTGAGCTGCTGTTTTGGCCCTGGGACGCTTTGATGTGTGTGTCTCTCTTTCTCTGTGGTTTCTCTGTCCCTTGCCTTGCCACTGGGAGGTGAGTCTCTTCACTTTTGCTCGCTCGGAAGAGCTGGGGCAGATCTGGCAAACAGAAAATTGTTTTCTCTCACTCTCACTGACCTCCTCCCTTCCACAGCTACAAGGGGATTGTGGGGCTGAGCGGAAACTCGACAGTCTCTGACGCCTTCCCCCACCCCTTGGCTGTGGCTGTTATCGCTTCTGCTCAACCTGCAGCTGCCGGTCCCTGTGCCTGAGATCAGCTCCCAGCCCCTTACAAAAAAAAAAAAAAAAAGAAAAGAAAAAAGAAAAAAAGCCCCCTCAAGACAGGATCAGGCAGAAAGGGGAGGGGATGCAAGAAAGGCGTCACCTAGGGTGCTGTTTCTGAGAATCCGGCCAGCCTGTGTGAAACCTCAGTGAATATATTGACAGGAAATGATCGGTGGTTTTTTTGGTACGTGGGTTCCCAGCGTCTAGCTTTGAGATTCAAGCAACAACATCCTGGCAGTGTGTATGGCTGCGGGGTGGAGGAGGATGCAGGGCTGTGACTGCTTTGCTGAGTGATTGGGAAAGAGAGAGAGAGTGATGAGGGAGAGAGGCAGATGTTTGGGGGTGGGTGGGAGATTTATGCCTTATGTAAGAAGACAGAGCTCTATATTTGGGCATCCATCCCAGCACAAACCTAGCCCTGGGATGGCCTTACCAGGAGAGAGGAACAGGAGAGAGGAACTGGTGCCTCCCAGTGACAAACACCCTAATCAACCGGCCTTCCTAAATGACAGATACCTCCAAACCCAACCTACCCCTTGTCCCAAATGTCCCGTGTACCAAGGACTGCCTGAGAACCCATATGCTTTGCTTCACAGAGTCCCACAAAACCTGTAGTCAAATCTATCTATCTCTTTTCACTGCACCTATACTGTACTTCAAAGGCTAATTGTGTCTATCTCCATCCCTAGATCCTAGAATGCTAATCTATCTATCCTACACAGCAGAGGGTTACTAACCCTCCTTAGAAACAGAAAAACAACCCTCTTGTTTTATATAAGGACCATTCATACACCAGCTCAAAACATTTCACATGCCATGGAAATCAAAATGGGCCCTGAACTAGGATAGTTAAGATATGCTCCCAACTTTGCCCCCTTGCAACCAACATAGTTTTAAGAAGCGAAATAGAAAATATAAAGTAAAATTCAAGCGTCGTGCAATATGCCTGATTTCAGTGCAGTTACACCATGAATGAATTTGGGTCATTATGATTAATTTTCGACTCCCCCCGTGTATGAGAACTGTAGAGATGGAGTTAAATATAAAAGGAAAAGATCAGGAATCCCCTGCAGACCACTGTGAGATTTTTTGAGCTGCAAGCATCTTTTTATGCATGCTAGAAAAGATGATGGGGCTGTGTTTTTTAATAAGAGCTACAAAGAAAAACAAAATTTTTCCGTTGTATCTTGAGAAATTTGCATGCACAATTCTCAGATGCTCAGTAGGTTTACTAAAAATGTGCTAACTATCTTATCAGAGGAAGTAACTATTTCCTCTACTGATACTCTGTTACCTTATCGCGGGCACTGGCACATCAAAATTGCTGTTAATGTTATTCTGTAAACCATGTGCCCGTTTGGTTTGCTGTTAAAGAAAGGATTTGATATTATTGTTACATGCCCTGTTACTCATCACAGATTCTGAGGTTGTAACTTGTTACTCAGATTATAGTCACTGGTGAATCATAGATTGTCCCCAGGGGATGGCAGACAGTCATATTCTGACACCGTTACTCTTTTTGAATAGCAGCATATTTCACAAATAGTCTTGGTAAAGTCAATGGGGCTACTTGTTCAGTAAAATGCTGTCTAATTTGAGTCAGCATGTTAGAATCCTTCCAGTCCAGAATATTTTGGGCCTGATCCTGCTTTCCCTGGACATCTAATACTCTGATTAAAGTAAATTTGCCAAGATTTTCAAAAGCAATTAGTGATTTTCGGTGCCCCAATTTGTAGACACCTTAAAGAAGGGACTGATTTTCAGAAAGTGCTGAGTCCCTCTGAGTCCAGTTCCTTTAAGGTGCCTCAAATTGGACATCCAAAATCACTGTCCCCTTTTGAATATCTTGGACTGGTGGGTATGCAAGGAATAGAGGATACACATTATAAATCTATTAACATGACATTTGTTCACTGTTTTGTTTTAAATTTGCAAGACCACCTTTAATGAGACTTGGTATTTTGTATACTTTCATCTGAACTCTCACACATTACACAATTAAACTTAGCAGAATCCCTGGGAAGTAAAGTATCATTATCCCCATTTTACAGATGGGAATACCGATGCACAGAGAGGTTAAAGACTTGCACGAGGTCATAGAGTAAGTCAGGCCTGGTCTACGCACAGTTTTTTGTACCAATATAACTATGCTGATTAGAGATGGGTTTGTTTTACCAATATAGTTATACCAATACAATGCCTATAGTGGACACAGTTATACTCATATGAAGGTGATTTATACCAGCGTAATTTATTCCCTTCCCCATATGGAATACCAATATAAGCACCTTTATACTGTTATAACTGTATCCACACTGGGCCTGGTCTACACTAGAAAGTTTTGTTGGCATAACTATGTTAGTCAAGGGGGTAAAAAAAAAACCTCAAAAAACCACACACCCTACCCAATATAGCTTTGATGGAAAACCTCCCAGTGTAGACACAACTATGCCAGGAGGAAAGGGCTTCGGTCTGCATAAGTAATATTTTTCGGTGACTTTACTATGCTGGTAGAACTGCTCCTTCTGTCAACATATACTGTGTTTAGGCTAGGGAGGTCTGACTGAATACCTATAAAGGTATAGCTGTATCAGCAAAGCCTATGTAGCTAGCGTAGACAAGGCCTTGAGGGTGGAGGGGCAGTTTGCACAATTTAACTATACTAGTATATTTAAAGGGGTATAACTTTTTATGTAGACTCACTTGGTGAAATTCCATGGCCTGTGTTATGCAGGAGGGCAGACTAGATGACCATTATTGTCTCTTCTGGCCCTTAGAATCTATGAAACTATGAACCCGGAGTCCTGGCTCCACTTCCGTGGTCTAATTGCCAAGCAACACAATGTGGTTCTCTTCCCACTTTCTTCTAATCAGTGCCCCATTGTGCCACCAAACCTTATCAAGGGGAAACATAGGGATTTCCATACTGGAGCATCCCAGCTGTCCAGTTAATCTAGATCAGTGGTGCCCAAACTTTTCCTGTCACGTCCCCCATTACCAGTAATGGAATCAGTCCCGTCCCACCCACATTACTGTACAGTTGGCTCAGCAGAGGAGCTTGGGCTGAAGGCAGAGCTGGGGCAGAATTGGGGATCAGGGAGGAGCTGGGGCTAGAGCCGGAGGTGGCCTGGAGGTTGATCAGGGTGTGGAGTGGAGCTGCAGGTGGGGTTGAAGCTAGGTTGGGGGCAGGGCAGAGCAGGGCTGAGTGGTGCTCCTTCCCTGCCCCCTGTGGGGGCTGGCCTGGGCCCCACCACATGCCTCCCCCAAATCTTCTTCCATGCCCCCTAGGATTGCACACCCCACAGTTTGGGGACCAATGCTCTAGATTAACACTGTCCCCATCAGGGGCCTATCCCCAGTTCTTCAAAAAAAGGCAAAAATTATTCTTAATGCATTGAACTAAGTGCTTGATATCATATATAATGGTGTGGAGGAAGGGGATTGTTGCCTGGCTTTTGTAGCTAATCAGTTTTTGTCCTGAAACATGAGGGCAGATAATCATAACGTTTGTAACTTCTTCACCTAGGTAAGTTGCACATGTTTTCTTATTCATATGTAGAGGATTGTAGTGATTTTTAATTATAAGAAGTCTGAAGAGTTTGCAGTATTCTCCTATTAAGTTAAGGACAAAAGAAAAAGTCTGGTATTGAGTGCTAAATTTCTAAAATGACCCATTTAACTCCTAAATTAATTAACATGTTTACTTGTAAATTCTCAAGAAATGTATTCTGTACTATAATAATAATAATTAATAATTAATAACAACACCTAGTTCTTATGTAGCTTTTTTCATCAGTAGATCTCAAAGCACTTTACAAAAGATGTGAATATCATCCCCATTTTACAGATGGGGACACAGAGAGGGGAATCAATTTGTCTATTATCACCAAGCAGGTCAGTTACTGAGCTGGGAATGGAACCCAGGTCTCCTGAGATCCAGTTCAATGCTGTATCCAGGAGGGCAGCACTGCCTACAAAAGAACAAATTCTGCAATTTTGGGGGAGGACGCTGTGTATTTTCCATACATAACAAAGAGGTTGAGTCCCTGCTTTCTGTGAAAAACTCAGCTCTAACTATAGAACCACAGTGTTCTGTAATAAAGATCTGATTTGTTTTCAGTATCTCTGTAGATCTGGCTCAGTGATTTCCTCAGGCAATGAGTTCCCGAAGTTGATTAAAAACTTTGGTATGGAGCCTGGTTTCCTGTTGTGTTAGTCAGGATTACAACTGTGACAATGCACTTTCTTTTAGCCTTTGAATGTTTACCTGGCAATCAGACAAACACCTATTGATTTTCCCTTTCAAGGTGCAGGGCTAGCTGGACCAGGTGTGTGACTAAATCCACTTACTTAGACCAGTGCAAGTTTTCTAATACAGCCAAGCCCAAAGTGTGTTTTTCACTACTTAACTTTGGGTCTGGAAACCTTCTTAGATGCCTGGGAATTGAAAATTAGCCCCGTTAGATGCACAGTTGTTGTATCACTGTAAATGTGTCGGTTTAGGGGTGTGATTGTTTAACTGGCATAGTTTTACTAATACAACTTCTAATGTGGATGCAGTTATACTGGTATAGCTTATTCCCCTTCCTGTACAGGAATAAGCTGTACTGTGGTATATAAGTGGTACATTTTTTGTGTGTAGACCAGCCCATAGGGGGATGAGGATAACACTAGGATCTAATGTAATTCCTGATTTGAAGACATTCACATGGGTTAATTGAAAGACCATTCTAGTTAGTAAAGGATAAGTTCAAGAATGCCCCAAAGGTGGCTTTGGGGATGGCAAATATTAGCAAACTAAGACACAAAAAGATAAAGAAAGTCACCAAACTGAGAACATTTGACCAACCACAGACCTGGTGCAAATGTTCTGTCTGACAGTCTGGGCCCATGATATACCGCATTCCCTGGGTCGTATTCTTGTGAGATTTGCAGTTTATTTCAACAGCAGTAGGAGCAAGCTCTTAATCATTACTACAAACCAGGGCTCTTTCCGTTTTCACCTCAGGGTGCAGGAGGCATTCAGTACTTCTTGCTCATGCCTGATTGAAAATAGCATTAACGTTTGTGGTTGTTTCTGTGGGAGGTGTCTCTGAGTCTGATTTTGCTCCCAGTTACACCTGTGTAAATCAGGAGTAACTCCACTGAAGTCTGGAGTCACAACAGTGTAAAACTGGGGTGAGTGAGAGGAAAATCAGACCCACTTGGCCTGATTCCCCATTGCCGTAGTCTCTGTAAAGTTGTCTACATCAGTGCAAAAGGGGTGCATATGCTACCGTTCTGATCTGGGTAGTGTTTTGCACCCTCTTTCCGCGCACATTGCACTGGTGCAAATGACTTCACAAGGTTCAAGGTTACAGAGACTCAGAGCCTATTAAAGGCCATCTGCCCATTTCATTGACATCAAAACTGCCATTCATGTCAGGGATCAGGATTTGGGCCTAGAAGTGTATGCGCCACATTGGTTCCTATATTCCTGAGCTTTGCACCTGGCAAACCTCTGCACCTTCCTACCATTTAAGATATATTAATGCAGGGACTGTCTGACATTTTCACAGCATGTGGACCACATCTAAATAGACAGCTTGTCTCCTCCCAGCCCATTCGTGATCACTGAACATGCCTGCAGCAGCCCTGGATTGCGTAATGTGGAAAGGTAATGTGAGGAAAGTGCTCCCCTCTATTTTCAGCTGACTTAATGCAATGTAGCAGGTGGAATCAAGGAGGGGAAAACCGCATTATTTGATTGGACAGCTCTGCACGGACCACCGTTGTCCATAGACGGTATAGTCTTACCCTTCTCTCTTCAGCTATCCCTCGATGCTAGGATGATGTCTGCCAAGGGGGTTCTTTGGTGAGTTTTTAAGTGGCTGAGGAGCCCAATTCTTGCCCTGCAGATTTTCCCACAGGTGTAATCTTGGAGGAGACATCGTTGTTGGTTGGAGTGCTGTGCCCTTTCTTTCCTCCTTTGTCGCTTCTCTGTCTCATGAGCATGTCTGTGCTCCTCAAAGTGAGCTGTGGCTTGGTGTATGGTGTGGTACCACTGTGTCTGTTCTGCACCAACTCCTCCCAGTTTGTTGGGTTGATGCCTCCCTTTTTAAGATGTACTTGTCCCCTTTCTTGAATATAGTAACAAATGTTGGCGTTCTTAAAGTCAGGTGGAATTTCTTCACAGGTCCAGATTTTGTCGAGGGGTTGGCAAAGTTTGTGCTGGAGCATTGTTCCACCAGCTTTTAAAACCTCAGCTGGGATGCCGCCTGGAGCCTTGTGATTTTTTGTCCGAGTGATGGCATGCTGGACTTCCTCAGAAGATGGGGGATCAGCAAGGTGTTCCATTGCTGAGCATTGTGGAATAAACTCGATGGTGTCTTCAGAGACCGTGGCTTCACGGTTTAGTAGGCTCTGAAAGTGCTCCTTCCAGCATTGTTAAATGGCTGCATTGTGCTTGAGGAGGGTGGAGCCATCCTGGGAATGTAAGAGGGTTGGGCCTTTGGAGCTTGGCCCATATATAGCTTTGGTTGCTTGAAAGAAGCTTCTCATGTCGTCCTTGTCTATGAAACCCTGGATCTCAGAGGCCTTCTCTTGCCACCACTTGTTTTTGATATCACATAGCCTGCTTTGGACCTTGGCTTTCAGCAGGTGATAGGCCTCAGGTTTTCTTTGGTTAGAGGAATCATTTTGCCAGTTACAAAATGCATTTCTTTGCTGTTGAATTAATGCTAGGATTTCCTCGTTGTTTTGGTCAAACCAGTCTTGGTGCTGATGCAAGGAATACCCTATGGTTTCAGCCCATGCATTGTGAATGGTGTTTTTAAGTTCATCCCAGTGCTCTTGAATGTGAATGTTGTTGTCAGGCAGGCTAGAGAGTTTCTCCAACAGATGTTGCTGGAACATCTCACAGCTGGCTTGGTCTCAAAGTGCTTTGATGTTGTACCCCTTTCGCTTTGTCTTTGGGTGTTTGCAGTGTGGAGGAGTGAGCTGCAGGTACGTGACTGATCTTACTAATCGATGGTGTGCCCAACAGTGATCGGTACCTCTCATAGCTTGAGTTATACAGACGTCGGTATAGTCTTGGGCTCTGACTATAACATAGTCAAGGAGGTGCCAGTGTTTTCAGGCTCGGGTAGACAGATTCATAGACAAACAGACATTAATATAGGTAGATAAATCGATGTGCATTGCCATAGGGATGTGTAGATTGTGTGCCCAGGGATGGATGGATGGATGGATGGATACTTTGTAGGTGGTTGGAAGGGTGTGTACAGGGAGAGAGAGAGAGATAATTCGGGATTCTCCAGCCAGGTGCCAGCAGGGCAGCATCCAGGGGAGGTTGCTGCCTTCTGTGTCATTACTCACTGCAAGTCCCCTGCATGAATAAAAGATCTTGTATGTGTGTTTCATGGGGGAAGAGGACCTCTGCTGGGCAACCCTGAGAAAATCCCTGTCCGGTTGAAATGCTCTCGTCTCCCGTGAGGCGCCCAGGTGTGATACCTGCAGGGGGCGCCAGGATCTCACATTTCTTCTCCATCCCACTGGGGCTTGTGGCCGTGGGTTATCAGAGGGGCGAGTGGGTGGGTAGTAAAGGGCTTGCTCAGCAATTCACAGCTCACCAACGGGCCGGGGCCTCTGGGCTGGCAACCCAGGGTGAAATGCAGCCCCTAGTGAAGCCCGTTGGAGCTTTCCCCATTGATTGCAACGGGGGGGGGCAGGATTTCACCCCTAATGTTTAATGGCTCCGAGCGCCTGTTGGTAGGTGCAGAATGCGACTGGGACCCCACAGCCGGGCCGAGAAGGGGGAAGGCTGGGGGGCGTGGGGAGGGGGTGTAGACGCATCACACGTGTAGCAGCCCTGGGGATGAGCTATTCGGGAAACCCCAAATGTCCCCGAGCAAAACGCAGGCGGTCCCGCCCGGGTTGGAGGTGCGGGAGCTGGCAGCCCCTGGAGGCGGAGTGCTTGAGGGATGCTGGAGATGTTTCGGATCCAGAGCACTGCAGAGCTGGGCTTCCCCTTGACGCTCTTAAGTCGACCCCAGGACCTAAGCAGCCGCTGCAGGGGCCCGTTTTGGGTGGCCCCTGTAGTTTGAACCCTCTGGGGTCTTTCCCCGTCCACCCCAGGAACCCCAGAGTGCGCTTTGCCCGTGGGCACCTCCTGCCTGCGCCCAAGGAAACGCTCGTGGGAGTGTAGGAGTGATCCGCTGCTCTCACCTCTCCCTGCGCGTCATGGGGGACGGAGCCTGAACTGGGGTGGGGGGTTCCCTGACATGGATCATGTGTCCCATGCGGGCAGTGAGGAGGGGGGGAAACCCGCAGCTTAGGTGGGCGTGGAGGGGTGGGGTGGGGGAGCAGTTTATTAAGTGATATGAACTCTTCCAGAAATGTAAATAACAGATGCTGATGGTCTGAAAGGAGACTGAATGCTGAGTATGCGGGAAATGAGATAGATTTTCTTTAATCTGCTATCTATGTGTCCATCCTGTACCCTGCTCTCTCTTTTACATCTATCTATCTAATTATATGTCCTTTCCACTGCTCCCTCTCCTTTGCATCGCCTATCTATCTATCTATCTATCTATCTATCTATCTATCTATCTATCTATCTATCTATCTATCTCCATATACCCTATCTATCTATCTATCTATCTATCTATCTATCTATCTATCTATCCCCATACACCCCATTTATCTATCTATCCCCATACACCCTATCTATCTATCTATCTATCTATCTATCTATCTATCTATCTATCTATCCCCATACACCCCATCTATCTATCTATCTATCTATCTATCTATCTATCTATCTATCTATCTATCTATCTATCTATCCCCATACACCCCATCTATCTATCCCCATACACCCTATCTATCTATCTATCTATCTATCTATCTATCTATCCCCATACACCCCATCTATCTATCTATCTATCTATCTATCTATCTATCTATCTATCTATCTATCTCCATATACCCTATCTATCTATCTATCTATCTATCTATCTATCTATCTATCCCCATACACCCCATTTATCTATCTATCCCCATACACCCTATCTATCTATCTATCTATCTATCTATCTATCTATCTATCTATCCCCATACACCCCATCTATCTATCTATCTATCTATCTATCTATCTATCTATCTATCTATATATCTATCCCCATACACCCCATCTATCTATCCCCATACACCCTATCTATCTATCTATCTATCTATCTATCTATCTATCTATCTATCTATCTATCTATCTATCTATCCCCATACACCCCATCTATCTATCTATCCCCATACACCCTATCTATCTATCTATCTATCTATCTATCTATCTATCTATCTATCTATCTATCTATCCTTTACTCTGCTCCCTCTCCATCCTTTACTCTGCGCTCGCTCTGAGAGCTGCCCCCACCACATGTCTCTCCTTTGCAGTGGAAAAGGGGGTTAAAGTTAAAAAGACGTCTCTCTGCCCCTGGAAGTGTGTCTGTGTTTGACATAAAAGCGAGGTCGGAGGTTTGGGTTTCATTATAAACAAAGGCAGGCGGCAGCCGCGGGGTGAGACTCCCCCGGAAAGTGCCGGGCTTTTGATGCCACCGGCGGATGAGCTTCCCCCCGCCCCCCCCGCCCAGTCCTTTCTGGGAGGCAGCCAGAAAAGAGGTCCGACCCCCCCCCCCCCCCGGTGTAGCAGGAATCACTGGGATGCCGCGCCTGGCTCCCTGGGATCTGAACGCGGCTGCGATCCGAAAGTCCAGAGCTCCTGCGAACGGGCTCGGGCGAGGGGGCTGCGAGAAATTTCAACTTCTGCTGAGCAGGAGAAATGGGGGCAGGCAAGGAATGGGGTGGCTAAAAAACCACTCAGCAGGGACAAAGCACCCGTCTGGGGACAGGGAGGCGACGGCTCAGCCCCGGGCTTGAAGGGATCCCCATCCTATGGTTTGGTTCAATAGCTTTCAGCCCCCCCACTGTGCAAATTGTTCCAGCAGCACTGCTGGGCATAAGGGGTGTGTGTGTTGAACTGAGGGGGGTGGGACAGGAGGGTTTTAATAGGAGGTGCTGGCCTGGGAATCGGGGGGGGAAGCTTTGGGATGGGGATGCTGGAATAGAGGGGCGGGGGGGGCGGTTGTGATGGGGCGGGACTGACAGACCCAATGCCCAGCCGCCCTTCTGTCCGCAGGAGGAGACTGAGCTGCCGCCCGGCCAATAATTCCAGCACCCAGCGCATAGTCCGCGGGGCGCAGACACCCTCCCGCCCACACACACACACACACGTGTTAGTAGCCACAGCGCCCAGAGCGCCCTGCTCTGCATAGTTTGCTAGGGAAGCTATTTCGTGCCGAGAGGCCTCTGGTCACCCTCTGTCTCGCCACTCTCTCTTGACAGTATTCCCGTGGCTGTCTCCGGTCCCCTTCCCTTTCTGTGTTTGTTATTCAGACCTGGGGGCTGCGGATCAAAGACTGCGGTTAGCGACCGCTGGCTCGGATATTGCCTGGTAGCGGCCATGGGACCTCTGAGCTTCCCATTGTGGCTCGCCGTGTTCTTAGCACGTCGTTTGCTCCGCGCTTTCATTTGTATCTTTCGGCGAGACCAAGCCAAGCAAAAAGTTTACCCCGGGTGTGGGCGGGGGTTGCCAGTATGGCACCCTAACCTCTTCCCCCACCCGCAGCGAGATCGATTCTTTGAAAATGGAGCGAACGTTTAAATCACACTTTGGAGTGAAATGAAAACATTTCCCCCTCTTCCTGGCTTCCTAAAGCGACGCTTTCATTTTCCTTTCCATTCCGGGACCTGCTAAACGGAGAGCCGCTTGGCAGCTGTGAGGGAGTTTTTGTGTGAAAAAAAAATTAATAATAAAGACAAGCACGCAGAAGTACAACAGACTGGAGTGATTTGGGGGGGAAGTGATTTAGAACAAGCCTTCCAATAACTTTTTATGACCAGATTTCCCAGTTTTAGCCCCAGACCAATAACAGATATAACAGCCCCCATCCCGCAGATTTCCTCAAGCTGTGGAGAGAGACACATTTAGGATAATGTTTTTTTCTTTTTTAAAGTTTCCGGGCTGGAGTCCTGGAGGGGGCATGTTTTATCTTTCATCCCTCTCCCCTGTATGTGTATATACATATATAAATATCTGAACTTCAACGTCTTCCTTTCTTTAATTTGGGGGAAGGGATGGCTCAGTGGTTTGAGCATTGGCCTGCTAAACCTAGGGTTGTGAGTTCAATCCCTGAGGGAGCCATTTAGGGATGTGGGGCAAAAATTGGGGCTTGGTCCTGCTTTGAGCAAGGGGGTTAGACTAGATGACCTCCTGAGGTCCCTTCCAACCCTGTGATATGCTATGGTCTATATCCCTGTCTGGACACACACACAGCTGTGTGTTATACACCTAGATCCAGGATTTCTTGTGTATTTTCAGAGTAACAGCTGTGTTAGTCTGTATTCGCAAAAAGAAAAGGAGGACTTGTGGCACCTTAGAGACTAACCAATTTATTTGAGCATAAGCCTTCGTGAGCTACAGCTCCTTTCATAGGATGTATATGTGTTACCCAGGCCACATCTGTACATGCATCCGATGAAGTGAGCTGTAGCTCAGGAAAGCTCAAATAAATTGGTTAGTCTCCAAGATGCCACTAGTACTCCTTTTCTATCTGTACCTATATACCCCTAGATACAAGATTTTGTCTGTGTCCCCATCTTCCAGATCTGTTCCTTATCCATCTGGATCCAGTATGTAGTGTGGGTGTGCACACGTCTACATCACACCAATTTCTTTCCTGCAGGAAAAAAAAAAGTCCTGAACAAATCCTGAACTCCTAATGAAGTCATTGAAAGTCTGAAGGATTTTGCCTTATTCCGAGAGATTCTTTGCTGCTCCCAAGGACTAGAAAACTTTACACTACAGATGTTTTGGAGGAGAGTCAGGACAATTTGCTGTTGCTGTGGTGTTTATGACGAAATCAAACGCTATATCTCAGTGCTTTCTATTCTGACAGCAACTAGCCTTCCAAAGAATGCAGGTTGCTCTTTGGTTCATACCTATCTAACCCAGATGCTCCGAGGATTTTCCACTGTTGACAGCCTTTTTCTTCAAAGGGGTGTCTTCGGTGATCTATCCATTAGGATAAAAAATGAGCTCTCATCCTCCCGCATTTGTTTTGGGAAGGAGGAAATTATTTAAACAACTGCATCTCCATGATATGGGGGGAAGTGGGAGCGGAAGGCAGAGCTTCTTGATCTCTGAAAAGATTGAGTTCTTCTGTTCCAAGAATTGGGTGAAGGGTAGTTTCAGTGTCATATATAAACATATTCACACAAAGATGGAATCTATATTATATTATATTATATTATATTATATTATATTATATTATATTATATTATATTATATTCACCCTTACATTTTATTTTACCCACAAATCATTCCCTTAATAACAACAACAATAATAATAATTAATACAGCCTTATTTTCCACAAAATTTAATTATCCCACTTTTATAGGAAATAAGGCTATATCCCTCTCACTGCTGATATGTCTAGATATTGATAAATCAGTAAAGAGAGGGATATGGCCTCATTTCCTATAAAAGTGTGTGTGTGTGTGTGTGTGAGTGAGTGAGTGAGTGAGTGAGTGAATGAGTTTGTTCAAGTTATAAACCCCAGCCTTTCCTCAGGAGGGAAACAGTGAGAGAAAATAGAAAAGACCCAGACACATTTAGCTGATAAAATAATGCATAATTTTATCAAATCTCTTGAATTTAGGGGGGCTGGGTGTTTTCTGTTTTCTCTCCTTATTTCCCTCCTGAGAGAAGGTTGGGGTTTATCATTTGAACAAACTCAATGACTTCTTAAAATCAATCAATAGCCGTGGAATAACAATCAGGCATCCAGGACATGTATCAGGTAGTGTTCCAGTCTCACTATTTTAAAATTTGTAGCCAGTTTGGCACGTGTTGATAAACTTTCTTTAAAGAAGACACCCTGTCTCTGGCATTTCCCCTGCAGCAGATAGCTGTGGTTCTTTGGGCCATGTTCCTTTAAACAATCCCTTTGCCTTTTTATTTGCAATAAACACATTTTTGCTAATGAAACGCTTGCCCACTTGCAATTTCCACCCCCTCCCTTCCCCAAACTCCATAAAGCCCCTTCTTTGCATATCTGAGCCCTGTTCTGTTGCGCTGGGTTCTCCTGAGGTCAAAGGGTCACTCTGGGGGCAGCAGGGTCATTGTATAGCCATCATGGGTCAATAAGCAACTGGTCAGGCTCTCAATCCACATCAGGCCTTGAAGAGGACTGGGAAATGGGAGAATCCATTCATAATAATAATAACCTTGTCAATCAATAGCAGGCCTGAGAAATACTTTGTAAAAGGTAAAAAAAAAAAAAAAAAAATTCCTTTTCAAAGTTTGACAACATTAAACTTTGCACAGGTTTAAAAATGCTCCCCAACTGCCTATTTTTGCTGCTATAATAGATTCCCCCCCAAAAAAATAGATTAAAAAAAGAAAAAAGATTAGGCATAAAGGGGAAAATAATTGGAGAGATGATTTTTCCGTGTGATTTACACAAGAAAACAGGTTTCAGAGCAGCAGCTAGTCTGTATCTGCAAAAAGAAAAGGAGGACTTGTGGCACCTTAGAGACTAACACATTTATTTGAGCATAAGCTTTCATGAGCTACAGCTCACTTTTCCACTGAATGCATCCGATGAAGGGAGCTGTAGCTCACGAAAGCTTATGCTCAAATAAATTTGTTAGTCTCTAAGGTGCCACAAGTACAAGAAAACAAGTATCGATAGAGAAAATATTCTTAGAGGGGAGAAGGCAATATGGCCAAACTTTCCTTTGCAAAAATATGTATTTATTAAAAATAATTAAATATGTGCTTTATGCCTTAGCATGCCCTTTTAGTTTTACATATACTGACCTTTATTTTGTTTTGATTTTGTAGTACAATTTTAATTGCAAGCAATAGTTTGGAGTACAATCTTGCACTAGGAGCAAAAATGTAGCTGTCCAACATTCTTTTAATCATAAATTAATGAGCAAAATAAAATACTAGCATCAAGTCAATGGATTTAAAGGAAATAAGAGACTTTTGTGAGACTTTACCCTTCTGATCTTTGTGGACCAGATTGAAGAAACACAAACTAGGATTTCTCCAGATGAGGTTTGTTAGAGAGAGAAAGGTCTGTTTTTATCATTTAATAACCCGCAAACTTTTTTATATAATGAATGTTTCTGTCTAAAAGGTGCAGAGGCATGAATTTAAAAAACAAGAAGAGAAACAATTAAATCACAGTGGAATATGGAAAACCTCAAAGGCAGATAGAAAAATGATGCAAATTCTCTTCTGGCTTGAAGATTGATGCATGAAATCTTCTTGGGAATCTACAAACTCATTTTTCTTGTCTCTCTATTTTAGAGGTTTCTATTCTTTGAAAAAATACAGTTCTCTCCACTGGCATCAAGAATAATATTCAAAGGCTTTGGGGGAAAAACAGGAGTTAAAAATGAAGGGGAAATTGAAAGTTCCCCCTTCGAAATTCTCATTGCCTGTTCCAAACGAGCAGAAATTAACAAGCATTTCCACCATGTTTCTAAAAAACAAACAAAGGTTTTCTTTCAGGAAGAAGGATCTTTGTTGACACTATTAGGTTTGATCTGGTTAGGAAAACAAACAAACTTTTTTTTAAGTGCTAGTGTTTATTACTGTATAATTCCCTTCAGCTGTTCTCTAGGAAATGGGGTTTCTTTAAAAAATATGGTGAATGGCTATCGATTAAAAAATGAGATAAAGCAGAAGGTATTAAAGGGCAGACTGGGTTGTATTAATTTACTTCCATGGGTGATGCATTTTTTAATTCACAGAGCTTCCCTCTCCCTCAAATCACTAAAACATGCCAATGAACTATGAAGACAAATAAAACTCAAAAGATACCTTTCTGGTAAGGATATCATTGCATATTCTAAACCATGAACTGTATTGATTAACCCCTTCGCTAATAGGTTTGAACATACCAAATCTAAACAAGAACAGGACCTGTCTAGTGAAACACAGCTATGGTTCTGTTATTTGTTGCTGTTTATGTCTTAGGTCTTGGTTTTTACTCCAAGCAAGGTTTTTAATGGGTTTAGAATGGCACCATTTGGTCTGAGGCAATCTGTTTCCCTGGCTAGGCCTTCTCCTGTCCTTTCAATCCAGCAGTTTTGATTCTATTACCTAATCTCTATATTTCCCCCCTTGTCTTGAAACACTGTTCTCCAAGCAAAGATTAGGGGATAGATAATAATAAATAATGTCAGGTTTCAGAGTAGCAGCCGTGTTAGTCTGTATCTGCAAAAAGAAAAGGAGGACTTGTGGCACCTTAGAGACTAACAAATTTATTTGAGCATAAGCTTTCCTGAGCTACAGCTCACTTCGTGGGATGCATGTGATGTAGCTCACGAAAGCTTATGCTCAAATAAATTTGTTAGTCTCTAAGGTGCCACGAGTCCTCCTGTTCTTTTTTTAATAAATAATGTGACCTCCACAAAGTCTGAGCATGTGAAGAGAGCCATTTTACACAGTAATTATCCTTTCCCCTCTGATATACATAAACAACAAAAACCCAAGCAGACTTTGCATCTTTATGAGTCGCCAAGAAGAAGAAGAAGAGGAGGAGGTGGTGGAGGAAGGGAGTGTTGTCTACACATTAATACCTAAGACAAAAATGTTGTGCTGGCTCCCCCTCCACCCCCATAGATCCAGGATATGAGAGAGATGAGGTGGTTAAGATGATATCTTTTATTGACCCAACTTCTGTTGGTGAAAGAGACACGTTTTCCAGCTGGCTCCACGGAGCTCAGATAAAAGATAAGTACCTCACCCACCGCGTCTCTCCAAGAAGAAAAATGCTCTTCCAGTAATGGTCATGAGTAGCACAACTCAAATGAAATGACACAAGCACCCTGACACACAAACACACAACAAACTAGGAGCAGTAAGAGTCGCTAAACTACTCAACTTCCGTTGCTTCCACGCATAGATTACTACGATGGAGATAATCAGAAATACTTTCTAAGTATAAGGTAACTTTAGAAGCTCGGTGCGGTTAATGGGATTGATTGCACTCTTATTAAATGCTGACTTAATGCGCTTAAAGGTTCAAAACAAGGAAGATGGGCATTTTGCAGCTTGTCCTGATTAAATTGTTAAATGGACCTCAAACTGTCCTCCGGGAAGAAACTTTCTGAGTAAAATAGACAGAGCCTGGGAATAATTATGTTTTTTGTGTGTAACATAAAGGGCATCGTTACTGCTGAATAAGACTAGACAACATTTTAACAGAGTGGATGCGCAGCTGGTAGCAAAAAGGTGACAGCCTGCGAAAGGGAAGGTATTTAAAAAGTTACCTGCCGTTCAAATGTGTGGGACACTTTTATGTAAGGAAACCTTTCAAACCCACCGGATAGCGTTCGGAAAAGTTCACCCAAGCAATCCACAGAACTGGCAGGGATGTGCGGGTTTGAATGGTTTCTCTTCACTCACAAATTCTTCCATTTGTAAAATGTAACAGAAACTTTTTTAAAAAAATAGCCAGGGTATGAGGTGATTTGTAGAAACATTTTCATCCAAGACAGCTTATGTACCTGTCAGTAATAATTGCCCCAGCTCCGACTATTACCTGTCTTAAATCGTGTCCTATATTCTTAGACCATGTTTAGCTTTTAGGGTTACCTGCATAAATGCTGTAGATCAATTCACACGTTTTAAAAAAAAAATCTTAAATCAAAAATCACGGTTACAATATTTTCCTGGACCTTCATATTTAAGCAGAGGGTTATTTTCCTGTCTCCTGGACTGTTCCCCTGCTGTAGGCCTGAATCCACCCACTTCATGTAGGTGCCTACATGGGAACTGTTGTATGAAAACCTAGCCTCGGGAATCTCTGCTGGAAAGGAATACGGTCACGTTTTCCCTGTTTTATGGGGCTCTTAGTGGACTGGTCTTGGCACTACACAATTTAAGCTGGTTTACAAGATTACTTTCAGATGAAAAAAGGAAGACAAATCTCCACATTTAGGGTGAAATCCTGGCCCCACAGAAGTCAATGGGAATTTTTCCATTGAATTCAATGGAGCCAGGATTTCATCCTTAGTTTTTAACCACGGTTTGTTTTCGCTTTTCCCCCCTTGGGTCCCTGAACTTTTTACCGAGCACTGGCTCTCTTTGTAAATTATTCACCGTATGTGATACATGCGCGTACACTCTCCTCCAACTCTGTTCTTGCTTGCACCTGTTTTTTTTGTTGTTGTTGTTGTTTTTAACACATCTCCTCGGTTGATTGGTTTGTTTAACTCCAAAGGGTGTTGAACTTGAGATCTCTGACCTGAGTTTTCAGCTGTTCGAACACAACACAACAAAACGAGAAACAACTTGTTTTTATTTTCTCGCCCACATCCAGTTTAAATAACCAAAAGGAGGCGGGTGTGTGTGTGGGGGGCGGGGGGGGCAGTTCCAGTATAAACAACACCAAGAGAAATTCCAGTTTTGATCTGCGAGTGTCTTCAAAACGATCATATCAGACATGTCTTGCTTTTTTATAACTTTGATTCAAGCCAGGTCTATTGTGCCCTGTCAGATTGAAAATTAAGCAAGAAAAGAGGGGAAAGCCTGCCCCAAAGTTCATTTCCTCCTCTTCTGCGATGATCGAGAAGCAAATCCCAGCGCAACTTTTTAACGCTGATACCATTTACAACTCTGTTTGCAATGCTGATGCCATTTTGGGGGGGAGCAACGTTTCCCGTCGCTGCCAAGCTTGCCGAGTTCCCTGCTTAAATTCCTTCGGTCCCCCACCCACCTACAGCCCCAACCCTTGGACGTGTGTTCTTTTGCACGCCAATGATTTGGCGCTAGGATCTCCACAGTCTTCTTTTGCACGACTAAAGCGATCCTGTTTTATTCTGAAAAAGTGCCGCACAGGGATGTAGCCCTGGCTGACAGCATGCCCATATCTGAGGAGAGATTTACAGAGCGGAGTCCCGCTGGATGGGCTCCCTCCGTAATTGGCATCCTTCGGAGATTTTTTGGATTTTTTGGTTTTTTTGGACGAGTTGTTCTGTCTATAGACCCATTTTAGTAGCTGCCTTGAAGTTCACTTCATTAACTGGTGGCTGGGACTGAATGGGAGGGGGAAGGGAAGTAGAGACGTGTGTGTTTGTGTTTCTGTATGTGTGTGTGTGTAAGTGTGTGCATGTGTGTGTTATAAATATGCAGCTCGCTCTCTCTCTCTCTCCGTGTGTGTGTGTGTGTTTATAATGCAACCCGTACAGAGCACCTCTGCGGGCACACTTCTTTTTTTTTTGCACTCCCGTGTCACCAACATTTGTGCATGATTTAAAACTCAACCTTCCTCCAGCTTATCAGCTCTCTCCTCTTTAGCACCGGCTTGATTGCACACGTATAAAATTTATCAGCACAAACTGGATCCTAAAAAGGGGAACCAAAGTGAAGCAAAATTTTTCCTTTATTTTGTCAATCAACTGCAGCTGTAAATTTCCTTCTTCCCCAGCCCCTCTCTCTCAACAGGGACAGAGAGGAGGCGGGGGGTGGGGGTGGGGGTTTGCCTCTATAGAATCCAGCAGTCTCTAGTGTCCCTTGCAAATGTGAATCTCCCCAAAACCTGATCACTTGTATTGCTTCCTGCGGAAACAGACAGACCTACCAGGTCTAAGGGAGAAATCTCCCAGCTCTGCTTTATGAATCAAGATGACCGCTTGAGATCACCCTGGCCCATTGTCCTTTCCATTCACATGCAAGGGAGTGGGGTGAAGGGGGCAGAGATTGGATAATTTATTTCCTCTCCCCCCCACACACTTTCCTTCCTACCCCGGAATTTAGAGCTATCGACACAAGGGAGGAAGGTTCTGGGGAGTTCTCTGCCCATCTTGCAAATCACAATCACGTGCAATTATTTCATCTTCTTGGCTGGAAATGACCCACCACCCAAATAACTGTTGCACGAGGAAGAGAGAAAGCCAGCCCGCAATCCATTTTGTGCGTGCGCCCATTTCGACATCAGTGCTCGCCTGACCCTAACACTAAACATCAATAACATAGAAAAGCCCTGATCCCACCTAGTAATGGCCAAATCCGGCTATCCATTCGTAATTCAGCGCTCAGAATGACCTAGCGGGGAGTAAAGGGCACAGGATGATGTGTATAATCATTGATCGGTGGCAATACACCCAGCTAGGCTTCAAATATAAACCTCAAATCTTTTAGAGGAGGTTAAAATGTACGTGTGTTAAATGTATGTTAAAATGTACACACACACACACACACACACACTGTGTTTTGATGTGTACACACACATATACATTTATACATTCGGTGTGTGTACACACACACAATATGTGAGTATAGAGATTGTGTCCATACAATATATACAGACACCACGGTGTGCTGGTGGGTACCTACCCATATATAACATGTTATCAGCCTCTGAACTATTGTCTGAGTACGCTTTAAGCTGGTCCGTCTATATTGCCAAGGGTCAATTACTACACATATAAACACACACACTATTTGTCAATATATATGCAACTTGATCTACAGCTAAAATATGGTATAGGTCTGCTCAAGACCTGCCTGCTTATCTCGCCCTAGATCTAGTGTTATATGTAATATATCTCTATGTTGTATGGCATCAGCTGGCCTCTTATGCCTGCCCCTTAGCTCTTTTTCTGATTTTCGATCGAAGATCTCAAACCCCCTTTGTCGCCAGGGGAAGTTTGTTGTGTGTTGGAACTTGCCTTTTCATAGCTGGACCCCTCCCTCGAAGGCCATGAAACGGTGAATTAGCCAGTTGGGCAGGGCATTATATACCAGCTTCCCATCCACACACCCCTCTCATCTCCTGCCCGCCTGGGACAGAGCCCTGCTTAACATATGGGGAGAACGGCTCTAGATTTCCGTGGACACAAAAATACCAGAGATCTCCCTACTTATGTGCGAAGGGAAACTCCCGTCTGAGTCAGAGCGGGTCTGACTGACCTGTTTCATGCAAACGGGTCTTTTTGTGACCGTCCCCCATTCCCACCCCCCCCCCGCCCCCCTCCACACACACACACCAAATTGCAGCAACAAGCTGCAGTATCCACGCACTGGTCCCTTTCTGTCCTCTACGATCTTAACTCTCTCTCCCCCGCTTGGCCAAACAAAGAAGAATGTTGTGTTTGTGTTGGATGGCGGATCTACACTCACAGGAAACTCGCTGCATGTAGAAACCGGGGCTGAAATGTGGTGTTTTAACACAAGGGGACGTGAAGAATGTGACATTTTCTTTTTCTAGCAGGGCCATTCGTTTGGTTGAGTGTGTGTGTGTTATTAAAGGCAACCCCCCCCCCCGCATAAGTGATTTCTGTTTAAAAAATACAAGGTCTTTGCTTAGGATGTGGGGGTTTGTACCGTTTTAAGTAACGGATCCGCAAAGTACATTTAAATCAGATGAGATCAGTCCCAAATTAAAAACTACGTTGGGTTTATTTTCATTCCCCCCCTCACAACATAGATACTCAGGAATGTGTCACCTCCTCCGGTGGGGGGGGGGGGTTGCTTTTAAATGAAGATAATTTGTGGTCGATCACACATGCAGCTTCAACTTAATAAATATTCATAATAATTTATTTGATTATTCTTAAATGACTCACAGTGAACACTGAACAAAAAGCAGGGAACGAATAAACAAAACTTTTCATTTAAAGGCGGCTGTAAAGCTGTGACTTCCCTTCTCTCAAAATTTTCCAAGGTAACTAACCCCCCCAAATAAGTGGCCTATGACAGAGAGGTCCAGCTCCCTTCCTAACCTCCATGGCGTCAGGCAAATAGCTCGAGCAGCTTTCAGGGTTAGAAAGAAGTGGGTTCTGATCGGACAATAGAAACCCAGGGGTTTTCTCTTGGCGACAGAAATGCTCCTTTTGGGGAAGCATGGATGGGTCAGGGTCACTAGGAGCCAGGCCATCACATGCCAAAGAAACCTTGGGATTTTACGTTTGCCATGAGAAGTTAAGCCACGTTCCAGAATCATTAATTCTTTAAACGTAAGTAAATAAATCCAATCCAATCCAGACGTTTGGAAGAAAAAGATGAGAAATGAAGAAAAGAAGATGGGTGAGTAAAAAAAAACAAACAAAAAAAATATAAAAGAAACCCGTCTTCGCTTGTTATGATTAATTATGATTATTACCAAGGCTCTCATCATTCACAACAATAAATATCGTAATTGGCAATTAACAAGCATTCTACTTCCGTTCAAATGATGAATGGTCACAGAGCCAGCCCCTCTGAACTCAGAGCCGTAACATTTCAAATTTTTTTAAAACAGGTTTGGCTGAAAACCTAGGAAAATGGCACTTAAAAGAAAACGGTAAAATCTCGTAAAACAATTCCGCATAAAGAGGCTAAAATAAATACCATATAAACCTGCACACAGCTACACCCCCGGCTGCTAAAAAGGTGATTTCTTAACGAGGAAGGTAGCATTAAAATTACCTCGAAAAAGGAGCAAACACGGTTTAAAATAGTGTATCTATAAATGGGTGTGTGTGTGTGTGTGTGTTACCGTTAGCATGCACATCTATATAGATACGCACATCTGTCTGTCAGGGCTGTGTGCGTATACACGGACATTACACATACACATTACATCTGCATAAAGTGTAGATCTAGGCGCAGAGTCAAACCTGCCTCTACCTATCTAATCCTGCCACACGCTCGTGTACCGCTCGATGTTTGTCTGCCTGGCAGCAGCGTGGCTGTTAAATGAAAGGGTTTTTTTTTTTATGAGTGTTTTACATCGGGGTGTGTGTGTGTGTGTGTGTGTGAAATGTTGGGGTTTTATGACATCACATGGCTAAAGTGCCCAATCAGCTTCCAGATTTGAGAAATTATTTGGTGGGGTGTTTCCTGCCATATACTGTACGCCGGGAGCTTGTCTTTAAGAAAGCAAACCCAGCCAAAGGTGGGGACTCCCCCGCAGGATTCCACGCGGTACCATTTTTAGCCCACCACCTCCACCGCTTTGTTTGCTTAGCATCTCGCTGGCATCGCCCAGCAAAAGGGGGACCTGCTGGCTGGTTTCTTTTCGGAGGGAGGTTATTTTTGAAGCGGAAGGTGGTGGTGGTGGGGGGAGCGGGGGGAGTCTTGGAAGGCGGCAAGATGTTTGGCTTCTTTACTTTTCTTTCTCTCTCGCTGCCTTTTTTGGTTGGGGAGGGGGAAGGGGAGAAATCTAGCCCCAGCGCCGGAGGAGGAACTGGGTATTTGGAAGATGTTGAGAATCATTGACTGGAGCGTTTGAAAGGGAAATCGACGGCTTTGCAGCTTCCCCCCAACAGACACACACACACAGACCCCTCTTCTCCCCTTTTTTTGTGGGTTGGAGTTTGTGATCAAGGAGTGGGAACTCAGATGCCCTTCTTTCCAATGACCCCTGGGGAAGAGACAGAGTAAATTCTCCTTGCAACATGTTCCTGACCTGCGAAGGGACCTTCGGAATGGTGCCAGCCACCATGGATTACAACGGGGAAGCCAGGCCAGGGGAATTCCAGACTGGCTACCAAGAAATCGAAGGGATAAACCTGGGATACTTACAGATCAATGGCACACAGATGTTTGCTTTGGCCCAGGTCCTCAGCGACCTGTTTAAGGATATCCCCCGGACCACCATCAGCAAGAAGATGGAGACCTTAAAGATCAAGAGCCGCCGCTGCGATCTCAGGGAGCTCCGGACCCTCAAAGCCATCAACTCCGTGCCCACCCGAGCGGTGAAATGCTCGCTCATCTCCAAGGCAGACCTGGAGGCGCTCTGCACCTCCTGCAAGAGCCTCAGCCCCCGGAGGAGGAAGAGGAAGAGGAGAGAGCAGCTGCTGCGGCCGGGCCCCGCGGATCTGTTCGACTGCCCCCGGCAGCCGCTGCGGTCCCCATGCGGAGCCGGCCCCTACTGCACCCAGGAGCCGGGGATCTGCAGCGAGCTGGCCCCCGCACCCCATCCCGCCCCGGCCGGGCTCTTCCAAAACTACGACAAAGCCACCCGGGGCAGGAAGGGCTACGGCCTGGGAGGACGCGCGGGGCTCTTCTCCGGCGTGTTGAGCGCCTACCCCCGGGACCTCCAGCTGCTCCACTCGGCAGCCCGGGCGCACGGAGCCGGGCAGGCGTCTCCCCAGCCGGAGCCCGGCCGGCCCAAGCGGGGCTCCTGCTGCTCCAAAGGGCTCTTCCCCGAGGAGAAGGGCCCGGGGGCGGCCAGGAAAGGCCGCCTCTTCCCGGGCTGCAAGAGGCAGGGCACCTCGGCCGGCTACTCCAGCGACTCGGATTCCAGCCTGGACTTCGGGGGCTCCAGCCCGGCCACCACCAGCGACTCGTCGGAGGAGGAGGAGGAAGAGGAAGAGGAGGGGGACACGTCGTGCAGCAGCGAGGAAGGCAGCTCCTCGGAGTCGGAGAGCAGCTCGCTGTGCAGCGGGGACTCGGTGCAGAGCACCCGCTACAGGCAGGCGGCTCTGCCCAGGTTCCAGCAGCTGGCCCACCCCCCCAGAGAGCCCAGCGGAGACGAGAGGCTCCCGGAGCCCCACAAAGCAGCCCTGCGTCCCGACCCCAACCTCCTGCTCCTCTCCCAGCAGCTCTGGGCCAGGACTCTGCGAGCGTCAACTTTGGAAAGTTTGAGGCCGCTTCCAGCCCTGGGAGCCGGGGCTCCGCAGCCGCAGCCAGAGCTAGTGTGCGCAAAGCCGGAGGCCCCCTCCTCCCGTCCCTCCCCGAGCTGCAGCTACCCTGTGGGGGACCCACAACAAAAGGCGGGAGGCCGTGGGGCGACAGAGCCCTGCGCCAAAGGGGAGGATTTGCACAAAGATGCCTCGAACAATGCAGCCTCGTTAGGCCCCAGTGACCAAGCAGAGAGGCAGCTCGCTGCGTTAGCCGGGCGATCTGCTTCCCAAGAGCCAGCCCTGGGCTCAGCTCCTCCGCCCTCAGCTCAGGAATTCGCAGGGAGCCTCAACCCGGCTCCCCAGAGGGCCTTAGGGGAGCCCAGGAGGGAGCATTTCGACAGGCTCATCAGGCAATCCAAGCTGTGGTGTTATGCAAAAGGGTTCAACGCGGACGGGAAAAGTTTGCGGCCCGGAGGGAAGACGGAGCCGTGCAAAGCGGCCGAGCTCCAATGTCCCGGCTCCAAAAGCGCACCGAGCCCCAGCCCCTTGTCAAACAAAGCTTTGAAAGGCAATGGCTCGGAAAGGAATTCCAAGCGCAGACGCCTTGCCAGAGGCGTTGAGGCAGAACGGCAACAAAACTCCAGTAAGGGGAGGCCACAAAAGACTCCGAGGAGGAATGCCCAAAAGGGAAAGGCCCATTGCAAACGCCTGGCCAGCGCCGGGCCAGCCCCAGGCAGGAATTCCTTCAGCCTCATGGGCAACTTCCCCTGCACCCCTTCCCTGGTAGTGGGGGAGGATGGGGATCTGCGTCCCGCCGCCTCCCTGTGCGTAAAGAACACCTGCGCGCTCTCCAAAACGCACCCGCTGTGGAGCTGGCAGGTGGGCGGCAGCGCCCTCCCTGTGCCCCCCAGCCTCAAATTCCGGGGCTGTGGCCTGGAGGGTTTCTAAACGAGGCCGGATGAATGTTCGCCAGCCAGGTTTACATGCAACAGTTGAGGGAGGGGGCGAGGGAGATGGGAACCGGATTAATCCCAAAGACCCTAGGGATCTCAAGTGCCCAACTGGAGACGTCTTGATTTTCAGGAAGGGCTGAGCACCCCAGCTTCTAACCCACCCCCAGCGCCCTTTAAGGTGACTGACCCCCCCAATCAAATGTACCCCCCAAATCACATTAGGAAACCTTGGCCACATATATCTACTGCTGGGAATTTGGAGAGGGGGAGGAAAGGGATTTCAACTCTGGTTGTGGCACGATTTCTTTTTCGGGGGTCCATCTTTCGGGGGTTCTGTGCGAAAGTAAAACACCCGCCCCCCAAACAGGTCAGCTGGAGGAATACCTCACCCCCTTTACATTCAGTGGTTTATTCCAACCAGGGTGATTTGGACTAAAATGTGCATATTGACTGGGAAGTGTTCAAGTGGTCCTGCCCTCCTTCCCCTCTCCAAGTTAAACGAGAACTGTCCCTCCCTTCCCATTCACCCCAAGTTAAATGTATATTGTCCCTTCCCACTTCCTCTGCGTTTGTGGGAGAATTTAATGCTGTCATCCCAACACACATTAAACTGATCTCATCAAAGCTTTCTCTTAAAAAAAAAAAGACGAAGAAAGAAAAGAATGGATCTAATTCCTCCTTTCCTTGATACATGCATTGGATTAAAATAATAATCACATGCAGAGAGAAAGAATGATCTCTCTTATAGAAGAAATACCCCCTCTTTTGCATTAATCAATCTCATACGAAAAATTGCAAGCAGCTATTTAAACTGAATAATCTGCTTTATCTACCAAAGAGAAAAAAACCATAACCCCTCCCACACACACTAAAAAGAATAGGGAGTTTTGTCTGCAAAAAGAAAACAGGCGGGTTTCAGAGGAAGTTATTGGAAACTTCTGCATGTAAATGAAAAAGAAAAAAGAGTTGTTTGCTGGATACCCTAAGTCGGATAGCCTAAAGGTAGCGGGCCTGTAAAAGCTTTATGGGCGCAAGAAATAGGAGCCAGGAGCATTAGGAATAAAGTACAGATGGACAATTTGATCTCTGTTAAGCTCCAAAGTGGAATGCGGAGAAGAATGTTGGGAGAAAGTTTCTCTTGTCTGTAAAGGAAATCATATCTCAGTCTAACTCTGCTTACAAACCAGTGTCTCCTAACTGGCCCTTTCGACTGTTTCTGATTTGATTTCACCCCTCTCTGACATCAAAATTCAACTGTCTCTGAAGTCTGTTCAGTTTTGGAAATGTTAGACAAATCAAAGCGACTGTGAGGGCTTTTTTTGTTTGTTTGTTTTTTGTTTTGTTTTTCTCCCACTCTTTTCCAGCATAAAATATTTTCAACAAAACGCGGATCTGACACCGTCTGAGACCCTGCGATTCCCTCACTTTCAACACATTGGTGTGAATGTTTTAATTCCCCCCCCCCGTACTGTTATAATTGACTCCAGCCCACATCGTATACATGGGGTTTTACTTCCAATAAAAAGAAAGAAAGAAAGAAAGAAAGAAAGAAAGAAAGAAAGAAAGAAAGAAAGAAAGAAAGAAAGAAAGAAAAGTAAAGTAGTGGCTCATTATAGAATTATAATCAAAGCAAATATTCAAACCTGGCCACTGGTGATTTAGAGTTTTAATGTCATTCCATCGTTGGTGGGAACAAAATATCCATTACAGGCCAAAAATATTTTCTCTCGAATAATTTATTGGTTTCTCTTAGGCATATTGAGTTATTTTGATGCTAAAAAACATTTTTTCTTTGTTTTGCATTTTTCATTGTTTGGGTTTTTGTCTCCGTTTTAACAAAATGGGTGGGATTCCTCCTATGCCTGTGCAATAACTGTGGAAGGTTATAAAAATCTGCTGTCTGTGTGCGAGAGAGAAATACCTATTCCGTGGAAGTCTTCTTCCCTTGTGCAGTTTGCTTTTAAACCTCTTTCTAGCAGACGGAGTCCTTGTCTCCAATGGACACAGGCGCACAAAAATGGAGTCTTTTATTCTTCGCATACATAGACTGCGCTGGGCGTCCTGGCTGCCCGAACAGGGGATGTGAAAAGCAAAGCCCAGGAGAGAGGGAAAGAGGCGCGCACACACACAGAGAGAAATAATCTTGGTTGTTTTCCTTTTAATGTCTTAAGGGGAACGCGGTTCTCCAGCGCCTGCTCTAATCTGCACATTTTGCTTCTGGACTAGTAGCTGCCAGGTCCAAAGCAGATTGTTTAAAATGTGTTTTCCAGGGTTTGTTTGTTTGTTTGTTTGTTTGTTTTGGAGGGAGGGGGAAGGAAGGGGGAGGAATTTGCAAACAGATTTGTGGCTTTTGTTAATTGCAAACCACTGTTGTTTATGCAAGAGCTTGGGATAACGTCAACAAAGACGCACACACAAAGAGAGAGAGACCGGTTTGAAATATTCAAAAAGTCTGCAAGAGGGGTGCATGGCTGCTGGGAATGCCAGGCTCCAATCCTAACGTGTTCGCTAGTTTTCCTTTAATTATATGCCTGGTCCTGAAACCCTTGGGCATGCAAAGCTCCCAGTGAAGTGAAAAGGAGAGAGAATTTTTGTTTTTTAGACTGGATAAACTGAGCAGAAAAGAGACACTTTAGCTATCAATGTTGCTAAAGCAGCAAGCATCAGTAACACAAATAACTCAGGAATATTCTCTGGGATGTAATCACCTCAAAAAGTGCGTGGGTATATATGTGTGTGTTTGTGTCTGTGTGCATATGAAACACACAGATTGCATACACGCGCTACTGTCTATGCACACATACACACACATTGTATAATGTGATGGAGGCTGTGAATATAATATAATATACCTCAAAACTTCCTCTCTTCCCCACAACACGCACACCTTGTATACTTAAGCCACAGAGACCCCCTGCTCTGTGCTAAAGAAATACCTTTCCCCCGACTCTTTGTTTACATGTTGCAAAGAAATGGATCCCAGCCAGGAACGTGGAATAAGCTTCATAGCAATTCTCCATTTCCTTCCCAAAAGGGTTTTTTTTAAAAAAAAATCCTTGTTGCAATGCAATACAAAAAATAGAAAGGAAAACCCAGCCCTTATTTGATATCGTATGGTTTCAAAATAAATAAACACACAAACACATAAATAATTTAATAATAATAAAAAGATTAAATGGTGCTTTATGGAAAACAAGCAAAACCTCCCGGATAGAAGTCACGAGCGCAAAAGGCATGGGAGGACTGGCATGCTGGAGAGGATATTTGTATTTTGGAACAACAAATAATCAGTTTGCAACCCTGGAGTCCTTGAAGCTAAACAAGACTCCTTGATAATAAATTTTGTAACCTCGCTTTGTTTCCAAAGTGGGTGCAAAAGGGGGAAGAACCGATTTTTTGTTATGCCATTTTGTTTTCCTAAAAGCGCTGGACGAGAGAGGGGGCAATCCAAAACAATACCTTTTGTTTACAAAACTTTTATAAACGCTGGCTGCTTTTTTACCAAAACGCAGTTAGTTTTAGACTCAGGAAAATTTCAGCGTGGATGTGGGGGGATGCTGTGTGATTTAAGGGTTTATTTTGGGGAGGATGGGGGCTTACTGGGTTTTCAAAGGTTGGGCCCTTTGCTCTACCTCTGCATAATTGGATATGCAGTTTGGGAGCAGAGCACAGAGCAAGCTCTCGGTTTTCATTTAAATCACTTGAACTCCGCAGGAATGGAGGTGGGTTAAATTAGACTTGACCTGCTTTGCTGATCAATCCAAAAAGGGGAGGGGGGGGAGTTCTGCACACAGGATTTAAAGGCACAGCTGTCCCTTTTTCCTGGCAAAGGGGAAAAAACAACAACCCACCAACAACTTGTCAGTAATAACACACTGTCCCCCAGTCCAATGAATTAGAGAATCGGTGTCATTTCAGAGGTGGGAAAGTTTATCGCCCGGACATTGGTTCCATAGATAAAGTTTCTCTTTATTTATACTTTATCCCCAGAAGGATTGAAGGGAAATTATAATCTAGGCGTTTACCTCTCGTGAATTCTTACAAGAATCAGGCAGAGAACTGGCCACGTCTGAAACTGCCCCCCCCTGCTGTGATGAACTTTTATCCAACTTCAGAAAACTGCATTTCCTCTGATTGCTTTCCCCCCGCCCTTCAGCTTGAAACACATGTTTAAAAATATATCTCCCCCCCAACCGTATATTGGACTTTTTCTTAAGGTTTACTGTAACTTTATTTATTTAAAGTTGTTGTAAGTATGTGACTATGACAGAGTGTTACTCCCTGCGTGCAATATGGAATCTAGGCTGAGGAATAAATATCTTTTTACAGAGCTAAATTGTATATGGCCCGGATTTGTGTATGTTAGGGAAGGGGGAAGGGGAGGGATGGACAGTGTGATTCGCTGGTTTGTGAGTAGGCAGAAGGTGTGTGGATATATTTCTGGGTTTTTGCTTTGTTTGTGTGTGCACGCATATTTGGGTGTGTGGTGTGTGTACAAAGAGCGGTTTGTGTGTGTTTTCTGCATGAGCCAGCCCTTCCATTGCTGGTGTTTCCGTTGTGTTTGTCCGTGTGGTGTCTACGTGCGCATATGACTGTGAGACGGATGTGCATCTGTGCTTGCCTGTCGCATGTGGATGCGTGAGAGGGAGAATGGTTTTATGGGAGCGTGGGGGTCCATTTGATTAGTTTGTGTGTGTGTGTGTGTGTGTTTGTCTGGCTTGCATGGGTCTGATGGATTGTGTGCGTGAGTGCGTGGCCGTTTATGGAAGGGTTTCTCTCGCCTGAATGAAACATTTCCCCTAAACATGCCATCGCAAATCGGTAGCCACTTCCGCCTGATTTGTAGGCCAGCCACGAATACTCATGCAATCTGCTCCCCATCCAGGAATTTCTCTTCGAGGGCCAGGGGACTTGCTGCCTCGTCTGGAATGAGTGAAATCTTTTCCCCAGGAAAACCCACCAAAGAGCGAAAGATCTCGGCTCCCGAGACTAGCAGCGACAAATGTAAGCAAGCAAACAAACAAAAACACCCCCCCCCGTCATAATAAATATAATAAACAATAAAGCTAAGAACCAAAGAAAACACAGCGCTTTTATACTGGCAAGGGCTTCAAATAATATTGCCAATACAAACTCTGAACCTCAGATTCTGACCTGGAAAACGTCCACCCAATTCTTTTGTTTCTCAGTAGAAAGGGGGCTCTGGAATCAGGCAATCGGGGGACAGGGATCCCACAAATCTTGACAGGGTTATGCATTTACTGGGATACAACGCCATCATCCTATGCCCTCTGGTCGGCTAGATCCTCACACTGCTCCTTAAAAAAGAAAAAAGGTGAACCCCACAGTCTAAATAAATGCCAGCAAAGATTCCCCCGGGCCCCTTCCTCCTTTAAAACTGCCTTTCAACTTTCCTTCTCCCTTGCGCGGAGCGAAGGAGTCAATGTCAAAGTTATTCCTCCCCCTCCCCGGTTTAAAGCCTCTTCACATCTAAAGGCAAAGCTCGGGAACATCCAGGGATCCGGATAGGTTTCCCAACCCGGGCAAAGGGCCGGGAACGCTGCTGACTCCGAGTGGCAGGCTCGCCTCAGATCTCATCCAAGCGGCATTACCCCAGGACTGTTGTTATCTTTTTTTGTTTTTAAGGGGGTCATTTAATAAGGATGTTAATGATCTGCACACAACTTCCCAAGGGAAAGGGAGGAGGGCTGGGGGAGGAGGAGAGAATGCACCTCCAGCCCTCAGGAAATATTTTCAGATATTTCAAGTCAAAGGCTCCTGGGGAAATATATGGGCTAGGGGCAAGGAAGGGAGGTAAATTGTAGGGGGCAGTTTCATTTATTTAGTTTAGTGTCAGGTTGTTAATGATAAATTAGATAGCTCAGGGAGGGGCTCTGGAAAACAGCAAGCTGTGAGAAACAGACTAAACCACCCCATCTAGGATCTGTTGTGGGGGGGGGGGGCGAGGGGGAGGGAGAGAGGATAAAGCTAGGAGGGGGTTTGAGGGATTAGATGTCACTATAAAGGCCTTCAATTTACCATGTTTACATGTAGTCAACAGAAGAGACTGAACAAGGGTTTATGGTGAGTTATGAGGGTCTTTCTAACTCCTATATGGTCTTATTTTTAAAAAATAAAATAGTTTTTTGTTACGGTATCTGAAAACTTTTCCTGGAGGTAGGAAAAACAAACCAACCCAACAATTACACTTTTGAGGCTCTCTCAGCTGTTACATATCAAGAGGTAGAGTGGATGCTTTTAGCAATTGAGAGAAATCAGCCTAAATGAGGCCATATGGGAAAACATACACCCAGCAAAATGAAATGAAAAAGGGGCACGGGGCGGTGAAGGTCTGTCCTCATTCTGTAGCTGGAATCGGGTTTGCAAAGACGGGCCAGGAACTTTTTAAACTCCCAACAACAAAACGCTGCAAACCCCAAAGCCTGGCCTCTGGCTTAACACTTACAATAACCCCGCTGTCCTCAGAGCTGAGCTCCTCCAAAACGGAACATTCCTCAGTCCGAACTGGGCAAGCTATATATATATAAGGAATATATATATATATAAAGCAGAAATTAATTCAGAATCGTTTTTTAAAACTCTGAGTAACCTTAAGAACGGTGTTTGGCGGAGTTAGGGGAGAACTAACTAGAGCACAAAGATGGAAGGAAACTGGCTGTAGCTTGTTACTCCTGTGTGCAAACCGATTTGTACTCTGTGCTTGTTTAGACCGAGAAGCCTCGCAGGGGACTTGACTATAATTTGTTACCGCTAAGGACAAATGATGCCCATGTCCTACCTCTTGGGGTGTGGCTGTTCCTTCCACGTTGTACTGAAAGCCCTCACCACGCTTTCTTGCGCCTTTTTTGGTTTTTGATTATTATTTATTTCGCCATTGCCCTTTGATCTGCTCCCTGATCGAGGAATTGAAAAGCAAAATTCTCCACACAAGCAAACAACAAAAATCTTCTCCCCCTGGCCGCAGGAATATTGCAAATAAATGCCTTCTCTGATCTATTTTTTACAAACATAAGTCGAGCCCCTTCTGTGCACTGAACAGCTCAAGCGCTCGCGGATTTTATGTTTATTTCGACCCTTTCCAGGGGATCGTTAAGACTTTTTAATCCATAAGAAATCTCCTTAATATTTCAAGTAATTCATTCATTACAGTGATTAACAATACATTGCTTAGGATACTTGGCATCTTGCACTGAAATGGCACGCCATAAAAAGAAATAACATCAGACCCTGGCAGGAAATCGGTGCAATTTCAGTGGTAAATTACAGAGAAATATGTAACGTTGTGGGCCATATTTTTGCAGTCCATAATCCAGAATATGGCAAAACCTCCCATTTGGCATCAGTTAAGGACTGCTGCTTTTAGCCCTCATGCGACATGGTTTTTTTTAAATTATTCTTTAACTTCCCATTAAAAATCACTTAGAGGGAAATAAAAGAACCCACAAGAATTTGGATGTTCTGATCCGTGGCTACTTACACGTGGAGGTGAACTCAAACAAAAACAAAGCCTAACCATGCTGGAAACAGGTTATCAATCCAGGGCTGAACAGAAAGTAAATATCAATAATAAATACTAGATCTACAAAAATGGCCCTCTTAGGAGAGGACAACACACATTTATAATAGGTTAGATTAGACTCCAAAAATAGAGAGTGACTCCAGAGGGAAGGCTAGACAGACAGACATCCAAACATGGATTAGGGGTTGTCCTTCCCTAATATGAAGGTAATAAGAGCAGAGATGTAGCTTGACGCCTCGTTCTTATCTAGGGGTGTTTCTTCTGGGTTGCTGCAGCTCTCAGACTTGAGTTTTAATTTGGTCTCTTTCTGTTGCTTTTGAGACTAACCCTTCGGATCATGTCCCTTCTCCCAGCTGCTGGCTTCCCTGGTGGGTGAAGGGTTAAACTTGCTCTCCCGGCGAAAGCTTTTTGCAGGTGCAAAGAGGGAGAGAAAAAAAATTAAAGCCCTTAAGGTTGATAGTGACAAAAGCCCTGGGAGACACGAGGTGCAGCAGAGACAAATAGGCATTCGTGCATCAGGTTACAGCAAAGAAAAGAGCGAGGTTTTTTGTTGTTGTTTGTTTTGGGGGGGGGAGGTTGGAGGGGGAGGTGGGTAGTTTAATTTGATCAGCTACACACAGCTCCATTTTGCTCCCCGTTTTGAAACCGAGGTGTCTTGTTTAAAACCGACTCGATTCTTGCGTCTGTACAAGTCCAGAAAGAACCTTGTTTGTTTTTTAAAAGCAAACTCCCTTCTGTCTTAAATTGGTTATTTAGCTCCACCTGAACCCCTGGCCTGGAACGTGCAAGCCCCTTTCTATTGTTCACACAGGCACTGATAGGCGAATATCTTTAACAGCCACGAAGGTCTCCTAATAGGTGGGAGATCATAGGTCCCTGGAAATCCTGCTCTATCTAATCCCCTGCTCCCTGCTTTGAGAGTTGCCGTGGCCAAAGGGGGGAAACGAAAGATGAAGATAAGAAGAGGCCATTGTGATGGCTTTCGGAAATACACCTCCTCGAGGCACACACAATAAACACACTGTGGGCGAAATCCTGGCTTCATTGAAATCAGTGGGAGCTTTGCCATCGTTTTCAAGCGAGGCCAGGGTTTTCTCCACAGGCACACACACACACACAACAGCCCACAAACTTCCCCAGAATAAAATTAAATCAAACCCAATCAAACCACCGCCCTTGTTGATTTGAATGGCACCAGGATCAAACCCCTCCCCAGACTTTGCACGAGGGAAGCTGTTTTCACTACATAACATTAGGGGAAATCACAGGAACTACAGAGGACAAGAGAAGAAAAATCTGCCGGGCCTCAAGAATGTATTTAAATCCCTTGTCAGGTATTTAAATCCCTGCGCTTTTTACACTCCAAAGGGGCCTTGGGAGAGATTTCATGGATGAAAATGTAATTGGCCCCTGGCCTCTTTGGGGAGTTAAATGGCTATTTTATGGACGGGCACATCAGTGTATACCTTAGACGCCTGGGCTCAGCTTTCTCCATAAGAGCTCAGGGCCAGGTTTAAACACGAGTGCAGCGGTTTGTGTGCGGGGGTCTTTGGAAAATCTGACCCCATTCCTGGAAATATCTGGCTAAAGCATGTCTCCACTCTGAGCCCAGCCTAGCACCTGAGGCCAGGGCAAGGGGTTAGGTATGTAGGCAGAATCCTGGCGGGGAGGAACTGGGGACCCACCCAAAATTTGGGATGTGATTTTTGTATTATAATTATTTTACTCGGGTTAAGGCAGGTTGAGAGCCAGGCTCTTGTAGTTTTAGCCAGAATTCCCATTGACCTCAAGGGGCATTTAGCTGGAGAAATGGCTGTAGGGTCAGGGCTAGACGGGGAGAGCTTCACCGCTGATGAATAAGAGAAGTGGAAGAGCATTGCAAGTATTCCTTAGTTTGAATTGGGGCAGTGGGAGAAAACCCGACCACTTCTTCACACCCCCCTCTCCCGTTTTAAAGGTTTCCAGGAAGCAAGGAGTTACATGGGCTCTGTGGGACACTGTGCCAATAATCTCTCCTCACCCCTCCCAGCCCTCCAAAATGAGCTCTTTTGAAACCTGGGGTAAAATCCGGGCTCTAGGGAAGTCGGTGGGAATTTTGCTATTGACCTCCATGGAGCCAGGATTTCATCCCTGCTTGTAAGGGGCACAGGGCGCCCTGGGGGAAATCTGCCCCCTTGTTTAGGTGCCTGGCTGGGAGCTGAGAATCTGGTCCTGTAGAGCGAGCTGGGTCTGGGCGAGATTACAGCTGCCTTTTACACAGGGTCTTGCATTTTCTTCCATGGGGGTTGCCTGCGTTTTATAAGGAGGTGGCAGGATTGGAAAGTCCAGTTGTTTATTCTAGCGATAGGGCAAACCGGGGGTGTCAGTTTTCTCTCTATCTTCCCCTCCAATCTTTGCAGTTTGAACTTTGTGAACTCTCGGCATGAGAACAGCTGGGCTCGGGGAGAATGGCACCCTCCCCCCCCCCCCAACGTTTAAATATCCAGCTGTGCTTTTTGGGTGGATGGGGGCGGTGCGGGGGGAAGGGAGGGGGAGGGAATGTAGGGAGCGGGAGGGAAGGGAGGAGGAATAAACCCTTTTCATTTGGTAATAGACCGATTAACAATGCTCTCTGGGGGCTTCCCATCAAATTTATCACCCTATAATCGCAGAAGCCAAATAGTCATCTGTCTCTCTGCCTAGCCCACGCTCAGAAGCCAGTTACTCTGCAGCAATACGGCCTGCAAAGCTTCTGGGCTCGTTTACAAGCTCGGGATTAATAAATAAACAAACCGAGGCTCGCCGGTTCAAGGCTCCCGGCTCAATAAGTCAGGGTGGGGCCCTTTCTTTTCGTTGTGATTTTCTTGCATTCATTTATTTTTGGTGCAACCGCTCGCAAGATGAGCTGGGTCCATAGAATATCAGGGTTGGAAGGGACCTCAGGAGGTCATCTCAAAGCGGGACAAATCCCCAATTTTTGCTCCAGATCCCTAAATGCCCCCCCAAGGATTGAACTCACAACCCCGGGTTTAGCAGGCCAATGCTGAAACCACTGAGCTCTCCCCCCCCACTCCAGGGTTGCTGAGACTCTGCCCTGCTCTGTGTGTCAAGGGATGCTAAGGAGGGCCAGAGAGACTTCCGAGCAGAGTAGGGTTCCTTGTGCCGCCTGCCTCCCTTTGAAATATATTTTCCTTTTTATTTGTCTTTTGAATACATCCTCCCTTGCAGCAGAGAGTTTTGGCTGCTGGGGTTTTGGTTTGGACTTTGGTTTTTTCCTTGATTGCTGGTTTTTAACTGCCAGTCCATGAAACCAACTCTGCCACCTGGATTATTTCAAGAGAAGCCTCCGCACGTGCGGGTGAAACCTCTTTTTGGGGGAGAAAAAGGTCAGTTCAGCTAATAGCCCTTGGTGACAGATCACCCTCTGGTGTAAATCGTCCCAGCTCCTCATTTCTTTGGGAGCTGAAACAATTCAGCTCAACCTTCTCCCTCTTTGAATATTGAGAAAGATGAAAATTCAATTCGAACTCTGTCAGAGTTGACCCCCCTCCCTTAGCCCAGAGTATAAATAAGAGGGACAATGTTTTAAACAGGTTTTAAGACACAATAACGTGGGTATATATAAAACAAAGAAACACGTGTATACATGCACTCATGCCTTTTAGATGTTTATCTAGGGATGTTTATACGCCCATATTTGTACACACGCATAGAAATAGATACAGATATTATTGGCTAAAAGGTATAGCCCTTTGGTTCTTAAAAACGGTCAAGAAGCCAACTCAGCCAAATGTATGGTCCAAAGCAGCACAGTATGAAAAGGAGACATGCAGACCCTTCTTCCAGGAAGCCATTCTTCTTTCCCTGCATGTTCGTCTTAGACACAGGGTGTGCCTCAAAGATATGCATTTCAGCTAGTAGTGTTTATAGTATGATTTATGGTACGGTATGATTTTACAAGTTACAGAACTCTTTACTCATCTCGAAAATCCAACCCAGCAACTGGAAACAGTCCCTTAACTTGTTGCTTTGTTCTGGCCTTCACTTATCTCGGTTTTGGATACTGCAGCTGGTGGTAGAGATACCCCCCAACCTGTGCTAGGACACACCATTCATGTGTCCTGGCTGTGACAGAGTTCCTATTTTCTAATGCCAGAGCTGATTTCAGCTCTGCAAAGTGCTGGGGCATACTTGACATGGGTGAACAGAATTGTGGGAAGAGCCTAATACATTCAGTTAACATAACTTCCTAACATCCATCCATCTATCTATCTATCTATCTATCTATCTATCCTTTACTCTTCTCCCTCTCCTTTGCATCTATCTCTCTATCTAATATATATTATATTAATATCATGCTCAGCTCAAAATATTCATTAATGTGGTGTATACTACACCTAAGATATATGTATTGGCTAACAGATATACATAGACACATATACACGATGCATACACACATATAGATTTATACACACATACATACATAGACATATATACGTACACACACATATATGTATATGTGTATATATGTATGTATGTATATATATACAGCAATCTAGAGGTGTAGATCTTCAATATATTTTAAGTACATGTGTAGCACATGGTAAATCTCTCCACTAAATGTCCTATGGTGTTATAAGCACAACCTCTATTGCAGAGCTAAGTGGACTCCTGGCTTCTTTCTCCACTTTGTATATATTTGTATTTACAGAGCTCTTGTGAGAAACTCATCCCCTGTTACTCCAGGGCTAGGAGAAGAGGGTGGCAAGGTATTCTGTTAGGTCCCAGAAACAAGCTGGTGTCTGATGCTATTTGGAAATAAGCGGTGAGTTCCCCAATTAAATAACAGCCCTGCCTAGAGGATGATCCAACCTGACTGACTCTATTGATGGTTTGTGCCCTTCAAGACCCTTTTTGCACTTTTAAATACAATCTCTCAAGGAAACTGGGATGGGAGGAAATCCCTCTGCATTTATAGGTGAGCTAAGGAAAGAGAAACATGTGTCAATGCAAAAAAATATAACTGCCATCTAGGAAAATCAAAGGGGAGCCTCTCCTCCAAAAAATAAAACATCCCAAGGGGACAGATCTGTCTCTCCTAGTTTAAAACAAAACCAGGCAGAGTCTTGGGGGGTCAAAAGGGAGGTGGGGGAGGGCTTTGCTGGACCTATCCCCAGACAAAGATCCCTTTGAATCTAATCAAGCTGAGAAAGAAAACCCTTTCCTGTGTGTTTTCGCAGGAGGGGAGAGGGGTTAGGGTTGCCCTGGAAGGTAAAAGGAAAGGAGATCCCATTTTTCCTTCAAACAAAGAGATCTTTATAAATGCTTGGGGGGGGGGGGGGGAATCCCAAATAGGAAGGGAAAGATGTTGCTTTTTCTTTCTAAATTAACAATGTAAAAGGGTCTGGGGGGATTGTATGTGTGCGGATGTTTGAGAGGAGCAGATGTGTGTTGTGTGCTATGAGGCTGTATCTGTCAACAAATGCACAGGCTTACTGTGGACAAAAATCAGTGCATTCTAATTCTGAATGGGGTTTTTTTATCAATGATTTCCGATTCCGGGCCCCTACCCTGCATAGCAAACCTTGCCTTCCCTGGAGAAAAATGCAGGGCAGGAACAACCATGGCAGGATCTGGCCCAGCATGCTGGTGAAGAGCACTGGAGTGTGTAGATTTCCACCCAGAAGCACCATACAGAGAGAGCAGAAAGACTCACCTGAAACTCTGGTTCACACTGTTTGTGCAGTTGTTCAGTTGTGAGCAATGGCTGAGAGAGAACAGATGAGTTTGGCAAAATGGCAGTGGGTATGGGAGTCCAGATTATCAAACTGACTTTTCAGTTTTCAGGACAAAGAGTTCTGGGTAGGGAGGGTTGGGCTGTTTTCTTTTCCTATCTGTGATTTGTCCCAATTGCAAGTGTAATTTTTGGTTTGGGGTTTGAAGTTTTTACTTAATAAACATGAACAGAGAGAGTATGCATCTTACAGGAGCTCTGTGCAATACAATAGGGCCCTGACCTGCTCCCATGAGATGAACAGGGGAATTTTGCCATTAGCTTTAAAACATATTTTAGCCTGCCAAAGTCCAAATGAGGGACACACACACAAATTGTGCAAGTGGGAAACTTAAATGCTATCAGATCCCTTCCTTTGGTGTAACTTTTTCTAGGGGAAGAATGGTTCGGTGGCTAGGGTGTTAACCTAGGACTTGAGGTCAAATCTCTAGACTGTCTGTGTAACCTTGGGGAAATCACTTAGCCTCGCTGTGCCTCAGTTTCCCATTTCTACAAAGTGGTAAATAGCACTGTCATGCGTCACAGGTGGTTTCAGAGTAAATACTGGGAGGTGTAATGGTGATGGGAACCATATAAGTACCTAAAAATCCCCAGATCTATGACCTCAGTTTTGTGATTCTTTATTTCTGATGCAAATAATTTTCAATAATAAAACTGTATGGGGTACAGAATCTGGATGGAAGGCTGAAGCCTGAATGGTAGCATGGCATAAATGACTGCACCAGGTGTAGGGGTAAGGGAGAATGAGACCCTGGGGCTAAAATGAGTTGTGCTTCAAAATGAGGCTCATCTGAGAGATGTGTTTAGTGCATCAGGCCACAAACTTGCACCAAAGAACTAAATTGGCTTTAATTCATGGAACGAAAGGTGTAAACTAAAACTGATTTAATTATTTCTGTGCAAGGTTGTGTGCCAACGAATCCTTCTACACCCAGTTCTTGCACCAATTTAACTACATTGAGTTACAATGATTTAATAACTCTCTAGCGTGGATGCAAGTATATCGATATGAAAGTGTTTATATTAGGTGTTTATGTAAGTGTTTGAATTTGCTATGACAATGTCAACACTTTTAGACTGATATACCTGCTTCCACACTAAGGGATTTCATCAATTTAACTGACCCAGTTTATATCCCAATTTAGTCCAACTGGTGCAAGAACTGTGTGTAAACCAGCCCTTACACTGGTTTAGATCATGGTTTCAGGAAGAAGCTACCATCTATATTTATTGCAAAATTACTGCATAAGGCTTGTTTTTACATGAGAGCTTGCATCACTATTCCTTCCTTTACTCCCTCAGAAGCTACTCTGGCCCAGATGTTCAAAGGCAATTAAGAGCTAACTCCCATAGGAGCTACTTACTACCTTGGAGGATCTGGGCCTTTGGGTCTACACACAAATTGTTTTATATTGATATATCTCTCCACCTAAATCAAAATAACTAAACTTCTTGACTAGTAAGGCCTTGTCTACACAGGAAAATGGCAGCTGTGGTATAGTTAAAGTGGTGCACCTTTAAATCTTTGTCCAGACAAGGCCTGTTTCATTTGGAAACTATCGATGGCTCTCTGTAGCTTCTGAGTCCCTTCCAGCAGTGCATTAAGCGATGGGACTAACATCTGTCACATGTTGTTTGTTCTGTCATCCTCTCTCCAGGGGGAGAAGCGTGTGCAGTGGAGTGCCGTGTTTTGGTTGGGTTTGAGGGGGTTAGTTGTTGTTTTTTTAAAAATACACGTTGCTCTGTTAGAGAAGGGGAAGTCACAGAAGTGCAACCAGCACTTGCAGCAGAAGGAGGAGAGGTTTGTGCCTGTCCTTAGGATTCAAATTGATTTAGCGGCAGAGTGGATACTTTGCCTTTCCAGTATACCCACACCAGGGAAGTTACTGCTGTTTTGAGGCCTGGTCTGTACGCAGGTTTTGTACTGATTTAGCTACTTTGGTTAGGAGTGTGGTTTCTATTAAACCAGTTGAATCAGTAGTTCTACCTTGCACAGGAATGCCTTATTCCCCTTACCGCAGTAATCTACACTGATGTAACTACCTCCACATCTGGGGTATTGTGCCACTTTAACTGTTCTGGGCTAGTTAGGGGCACTTTTTGTGTGGAGACAAAGTTTGATCACTTAATAGTTTGTTTTTTTTTTGAAAGAGCCACTGCAGATGCCTCCTGTACTATCCTGAAAGAAGCCCTTATCTTCAGACAGGCCTCTTCCTGCTTCTCTGATTGTTGTTTCCCTTGACAATTTGGCTAACACACACACACACTTTATAGTGACCGTACAACAGTCAGAGGCTCATGTGGGGAGGTGGGCTGGGAACTAGGAGACTGCAATGCTACTGGGATTCCTGGCACCCCAGAATCCACCTCCCTCAGGTGGGGTCTGTCCTGCAAATCAGCCTCCCTCCCCCACGACCGAGTTACAGCTCTGTCACTGGCTGCAAAACACCTCAGTCTGTCCCCAACTGCCAGTCGCCATTTTCCCCCTCCCTGCTTCTTCCCACCCTCTATTGTTCAAATCCCAAATCTTTCCCCTGCTCCTCTCGCTCTTTCCCTAGCCCCTCTCCCCATTTCAAACTCATGTCTCTCTCCGAAGACTCCTTTACAAGGAGAGGGGAGGGGGAAAAAAGACCCTCTCTGGACTCTGCAACACAAAGGTTCCTGTTTAATACCCCAGGATTGGCCTAACTCATCCACTGATTTCAGCCAGTAGGAGTTAACAAAACACAGATGGTGTCAGGGAATGTCTCAACCCCCCTTTTACAAGGTTCCCAAACACCTGAATTTATGAAGCATTTAATCATCCACCCCCCTACACGTTTTTATACATCCCCCCTCCTTTCAGCTGCAGATGTTCAGCTGGGGTCAGTGTTAATAACAAAGGGGAGGCGGAGAGGGGGGCTGCTCAAAAAAATAATTCCCCATGTGGCCTGCTTTGGGGTTATTTTCCTGGTGATCAGTCTCTAAAACGTGAGACTTTCTTTTTTTTTTTTTTTGGAAGGTGAAATGACCCCTGCTAGCCCAGAGAACAGAGGGAAACGGAATCAAAACGCGCCTCTCATTCCAGATCCCGGATTTTCTCCAACAGGGCAGACGCGGGGTTGTTGCCCCAGTGGACTGAGCTTGACGCCCGTTCACACACTTGAGCCTTTGGGCGGTTGTGTTTAATGACCCCTTCAAATCGCAACGGCTGATCAGGGAGTCAAAAAACCCTGCAGCTCACACGGTCCAGTGAGGAAGGGTTTGAAACTGAGGCCCAGGGATGAAATAGTTCATAGGAACGCACCAAGGTGCCGGACACGGGATGTGACAAGCTGCTTTCTCCAATTTTTTTGGGGGGGGGGTCTGCTTGAAAAAACAACCGGAGATGCCTGGCGGGGCGGGCGTGGGGGGAGTGATGAGTGCCCATAGAGGGGTGTGTCTGTGGGTACTAGCAGGGTTCTGCTTTGTTGGCAAAAACACCAGCCCCTCTCCCCGGACCGAGGGTAGCTCCTGGAGAGGGATGCGATTTGGGAGAGCATGGATGGGCTATAGGGCTTGATTCCACCCTAAATCTGCCCCTCCCTTAACCCAGGTGAGGATCTCGCTCCTAGCGATTTCTCTGATGCTGAATGGCCTCCAAAAATAATCCTACCCTATCTGCGTCTAGTCGTGCAAATAACCTGACAGAAACAACCCAACACACCTTTAAGCCGTTTCATTGTGAGGGAAGGAAAAAGACTCACATGGTACCTCAGGACCTGAGAACCCCCCCTGGTAGGATATTAACTCTAGAGACAGACCCTCAAAGGTTTCATTGGAAGGTTGGGTCCTAAAATTCCTTTGAGGCTCTGATCCCAGGTCAACAGAGAACCGTCTCCAGCCTACCTACTCCCCTGCTCTGTTCTTTTCAACCTCCCAACCACTGCCTCCTCCCCTCCAGCGATGAAATCATGGCCCCAGGAAATCAGTTGGAGTTTTGCCAAGATTTCACCCCAATCAGACACCTCTGGAGCTACAGAATTTAACCAAATGCTGGGAATTATCCTCCACAATGAGAAGTTGGGGGCCCTAGTATTTGTTTGGGTTGTTGTTTTTTTAAAGAGACACTGTAAGGCTAAAACACAATTCCCCTCTTACTATAGACATCCGAAATTATTAAAGCGAAAGAGATTTTTTTTTAAGTCATATTTGTTTCTTGCTGTCTTTGTCATTTCTCCCTCTCAGACTGGTTAGTCAGTTTCACATTTCTGCTTCTGGTCAGTTTTGGAAGGGTCTCCTGCAAGAATAGGGAATGCAACAGTCTGGGCTGCGGGAGAACGTTTAAAAGCAGCTTTCTACTTGACTTGTAAAAAAAATACTCACAAAACGTTTTGTTGGGGGTGGGGAAATATTCTGAATGTTGTGCCCCATGAATCCGATCGAATGCCCTTGTCATTTCTAATGTTCCCATTTGCAGGACAAAAGGATTTCCCCCCATATGTCTCCAGCCCACCAGGAAAAAAACCACCCATTCTTCAGGCAATTCATACTTACAAGTTTTAACCTTCTAGGAGAAGAAGCCAAGACATAGCACCCCACTGCCAAGCCCAGGTAAGTATTAACTTAAGTATTAAACACATTAATTTAAGTATTAAACACTCCCATGTAACGTCTAAGGTTTTGATGCCGCAGCTCCCTTGCCCAAGGAATATTCTGATGGTGCAGGGGAAGAAAGTGAATTTAATTGCTCTGGAATGAAAGGGCGGGGAACTGAAATATCTACTGCATGAGTTTTACTATTCTTCCATGTGATCCTGCTCAGGGCTGGGGTTGGGTGCCTTTGCCTGGGAGCGCCTTTGCCATGTATTGGAGAGGGTCTTCTTGTTCCGGATGTCTGAAAAGTTTTTTTCCTCCCTGCATTTCATTTAATGTCTGGGGGAGGGAAAACAGGTCCAAGATCACCTGGCAGCCTGGATTTCCTACCTACAGGCAAGGAGAGTCCAGCCAGGTGACTGCCCCTCCTGCCGGGCTAAAGCGTCCTAATTAAACAGCTCCATCCCACTCAGAACTTGGACAGACTTTTCCTGGGAATTAAGAGGTGGAATGAGAAAAGTTTCCAACGCATCTGGAGAGGCCTGGTTTAGTATGTGTTTTAGCCCCCTCTAGTGACCGCGGGTGGACACTGCAGGTTTAATTTCAGGCTCCATTCAATTCCACTGGGGGACGGTGTGTCATTTAAATAAGAGCTTTGGTTATTTTTGGCACCCCATCCCCGCTCGGTAAGTAGAGAGCTCGGACTGTCCCTTCTCCACCTCCCAGAAGAGTGCAAGCCCCGTGTAAAAAAAAATCTACAGGCTTTGGAAAATGGCAACCCCCTGACCCCCAGCTCTGTGCAGGGGGGCTGGAACAATGTGTGTAGTGGGGTGCTGAGTGCCATTGAACCAAACTGCAACCCCCCCTGTGATGGAACCCATTTCAAGCCAGGGGGTGTGGCAGCCCCCAGCACCCCTAGTTCCAGTACCTCTGGCTCTGGGTGCCTCTCCCTTGGTTGTTTTGCAAAACCATCTCCATGCCTCATTGAGATCGCCTACCTCTGTGAGGCTGTGATTGCTGCCGGGGCAGGTTACCCAAGCGATAACGCCTATCACATTGGGGTGCAAACATATCCCTGGGTATACTTTGCATTCTGGCTCCCCTCCTCCACTCCCTCCATAACCCTCCCTCACCCCACAGCTCCCCATCTTTCTTGGCTCCTCCCCATCTCCTTTAGACCACCCCCTCCCCCAAGCATTGGGTGCCCAGCAGCCAGCACCATAAGCCCAGCATGGGTCTGGCAGAAGAAATAGTGGATTCCAATTCCCCTTAGCTCAGGGGGCCCTCCAGGCTGGAGAAGGTGTATGTGTGTTGGGCGGGGGGGGGGGGGGGGAAGACTGAGAGCAGAGCCAACCCAGGCTGGAGGGCATGATAGGGAGCTGTTGTATGGAAGGGACGGGTGATGGGAGAAAGAATGGATACTTGGACTGTAAGTTCTTTGAGGCAGGAGCCATCTGTTTGTTGCATGTTTGTGCAGCGCCTAGCACCCTGCGCCCTGGTCCATGAGTGGGGCTGCTAGGCACTCCCACATCACAATAATATATAAAAATTAGGGCTGTCAATTAAGCGCCGTTAATGCAAGTGATTAACACAAAGCAAAATAAATAGATTTTAAAAAAAAGTCGCAATACATGGCAGGTTTCATCGCACCGTTACACAATAACAGAGCACCCGTTTCAATGGATTGTAAACATTTTTGGATGGTTTTCTACATTTTCAAATATACTGATTTCAATTACAACACAGAATGCAAAGTGTGCCGTGCTCACTTGATGTTATTATAAAGTTTTGTGAGGTTTTGTGAGGATGGAAGTGATATTCCCCGGTTCCCCCAATATCATTTCCTGGCTTTCTCCTTTTCTGCAGCCAGGAGTCTCATCCCAGAATGTTGTCCTGGCTCCTGCACCCTTTTCGCTTCCACGCTGCTTAGCCGTGGCCAGGTGAGTGGAAGGGACTCGTAACTCCTCCATGGCTCCAGGCTGGCCTTTCCACCCAACCCCTGTAAAGGGAGTTCAGGCCCAGGGTCAGTTGATATTATTATTTATAAACCTTAAGACCCCAATCCTGCAATCAGATTGACATGGGCACGCCCTTGCAGCAGGACACCATCCAGGGAGAAAGTCCTCCCATTCCATGCAGTTCCTGTCACAAACCTGGGGCCTTCGTAAGATCGATATATATTTTAGCTCACATGAGCTGAATTCTACTCTGCATAATCCAGCTGTCCAGTGGCAGCTTCTTCTTTGATTGTGAATTATTCTTTCCCCTAGGTTTGAAGGGACAATTAGGATAATTTATCGATGACACTATTTGTAGGGCCCCCATTACGGGGGATCTGGGCACCATACAGCCTTTGATGTATTATCCTCACAACAGCCCTGTGGAGGTAGGACAGTGCTGTCATCCCCACTGTACAGAGGGGCACGTGGGCCCATGGCAGAACAGGGAACTAACCATGGGACTCCCAGAAGTCTGACCACTGGTTCAGGCTTCCTTCCCCACTAGACGGCCTGCATGTATAGTTCAGGGCGCAGAATTTCACCCTGCACCGAGCCCAGCACCTATAGCCTACCTTTCCGAAGGACAACCACTCTCGTATCATATTGAAAAGCCACACACTTACCTTTAGCAATTTACTCTTTGTCATTAGAGGCGTGCAAGCTCTTTGGGGCAGAGACTGGCTTTCTGTTCTAGGCATGTACAGCTCCAAGCACAAGGAGACCTCTCGGCGCTAGGCCAATAGATCTATTAAATAATAGGGTGAGCACTTAAGCTAGGGGTATGTGAGAGTGGAGTTTGGGGGAGGCAGTGTGGTCTATTACAGTGTTTCTCAAGGAACAGTCTGTGGACCGGCGCCGGTCCCTGAGCTTTCCCTGACACGGTTTAGTTAGGCAGCAAGCTGGTCCCTGGTATCAAAAAGGTTGAGAACCACCTGTATATGAAAACTCCCCACTGTATTTTCCACTGCATGCAGCCGATGAAGTGAGCTGTAGCTCAGGAAAGCTTATGCTCAAATAAATTTGTTAGTCTCTAAGGTGCCACAAGAACTCCTCTTTTTGCAGATACAGACTAACACGGCTGCGACTCTGAAACTGGTCTATTAGATGGGAGTACTGGACGGTGGGTAAGAGGACCTGGGTTCTATTTCCAGCTCTGCTGTGTGACTGCTTCACCCCCTCTCCCTCCATTTCCCATCCCAGGACTTGTCCAGCTTTACTGTTTAGAATGTGAATGCTTGTGGGCAGGGACTGTCTCTGTATGTACAGTGCCCAGCACACCAGGGCCCGGATCTCAGCTGGGGTCTGTACAGCGCCCGGCACACCGGGGCCCTGATCTCAGCTGGGGTCTGTACAGCGCCCGGCATACCGGGGCCCTGATCTCAGCTGGGGTCTGTACAGCAGCTGGCACACCAGGGCCCTGATCTCAGCTGGGGTCTGTACAGCGCCCGGCACACCGGGGCCCTGATCTCAGCTGGGGTCTGTACAGCGCCCGGCACACCGGGGCCCTGATCTCAGCTGGGGTCTGTACAGCGCCCGGCACAATATAGTCCTGGTCCATTTCTGCAGCTCGACAGTAATACAAAAAATCATTGATAAGAAGGGAGATCTTTTTCAATTAAATGCAGCAGCTGGTGGCAGCAGCCATGGCCACAAGGTGGCACCCTCTGCATGGCTTGTGGGAGAGACTCCTGGGGAAAGGATGGAGCTGGGTGCGGGTTGGCCATGGACTTGAGGGCCGGCTCTTTTGCTCAGGGTGGCATCGCTCGTACATTCAGTTTTTATTCGCTCAGCAGTGGAAATGTCTCTGCCTCGTCCCGTTCACTCAGCAAAGTGGTCATGTTACAGCCGTAAGGGCTGTGTGTAACACAAAGGACGGCCGGTGTGGGAGATACCGATTAGATGGTAGCTGGGAGGTGGGTGCTTCCCCTGCAAAGGTCCCAGGCATAAGCCAATCCCCAGCTGCTCTTGGGAGGAAATTCCAGCCCCCTCTGGCTATTCCCATGGTTCAGTACTGCACGATTGGCCAGGTGCATTAGGTGCATGGGTGTCTCTCTGGGAAACTTCTCCATCAGGCCACATCTGGAGGCAGGAGCCTAGACGAGCAGGACCTTTGGTCTGTTCCAGCGTGACCCTTCATTTGTGCCACTCCTCCATCACTCCTGGCAGTGACTCCTGCTGGTGGACAGGCTGGGAATGGCTGGACAGGCTGAGATCTACCTGGGAGCGACTCCTGCTCCCCAACAGCCAGTGTTCCCACACCAGAACCCCACAGCACTACCTGCTGGGACAGACTAGAACTGGAGTAGCTGCTCACTCCCCGCCTCCCCCCCCCCCCCACAACCAGCGCCCCGGCTGGGAGAGACTGAAACTGGAGGAATCAGGAACTTTCTTCTCCAACCATTTACTTTACCTCTAGTTAAAACGTATAATTGAAATGGGGTCTGGCAGCAAGAGCTGATGGAGGGGAGGAGAATAGGTGGTGAGAGGTGGAGATACCCGACTGCTCCCCTCTTCCCCCCAGATCTACCCCCTTCCTCTTGCTTCTAAGCTGCATCGCGCAGTGTGCTGCAAAGAGCCAATGCCACAGAGTGAGTGGTTCCCGCTCCGTGGGTGGTGACAAGGGCTGAAGCAGGTTGAGCATCTAGACGCTGCAAACAGCCGCGGGGTGGCGGGTGAGATGTGTCTTAATTGGCTTCCTCTCCCAGCTGGAGCTGGGAGACCAGAGCAGCCCCACCCTCTGTCTCAGCTTCCCTCCCGCAGGGGCACAAAGTGGCTGCTGGTGCTACAGGGAAAGCTTGGGGCCCAGAGGGGAAGAGCCCTTTCCTGGTAATGAGCGAAGCCGTGGTGCTGGTGGCGGGGGGGCCTCCGAAGCGGGCGCTCAGGGCCTGTTCCTCCGCGAAGCCTGGGATGGTGGCGTCTCCCGCCAGGAGCAGCTCCAGTCGCTGCCCATTTTCCAACCTGCTGCAATAGGGGAGGCTGGACTGAGCGTGTTTCCTAGTATCGCCGAGCTGAGCGACAAGGCGGGGAATCCTCCAGGGCAGGTTTCACGCACGGGCAAATCTCAGGGACCCACCGTCCAAACTTCAGGGTAGCCTCTGCTGGTCGATGTCAGCCATATGACCTCCCGTCCTGGGCAGGGAGGCAACCACTGGCCCGAGTCCACACACAGCCCACCTGTGGGCCTGGCAGAGCCTCAGGCTGGCCCTGTCTCTTTCCTTCTCCATTTCTAGAACATAATGGTCGTAATGCGTCAGACTAATGGTCCAGGATCCTGTCTTCTGACTGTAGCCAAGGCCAGATGCTTCAGAGGGAATGAACAGAACAGGGCAACTACTGTCATCCAATCCCAGCTTCTGGCAGTTGGAGGTTTAGGGACACCCAGAGCATGGGGTTGCGTCCCTGACCATCTTGGTTAAGAGCCATCGATGGATCTATCCCCCAGGAACTCATTTAATTCTTTTTTGAACCCAATTAGTCTTCTGGCCTTCACAAAAATGTCCCCTGGCAACGAGTTCCACAGATCGACAGTGCATTGGATGAAGAAGTACTTCCTTTCACTTGTTTTAAACCTGCTGCCTCTTAATTTCATTGGGTGACCCCTCTTCCTTTCTGCCACCTCATTTATCCCCCCCCCACCCCCGCCATCTTTCTTGCTACTGTCTAGCTCCATTGCATCAGAGAAATCTACCTCTCAGGGCTCACTGGCACTGGAGCTTTCAGCCATCGGTGCCCAGCTGTGGCTATAGCTGCACAAGTGTCAACAGCGGAGTCACTTTTCGCACGGCTCTGTTTTCACCCTGCGGGTAGGCTGCACTAGTGCACAGAGTCGCTGTGCCTGTCTGCACTAGGACTTTGCACGAGTGCTGCTGTGTAGGTGGCCAGGCGGCGAAGGTAGCAACCAGGGCAAGTCCCCAGTGCCTTCGGCATTTCATAGGATGCCAGTCGCCACCACAGCAGCTACACCGCGACATACCAAAGTCCATACCCTGTTCTTAATTCAGCCTCTGGGCTTGGAGGAAGTGGGCGCCTGACCAAGCAAAATCCTCAGGAATCTAATGGTGCAAATTAAACGTCTCAACTACTCACTGAATTAGGGCCTAATGTGCCAGTTATTGCAAAGTTTAGAAGAGATGAATTATTTAGAGCCATCTACCCAGGCTGAGGAACTCCCCAGAAAGCTGGTCCAACTGAGTCTTGTCTTTACAGCTGTTAGCGAGAGCTGGGAGGGAAATGGTTTTCCCAGCCGCGTGAGAATTTTTGAGAAAACAAACTTTTCCCCCTTCCTGAGTCAGGATGACAAGTCTTAATCTCGACGATTGTTGTGAACCAAGAATCCTCCCCCCTAAATCCGGATTGGGTCAGTGGCCACGTTTTTGTTCCGATCACTTTTAAACATTTTGGTTTTGACTCTTTAAAATCTGTCTACTATACAGGAACTTGGATTGCAAAACAAAAAAATGATTTCAAACCACCACCTGGAATTTTGCAGTTAGAATAGGTCAAAACAGGGTGTTTGGACAAATGTTGCCCTTTTTTTCCACCCCAAAAATGTTCCAAATGGGAAATCGATCAAATCGACCCAGTCCCAGGGGCAGTTTGGGTTTTGACGAATTGGCATTTTCAGACCAAAAAATGTTTCCTAGACAACTTCCCAACCAGCTCTGTTGTCAGCTGCTCACCCACATGTTTGACAATCAGTCCAGGTTTATTAGACTCTCACTGCCACTGCTCCAAAAATTGCAACCGGGTGCATGGGGTGGCAGGGCCATTCAGGTTTGGCCCGGCTGTGACGGAGGGGAGGCTGGGCCAAATCTGAGTGACGCTACAATCCGGCATCCCCATCACAATGACACTTGGTTTCAGGGCCCACTCAAATAGGGGGCCCCGTGCAAGCTGCCCTTTGCCCTGCTCCCCACATTCACGCTGCATGTTGACCGCCCACCTGCAATGCTGTGGCTTTGGATGAGCGAGTGAATGCCTGCTGGTGGCAGGTCCTTTATCCTCTCTCTGGGTTCTGCTAGAGGAGCTCTCCAGGGGGAGCTCAGGGGTTTGTAGGAGCCAGGTTTGAGTCTCCATGTGTGTCCGTGAGACATTGCTGGTGCAATTGCATCCAGTGTCACTTGTGACTTACCCACCATGCTCTGCCCTCTTCAGGAGGAGAAGGTCCCGCAGCCACAAACCAACAGGTTGAATTTGTGGGATTCCATGATCATGTGTAGCACGTAGAGGTCTCAGCCAAGATCAGAGCCTCATTGTGCTGGGTGCTGCTGCATACCCATGGTGCGAGACAGAGCCTGGGGAGTGAAAGAAGGCAGGCAAAGGAAGGATGATTATCTCCATTTTACAGGTGGGCAACTGAGGCACAGAGAGACTTGCCCAAGGCCACGCTGGGAGTCAGCGGCAGTGGAATTGAATGCAGGCTTCCTGCATCCCAGCCGTAACCGGCAAAGCCGCCCTTCCTCTCCACAGAGCTTCAGTGAGGATGACATTACCCCACTGGGTTCTAATCACGAGGCCGCAGGCAGCCTGGCAAATGCCGTGTCCCCAGGTTTACTGATGGCGTGGGAGGGGTTCTGTTCATCCCCTCTTATTGGACCTGGGCAAATTCCCTGATTATCCCACCCCCACCCCCACCATGAGGCTTCTGAAATAAAAGCCAAGTTGAAACCCAGAATAAAATTAACTAGGGGGAAGAGGGAAAGTCAGCTCTTCTCGAGAGCGCCAAATTCCATCACTATGGAAACGAGAGGAGAAGCTGGCGCTCTCCTGGGGCCTAGAGGCCGGTGGTACGGGGCGAGGCACCTTCTCATCTGTCTTTCTTTTGCCTCTTCTCTCTTTTTCAGGTCCATTTGTTTTTCTCCTCTTTTGAAATTTTGTTCAGTGATTTTAGCACAGCTCTGGGGACTGGGCCCTTTGTTCATCTGCAAAGAGAGACACGCACACATTCTACCCTCTCTCTCTTTCACACACACACACACACACACACACACACACATTCTACACACACACACACACATTCTACACACGCACATGCATACACACACACACATTCTACCCTCACACACATAAATGCCCACGCACATGCATACACACACACACATTCTACCCTCACACACATAAATGCCCACGCACACACACACACACACACACACATTCTACCCTCAGCCAATATGTCTCATTAGTGCCCAGGAGGGCTGAATGAAAGGAATCTGCAGCTGTAGGCGTGCCCCCGGGAGCTCCACCCCTGCACCATGGCTCCGCCTCTTTTTGGGGTGGCAGCAGGTTTCAGAGTTATGCTACCTAGGGCAGCTCACACCTCTGGGAGCTGCCATTTCAGGCTGTCTGCAGACTCAGGCAGGCATCCGTTACACTTGGTTCATGTTTCCAAGTTTTTTCTTTGCGTCCCCAGGGGCTGGGAACAAACAAAGCTCAATTTTCTTTTTAATTCAATGGAAGCTGGGACTCTGGTATAATCACGTGACTCGAGGAGCTGGGGCCCTAGACACAGGCCTGTTGTGGCAACGCCTCACCCCAGCCCTGTCTGTTTTTGGCTTGCTGCCCTAACGAACCAGGAGGTCCAGAGCCTGAAGCAGCCTCTCCAGTGACTCTCAACAGGAGACCTCCGCAAGGGGTGTTAGGCAACGTCCCCACTGAGTCCTGCGGTCAGAGGGACCCATTACCCTGCTGTACATGTGAAGGTGGTTGGGCTGGGGAGTCGGTCCTGGCTTCCTGCAATACGCTGGACTCGGGTAACATAGCCTATTCCCTACAGGAGCTGGCAGGATTGTTGGGTGTGTTAACCAGGTGAGTTTTGGGGCTGGGGGGCGGGGGGGATCGTCACATAAAGCCCAGCTCCCGAGCTGCACTGTCACCAGTCTGCGGGTCTCTGTTTCTCTTGCTAACTTTCCAAGTCTGGGCCTCCCGCCTTGGAGGCTGGTATGAGAGAATGGCTAACCCAGTGTAGCTGATACAGGGTGATTCCCCCGAAGGCTCCTCGCTTCCCTGCGCCCCATGCATGTCCTCTGCCTTCCAGAGAGGCTGAACCCAGGTCAGCCAAGGGAGAGATTTTGTGGGAAGGGCAAATCAATCAATAGGGGTGGCTGGCCTAGCATATGGCCTCCCACCTTGGCAAGGACCTAGGCCTGGTCGCCTCCGATCTGGACAGGTGAGAAGTTGGCATCCACCAGCCCTAAGAGTCTCCACATGCCATTCAGGTTATCCTAGGCCTGGCCTGCCATTTCTGCCCTGGAGTGAGTTCCAAGCCCTCCATGCTAGTGCTGCTGCGGCTGGTGTGCACGGCTGCATCAAACACCCTCAACTTCTGGGAGCTATGGGTTCAAATCCTGCCAAGATCAAGTTGGCCCTTTATCTTTCCAAGGTACAATCTAGGGTGGGGTCTGCAGGTTGTTGAGCAGAGAGATTTGATGTGGCCTTGTGTGGGTCTTCCTGATTACTAGAGCAGATTACCTGCACTTACGCAGCCTTTCCCCTCCACCCCAGAGATGGCTGCATTGCAGTGAACCTGCCTAGAGCTGCCAAAACATTTATGGGAGGGGAAAAGTGCTACGTCAAATAAAACTTAATTAGTCCCAAGTGGAATGTTAATTGGCAGCCTTAATTCCAAGTGTTGCTGGAGGCTACAGTGTTCAGACTGTGCTCTCTGTGAAATGGGGCGCAAAGCTAATTTGTTGGTCACGTGACCATTGCATAGCTAGGGGCTGTAATGCAAGGGACTGGATGGTACCTGGGGGGAAGGAGGATGGGCTTGCCCGGTGAGTCAGGAGATCTGGGTTCCCATCCCCCACCTGCCTTTTCTGGTGCCTCATGGTACATGTACATAAAATGGAGTTAATGATACTAAGTTGGCCCTGGCTTTGCTAATGAATGTGCCCTGTGACCCTGGGATGAAAGGGGGCTGTATTCATTGTGTCCCCAAAACACTCTCCTCCAACCTGGCAGCATTCCAAGCCAGGCCGTACCCTCTGGGGACTCAATTCTGGCTTGAAAAATCCAGGAGTAGAAGCCAGGGCTGGTGCATCATGCACCAGTTATATGGCCTCAGGCATTTAACTAGCCCAGGGTACGTCTGCACGGCAGCTGGAGCTGTACGTTCCAGTGTTGGAGACGTGTGCAAGCTCGTTTGGATTGGGATAGCGCACTAAAAATACCACGGCAGCACCAGGCTGACTGCCCCCCGAGCAAAACAAGTGCACACCCACCTGCCTGACCTGGATATTCTACCTCCAGAGGCAGTGTGGACGTGGCCTAAGATACTTACCTGGCTGCCGACACCATCGGCTCTGAGCATCGCACAATCGTTACTGGGGTTATCCTTAAGCATCCCTGGGGGGCAGGGCTATTCTCCCCAGATGGGGAACTGGGGCACAGACAGACGAAGCAACTTGCCCAAAGTCATGCAAGGTGGGGAATTGAACCTGGCTCTCTGGCTAATGGCCAAACTCCGGCCCCAAAGACATTTCCCCAGGAGATGGCGATTGCAGAGTCTTGCCTTATCATCTACTGGCAGCCTGTCATCCCCCTGTGCCCCTTCCCCCTGCCCTGCTGGTCCCGTGAGGAGTAAGTTGGGGTTCTTGCTGGTGCCACGGTGGGGTCCTCTTCTCCGGGAGAAAAGTGGAACTGGGCTGTGTCTGTACCGGTTACCTGAGTGCCTTGGGATCCACACGCCAGCGCTGGGTCAGCCAGGCGGGGTCCCAGCCTCTGGGGTCCTGCCCGCTAGTGGGCTCGAAACAGGATGCCAACCCCGCCCCCACCTGGGAGTGCCGCACAAGCCACATGCCAGTGCCAGGAATTCAGTTCACCCAGGGAGCTAGCAGAGCCTGCCCCACCTCCCCTTCTGGTGCCATGGGCACGGATGACGTGTCCAGCCAGCATCTTTAGCCAGCCAGAGAGAGCATGTGCAAACACTGGGGGAGCTGGGGGAGTCCATGCCATCCTTCCAGGAAGGCACAGCTGGGGTGTGCCATCTGCCCTGGCTCCACCGGCCAAGGAGAGCGGGTTCCGTTTGCTGCCACCCTCCACCTCCATTGCCGTCCCAGGGTAGCAGGCAAGCAGCAACCTGGCACTTGACAGGGGGCATCCATCCCCCTCCCATCTCATCTCCATCCTCCAGCAGCTGGTTTCTATAGCAACCTGGTACCTGCCTTCCCCCACGGCCCTGCCTTGCACCTGATTCTAATTCACCACGTTGTTCTCCAGAGGCGGTGGGGCTATAAATAGCTCTCCACATGCACTCCAAGCAGGTCAGGTGGAAGGGCAGGGTGGAGGGCCGGGGATGCACATGCATCTGGGGAGGGGGCAGGGACTGCACGCTGAGCTGTAGCAGTGCTCCCCCACGTTCACACAACACACCCGTGTGTCTCTCTTGCATACTTAATGGGCCGGCACGTGCAAATGTGTGCACAGGCTGTGCCCCCTGGGGATCTTTCACAGCTGGCTTAGTGCCTGGCTAGCTTAGTGGCCGCTACCATCTTTGGGCTGGGATGGCCTTGGACTATGGCAGTCCTAGGCAGGGGTGAACGGAGGAGGCCACACCCTGGGACAAGGCTTTCTTTCCAGAGACACTTCACCCTGCACTGATTCTGCATCCCAGTTCTCCAGTAGCAGACAGGCCCCTGGCTGCTTTACAGGCAGCCGCAAAGTCAGAGCCAGTGGGCCTGCAGGTCAGGAGCCCTGGGCTCCCCCTGGGCTTGGCTGGGTGACCTTGGGCAAGCCACTTCCCCTCTCTCTGCCTCAGTTTCCCCTCCCACCCTTTCTGTCTCTTGAATGTTTAGCGCAGGGGCTGTGTCACTCACAGGATAGACTGGCTCTTTTGTGGAGTTATCTCTGTGTGGGGATCGGTCTGATTTCTTTTCTTGGTGCTCACAACCATTACATTGCAAGCAAGGCAATGGCAGCCTGCGCAAGGTTCAATACATTTGGTCAGGAGGGAAAGGCCCAGCCGCCCTAGGTGTTTACAGACCAGGCGCAAAACACACAGAAACTATTCTGGAAGGCAGAGAGGACCACGGCAGATCGCACAGACCCTGCCCAGCTACTGCCAGTGCCCCTCCACAGCTGGCCCAGCTCGGGCTGGCCCTTTAAGGGACTAATTGGGCTTAGTCCCCACCAGAGTCTAATTAGCTGCCTTCCAGGTGCTAGGTCTGAGGCTGGGGAGCAGTGACAGCCTGCAGACTGTTAGTTCAAGGACAGACAAGCAGCTCAACTGGGAGTGAGACTGGCAGAGAGCAGGTGGGTTCCTGGAGGAAGTAGTGTCCAGTTTATTCCTGTGATTTGCTGCTGAACTGCTTTGAGCTGGAGAAACAAAGCTCACCCTGGCAGAAAAGAGACTGAAATCCTGCTGCTGGTGGATGTGTTATTTAACACATTGAGTGGTGAGCCAGCCCCAGGGTCTTACAGACTCTCTCTCGATGTGTACTCATGGTCCCTAGCCCAACGGGATGCTGGTCTCAGGATGCCTACACGGGGAGGGGGGAAGTATGTTCGTAACTAGGGTTAGCCTCCCCCAGTGTTCACTAACTTGTGTTAAAATAGCAGCGAGATGTGACCACTCAGTTTAGCAGCTTGACTTGAGCCGCTCACGTGAGTTAAAAGCTGAGTTGCCATGTGTCTGCCGCTAGATAACCTGAGCTAAGAACGTGCTTTGCGGCGCAGTGGACGCATACCCACAGTTGTGGCCTCTAGATGCTACTGTAACATACCTAGAAGCTTTGCTAAACTCTCCCCATGGCAGCCCCCTTCGGCTGATGGAAGAGCCCATTCCTTAGGGGGACAGTTGCTCCATGTAGCTGTGAATCCCTCTATGTGGACACAACTGGCATGTAACGCTGAGACCTGGTTCACACCAGAAAATTTGGTCTAATAAGAACGGCCAGACTGGGTCAAACCAAAGGTCCATCTAGCCCAGTATCCTGTCTTCTGACAGTGGCCAATGCCCGGCGCCCCAGAGGGAATGAAGAGAACCGGTAATCATCAAGTGAGCCATTCCCGACTTCTGGCAAACAAGTATTCCCTCACCCGCCTTGTCTCTCTAGGCTTATGGGAAATATTCCTGCTTGTCTCTCCAACAGTAGAAGCTGGTGTCACTTGATCCAATGGTGCAAGTCTGCCATGGAGCCCCTTTGGGGTGATGGCTAGAGGGATCAGTTAGCTGGACCCCACAGGGTACCCGAAGCCCAGCAGCCGTGAGCCTTGTGTCTGCTAGTAGCGCATTAGAGAGCGTCTAAACAAGAAGTGCAGTTTGCCAGGTCTTTATTTCCCACCTGTCTCCCACTCCCTCGTCTCAGCAGCTGCGAGGTCTTTCCTCCCAGCCAGGATCAGAGCCCTGGCAGCTTTCACAGGGCAGCCTACGGATTGCCAGGAAAAGAAATCCGCCACTGAAGGAAAAGGATAAGAGCCTTGTCCCTGGTCCCCCTGCAAAGCTGCCTCTTCTCTGAACTCTGCTGAAGGTCATAGCATCTTCCACTGCCTCCAAACACTGCAGTCTTGAGCGTCTGCAGCTGGGAGCCTTTCACCTCCACTACAAAAGCAGCCACTCAAAGCTGCCACGTCCTGGATAAAAGGTCACCGCTGAGTGCGGTGTGCATTGAAGTGACCTCTTGGCTAAGTACCCGAGCCAGGCTGACTTGATGTTAGCATAGAGAGATGGAGAGAAAACGCTGCCCTTGTTCTCTGCCTCCTTTATTTGTCGTTAATCCTTTCCCATCAACCCCCCTCTCTCTTTAACAGTAACCCTCAGCTAGCACTTTTTAGCCGTACATCTGAAAGTGTTTCCAAAGGAGGTTAGTACCATTATCCCCATTTTACAGAGGGGGAAACCGAGGCACCGAGAGTGACAGAGACTTCAGAGCCAGGAACCCAGATCTCATGAGTCACAGGCAACTGCTCTATCCACGAGGCCATCCCCACTTTTCTTAGTCCATTCTTTTCTCTTTGCCTATCACATCATCTGGATTTGGGTGACCCCTTCCCCTCAGGGCTGCACTACGTACAGATGTGTTCCCCTGTCTCGTCCCATTACAGCTGCCTTGGAGAAGCAGGTACAGTCTGTTTCCTGTAGCTGTCTGTCTGTCTGTCTCCTGCCTGCCTTCAGTTCCCAGGCTCTGATCACTCAGTTTGCAGCTCGTTAGACTGCGCCTCTGATTTGCACAGTTAATATTTAATTGCAGATCAACCCGACAGGTTTCTCTCTTCAGCAGTTTGTAACCTAATGATTGTTTTGTTTGTGAATGTCGGCTTCGCAGGAGGCTGTTTGCTGATAATTTTAGGGAGGAAATGCAGTCTTCTGCACGCACCGCAGTTCTGTGGCGGGGCCTCGGTATTTTTTTCAGCAGTGTTTTTCATATCCAGGAGGGCTGGGTTCTTCCTTCCGCCCAACACGCACACCTGACTGGTTTGACTCTTGACTACCCCAGGGAGGTTAGATACAAAGACTGGCAAAGCACAACAGCTCAGGAACGCGAGCGTCCCAGCCACCTACAAGCCAGCGAGGCAGCCAAGCATCTGTAACCTGCTTGATGTGGTGCTCTGCCCCCCCTCTGTTGCTGGTTACGCTACCTCGAGGCGGATGAGCAGTTACAGAGTTGGGTAGTAGAGGTGTGTCTTTTAGCTCATGCAGTGAAATCCTGAGGTCCCAGGTTTGCAAGCGGTGGGCCAGTAGGATAGTTCGTTCCTTGTTATGAACTCTCCCCACGCTCGGATCAGAAAAGACCCATCAGCATGCATGGATTCCACTGCTGAAGCAGGTGCTTCCCCCTGCTGCTATGCTGCCCGTCTCTGAGCAGCCTGAATGTCAGACCCCGTCAGCCGGGGTAGAGAAGTTATGTGCGAACTAGCGACGCCAACGTACCCATGAAGTGCCGCTTCTGGGAGTGCCTTCAGCCACGTGCCTGATGCTGGTCGCTGCGGGCCGCCCCTCCAGCTCCACAACCCGGAGCATGGCCCTGACTTCAGGGGCGGAGACCTCAGTCCAGTTCAGGAGGTTGTCTGCTTGATGGTGCGTCTGCTCCGGTGTTTGCACACCCATGACAGGACTTCAGGCTAAAGACAAGCCTACTAAAGCAGACGGCCACTTTGGGCCTGTTGCATCCAGATTTGCAGTGGTAAATACATAAGGTAGTGGGTACTCATCTGTTCTGACTTGGAATCTCGCCCCACAGAGCTAGTCCTGAAACTTAGCTAGCTGGCAGCCCCCTCTTGAGTGCAAGGAACCCCAACCTATGTGCAGGACATCCTACCTCCGAGTCTGGCAGCCCTCTGCTGGGGAAGGCTACAGCTCGAAATCCTTCTGCAGTGTTCCGGGCAGGTCACAGCTCCAGCCTATCGAGACTGACAGCCGTGTGCAGGAGGTGAGGCTTGGTGCTGGCCGGAGAAGCAAACCGCTCTGCATGAATCTTCAGTGGCTTGTCCAGTGTCCATCCCCGCTGATCACCAAAGGGTTCCAACATGTGGTAACACACTGTGTCAGGGGACTTCCTAAGAGGCTTCCTGTCTTTTGCGGGGGTGGGGGGGTGGGGAGAGGAGTAACCCTGCATGATCTAATTAAGAGGCTTTACCACGGGGGAGTAGTTATTCCCCAATCTCCAGTAGGACCCACACATTCCTAGGAACAAGTGCACAGACTACAAGCCATTTGGCCAAGGCCAGTTGGTACGGGCTGCTGCTCGAAACACCAGGCCCTTGGGCAGGCTGTCAGAAGAGGGGATCGAGCCCAAGATTTCTTGATCTGAAGCTGTGAGCCTCTGCTGCTTGAACTGAAAGATCCAGCTCTCCTAGTTACTCCTGAAGCAGGCTCATCCACCTCCATGCGACCCAGCCCCCACCTGTGTGGGACAGACCACCTCACCCAGCTCACACATTTCATTCCCTTACAGATGAAGCGGAGAGAAGCTGAAGTGACCTTTCCAAAGTCACGCAGGGAATGTGTAGCAGAGCCGAGAATGCCCCCTATGTCATTCAGGCGCTGTACTAGGACTTTGGAGACAAGGCTCGCAGCTCTGCCTGTTAAAGCACTGGGCGATTCCCAGGACCAAGGGCATCTACTTGAATGTTGGGCTTATACCTCTGAGTGCAGGCCCTTAGGGACCTGAGGACTGAGCAACGTGGAGGGTAGATTAGTGATCTTTCCCCTACATTTAAAAACCATCATCCCTTCCGAAGTGTCCTTACACTCGTGGCGTGGCACCATGCCAGGAATGGAGGAGACTGGCTGGAAGAATCCGAAGCAGGGAACCTTAATGTGGCCCAGGCACCTGGGTGGATTTAAAATAGCAAACGGTGTTTTATTCAATTCCTCTCCTGTGGCAAAGATCTCCAAAGAAAGTGCTCGTTACGGCAGTCCCGACGATTTTGTCAGATGACTCGCAGGTCATGGAAACCGGGTCAGAGCGTTGCCTGGAGCCTGGGGAGCAACAATACTGTATAGCCCTGGTCCTCGGTGCAGAGTGAGCCATCGACGGCAGGTCTCGAGAACCATGTGCCAGAGCCCAGTGGAACAGAGAGTTGTCTCGTTTGGGCTGGTGACGGTGTAGATTTCAGCAGGTTCTTTTTATTCCTTGTAACTTAATTTTTTTTTCTTCGTTAATCTCCTGCTGCTGAAAGGTGACAGCCTGGTGGTACTGGGGATTGAGTCCCTGGTTTAGCCCTGCAGCTGGCAACAGCAGTGAGAGCTCCCCTGGGGGGATGCACCGCATGGAGCTCAGGTTCTTTGTCCCATTCGGTCATGGGCCTCTCAGCCAATTGGCGCTTCTCTGCTAGGGAGTGCACTGAGACCCAACAAACTCACTTCACACAGGCTGCCCCACAGCCTTTGGATAGCTCTGCCTTCTAGCCTGAGCTGGGCTGGGTTGGGCCCCTTGATTTGCACCTGAAAAGCCTGATAGCTCATTATTAACCCTGTGAAGTCGATTAGTCTATTCCCCCCCCTCCCCTTTACAGTCGTTCGCTGGAAGCTGTCACTCAAAAGGTTTCTATGGTGGGGAAGGTTTCAGTGCTGGGGGTCTGCCCTGTGTCCCTAATCGGAACGCAAATGCAATCTGCTCAGTCCTCAAGGTAGCGTGGGGACCTGTGTGCGGACTCGCAGGCATTGTGCGTCTCTAGGCTGTCAGCTCTCTGGGGTGAGAACTGTCCCTTTGTTCTGGGCTTGTACAGCGCCTAGTGCACTGGGGACCTGATCCATGCCTGGGCTCGTTGGTGCTACTGCAACATAAATAATAAAAAACTTGAAATCCATGATGCTCTGGTCTAATCTTTAAGCCCAACCCAGACTCGAACCAGACCCAAGCCCACCCAACCCAACCTGAGTGGGTCGAGTCATTTTCCAAACTGATCCCAGACCTGCCCCTGAACCTGAGTCAGGGCCGCCGCTGCCTCCTGGCCACGGGGTTGTATGTCCTGCTTTTGACAGGCCCCCCGCGCCACGCCGCGTGTGTGCCACGCAGGAAGGGACGCTGGCCCTCTCCATCGCTGCACACACAGCGCCGCACCAGCGAGGTGGTGGCAGCCGGCAGGAACGGGTCACACAGCCCCCACCGCAGCGACCCCATTGCCGGGAGGAGGAGGGGCGACTCTGAGACAGCTGGATTGTTTTCTGACCCACCCTGAACCCGATGCTTGTAGTCATGCCCTGTTGGGGTCGGGTCGGGTTGCAGGGCTTTAATGCAAAGCAGTTGTCCTTCCAAGAGCTCCCTCTACTGGCTCTGATGCTATTTGACTGATTGTGTTGCAACAGTACCCGTGAGCCCTACCCATGGACTCGATTGCGCTAGGTGCTGTACGCACACCGAACAGAGGGTCCCTGCCCAGAGAGCTTCCAAACGAAGTAATGAAGAAGGCTCCAACCTGCCTGCCTCCTGCATAAGACCTGCCTCCCCTTTTGCAAACCCTGCTTGAGTTACGTTGGCTTTTCTTTTGTATAAGTAGGGTCTATCGCTGTCTCCATGTTCTAGCATAGGTTGCAATGGCAGATGTTGTTGCTAGATATAAGAACGCCCGGGCCGCCTCCTTCCTTGCTTCAGTTATTAGAGGAAACAAACTTTCATTTTAAGCAGCGACCGCAGCCAGCATTTAATTAGTTGTGGCTGGCAAGCCAGATCCTGATACGATCACATTCAAGAGGAAGGTGATTGGCATTTCTATCCTAATGGCGTCTTATCAGGGAGGCCTGTGCATCTGGGAGATGTGCAGGGAATGCAGTTCAGGGTCAGCGGTGTCCTTATGCCAGCGCGGAGCCCTGCTGCAGGGTTTCTTCACTCGTCCTTTGTTTCTGAAGAGCTGTATTTGTATGTGACCGATGCTCTAGGAAGTGACGCAGTGAGTGCCGGATGGAGGCACATAGTGTACCTGCTTTCCCCTTGCAGCCAGTGCACCTCCAGTTTTGACCCACAGCACCCCCTGTTGTGCCAGTCCTGGAGCAGTGTCCGTGCGATGCACAATTAGCCTGCAGCTCCCAACCTCGTCCAGGCCTCTGTGTCTGCCCAGGCAGGGACTGAACCTGGTATCTTCAGTACCAAAAGCCCAGGCCTCATTCAGTTGTGGGAAAGGAGCAACTCCCTTAGTTGGTAGCAGCCGTAGGCTCTTATCCTCTATATGGACCAGTCACTAGAGGGTGGTATGACCCACTTGGCCAGTCTGTTAACAATGCACCTCAATCCTGACCTGCAGCACTTCCTGCTAGTCCATCTTCAGGCCTTCCTTGAGCAGAGCCTGTGAATCACTCTGACTGTGAAGTGACTTTCACAGATACAATAGCTCTCGAGTCCACTCTAGATTGGGACCATCAAATCCTGCACTTCCCTTAAGCCTGCTTGCTCCCCACAACCCCAGCCTTGCACCCTAAACTTCTGCCTTCCCCCCCTCCCTCCCTTTAGGGTGCAAGCTTTTCACCACACACTTTCCAAATCCCAAGCATGATCCACTGGCCCCATCTATTTGGGCTGCTCTTGGTCACCCAAGCATTTCATCTCCTGGCACTGGTGCCATGTAATGCCCCTTCTGGCTCTGGGGGTTGGCATGCCCCAAGTGCTCTGCTTTAGTTCCCCCTTGACTGAGCATTGGACTCTGCCTCAGCAGACGTAGGTTCTATTCCCAGCTCGAACAATGACCTTGGGCAAGTCCCTTTCCCCACTGTAAAATAAGGATAACGAGCCAGACCTCCGCTGTAAAATGCTTTGCGATCTCCTGATGACCAGCATTCGATCAGAGTGGGGGCTGGTCTTGTTAGTGACATACATTGCATTGAAGGTTGTGTTCACAGCCTCTGCGCTGACCAGCCCAGCTTCTATGGCCTGGGGTCTGTAAACCCTTGTCAGCTAATTCCCACCGGCTGCAGCAGCTCTGGCCCCCTAATACGGCACTGCAGAGGCTCAGAAATCCGGCTAATGGGCTGGAGCGCAACCTGCTTCTGCTTTCAAGGTGTAATTTTCTAGCCATTTCCTGAGAGGCTGCAGCAGCTCGAGAAAGTGCAGTGGGAGAGAGTGCTGCTCAACCAGCCCCCTCCATGCTCACAGGGGCCTTGCAAATTCCCCCACAAAAGGACTCATTTACGTCCAACTGGCCTCCCCCGCCCATCTGTCCTCTTAAAATCCCACCAGTGTGCCTCTCCCGTCCCAGGGGAGCGAGGCCAGTGCAAGGAAGCTGGAAAGCTTTGTTCACTGAAGGACGCAGGGGAAGTACCAGGAGCATAGGAGGGAGCTGCCCCCTAGCAGAGAGTGAAAGGGGATCATTTAACTCCACTACAATATCTCCATGTTGTTTCTCTGGTGGGAAGGCAGTGCTGCCTAACGTTAACGAGGAATCAAGGGCTTCTGGGTTCTAGTCCTGCTTCGCTATTGACTCGTCGTGACCTTGGGCAAAGTCGCTGCACCTCTCTATGTCTCGGTTTCCCCATATGCAAAAGGCGAATAATACCAGTCTCCTACAGGAAGCAGTGTCCTTAATTCAGGTCTGTGAAAGCGCTTTGGAAGTTTGAAGTAGGGCGACCAGATAGCAACTGTGAAAAAACAGGACAGGGGGTGGGGGGGGTATTAGGTGAATATATAAGAAAAAGTCCCAAAAAACAGGATTGTCCCTATAAAATGGGACATCTGGTCATCCTAGTTTGAAGTGTTGTTAGAGGCAGGGCCAGCCCTCTGTTTCCAAACGTTCCCAGAACCCAGCGGTGACTGGAAATCTGAACTCTGATCCAAATTCTCCGGTGGGCCCAGGAATACCTCTTTGATCCAGGGACATCCCCCTGAATATGGGGAGCTGTGCCCCGCTGGTATAAGATGCCTGTGAAGGTGGCATATTCTGCATCCTCTCTGACCCAGATTTCCAGTTCCTTCAGCTGTGGAAGTAGCCTCAGAACCTTCCCCTTTGAGAACTTTCCAGCTTCAAAATATTTCCCAATGGAGCCGCTATTTGGTACATGTGATTCTCCCCACTCCCCTGCTCCCCAGCCGGCCAAACTCCCCCATAGGAACTAGAGGCCGTGCAGGATGTCATGATGAGCAGCTGAGCAGGCACCCCTGCGGCCTGAGCCAGAGACGTGTCCGAAGGGTGTGTTCGTACCTGGGAAAACACAGGGGCTGATGCTTTCTGCTAGTGCCTGATGTGACTTCCTCTGCCTACCCAAAACGTGCCCTTACTTCAGTGTATAGGGATAAGGCAGGGAAGTCTTGAATCTCTCTATTTGTGTGGCTTAGTGCCTAGGCACCCCTGTCATGGACCAGGGCTCCAACGTGCTAGGGGCTGTACAAACACAGAACAAAAGAGCTTGCAATCTAAGTAACTGTTATGGTAGCACCGAGAGGCACCATCGTGCTGGGCGCTGCACAGACCCCTTGTGAGAGACAGGCCCTGCCCCAAAGAGTTTACAGTCTAAGCAGACGAGACAGAGGAAAGGTGGGAGAACCATTATCCCAGTGGTAGTGGGGGAACGCTGGCACAGAGCGGTTAGGTGGTTTGCCCAAGGGGGATCTGGCAGAACTGGGATCTTCCAAGCCCCAGCCTAGTGCCTTAACCACAAGACCGGCCCGGCGCCCCAAACTGGCTCACAGGATGGAGAGCGCTTGCTAAGCCCTGGGGGAAAGAGCTCTGGGCTAGTGCAGCCCTCACTGGCTGTAGCCAGAATTTGAACGCACTCTCCACAATTGCTGGCTGGAGTTCCTCTCCTCCAGTTCCATCCTAGTCCCCCCCCCCCATCCATCCCCTTTCTGCTCCTTGCGCTCCACTGAAGCTGCCCTTGCCAAGGTCTCCAGTGACCTCTTCTCACCGAAGTCTCAGAAGCCATCCGCCACCTCTGACCCCATCCCATCACCCATTTCTTGACATGTTTGTGATTCTGCCCTCTCCTGGTTCTCCTCCTAGCTCTCGAATCGCTCCCTCAGCATGTCCTTCGGAGGACCCTCCCCATCCCCCCCGCCAGCTTTCCATGGGGCCTCTGCAGAGCTCCGTCCCTTCCTCTCCTTCCTTCTCTTCCCCCTCTGCACCTTTTCTCTGGGTAATCTCATTGGCAAACACAAATTCAACCCCCATGTCTATGCTGATGACTCACAGATCTATTTCTCTGCTCCAGACCTGCCTCCTTCCGCCCAGACTAAAATCTCAGCCTGCCTCTCTGGTATCTCCTGGCGGGTGTCTAGCCATCACTCAAGCTCAATGTGGCTAAAACAAAGCTAACCTTCCCCCCTCCCTCTACCTCCTTTCTTAATCCCTGTGGACAGTACAGCCATCCTGCCTGTAAACTGGACATCATCTTTGACTCAGACTCATAGGTGTGGACTTCATGGGTGCTCCAGGGCTGGAGCATGGGGGGGAAAAAGGGTGGGTGCTGTAGCCCTCCATCAGCTCTCCCCTCCCCCCACCAGCAAGCCCCACGGATCAGCACTTCCCTCCTCCCACCCACCGCAATCAGCTGTTTTGCAGCGCGCAGGAGGCTGGGAGGGAGGGGGGAGGAGCAAGGATGGGGCGCGCTTGGGGCAAAGAACAGGAAGAGGCGGGGTGGGGGTGGGGCCTTGGGGGAAGGGGTGGAGTGGGGGCAGGGTATGGGGCAGAGCTGGGGGGTCGAGCACCTCCTGGCATATTGGAAAGCTGGCACCTGTGCTCGGACTTCTCTCTCGGTCCTCCCATCCAGGCAACGTCTAAACGATTGCTGATTCTTTCTGCATAACATCTGTAAGATGCGGCCTTCCCCACCCCTGCACACCGCTAAAGCTCCTGTCTAGCCACTCGCCATCTTGCATCTCAATTAGTGCAACATCCCGTTCTCTGGCCTTGACAAACAAAACCTTGCAGCGCTCCTCTCTGCGGAGCTCATTCTCCTAGCCCCTTGCTTTGACCATGTCCCCGGCCCCCTTCTTTGCATCCCTCCGCTGGCTCCCCCGTCTCTAGCTCATCAAATATAAACCGCTTGTCTTCACTGTCAAGGCCCTTCGCTGCCTCTTCCCACCCGACCGACCATCTCTCATTCACTATGGAGCTGTCGGCTCCTGCCTCCGACTGGCCCCTGCTGCCGCTGCTGACCTCCACTTGGTAAACCACCCTACAAGCCCCTTTGTGCTTTCTCCCCATCTGCCCCTCACGCTTGGGAGGTGTTCCCCATATTCATCTGCAAAGCCTCCTCTTTCTCCTCCTTCAAATCCCTCCTCAAATATCCCTTTTGCCGTGATGCCAGCAAAAACCGGCTAGGCCACTGGTGAGCTGAGACCATTGCCCATCGGTCTCTTGCCTGATACTTTGATTGAAAGCTCCGAGGGGCAGGGATCCTCTCTTCGTTCTTTGTTTGTGCAGCGCCTGGCACAATGCAGGGCAGGTCCAGGACTGGGGCTACGGGAATACGAATAATAATAAAGGAAGAGATTACTTTAGCACGCAAATGCGCCACTCAGGCTGGGGAAGACTAAATATCGTTTATTGATTCTGTCTTTCCCCGACCACAGCACGTCGCAGGGGTGTCAGCATTAGCGATTGGACTAGCCAAGTCCCAAGCAGCACCCACTGGCTGTCCCCTTACTAACGCTCTGTTCCTTCCTCTATCCCATTCATATAATCTCATGTTGCCACAATGGGCTAATCTGCTGCTGTCATTAGTGGCCCTTGCTAACAATACCTGGCTCGTGTGTGTGTGTGCGTGTGTGTGTGTGTGTGTGTACATACTTGAGCTATAATCCCCCAAACCCATAAAATAAACTCTGAGGGAAGAGGGAGAAGAAAACAACCCATCAAAAGCCCAGTGTACGGGATGTCTGCACTGGTATGAGGTGCCCACGGCTGGCCTGTGCCAAGTGACTCAGGCTTGCAGGGCTCAGGGGCTGTTAGGGTTGCAGTGCGGCTGGACCTCTGGGACCCTTCCACCTCGCAGGGTCCTAGAGCCCAGGCTCCAGCCCAAGGCCAAACATCTACACTGCAGTTAAACAGCCCCGCTGCAGCCCGAGTTGGCTGGCACGGGCCAGCTGTGGGTTTTTCATTGCAGTGTGGACATACCCTTAAGGTATCTGACTAGCCTGTTACAGGAGGCTTCAAATAATCCTGGCTGGACAAAAGGGAGCTGCTCCCCGTGCTTTCCATCTCTTTGTTTCTGAAAGGGGGAGCAGCTGCCGGAGTTGGGTGAGCTCTGAGTTTGCAAGGGGATGCTTTAGAGGGAGGGCGAGTTTTGACAGAGCTGAGGTTATGGGTAGTGGTAAAATATAGGGCAGATCAGCTGACTTAACAGTGCTTTGTGCATTCCTAAGATGCCCTGCTCACCAGTGGCCAGCCCTGGCTGGGCGGTCAGGGAAGGATTTGCTGCCAGGCGAGGGGAGATTTCACCCATCTCTGCAATCAGCAAAGGCACTCGTTCTAACAAGAAAATCCTCTTAAAACTGCAGGAAGAAAGACAACCTTGTTAAGCAGCTGGGTTTCTTTGCTGTGCGTAGGACAGCCGCTGGGACAGCTCAGTTGGAAAGGGGGAGCCTGGGAACAAGGTGGAAGCAGAACTGAAATGCCCTGATTCTGCTAATGGCATGGAGGGAACTGGAGAGGGAGTGGAGAAGGCCCCGTTCAGGGAGCGGGCGGGGCGAGAGAGAGCCAAAAGGGCCGGCGGGGACTGGAGAAGGGCTGGAGACAGGCAAAACCATCAAGGGCTTCAGGAATCATGCCTGGACTCTCAATGCCTTGGGGCCGGGCCAGTCTGATCCCTGGCAGGGGGAAGCTGGTGTCAGGTGGCCATGAAGGTCTTGAGCAGAGGGAACTCAGCCACTGGGGTATGGCCCTGATGCTGATGTCCTGTGGCAGGGAGGGGAGCTTTTATCATGGAGCAGGGACTAGGCTGAGTCCAGCCAGGGACTGGGGGCAGGGGGGAAACTAATTGGGCAGACCCTACCCTACTAGGATGGCTTGTATTTTCCAGATGATTCAAGCTGCCTCCGTCTTGCCCATGCCAGGAGAGTGCAGACCAGGGCTGGCAGTTGGCTTCATTTTGTACCTGCTCAGCACCATCTGTGGAGCTGAAGCAAGCCAAGCAAAGGCCAGGAGGCCTGAGCCTGCCCCTTTGACTTCAGTGGGAGTTTGGCTCTCGCCGGGCTGAGCAAAGGATCACAGGGAGCCCGCGTTCAACAGAGGGGGCTGGGGCTGGAGTATATGACTAGGGAGGGCCTGTGGAGGCCTGGAGGCTGGCCCCCAGCGAACGTGGGTGATGTGCTCCTAGGGAATGTGGGTTTGCCCTGTGGCTGGGCAGGAGAGCTTGGGGCTAAGCCAACCGGAGTACAGAATGAGCCCTACCTGGGGCAATCAGGCACCCTCCCTAAGGAGCAGAAAGTGTCCATGGGGAAGAGGGAGGGGCCAGGCTGACGTGGCGATAAAGCCCACCTGGGGAAGAGCTGGAGGGGGAGTTAGGTAGGGCGTAGGAAGGAAAGCTTGGCCAGCCAGCTGGGAAAAGACCTTGCCTAAGCAGGGAAGGGACTAGGAGAACCGGGGGGGGGACATAAGAAGGCTTGAGGTAGGAAACAGCCCAGGGAAAACCACAGCCCAGGTGAAGGAGCAGGCCTAGCTGTGCAGTACAGGGCTCTGGGCTGGAACCCAGGCTAGAGAGTGGGACTGGGTTCCCCTACCAGCCCCAGGGATGGGGGTGTACAAGCCCATGGCAAGGGTTATTGAGCTCAGCAAGGGGGCTGTAGTCTGAGCTCCTAAGACAGGCTGGGGAAGGGCCCCAGAGAGCGTGGAAAGATTTTGATTTTGTTCGGGACTCTTAGTTTGGCTGACTGTGACTCTGGGAGGGGTGGACTTGGCATGGCGACCTGGCTGGCCGAGTGGCTGGAAGAACAACGGCTGTCGCTAGCTGAATTGGAGCAGCTTTCATGTAAGGAGGGCAGCGTGCTCGATGCAGGATGTTCCACAGCGTGCCCTGGGCTGCAGGAAATGATCCCCACGCTGCGCTGATGTGGAAAGGGAGTTCATTCCCTTGCCCAGGATCACATGCAAGGAGCCAGCAGGAGAAATGGGGAGAGCCTAGGAGTCCAGCTTGCAATCACCCAGCTCGCACTACTCCTCCAGACCGCATCTGCCTTGTGAGCAATTCTAGCTGTGCCCAATGGTCCCAGCCAGGGGACAGCTGGGAGAGCCCCAGTTTCTGGAGAGTGGGTGAGAGTTTGACACCCCACCGCCCCCTTACATAAGGAAGGATTTGCAGAGACGGATGAGGCCTTGGCGTCTGCATTATTGGGATGACCCATCCTCCCGGCACCGTGGAAGGAGCAGTGCGGTGTGGACTGAGTATGATCTGGAAGCATTGGCATGAATAGTAAATCGAGCCACCAGTGTGAGCTGCATAGGCTGGGATTCCTCTCCTCGACCGCTTACAGAGTGGGTGGGGAGCAGGGATCCTGGGGTGGACCCCCTGAGTTCTCCTCAGGGCACTTGCTTTTCCAGCCCCCATGCTTTGGGAGAGGGACACTCCTGAGCTGGGACCAGAATCCAGGAATCCACCAAGTCCTCAAAGCATCTTATTCCCATTTTACTGATGGGGAAACAGAGGCAGTGACTTGCATAAAGGCCACCCTCCTGCAGAGGCATGGCAGAATCGAGATCTGAGCCCTAGGCCAGTGCCCCATTGGTCGGTGGTACTTGCATTACCCCATCACGATAGCATCTGAATGCCTCATCTCACCGCAGCGAGGCCAGGCAGTGCTACCAGCTCCATTGTACTGATTGGGGAACTGAGGCACTGAGAGACTAAGGGATTTGCCCAGGGTTGCAGAGGGAAGTTCGTGGCAGAGCAAGGAAATGAACTCGGGTCTTAACCTAGTGCCCTTAGCACTGGCCCATCCTCCTCCATGTTAGCACGGAAGGCTACACCTATGAATCAGAGCAGCGGGTACATGGTGGTCCCCCTCCCCCCATCTCCAAGACACAGAGCATGCAAACTCCCACTGGCTTCAGGGGTAGCTGTGAGCCCTCAGCAGCTCCTCTAATCAGACCCACAAGATGGTGTCTGGTAGCACTGTGGGTCTTGTTGCACAGTTTCCCCATGGTGGCCAAGGAAACCGTGGTATCGGTGCTAGTCTGAAGGTGAACCCCATTAAACCCCCTCAGTGTGCTTGGGAGGGCCTAGTGGCTCTGAATTTTGATGTACCCGGATCCCTAGTGCCCCTGCTTCCAATCCTGGCAGGGCTGGCTCAGCCCTTCCAAGGGGAGAGAAGGAGGGAGGTTAGGCACCATGCAGCTGTCTGTGCTGTGTGAGACCTTCACAACCAAAGTCCTGTCCCTTTGGCATGGCTGTTCGAGAACACAGGGCATGTTCCTTAAGAGGAGGGCTAGGAGCTGGCACCCCTAGCCTTCACTATGACCTTCCAATCCACTGCCTCCGAGCTGGCACTTGGGGGGTGCTGTTGGGGCTGAGAGGTGCCTCTCGATACACACGGCAGGGAGATTTCTGGGAAGAACTTGAAGCGGCTCTCCAGCCATGTCTGTTCTGTTCTCCCTGGGCTCTTGGACTGTGCTCATCACCATCGTGAGCAAACACATTAAGCCACATGACTAACATTTGTAACTGCCTCCCAAATTCTGCATGCCCGTGTTTCCATGCTCTTTTGAAGGGGACTTTTCCAAGCAACCCCTTTGTCTTTCTGATTTTTAGTGGCTTAAAAAGGGAGGGGGAAAAATAATTATGCTCAGGAACCCTAAACAATCCCCTTCCAACCTCCTCCTTCTTTCTTTTCTCCCTCTGCTTCTGTCTGTCTGTCTCTCTCTCTCCATCCATCCGTCTCACTCTCCCTTCTGTTCCAATGTCCATACGTTCTGCATTAATGATTCGTAGCCCCCACAGAGTGAAACCTGGCTACTGGGTGATGAAAGATAATGCTGCCTTTCTAACCCACGGCCCACGTGAAGCCGAGATATTTACAACACATCCCACCCCTTCTCCCCTGAGCCTGTCTGTTGCCCCCTGCCCCCAAAGAAACGAAAGGCAGTGCATAGCTAAGAGAGTAACAGCATGCCAATGTCAGTGAGCTAGGGCAAGTGCAGAGCATTAGTGCCCCAGATGCTGGGGATAGGCAGGATGAGGACTTGGGAGACACAGGTTCAAATCCCAGCTCTGCTGGGTGACCTTGGTCAAGTCACTTTGCCTTATCTGTAAAATGGGGATAAAAATACATCCCCTTGGTGTATTCAGATGGGAAGAGAGAGTGTAAACCCTTTGGAATAGGAAATGTGTCTAGTACAAGGGAGGCAGGGCTGATCTATGCTGGGAAGATGCTCCCATAATAGTTTATTTGCATTACCATGGCACCAAGCCATGGACCAGGACCCCATGGTGCCAGGAGCTGTACAAACACAAAACAAAAAGATGCATATATAAAGCATCCAAGGATTTGAAAGCACTTTACAGGCTGTACGTGAGCCTCTCAACCTTTCCCTTAAGATCTGTGTTATTCTCCTATGGATGGTAAAGCTGAAGCATAGAGGTGCGGCGATTAATCCAAGGCCAGACACTGATTCACCGACAAAGATGGGAAGAGAACCCAGGAGTCCTGGCTCCCAGCTTCCTTGCTCTAACTGGTAAACCATGCAGCATGGTCTAAGGTCAGAGAAATGTACTGGCATGACTATATAGGTATAATTATACCAATATTACTCCTCTTCTCGTTTAGCGTATGCTACTTCCAGAGTGACAAACTAAACCAGAAAAAGTCCCTCATGTTCTGAAATAAGTGTCCACATGGGAAATTATAGCAGTATAACTATAGTGGTGTGAGTAATGCTGGTTAATTTCCCTGTCTAGAGAAGCCCTAAGTATGATTGTTGTTAGATAAGGGGCCTGACAAAACCCCTGGCTTGAAAGTCCAGAACTTTGGGTGTGTTTGGAAATCTGGGGTAGGATATGAATTTTCTCCATATCTAGATAATGAACTGGCGATCTAAAGTCCCATAAATGTAGGGCTTTTCCATATTAGGGTCGGCATTTTTGCCGTTTCAGCCCTTCTCTTGCTGCGTGTTAATACCGGAGAGAAATGATATGAACGTGCCAAGTGAAGGCTGCAGACTTAGACGCTTTGAGATGCAAAACCAGTCCTGCCCCTCCTCTGAGCCAGTCCTGGTTCCTAATGCCCCTATGTCCCTCCCCCAGCCCCAACCCAACACTGAGCGCTTCCTAGCCGCTCTCAGGTTCCTTGTCCTGCCGTGACCCACTTGTGCTGCCTGGTGCCCTGGATACCTTTGCTCGCTCCGTGCACCAGGGTAAAACCTCAGTAGGGATGGAAGTCTGCGTGCTAATCTGGAGTTTGATGTACGGCACAGGTCAGTGATTTTTTTTTTTTTGAAGAGGACAGGGCTGTAATGGCCTCGATCGTTGTACTCGTGTTGTGTCTCCTGCTGCTGCCTCTCTCCGAGCTAAGGGTCTGGGTTTGCAGTACTTCCACCAGCTCCGATTGCTGAGGGAGCTCTCTCTGCCTCTCTCATTCTCTCTCCTCTGTACAATTCAATTCATTTTGCCTACAGGCCTCGCAGAGAGCTGGGATGTGGGGTGGGGGCGAGTAATGTTCTTTCCAAGCTTGCTGTGTACATGTGAGCCGCTCCAGCTCTGCTGCTCCCAGTGGAAATCAGACATGTGGACAGGCTTGGAGGTGGACTGTCGGCTTCCCTGAGCATTCCAGATGGGGAGGGACAGCAAGAAGGCAGTCGGTCCCTTTGTGAGACAATACAATCTATCTGAATGCGATAGCCCTGGCTATCAACATCTGCCAATACATGTATTATTTAACCGTTATTACGCCTTCCCCAGTTGCTGAGGAAAATACACTGTGGTGTCCTCCCATGCTCAACCCTGTATGGAGCTGGCGGCATAATCTGTTCAGGGTTTGCAACGTTTTCCATTTTCTAGTCTGTACATCCAGCTCAGTTTCTATAGCAGTGATGTCCGTTTACCTCCCCCCAGCACTTTGTGCAGGAGGAAGGGCTTTCTTGAGGTTAAAGCCGATGATTTGGAGTCCTGGGTGCCATTCCTGTCTTTGCCACTGAGTCTGTGATCTTGTCCTCCGTCCCCTGCTCTGTGCTTCAGTTTCCCCAAGTAGCCTGGGGGGGCGAATCAGAACGTCACCCCTCAGGAGTTGAGGCTAAACTAGCTGAAACCTGTTGAGATCCTGTCTGATAGGAGGAGCTATTGAAAAGCCAACGCTTCTAGGCCAGATCCTGCCTCTTTTGTCAGGGGGACTGCTTGCACGGTATGGATCCACTCAGCCTGAGTAAGTGGGGAAGAATCTGGCCCTGTGTGATTAGAACTGCAGTCAGCGTATGGTGCTTTGCCCTGGATGTTGGCAATGAAAGGACCTCTCTTAGGTCAGTGGCTCTCAACCTTTCCAGAGTACTGTACCCCTTTCAGGAGTCTGATTTGTCTTGCGTACCACCTCACTTAAAAACTACTGGCTTAAGTCTGTATTTTTAGGTCTGATTTTGTGTCACAGCCACACTAATACTGAAAAATTGCTGACTTTCTCATTTTTACCATATAATTATAAAATAAACCAATTGGACTATAAATATTGTACTTGCATTCAGTGTAGGGTATACAGAGCAGTATAAACAAGTCACTGTGTGTGAAATTTTAGTTTGTACAGACTTCTCTAGGGCTTTTTATGTAGTCTGTTGTAAAACTAGGCAAATATCTAGATGAGTTGATGTACCCCCGGAAGACCTCTGTGTACCCCTAGGGGGATGCGTATCCCTGGTTGAGAACCACTGCCTTAGGTCTTTCAGACTGCGAATTCTCCCTTCTTGGAGGATGGGGGAGGGTAAGATGATGAACTTCCTGAAGTAAAGAACCAGGTGGATTTCAGGAGTGTGTGCATGCTGAGTGGACAAATGTGCAAATCTCCTTGGGGAGTGTATGGGGTGTATATGTGGCTGGGTGTATGTGTGAATGTTGGGGGGGGGGGGAATTGGGTGCATTGTGTAACTGGAAGTGTGTATGTGCGTACAGGGAGATTGGGGGGGATGGGGCTGTGCTCGTGGGTAAGCGCTTGTTCACAGGGGGGCAGATGTGTGTGGGATGTGTGTGTGTGTGTGTATGTGAAACTATATATAAAAACATGAGCAAAGCAGACTCGGGTGCTTCAGAAACTCAGAGATCTTTCAGCAAGAAAGTTTGAGAGGAGGTGACTGCGAAGCCAAAATGGGGAGGGGGTGGGGGGAATTGAGCGGTTCTGGCTTGTGGAGAAAGACTAGTAGGTCAAGGGAGGCCATTTCACTTGTGACGTACTCCTGCCAAGGTGAGAGGCCATACACATGTAAATAATGTGTATTTCAGTAGCGCCTTCAGGCCCCAGTGGGGGATCAGGGCCCCATTGCTCTAGGTACTGTGCTCCTAACAAAAAGAGTCCTTCTCCCCCAAACAGCTTATCATATAAGGGCAAGGTCTAGTGGGCAGGGCATCAGGACACCTGGTTCTGTTCCCTCAGCGGCCACAGACCTGTGTGGTGTCCTTGGATGACTCCCTTCTTCTCTGTGCCTAGTTCTCCTCCCACTGTCTGCCTGGTCTAATTAGGTTCTCAGCTCTCCTGTGCGTGGGGTTCTCCCTGTGTGTACATGTAGGGCCTGGGTCGCAGTTACAGGTGGGCTGCCAGATCTACTGTAATACAAAGCATAAGGGAGGGTAATACTATGGGCGAGGACGTAAGCAACTGGCCCACTCTGCCACCCCGCCCCCTTGCTGCTAGCTAATACTCTGTGACTTCTCACACGTATTTATGCCTTTTGAAATATTTTCTTATATATATATTTTTTTTACCTTTAAAAGGTGGCAGCATTTCAGCAAGGGGCACAGACAAGTAGGAACGTAAGCCAGATCCTTGACGATGTTTAGGTGCTGAACTCCCATTGATTTAAACACCTCAATACCTTTTTGAGAGTTTGAGCCTCCGTGCCCTTTAACCCAGAGAACAGGATGTTGGTGGTAGGGAAGGGATTGCATGCTGATTCCCTGGTATGGCTTTTACACACCCCAGCCCCGCTATGTTAAGGGAACACGAGCATCCCTCAGTGAAACAAGAACGTGTCCCTAGGTGGCACAATCAAAGCTGGTCAGAGGAAATCCTTTTTTTTCATATGTGCATAAACGGCAGAACTCACTGCCCCGGGAAGTCCTGGTGGCCGATAATGTGCCAAGATATAAGACGGGATCGGGCATTTAGAAGGATAACAAGGCTACCCAGAATTGTTGCTACATACATTTTGGAAGGGACATTAAACCTCATGGTTCAGGGGTTAAGCAAATCTCTAACTACAGGAGATCAGGATGAGACCTAATATAGGAGACAGATTATCCCACAGCTGCTACTGCAGGGTTCTTACATCTTCTTCTGAAGCAGCTGGTGCTGACCGCTGTCAGGGACAGGATACTGAGCTAGCAGGAGGGGACCTTGGCTCTGATCCAGTTAGGCAATTCCTGTGTTCCTATCAGCAGGTGGGAACTGGCTGGCTCAAGGAATGAGTGGTGGAATAATGAAGCTTTTTACTTCTGGTTTGACTCCAGCCCAGATGGGAAGAGTCCGTGCACCCGGCAGCTGAGAAGAGCTGATGGGTTTCTAACCAGATGTTCCTGGGCAGCAGCCCATTACACGGTGCCACCCTTGCTGCTGGTGCCCTGGGTCAGCAGTCTGAGCGGGGAGAGGTTCTGGACTGAATGCACCCTGGCTCAGCTCACTTCTTGGCCATGGAGGAGGCCGCTCTGGGACAGGGCGGAGGGTGCTGGGAGGGAGGCTTGCACGGCTGGCTCTGGATTAGCTAGAACAGATGGGCCTCCCAGATGTGTGCTGCTTTACCTTCCGGGGACACTCGGCCTCTGGCACACTCTAGGACCACCGCTCCCCCCAGCTCCCCCTCCCCCTAGCCTTCTCCCTAGGTGCCCCCACCCAGCTACCTGCAGGTTGAAACCAACCTGCCCTTCCCACGTTGCCCATGGCAGGAGGGCCCTTTCTGGGTGGGAGGGTGGGGGGGCCTCTGGTGTGAAATTGTTCTAGGTTGTGAGATAGTCGGGGCAGGGCCTGTGAGTGCCTAGTGCAATGGGGGGCCTCAAGTGCTGCCACAGTAGAAATAATTAGTAACTCATCCATAGATCTCTTGTTGCTCTCTCAGTTATGCTCTGCCCCAGAGGTGGCTGCATTTCAGTGGGAGTAATCTCTTTTGCGGGGTTTGTTGTGAGGCGTAATTAATGACCGAAAAGTACTTTGAGAACCTCAGATTAAAGGCACCATAAAAAGAGCCAAGTTTTACAATGAACTGGTGGGTACATGTCTCACCGCCATCCTCTGTTGGATGCAATTGGAATTGCTCAGCTGTGTGCCACATGCCCTATACAGCCGAGGGCGAGTCGCCTTTAGCTTAGGTGTCTGGGGCTTGTGCTTTTCAAGCAGGAGGATCTGGAGTCTGTCCCCATGGTGACTACAAAATTCTGTATTCGAGAGGGTTGGTGGCTGTAAAAGTGGGCACGTGCCCTGGCAGCAATCCCTCTCTGGCCCTGGCAACCTAGAGCTCCAGACAACCGTGCCGTGAAAGCTGAGCCCTCACCCTCTCTCCAATTATTGATCCCTTGTTTCCTCTGTGGTTTGACTTGTCCTAAAATGTGCTTTTGCAGCACCCTGCCCCCTCCTTTGCGTTCTCGCACATGAGCCACCCACCCCGCTCCCCACCCTCCCGAGTCGGGCAGCTCCTCTTTCATTTGCGTGCTCTCCCGTTTTCCCAGGGCTGTTACCTGATACGTGTAGTAGCTCCACCCTGTTCAGAATAGCAAACACCGTCTGCACCCAGCTTACCCTGGCTCCTAAAATTACAGGTGCTAGATGCTGAGACCACAGTTCCTCCTTCGGCCCTGCCACCAATCCTGGGAGCAGCCTAGAACTGGGTCAGTCCTCGACCTTTCAGCTGGTGAGTAAATCGCTTGCTTATTAGGGCCTGGTTCAGAACAAAGGGGGGTGGGAAGGGGAGGTGTTGAGATGAATGCAGGCAGCCAAGAATGGCTGGGGGGTCCCTATGTTGGCTGGAAGGTGAAGTTGGTGGTACCTGGTGGGTTGTGGGAGATGGAAAGGTGAAACCAGCCGTACCTGTGTTGGCTGGAAGGTGAAGCCAGGGGTACCTGTGTTATGGGCAGGCTGTGGGTGGGGGGAGCATGAGGATAGGTGTCTGGGGGACTCCCTAAGAAAAATGGGAAAAGTTTGGAGTCCGTTTTTCTCCTCTGTTTGTTTGAAGGGAAGCTGGTCCCAGCTCTCCCCAACAGGGGTGATGGCGGCCCACCTTTTGGTCCCACCGTTTGATTTAAAATGAAAAAGCTGTCTGGGTGGGGCTCTTGCGGGGAAGGGGGAAAGCCCATTTAGTTGCCTGAACTGGGAAAGGTTTCTCCATTTTCTCCTCCCTCGGTTCATCTCTCCTTCCTCTCCTCTCCTGTGAGACAGGCTTCCAAACCCGACGCGCAAAGGGTACTTTTCTGGGTACTTCCCTTTCTGCCGGCAGCAGAGGCTTTTCCATCCTCTGGAGTGTTGCCATGCCATAGAATTTTAGCACCGTATTTGCTTTCTTAAAGCCCCAGCTCCAGGAGTCATGTGGCTATGTGAGAATCTCAGCTTTAATTTTTATTATTTTTTTTTTTAAAAGAATGTTTCTACCCATCATAGCAGCAGGAAAAGCTTGGCAATGTGACACCTGAAGGCTCAGAAATGAGGCAGATAAAAATGTGTTATTTAATTGCCTTTAAAAACCATGAGTGTTTTTTTTTTTTTTTTTTTTTTTAAATCTTGCAATTGGGGCCTGACTCCTATTTTTTGAGCCTTTAGGGGTGGCAATACTGCACCTCAGCCATCGCAGCTAGGTTGGCAGTATCTGCACAGAGGCCCAAGACTGGCTTGGAAAATGGGAACTCCCCTTGTAATTCCTAGCTGTGCCTGCCAGAAAAGTCATGATATCAAGGCCCTTGTGCTGTGGCTGGTCCGTTCCGTACCAATCGGTGCATCAAGTCAGTCCAGTGTTTTCATCAGCAGTCACTTCACTCAAACATGCTTTTAATGGCTTTTTGAAAAGAAAAGAGTGCCTCGTGGTATCTGTGCATAGGGTTATTAGAAGGAGACCAGCGTAGGTCCATAACCTCTCTGCTGATGAGGATAAAGTGCTTGTTTAATACACTTTAGCTTTCAAATATTTCTCCTTAATGCGTGTTTGAAATGACTTGAGCTCAGAAAGGAATATGGAACTTGTTATAAAATAAGCATGCAGATTGGACTGCATTTCAGTCCCAATGTGGAGTTCATTTAGATACCTTCGCCGCTTCTCTTGGATTGCTACAATTAAATCGCCTGTCTTTTTTGATGCTGAAGAGTCTTGGAACTTTCAGCTGGTCTTTCTCCTCTCCACCGTGGAGGGTGGCCCCATCACATCTCCAAGGGCTCAGGGCTGAGGGTTTTTTTGGTGGAAGCCACCAGTAACTATGCTGGGTTCTCGTATGCAGACTCTAAGAGAAGCCATGTCCGCCACCTCCAAGAACCCTGGATGGTGCCGGCTGTCATGAGGCAGTGTGAACGGAGCAATGAAAGGTTGTTACAAGGGGGAGCGAGAAGAATTGTTCTTCTTAACCTCTGAGGACAGGACAAGAAGCAATGGGCTTAAATTGCAGCAAGGAAGGTTTAGGTTGGACATTAGGAAAAACTTCCTACCTGTCAGGGTGGTTCAGCACTGGAATAAATTGCCCAGGGAGGTTGTGGCATCTCCATCATTGGAGATTTTTAAGAGCAGGTTAGACAAACACCTGTCAGGGATGGTCTAGATAATACTTAGTCCTGCCATGAGTGCAGGGGACTGGACTGGATGACCTCTCGAGGTCCCTTCCAGTCCTATGATTCAATGGACTATGACTCAGGAGACCTGGTTTCTATTTCTGGCCCTGCCACTGCCTGTTGTGTGACTGTGGGCAACTCGCATCCCCTCTCTGTCCCTCAGTCTTCCCATCTGTAAAATGGGGATAATGGTACTGACGTCCTTTTGTGAAGTAATTTGCGATCTACTGATGGAAAACAATGCTGTAGAAGAGCTAGGGGTGGTGGTGGTGTTTGTTGTCTGGGCACAGGGGTATTACAGAAGGTTCAGTGAATAATATTCTTTAGTTTCTTGGTGACACAATGTGACTGTAACAGTTCTGAGTGTTTCTGTATGAGCATTTAGTCTTAAGGTACCTACATTACTCTCCCATGCGACCCTGATTAATATCACCGATGACATGAGTGGAGCAGAGTCAGTTTATTCATCAAGAGATTTGTCTGTAAGCTGACCCACTATATATCTTAACAAAGTTTTGACACGGTTGGAAGTCTGTGTTTGGGACTGGGAGCTGGGAGGGGCTGTGTTGGGACTAAGAAGCATCAGCTCAGCTATGTATGGGAATTATTACAACACCCGCCAGACTTACCCCCCAACTCTCAGCAGCATTTCCAGCTGCTTGATTTTATGGATGCCCCGACCATGCCAAAATGCCTCTAAACCCTCGTAAACGGAGCTGGGTTTTGAGTTGCTGATGAGGGAGTAGTTTTTGGCCAGGCTTGTAAATTTCTCCCTGATTGTCTGTGAAATGCAAACCTCCCTGGGAAAGTTGGCCACAGGCCGGGCTTGCTGCATGTTTGCTTTGTGTTCCATCCGGGTATGATGCATCCCATGGGACCCCTCTCCCCATGCCCCCAGAGGGTGGGAGTCTGCCCCAAAGGACGCTCCCTGCCCCACAGACATTCAGAGACACCCACTCAGACTCAGCCCCTAGCGCAGCCAGCTAACACCAGACCATGGCCGCCTCCTGCACATTCGGCACGGGGGCGGCCAAATGGCATTTCAAGCCTCTCAGAGAATCCTGGCGTGGGGATTCAGTGGCCGACGGCGTGAGCTTCTTGGCCAGGATCATGCAACATTGGCGAGAGAGGCGTCTGCAGTTGGAGGCTTTGCTTAGGGTTCAGTATATGCCACCCTGGCCCCTCTCATCCCAGGCAGCCTCTGTGGGATTTGGGGAATCGCAGACCTTGCGAAGTTTTCTTTTTTGGGGGGTGGGTTGGAGGGGTCAGAACTTGCAATTAAATGATAGATTTTTAAGGCAGGAAGGGACCATTAATTCATCTAGTCTGACCTACTGTACAGCACAGGCCAGAGAATCTTACCCGCTGATGCCAGGATTGAGCCCGTTCACGTATATTCCAAATCTGGGGGTTGTTCTTCAATTTCAGCAGCAACTCGGGTCTGTCTTTCCTTCCCCTTTCTCATTCTCTCTCCCCACCTGTTTTTCCACCTCTTCCTTTTTTCATTCTCTCCCCCACCCCCCTCAGCCGCAAACACCCCTCTGCCCTGTGGTGCTGAAACTCTGCGTCCCCTGCTGCCTTGTAAGAGCCGGTCTCATGGGGGCAGGGAGCAATTGCAGGTTAATGAAGCTGGCATGGGAGCAAAGGAGAGAGCCTCCCAGCCATGGCTGGGTAGGAAACGAGCGCCCGTAGCTATAGGGCCATTGTCCCATTAAGATAACAGGTGCCCAAGCCTGAGCTGTCTATGCTAAACCCCCCCCACCCCCCCCCGCTCACCCTTCCCGACAGCCAAGCCCCACAGCACTCTGCAGTGGGGCATTTCTCTGTCAGGACTCGCACATCAGCTCAATCAAGATGCACTTCAGTGGAGCTGGAAAAGGCTTCAGCCCCTCAGAGGTTCTCCTAATGGAGCCAGAGATTTCACTCTCTCTGTGCCCGCTGGGCACTCGCTCTCCTGACTGAGCGGCTAATACATCCCCATCGCGGGAAGATTCCTCCAACCGGGGGAGCGCAGGGGCTCCTCCCAGGCATGCACGGGAGCTGGTCCGCAGCTGGGAGCCCATCCGCAGCGCTAGCTGGCACGAGGAAAGCTGCTCTGGTTTACACAGGTAAGGGTGTTGGTACTCAGACAGCTTCCCCCCTCCTTGCTCTCCCTTGTGACAAGTGTGGGCTGGGGGGAGCCTCTGGCTCCAGCAATCCCAGCGGCATCCGTCCAGCAGCACCGGCTGTTGGGGAGCTCCCAGCTCAGCAGGGGTCACCTCTGGAGGATGGTGGCATGGGGAGACAATCTCGGCTACCCCAGCCCGCCCTGGCGTGGAGGGCTGTCTAGCAGGGTCACAGGAGTGATTATTGAATGCTCTTGTGCTCTCAGAGGTGGTCTTTCATTGATTTCTTTTGGAGAGGCAATGCGACCTAGTGGGTAGGGCGCTGGAGTGGAATCGGCAGAGCTGGGTTCTTTCCGGGCTCTGGGGCAAGTCATTTCATTGGTTCCCCTGCCCGCCTCTTTATCTGTCTCCGGTGCTTAATTTGTAAGGAAAGTGGTGCTAGGGCTCAAGCATTTTTGTGTGTTTTTACCTTCATAACTGATGCAGCAAGTCTAGCGGTGCCAGAGCTCCACCCTGGCCCAAATTAAACACTGCCTATCTCCTCTCTTTCGATCGTAGGCTTTTTAGGGCCGGGGTGTGCCTGGCTAGGCCCAACACCTGCCACCACGCTGCCCCAATCTCATTTGGGGGTTCTAGGTGTGACTGTAATGTTCTGAATAATTATTATGTATATCAGTTCCCATCTGCCCCCCGGGGCAGGGGGGCATTCATGGTGGCTCATGCAGGCAGTGTGCAATGGCCAGATGATGGACAGGCCATCTCCGAGACATAACTGACAGCTGTCAATACTATCCGGGGAAGCGATCAACAAAAGGAGCTCTGCTGATGTGGTTTCCCCCCCATCTTTTGCTGAGATTGTTCCTGATTGACCTTTAGAGCTAAATCAGTAGCTGTTCCTATGACTGGCTGGTGGGGGACTCTGACCAAATGCCCCCCCATGGAGAACAAATTAGATTTCGTTGTACCCCACAGGTGTGCAGTGGAAATGTGAAGGCTGTGTCAGGAACCCATGTGTGTAGAGGAGATCCTATGCTGGCTAAGAAGAAAGTGGCCCATTCTTAACAGTTTGCAACTCCTGCAGTGTGGGAGAGCCGGGCGGTGGGATATTTATCAACGTATCCGACATGGCCTTGCCTCCTGGGTCCTGCTGCCTCTGCCGGAACCAGCGGTAATTACACGCTGCCCTTATTATCATAATATCCTCCTGGCATTTAGACTAGACACCTATCTCGGAATAAAATGTAGGGGCCTTTAAGCGAGAGGGACAGATCTCCCTGCACATTAATCTGTCATGAGCTAATGTGTCTCCCATTTGATCCTTTGTACATCGCCGAGCCGAGCGCGCACACACGCACGCGCTCCCACTCTCACACGCTCCCTCTCTTGCACTCCAGCCTGCGGTCTCCCATGGTTAGCTGGGCCTGAGCCCCTCGGAGAAAGAAAGAAAGAAAAAGAAAAAGCCAAGAAAGCGAGCGAGGAAAGCCCGGGCGATAATGGGAAATACACCCTCTCAAGGCATGTCACTCTCACTATGTGCACCCATTCTTAAGTAGCAGGTATTTTTTTTTATTTGTGTGTTTTTGTTTTCTCCCCCCCCTCCAACTGCCCGTACGGTGTGGTGATGCTGTGGGGAATTGGTGCTGCTGATGCCAGAGTGGTTTGCTTTGAAGCTGAACAGAGGAAGATCAGCTGGGGGATCTTGCTTTTAAAAGGGTGGGGGGAATTAAGCCCCCTCCATGTAGTGACAAGACAGGACTCTCCGGCTACCCCCTCACCTGGGGGGAATGGCTGCAGATGTGGGGGGGACTGGGCTACCAGGGGATGCTGGCTGTCAGATGAAGGCAGCAGGGGGTGCTAATCTGGTGCTTGTGGCCACCGCTGGTTTTCAGTGTTGTGCTGTTGTCAGGGCTGCCTGGCTCCAAGGGGATAAAGTATCTATAGAGCCTGCTGTCCTAGAAACGTTGCCAGAACGAGTTGTATTTTTTTTGGTGGGGGGGAGGAAGATCGACCAAGGGGTGTGCTTTTCTCTCTTGCCTTACAGCAACGTGGTTTAAGTGCTGCGCTGTTTGCTGGTTGAGCTGGGTTCTGAATTTCCCTTTCTTTCCCTGGGCTGGTGGTGATGCCGTCTGCTTCATTAAATAACCGAGACAGATGGGGTGCGGGAGGGTGGGGGCTGGTTGGCTGGTTAATGCCTGTTTTTTGGCTTTTTCCAAGGGGGTGGTGGTGATCAAAGGCAGTGTGCGGAGCAGGCAATCCGGCTGCAGGTCGCCCGGGTGAGTTATTTTAAGTGTCCTTAAAGGAGGTGGAAAAATATGGCACATCACAGGCTTTGGGGGGGAGGAGGGAAACTTAAAATAACTCAAACCACTCGCCCCCTTCGCCGCCGTGACTTGCGGTCGCTTTGCTCCTGGCGCGTGTGCAGAATAGGAAAAGGCACATTGTTCCCGGTATTGGGTTGTGTGCGAGTTGGTGTGGTGCCGAGGCAGGGGTATTCTTCACAAAGGGGGGTGTGTGTGTGTGTGCGCGCGCGCAAACTTCACCAGCAGGTTCCCAGGGTGTTGCCACACCAGCCCCAAATTCATGCAGTTGGGCCTGCCGGATGTGTGTGGGTTTGGTTGGCACCCCCGGCTCTCCTCCCCGGTGCTGGCAGGGGAAGCAGGAGCCAGGAGGAGGAGAAGAGATGGATTTCAAGGTGGGAAGAGGTGAGGGACATGCTGGTTGCTAGGGCCCCCTTTCTTTCTTTTTTTTTTTTTCTCTGCTTGGGCTTTAGCTCTGGCGTGTCTCTATCGCTCTCTCTCTGGGCAGGTTCCCAGACAGGCAGCGTTTTCTCTTTTGTTCCCTGCTCTTTCCCCCCTGGCTGTGCACCAGTGCTTTCGTGGTGCTGCCTGCAGGGCCCTGGGGACGGGCTCGATCTCTGATGGAAGTTCTGTCAGACCGGACGTCTGCCTCTCTGGCCCCACGGCTCGCTCCGCCAGCAAGCAACCCCTCAGTGGTGGGGTGCAGGAAGGGAGGCACTGCCCTCCTCCCCTCAGAAAACAGGCTGCCATAGTCTGAGGAGGGGCAGGGTACATGAGATTCCCTATTTAAAAAAAAAAAAAAAAAAAAAAAGGGGCGGGGGGAATGAGGGTCACTGGAAGCAGCAACTGCAGGACCCCCCGCCCCCGAGTAAGACCACTTACAGGGGCATTGTTTGGTGTCAGAGCTGGGAGAATATTCCCCCTCCACTTGTGATTGTCCCTCTGCCCCATACCTGGTGCTGGCTCAGCCCAAGGCTCCCCATTCCCGGCTGCTCCCTCGAGACGCTGGCACTGGCTCCTGACATCTGTGCCGTCTAACCCGGCTGGTGCTGCCCTTTCAGGAAAGCAGCACATTGCCGAGGTGTGTTTAAACCAGGCATGCAGATTGTAGGTGCTCTCGTGTGCCCTGCTCTCCCAACCCTGCTGGGTTCACATAGGACCGAGAGCACAGTACCCTGGGAGGCTGAAGCCCGTCATGTCATCCCACAGCAGGCCCACCTTGCCTGGAGGACGTGGAAGTGCCAGTGTAACACCGACCGACCCCAGTCGGCGGTGGGCGGGATCGAACCTGGGACTTCTGGAGCTCACTGCCCGAGTCTCTACTGCTTGAGCTAAAAGCCACGGGGCTCTTAGCCAAGGCTGTAGCAGACTCGTTAACCTTTAAGTGGTCTCGGTGCCACAACACCACACCCGGGAGGTGTGTGGGTTACCCCAGTGCCATGGCTGGCCGGCCCCGGGTGGTTATTGCAGCCCCAGCCTGTGTTCTTTCGTCCTCCTCAATGATTGCTGTCCTAGTTATTGCCTCAAAACTGTCCCTGGAGCACCCAGCCTTCAAAGACCTTTGGAAATGTATCCAGACTTGCTTCCTGACAAGCCCTGGATTCCCCGGGCGACTAGCTTGTGGACTGCAACCTGCATGGGTGGCACATGAACTGCCTGGTGGGGGAGGCGAGCCCCCAGTCCCGCCCCTTCTGCCTGAGGCCCTGCCCCTTCCGTGCCTCCCCAGCCCAGAGCCCCCACCACCGCAGCTGCCGGCCCCCGCCCCAGGCTAGTGCCCCCAGCCTATGGTACCCACCTATGGGGAGGAGAAGGGGGCTGGTGGCTATAAGTGCTGGCTAACGGCTTTGTGCAGGGGGGGGGTCTTATTCACTGTCCAGCCAGGAGTTAGACTCCTCCCCCCTGCTCTAGGATTGGGAGGGGATCATGTCTGTTTATTCAGTCCTGGGTGCCCCCTACTGCAGCTCCATCCTGGGGCCTTTAAAAGTCTGCTTTTACCCTAGTTCACAGAGCCACTGTCAGCAATAGGCGCCCCTGAGCTGGTGTGGCTGAGGCCAGTTGTGTAACTCTGCGGCTGTGGTTTTGAGAGGCAGGATGGTCATGCGGTTAAGGCACTGGACTGGGCGACAAGATCAGGGTTTAATCCCCAGCTCTGTCACTGACTCCCTGTGTGACCTGGGAAAGTCACTTAATCTCTCTCTGCCTCACTTTCCCCATCTGTAAAATGGGGGATAATAATCCTTCCTTTCTCACCCGGTCTGTCTAGTTAGAGTACCAGCTCTTTGGAGCAGGGGCTGTCTCTTGTGAGGCGCATGTGGGGCATCGATCGTGGTTGGAGGCCTCTGGAGTGACTCTGATACAAAGAACAGGGGTAGTAATTTGCACCATCTGCACTAGTGCTTGCATTTTCTCCGTGCCGGTTCATGGACTCATTGCTGACGGCTCCTGTCGGTTTCCTAGTGTTGCAAGGGGTCCTGGAGTCAATAGCCTTCGGTGCAGTGAGAGGTGTAGTTTGGCTTTTTGTCCCTTCAGTCCTGGGTTTACCTGACTGCGTTCCACTAGCAAAGCCCCAGCCGTGGGAGGGTCCACCCGCTCCTGGAGTGAAAGGTCCATTCCCTTTCCCGTGGTCACTCCTCTCCCGTAACGGTCCATCTTGTCCTGAGGCACAGAACCTCGAGGGATGCCACGCGCTGGAGCCACAGCCGCCGAGGTAGCTTATTAGCATCAGACGTTTAGAAGACCCTTTGGAGCTAGCCTTGGTACCAGGCAGCTGAGTGAATCCACCTGTATCAAAGAGCCCCATTGTAACCCAGCTAGTGTGGGGAATGCGGACAGCTCCCTCTGCCTTCTGTGGGGGTGGGGGGTATAAAACCCCAGCAACCCAGGATTTAATTATAGAAACCGATTCTTCTTTGCTGTACATTGATCTGTCCTGTGCAGTCGCTGTCAGAGAGTGCACAGCTGCTTCCCACCCTCCCCCCAGTGAAACGACCTCCCCGTGCACACACGCTCGCCTTTGTGCTGCCAATTGCCGTCAAGGATGGGGAGGGAAGAGGGCCGACCTCCTGAGCAGCTGGGGGAGTTGGGAGGGTAGGGTGGGGTGGGGGGAACAGGATTTCCTTTTAGGCTCAGAGGAGGTGGCAGGTGGGAGATGGAAATAGGCGTCCCCAGAGTGCTGAATGCATAGATAAGCTTCAGTGCGTGTGTGTGAAAGGTGGCCGTACTGGAGAGTAGAAAGTGTGGTGTGTCTGGGATGATGGGGAACAAGGAAGGGGAGGATGTTTGGGGCGGGGAGTGCTGCAGAGTGGCCAGGCTGCATAGGTATGTGCACTGTAGCAGATAGGGCTGTGCGCTGCATAACCCTCCCCTCTGTCCTGTTCCCGTTCCGTGTTGCACTGACAGACCCGTGAACAGCGTCCCTCACCCGGGCCCCACCAAGCAGCATCCATCCAAGATAACGTGTCCTCCCCTCGCTAGTTTTTGACAGTCTCCTCTGACTCTCAAAAGCAGAAATTGCCTCTCTCGCACATCCTGATGTCCCCACCGCTGACCCCTTTGCAGCCGCTGCCTGCACACCCTGCCAGTCGCCCCCAGGCACTCGCTGTGACCGTGAGATGGGCCTGTCCTGCAGGGCTCTTCTCTGGCAGGATCACAGGGCTCGGGTGAGTGGGCAGGCCCTCACTACAGGCCCTTCTGCCTGGCTGTCTCTCTAATCTCTCAGGGATGGGAGGACAGCCTTGTTGGCTTGATGTCTCCCTTCGATAGGCCGGGCCTGTTCCCTGCTACTTCACAAAGCCGATCTCTTCCCTGATTTTTGAAGGACTCTCACCCCACCGGTCCCCAATGCTCTTAAATGGGATGTAGCTGAGATGTTGGACTGTAATCAAAGCAGTCTGAGGAGAGCCGAGGCTCATCCCCCTGGGGGTTTGGATCGGGGAGGCGAAGGGGGGCTCTCTGGAGCCTCGGGTGTTGGAACTGTGGCTGGAACTGGAACTGAGTTTCCTAGTCTCATTGTGGGTTGGGAAGTTCAGCTTGATCCTCCTTGGGCCCTTACTCCGTTTAGGAGAGGCTGGGGAGGGGCGCAGCAGAGGGAAGGAGCCGAAATGTGTTGGGAGGGAAATGCCCCCCAGGTGGGCTGTAGACTGCTTCTGTTTGTGCCAGCCGAGTCCCTTTATCCCTGCTGTGTGGCAAGGTTTGCACTTCAGCTGGAAACCTGTTTGACCATCAAAGCCATCAAATCACCCTGGGGCTGGGGGAGGTGGAAAACGCCATTTCCAAGTGCAGGGAGCTGGAGGGTAAAGGCTGATATAAACGAACTTTGCAAGCCCATTGGAGAGGGCCGTAACTCCCTGCGGTCTGTAAGGTTTGCCTCTCCCCATGACAGTCTACTTCATTACATTCAGGTTCTTGTATTGCTCCCATCACCTTGGTCTCTGACCATGTTAAGCAACGTGACTAGCACGTCACAGATGGGGTTGGTTCTTTCTCCTTTCTTCCCTGCTTACAACAGCCCTTTTGGGGAAGTGGCAGAGTGTGGGCCTGGCCTCACCCCGTTGAGAGCTCTGGGCATGTTGATAGCCTGGGTCAAGCCATGTTGTGTGTGGGGCCGAAGAAACGAGGCAGAGCATGGTTCCTGAACCTGGTTTGACTCCGGTTCTACAAGGAGAGAGACACCCACCCACAGCCAACCCTGTGCTGTGACCTGGTACTGCAGGGGAGCTTTGCTTGTGCAGCTGGACTGCACTTTTGAAAGCTTCCTCAGGGCAGGTGATGTGTTGGCAGGGGTAGGAGGACATCTTACAGCTTCCTGTCCTGTCCTGAAGGTGCTAGCACGATGGGGAGAGACCACGCATGGGAACAGGGTGAGGTTTTTTCCAGCGCTCTGTCTGGTTTGGAGTGGGGATGTGGGTGTGGCACTGTACCAGCTTCCAAGGCTGCTGGGGTTTACTCCAGTGATCTAAAGCATGGGCTCTCCCAAGGGGGAAGCTCAGGTCTCCTCTCACAGAACTGCCCACCTCTGCTAGGGAGAGGGGAACATGTGGGCTTTTTCGCCTCCTACCCACCCCCTCCAAAAGCCCAGGCCACTGGGCTAGGGGCTATGGTCCTCCTGCCTTTCCATGCTGCCGGCTGGGGGAGGAATCTCGGTGAGGAAAAGCCAGTCGCCTTAGAGCTCCCCTTGTTCAGCCTGAGCCCAATGCTGAGCTGGGATATGCTCCCCCATATAGTTCATATTGTACCCAGATCTGGAGTAGCCGCTGTCCCCATCTATGTAGCCTGCTAACTCTGATTCCTCATGCCACCCTGCTAAGAGGACCATATTTCCCAAAGGGAAAACAGGACATCCCCAGCTGCTTGCCCAAGGCCCCCCCTCCCCGAGGCTGTTGCTGGCCGTTAGATCTCTGCGTGCCCCCGCATGAGACAGTCACTGGTCGCTGCCACCCTGCTGGTCCCTGCATGCTGGACTGCTGTCCTCCCCGCCCAGCCCTGCCCCACCCCGTGTGGGGCTGGCATCTCTGCTCCCCCCCAACATGTTCCACCGCTTTTTGATAAAAGTGAGCATTTGTCCCATTTGCTCAAGCCAACTGATCAAAACCGGGACAAATGCCCACTTTTGCATGCTCCCCCCCTCCCCCCCCAAAAAGTCAGGACAGGACTTAAAAAAAGGGACTGTCCTGGCCCAAACGGGACGTATGGTCACCCTACACCCTGCATATCCCAAGAGGACACCTTCTCCCACCAGTGGTAAAGACACAGGGGGCTGGAAGGCGGTTCGTGTGTGTGTGTGTGTGGCTTGCTTTTCCCTATCAACTGTGCTTGCTACCCAGCCAAGGTCCTCATTAAAACCCTCCCCCAGCCACTCGCCTACTGGCAGGGCTGGGGCTGCAGGTGCAATGATGCTCAATGAGACGCTCAGCAAAGGAGCTTAAATGCTCGTTAAAAAAAAATTACTCATTTGCTTCCATGGGGGGGGGGGGGGAGGATAATGAAATTTTGCTGTCAGCTGTTTTTATTTTATTTTTTTCCCCCTCCTGCTGCACAAGTTCCACTCTGCAAACACATGCAAGATGAAGGGTTTCTTAATTTCGTTTCAAACAGACGGGCTGCTGGAGAGGCTGGGGAGGGGGTAGGGTGGAAGAGGAGGGAGTGGAAAAAACCAACTTGTGTGTTTTTGGTGGCTTTTGTTTTTTTGTGTTTTTCCATGCAGTAATGGTCTGATGACATGGGGGAGGGTGGCAAAGGAGATGATGCAAATGACTTCCACGGCATCTCATCGCTCCAGCCCTGACAATCCAGTAGCTGCCACCCAACCAAGGGTGAGTGTCGCAGAGCAACTGGGCATGAAAGGGGGAAAAAAAAATCCTTCCTTCATTTCTGTCATGGCTCCGCTCTGATCCCGTGACCCTTATGCTCCCGCTGTCAAGGAGCGTAATCTCACGGTCAGGTCTTCTCTAGGAGACCTTCTTGGAAAACCCATGAGAGTCATGGCCCCCTATCTAGCTAAAGTACTTCTCTGGCCCCCCCATCACTGTCGTGTCAGAGCCCGTCATGGTCTGTAGTGTATTTCTGTGCTACTCCCCCATTTTACAGATGGGGAACTGAGGCACAGCTACTCAGGCTAGACCTACCTGCGCTGGCTTCAATTTAGTTAGCACAGGTAAAAGTAGCGGTGAAGAAGCAGTGGCGTGGCCTGTCTGGAACCCTGGGCCCATACGTGCGTTCCCAGCCCCCACTGCCAGGTCTTCTCTGCTATTTTTAGTCACATTAGCTGGGTTAAAGCGAGTGTGGCTAGGTCTGGCTTAGCCACACCCACACCACGGCTTGCAGCAGAGATGTACGCTCAGGGACATGCCCAAGGCTATGCAGGAAGTCTGCGGCAGAACGGGGAGCTGAATGCGGTGCCAAGTGCCAGGCTCCTATCCCTCCCACTGGGCCATCCATTCGCTCTGCAGTCAGTCCTGAGCCGAACGCCCCAGCAGGGAGCTAGGGGAGGTCACTGGGCTCGCAGAGAAACGGTAAAACAGGCTCTGATGAATACCCCATGGCCCTTAACACCCCGATTCCACCCTGATTCCAAGGGGAATTCGTAGGCTCAACGATGGTTCCTTTCCTGTTCTCAAACATCACTGTAGTGATGGCTGGTAGATCTGCACCATCTAAGCTGGAGGGATGGAGCCGCAGAGGGCTGGGCCTGAGTCTTGCTCACTTAAAGTTTCCTCCTTGTGGTTTTATTCTAGGGGTCCTTAGAGCACCCAGTGAGAAGAGCAAAGCCCCCCTGACCCCCTAGAAAATCCCCTAGCCTAGCTATCATGGTGCTTCTGCCCCCTGTTGCCTCAGGAGCTCAGCGCCTCGAATATATTTATTCCTATAATGCCCCTGTGGGGTTATCCTCATTGTACAGCTCAGGAGCTGAGGCACTGAGATACTAAGTGACTTGTACAAGGGCCCACAGGGATTCTGTGCTAGGGCAGGGAACTGAGCCCAAGTCCAAGGCTAACCAGTGGGCCATCCTCCCAGGCCTAGGATATGATCCAGCCATGTAACGTGAATTCCTGTCTTCTCTGGAGGGAATTGACCCCTATGTTGCGGGGCCTATTCCTGGAGTTAGGGTCCTCCCCACCTTGCAGAGCTGGCTCTATGCCCCAGCAGGAGCCGCCAGCCCTCGAGGTATATCTGGGGCAGGAAGGGGTCATGGCAAGGACATTCCTACACCCTAGCTGTTCCCAGCTGCCGGAAGAGCCCCGGGGGCCTTGGCAGCTTGGACACAAGTTAGGGCAGCCCTCAGCGCTGCTGAAGCTTATGTGAGGGGCTGAACTGACCAGGGCATCTACGCCACTGAAATGTAGCCACAGAGGGGTTTTCTGTCCGCCGGCCCCGTGCTGCCCCCCCCCCCCCCCCCGGCGAGGGGCAGTGCGTGGCTGACATTCTTCCATCCACCTGGTGGTGTCTACATTGGGGCTTAACGACATGAATGTTCTGCACCCCGAGCGACATAGCTGGGTGGAGCTAAGTTTCAGTTGTAAAACCAGGCCTGAGTAGGGTGACCAGGCAGCAAGTGTGAAAAATCGGGACAGGGAGTAGGGGGTAATAGGAGCCTATGTAAGAAAAAGACCCCAAAATCGGGACTGTTCCTATAAAATCGGGACATCTGGTCACCCCTAGGCCTGAGCCAGTCTAACGGGGTCTGCGGTCTGGAGCTCTTTCTCCTACTTTCCCGTGGGTGGGAGGTGGATTGGCATAGTGACAGGGGAACCCTGAGCCGGGAGGAGAGCCCTGGCAAGAGGCCGCTGTGAAAATAATCCAGCTCCCCTTAGCCTGGTGCACTAGCTCAGAGTGTCAGCAGTCAGCCCAGCCCAGCCGCAGGTGTGGTGTGATGTCTCCGGTCTTCATAACCCCACAAACGCAGCTGCTACATTTGTTCGTGAGTTGCCTCTCCTGGAGAGGGCAGAGGAGTGGGGTGGGGGGGTTTCTAGGTAGCCAGAATGGCTTTGGTGGGGGTCAGGAGAAGGAGCAGGGCGGAAGCGAGTTTGCCAGCGTGAATGAGGATGGCTCAGCACAGCTGGGTGGCAGAAGCTACCTCGTGTGTAACCTGTGGAATAGTTTTTTTTACCTTGCTACGGACGCCCTCTTCGACCTCTTATCTGGCTGAGCCTGCAGACAGTCACTTTGGCTGACATCATCAGATCTCCACCGTCCCCAAGTTTATATATTTCAATTACATCCCATTGAAAGCCTCCCTGTTTTAATTGGCTCCCTAGATTTATAGGCTTCCGCCTTACCACTTGTCTATTTGCTCAGGTCCAGGATCCACCTTTCTTTTCCTTTGAGTTTTCACATCCCTTCCATGGGGTGTGGCATCTGTATCCTACTCCAGATCTGACCTGGGACTTGTACCCTCTAAAGCCACTGTCCCCTCTCGCTACTGTCGTATCAAACATGGCCTCTCCATCACCTAACTTATTTTAAACCAGAGCGGACAAAGTGCCCTAGGGTAGAATCCTGGCCTGGATGCCCGTGAAATCTCATAAGGATATTTCCCTCCAGGCCACTCGTTACAATCTCAGTCTGTGACCGTCCTGTGCAACGTTCAAAGGGATGCTGCTCAGCCATTAGTCACTGACCCTACCTTGGGGCTGCTCTAGCTTCTGCGATTCCCATCTGCCCATGCGTCAGGTGCCTAAGCACTAGCTAAGGCAGGCGGTGGAGGGGTAATCTGCTACGTATGAGTCTCCGCCTTTGTCTGAGCCATTGAACTGGGCACACTGACAACTCGCTGCTCCTCTACTGTGGCATTGTCCACTGTCCCTGCCAGGGAAAGCGATGCTGGTGAGACGGGCCAATGGCTTTTAGCTTCCAACTTTGCATCCTCTCCGTACCCCAGAATATGGGGTGCTTTCCTCACGACTGCCCTGTGATTACAGGCATCAAAATCTCATCCCAGGTGCTCTTGCTATTGTTCTGATTTAATGACCTATTCACTGGGGGAGAAGGTGGGGGGGGACATTAAAGCCCCAGTCCACGGTCACAGGGTAATTCAGAGGCAGAGCTGGGAACCAGAGTGGGATGTGGGAGAGGCTCAATTCCCAGCCCTGCCACAGATCTCCTGTGTGACCCTGCATGAGTCACTCGGGGCCATATTTTCAATAGCGCCAAAGTGATTTAGGAGCATCAGTCCCCTGGGCTTCCAGTGGGATTTAGGCACTTTTGAAAATGTTACTTGTGATCTCTCCATAAAATGGGGCTAATAATACCTCTTTGGTATGTCTTCTGTCCTCAGATTGTGTGCTCTTCAGGGCAGGGTCTATCTCTCGCTGTGTACGTACAGCGCCTAGCACGGTCAGGTCTTGATCTTAAAGTACATCTACACTTATGGCGGCATGTACGGGCAGAATAGAGTGCTCTACGCTACTGAACCCCCAGGGTATATCTCCTACCTGGCTCTCGACACACCCAAGCAGCACCTCCTATGTTTGTGCTGCTGTTTTTAGCCATGTAGCGTCCCCGGTGCCGGAACCTCTCCCCACCACAGGGAAAGGCTCCGGCAGGGCGGGAGGGAGTCGGCGGGGGAAAGGCTCCGGCAGGGAGGGAGGAAGTCGGTGGGGGAAAGGCTCCGGCAGGGAGGGAGGAAGTGTGTGGGGGGGGGAGGCTCCGGCAGCAGACAAAGGCCTTTCACTGCAGCGTGTTGGTACATGTCCAGTGCCTGTTCTCCACACGCTGCCCGAAGCGTAGACATAGCCTTAGTCAGGACCTCTAGGCACGGCTTTGAGAGAAACAAGTTCGGGTCCCCTGCTCTCGCCTGGTGGAGAGCTGGGCCCAGCAGCCATTTCCGAACCTTGCAAAAAGGCAGGAGCAGTCCCCCCATTCCCCGCTGTCTCCGCAGGCTCTAAGCAGGGCGGAAATACCATCCATTTGTCAGAGAAAAGGCAGCAGCAAGGCCTGGGCTGAGTGACACAGTAATAGGGGGCGAAACAACCACCTGTCAGTTGACTTTCTTTCCATGGCTGCCATTATGTTTGGCAAGGGCAGAATGGGAGATGAATCAACCGTCCCGTCCCCTGTTATTTGGAGCAGCGCTGTCATGGCACTCGGGGCTTTTCATTTGCCCGGGTGGCTTTATGTTAAGGAACCAGACTCGCGCTCAAAATAAAAGTCATTTTAGATTTTCATGCATGGAAAATCCAGCACTTTCCTCCTGCTATTATTAGAGTCCAATCTCCGGGGAGGGGTGGGAGGGTGAGACACGAGGGCTCGGATGAAGCATCCGACCCCAATGGAGAAGGCCGGCAGGCACTGTGTGTTTGTCTGGGCCCACGGTGTGATGCCGGGATCTCTGCAGCACCAGGCGCTGAAAGCCACCCACATGGAAAGCCAAGGTTTGGAAGTGACCATTGAAGTCTGGCCCTTCAGTACAGCCACATGGCGGGCTGAGTGTGTTGGAGGCGACCATAGAGGGCTGGGCTAGGTTAGACCTAGAGGGCTGGGCTAGGTTAGACCTAGATTCTCTTCCTGACACTGACTTTTAGGCAAGTCGCTTAATCTTTCTGTGCCTCAGTTTACCCATCTGTAAAACAGGGAGGATGGCGTCTAACTCCCAGCGGGGTATGTGCGTGAGTTTATAAAGCACTTGGAGATCCTAAAATAAAAGGCCCCTGTGGAAGCTTAAAGCACGGTGTTCTCATGAAATGGGAGGGTGGATGCACGACCAGCGAGGTGAAGCTCGGAGGAAATCCCCTCTCAGTGGCAACCCAACAGGCCCCAGTGGCCATTGCTAAGCACCGTGCTCGGCCTTTGAATGTTTCCTGTTAAGTCTTTAATGGTTGTTTTCCGGGAAGGAGAGAAACCAGCTGACTGCGTGCGAAGCTTTGCTTCCCTTGCGATCAGTGTCTCTTCTCGGCAAGAGAGGCAGGTGGCTGGGGAATGCCGACTTCTCCAAGGAAAACCGTCCATGCTGGTTGCTGTGGGGAAGTTCACTGGCTGGCAGAAGAGGGGATGGCTAGTTTCGATTCTGCCCTTATGCAGGCAAAACTCCCCATTGACCTTCTGGGAGACCTTTGCCATCCCCAACCCCACACCGTGCAGCCGATATCCTGGTCCAGGAGAACCAAGAGGGGTTCTCCACCCCACCCGTCACCCTTAGGGATCGCTGCTCCTGTTCTGCGTTCAGCATTTCCTTTGCTCAGGAAGCAGAGCTCTCCAGGGCACGACCACAGCCTGCTGGCCCAGAGAATGAGGCGCTGGGATTAGGAATTTAGCCAAGAGCTCCCACGGGGCGGTGCTGGTTAATGCTGCGAGGATGGCCCAGCATTGTAAGTGCCGGACACGGCGATTGCGCCAGTGTTTTCCTTTGGTCTGAGTCTGGTTTCCACAGCACGGAGATGGTTCTTCAGGCTGCCCGGCCTGTTAGGAGAAAAGGACAAGCTGGGATCATTTGGGCATCTCTTGCCTAATCAACTCCCTGCCACTGCAGTGGCCTCACATGTTGGTGGCACATCGAGAATGCAGCGGGGAGGCGTGATTTTCAGCACAGGGAGGCCGAGAGTAGAACTAGCAGCGTGGACAGTGCAGCGCTGGCCATGGTTCGGGCTAGCGACCCGAGCTCGGACCCAGGGGCTCGGGCAGGCTTGGACTCTGGCAGCTAACCTGAGCTGCTGCCGGGACCACCATGTCTGCGCAGAGCTAGTGCGAGTCTGTCTGGCCACACTGGGAATCCGGCTGCAGTGTAGACGTAGCCTTGGTCTTCCCTGTTCTCTGCCTGCGGCACAGAACAGTTTAGTCTCCGGAGAGCTGGAATGTTTTAGTCAAAGTCATTGGGTTTCAGATGGGGGGGATCTGGGTGAAATGTAATGGCCTGTGATGTACAGGTCAGACGAGAGCTACTGCTCCCTTCTAGCCTTAAACTCTGACACTGTGAAACTATGTCCTAGGAAGTGCTGTGGGAGTGGGGCGGATCGAGGGAGAGAGCCAGGCTGGTCTTGTCATGAAGGCACCATACTAGAGCCTGGAAGATCTCTCTCTGTGACCTTGGGCCAGTCACTTAATCCTTCTGTGCCTTGATTTTTCTCATTTGTGTAGTGGGGATGTAAACGGGTCTCCCTTGGGTGTTTTGCCGACCTGGTGGGAGCCCCTGGACATGCCCAGTTATAAACACTGGGTGGAACCCCCTCAGGGCCCCATCTCTCATCCTTGCAGGTGAACGCTGTCCTTTCTAGGCCTTCTTCTATTTCTTTACAAGGGGAGAACCAAAAAGGAAACCAACGTTCCAATGCGACTGAGAATAAACTCTTCCCGGGGCCGGCTCCAAAGGGAAAAAGGGCCAGCGATACCCCCTGAATTCAGGAGGGGCCTACGCAGCAGATTTACAGGAGTCCTTCTGGCCGGGTCGCCAAATCCGGCTCTCCCTGGGAGTTTGCTGCACTCCTTGTAGGGCTGGGGGTGGGGGGTTTCAGGCATGGGAGCTCCTCCTGCTGTTTCAGGAGCCGGTCCAGCCGCTTCTGGCTCTGGATGTCCTCCCCTGCCGTTGGCGGCAGCTTCCTCCTTTCTAAAGGCCTCCTCCCTACCATGCATGAGTAGAGTAGTGTGGACGTGTTAGCACAGCTGGAGACCCGGGTCCAGCACTTGTAAACCCAGGTTTATAGTCCAGTGTGGATGCTCAAACACAGGCATGAAACACCGAGTCCACGAGCCCCGCCCCCTGCTTGGTCCTCTTAGACTTGAAACTCTTCAGGGTGGGGACTGTCTCTCACTCTGTACGTGCAGTCCCCCACACAATGAGGTCCTGATCTTAGGGTTTCTCTACACTTAAAATGCTGCAGCACTTCAGTGTGGACGCTACCTACTCCAACGGGAGGAGTTCTCCTGTCGGCATAGGTAATTGACCTCCCCTTTGACCTGGCGCTGTGTACATTGGGTCTTAGGTCTGTCAGGAGTGTGGGTTCTTCACACCCCTGAGAGGTGTAGCTATACCGATGTAAAATCCTAGTGTAGATGGGTCTTAGTGGGTGCTATTGTATTATATATAAATGAATAAGTTGCCTGTCTTGCTTTGGCGTCATGTCTAAAGAACCTTGATTCTCCTGCTGATTCTGCTCTGCGGTGGGACAGAGACGGGTCTGATTTTGCTCCTCTTCATCCCCCCACGCAGTACTGGGAAGAAGCGTATTGGAAGATCAGATTCTACCCCCCACCCCCACCCCACTACTGTGTCACTGAACAGCAAACGCTGGTTCTTGGCCATCCACCCGGCAGGCTCGTCTCCTCTTGTCCCCTGCATGTGCCAGTCGCCTGCAGCAGTGTCCGCAAGAGGGTTTCAGACGGCAGGACCCTTTCCAAGGCACCGCTGGGGCGATTAGGACCGTTTTGCTTTCTGGCATTCCCTGTCTGTTTTCATCTTCGCCTTCAGTTCAGACATCTCCCCTGCTGAGCATCCCCAGCACCTGGCGACCTCCTGTTTGTGGCATCGCAGCAGGGATGGAGAGTGTGTGCAGTGCAGGCAACCTCAGGCCACAAGGCCGGTGGTGTGTTCAGGGGAGGGGAGGGCAGGCCAGGGGGGAAGAGCCTCCGGTGAGGCAGAAGCAGCTTGGATGAGTCAGCAATGCAGAGAGGGGGTCAGCAAGGAGCAGGAAATGGAGCAGGACTGCAGTCAGAGCAGGAAGAGAGAGCTAGTGGGTTGTGGTGTCCGTCTCCCTGCACTTATTGGTCAACCCCCCTCCCACGGCTAGCAGACGCAGCTGAGTGACGGCTGCACTGAGACCTTGGTCCTGCCCCATGGTGCGAAGTGGCTGCGTTACACTGCAACCACGAGGGGAGGCAGGTGCGAGGGGAGTTACGCGTCGCAGTGAGTGCTCGTGGGTGCGTCGATGTTGCATTGTAAACCCAGGTCTGCGGGACCCGGGCTCGCAGACTCGGTGTTTCCAAGCCCATGGTGGAGCGTCCCCACTGCAGGATGAACCGGAGGGTACAGCGGCTGGACCTGGGTGTCTCAGCCGTGCTGACGCATCCCTACTGCACTCCACACACCTCCTGACTCAGGTCTGCATCTGCAGCTTGACTCCTGTCCCCCAAGGGCTGGGATCAGCAAGGGCTGTTCAGGTTCCCGAGTAAAGGCGGAGGTCGGGGCTCTGCTAGGAGCCCGATCTGCAGCCGGCCTTTTTTTGGAGAGAGGGGGAGGAATTAACGGCTACTGTGCAGTGAGAGCGGGGCGGTGTGTGTGTGTGCGCGCGTGCGAGCGGGGGGATCAGTGAAGCTTCACCTGGAATTTGGGCTGAGCCATCCCCATGAGACCTGCAGGGCCGCGCTGCCCACCAGACGCTGCTGGGGTTGTCCCTGTTCAAACCAAGGGCTGTAAATGCTTTAAATAATACCTGGAGTTTGTAGAGGCTGATTGTTCACATGCAGATTCCCCCCCTCCCCAACACCCCCATTCTCTAGTCCCATGGAGAACGCTGGGAGTGGGGCTGACACACCAGGGTGGTGCAGGGCACAGCCACAGTCTGGGTTTTCGATGGCCCCAGGAGCTTACTTCTCTCGCCAAGGAAGCCACTGAGCCCCTAGGGTTGAGCTCGGGTGATTAGCCCGCCCCCGTCCCAGCCGCAACGTCCACACGCTGATTTTTAGCGCCCCGGTTCGAGCTTCGCATGCACAAGCCTGGCTCCCAGCATCCAGGCAGACAGAATAGAGGCCAGGTGGGAGCTGGGGGAGAGTTCTCCTAGAGCGCCTGCCCTAAATAGCCTTACGCTGCCCTCCCCTTGCCATCCCGACGTGGGGGTACACTGGGCATGAGAGGGGATATACATAGCTCATGCTGCTGTGACATAGCCCCGCTTAGTATCATACCTAGGAAAGATTCTATAGGGCGGTGTGAACATAAGAACGGCCCCACTGGGTCAGGCCAAAGGTCCATCCAGCCCAGTATCCTGTCTGCCGACAGTGGCCAGTGCCAGGTGCCCTAGAGGGAATGAACAGACCAGGGAATCATCCAGTGATCCATCCCCTGTCGCCCATTCCCAGCCTCTGGCAAACAGAGGCTAGGGACATACTATCCCTGCCCATCCTGGCTAATAGCCATTGATGGACCTTAGGGGAGGGGTCACAGAGACTTTAGAAAGCTCCCCCACCCCCGCAATCCTAGAGCTAGTTACCAAACTGGGGCAGTGCAAGTTCCCAGTCCCGCCGGTGCCCAGTTCTCCCGCTGCAATCTCTCTCCCTTGCTCTCGGCCTTGGGCGCTCCCGGTCGTTTATATTCAGCTCCATCCCCTAGCCCAGCGTAGCCACGTGAATCCTGCTGTCGCTGCTGCTGACCCTCTAATGTGAAGCACGCTTTGCTTTATGGCTCTGGTGCTGCTTCCCAGCTGCCCTTTGATTTAAAGAACGGGGGGTAGGGGATGCGCGCCCGCTTGTGCAAAGGCCACTCGGAGCGCTGAGCCGTGCGAAATAGCCCTGCCACGGTCTTGGAGCCGAGGAGCCGAGAGAGAGACCCATGCTCGGAGAGCTCGTGCGCGCAGGAGGCGACACCGGCAGTGCCTCAGGACTGAGGGAATCTGTCTCATTTCGGGGAAATTAATGATTCCAGCATAATTTGAAAAGCATTATATGGCTCATTAAAACCACATTGCCCAGACCAAACAGAGCGTCTGCCGGCTCCTGGGCCTGTCAGCCTGCTTCCCAGCCCTGCCTCCTTGTGCCAGGCAGGGGCATCCACCACTACCCGCTAAACAGGGGCGGGATGGTGGGGTTTGGGTGCTCTCTGCCCACAGATGATCCTGGCAGCATCCCCACAAGGGCAGCCCGTGCCCCCTGGTTTTCACCACTTGGGGAATGTAAAGGGCTCCGGCAGGGGGCTGGTTTCCCTCCCTAGCCGGCTATGGTTCCTGGCTTGCTGCCAGAATGGCTGCAGGGAGTGGGGATGGGAATGGGGCTGAACTGGGGGTTAAAGCTGGAAAGGGGGAAGGGGGGGCTGTTGCGTCCCCCAGCGTCATTCTGCATGACGACATCACAAAGAACATGCCCTTTAGGGGAAGAGAAGCCACTTGAGATCAAAGGCCAGTGCCCTGCCCACCTGGCAGGGGTGGTAGCCAGAGAGGCACAGCCACTGCACCCCTGGTTGTCCCCCCGCATTTGTACCTAGAACCCCCTTTCACCGCCCCTTGAATCGTGATGCTGTCTCTTCTGTGGTGAGTCATTCAATTTCCATGCGTGCATTGGGGTAGGGGAAGGGCTGTGGGGGCAGCCCTAGGTCCCTGTGACACAGGCAGGGATAACGCCATGGGTAGGGCCCTACCAAATTCGCGGCCATGAAAAAAGCATCACGGACCATGAAATCTGGTCTTTTGTGTGCTTTTACCCTATACGATACAGATTTCACGGGGAAGGCAGCGTCCTGTCAGCCGCGGCGCAGAAGTAAGGGTAGCAGTATCGCAACCCCCCCTACAATAACCTTACGCCCCCCTCCCTCCCCACAATTCCTCTTTGGGTCAGGACCCCATCAATTACAACACTGTGAAATTTCACATTTAAATAGCTGAAATCATGAAACTTATTATTTTAAAAATCCTATGACCATGAAATTGACCAACATGGATTTGGCAGGGCTCTAGCCCTGGGCCTGCAATCCCTGCTCTTGTTGCACAAGGGCGTGAGGGGGCCCATGCGATGTTCCCTGACCGGAGCCCTTCTGGGGGGTGGGGGGCAGTTGGCTCTCCATGCCCCCTTCCCGGTGCAGCCACGAAGCCCCTGCAGCAGCCGTCTCAGGAGCGCTGGTGGCGCGTTCAGAGTCAGAGTGTTTCTCTCCTGGTGCCTTGCTGCCGCGGTGCTGATTTCCTTCCAAGAGGCTTTTAATGGTTCCCGAGGTCTCCACAGGGTGAAGACAGCTAGCGATTGCTCCCCCCGCACGCCCCCCTCCTTCTGCTCGCTTGCGCTTTCTCTCCATTCCCTTTCCACTGGATCTGTTTGGGGTTGGGGGTGGGGAAATCAAAGAAGAGAACAATTTGGGATTTTTCAATCTTTCTTCATCCGCTGCACTGCGTGAAAAGCAAAGCCTCTAAAGGACACTCAAGGACACTGCGAAGGAGAGTACCCCCCACTCCTCTCACATCTCTCCTTTCTCTGGAGGAATGAAGAAGAGCAACTCCCAGATGCTGCCCCACTAGACGTACTCCCCCCAGCCCCCATGTCTCACGTGCCCCTTCTCCCTGGCATTAGCCCTTGCAGGTCCAGGACTGTGTGCTGTTTGCTACTGGGGGCTCACCTCTCCCTAAGGTGAGCACTGGATTGCAGGGGCCATGAAAATGGGGAGCTTGCCTAGGCCCCGTGGCTCCTTGTGTTGTTTCCATTTCCCTCCTGCCACACCCCGGTCAGACCCAGACCTTGCTTTGTGGCTCAGTGGGGCTGGGTGCAGTCTAGAGCTCAGCTAAGCCTTCTGGTGTGTATTTGGGTAAATAGAAATTCCTGACATTTGCTTTGTGATTGTCTGTGGGCAAATTCCCCTTCTCCTGCACCTTGGGGTGGGGTTGATGGTGAGGCCTGAAGGCAAAGCATAGCCCAGCTGCCTTGGCTCGGGGCCGCAACCCCGTGGCAGTCATGGTGGAGGGGAGTTTTGCAGAATGGTGATTCCTTCCGGCAGAAACCCAGCCCAGCAACTGGGGCCGTGATCCAGCAGAGCCCTTCCATGGGATTGCACCCCTGCTTAAAGGCAAACGTGTGCTTAAGTGCTTTGCTGAATCAGGGCCCGTAGGAGGAGGGCTGGGAGCCAGGACTCCTGAGTTCGTTGCTGCCATTGTATCGCTGAATGACCGTGGGCGAGTCACTCGGCCTCTTCGTGCGTCCGTTTCTCAAGCAGGGATAACTCAGGGAGGGATGTGACACTTCATTCACAATAATTAGCCCTCTTCCTTTTGGGTCCAAGCCCTTTGAGAAGGGGAATCAACATTATTTCCATGTCACCGGTGGGGAAACCAAGGCACAGGGCAGGGAAGTGACTTGCACCTAGTCGCTCAGTGGCAGAGCTGAGCCTGGAACCCAGGAGTTCTGACTCCAGTTTGGTACCTTTTTGACCGCACTGCTCTTTGAGACCCTTGGCTGAAAGATACAATAGCAGGGAACGATGGCATTACTGCAAACTGGAAATTCCTGGACCCGTCTCTCCTTTCCCCTCCCCAGCCAAGCAAAGCCTAAGAAGTGAGTAGGAGACCGCAGGTCATGGGAAGGAGTCTCTTTGACATTCTTCACTCCCCTTCTGAACCAGAAAGAACTCATCCCCCATCCCCCCACAACACACACACTCGTAGAACCTGCACACAATGGTGAGTCCCCATGCCAGCACAGATCCGTAACAGTTTATTAGCAGAGGCAGGGCTGGATTACTCCATTCCTGCGGCAAGGTCAGGGAGAGAAAGGACGGTTTTGTGGTTAGGGCACAGGACGGGCTTAGGAGCGCTGAGTCCAATTTCCCACTCTGCCACCCACTCCATGTGTGACCTCGAGCAAGTCCCTTCATCTCTTGGTGCCTCAGTTTCCCATCTGTGAAATGGGGGTAATGATTGTTCTTTCCTCCCACCCTTTGTCGGTCGAGTGTGTTTGGACTGCAAGCTCTTTGGGGCAGGGTGTGTCTCTTTGTGCACGTGCATCCCGCAGTGCAACAGGGCCCTGATCTCAGTGGTGGGCATTAAAGTAAAGACCTTTGAGGATCTGGGCCCAAGTGCTATCGTAGTAACTATGACAACGACAACTGTTCTCCTAGCACATTATCCCGTAAATAATTAAACCCAAACTACAGACGTGAGCAGGGCACGCTCCGGGAGGCATCCCGTCGTCTGGCTGGGGTTTTCCCCCCATTGTGTTTTGTTTGTTTACACGCTACTTTGCAAAATCCATTCGTGAGCCCGGATTCTCCCAATTCCTAGTGTGACTCAGCGAGGTCTCACCTATGCTGGGGCCACAGCCTCATCTGGGCAGGACCCAGTTAAACAAATGGTGAAAAAGCTGTAGGGTAGAAAAGACCTGCGGTTTGAAACTTGGCTGCGTGAAAATTAGGCATCTCCATGCTTATCTGTTCCAGTTACTACCCTCTACTTACCAGTGATCGGCCAAGGTCTGACCGTCCTTGACATTGTGCTCGAAAAATTACAAGAACGAATTAACCCCATCGCCCTCACCCCAAGAATGAAAATTCCAGCAACAACCCGCAGCTAACACAATTTAGCTTCAACACTGCCTTGCCTGCTTCAGCAAAGCACTTAAGCACATGCTTGTCTCAGAGAGGTTTTTAATGGTTCCCAAGGTCTCCACGGGGTGAAGAAAGCTAGCAATGTCTCCCCCCCATGCCTCCTCCTTTCTCTCACTCGCATGTTCTCTCTGTTTCCTTTCCACTGGATCTGCATGGGAGAAGGGAAATTAAAGAAAGTGATGTGGATTTTTCAATCTTTCCTCATCCACCTGCTTAAGTCCTATTGAAATCCATGGCCTTGTCTTCTTACTTTGTTTTATCTAACAGCTGGTAACTAACCTGAAGTCAAACCTTAGTGAGGACAAGGCAGTTTGTAGCTTTCACACAGGTCAAAGTAAAGGCTACGGGAGAGCCTAGAGTGTACCTGGACCAGTTTTAACCTACGGGTTAAAACTACAAGCTGCCTTGTTTTCACTAAGATTTTACCTCATGTTGGTTCCCATGTGTTAACTAGCACATGCTAAGAACATACCCCTTTTCCTAGCATGGACACCCCATAATGGGACTTGTGCATGCTTAAAGTGAAGCATGGGCTGAAGTACCTTGCTGAATCAGGATGGACTTATTAGTTGCTGATTTGGAGCCAGAGTCCCATCCTGCCCTCCTTGCCACTCGCCTCTGGCCCAGGGAGGAAGAGTGAGGAAACTCTGGCTGTTATTGACCAAAACGGCTTCAATTTTTGCAGGGGTAATGAGTGCCCACAACTTCAGCTGAAATCCCCAGGCACTTGGCACCTTTCAGAAAAATCCGGCTGCTTTTATTTAGGTACCGACCAGCAGGGACCCAAGTTGGAATGTTTTGGCCTTAGAACCTGGTCCGAGCCTTGGCACTCCCGGTCTGCCGAGGCATTAGCCCGGTCGCACTAGAGCAATCTGAACTCTACACTAGCACCTTTCTGGTTATGTGTGTTACATTAACACCTCGAGGTCCCAGCTGAGACCAGGGCATTTTGCTAGGTGCTGTGCAATGCCCCAATGGACAAGCGCCATGAAGGATGGGAGGAGAAATGGGGGCATGGAGAGTGGAAGTGACTTGCCCAAGGTCATGCAGCAGGTCAGTGGCAGAGGGGGGATTAGCGCCTAGCTAGTCCCACTCCAACTCCTGCCGACTGGGCCATGCTGCCACTGTAACATATGCCATTATGGTCACCAGCTTGGTTCTGGTTGCGGTGTAGATCGGGTCTCACTCGGTGCCACGGATCAATTGATTTATGTTGTCCCGGTAAAGGGGGTTTATCACATTCCCCAGGCTGTATTCATTGGCCTAGTTACACCATCCCTGGTGGGAGGGAGGGGACTCCTGGAGAAGGCCCTGGCCTGCTTTGCCACTTGTGTGAACCCACAGGGCCATGACCCAGAAAGGCAGTGATGGAAAGACTGATGCCCCTGCGAGGACAGCGGGGATCAAAGGGGGGGCCGTGGAGGGGCGGAGAGAAGAGAATGTCAAGCAGCAACAGCAGAGATGCATGAGGAGAGCAGAGCTGGAGCTGGGTGCAGCTCCCTCCCCCCCCAATGCCGCTGCCAGCCCTTAAAGAATGAGGCTCTTGTGAGAGCCGAGGCCTCCCCCCGCCCCTGCCCCCAAGCCACACAGCCTTGAAGCACGCAGAAGGGAGAAGAAAACAACAGCCCCAGTCCCTAAACACAAAGGATCAAAGGGAGGTCTGGGGCCATGTGTCCCATGCGCCTGGCACAGCTTGTACTCAGAAGCATCCCGTTCAAAAGGCTTTTTAGTCCGTAGGCCCATCAGGAAGCTGGGGGGCGAGACCTTTAACCCTCCCGTGCAATGTTTCCAGCTCAGGTGGAGAGGGGGTGTGTGCGCCCACCGCTAAATACAGCCACCCAGAGTTTAAAGAAGAGCCTGCTTGGTGCTGGGGTTTCATTTGCTCGTAACAATCACGTCAGGGATAGCCCAGCTCGGAACAATACGAGGATCAGAAAACCAACCCGAAGGCCGCGATTGCTGAGTGGTTGCCGGGAGCCACAGGCAGAGTTTGTCCGGCAGGGTGGGGCCTGTGGCATGACGGCTCCCGATGGTGGCGATGCCGTGGGATCTGCCGTAACGATAACGATGCCTGGCTCGGCATGTGGCAGGACCCGGGCGTCTGCATGTGGCAGGATGGAGGCGTACGAACTCGGCGGGTTTATCGCCACCTGCCCTGAAATGCGCATCATCCCCCCTACGCGCACCATGGCAGACAGCTAACTCCATGGTGGGGAAGGCAGACTCAGCCTTCTGTGAGCAACAGTTTATGGCGGCTAATTCAGGCTCAGCCGTGTCCCAGCTCCAACTCGGGCATCATCATGGTCCGTGCGTTCTGGGTCACCGCTGAGGGGATTCTCAGAGCATCACTGTACTGCGAGTTCTCCGCTGGAGAAGGACCTTCGAAAGAGACCTGTCCAGCCTTGGGCTGATCAGGAAGCCAAGGGAGAGGAAGCTGGAGGATTTATTACAGAGCTTGTCCAGGCCTTGAGGGAGAGGGGGATTGTCTGGTATGTGTTATGACAGTGGCTTATTTGTAGACTCCCCTCCGGGGATGTGGCAGTCAGGGCGTAGGACCGTGCTCATAGCCGGGAGTTTTTCTCTCAGTCCGGTTCTCCTTTTGCTCACCACTGTGCTCTGGGGTAAATAACGGATCTGAATCCACTTGGCCCCTGGTGCCTCTCTGTAAGGCAGGGCGGGTGGCCATAACCACAGAGTTGGGGGTTCAATGATTCCCAAATGATGCCAAAAAAAAAAAAAAAAAAAAGGCCTGAGGCCAGATCCTCCGCTGGTGTAAATCAGCGTAGCCTTGTTGATTTCAGTGTGGAGCCATACCAGCTGTGCCAGGTGAGGGTCTGGCCCCTAGTTTTTAAAGGTGTTTATTCTTTATCTATGGAGAGTTCTGTGTTTTCCTAACCCTGCTCCCCCAATATATATGTGTGTATGCACACCCACACCCAAAAACGCTTGTGTGCAAGCGCACACACACACACACACACACACACAGGTGGAGTGGGCCATCTGGTCCAGCAACAAAGGTTTTCTGTAAGCCGGTGTTCTGGGTTTATTTTCTCTTCGAATCCTCCAGGTTTTGAAGAAAAGGCACAGTGTGACTGGGGGTTATTGAAACGCAGGAACTCCAAGAGAAGTCATCTGGATCCAACCCTCTGGTAACTGTATAGGGAGCTCTGTCTCCAGTCAGGCACCTCTCCCTTCTGACTACCAGACAGCCGCATTTATAGTGTCCTGGCTTTCCTCCAAGGGCCTGGCTGTGTAAAGAGATCAAAGCAGGCCACTGACTCTCTGGTTGTAAATGTACCAGCAGACCTTCTGAACCCTCGTCTTCTGTTTGTACGTGTGTGTGTGTGTGTCTGTGTGTGTGTGTGTGTGTTTTAGTATGTGAGGGAGCAGTGCTCTCTGTGTGTGGACAGGAGGGAGCTGGCAGGCGTGCGAGTCATGTCTGCGTGACTAGTGGTAAATGGATCTCTCCATCCATGCTTGGGCATGCGAATGGTACCACGTAGGTACTGTGTCTATGTGCATATGCTTGCCATGCTCCTTGCCTGCTCGTTACATGGAGCCGGTGGTGAGCTGAGACCACAAGGCTGTAAAATTCCAGCCGTTCTCTCCTTCCCGTCATTCACTGATTTTATTTACGTATCGGATCCTTTCTCCTGCTGCGCTTGTGTTTTCTCTCCATTTAGCCTGATTTATTCATTTATTCTCTCCACCCCTCCATCCCTGGCAAACTTTGCCTTCTGGGTCGTGTTCATTCATGAATTTCCTCCTTTCCTGTCCTTAACCAGGGCTCCATCGAGTTGCAGGTGGAAAGAAGCCAGGACTCTGTTCCCTTTGTTTAAAGTCACCAGGTTAGTAAATGTCGGGGGGAGGAGGGCTGGCAGTGTGTGTCCCCCCCGCCCCTCTTGTTGAATGTTTAATGTTTCACCTCCACCTCCCTCTCCCCACCCCCAAACTCTCAGCTGACTATTGCAGAATCACTCAGCACTAAACCCTTCCCCGCTGCTCTTGGCTACACTCCGTGGGAAGCCTGAGGGCCAGTGCCCCAGAACAGTATTGTCAGATATTAAGGCCATGTGAAGCCAGCACCTGTTCCTTGTTGATGTGGGGGGGAAGAGCCTGGAATGTGGGATCCTATAGGGATGGGCCTTGATTTCTGTACCACTAAAGCCACCACGTTCTCCCTCCCGGGTGGAGGGGGCAAGTCGATGGCAGGGGCGGATACAGAGAGAGAAACCTCTCGATCCAGTTGGCGTCATGTGAAGAGGCAGAACCCTTAGCCAAGCAGTTGTGGCAAGGTGCAGTGCAGGGAGCGTTTAAAACAAAACTCAGAAGCAAGTGAAATTCACCCGAGTCTGTTCAGCAGCAACCCCTGCTGGGTCTGTCAAAATAATAGATTATATTTCTATGGCATCTGTTGGCCTCCAATGTTCTGGGTGTTTTCCTTTGCGGAGAGACAGCTACAGCAAAAGTTTAAACGGGGTTTTGGGTTTTTTTTAAGTGAAAACTGCATTAGACTCTTGTCAATCAGGAGCAGGGGCTAGGATTTTAAATAATAATAATGTCTCCAAATCCATCACGTCGTGCTGCTGTGTCTGCCGGCAAAAGACAGGCCTCGATGCCGCGGTGCTCCTGCGCTTTCTGCACCCCCTTCCTGATAACGCTCTCTACCGGGAGGATCTCTGTGATCTCACCCTCTGAATATCTGCAAGGGGGGGAGGTAGGATCTACAGCCCTCCTCACGCGGCTTCTTGTCCTTTGCCTCATTTCTCTTCAAGGGTAGATCCAGAAATGACACACACCAGCTATCGTCACGCAGTCATCGTTTGTTGTATTTATCTTAACTAAAGCCTTGGCTAAAATCCTGGCCCTATTGAAGTCCCCCTGGGAGTTTTGCTGTCGACTTCGGTGGGGCCAGGGACTTCACACCTTGCTCCCTCAGGGGTTTGAGCCGCTTCTCTAGCTGTACTAGTGTCAATACTGGGTCTGTCTACACCGCAGTCAGAGATGCAGCAAGCGTCGACAGACCTGAGCTCGCTTGGATGTAGCTAGCTCGAATAACAGTGAAGCGGCGGCAGCAGACGCTAGCCACTCGAGTTCATACCCAGGGTCCCGGGCGGGCTTGGACAGCTCAAAGCTATTTCAGGTCCGTCTACACGTGCTGCAGTCGCACCGCTGGCTGCGGTGAGGACAGACTCGTAGTTTCTACGCTCGTGGTGCACATGCTAGTGTGAAGGAGGGTAAGTTGCGTGGGTGCGTGCGCTGGTATGTCTGTCTGTCCGCCGGGTTTGCACTGGCGGCTGCATTCCCAGTGTAAGCAAGGCTTTAAACCCGATTGTGGCTGGTGGGGAAGGACTGGAGATGCAACAATCAAAGCCAGCAAAATGCTGGGGGAGCCAGGCCTCCGTGCATGAAGATAGTGGGAGGAGAGTCCAACCCTTGGAGAGAGGTTGGAGAGGAGGCTGTGGGTTGGGATCTTACCCTGTTCTGAGTCCTTGGTCAGGGGTGTGAGGATGTGACGCAGCAGGGAGTGGGGAGTGTTGACCTGGGAATGTGCCCTGGGGATGGGAGACCTGAGAGCCTGTCACCTGAGCCAGGAGGGGGAGGGGGAGGTAACACCTCTGCCCAGGAATGTGAACAGAGGCTGCAGAAAGGAACCTGCTGGGGGAGTTTAGTGTCAGTTTGGTGCTGGGTGGAGGAACGCAGGGAACCCCAGGGCTGGGGTCTAAGCTCCCTGCTCCCCCAGAAGGACTTGACTGAGGGGTCCTGGTTGTACCCACAAGCTCTGTTTTGGACTGTGTTCCTGTTGTCCGATAAACCTTCTGTTTTACTGGCTGGCTGAGAGTCTCAGTGAATCCCAGGAAGAGGGGTGCAGGGCCTGGACTCCCCCACACTCCGTGACAGGGGGCATGGCCTGTGAGCCACTGAATCTAGGCCCAGTGTCTAGGGCAGGCATTGGCTTTGCGTCATACTTAGCATGTGACCTTTTCAGGCAATTTCTCGTCTCAATTCCCCCATCGGTAAGATGGGGTGAATGTGACCTAGCCACTGTGCTGGGGCTCGTTGTTTGGGGGCCTGTTTGAAATGTTGCTCTACCTAGGCTTGCCCTGGGTCTGTGTGGGCACTGAGAACAGGGGTCAGCTTTTGCTTCGCTGTGCCACTGAAGAAAGAAGGGAAGGACCAAGTGTGTGGCTGCAGAAGCAATACTGGCCCCTAGTCCACAGCTCTGCCCTCTGGATGGAACATCCAAGACAACGGGACAGCGGGATACTTTTTAGTGTCGTCCGTGCAGACGGCTTGTTGACCTGTACCATAACCCGTTATCCTGACACCTGAGTGGGGCTAGCCAGCTAGGAGAGCAGCGAATGGCTAATCCCCTGTGTCCAAGTAGGAATCTGACTGGGGGCTGTGAACTTTGCTTTGTCTTGCTTGTGGTCCCAGAATTGTACATGAAGTTAAACTCCTGTCTCAGAAAGGTTTGCGTCCTTGATGCTCAGCTGGCAAGCAGGTTGCAAGCTTGTTTCCTTGGGGCTGCACATGAAGTGAATCTTGGAACCAGTGCACCTGGCGGTGGGAGCCTGTGGTTTTCTTGCAAGAGTCAATCCCAATTTGGAGGGGCTTGTCCCGTGCATGTCCAGGCATTAAAGCAGGTCCAGTGTAGGTCTGCCACTCATCCCAGTGCTTCTGCGTTGGTTCCAGGTCCCAGAATTGCCACCCACAGCCACCAAATGTCATCGTGTTGTCAAAATGCTCCATGTGCCCTGAAAACATAGCAGTTGTGGTGATGGGGTGTGGGGTTTTGAGTTTTAAGATGTGCTGGTCAGTACTTAGGGTATGTAAAAAACAGTCCAGTGAGAGCCAAAAGGAAGGGTGATCTAGAGGTTAGGACATTGGACTGGGACCCAGGAGGTCCAGCTTCAGTTCCCAGCTGTCACTCTTCCCGGGAGTACCTAGAGTCAGGAGGCACCTGCCCTTGTCGTGGGGAAGTCTTGTCTGTGCTGGCTGTGTACCAGCTTCCCGACTCCACCAGCCTTTGCCACCCCAAGCACTGCCTGCCAGGCCTCCACAGGCCTTCCTCACCCTGTACCGGTCAGTGATAGGCACACGCCCACCTCCGAGTCCTCCAACCACCCCTCTGGAGCTCCCAGCCCCTGTTCCACTGTGCCCGCCCAGAGCTCTCAGACTCCCTGCTCCCAAAGGCATCGTTCACCCCAGCTTGCAAGGTGGAGCTCGGAATCTCCACCCCGCTTAGCACCCAGCACTCGGAGGTATCTACCCAGTGATGCCAGGAATATGTTTATCCTGTCGTTCAGGCGATAGACGCTAAGAATATTGGAAACAAATAGCTCCAGAGACAAAAATCATAACGTGCTTTCTACCTCACAAGGCATCCCCCCTCCTCCTGCAAGACCACTTATCCCAAGTCCCTTTCCCAGCATTCTCAGCCAGGTTGGCTGAGATCTCCCTTCCCTAAGACCAAGCCCGCTGGCAACTTGTCTGCATGTGTGGAAGGGTGCTGCACCCCCAAACATACCATAACAGACCTCTGATGTTCACCTCCATGGATGTTTCCCTCGGCCTGTTCACTCCCTTCGGAAGGCTGCACCAGCTCGTGGCTCAGAATGCTCCCAGACACCTATTGTCTGATGCACAATACACAATGGTCCTCCAGGGAGAGAAGCATCTCCCAGCCCCTGCCTGGAGCAGTTTGTCTCAAGATGAGCTACCTTTGAGTGACCTGATGTTAGCTACAGACCTAGAGAACGTGCTTTTTAGTACGTGTCTGTAACTCCTCCCATATTTTCCGTCCATACGTCTCGTGTGGCGCAGGCTTTCGGTACACACCATTCATGATCCCTTTTGGTGAACCCATGGGATCCCTGTACCCCTGCACCCTCCGCCAGTTGGTGTCCGGGGTCCTTGGGTCACACACACCTTGGGCAAGGCCATGAGGGCTGGATTTTCAGCAGCCCGTAGCAGGTTCCTACTGTGACACTTTGGGCCAGTATTCAAATAGCTGGAGCTGATTATGGGTCTTTTGAAACATGCCCTCCCACATGTCTCTGGGCTTCAGTTCCCACCACTAAATGAGGATAATCATCCTTCCTTTCTCCCACCGGTGACGAGGTCAAAGCAGCAGCCTGGAAAGGGTTAAGAAGCAACCACTGCCTATCACATGGATATATAAGGAGCGGGGGTATCAGGCATACGGGGGAAGAATGTGTCCTTTGGCCCAGGTTGAGGCAGGGAGGCCTCTGAGGATTGTGAGCAGCGGGACAATAAGCAATGCCCCAAAGAAAGGCCCTTAAGAGGATTTAGGTGTAGAGTTGATTTCCCTTCCCTGAAACCAGTCACCAGCCCTGTTTGTGCCTCTCTTGTCTATTTATACTCTGAGCTCTCTGGGGCATGGATCACGCTCTCTGTGTCTGTGCAGCGCCCAGCGCAACGAGGCCCTGAGCTCAGTTGGGGTCTCCAGGGGTGTGGCTGCACTGCCAACCCCTCCCCGCGGCAGCGAGTCTCAGAGCCGGGTCAACTGGCTCAGGCTCATGGAGCTCATGCTATGGGGCTAAAAGTAGCCGTGTAGAGGTTCCCATGCAGGCTGGAGCCCGGGCTGTGAAACTCAGCAAGGGGAGCGGGTCTCAAAGTCCAGGCTGCAGCCCAAGCAGGAACGTCTGTGTAGCTATTTGTAGCCCCATAACGCAAGCTGGAGTCAGTTGACCCAGGCTCTGAGACTCCCTGCTGAGTTATTTTTTTTCTCCAGTGTAGACATATCCTAGGGGGCTAGCTACCTGCACACGAAGCCTGGGCTGCAATTCAGGTTTGAGCCCAAGTCCCGTTTCCATCCACACACAAATCAGGCTGACTCAGATCAGCGAGCACTTAGGACACGGGTCCTCGGACCCTGCTAGGGGGAGGGTCAAACCCAAGCCCTGCTGAGACTCGGGTCCGAACCCTGTCATTTTGCAGTGTGGACGCAGCTCTAGCCGCAGACCTGAGTCAGACGTTCCACGCAGTGCAGCATGAACACATCAGTATGGCTGTGAGACCCAGGTCCAGCAATTGTAAACTGGGTTTACAGGCTTTAGAAACACCGAGTCCACAAGCCCAGGTCCCCTAGACCTGGGTTTATAATGCAGTGTGGACACACCTTGCATGTTACCGTAATACACCTAATACTAATAATCCAATTGATGCATTGGCCCAGTGTCGAAAGGAGACTCTTCCCAGAGTATTCTATCTGAACGCCCACACCCTACTCCACAGCGGGAGATGAATAGTCCTTACACCTTGCACCAAATTCTTTGATGCTGATGTGCCAGCCAGGCCCGGGCCTGGCAACGGCGACCTTGGGCGTGACACGTCCCCGTGCTGTAATGCAGCATCCTGCCCAGAGGCTGGGCCAACCCTGTGTGCCCCCCGCCTGCGTTGTGGATGCGAGGAGGCTAAACAAACCCACCCCACTTTCTCCAACCACCTGAGAAGCCAAATGAAAAACCCACCCGCCAAATGCGCAGTGGAAAACAAGTCGCTTTCCAACCAAGCCATGTGCTCACAGCACCCTTTCTAATAAGCCCCGTCGGCCTGAACTTCAAAGAGACGGGGGGAAAGACCTGCTACGTTTTTCTAACAGCCCTGCCGCAGGGCATGCATCTGCCTCTTCCCATCAGCTCATCAGCTGCCTACCTGGCCCTGGCCCGCTGGCGGAGCAGATGCCTAGATCTGGCAGGCAGGAGGGGCTGGCAAGCTGAGACTGCCCTGGGCTGGTCATGGGTAGGAAGTGCAGTGGAAAGGGAAGCTGGGTGGGAACAATTCCACTGCTTGCTCCTCTTCATCCCAGCAGCTCGTTAATGATTTCAATAATTAACCGCCACCTGATTTGTGTGGCTTTGTCTCCCATTTAGGAGGCAGCCCTCTTGGCTAAATTCGCTGGTTTTTTTTTACGGCGCTCATGTTGTTCTCGTCCACCGCAGATCCTCCTTTTGGCCGGGATGAGTAATTGTCTAGAAATGAGGGAAGGCCATCAAGAGCCAATTGCACCTTATTACCAGCAAGCTCAAATCCCAATCCGGGCACCGGGCGAAGGCCTCTGGCAGCTTCGCAGCAGGATAGCTGATGCCTCTGGCAGCCTGTGGTGCTTGCTAGGTAGTCCAGTCCTTCAGTGGGGGCTAACGTGAGCAATGGTGTATGAGACGAGGTCTTACTCTGACCCCACTTGGCTGGTTGTGCTTGTGGAGAACAGTGAGATCTGTGTGAATGGCTAGGGTGACCGTGTGGTGAAAGCATCTTAAGAGACCTTGGGTCACTTCCCAGCTCTGCCACTGACACTCTGTGTGACGTTGGGTGAATCACTTAATTGCTCTGCGCCTCAGTTTTCCCATCTGTACAGCACAGATGATAATAATCCTTCCTTCATCTGTTTGGCCTCTCTCAGTACAGTGCCCAACATAATGGAGCTTCAATCTCCCTCTGAACGTGTGGGCGCTCACATTTCACAAATAGCATCAGCATCAGTCCCTCCTTTCCTGTGATGGCTACTAACCCTGGACAGTGGTTAGGCCGCTGGTGTATGGAGATCATGGCCTATCCTGCTGACTAGTATTGTCTCCTTGTTTCCTTCCACTCCCCTGTCTGTGTGTATCCATCTCTTGTTGTATACTGACTGTAAGCGCCATAGGAAGGGGCTGTCTTTTTATTCTGTGTTTATACAGCACCAAGCGCGGGGGAGCCCTGGTCCAGGATTGGAGCTTCTAGGCGCCACTGCAGGACAAATGATTGATGAATAGAGTCACAGACTTTAAGGCCAGAAGTCACAGGCGCCGACTTTCTCATTTTCCCAGGGGTGCTTGACTGAGAGGTTTCTGAAACGTTTACCCCTCCTATTGCTTTCCTAAGGGCCGGGGCATTAACCAAGTTTTAACTCTGGGAATGTTCCCATTAAGGACTTCAGATTCCCAGTGCAGTTTCTTTATTTCCCTGCCCTCTGCCATTGTGCAGCATGGCTGTGTACCCTTAAACCGCTGCCTCATTGGGATGCTGACCTGAGAGGGTCAGGCTGAGGTTGACCCAGCCAGCCCCTTGGGCAGCTCCATCGCTGGGCACCTTCATCTGGTCTGCAGAACATGAAAGAGCAGGGGAGAGTGATGAGATCATTTGGACAGCCTTCGGAGACTGCTGAGGATCGGCACTGGAAGGGTTATAGCCGCATGCTGGAAGCCAGTGATTAAAGGCTCGGAGAGCAGGCCTTATAGTGATAGACTCCAGGACCCCAATCTGTTTAGCCTAACAAAGGAAGGTTACAGGGTGAAGCGCCTACATGGGAAACAAATACGTACTGTGGGCTCTTCAATCTCGCAGGCAAAGGTCTGACGCGAGCCAATGGCTGGAAGTTGAAGCTAGACAAATTCAGACTGGAAACAAGAGGCACTGGACATTGGAAAGACTTCTTCCAGTGGGGTGGGTTCTCCATCACTGGCCATTTGTAAATGAAGAACCATTTGAAGGGAGATGCTCTGGTTCGAACCGGAATGAATTCAGGGCAGTCCTCTGGTCTGTGTTGCACAGGAGGTCAGGCTCTGTGATCACAGTGGCGCCTTCAGGCCGGCTGGTCTTAGGAGCTAGGTTCTGGTCCCTAACTTGCTGTTTGACCCAAAGTAGCCAGCTGCCGGATGGGTCTCAGCTTCCCAGCAGGCAGTGGAAAGCTTTGCTGAGTCCCGCTGGCAAAGTGTTTGGAGGCCCCTGGCATGGCTGGGGCTGGGCCAAGTAATGACACTGAGGCCATGGGAAAGGAGATCCCCTCTTCCCCAAGGCGCTGTGAACATGTGTGGGGCCCGTCCTCCGGCCTGAACTGCTCAGGGATTCTGCCCCAGCCCTTTCCTTTCCCTGCGCTCACAGAAATGGGACATTAATGCAGCTGATCCCATCTAATCGCCCTCCCCTGGCGGGCGACCCAGGGAGGAATAATTCACAGCATCAACAGCTTCTTAATAACTCTGTGCTTCAAGTCAATTTCCAGAGCGCTCGTTTGCCTTTTAATTAAAATTACCATTTTCCCAACAAAGAAAAAAAAAATCAACAAACCAACAACAAGCCAGCCTAGCCTCCCTCCTCCTCTCCTGTCTGATGTGGTCTAAGCCTTCTAACTGCAGCGTCCCGCTGGGACCCACTCCTGTCGTCTGTTGCCCCTTCCCTCATTGCAGAGGGGCAGCATTGCATGCGGGCAGCCAGGCAGGCCTCGCCTCTCGGCTCCAGTCTGTGTTATTAAAAGAACTGCAGTGACTGTAGGTGCATTGGGCCAGATCCCCAGCTGGTGTAAATTAGTGGTGAGATGGTTATTCACACCCAGCTCCAGCGTGTTACGTACAGCAGTGGTTGGACTGTGATGGCCAGCATCAATTTAAACTAGGACGGCCCAGTGGTTGGAGCACTAGCCTAGAGCTCGAGTGGACCTGGCTTCAAGTTCCTGGTTTGCCCCAGATGTCTTGGGTGACCTTGGGCAAGTCACTTAGCCTCGCTGTGCATTACTTCCCTATCTGCGTAATGGAGATAATAACGTTCAGCCTTAGGCAGGGGGATGGGCCAGAAATTGTTTGGGATAATAGGGGTTTCAGGATCCTGTTTTTCGCAGCCCTCTGTGACCCGTATGTTCATTTGTCTGTGTGTAATGCAGTCAAATAAAGCCACGTCTTTTTAAAGGAAGAATTGGAGGTAAATTCTGCTCTGCTGTTTGTGTGAGTGAGGTGTCCCTCGGACTCCACCCGAGGCGTGTGTGTGCTTATCTGAGGGCAGAACTGTCTGACTGGGGAAGAATGGATTTCCGGTGGTAAATTGCAATAGAAAGCCAAGCTGGTCAGAGGAGGGGCACCATGGGATACAGGGCAGCCAGTCCAAAGTACTGTCGAAATCTTGACTCAAGCCTCCCCGCCTCCCCCACATTGTAGAGTGGGTTCTTCTTAGTAACATCCTCTTTTCTGCTTCCCAATTTCAGAGGGTGAATTCTAGCTCCCTCTCTCCCGCTGACGCCCCCTTGAATTCATCTCCGTCAGTAAACTCAGTTGTTATTTTTAATTGGCTTCTCTAGAGCCTTGGCTGTGACTCTAAGCATAACACGAGCTCCCGCCATCCCGGATTGTCCCCTGGGGAGTTCAGGGAGTGTGTCCCAGGCCTGGGGGTACCTGGGGCCATGTGCCTCTTTTAGGTGGAGGAAGAGGATGAGAGCTTGTGGAGGCCGGGAATGGGTGAGGTTAGCCCTGGGACCCGCCGAGTAGAAGCTAGCAGTTGAATGAAGTGGCTGAACTGGGGTCAGCGGAGGTGTGGCCACGCAACCAGCAGCCAGAGGACTTGCGTTGACACTGGACCACTGGCAGATCAGAAGAGTGGTGAGCTCACTGTGACTGTCACCTTTCTGGCAACCTTGGGGAGGGTCTCTTTCCTTATCAGCGCCTCTCCAAGCCAGAGAGGAGGGAGAGACGGTGTTGCTGAATCACACCCAGAATCTGGGGCTGGGGAGGGTTCCAGATTCCTATGGCCGGACAGTTTATTAACATGAGGGGAAAAGCCAAGGCAGCCGGTTACGAAGCTCGGTGTGACCAGAACCCTTACTCAAAGCCAGCTGCGCATGGAGTGGTGACAGGAACGGTGCAGGTGGGGGCTCGATGAGGGATTAGAACAAAGAACTGCGAGTGGCTGTAAGATGCTCCCCTTCTGACCTGCTCGTGCTTCACACCTGCTTTGCACTGGTGTCCGTGGTTACACGAGGTGCAGGACAATGGGGAATCAGGCCCGCCGTGGTGGTGTTCAGATTCCCAGGGGCTTTTCCCACTTCACGTACAGTGTATCTTTCACCACGGCCAGAAGGGGGATGGGGGGGGCATTACCCCCAACTGCAAGCCTCGGGCGGGTGTGGAATTTGCCCCCCGATGCGCAACCCCATTGGCTTGACTGGAGCTGCCCCCCCAATTCAGAAGTCAAGTGACACCTATGGACTTGGGGCACACTGCCTACTCCCAGACCCCCGGTCTGTAGCAGTAGAGCTGACGGTAGGCTGGATTGAAAGGATCTCTTCCCCCTCTCCAACTCCCCAAGCCTGCTTAGTGGCCCCACTTCCATAGACTGCTGTTTGCTCTTTCAGCTGGACAGCTCAGCTGTTCATCGGCTGATGCCTGGCGACCTGTGCTCTGTGTGCTACTCATCCTGCTGGCACCTTGTCCAGGCAGCTTCAGACCACGTCCAGTGTCTGTTTCCTCTAATGACAGCTATGTAGGGCACTTCCCACTAAGGTGAAGGGGAGTGAAAGCGAACCAGCCGGATGGGGGTTGCATTCCAGGAAGGCTGAGCAGCGTCTTGGCTGGGGCAGCAGGCCCGGCGTTTGCACACCCTGGGCAGAGATCGAAATGGACAGTGCTTTTCCTTTCCCCCCTCTCTGCCAAGGAAGGAGCACGGGCCGGGAGCACTGCACGTGTCCCACCTGTGTCTTCTACGTGACAAGGCAGCGGAGCGTTCTTGCATCCAAATGCATCCCGAGGTTGAGACAGCACTCGCCCACTCGAGGTCGTTCTGCTCTCCTGGTTGCTGACATCACACAGGGCCTCTGACATGCCGGTCAGACCGTGGGCATCGCAGGCACTGAGAGGTGATGCAAGGAGAGTCCAGGGTCCTGGGATGTTGTTTATTAAAAGAGAGACCAGACTCTCAGGGAGAAGGAAAGGATGCTGTCTTTGGAGAAATTTGAGTTTTCATTTGGGCGTAGAAAGCAGCCCTGCTTCCTTCAGTTCTATGTGCTGGTTTTAGGGGTTTCACCCTGGATGTGCTGGCATCTGGGACTCCTTGCCACATGGACCTATCTAGGAATTTGCTAGTGCACATGGTCCCCCAGCCCTGGATTATCTGAGCTGCTCACACCCCTCGTGAGGTAGGGAAGTATCCTTACTCTCACCTTACAGATGGGGAAGTAAGGCACAAAGAGGGACTTGCACCAGGTCACAGGGGAAGTCCGTGGCACAGCTGGGAAATGGAACTCCATTTTCCTGAGCCCCAGGACAGTGCTTTGACCACAAGGCCATGCTTCTTCTCATTGTCGCTAAAACTCTCACCACATCCAGCAGGTATTTCCCTGCCGTGGAGCGTTGCGCACAGCCCGCGAAGAGAGGCAGCGTCTAAAATCTGGCAGAGATCAGAGGTTCAAACTTTCAGCCTCAGCATCAGCTGTCTGCAGGTCCCAATCAAGCCCACAGACCTGGGGAACGCACCCATTTTGCACATGCGGGTGCCCAGCTGCCTGATCCGGTGCGCTTGCATGGGCTGGTGCAGTCCAGCATGCGTGGACAAGACCGGGGTAAAAAAATTAAAACCAGACATTAGGGTTGGGAAATGCATCCCTAAATGTGGGCTGCTCTGAGTGCTGGGGTAACCCGCAGCAGGGGGGGCTGCATTTAAGGTCAGGCTTGACAAAGCCCTGGCTGGGATGATTTAGTCGGGGATCGGTCCTGCTTTGAGCAGGGGGTTGGACTAGATGACCTCCTGAGGTCCCTTCCAACCCTGATATTCTATGATTCTATGATTCCTTTTGTCTTTGGCAGGGAGCAGAGACCAGCACCCTGGGTTACACCAGAGCCTGGGATCAGAGCAGCAGAGAGAGCAGTTGCAAAACATAGGACTGCGGAAAGGGAGGGTGGGGAGGATCAGAGAGGAGCCCCCTCCCCCTCCGTTCCATATTCAGAAGTGTCTGCAATTGTACATTGACAGGTGCAGGGCTGATGAGCTTCAAATCTGTCAGTGCCGTTGATGTATCTATAATTACTGTCTGATGCGCCGGAATTAGACGGAGAGCTGAGTAGCTTGATGCAGACACTGGTGCCCTTGAGTGCCAGGGTCAGGTTTAGCCGCAGTGACACTGTGCATGGAATGGAACCCCCAGGTGGCTGACATCCCCCCACCCACCCACCCATTAAGGGAAGGGCACATGAAAGTCACCCCCATGGGGAGCGGCTCCACCACTGCAATAGAGATAAACCCTATGTCGGGGGGCTCACAGGTGGCAAATGGGATGCTATATTTAACTAGTCCCCTTGCCCGGGGATGTGCAATAGATGCACTGAACTGTCGCTAGGCTTTGTCTGAAATGGCAGACCAGTCTCTGCATCTCCCTCACTCTCAGGCTTCTGGGTGGCTCATCCCTGTTCTTAGTTGACAGCTGGTGGGTCTAGGTGACCAGCCTCTCCTGGGTAAATCGTTGAAATTCCCCGTAGGTGTTGCTTGTCTTTTCCCCCGTCCTTGGAGCTGTGGATCCCAGCACCCCGTGAGGAGGTGGGGAAGCTACAGTTAATAATAATGCTGATGACAGGTCTGAAGCTGTTTTACCAACATCTCAGGAATTAAGCCCGGTCATCCTGATTTTGCACGTGGGGGAAAAACAGACACAAGGGAGAGGATTTAAGAAGCACTCAGCAGAGGCAAACTCTGCTCCCACTGATGCCAATGGCCCGGGACGGAGCAGTGCGAGCCCAGGGCTGGAAATCCTGCCGGAGTGGGGAAGTGCCCAAGGTCTCGTAACAAGGCAGCTGGGAATAGAACCCAGGAGTCCTGAGTCCCTGCACCCTGCACTACCCTCCACGTGCGCACAGCTGGGTTCTCAAAGGATGTAAATCAGTGTAGCTCCAGGCACAAATGATTTCCACCAGCTGAAAATTTGGCCCTTGGCTGCCACACTCCCCTTACTGAGGAGTCGTATAAAAAAAGCTCCCTTTGGCCAGTGGCTTCAGATCTGTGCGTGGTCACCAGTCAATCTGCACAGGGGGGATTTATCAGCCACCCCCGGCTGTAACCCTGCTGTCTTGTGTCCTCCGCCATTCTCCTCTGCACACACAAGCCTTCTGTTGCCAGCCAGTCTTGACTTAAGTGAGGGCTGCGCCACCCTGTGATTAGGAACTGAAGCCCTTATCGTGGTCCAGGTCCTGTAATTCACATCACAAAAACCAATACATGGGAACAATTTGCAATCATTTAGCAGGAAGAGAGCATCCGGGACCTCAATTAAGCTATTTGTAAATTGTTAATTTAAGCATCTCGCCCAGATGCCTTAAATTACTCCCTCCCGTGGCTTACAAATGGGCAAAGAGTGCAGAAATATCAATGGAGCAGTGGGGAAATGGCATTTAGTTACCGTTTTCGGCAGTGGTAATAATACTGTAGCTAACAGAGCTTTGATTTAAAGCAGAGTAAGCCAGGGCTTTTTTTGAAGAAAGATCAGCACAGGAGCAGAGCCTGGCGAGAGGTGAAACGCCTGGAGGGGGCCGTCAGGGGAAGATGGGGACAGCTCCGCATCCCTCAGAAGACTCAGAGGCGCCGAGCGCTCCCAGCTCCAGCTGAAGCTGATGGAGCTCTGAGGTACTCAGCACTTGGGACAAATCAGGCCCTAAGTGACTCCGAGAGCATGAAACCCACAAGGGTGGAGAGTTCCCTGCCGGTTAAGGAGCTAAACGGTCCCCACATTGAAAGAGCTCCCGGGCCTAGGCATTCTTTGTCAGTAAATCCAGGGTAAAGATTAGCTGAGCTGAGAACAGGTCCCCCGTTGTGCTAGGCGCTGTACAGAGGTAGTGAGAGACAGTCCTTGCCCCAAAGGCTGGCAGGAGAAAACAGAGAGACAGAGAAGACAGATGCCTGCCTCCAGGCCACGCTCCAGAGCCAGGCACAGAGTGTATCGATGCTTCTATGTTGTACTGACACAGGTTTTCCCCCTTACCAGAGACGCCCCTGATCAGGATGGTCCCTGCCATGGGAACCAGTGACCCAGCCCACGTTTCATTTCCAAGAGCTGGTGATTTGTGTCAGTTTATTTAACAGAGGCCAAAACACTGAAGTCTTGACTAGCTGCCTCGTGGAAATCATGGTCATTTACCACTGGGGAAATAACTCCACGGTGTATGCTTGCTTCCCAGAGCGTTGGGAGGTCACCTCGCACGGTGGTTAAGTGCCTCTTTTGTCTGTGTCCCAGGAAGTGACTATAATAAACTGTCTCTCTTTTACCTCCAGAGCTATTGTGTTCCAACAAGTGCACCTGTTTCGCGTCACCCCCCTCCTCCCTCCCATCTGTTCTATAATGGTCTGGCTGGTCAGGTTGACTCTTAATGATTGCGAGCCAGATCCTCAGCTGGCGTGGATCAGCGCAGCCCTGCCGACAGCGATGGGGTGGCGCTAATTTATTCCCGTTAAGGATCTGTCCTTGCATGTTCAAAGTGCGACATGCAGCAGGGCTCCCTGTTAAAGCTGTCGGGGATCTTCTGTCTAAAAACTCCTCCACGGCTCTTTGAAAATCTACCCCGTCGGCTGTCTTGGCTGAAGAGGAGAGTAGAGTGTGCATAACCCATTCTGCCTGATTTGGCCCCCTGAGCGCCAGCCCTGCACGCACTTGCTGCATGTCTGCTGGTAGCGGGAAGATGCTTTCAGTCCTAGCTGTGCTTTTCAAGCTTCCCAGTCTGGTTGCAGTCAGGCTGGTGGGGTGAAGGGTGGGGAGATTTCTTATCCCCGCCCTCTCCATGAAGCCAAGCCAAGCCTGGGTGCCTGGGAAGGATAGATTTTTCCCTTCCATGTCCTTCAAGAACAAAGTTTGAATGCAGAGGGCTGAGTCTCTCCGCCAGGCTTCTTGCCACCAGCTTGCAGAGGACTAGGACTACCAGTATTTCAGTCCAGGGGTGGGCAGGTCAGCTTGTTAGACACCGGTCTCGTTTCCAAGGCCCGATCCATCTGGCCGCTCTCCCCGCTTTACACACAGCTCATCCTGAAAGGCGGGCCCAGCCTGCCATCAGCCTGCCCAGATACAGCCTTGCTGTCTTCCTGGTATCGTTTGCATCCCCCTCCATTGCTGCAGCGATCACGGCTCCAGACACATGCCTGTCATTCCTTCGATAGAGCCAGCATCCCTTGTTTGATTTCTGCAGGCACAGAGGTGATCAGTTGATTTACGACAAAACGCTTTCAACACTTCCTTCTCTAGGTTGGGTCTGTTTATTTTAGCATCATCAGGTTCCTTGGTGCTGTGCGAACACCGAGGAAGGCATGGTCTTTGTCCCTAGGACATTACAGTTTGAATTAAATAGATGATCCACTTGAAACACATTAACACACCAGATGATTGGCGAAAATCCAGTCTCAAAGCAGTGTTAAGAGATTCTATATAGGCTAATTATATCCTTCACAGATTAGCATTTAAACCCTATGCTGCTGTAGGATCTGCAGCCCATAATTAATCCTACACCAGTTCCAGGATGATTGGGCAGAGGTGCACTTCTCAGCATGCATGGTCTTGATCATGCACTTTCTTCCAGTATTGTCTAGAATGGTTGTGTGTTCTAAGTCGGTACATACTTCCTGTTTCCTGATCACTGGATGATTACCGTTCTATTCATTCCCTCTGGGGCACCTGGCATTGGCCACTATTGGAAGACAGGACACTGGGCTAGATGGACCTTTGGTCTGACTCAGTGTGGCCGCTCTTATGTTCTTATGTATGGGAATCTATTGTGGGTTACACAATACGCCACCAGATCCTATCCCAAACCTCTACTGGAGCCTGCCATAAAACGATGAATCATTCCCTCCAATCTGAACAGCTCAAAGTACGTCAGAAAGAATAATGAATTAAGCCTCACACGCGGATAAGGATCTTCCTCATTTTACAGATAAGGGAGCAGAGGCAGATATGCAGTGACTTGCCCAAGGTCATGCAGTATGTCTGTAGCAGAGCTCTGGGAACTGAAGCCAGATTTTCAGCCTTGCATCTTCACCATGGGACCTGCACAAGGTGGGTTCGAGGTGATGCTCGGTGCAGATCCTGGTTTCTGTTCAGCAATGTGATACAGGGTACACACCTGCCTTTCTGGAGCAGTAGCATGAATGGTGAAGTGCTGATGCCTTCTCTCTGGGGCCTCCTGTCTATTCATGGCCTCTTCTGTGGGAGCGATATGGGGAGCAGTTTCTAGAGGCAGGGCTTGGTTACTGCCTCCTGGCATTTCAGTCCACACCTTGCCAGGTGAAGATGATCTATAAGATCAAACAGTGCAGCAGGCAGGCAGTGTGCATAAATCCCATTTCCCCCATGTTGCAAACACAGGGCCAGATCCTGAGATGGGCTGAGCACTAGCCTCTCCCATTAACTTCATCCTTCAGAATAGTCCTAGAGCACAGCCTGCTGTCTTCTGGGCAGAGGGGGGATTATTGCTGGGGCTAGCATACTCACGCATGGCGGCATGTGTCAGCGTGGGATAGGGAAGGCACCTCTGTGCTCTGGTATAACTTCCCTAAGATAAAAGAAAAGGAGGACTTGTGGCACCTTAGAGACTAACAAATTTATTTGAGCATAAGCTTTCGTGAGCTACAGCTCACTTTAGCGGATGCCCGCCTGAGCTCATGAAAGCTTATGCTCAAATAAATTTGTTAGTCTCTAAGGTGCCACAAGTACTCCTGTTCTTTTTGCGGATACAGACTAACCCGGCTTCTACTCTGAAACCTTCCCTAAGATGTGGCCCAAAGTCCCTTCCATCTACTGCTTCTGGAGACAGTTCACACTAGCTCTTACATGTAACACCTCTCTCTTATCCAGCACTTTCCCTGCCCAGATCTCCAAGCAGGTCAGTATTATGATTTCGGTCTTATGGACGGGGCAACTGAGGCCCAGAGAAAAGAAATGACTTGTCCACACCAGGGCCAGTGGTAGAGATAGGATTAGGATCCTGGTCTCCTGGCTCCCAGTCCATTGCTCAGTTCACTGGGCAACACTGCCCCTTAAGCATCGCTGGAAATAAAAAGAAACAAGAATTTCTTTTAAGTCTCAAGATTTTCAAGCCAACCTCATGATTATTTTTTAGGGGGGTGATTCATGATTTTTGAAGGCAGAAGGTGAACAAGGCTACTCCCAGTTTCCTGTCAGAATGTTAGACGAACAGGAGGGTTCCCCTCCAGCCGAGATCGATACCTGCTGGCCCTCACCTTCTCATGATAAAGTGCTTCCTTCTCTCAGTCTGAGCTCTGGCAGGTCTCTTTCTCTCTGTTGATCAGCTGGCCACACCATGCCCCCTTTCTCTTGTGGACAAACGCACCCTCTCTCCCCGCCGCGCCGATAAGGCTCTGCCTTACTATGCCGGGTGCGTTTGAAACCCGCCATGTCATGTTCATTATCATATTCCCCTCGTCCTGCTGTCACTACACACAATGGCAGCCTTCAAGCCAGTGAGTTTGCAGGTTATCAGCTCCCGGGTTTAAACAATGCGTTGTTGTTATTTATCTAGCCGCTCCTGATGTGTAACGGAATCTGGTTTTCGGTGCAGTTAGCCTCGCCGTCTGTCTTGTGTTGTGACAAAAATCGACGCCGGGCAGGTGTGTTTTGATTCCCATTGTCTAGTACCTGAGCAGGAGCGGAGATGAGGCTGCAGAGGGGGCACTGCACAAAGACAGAGCCCTGGAGTGGGGTACAGATGTGCTGGGGACCCTCTTGATTTGATCCTGGCGCTGCCATTTTCACATTGTCTTTGCCTAAGGCACTGTCTGCACTACAAGCGAGGGCTGTGAGTCCCCCCATCTAGCTCCTAGTGTGGACAACGTAGCCTGAGAAACACAAAGGGGATATGGCTAGTGCCTTACAGGTTCCAGTCGAGATCCGAACCCCATGGTGGTTTATCCAGCAGGGAGCGTCTCTTACAGGCTCAATAGGCCGGGCAGCCAAAGGGTGGGGAGAAAGGAAGGATTAATATCCCCATTTCACAGATGTGCACAGAGAGATTAAGTAACTTGGCCAAGGTCACGCTGGGAGTCACTGGCAGACATGGGAATCGAGCCCAGATCTCCTGGGTTCCAGTCCAGTGCCTTAACTACAAGACTCCAGCAGAGACCTTTCCTTTCCTGGTGATGGAGCAAGAAGGGGGAGTCCCCGTATTGAATTAACCCAGAATGCTCATGATTTATTGCCCCAGTCAGCAGTTCCTCCTGGATGCAGTTGAGAATCCCTGGGGGTGCATGCAGGGGAAGAAACCCAGGACTGAATGAAGACTGAGACCAGATTCTCCCCCCACACCCACACACAAAAGATGGTGTTTCCTTCATGATGTTTCCTTCCTTCCTTTCCGAGTGGTACAGCTTGGGAGTGTGTGAACAGGTGTGTGTGTCTGGGGGGGAGGGAGGGATCAGAGTCTAAACCCACTGATATCAGTGGCATAACTTCTACAGACTGTGAGCCACCTATTATTAATGATTATTTGTATTGTCACTCTTGGGAGCTGCAGTGATGAACCAGAACCCCATTGCGCTAGGTGCTGTACAACTACAGAACAGAAAGACAGTCCCCTCCCCACCCCAAAGTGTTTACAATCTAAGTGGTGCTGTAGCTGTGTTGGTCCCAGGGCATGAGAGAGACAAGGTGGGGGAGGTCATACCTTTTATTGGACCAACTTCTGTTGGTGAGAGAGACGAGCTTTCGAGCCACACAGAGCTCTTCTTCTGGTCTGGGAAGGGTACCAGAGTGTCACAGCTAAACATAGGATGGAAATGATTGTTAAGCATAAGGAGTTAACATGTGCTGCAAGAGAGAACCTTTCCCAGACCTGAAGAAGAGCTCTGTGGCACTCAAAAGCGTGTCTCTCTCACCAACAGAAGTTGGTCCAATAAAAGATCTCACCTCACCCGCCTTGTCTCTCTACAATCTAAGTCTAAGTCAAGAGACAAGACCGTCTAATGGGGGAGTAACAATGGGACAATGTTGGTCAGCATAATAGACAGTGGTCATAGAAGGCTTAATCTTGTACCACTGAAGTCATGGGAATGTTGCATGGACTTCAGTGAGAGGCAGATCAGGCCCTCAGGGCAGGTTTCTGCAGCTCAGGGCCGGGATGCAGCTCCAAGCGCAGCCTGAATTGTGTTGCTGAGGAGAGAACTCCCCCAGGTTACATCCCCAGGCTGGTTTAGGATTCCCTGCTGTCTGTTTGAACCCGAGAGGGTGCGTGACCAAGGCTCTGGGAGCTGCCTGGCCACTCGCTGACTTCTGAGTGCAGATACAAGCCTTACCGGTAACCGGGCATCTTTAGATGCTGGATCCTTTCTTTCTACAGGAGGTTTTTGGGGCAGCAGGGGATGGCGAGCGTATTTGCTCTCAGTCTGTCTGGGAGGGGAGCTGGAGCATATGCTCTGGATCGTTCCATGAGCTCAGCCCCACCCACCACCAGCATCCAGTTGGCAGGTCCCAGCTCCAATTGATGACTGTCAATTCAGATACAACAGCAGGCCCTGCCAGCTCTCCCTGCCAATGCTAGCCTTGGCAGATGTTGCCTTCATCCTACTCATTTGGAGCGGCAACGTAGCCTTGATTTCTCTCTCCCACAGATCCCTTTCCTCTGCCAAAGAAACCGAGCCACCTCTAGGGCGGGCATTGCGTCTCCACGGCACTGCTGAGCCTTAAGGAGTCTTCATTATTCAAAAGTGCACGATCAGCCTTCAGCCATCTCGGTATAATATGAAATTACATAGACCCCTATCTATAGATGGAGAGTCATTTGGCCATACAACATTGAAAGGGGCTTCTTGGCTTTATTGGGCTCAGTCTCACTTCCTCACTGTTTCCAAGAGGAGCTAATCCTCCTGGTTCCAGAGTATTGTCGCCCTCTGAGATGGAAAAGGCCTTATTATCCATAGATCAGTTAGTCCGTCTTGCAACCGATGCAGGAGTATTCCTGTTCAGGCCAGTCTACTTCCATGTATCCCAAGCGATGGGTCATCTTCCACTGACCCTACGCTGTTCCCTAGTCGGACTGATCTCACCATTAGCAAGTTGATCAGCCTGGGTTCCCCAGGTTCTAAATATTTACCCCCCTGTCCCACCAAAATCTGCTGTCCCTTCTTGCTGTTTTACACCCTTGAGGCATCATGTCTGCCTTCCTCGTTGCCATTGAATCAAGACATACTGGTAACCACTGGGTCCTCAGTGGGAAATCCGAGCCCCACTGAAATCAATGGGGCCAGAATTTCACCTGTTTGAGTCTTTCCTCCATAATTCAGTCCCCTCAGCCCCATAAATACCTGTTTTGCTTTAGTGAAGTCACTCCAGTCAACCTGCCTTGGGGATGCCCAGAATTGAAAGCCCTGATGCTGAGTTCTACCTCTTGAGCAGCACAGCCCGGGGGGAAGAGGCACAGGTGCCTTGGGAACTGCTCCAACTTAGGTTTCCTACATCATCTCCTTACAAAGCTAGCACCAGAGCAGCCAAAGCAGAGTGTAGTCCAGACACGCCTCCCCTGGCACAACCCCACCCCACCGGCTGCTGGGGAAGAGATGGTGTACGGCCATTGTGCCAGCAGTGGGAAAATTCCTAGATGCGGGGGCTGAGCTGGGTCTTGGCAATAGGTATACAGGGGCTGCACCCCAGCCCAGAATTGGGGCTGAAATCTGTGCTCTAGGCACACCCATTTCCTCGGGGAATAGGTGCTCTTCGCACAGGCAGACCTGTTACCTCTCCTGGAGTCCCCTCATTTGGCCAGCCAGGCTCTACCTTGAATTTCTTTGTGCTTGTTCAAGACAAACCGGAGCAATCACAGCCCCTTTGGGTCCGCAGGGGAATGTCCTGCTCAGTCTGGAGGCAGAACTCATATGAAGACATTGCCTTGCATGGGCCAGTAATTGATATTAAGGGGTTTTTGAGCTTCACTCAAGCCTGAGCACCAGGAGGGGGATTTAAACCACAGCAAAGAGAAAGCGCCTTTCCTGATGAGATATCACCTGTCTCATTTCCCATCTGCTCCTGGCTGTCCTGGTTAGTGGCTGTCTCATCTTGCCGCTCCCCAGGGGACGCTGATGAAGGAAAAGCCTTTCTCAGGCCATTTGGTGGCTCAGCTGCACAGGTGTGAGACACGAAAGGCCACCTGTTGGTGTCTTGTGGTTGCCAGGGCACTGATGTTTTGAGCACCAGGGAATTGGATTCCAGCCCACCCCTTTCCCTTCCAGGGATGTGGAGAATCAGCTCTCCTGAGCGTTCTGCATTCGATACAAGAGCCCAGTCCTTAGCACGGCTTTCAGATGACCTGTGACAGGGCAGACATTGAACCTCCTTGGGTTCGTTTCCCAAGAGTGAGGGGGTTGACTCCAGCACTCTTGGCTAATTCTTTTCTGCCTCCCTAAACTTCCTTGGCAGTTTCAATGGGATCTGGTGGTTATTCTCCGCTTCTGGAGCTATTAGCCCATCGTTGCTGTGCACTGCTGAATGGCAGCTGTGTTCTACCCCAGAGGTAGCTGCACTTCATTGTGGGGGAAGAGGGTCCCTGACTCTGGTTTCGGTAACATGCAGGGCACGCCTCACCAGGGTGTCTTGGTGCCTCATACACACCAACATACATCAGCCTATCTGCTGTGTATCCTGAGTGGTGCGGGGCACCTGCACCTCTGGGCACTGTGTGATCACAAACGAAGGCACGTCTTCTGCCTTGAAGAGCGTACGATGTCGGGACAAGAGATGCTGAGGAAATATAAGGAGATGGCCTTTATATTGCAGTGGTACTCAGAGGCCCAAGTCAGATTGCAGCCTCGGGCCTGTGCCCACATATGGTGAGAACCAGCCCTTGTGCTGAAGGGCTCCCAGGGAAAGGAAACAGAGAGAGACAAAGTGACTTTCCCAAGGTCAGGCAGCAAGCCAGGGGTCCTGAGTCCCCCAGGCGGGAGCCCCATCCTCTAGCCTACACTGCCAGGAAAGGTAGTGTTACTCCTACCTGCCAACACTGCGAGAGGGGGCCCAAGCCGTAGAGTTCAGCTGAGTGGGGGTGGACTTGTTTCTGCAGCACCGTCTCTTCTCCCAAAGGAAGCCCCGGACCAGCTGATCCCTACCCGCTAACACCATCCAGTTACCAGTAATGGTTCCCCTTCTCCGACAAGCAAAGCGAAAGGTATTGTACACTGTTCTCCCTTGCGCCCCAGATATGCAGGGTGTTTAGATTTCACCGCCATCTGGAACAAGCCCTTTGGATTGAGGCTGAGAGCAAAGCCGTGTCTGGTAATGCAAGAGCAAATGCAGAGAGGAAACCCTGATGGCTTTGTTGCTTTTTATCGGCCTCTCCCAGGAGACCACCTTGTTTGCACATGGCTTATCTCCCAGACTGACCAAGTCCCCGGCTAGGGCAAAATGTCGCCTTAAGAACAGGCTTGTCGTGTGCACGGAAGATGGGTTGTTTCTCGCCTCTTTCCACCCCGCAAGTTGGAAGTTCTCAGGGCAGTTTGTCACCCACTCTGGCTGGCAGCGTCCCTGGAGAGGGCATGGACTGACTGAGGCTGAAATGACTTCTCACCACCTAAGCATGGAGGCATGTTGGCAGGGGAAGCCAGCCCTGCTGCTGCCTGGTTTGTACCTGCTCTGTGGATAACTGATTTTCAGAGCTGCCAGTCAGGCCAAAAGGTTAGTCCAGTGGTTAGGGGGCCAGGGTGGGATCTTGGGAGACCTGCATTCAGTTCCTGGCTCTGCTGCAGACTTCACATGTGGCCTTGAGCAAGTCACTTAGTCTCTCCATGCCTCAGTTTCCCATGTATAGAATGGGGATAACAGCACCTCCTTGCCTCCCATCAGAGGTGCTCAGATACTAACGTGATACATGACAGCAACTTGGATGATGCTCTCGAAATACAATTGTTAGTGGGATGAGTAACCTGGCCTCTATCCTGAATGGAGTGTGTGATACATGAAGGGGGGTGGGGGGAGTAGCTCCCTTTGATGGACACCCAGCCAGCCAGCTAGCTGTAGAATCCCTCTTCATGTACCACAGAGTGGCAGCCAGGACTGCTGAGAGACAGCTGAGTTCAGTAGAGACCTCCGGCAGCCATGAGAGATAATCCTCCAGGAGTGGCAAGTGCTCTCCAAACGCAGGAAGTTGCAGACCCTGGCCCCCAAGAGTGTCCAGCCGGGCAGGTCGCAGGGTGGAGACAGCCACATATGCGTAAGGAGCACAGCGCATTGATTGTTCTCTTTACGGATGTTATAGTTAAAGTTAAGCCTGCTGTTGCCTGGCCGCGCCTATACACCAGCTAGGCCAGTGCAAAGGGGCTGCAGGACAGGTGTAAACTGCTCCAGGAGCTACACTGGCTCCCGGGGCCACGGAACAGAGGAGAGACCAATTGCAAAGGGCCTTGTCTCTACCCCTGTATCCCTCACGTCCTCACACGACCCCTTGTCTCTACCCCTGTATCCTCCCTCCGCCATGAAATTCCCTTCCCTTCATCATCCTCCCCCGCCCCCCTAGCAACCATCAGCTTCACTTCCAGTGTCTTTATCCACCCCACCCCCGTATCTGCGGAGAGGAAAGCAGGTCACTGCTCAGAGAAATCAATAAGCAGAGGATTTAGCGGCGTGGCACCTTGTAAGTGACCCAGAAGATGCTAGTCTCTGGGAGGGGTCCGGCTCCAGAAGCGTGTTCCGGGGGAAGGGAGCAAGACTCCAGGGGAAGCCGTGGGCCCAGAGAAGCTTCCAGGTAATCCCCGTGCCTGCTGGCAGTCGATGGAGTGGGAAGGATGATGAAGCCAATGAGGCGGAGGAAGCAACCGGACAGGAGGAATTTGAAACTCAGCCAAAAAGCAATGGTGAGAGGAGGAGCTGCACTAGGGTGAGCCCCACCCCACAGGCAGCCTCCCGCACTCCCTTCCCTAGCTCGGAGGCTGCATTTGGTTTCCAGTGAGGTGCCTACGCTGCGGGTCTGCCCCAGGTTTCTAGCTAGGGTGAGACTAGGGCACATGGAGGTTGAGCGAGTCGCTGGAGGTTGTATTATGAGCCAGGTGGGTTTCGAAGACGCAAGTGGATGCCCCCAGCTCCCATCCCCCAGGCTCTAAGCTCTAGGCCATGTGCCAGCCCATGTTGGAGGTGGAGAAGAGCCTGAGATTTGCTGTCCTGCAATAGACACCGGCCCAGCAGGGCTGGTAACGGCCAACATCTGCTTCTACAGATCCTTTACCGTAGCACCTAGGAACGCCAGCTGCGGTGTGGAGTCTCAGTGACGGAGCCTCAGCTCTGCAGTGTGATGCCCTGACGGATCCCCCCCCATTAGTCTAGTGGGCTGGAAGGTGGGACTCTGGGGTTCTAGGCCCCAGACATGGGCACAGCTGGGTGACCTTGGGCAAGTTCCCGTCCCCCCTCTGTGCTTCTCTTTCCCCTCCCACCCTTTGACTGTCTCATCTGTAAGCTCATCAGGGCTGGGACTGCCTCTTCCTATGCGTTCGTACTGAGGCCCTGATCTCTAGGGGGGCCTCTGGGCACTTCCGAAATACAGCCCATAATAGTCACTGTACAAATGCGTTGCAGGAGACAGCCCTGGCCCTTTAAGAGACGAGAGAGACAAAGGGTGGGAGGGAAAACGACTTGCTCAATACACATAATAGGGCAAGCTGGGAAGAGAACCCAACAGTCTTGATTCCCAGCCCAGCACCCTAGCCATATGATCATACTGCCTCACCAAGGAGAAGGGGAAACCGCCCGTGTCCCGTGGAATCCTCGGCTAAGCAAGAACCTGCACTGAAATTGGGGTCAGCGGATATAAGAAAAGCTGCCATTGTCTGTGCCAACAATGACTCATCCCTGGGGTGATTTGAGTCCCCTGGCAGTGAAACCATAATTCAAGTTCAAAGGTTTAGAGCTGGTCAGTTCTACACCTGGCACCGTTCACCTCTAGATGGCGGGGATTCCCCCTTCCCTTTTCCTTCCCCCCTCACTCAGCACGAGTCCCCACTGCTTACAGAGTTTAATATTCTCCTGCCCGGCAGCATGGCTCAGGGCATTGTCTGGATGGAAGCAGGAGTGGTTGTGTGAGGACCGTATGTGGAGTAATTGTATGGCAGGCATGATGCAGACGCTCTCTTATTGCTATTAATCCTGGTCATTGCGTATTGCCTAGGGACCAGCGGAGAACAGGGCCCGCTTGTGCTAGGCGCTGTACAGAGAATGAGACATTCCTGCCCCAGAGAGCTTCCAGTCTAAGTGTTCAGCTAGCACTGCAGCTGGCCACGGTACACCTTCCACATGCATGAGGGTCACTGATTTCAAATGCCGCTGAGTTCAGCATGTTCTAGCAATGAGAGAAGGTGGGGGCTTGGAGTCAGGACTCCTGGGTTCTACTCCCACTGAGACGCAGGCTGGTCTCGGGCAAATGGCTTCTCCTCTTTGAGCCTCGTTTTCCCCACCTAAGCTGCAGATCACCTTGAGATCTCTGGCGGAAAGGCATGCTGCTATAAAGTGCAACTCACTCATTTCAGCACTGGGTTATCTCGGTGACAATCTAGGCTAAGAGCAGAGCTGTAGGATGGGATTCAGGATACGGGGCCAGAGTCTAAGTTCTACCAACGTGGCCTTGCTTTTCCACGGCGATTGGCGTGCCTGATCCTGACAGAGCAGGTTCTGTAAACAGCACACGTATCTCACTCAGCAGACACTGCTTGGCAGCACGCACCCCGCGTGCAAAGAGAGCCAGGCTTCTTTTGGAGATTGTTTTAACGCTGCCGATTGTCCCAGGCTTTGGCTTTAGTCAGAAAGCTGGGGGGGGGCGGGGGGAGGTAGGGGAAAGTGGTTGGTTTGCCAGACCTCTGCCCAGTCCTAGAAACACAGGGATAGATTTCCAGCCTCAGCCCCATGCCTCTCTGCTTCCATCGCCTGCTATGTGCAGACACAGAGGGAAGAGGGGAAGGGGTGGAAAAGAGGAGACAGAGGTTATCGGATTGGGTTGGGGGGGCGGGCGAGAAGGCTAAGAGCCCACCAGGGAGAGTGAGCCGGAGGTGGAAGGCTACAGAGAGAGGCAGGAGGAGTGGCCGCTGAATTGTAAGCCCGTTATCTGTGGATTTCTCTGCCGTGGATGTCTTTCGGTGCACGCCATGCGGTCGGGTGCACCCAGGGAGTGTGCAAACCATGCCACGCTCGCCACTGAACTGGCAGCCTCCCCTTTTCCTCCCCGGGAAAGGCCCGTGCAGGGAAATGGGAGGCGAACATGGTAAAGGGAAGCAGAACCAAACCATGTTCTTCAGGCAGCAGTCCAGGGAAAAAGCCACCTCCAACGAGGTGAGCACTGTCTGAACAAAGGCTGCTTAATCAGCTTCCGTCTAGAACTGCTCAGCGAAGGGCCTTTGGGTGGGTTTTAAATCTGCGCAAACTGGTTTTTAGCGAGCTGCTGAGGCCGCTTTGTTTTCATCCGGCGATTTGATCCTTTCAGCAGGTAGTAATTCAACTCTCGCCTGGTCCTTCACCCGCATGAGCGTGTGTGTGAGCGCGGGCATGTGGCTTCTGCACTCTGCTGGAGTCGCTGCTGCTGCTCGGGTCTTGGGCTGGATTTTATTAATTCTTATTGTTATTTTAATTCAATTAACATTGCTGCGCAGCTCCCCCCGCTGCTAGAGGGGGTGTGGAGATTTCCCAGGGAGAAGGGGCGGGCGGGGGAGGAGAAACTGGTGTAGAAAGATCCTCCTGCTGTGATCTCGTTAGACCCCACGGACTACACAAGGTCAGGCCTGCCACAACCCTGGGCTGCTGCCAGGAGTGGGGCTGGTGATTTAGTGACACTTTCCCCCCTTGTTGGGCGCTCAGCACTGGGGAGGGCAGCTGCACTGCAATACCAAGGTCCGGACCGCCGCTAGCCATTCAGACATCCTGCAGGAACAGCTTCAGCCCTGGCCTCCTGGGTGAATTCCAGCAGGTCCCTCGTGCTCTGCCTGCTTGGGATTCACTTGCCATCTGGAGCTTATGCTGCGTCCTGCACTCGCTGGCCTAGAGCGTTGTCTGGCATTGCCGGGCCCTGTTAGACACCAGCCGCGTGCTGCCCCTTGACTGCGCTGCTGTGGCAGGTGACGAGATGCTTCTGTGCCCGGTTTGCAAAGCGCTCTGGGACCCTGGGCGCTGACAGGCCTGAATGAGAGATGGGGGTTAGTCAAACGAACGTCTTGCCCCCTGGGAGCAGCTACGGTCCTGCCCGTGCTCCCCCCAGCCCCCCAGCCCTAGAGATCTACTTCTCCCAGAAGCTCCCCAGCCAGCTCTGCTCCCCGGGCATGGTTCCCTCTCCCAGGCAAGGGGTCCTGTGCCAATAAGTAGGATGGCCGGAAGCACAGGGGCTTGAGACGGGCAGTGGAGGGTGGAGTTGGATGGCCTGGATGCCCTCCCCAATCCAGGCAGAGATGGGGCCAGGCTGCTAAGTTCTGATCCGATTCCAATGTACTCCCAAAGCTTGTGGATGTTCAGATCCGGGGCTTTGTTTGGAGTCTGTTTTATCCCGATTGAATTGCGAGAGACCCTCAGTGGCAGGGTTGTGAGTATGTGGGGGGAGGCGGGGAGGCCTGACTGGGGGCGGGGGTGGGACACCCTCAGTTGGGGGAGGAAGGGGCACATGGTAGGGGCAGAGCATGGCAAGGTCAGGGAGGAGGAGCAGGCAAGTCGTGGAGTTCACAGGATTCACAAGGGCGCATGGGAGTCATTCCCTTCCCCCTTCCCTAGGGGCAGGGGATGCCCTCAATATGTGGAGGAGCTTGGCAGTGCCAATGGGAGGCTACCCTGGCATTGCTGCCTGGTACTCACAGCTCTCCCAGGCCTGCTGCACCGCCTCTGTTTCCAGATGTGTCGGGCATGATCTGGCGGCTCAGCCCCCTTCTCTCCGGCCCCATTGCCCGGCTTGGCAAAGGGAATTGTCACTGGCTCTGGGCAGCAGTCTGCCCTGCCCTGGCCAGCCCCAATCCTCAGTACAGCGCCACCCGGACCTGTGCGCTCTGCTTCAATGTGTCTGCGGCTGGAGGGCATTTGTGGGGTGGCAGGAAAAGGGGTGATTAGCCTGGGTTGGGCAACAGGGGCCTGGGGAACCAGCAGATTGTTTTGGCTCCTCCAGGATCCTCATTCCCTTGGTTCTCTCCCCCGCACTAACCTCAGAAGCCCCCCATGTCCGGCCGACCTGGTCTGGAGAGATTGAATGTGCTTCTCCTGGGTGAGCCAGGATGGGTCACCGGACTCAGGACAAGACCTGTCCAGCTGACTACCCTGGTTCCTGGGACCCCTCCCAGTCCAGGAGCCTGGGAGAGACCCTAGCTCAGAAAGGGTCCTATTGGCCCCAGGAGCACCAGTTCCTTCCTTCCTGCCCTAGAGAGAGAGCTCAGATGGAGACACCGACTCTGGGTGTGGGGAGGTGGAGGCTGGGGCATCAGCCTTTAAAAGGTTCAGTCTGAGCCATGCCCTGGACGGCTCCTGACTTGGCTTCTCTCCCCCTCGGTGTCGGGCACACACAGGTGAGGGCGCGTCACACGCTGGTGCCCCCAGGGGAAGGGCAGCGGGGGCGGGGGGGGTGTTTGCACAGGGGCAGTGGCTCAGAAAAGGATGGACACAGCAGCCCGGGGGTCGCTGGCCCTGGATATAACCCTGGTGGCCGCGCTCCACTCATTTGTGAGCTGGGCCCACTCCAGAACAAGAAGCACCCAGCAGAGCCCTGGGCCTGTTGGCACGCGGATGAAGGGCTGTGCCCTCCACCATCTGTCCTTGGCACCGAGGCATCTGCTGGACGGACGGCAGAGCCAGCAAGCAGGTGGCATTGCCTGCCTGTCACTCCGTCCCCACCCGCGTGCTTGGTGTCCCCCTGTTGCTTCTGCAGAGCCCACAGAATGACACGTGAGAACAGCTTGATAATGCGCCCCCCCCTTTCGCTCCCCGAAGGATCCCAGGGTGCTCTAGCGGTCAGAGAGCAGATCCTGCTGCCTTTGCTCCTCCCTGGGGATTGGTCTACAGCCTGCAGCAGCTGGTCTCGGAGTCGGGTGCACGGCCCTGGGCTCAGGGGCCTGCACTACGATGCAAAGAAAAGCCGTGTAGATGTTGCGTCTGGGGCTGGAGCTTGGGCTGTGAAGCCCACCCTGCTCCCGCAGCTACAGAGCCCCAGCCCGCCCCTCTGCGTAGCGACTGTTAGCGCCACGCCGCTGCTGCTTGCCGTGTAGACGTACCTAATAAGGGCCTTGGGACTCTGATAACATATCGGACCAGTTTCAGCCCTGGGAGTTGGGCCTTGTCACGGAGTGCCCGGGCGATGCTCTGGAACTGCTCCCCATGAAGCCAGTCAGGACTCTGGGGCAGTCGCCTTCCGGTGAGCAGCCTGTCCGCAGGGCAAACAGCTCACACGGCTTCCACCTTCCTGGGTCTGACCTCGGAGCATTCAGCATCCTCTGCCCCTCCGTGTGCTTCCCACAGCGAGACCGCTCAGGCGGGGCTCCTGGGGAAGCCAGAGGGTCCTGCACCCCAACTTCGCAGTCAGACGGGACTCTCAGCCAGCCAGTAAAACAGAGGTTTATTAGACGACAGGAACATGGTCTAAAACAGAGCTTGCAGGTGCAGAGAACAGGACCCCTCAGCTGGGTCCATTCTGGAGGGCAGTGAGCCAGACAACCACGTCTGCACTTCACTCCATGTCCTAGCCAGCCCCAAACTGAAACTCCCTCCAGCCCCTCCTCCTCTGGGCTTTGTTCCTTTCCCGGGCCAGGAGGTCACCTGATTCCTTTGTTCTCCAACCCTTTAGCTCCCACCTTGCAGGGGGGAAGGGCCAGGCCATCAGTTGCCAGGAGACAGGGTGTCGGCCATTCTCTGTGTCCAGACCCCTGCACACACCTGCCCTCTAGGGCTCTGCAGTGATCATACACCCTTACCCCACCACCTAGATACTTAAGAACTGCATAGGGGAAACTGAGGCACCCCCACAATATTCGGAGGAAACACTAAGAACAGTCCCACTTCGTCACAGGCCTGCTTGGGGGGAGGACTGAGTGTAGACCACAGGGGCTCGGTCCTCCAAGGAGCACATCACAAAGATGAATTCACCGAGTCCCGCAACGGGCCTCCGAGCGTTACCCCCGGTGCGCAGACCGGGGAAATGCCCCGAGAGGCCTTCAAGTCACGTGCTGAAGGCAAGTGAGGAGCAGAGCTGGGAACAGAACCCGGGAGTCCCAGCTCCTAAGTCTTCCATCTTGTAGTGCCTGGCCTCGTTCGCCTGCCGCTGACACGCAGCCGCCTCGGGTGTGGAGCACAGCAGCTGTTTAACGCCCCAGGGGGACGCACTTCAGGGCAGGAAATGAAGGAAGATACGGCACTGAGCTGAAACTATGGGGAGGGAGAGGATTAGCGAGGCAGAACGCAAGGATCTGAGCTGGGGTTCGGCCAGGCTGGCTGTCCCAAAAAGCGTCGGGGACCTGCGGTGGCCACAAAGGGTTGCAACCGCAGTTTGGGGACTTAATAGTCTGTGATGACAGGGGCTGGGCACCTGCAACGCCCCTGGGGGGGCTCAGCATTCTCCAGCTGCCACCCAACAGATACAGCAGGAAATGCATGAGCAAACACAGAGGCACCTGCGGAAAGGGGCCACTTGTCACTTAACAGGCCTGTCTGGAAAGGCCCCTGGGCCCTGGGGAGAGATGGTGGCCCTGGGAAAAGTAGCCCTGTTTGTTTGGGGATGGGGAGAAGAGGGAAACTGGTTTGTGGAGGGGTGTAGCGGGGAAGTGGCATGGTGTGGGGCTGGAGCCTTGTTGTGAAGGGCAAGTCTGGTTCTCCTGCACAGGACAGAGCCGTGGTGTAAGAGAATTGGACCTGGCTCGCTTTGGGGGAAAAGGGCTCTCGAGGGGGAAAATGGTCCTGTGGTTATGGGGCTGGACTGGTCCTTTGGAAATGGAGGTTCAATGCCTGCCTTTGCCCCCAGGGTGAGTCACTGATTCTCTGTGCCTCGGTTTCTCCAACTGTAAAATGGGCATAATGATACTGCCTTTCTCTCACCCTGTGGTTGTGTCTGTTTAGACTGTAAGGTCTGTGGGACAGGGACTGTTTCTTGTGTGTTTGTACAGCACCCAGCACAATGGGACACTGAGCACAGCTCACGCCTCTCGATATCCCTGTAATGTCAATAGAGATAAAAATCCTGGTGTGGTAGGATGTGAATTGACTCAGTGGGACAGGTTAGTTAGTTTGTACAGGGGAGGCAGCGAGTTCGAGTGAGTACAGCACTGACTAAAAGGCAGGACTCTAGGGTCTCTAGTTCCTGCTCTGCCACTGACCTACTGTGTGACCTTGGCCAAATCACTTTCTCTATGCCTCAGTTTTCCCCTCTGGACAATGGGGATAATCCTCCCCTCCCAGGAGTGACCCGAGGATTAATATTTGGGAAGCGCTTTGAGATTTCAGCTGGGATCTGTTGCATGCAAAGGATTGTCCTTTGCTTCCCTCGGGGGGTTGGTGGGGGCCGGGGGCAGGCTGTAGAGGAAGCCCATTGTGTTGCCGTGAGCCTGGGGGTAGGATTATCCTTTCTGCTACCTCCAGCACACGCAGTGGCAAGACTCAGCCCGTGACAGCGCGTGCAACTGCAGCATCATGGACAGCACTGGGAGCTCCCTCCTGCACGGCAGCCTCTTGAGACTAAGCCCCCCAAGGCTCACATGCAGCATCTTGGCCCTGATCTCTGCAGTGAATTGTTTCCTTGGCCACGCTCAGCCTGGGAGAGGGTCATGCCACGAAGGTCAGGCCTGGATCTGCCCTGGCCCAAAGGCCAGGGGTGTTTGGAGCAGGGGTTTCAGGCTGGGCCTGCCCGTGCCAAGCTTGTGAGGGAGAGAGAGGAGCTTTGCACGGCTGGGACAGAGCGGGAGAACAGGGCACTTATCCCCCCAGCCCTACATGCCCCTCCCCAGGCCTTTCTCTGCTCTGTGCCACCTCACCCAGCTGTCACGCTAGGGCGCTGTCCTGCCCCTCCTCACACGGGTGCCTCCGAGGGGCCAAGCTGGAGCTCAGCCGGAGAGCAGGGTCCTACAGGCCTGCGGGGACTGTGTCTTTAAGAGCACAGAGCCTGCCTTGAATGCAATCAGCTCCGCATGGGTAGCCAAGCTCCCGTCCCTAGCACACACAGCTCCCCGCTCGTGGCAAGGGGGTGGCGAGGCTGTGGGCACGCAGGCAGCGGGCGGCAAGGGCATGGGTGTGCACCGATGCCTGGCACTCGGCCTGCGTGACTCGTTGGACGGAACACACTGACATTTGAAAAGGAAAAAAAAATACCCAGAGAAACAGAGGGAGCTTTGAAACGACCGGGAGAAAGACACACAGCAGGGGAATCGAACGGGGCAGAGGGGAAAAGTTCCTGGGCAGGGAGAGGATGTGAGCAGAAGGGCTGGCCGGGAGCCGGAAGGATGCCATGGACTCTGGCAGGGAAAGTGGGGCAGCAACCGGCAGCCATGGAGACAACCTCGCAGACACCCGTGCCAGCCTGGCAGATCCCCCCTCTCTAGCCCAGCGACGGGAAAGGGGACTGGAGTCTGGCTGGAGCCTGGAAAGGTGGGTTCTGGACTGGCTACCTCCTGCATTGACCGGCGAGGAAGGCCAGCTTGCACCCTCCCACCCGACTTTCTCCAAGGCTGAGGATCCGGATGTCAATTGAACGTGACAATCGCCGGGCAGTTAAACGCCGACCGATTCCCGGGCACGCACTGGATCGAGGTCAGTGCCCATGTAATCAGGTTTGTAACAACCCACCTAGCTGGTCGCTTCCCATGAATACATGCTTAATAATGAACTGCCTCTGTCGTTAATTAACATAAACAGCTAATGGACCTCGAGATGTCTCCTTAGATTTAACTTGACAGAGATGGCGTGTTGATTTAAATGCCAGGCGATCAGTAAAACCATCTTTAATTTGGTTTAAACATATGCGACAAAACGCGTGTGTGTCACACAGAGTTTGGAGTCTTGCCTGGGAGCCGTCTCCTGGTTCCTCTTCAGCCCCACGCAACCGTGGTTCGCATCCCCACGGCGCTTCCTCCGAAGCATCGCTGAGGTTTGTGTAGTGGACATGGAGAACAACTGAGCGCAGTCCTCTTTGTCCCAGCCCTTGACACGGCAGCAGGATGGTATCACGGCCCCCTGCCGTCGTCTTGTCTCAAGACTAAACGCAGCCCGGTTTTTAACCTGGACTGCAGCAAAGTTGCATTTCGGGGGGCGGGGGGGCGCACAGAGGAAGTTCTAGGGAAGGGTCAGCTCTGGGGGAGGGGGGCTTCTGGAAGCACCCAGGTGAAACTGACAGCTCAAGGTGAGCTCAGAGCCCGCAGATAGCAGCAGACAAAGATTGTACCACGTGTGTTTCCAAACAGGGTTGGCTCTGTCCTGGGGCGTCTACGGCTGAAGGTCACGCTGCTAGGAGAGTAAGGGGGAGGCAGGTACAGTTGCCTTTGTCCTTCTTTTGCTTGGATAAACCTAGCTGGCTGGACAGCTTCTCATTGCAGCTGGGGGGAAGGACATGGATCCAGCCAGGAGGATTCGGTTTGGCTTTAGCTTTTAATCATGCACCTTCCCCTCTGCTGTCCCCTGCAGCAACGGTTATTAAAGGCCGGAAGGAGCCACTGTCCCCTCTCGTTAAGAGCTGCTCATCAAGGATGGCAGAAATAAGGAGGGACAAGATCTGCTTTTGGTAGAAGTGTTATTCATAGGAGCCCTTTGCGATCTCAAGGGCTACATGCCACGGGGACAGGCTTTTCGCTAGCATCTGAGAGAGAGTGCCTTGACCTCAGAGCAGTTCTTCAGACTTGCTGGCTGCTCTAGACAGCCGGCTGGTGTGCGTAATGGATAGCAAGCCATGTCCGCACCCGTCGGACAATTCCCACTGATTCCATCATGGATCGCTCCTGGTGAAGGGGGTCAGACTGGACCAGGGAGTCACCAATTTTGGTGGGCGTTGCAATGGGTCATGGAGTTGCATGGCAAGGCGGCGTTGGGGCATCTGGCACCGGGGTTGCACCACAGGGACATGAGGGGGAGAAGCATGTCTGCCGGGCGTTCCTGAAGCGGGGGTATATCGGGAGGGTAGGGGGAGACCATCATCTCCATGGTTTCCCAGCACTATCGCCACCACCATTTAGACTTGCCTCCCTGCAAGCGCTGGCTTCCTGTCTTGCTGTTAAGCCCCTTCTCCACCTCGCCGTGCCCTGCCTTTCACATTTAAATTTCTTGCTGTGCGATCGCTGGCCTCCATCACCCGCTTGTCTGCTTCTCCCACACCTCCCATTCGCGCTTGGGATGATCATGCCAGCAGGGGCAGAGGGATGTCGTGGGGTGGAGAACGTGTCCTGATGTAAAAGTGCCCCTTACAGATGGGGGGGGGACAGGAGTGGGCCCTTCCCCAAGACAATTCTGAAACACACGATGCAATGCCCCCGTATCTGAGATGGGGTATAAGATAGATCAGACCACGTCTTTCCCGTCGAACCCACCCACCAAGTATTTCATTATCAGTTGCCAGAGGCAGGCTGTATGACAGCAAGCAGGTAGCAGAGCCACCCCAACCTGCCGGCTCTGCATTTCCAAGTGCTCAGACAGCAGGACCCACAATTGAGCCCAGATATTCAGAAGAGCTTGACTCCCATCTAGGCACCTAAATCAGGGCCAGGTTTTTCGTAAGAGCTCCGCACCCAGCGCCTCCCGCCGTGACGCTGCTGGACAGATTGTCAGAGGGGCTCCTCCGCTCCTGACGTGCGGAGCTCTTGGAAACCTGCCTCCTTATTTTGGCGCTTCCCTGGGAGCTGAGATCTCTTGCAAACCTCCCCCAATGTCACTTGCCCAAGGTCATAAGGGAAGTGTCTGGAAGAGCCACGAAACTGAACCCAAATCTCCTATGTCCCCCTTCGGGGCCTTACCACATGTCCCCCCTTTCTCCTCTTGCCTGGCTTGAGACCCGGAGGGCTGGCTAGTGGAATACAGAAGCTGGCTCTGTTGGCCCTAAGCTCTCTCTGGGTATGTATATTTGTTGGGCCTTGTGCGGCTTGCTTGCAGATGCATTTGCTTTTGATGAACTGCAGCAGTGCAGTCAGAATCCCCTCGTCAAGCTGCTGCCAGGCGGCTGTCAGCGAGCGAGCAGTTAGCGTGACTGCGCTGACGGCTGCGGATTAGGGGAAGTGATTAGCTTGCCGGAAATATTTGCACCAAGTGCATTTGGACGAAAAAGAAGCGCTCCTAACCTGGTGTGGAAAGCCACCTTCCCCATTGGAGGTGGGGGGAAGCACGCCATGCCGTGGAGGAGACGTCTCCAGGCACCTGTTCCCTGCGAGCGCTGGCTGCCTGTCTTTACGTTAAGCTCCTTCTCCACCTCACCCTGCCCTTCGCATTTAATTTCTTGCCATGCGATGGCCGCCCCACGCCCTCGCTTGTCTGCTGGCCTCCATCACTCGCTTGTCTGCTTCTCCCACGCCTCCCATTCGTGCTTGGGAAGATCATGCCAGCAGGGGCAGAGGATGGTCATAGGGGTAGGGCCCTGGCCAGGAACTTGGGATCAATTCACTGCCTCTCCCTGTGACCTTGGGCAAATCACTTCAACTGGGCCTCTGTTCTCCCACTGTGAAATGGGCATAATACCTGCCAGCAACCCTATGAGGCTAAACTTCAGGAATGCTCGTGAGGTCCTCCTAGGAAAGAGGGATTTCAAAGGTCTTAGCTAGTGTAAAGGCTTCCCTAAAGCTCCGCTGTGACACCTTCCCTTCGCTCCTGAGGAGGCTGGTGACCGCTGACCCCTCCCCGCTTTGCCTGTTTATTCCCCTGTTGCATTGTGTCCCCATCTTCGACTCTGAGCTCTCTGGGGCAGGGGTGCCTTTGTGCACGCAGACACAATGGGGCCTGGCTCCTGGTTGCCACCACAGCAGAAATAACAAGCAGTCCCCACTCCCCTGTGGCCAGCTGGAGGTTGGCGAGAGGTGCTTGTGAGCCTGTGGCGTGTCCCGGCACCGCTGGCATCTGGGGCAGAGGCAGCCAGCCCGTTTGTTCCCCTTTTTCTTTGCACTGGAACAGGGACAGGGGCCTGGCTCCGGTTAGTGACTCTGCTCAGTCAGAGTGTCCTTAGGGGAAGGAATGGCCCCGATGGAAATTGATTTTCGATCTCTGTGTGCGGTCTCTCCAGCCCTCCTGCCTCCTCCCTCTCCTGCTCTGTCATCTCTGCTCTTTTTATCCCTTGTGTCTTTTTCTCGCCCACCCGGCAGCCTCTGCTAGCCAGGGCCCTGGATGCACAGCAGTGCAAAGCCCTGCCCTGCCGTGGCGAGATACCGCGCATCCTGTCAGCTGTTCGAGGGGGCTGAGCCGGCTGAGCAGCAATCTGGATGCCTCAGTCCCCACTCAGCCATAGCCAGTCTGGATTTGCTTGCCATCAGTAGCCCTGGTGGAGGTTAGTGTGGCCGTTCTGGACTCCTTGTTCCCACGACAGGAACTCAGTAAATTTCCCTTCATTAAAAAAAATTTTAAAAAAAGCAGCTCCACTCAATTCCAGATCGGCCATGGGAGAGGCAGGGCTGCTAGCAGCTAGAGCAGAGAATGGGAACCAGGAAACTGGTATTCTGTTCTCACCTCTGCCACTGACTTGCTCTGCGACTTCAGCCAAGTCACTTAACCGCTCCGTGCCTCAGTTTCCCCACTGCTAGGAAGGGGATAATACTGACCTCATTTATAGACTCTAGTAAGTCTCTTAGAGATCATGAGATGAAGGGCACTGTAGAAGCACCGATTACTCCAGGTCACCAACCCCCTAATGTTGGCAGTGCCCCTGCATTGCCCCTCCCCCGAAAAGCCTGTGTTTTATAGATGATCTGATCAAAAACGGATAATAACCAGACAGATAGAACTTCCCCAGGGGACTGATTAGGGGTGAATCAGGCCTTTCAACTCTGTGGTTTAGCGTCCAACCATTTTACAGGTGGGTTAGAGGGGCCACCAGCAGTCTCTGCCTGCCTGGCTTCTGAAAGGAAGCTTGAACCCTAGCTGGATCCAGCCCAGGTGTCGGTAGAGAAGGCATGGACCAGATCCAAACCGTGGGAATGGGGGGAGCGATGGAGTTCCATAGGGAACGCTTTATGGGACTTGCGTATCACTGGAGGGACCCTGTCTATCCGCAACGGATAGCAAAGCTTCCTCTGACCTCGGTGGGGCCAGGCGTCCGGCCCTAAAATGCTCCGATGTGTAAAGTTAGCTGCAAAAGGACTTTGTCAGAGGGTCTGTAACAGGGCTGGCCTCACCACCGCAACGCCTCCTGCTGGCCGTCCTGGGAATTAGCTCTCGTTTCGCCAGAGCACCCTCGTCTAGTGGCGTCTCGCCCCCACCTCGCTCCCTGGACCGCAGCATCCTCTTCTGGACACAGCCCTCTGACTGTGCCCCACTCGGTTCTCTCCCCCCTGCCGGGGGACCCGACAGTCCTCAGTCCGGCCACTCCCCTCGGGGGCAAGTGGGGGGGGGGGGGCAAAGACAGGGACAGGACCTGGGCCCGCTTGCTCCTCCGGGTCCCAGCCCAGGGACCCGATAGCCAGCAGCCATGTACTGCCCCTCCTCCTACTCCACCACCTGTTTCCCCCAGGCCACTTCCCCGCAGCCCCAGCACCTTCTCCGCCCTTGTATCGGGGCCTGAGACTGGCAGCTATCAGGTGACCCCTGGCCCCCTCCTACAGGGCAGCCAGTCCTCCTCCCTTGACCCCTAGGGAGAGTCTGCCCCTGTCCTGCTCAACAGCCCTTCTTATATGGGCCAGCCTGGCCCTGATTGGCTGTCCCACTAAGCCTTCTCCCTATTGGCTGGCTCAATAAGCCCTCTTTTAGTTGGCTGGGTTCTGCACCGCCTCCCCAAGGCTGCTTTAACCCGTCTTCTGCCTGGGTGGGGAAGCCCACGTGGAAGCGCAGGTGGGGGGGGCAAAGGCTGGCGCGGCTAGAGAGGAGCGGGTGAGGCACTTGCTGTCCTGCTGCGGCGTCTATAACGCAGTCCTCTGGTTAGACGGCTCGGCCATCACCTCCTCCCCAGGGCATTTCAATCACAGCTCTCTGCTAGACCAGCTGGCATTGTAGACCCCAGCCTGTGGGACCCGGGCTTGTGGACTCAGAATTTCCAAGCCGTGCTTGAGCGTCCGCACTGCAGTGTAAACGTGGGCTTGCCATCGCTGGGCCCGGGTCTCACCGCCGCGCTAACAGGTCCATACTGCAGTGCGCAGACCTCGTGACTCAGGTCTGTGGCTTGACCTGCGGCCACACGACAAAATGACAGGGCTTGGACCTGAGTCACAGCCGGACTCAGGCTCTGGCCCACCCCTCTGGCAGCATCCTAAGACCCGTGTCCCGAGTGCTCGCTGCCCCGGGTCAGACCGATTTGTGTGTGGACAGAAGGCGTGCTTGGGCTCACACCCAAGTCACAGCCCGGGCTAAGCTGCAGTGTGGCCATGCCCTGTGTGCGTGGTGTCTCTGAGTGACGGAATGGAATGGGCCAAGAGGAGCTCAGTGCCTTCGCTACCACTGTGACGGGTGCCTTCGGTTTGACGCCATGACGCCCTCCCCGCACCTATGCCCAGTGTCCCCATCCCCGCCCTGGTGCTGTGGCTCACGGCACTGTATTCCCTCTTCTCAGCCCCTTCTCCACGACCCGTAGGGTGACCAGACAGCAAGTGTGAAAAATCGGGATGGGGTGGGGGGTAATAGGAGCCTATCTAAGAAAAAGACCCAAAAATCGGGACTCTCCCTATAAAATCGGGACATCTGGTCACCCTAATGACCTGTAGCTAGAGCTGTTCCCCAGTGCTCATGCTGCTGCAGGCCGCCCCCCCCCGTCAGCCACCCCACCAGGCTAATCCAAAGGCAGGTGGAGGGTGTGGGGGGGCTCCTGTGGGAAGGACGATGCTTCTAGCCAAGTTCAAGTCCACCTGCCCTGTCGCTCCTGCTCTCCGTTGCTCTCCGCGCTGCCTCCCTGGGTTGTCCTCCCAGTCCTGCTCCCACCATGTAACAGGACACATTGATTCGGCGCTGCATGGGGGGCGGTTATTGCTTTCCTCATGCCTGATCATTTGGAATCAATTTCCAGGGTAATTTGCCTCAGTCGCTCGCCTCGAAGGAGTCAGGGCTGGTTTTAATCCTAACTGCAGCCCAGCTCTGCAGGGGATGGCAGGGGAGGAGGCAGCAGGCCATGCAAAGCAGCCTTCATTTCAGTGCTTAGTGGTCCTAAAAATCTCTCCAGCAGCCGGAGAGTGGCTCTGGCCCCTCTGATCTGCCGCGGAAAATGGCTTCCCAGTGCAGCCGGGTTGGCTGGCAGAGCCACGGGGGCCTATGGACACTGGCTTCCTGGGTGTTCGGAGAGCTGCCTGGGCACTCAGCATTGCATGGCGGGGAGACAATCCCTCCCTGCCCTGGACCAAGCCACTCTGCAAGGAGCTCTAGGGTTTGGTGGTTTTTAAAATCTTCTCTGGGTTGGTGGTTCTAGGACGGGGAGCTCTGGGTAATCCTGGCTCTGCCTCTGGGCGATCTCAGGTGCCCCACTTTCCCCCAGGGTAAAATGGAGCTAATCCTTGCCTCTCTCGCAGGGGTCATGTGAGTCAGGTACGGGGCTGAGCCGCACCGTGACGCACCATGGAAATTAAAAGCCCGATAGCCTGGTGGGCGTTGAGCGTTGTTCTGGTTAGGGCACGGCCCAGGAAGGCACCGTGCGCACACTCTGCCAGGCCCCTCACTCCCGACCTGCAGCCCCCCTGACGTTCCAGCCTCCCCGCTCTGCCAAGGCCTGTGCCATCCCCACCTGCAGCATCTCCTGCTAATCCGGCCTCCCTTATCAACCCCCCACCCCCGCTTCTCCTCATGAAGCACCAGCACCAGCTCCGGCTGGCTCCTGACAGCAGCAGAGGGGACGCGGAAGCAAGTCTGATCTATTCTGCCCAGTGGAGGGCAGTGGTGAACAGACACTCGCCGGCCCATCACCAGTGCTGTAGCACCTACACCGATCTGCACACTTTTGAAAGGCTTTGCCAGCAGCCAGGCAAGGAGCCCCCTAGCAGCGATGGCCGAAGAGGACATCAGTGGGGGAGGTTTAGGTTGCCAGTGGGGGAGGTTTAGGTTGGATATTAGGAAAAACTTTTTCACTAGGAGGGTGGTGAAACACTGGAATGCGTTACCTAGGGAGGTGGTGGAATCTCCTTCCTTAGAAGTTTTTAAGGTCAGGCTTGACAAAGCCCTGGCTGGGATGATTTAATTGGGGATTGGTCCTGCTTTGAGCAGGGGGTTGGACTAGATGACCTCCTGAGGTCCCTTCCAACCCTGATATTCTATGATTCTATTCTATGATTCTATGACATGGGTCTGTGCACACACGTGCAGTGGGAGAGAGGCAGTGATTCAGGGCCATCACCTGGTGTTGGGTGCAGGGGAAGATGGAGCCTGGGAGTCAGGACTCCTCGGTTTGGCTCCTGACACTGCCATTGGCCTTGGGCTAGTCACTTCCTCCATTTCTGTGCCTCAGTTTCCCCTGCTTAGCTAGCCTCCTAGTCTGTTCTTCATCCCCGTTGCTAGTCCCGCCCGTGGAGAGAGACAGTTGGCCCACTGGGTGAAGAGGAGAGTCCCAGGTTTGCAGCCACCACTCCAGAGCAATAAGTGCATCCGAGGGGTGGGAGGGCAGCCGCGTTGGTTTCCTCCTAGTTGTCAGGCTGCACTGCCTGTCATTATCACGGCAGCGTGGGAGGGAGAGGAGCAGGCCCTGCTTGTGTTTATGTTATTCAGCATTTCCTCCTTTCCATCGGCCTCTCTGGTCCTTTATTCTGATGCTGTGCCGCCAGCGTCCCGTAGCAATAGAACTCAGGACTTCCAGAGCTCAGAGCGTGAGCCGCTGCAGCTTGAGCTGAAGCAGTAAATCCCCCCGCCGGCACCTGTAGTAGGTTCACATCCTCTGGGAGAGAGAAGGAGATGAAACACACATTGAGCCGTGGTTACCCGTCCCTCCTCTATTAATTTCTAATGCAAAATTAGCCTGTAGAACTCACTGCCACAAGATAGTGAGGCCAAAAGCTTAGTAGGATTAAAAAAAGGAGGAGATATTTATAAAGACAATGAGAGCATCCTCGGTTACCATAAAGAGGCTAACAAAAGTGTGTCCAAGGGCTGTAAACCCTCATGCTTCAGGGTCTAAGGCCTCCACTAACTGCTGGGGATCAGGAAGGAAGTTCCCCAGTGGCCATGTTATTCCACAGTTGTCCTCTAGGGGGATTCTTGCACCATCCCCTGCAGCGTCTGGCACTGGCCCTAGCTGGAGACAGGATCCAGCCCCCGGTTTGATCTGGCAATACCTGTGTTGTTCCAGGAGATGCTGCCCCAGATCTCCGTTGCTCCAGGAGCAAATGGATCGTGCAAGACGACTGTGAGCTTTCATTCTTCATATTGCTCTTCCCTCCTCAAATAAGGCAGCCCTGGGGCTCAGAGGGTGAGGGGAGGGTTGTGTTTGTTTTAAGGACACAAACTCTCTCTTGATGCTCATGTGCTGGGACAGACCCATTCGAGCAGGCAAAATATGCCTACACAGGCCTACGTGTGCGGCCTCTGCTCAGGCTCACACTCAGAGCACAGTGAGTTCACTGTGGAAGTGCAACCAAATGCCCCTCACTATTCCAACCCCCTGCAGACACCCGTTCACCTCCCCCAGGATGCCCGCTGTGGCCTGGGGCACCCCCTGCAGTCCTCGAGCAAAGGGCGCGGTGTGGCAGGCTGGGAGGCTGCCTTACATGGCAGGCTGGGAGGCTGCTGGCTTGGCGGCGATTGTTTGTGCATGGCTGGGTTTGTATGACGGGTCGGGTTGGTGGTTTTGTTTGTTTAATTTCCTCCTTGTGCTTATCTCTGCCAGGCAGAGGGATGCGTTTGCTGACAATTCTCCTCCAGTGGAGGTGGCTGTGGCTCTCCCATCTCCGGAGCCCTGGCCTTTAGATCAGTCCCCAGGGCTGGCGCTTCAGAGATAGACCTGGGTGCAGCCCGGTTGGCTGGATCTCTGCTGCGTGGGGGATTGACTCCTGGGGCTCGGAGATAAGGATCCAGATAAGCCGGTCCCGGGGGATCGAAGCGCTTCAGATTTCAGCTGGGCAACAAACTTTACTGCCGTCGCAGGTGCTTGGGTGCACTTCCCTCCCTGACTTCATAATAAGCATTATTCTTCCGGGGTTTTCGGTGTTGCCCTAGTGCCCAGCAAGCAGGGCCCCGTTGTGTGAGGCACCGTCTGGGTGGTGGTGTGCTGGTGATGGGGTGTGATATTCAGCAGGCACACTGGAGTCAGGCTACACAAGCACTCAGCTCAGCCTGAGACTGTCCAGGCGCCGGGAGATAGGTGGCGTCTTGTGGTGAAGGCACTCGGGGTCTCTGGGCTCCGCCACAGATTCCCTGTGTGACCTTGGGTGAGTCTGGGCCTCAATCCCCGCTCTGTGAAGATGCTGCTGTTTCCCTACGCCAGAGCAATGGGTTAATGTTAGGAGGGTAACAACCTGAATGTTTGCAACAGAGCCTTAGTAATAGTTACCTGACAGTTCCTCTGTCCCACTGGATACCAAGATCTGTGTGGACAGAGGGTAAAATTGTCTGGTTCTCAATGGCCAGATATATCACAAGCCAGTGCTTCTCCACTTCCGCCATGCCCAGGCCTCACTTTCCCTCCTGGAATCCCTCCCAGCTCGCTGGGATCTAGCCCGGACCCCCTCACGTTTAGTATTAAAGGCAGGGCAGGGTGGTTTCCATCCCCGACACCTGCCCCTGACCTGCTGGGGCCCCCGGCCCCCAGGCTGAGACCCCCTCCCAGCTCGAGGGACAAATCGGAGGCTTTTATGTCAGGTTTCCAGCAGAAAGGAGACTGCCGCAGCCGAACCCAATGCCAGGCCACGTTTCTTTGCAGATTGACTTTAAATAAACAGCTCCGGCTGTTGAAAACCGTTGGCACTAATCAGCGCCGTTCAGCGCGTGGCAGGGCGATGGGATAATGGGAGCTTGCATTCCTCATCTGGTTCATTTGCATTCTGATTTGCTCTTCAATATGTTTTTTGACTGGGGGGGGGAAGCTCGTTGGTGAGACCCAGATGAAGCTATATGGCAGCTGATAATCGGGCAGCGCGGCGTGGAGCAGGCTCAGTGTGGCCTCTCGCAGCCGCGCCGGCTAAGCCAGGGTCCGAGCATTGCTCTAGCTGGAGCATTTTCTGATCAGCTGGTCATTCAGCAGCAGAGTGGACAAAGCACTTGTCAATGTCCAGCGGGGACCACTCCTGCCCAGGCAAGGAGAGACGAGTGGGTGTGTCCCCATTGCTGCAGGATCGCGCAGCCGTCCATGGAGCTCTGCTCATCACGTTCCTGTGATGGAGGGACGCGTTGTCCCCCTTTTACAGATGAGGGAATGAGGAATAGGGTAGATTAGTGACTTGCCCAAAGAGTTCAACCCACGTAGCCTGACTCCCAGTCGGGTGCCCTGCCCCTCCAGCCCAGCCTTCCTACCCTGGAGTAGGGCGGCATCTGGTGGACTCCACGGACAGTTAGACCCATTCTAGCTGCAAGGTTGAGGTCTAGTCTCAGCCCCTGTTGGATACTGTTCTGGCCATCATCCAAGCCCCTGGAGAAGACGGTGCAGCAGGAGCTGGGTGTGAACAGGTTTCCACCCCAGCTCCCTCCTGCACACAGCCAAGGGGCTAAGGGAGGCAGAGCCCAGGGCCTGACTGGGGCTAACCCCAGGGTGCCGGGCAGTGCTGAGGGCGAGCACTCTGGGGTGGTATAGTACAGGGGCAACGCGCCCAGTCTGGACGTTGCCCTCTAGAAGAGGCGGCTGTGGCTAGCTGAGGTGAAGAAGGGAACGTGTTCGTTAAGATGCTGGCGCCCTTCCCCGGCGTAGCGCCTTGTTCTGGGAACGGGCCCAGTTCACCATTGCCGGGCACCTCGGGTAGCCATTTGCACAGTGGGAGGAGGATCCGATAGTGCTTGTGTAAGCGGTGGCACAAGGGGCAGGGCCTGTTGACTTCCGTGGCCCTGCCCAGTGTGAGTGAGTCCGGCTAGCCATCTGCAGGGTCCTGCGTTCAGGGCAGGCTGAGGCAGACGCTCGGTAACTGGCTGTGGATGGCTCCCAGAAGCGGGACGAGGGTTACTATGGATATCTCTCCTGCTGGGCTTGTTGCCTGAGCTGCCGTCCCAGAACGCTTGTTAATGGCGATAATAAAAATACTTCCTCCTTTCCAGGAATCGCAGCGAGCAGCGAGGGGCTGGGTAACAAAACAATCAACTCCTCTGGGGGGGCACCAGGAGGGGCAGACAGCGCTCCGGGCAAGGCTTCAAATACAAGGGGAAATAGTGCAAGGTGGGTTTAGAAGAGGGCATTGCAGGAAGATGCTGCTCTGGGCCGCCCTGTGTAGGGGGCAGCTGCAGGGTGTTTCTGGGGCTGCATTTTGAGGAGGGCAGGTTCAGAAGGGGGGTGCCTGAAGTAACTTCTGCCCCCTGCCCAGTGATTCACAGATCCAAGTTTTTTAACCATAAAGGGAAGGCCAAGGTATTATTTTGCCCCAGTGCCCACGCAGGTTGCTAATTAAAGGAGATGTTATCACGTCTCCCACAGCAAATCTCCTGCCAGCTGGACTGTGAATCGACTGCCCTTTCCGGCAGCATCTCTGCCCCTTGTCTCAGTGCCAGCTCCTAATGGGTGCCATCTTGCCAGCAGAGCTTTGACTGGCGTTCCCCAGGATCATCAGCCTTCCAGCTCGTCTGGGTGAGATCCAGCCTGTGCCACCGTCGTTTAATGGTCGTGAACGATCCTGCCACTGATGCTGCCCATGGTAGATCGGAGAAAACCTGGGCCACTTGCATGGAGGGGCCCCATCCCTACCCTGCCCTTGTCTAGTCTCGCAGGCAGAGGTTGGCTGGTAGGAGGGCAGGGCCCCTAGCAGCTGGCTCTGGCCCTGAGGGCTGCTGCCTCCTCTGGTAGCAGTGAGTGGGGCTAGCAGGTCCCCGTTGGCCAGCTCTCCAGCCCTGAGTGTGAAGGAGCCTGGGCAGGAGAGGACAGATCCCCCTAGTGCCCATAGGCCCGGTGGGGGGGCGGTTCACTCACTTCCCTAGGGCAGCACGGTAAGCCAAGTCCCTGTGTCATTCCCCACGGGCTGAGGCTGCCCCTGGTGGAAGCATCTTTCCCCAGGAGGCTGTGACACACTCGACACTGTGACACGTACCGTTCCAAGAGCCTTGCACGCCCCTGGCACCCACACGCTCACATTTATCGCAAGCAGTGCACGCGGGGGCCAAATCCTGATGGGGTCTGATTGCTTTCCCCAGCTCTACACTGCCATCCTGCTTGATGCCAACCCGGACGGGGTAATAGTACAAGCAGTTCCTCCTGTAGGGCACAGACGGCCTTTCGCCATCTTCCCACAATGCACTGCTCGTGGGAGCCATGGGACGGGCTCTGAACCACTCCAGCATGGAGACAGGGTGAAACCTCAGCAAGGCAGAGCGTGTCTCAGCCGAGCTGGGGTGGGCTCACTGAGCTGGGTTGCTCTGGGGCCCTCCAGCCGGAAAAACAAGCCAGGCCATCCCAGCCCTCCCCAAAGCTGGCTCTGCCCTTCGGCTTGAACCGCCAGACCGTTGGGTTAGCTGCGCCGGTTAGGCGGCTTTCCGAGCGCAGGGCTGCTTGAGCCGGTTCTGCCGTGCTCGTTCCGTCGGGAGCGGCTCGGTTCCGTCGGGCAGACCCCGCGCCGAGGGAAAGGCACCGGGTGAGCCATCTGGCATAGACGCGGTTGAGTGCGGCCTGTCAAAACGCTCCAAGTCGGGGATCTGCCCTCTCCCATCGCTCCCTCACTCCGACCAGGTTCCCTCCTCTCACGTTTAACCATACGGACCTCGACGGCGCGAAGGATCCCGGCACAGGACAGCCGGCACAGGCGCCTGCCTGACCCTGCAGCAGCCAAGTTGCGCCGAGAAAGAGAAAGGGCTTCCCAGGCTTTGGAGGAGACGGCGGTGCAGGTGGCAGGAGAGGAGAGGGAGCTGGGGTGGGGGTGGGAACCAGCTGCGGGTCTGCAGGCAGCGCGGCATGGAAGGGGTTATCTCCAGAGCCGGGAACTCCAGCCAGCCAGTGAAAGCCCGCTGGCCCTGCGTCTCCACAGCTGCAGTGGTTCCGAGGGATACGAGTGCATTGCTTTCTCTCTCTTGCTTCCCTAATGGCTGGGCAGGGAGGAATCTTGTAGCTCCAAGGGGTTTTGATCTCTCCAAATGCCGCGTCCTTCCCCTTTTCCATCTTTTCCCTCCCTCGGACGATTTTTCATGTTCTGCTAACGGCCGCTGCTTTCATGGCCCGCGTGAGCCTCGCTGCCTCATGAAGATTTATGAAGCTGCAGTAATAAACTGTGTTGGAAGGATCCTCTCGCTGGTCATCCCCACGGAGCGGCCCCTGATGACATCCCGCCAGGGACCCTCTGTGCCGTCCCTCCCTGGCACATCTCGTGGGGCGCTGGCGCTCTGGGGCTAGGTGGCTTTTTGGTGGGATCCTCAGCCGTGTCCTTTCGAGGGGGTGGGAGATGTAAAAGGAGAGCGATAGCTGGGGCTGTGCTCACAGTTCCCCAGGAGTCAGTGTCTCTCTGAGGCTTGCGAGGAGCAGGGCTGGTGCTGTTGCCTGGCATTCAGGAAGATCTCACAGGGGAAGGGGGGCATGGCTGTGTCCCCAGCACATGTCCCATAGGACCCTGGGGCGTGGCTTCCCTGCAGCGGCCAGGGAGACACCTTGGTCGGCAGGTAAGGCCATGGATGGATGAATCAGAGGAGAATTCCAGAGCTTCCTTAACCCACCATCTGCCGGGGAGCAGGGCCTCGCCCCAGACACCAGGACTCTCCCTGGGATTGCTATTGTCGTCGTGGGGATTCTGCTGCTTGCAAAGGAGCCTCTTTCCATCCTGCCGAGGGAGGGGGTGTGTGTGTGGGGCCGGGGTTCCCCTGCCCACCACCCCCAGGAAGGTGGGCGTTGTGACCTGGAAGCCATCCGTCCTTCACAGCGGCACCACCCCGAAGCCAGCTCGGCGCTCATCCTGTGTTAGCCAACAGGTAAGCGAGCGCTGCCAGGACGTGGTGGGACCTGCTTATTCCTGGGCATGTCCCGGGAGAGAGAGCTGGAGTAGGGAGCTGTTACCCACCAGTTAACCACCCCCCAATGCACACAACAGCACCCCGCCTTCCCTGGGTGCCTGGCTGATTTCTCCTGGGAACTCCAGGCCCGAGTGGGGAGAGCTGCAGGCGTTTCCAGCAGCAGAGGGGGAGCCACTCCGGTTTCCCCGTGGCTGGAGATAGCACTGGCGGGGCAGGAGACGAGGGATTGCCAGGGAAGCTTGGCTGGGCTGCCCCGGCTGAGCTGGGTCAGGGCGTGGCTGGGAGGCACCCCCTAGCCTAAGCACAAACACTGCAAGGTGGGAGGTTGGCCGTGCAGCAGGAGTGCTGTGAGTCAGGGCGGGGGCATCAGGCCCGCCTGACTAGGGGAGCTGGAGTCTTTTGGAGGAGGCTTGAAGCAGAGAGGGCTGAATGCTGGTGGGACCCCCGAGGGCAAGTCTCTAAGAGAAGGGGCGCCAACCCCTGAGCGGAATCGCGGGGCGGGTACCTCCGTCCTGTCTCCCTTCGCTGCCCCGCTCCGGGAGGCTGGTTCGGAGCCCCTTGGCCGTAACGCAGCAGGGCCGTTCTGGTGCTGTCAGCCAGGCAGCTCCACTGCACAGACTGGCCGCAGCATCACCTCCTCGGCGATCGTCCCCCACTCTGGGTGTGGGCCAAGCAGCGAGAGCCTGGACCAGCCACGCAGCTGTGGGGAGTCTGTGCTGGGGAGCAGGAAGGCCATTGGGAGCCTGTGTCGGGGAAGGGAGCCATGGGTGGAGCTGGGGGTTGGAGGCAAAGGCCCTACCCCAGTTGCGTGGCCAGGCGTGACAGAGCCGAGCCAGTGGCTGGAGCCATCTCGTGTGGGGTTTGTTACATTTCTCGCCGGGAAAGGGTCGGCAGAGCCCTGGGGGCGGGCCCCTGGGGCCAGGTGATGCCGACCACACCAGCAGAGACCAGCCCTCTCCACGGGGGCTAGGACCTGGGCGGGGGACCGTGCGTCCCCCAGCGAGGGCCTGTCACGGAGTGTGGGGGAGTCCAGGCCCTGCACCCCTCTTCCTGGGATTCACTGAGACTCTCAGCCAGCCAGTAAAACAGAAGGTTTATTGGACAGCAGGAACACAGTCCAAAACAGAGCTTGTGGGTACACCCAGGACCCCTCAGTGAAGTCCTTCTGGGGGAGCAGGGAGCTTAGACCCCAGCCCTGGGGTTCCCTGTGTTCCTCCACCCAGCCCCAAACTGACACTAAACCCACCGAGCAGGTTCCCTGCTGCAGCCTCCGTCCACATTCCTGGGCAGAGGTGTCACCTCCCCCTCCCCCTCCTGGCTCAGGTTACAGGCTCTCAGGTCTCCCGTCCCCAGGGCACATTCCCAGGTCAACACTCCCCCCTCCCTGCTGCATCACATCGTCACATCTCTCCCCCCTTCGAGACTGAACTGAGCGGGGTCACTGTGACCAGTGACCTGGGGAAGTTCGGGGCCCCCTCTCCGGGACAGCGCATCCGCTATCAGGTTGGCACTTCCCTTCACATGGACCACGTCCATGTCGTAATCCTGCAGGAGCAGGCTCCACCTCAGGAGCTTGGCGTTGGCTCCTTTCATCTGGTGCAGCCAGGTCAGGGGAGAGTGGTCGGTGTAGACGGTGAAGTGTCGCCCAAAGAGATAGGGCTCTAGTTTCTTGAGGGCCCACACCATGGCCAGGCACTCCTTCTCGATGGCCGCGTAGTGTTGCTCCCGGGGTAGCAACTTCTTGCTCAGGTACACGATGGGGTGTCTCTCCCCCTTTTCATCCTCCTGCATTAACACCGCCCCCAGTCCCGTGTCGGAGGCGTCGGTGAACACCACAAAGGGCTTGTCAAAGTCTGGGTTTGCTAGAACTGGGCCACTGACCAGAGCCTCCTTCAGCGCCCGGAAAGCCTCCTGGCACTGCTCGGTCCAGACCACCTTGTCTGGCTTTCCCTTCTTGCATAGCTCAGTGATGGGGGTGGCTATGGCGCTAAAGTGGGGCACAAATCTTCGGTAGTATCCTGCCATCCCAATAAAGGCTTGGACCTGCTTTTTGGTGTGGGGAGCGGGCCAGTCTCTGATCACCTCCACCTTGGCCGGTTCCGGCTTTAGGCGGCCGCTCCCCACCCGATGGCCCAGGTAAGATACTTCAGCCATCCCCACCTTGCACTTCTCCGCTTTGACAGTCAGCCCAGCCCCCTGGAGTCGGTCCAGCACTTGTCTAACCTGGGACACGTGGTCCTCCCAGGTCTGGCTAAAGACACAGATGTCGTCAATATACGCCACGGCAAAACTCTCCATCCCCCTCAGGAGCTGGTCCACCAGGCGCTGGAAGGTGGCCGGCGCTCCCTTGAGGCCGAAAGGCAGGGTCAGAAACTCATAGAGCCCCAGAGGGGTGATAAAGGCCGATTTCAGCCGGGCATCTGCATCCAGCGGCACTTGCCAGTAGCCCTTTGTAAGGTCCATGGTGGTAAGGTACCGAGCTCCTCCCAGCTTGTCTAGGAGCTCGTCCGGCCTGGGCATGGGGTAGGCATCCGATACAGTGATGGCATTGAGCTTCCGATAGTCCACACAGAACCGGACTGACCCATCCTTTTTGGGGACCAGCACCACCGGCGAGGCCCAAGGGCTGGCCGATGGCTGGATCACCCCCAAAGCCAGCATGTCCCGGACCTCTCTTTCCAGGTCCTGAGCAGTTTTCCCTGTGACTCGGAAGGGGGAGCATCTTATCGGCGGGTGCGACCCTGTCTGCACCCGGTGGACAGTCAGATTAGTGCGTCCAGGCTGGTTGGAAAACAGCTGTCAGTACGGATGCAGCACCCCCCTGACCTCAGCTTGCTGGGCAGGGGTGAGCTGATCCGAGAGGGGGATTGTTTCCAGGGGGGAACCAGCTCTGGTCCCAGGGAATAGATCTACTAAAGGGTCATCTCCCTGCTCCTCCCACTGACCACACACAGCTAACACCACATTCCCCCTGGCATAATATGGCTTCATCATATTCACATGGTACACCCGGCGGTGGTGGGCCCGGTTCGACAGCTCCACCACACAGTTTACCTCATTGAGCTGCTTGACGACCTTGAACGGGCCCTCCCAGGCGGCCTGTAGTTTGTTCTTTCTCACGGGGATGAGAACCATCACCTGATCCCCGGTGGCGTAGGCACGGGCCCGCGCCGTGCGGTCATACCAGACCTTCTGCTTCCTCTGGGCTCTGGCCAGATTCTCCCTGGCCAGGCCCATGAGTTCAGCCAGTCTCTCTCGGAAGGTCAGGACATACTCCACCACTGACTCTCCATCGGGAGTGGCCTTCCCCTCCCACTCATCTCTCATCAGGTCCAGGGGGCCCCTCACCCTCCTTCCATATAACAGTTCGAAAGGCGAAAATCCGGTAGACTCCTGGGGCACCTCCCTGTACGCGAACAGCAGGTGAGGTAAGTACTTGTCCCAATCCTGCGGGTGCTGGTTCATAAAGGTTTTCAGCATCATCTTTAGCGTCCCGTTAAACCTCTCCACCAGCCCATTGGACTGGGGGTGATACGCTGAGGCCCAGTCATGCCGGACCCCACATTTCTCCCACAAGCACCGGAGCAGGGCCGACATGAAGTTGGACCCTTGGTCTGTCAAGACTTCCCTGGGGAACCCCACTCGGCTGAAAATGGTCAGGAGCGCATCTGCCACGGTGTCTGCTTCAATGGAAGCTAAGGGCACTGCCTCGGGGTAGCGGGTGGCGAAATCTACCACCACCAGAATGTATTTCTTCCCCGACCGGGTCGTCTTGCTGAGAGGCCCCACGATGTCCATGGCCACCTTCTGGAAAGGCTCCTCTATGATGGGCAAAGGTCTCAACGCCGCTTTCCCCTTGTCCCGGGCCTTCCCCACCCTCTGACAGGGGTCACAGGATCGGCAATACTGCCGGACGGTGGTAAAGACCCCGGGCCAGTAAAAGTTCTGTAGCAACCTCTGCCGGGTGCGCCGGATTCCCTGGTGCCCTGCGAGGGGGATGTCATGGGCCAGGGACAGGAGCTTGCGGCGGTACTTCTGGGGGACCACCAGCTGCCTCCTGACCCCACAGGACTCCCCTTCCCCTGGGGGAGCCCATTCTCGGTACAGGAACCCCTTCTCCCACAGGAACCTCTCCTGGCAGCCTCTCCTCATGGTCCGTCCCTCACTGAGGTCGGCCAGGTCCCTGAGCTTCTGCAAGGAGGGATCTTTCCTCAACTCGGCCTGGAACTCAGCGGCTGGGGAAGGGATGGGGCCCGGTTCCCCCTCCGTGGCCAGGTCTGAGGCCGCAGCCTCTCTGAGCCGTGCCCCTCGGCGCTCCCTCCCCACCCGAGTAGGGTCTCGCGCCTCCAGTGTGGTACCCTCCCCAGGGTCAGGTCGCAGTGCCCCTCGCCGGCTCTGGCTACGGGTCACAACCAGGGCGGTCTGGGGGTCGCTTGGCCAGTCCTCTAGGTCTCCCCCCATCAAAACTTCAGTGGGCAAATGGTGGTGTACCCCCACATCCTTGGGGCCCTCCTTGGTCCCCCATTTCAGGTGTACCCTTGCCACGGGCACCTTAAATGGGGTCCCGCCCACCCCCGTCAGGGTCAGGTAGGTGTTGGGCACCACCCGATCTGGGGCCACCACCTCGGGCCGGGCCAGCGTCCCCTCCGCGCCCGTATCCCAGTATCCATTGACCTTCCTCCCATCCACCTCCAGGGGAACAAGGCACTCTCTCCGGAGGGACAGCCCCGCACCCACCCTGTAAACCGAGCACCCTGAGTCCAGAGCCTCCAGCCCTCTGGCGGGGCTGGCTGGGGGTACTCTTCCCTCCTGAGCAGGTGGCAAACTGGTAGCCCCCCTTTCCTGGGTCGCCTGCCCCTCGTCCAGCTGAGTCCCTACCCAGTTAACCCTGGGTAGGTTGGGTCTGCTCAGTTTGTCCCGGAGCCCGGGGCACTGGGCCCGTACGTGGCCTCTCTGGCCACAGTGATAGCAGCTCAGGTCACGTTGGTCCCCTCGAACGGGTCGGAGGGGCCCGACACCAGGCGTTCCCCTTTGGAGGGGGTTCTCCCTATTTCCCCGCTGGGAGGCCCCATGGTGACTCTCTCTCTGCATCGGGGGGGGCCTGTTCTTTTGGGACTCCTCCCGGCTACCCCCTGACCGACTGTTCACAAACTCGTCGGCCAGCTGCCCTGCATGCTGGGGGTTCGCGAGCTTTTTGTCCACCAGCCACAGCCTCAGGTCGGAAGGGCACTGTTCATACAGGTGCTCCAGTACAAACAGGTCAAGCAGGTCCTCTTTAGTTTGGGCCCCCGCTGTCCACTTGCGGGCATATCCCTGCATCCTGTTGACCAGTTGTAGGTAGGTGACCTCAGGCGTTTTACGCTGACTCCGGAACCTTCTCCGGTACATCTCGGGGGTCAGCCCAAACTCACGGAGCAGGGCCTGTTTGAACAGTTCATAGTCCCCTGCCTCTGCCCCTGTCATCCGGCTGTAGACCTCCACGGCTTTGGGGTCCAGTAAGGGGGTGAGGAACTGGAGCCTGTCTGCAGGGTCCACCCTGTGCAGCTCGCAGGCATTCTCAAAGGCCGTCAGGAAGCTATCTATGTCCTCCCCCTCCTTCCGCTGGGCCAGGAAGCACTTATCAAAGCTCCTTGCAGTCTTGGGTCCCCCCTCACTCACCGCAGCCGGGGCCCCACTGCTCCTCAGCCTGGCCAGCTCCAGTTCATGCTGTCTTTGTTTCTCCTTCTCCTGCTGCTCATGTTGACGTTCCCTCTCCTTCTCCTGACGTTCCCTCTCCTTCTCCTGACGCTCCCTCTCCTTCTCCTGACGCTCCCTCTCCTTCTCCTCCTGCTCATGTTGACGTTGTTTCTCCTTCTCCTCCTGCTCATGTTGACGTTGTTTCTCCTCATGTTGACGTTGTTTTTCATGATCCTCCAGCTCCCTCATTTTCCTCTCCCTCTCCCATTCCAGCCGCATCCGCTCCAGGGATGGGGAGCTCCGCTGGGAGGATCCCCTGCTGGCTGCTGGGGTCAGGGGGCCCTCGGTATTCGCTGGGCTTCCCGCAACCCCTCCCCCAGGCATAGGTAGGAAGGGTCTCGGGGTGTCCTGGGCAGCAGTCTGACCCCTCCCAGCCTGGTCAGGCCCCAGGGCCCACGCTGCGTCCGCCGGGCGGCTTCCCTCAGGGACAGGGATCGGGTCCTCCAAGCGATCCCTCTCCTCCAGCTGGGCAATCAGCTGTTCCTTGGTGGACCTCCCGACGCGCAGCCCCCTCTGCCTGCACAGCTCCACCAGGTCGCTCTTAAGGCGTTTAGCGTACATCTCCCGGCTGGCCACTCGCAGGCCGGGCAGCTGTCCACGGTTTCCAGGAAAAGCCCCTAGTGTGCCAGTCCTTCTTGAGGTCACCACCTCTTTGCCAGGGTCGAGCTGCAGACTCCTCCGCCCCTGGGACCGCTCGCTGCAATCCCCCGGGGGACCCTGTTACTGCAAAAGTCCTTCTCTCTGGTCACACACTCCCAGGGGTTAACCGCCCCCTGAAACCGTCTCTCTCTGAATCTTCAGCACGCCTGGTCCCCGTCAATCCCCCTTCGTTTTACTGTTCCCCAGTCACTTACTGCAGGAAGCGCCGTTCACGGGGTGCAGTAGATCCCACCGCTGCCACCAGTTGTCACGGAGTGTGGGGGAGTCCAGGCCCTGCACCCCTCTTCCTGGGATTCACTGAGACTCTCAGCCAGCCAGTAAAACAGAAGGTTTATTGGACAGCAGGAACACAGTCCAAAACAGAGCTTGTGGGTACACCCAGGACCCCTCAGTGAAGTCCTTCTGGGGGAGCAGGGAGCTTAGACCCCAGCCCTGGGGTTCCCTGTGTTCCTCCACCCAGCCCCAAACTGACACTAAACCCACCGAGCAGGTTCCCTGCTGCAGCCTCCGTCCACATTCCTGGGCAGAGGTGTCACCTCCCCCTCCCCCTCCTGGCTCAGGTTACAGGCTCTCAGGTCTCCCGTCCCCAGGGCACATTCCCAGGTCAACACTCCCCCCTCCCTGCTGCATCACATCGTCACAGGGCCGATCAAGCCAGAGGCGAGGTGCGAGGCCACCACACAGGGCACCTGGCGCTGTGGCTCCGGAGGGTTTCTCACGCTCACGGCCAGCCCTGAGCCTCTTCCCCCAGGCACGACGGTCGCTCCCGGCTTTGGGGGCCCGGTCAGGACTCACTAACCAAGTCTGTGGAGCTACTGCACGGGTGACCCGCAGCCAGGGCTGGGCTGGAGACGGGGACCAGCTCAATGGCTGTGTCCCAGCAGATGCCAGCGTGGATGGTGTCCCCAGCCCTGAGGCTCCACGCCTGGGCTGCCACCCGCCTCGCAGGGCTGAAATCACTGCTGCGAGGGCCCCTTCCTGGCCTAGCTTCTTTCTCCTGTTTTCTTTGCTGGAAGGAAGGAAAATATCACCCCAGTCCCGGGCCCCCAAGAACCTCCCTACCCTGGGAAGCCTGACCTTTTTCTCTCGATTTTTCCTCCCCCTCCTTGTCATCATGCACGATTTATCACAGCTGGTCGGGAAGCCCAGAGGAACGCTGAGCAGGGCCCCGCTGCGCTAGGCGCTGTACAGAGAGGTGGCAAAGGCAGCCCCCGCCTCGCTCAGCTTGCAATGTGCACGTGTGATTCTTATTCGGTGGCTCAGCCTTCCGGAGTCACTGGGATGTCGGTGTGGCTGCCGCAGCAGGCTGAGGCTGTATGGGACGCCTGGATTCCCTGCCCGCTGCAACCCATGCTTCTTCCTGGCGCTGCAGGGGGATGCCCATGCGCTGGAACCCGGGGCTGGCTGAGCCCAGGAGAAACGTTCTCTCCTGAAACTTTTTTGCTTAATTATTCTCAGGGTGGCAGGATGAGCTGTCTCAAGTTGTCCCTACAGCCAGCACGATCCAGGTCTAGGCAGGGCACCATCACCCAAAGGGCTCGGCAGGCAGTTGAGAGGTGTTGGCTTCTGGGTGGGAGAGGATGGGTCCAATGGCTGAGCAGCAGGGGCGGTTTCAGAAGCTGGAGGTACCATTCTCCCCATTCAGGCTTATACAACCATCAACTGGGCCGACCTTGTGGCGCACCCATTAGCTGCAGCACCCCCCTTCGCTGCTATGCTCCCACTTATGCCACCCCCAGGACCTAACTTAGGGTCAGCTTCAGGAAGCACCTGACAAACAAATCGCTTTCCCCACTCTCTGACTTGCAGCCACCTCTAGGCTGGAGCATGGCAGCTGTTTGGAACATCTCGCGACCATAGGCGGCATCAGCTTGAAAGGAAAGAAAGAGAAATTCTATTGGGCCGGGAGGATTTAGGTCAGTGCAATGTAATTACCCCAGGTTCACTTTGGCCAGGAAACTTGGATAACACCCTTGTTCTTATGGGATCATGAAAGACCACATGTGGTTTCACTCCTTTCTCACAGCCAGGCCCGGTGGTCTCCCATCTACATACAAACTCAGCCTGACCTTGTTTAGTCTGGGAGAGCTGCAAGGCTCCCAGCAAAAAGCCATCGGCCACAGGCCTCCACAAGCAGCTTTGGCCATGGGGAAAAAGATGGGGAGTAGGAATAATATGGGGGGCTTGGCAAAGCCTGGCCTGGAGATGGAGCCCACGATCTAATGCCTGCAGGGGTACTGCCCCCTCCACTTGCTCATCATCCTCTGTCTTTGGAGATGAGGGGCGCTGGGATCCGGAGCGGGGAGAGGGGCCCTCCTTGGGATTACCTGCCAGGAGTGTTCGCTGGGGCTGCTCCTCTAATTGCTGCACTGGTGGGTTCCAGCGTGTGGCTCCTGGGGTTAATTGCACCGACAGATCTTTCCTTTCGGTTCCGGCTGGACCCCCTAGCGAGAGCCTTTGTGCATGGGGGGTTCTGCAGGGAGCCAGGGTGGCGGAAGGCCTGCCAAGCAGTGGGCCCCCCAGCCCTAAGCAGCATGGCTCTGACCTGCCTGCGGATCGTGCAGGGCTTTTTAAATAACTCTTTTTAGCAATGGAGAGAGAGCCAGGGAGCTGGCGCGTTCCACCAGCAGAGCGTGTAATTAGGGAGCCAGGAGCTGCATGCTGATGCGCTGGCGATCGGTGGGCGGGAGCTTGGCACGGTGCCGTTCCCTACGGCTGCTGCTGAACTCCCAAGCAGGGAGAGGCGTCCGGGACTGCAGCACGAGCTTGCCCTGTCGCTGGCCAAGGGAGGCAAGCGCAGGGCAGGCTGCAGCTCCATTGCAATCCCATTGCCTCCCGTCCATTGCAGTTCCACCCCGCCTCCATTGCAATTCTGTCTCCCCCCCCATGCCCCCCCAACTGCCCAAGGAAGAGGAGAGAGTTTCTTGGCAGAAATGGCAGTGTTGTCTCTGCAGTGGCTTGACTGTTCATGCACGATCGTGCGCTCTCGCACACTCCTGCTTCAGCCATGCAAGCGGGTCTCGGCCAGGAGGCTGCGTGCTGAAGTGGCTGGAGAGGAAGTCTAGGACATCCGGGTTCTCGTTCCGATGATGCCAGTGACTTGCTGTGCAGCCTTGGGCAAGTCGCTGCCCCTCTATGTGCCTCAGTTTCCCTATCTGTGAGACAGAGGGAGAACCTCCCCCGGCCATGGGATGGTGTGGGGATGAATTCGGTCGGGTTTAGAGCGGAGTTTGTAGTGGAAATGCCTGCTGTGACTGAGAAGTGATTATCCTGTGAGGTTGGCCACCTTTCCCTGGCATCTCCCCAGGAGGCTGTCGTCAGCTGCTCCCTGCTCGCTGTGCACTCTTTTGCAGCACGAGCACCTCCCCACACTCCGGGATCCAGGCTCTGCATTTCTCTGACACGGGCTTTGATTGTTTATTGTAGGGCCTAGTCCAGTGCGGGACCGGGCATCTTAATAGGCCTCCTCTCTCTCTCACTTCTACAATACAGGTTAATAACGGGGAGTCCGGACTCCTGGGTTCTGCTTCCGGCCCTGCTGCTATTTGCTCTGTGGCCTTAGGGAAGCCATCTCGCTTTTCCTTGCCTGTTTCCCCACCCGGGATGGGCTGAGAATAGGTACCCGCGCCCCAGGGGTGTTGTGAGCTTAGAGCTGTTGTCTGCAAAGCCCTTTGAGATCCCAGGCACAGAAGAGGGGCCGGTGTGGTGAGCGCTCCGGGCTGGACCCTGTTGCTCAGAACGCGACGTTTGTGTCTAATGAACGGGGAGCAGCAACCAGCTTCGTACCAGGACAGAGACCCCCACTCACTGCATTGCCCCCTGCATCAGTGAGACACGCCCCAAAGGCTGGCTGCCCGTGGGGCGGACAGCGTTGGGGATGCCCTGACATCCCGGCTCGTCCTCCCAGGGCTGTCTCTGGCCCAGCTGGGTACGGCGGCCCCATCCAGGGGATGCTGGTTGGCTGGCGCCTCCCGTGGGTTACATCACGGAATGGCAAGGTGACATGGTCCCTGTAGGAGCGGGTGGTGGAACAACACAGGGGAGCTCATGAGCATTGGCATTGCCAGCCGGTTCCCTCTGCATCAGTACAGAGCCAATGCCCGGCATGGCTGTACAGTGTGTGAGGGGGGTGTATCCTTCACTGGAAGCGGTTAAGCAAGGCTTTGACACGAGGTTCACGAAAGATCCCATGGTTCTCTTGGGCAAGACTGCCCATGCTTGAAAATCTGCCATGCAGGAAGAACCTGGGGCACTTGGTCTCGCAGCTGGGAGTCGGGGCCCTGACCTGGCCGGATCCCAGCCCGGTAACTCCATTCCCCGCCTGGTTCCACGCAGGAGACGTGGCTATCAAGGCAGATTCTCCCAGGGGCTGGAGTCCCCGCTGGACTTTCCATCTGGAGCATGTCGTAGGCCAAAGCTTCCCCCAGCTGCCTTGGCTCGGAGGTGCTGTCACCGCCTGTTAGATCAGGCACCAGCCTGCCAGGTGACCCTTGGCTTTTCAAGGCCAGGCTCTCCGGGAAGCTGGGCTGGCTTTTCTGAATCTCTCTCCTGAGCAGCCGCGTGTCGGTCCCAGCCCCAGCCTGGCACAGAGAACTCCTGAGAAAGCCGTTTCCCTCACCATTTCCCAGCAGCCCAGTTGAGCGAGCCGCAAGGAGGCCGGGGTGAGAGCCTGTCAGAGGGTCCCGGCTGCAGCCCAGACTTGCTGCCTGGACGTGTCCTCTGGGGCTACTTTCCTCGGAGCGTGTGCACGAACCCATGTTAGGCCAGGGCAAGCTGGGGTGGGTGGGATTGAGCAGGGGAGGGCAGGGTGTGGGACGTGGTGAGTTGCAGTAGGGGGCGGAGAGCACGGCATCTTGCAGTGAGCAGTGTCCTGGGGACAGTAGGGGAGAGAGGGGTCAGGGGCCAGGAGGGGCTGCTGTGGAGGGGGTGGGCAGCTCAGCAGGTGGGGGGACGGGTCCTGGGGGAAGGACAAGGAAGGAGATGTCGGAATCACCTTCGCGGGGTTGTGGGGGTGGGGGATTTAACAGGCATTCTGGAATTTGCTGAGGGGAGACAGACCCTAAGCTGCCCTCCCCTTTCAAGCCCCAGGAAAGCTCCAGGCGATCTCCACGTGCAGGGAGTCCCAGTCATTAATTACCACTCGCAGGCTCGGCACAACTTCACTGGAAATTAAAATCACGAAGTGCAGCCAATGAATTACCCGTGGCTGCAAACCGGCAAGCTTCCCCCCACCCCCTTACTTTCTGTGTGATTGCTGGCCCCCACCCCCGTGATATCCTCCTCCTTTGCAAAAAGAGGGACAAACAGCACTCTGCAAATGACCATTGACTGACGGGGCGATTGACACAGAAATGACGTGTGGTCCAGGGGTCCCAAACACAGGACCAGGAAAGCTGAATTCGGTTTCCTGCTCTCTGCCTGGGGGACCTTGGGCCAGTTACTTTGCGTCCTGTGCCTCGGTTTCCCCATTTATGAAAACAGAGTTAATTTATCCTTCCCTCCCTTACTGGGGTGTCATGAAGCGCTTTGATGTTTGGAGCTCTCTGGGTAGAAATGGCTATAGAAATATCAACATATGAGCCAAAGATGAAGGAAGGCTGGGCTGATGGTTAAGGCACTAGCTGGAGACTCTGGGTTCAATTCCCTGTGTGACATTGGGCAAGTCACTTAACAGCTGTGTGCCTCAGTTTGCCATCCCTAAAATGGAGCTAACAGCACTGCCCTACCTCACAGGATAAATACGCTATAGATTGTGAGAGGCTCACATACTACAGTAATGGGGGCCATATAAATACCCAAGACCCATGCACTTATTGTAATGCAAACACTGCCCCCTCGTGGTGAGAATCACTGCTTGCCTATGTGTCATAGGCTCTATTCTGTTAACAGCTGGTGGAGATTCTCCTTCAGCCCTCTATCCAGCTGTCTCAGCCAAGAGCCTTAAGCACAGGACTATCCTTCCTCTCCCTTGTCTGTTATTTTATCCCGGGCTACAGTCATCTTGTTTTAAAGTGTTTTTTTTAATCCCAAGGCACCTGTAATAATCCATCGCTATCCGCCTTGGTCACTCATGGCACCGTGGGGCTGGGCTCCGTCTGTGAGAGCTAGGCTGCCCATTGGAGCTGCGTTCTCAGGGTCTCGTGTTTGTGGGGGCTGAGCGCTCCAGGGGATCTCGGAGGGGGATGCTTTCCCAGCTCTCCCTGCCGAGGCCGGTCTTAGAGGTGATGCGGGCAGGTCCCCGCTGTGCATGGAGAGGCGCTAGGCGGTCTAGATGCTTCCAAGACAGGGGCATTTTGCTCTGGTTTGAGGGGGCTTTCCTAATCTGAATGCTGAGAATCTGCCGCTGGCGTGTGTGTGTGTTGGGGGGGACTCCCAGTGGTGACCAGTTCTGGCACTAGCTCTGTAGAGCTCTGTCAGCACAGGGCCAGCCGGGGAGATGCAGGATCTGCTAGAGACAAAGAGCCAGCAGCAGGCAAGGGGCAAGGTGAACGCTGGGGACGAGCCTACAGAGAGATCTGGGGCATGAGGGACCTCGGGAAGGGGGTGAAGCCGGAGCAGGGAGCTGGCTGAGGAAGGGGTCTCCCTGGGCCTAGGTGTGCTGGCTGCGTCTCTCTGCAGGAAGCGTGTCCCCACGCCTGCCTGGGGAAGTGAGAAGAGATGCCTGTCGCCGGGTGGGGAGCGCATTGCTTTTGCCAACTGGACCTTAGCCTCAGAGCGGCGCCGGCAGTCCGAAAGAGTCCCCCTCCCCCCATGCACTGCCCTGCATTTCATTTTCTTTTTGGTATGTCCGTTTGTCTGTGTCCTTCTGTGTGTCTCTGCTCCGGAGCAGCGTACAGGCCCTCGTCCGTCCTGGGTCTCTGACTGTTTTTGGTTTCAAGTCAATTGTTAGCCTTTTCTTTTGAACGTTGTGGTCTCTGTGGTTCCCCTGTCCTGTCCCCCTCTGTCCATGTCTGTCGCTGTCCCGGGCCGGCGGCCCTGCAGCCTTCAGCCTCCCCCTCCCCTCCCCTCTGCTGCAATCTGTCCCAGGACAAAACCCTGATTGCAGCCCCTGACCCTCCTTCCTCCTCCCCAGGCCAGAATCCGCCCCCACGACCCTGCCCCCTTCTCCAGAGCCTGAAATCCACTCACCCTCTGTTTGCACCTCAGACGCCAAGCCCTCCTTTGGGGGCCGACTGAGTAGCAGAGAGGGAGGGAGCGTAGGTAGGAAAGTGGCAATGCCTTGGGGGCACAGGGGCTGTTGCTGGCATCTGGTCACCGCGGACAAGCCCAGGACTTTTCATGTGGCTTCTATCTGAGAGGCGATTTAAAGAGACGCTGTCAGATGCTTTAGCCACAGGTTTAGAACTCACCTGCATTGCTGGCTTGCAACAGCCCCCCCTTAGAAGCTTAGATCATCTCCTTCCTGATTCGCTTGTTCCCCCACACACACACCTTTGCCCCCTCCTCCCACCGTGGGTGCTGGGCTCTTTGGAAATCAGACCCCGGTTGCAGGGGGTGAGCCCTAATTCCCTGGCCTGTGCAGAGATGGAAGGAGGGAGTCGAATTCCCCGCCTGCTGGGCGTCTCGCTGGGGCCTCTCTGTATTTTGTTGATGTCATTTGCTGCCTGGCAGCAGAGCAGCGAATGGATCCAACCCATCTCAAGAGATTTACCAAGCGGCCAATGCTTCCTCCTCAGGTGTGACCCTCCCCCTGGTCTCGACCACTGGACAGCGCCCCTTTAAACCTGACCCATCGGAGAAGCCAACTAGTGGATTGCTCTGTCTCCTGGCCACCAAACCGAGGTGGTACCATAAACCGGGGTGCATTGCATGGCCAAGCACCCAGGGGGGAGCAGCCTGTGCAGAGCATTTGCCCGCAGTGCCCCTCCACCTCTAGTCAGGCGCTGCGGTGGGGTCGCTCTGCCGTGAGCCAGGGCCAGCTGGGCGTGTTAAGCAAGGTGGGACTCGGGCTTCAGGCATCGGCCTTTCACCTCTGGAGAACGAGGCTGCCACATGAATGAAGTCTGGTGGTTGCCAGCCAGGGCCTGCCTTGCCCATGCCCATGCCCTGCCCCTCTTCTCGAGCTAGCATGCTAAAAACAGCAGGGTGGTCACAGCGTAACTGTGCAGGGTAATGGAGAGCCAGGCCCCTAGCCCCCATCCCCTGGGCATTGTACAGCCGCCAGCCATCCAGCCCAAGCTCTGCTCAGGGGATCTGAAGCGTGGACCCTGCCCCCGCCAGCCTGTGCCCTCAGCCCCTCACTTCAGTCCCTGGCTGCCAGCCCTGACCAAGCAGCTCCACGACGGAGCAGTAACTGCTGGATTCCCTGGCCCCTCTCGACGGTCGCCCCAATGACCGAGGCATCAGGCCGAGCGCTGGCGGAAAGATCCCTGACCCCAGCTCTGCTCTCTCCCCTTCCCCCACCCCGTGTAGATCCCGAGAGGACTAGCACACACATGATCTCAGCGGACGATGCGGAGTACCCACGGGAATACAGGACCCTGGGGAACGGGACCCGGCGCTTCTCCAACGTCGGGCTGGTGCACACCTCGGAACGCCGGCACACGGTGATCGCTGCCCAGAGCCTGGAGGCCCTGACTGGGCTCCAGAAGGCCGAGATGGACCGCAAGCGAGATGCCTTCATGGACCACCTGAAGAACAAGTACCCGCAGCATGCCCTGGCCATCCGAGGCCAGCAGGAGAGGATCCGGGACCAGGTAAGGGGCACCGTTTTGGTTAGGCGTTTCCCCCCGTCTCCGCCTTTCAAGGGGCTCTGTGAACTCTAGCCCAGGCCTGGCAGTGGGGTCGGGCAGTGAAGTCACAAGAGGCATAAAAGGGCTGGCGGGCTCGGTTGGGGTCTTGCCAGCAGCAGAAGGCTTTCCTCATGCTCTCCCAGGGTTGTGAACGTACAGCCTCTCTCTATGGGGGCGCGTGGGGGTGGGAATCTGACCTTGGGGGTGGGCTGGGGACAATCATTGGGAGCAGATTTACCTCTGTGTGGGGAGCTGGGGGTATGGGGAGATTTGATCTCTGGTGGGGGCTAATGGGCATGCAGCAGGGGTGTATTTATCCTCTCTATGAGGAACGGGGGCCATGGAGTCCCCCCACTCCAATGGATCTGTCCTCCAGGGGGCTAGCTGGCATATGTGGGAGGAGGGGAGACCCCCCACCCAGTTCTTTCCAACCTTCACTTGGGTTGGAGCTGTGAGTAGGGGCGGGCGAAGGGTGGCCCTAAACACCCTGCTCGGGGCTTCCTCGCCTCTGGGCTTCCTCCCTCCAGAGCACTTCTCCCCTCCCTGGGGTGCAGGGGGAACCTCACGAAATAGATCACACCGGCCAAACCTTTCACCGCAGCCCCTGCCCCAGCCACGAGCCCCAGGCTGCCTCTTGGGAAGGCGCTTCTGGCCCCCTGTTTTTGTTAACCGCCCCAATAGCCCTCCTGCCAAAGGGTAGCCCCAGTGTGAGGCTGGGAGCCTGGCACAAGCCGCGGTGATTGCGGGTGTGGATACATATGCATGTATCATAGGCCAGATTGCCAAGGGCTTAGCACCCAAATCTTCCCTCCAAGCTCAGTTGCTGTTTATACACCTAAATAAGGGCCCGATTCTCCCAAGAACCCAGCACCCCAGGGACACCCGATGTGCTGAGCATTTTGGAAACTCTGGCTCTGACTGGGGGAGAGAACACAGCCCCAGGTGTTTCTACAACTTGCTTTGTGATCACAGAGCTAAGACAGGTTTTGAGGGTGAGTCCTTGTTTGGACCGGCTGTTCCCAGGAACTGGGGCTTGAAGCCCAGAGTGGCAGCCAGACGCGGGCGCACGGCTACCCGCACACTAGCTCCACGCAGTCTAGAATTGATCACGTTCGTGTCAAAGCGCCTCATGCCGTCGGAGGGCTTGGAGGCCCCTGAACTGAGTGGGGGAAAAGACCCTGTCTGTGTCTGGTGCGGGGATTCCTCACTGAGCTTGAGCGGTTCGGTGCAGGCGCTGAGCGTCGCTGCTCTGGACCCGGGCCACCCCGCCGATGCAGCCTGCTCTGTAATTCCCCGTGTGTAATTAGCAACTGGTCCCCGGTGCAGGCCAGCAGGAGGGGAGAGTAGTGCCGCATCTGCCGGTATCTCCGTAGTACGGAATGCGTTATAGCTCCCCCTTATCTCCAGAGCATGGGCAGCAACGGGGCAAGCTCCCCCAGAGCCATGCACTGCAGTGGGGAGGCAGTGTGACCCCATGGGTAGAGCGCGGGCCTGAGACTCAGAAGTCATGGGTTCAGTTCCCAGCTCAGCCACTGGCCTGCTGGATGACCCTGGGCAAGTCGCTTTGCCTCCCCGTGCCTCAGTTTCCCCTGACATTGACTTCCTTTGTAAAGCCCTTGGAGATCATTTGATGAAAAGAGCTAAATAAGAATAACAACCCTGACCATCTCCAGGAGATGAGCTGCCATGATCTATTCAGGGCTTGGCTTCTGTGCTGAGCTTACTGGTGTTATGGATGCCTGTCCTCTAAGGAGTGGGCCACGACCCCAAATCCACCCATGTTGGTTAGTTGATCTGGGCCGGAACGGAGCTAGGTGCAACAAGCTGTCTATCCCATCGCACATTCCCTGAGCCCTCTGCCCCTCCTGCCCCAGTCCCAGCTCGGCACACAGGGGTTATATGTTCTCCTGGACGCACGGTAGTGAGGGAACTTCTGGTGCTTGCTGCGTTTCTGCTCGGGGCTAGCGATGAAAGGAGGGAGGCTCTCCCCTTCCGCAGCCGCTCAGTGCTGCCACGGTGGCATACAGAGGCTGGCTGGTTTGTGACCCTCTCACAAACTCTGGTGCAGGGCACAGGCCAGGGAATCTCCCTAGTGCTGAGCTCCGGGGATGCTGCAGCAGTTCCAGGCTGCAGAGCTGCCCGCCGGGGGTGCTGCCGTAAGTTAGAGCTATTTCGGCCCCTGACCAGCCTAGAAACCCCAGGGCACAAAGCCCCCCTCCCCTCCACACTCAGAGCTGCGACTGGGTCTGGCTGCACTGCAGTCAGAGGTGTGGCTGCAGCGCGTGTGGATGTAGCCCCTGAAAACCGCCGTGGCACCTCAGCAGCGCCAGCCGGCCGCTCGAGCACGTACCCAGGTCCCGGGCGGCCGCGGTTTCGCTGCTTTCCTTACTCGAGCCAGCTAGTCGCCCCTCCGATGGCAGCGCAGACAGACCCCGCGGGAGCTCTTCTCCGGGGAGCGCAGCACAGAATTCCAGCCAAAGGCGGCCGCCCGCTCTAAGGAATCGTCCGTCCATGTCTGGGCCGTGCCGGGCGATGGCAAGGCACGAATCACTCCTCAAGGGCCCGGCCCCGCTGAGCCCTTTGCGAGCTCCCCAGCATGTTACCATCCTTTCCGGCGCAGGTGCTTCCCTGCTTCAGGGGACTTCAGCAAAGCCGTTTGAAAACAGCACCTAGATCTGTAGCAGAGGCGCAGAGGGACCTTCGGGACGCCGGCGTTCCAGGCACTGAGCTGCCGTCATGTCCCCGGCGGTCCCGGTTCCTCCTGCTTCGGTGGGGCTCACCTGGGGGTTGCTGCCAACCGGCTTGCTAGCAGGAATCACAATGGAGCCTGCTTCCGAAAGGGCCCCAGGGGATTTGGCAGCCGCACCTGGTGACTTGGGGTATCTGGCGCGACCCTGCGTGTGTCAGCAGGAGCCTCTGGAATCACAGCTCAGGAAAAGAGGTGGCTCCTGCATGGGGCCTAAACCTGGACCAGGCCGGGGAGGGCTGGGCTCGGTGGTTTCATGCTCTGCTCTCTGCTGCAGTGAGCACAGGCTGTGCCCTGTGCCGCTAGCTGGAGCAGCCCCTGCTGCAGTCAGGTGAGGGGGGCTTTGCAGGCCTCGTGGGTAAGAGGGAAGGGCAGCTGAAGCCCTAGCAATGGGGTGAGGAGCAGATGAAGGGGAAGGAGGTGAATGGGGCAGAGCTGGAAAGGGCAGCATCCCAAAAGGGGGTGGAGGGCGAGGGCAGCTGCTGCTTCCGGATTGGCTGAGAGCTCGTGTCCTCCCAGAATGCAGCAGGACTGAACATCGGGGCATGCCCCCCATCAGCCTTGGGACTGGCGCTCGGCCAGCAGGCCTTTGGTAACAGGGCTGGATTGCGTCCAGCCCCTGCACTGCTCCAGCAGGCTCAGGGGCTGGGAAAGAGGCTGCGGGCTTGGCAGGATGAATGAGAACCCGAACCCCGCTGGGGGCACCAATGAGCTGAATTTGCTGGTCTCTCCCCGCACCTCAGCAAGTCTGCTTGGGCGAGGGGGAGTCCTGGCACAGCAGGGGGGCTGCAGGCCAGGACGGAGGGGCATTCGCAGAGCGGGGGCGGGGTGGAGGGCGAGATGCAGGGCGGAACAGCAGGTGGTGCCAGGAGTGAGGGGCATCGCCAGAGCTGTCTGGGCTCCAGAACCGGAACAGCCGCGGGTGTGGGGCATCAGCAGAACTGTGGGGAGCCCAGGGCGAGAAGGTCAGGGGCAGCTGGAGCCCAGGGTTGAGGTGCATTGGCAGAGCTGCGTGTGCGGAGGGGATTAGAACACAGCACCTGTCCGCACTCAGTTACCAGAGCCAGACCATCAGCGATGCCCTGCTCCATGCAATCATTCATTCCAAAATGAAAAGACTGAAAGACAGTCCCCGGCCCACTCCCCAAGAGCACGGACCTTTTACCTGCCTTATTCACCCTACTCCTCCCATTCTTGCTTGAGAAACAACCAGGGCTCTCCCAGGGCTCGTTCCTAAGGTTTCCACCTGGACCCTACACGCCTCTCGCATGGACTGCAGCATCCATTAGAAAGTGGCATGGTCTTGTTAGGCCCTGTTGTATCTCAGCATCATAAAATCCCACCCACGCCTCACCTCTTCCAGAGGCCGTGGGACTGGCCATGCGACTGGCAGCAGGGTGGGGCTCAGGGGGGAGCTGGTGCTTATTCCAGTCAATACAAACTCCCTATAGTACCTGTTGGCCCTCTCTTCACCTGCAATGAGTTTTCATCTACTGAGTGGCAAAATAAATGTGTCTTTGTAAATCTTGCACAGCACTGCATTGGGACTCAGGAGATGTGGTTTCTATTCCCTGCTCTGTCACTGGCCTGTTGGGTGACCTTAGGAAAAGTCACTTCCCCACTCTGTGATTCAGTTCCCCATCTACATAAAAACATAAGGATGGCCATGCTGGGTCAGGCCAATGGTCCGTCCAGCCCAGAATCCTGTCTTCCAACTGTGGCCAGTGCCAGATGCTTCAGAGAGAATGAACTGAACAGGGCAGTTATCGAGTGATCCATCCCACCATCCAATTCCAGCTTCTAGTAGTCAGAGATTTAGGAGCATGCAGTTGCATCCCTGACCACCTTGGGTAATAGCCATTGATGGACCTATCCTCTAGGTATTTATCTAATTCTTTCTTGAACCCAGTTATACTTCTGGCCTTCACAACATCCCCTGGCAATGAGTTCCACAGGTTGACTGTGCACTGGGTGAAGAAGTACTTCCTTATGTTTGTTTTAAATCTGCTGCTTATTAAATTTCATTGCATGACCCCCTGGTTCTTGTGTTATGTGAGGGGGTAAATAACACTTCTTTAGTCACCTTCTCCACACCAGGCATGATTTTATTGACCTCTGTCATTTCCCCCCTCAGTCATCTCTCTTCTAATCTGAACAGTCCCAATCTTTTATATCTCTCCACAGATGGAAGCTGTTCCATCCCTCTCATCGTTTTTGTTGCCCTCCTTTGTACTTTTTCCAATTCTAATACATGTTTTGTGAGATGGGGTGGCCAGAGCTGCACGCAGTACTCAAGGTGTGGGCATACCATAGATCTGTATAGTGACATCATGATATTTTCTGTCTTAGTATCTATTCCTTTCCTAATGGTTCCTAACATTCTGCCTGCTTTTTTTGACTGCCGCTGCGCACTGAGCAGATGTTTTCAGTGAATATCCGCAGTGACTGCAAGATCTCTTTCTTGACTGGTAACAGCTAATTTAGACCCCATCATTTTGCGTGTATAGTTGGGATGATGTTTTCCAGTGTGCATTCCTTTGCATTTATCAACACCGAGTTTCATCTGACATTTTGTTGCCCAGTCACCCCGTTTTGTGAGATCCCCTTGTAACTCTTTGCAGTCAGCTTTCGACTTAACTATCTTGAGTCATTTAGTATCATCTGAAAACTTTGACACCTCATTGTTTACCCCTTTTTCCAGATCATTTAGGAATATGTTGAACAGCGCTGTTCCCAGTACAGATCCCCAGGACCCCCACTATTTACCTCTCTCCACTGTGAAACCTGACCATTTATCCCTACTCTTTGTTTCCTATCTTTTAACCAGTTACTGATCCAGGAGAGGATTTTCCCTCAGATCCGTGGCTCCTTACTTTGCTCAAGAGGTGAGGGCCCATGTCAGAGGCTTTCTGGAAAAGGGAGATAATGATAGTGATCCCCTTTATGAAGCACTTTGCGATCTACTGATGAAAAGTGTTATCTAAGGGCTAGGTATTACAATCATTCTGTTCCCAGGCAGCATCTCAGAGAAGGGGAAATTAAGGTTGTAACTCTATATCAGGAAATTCAAAAAGGGAAAAAATATTTTATAGGCACCATCATTCAAACAAACACACGCACCTAAAGATAGAACATTCCACCTTTAGTCTGCCCCCATATCTCATTCAGCCTTTACTCTGCCCTCTCATTCAGCCTTTACTCTGCCATGCCGGCCCTATGCATCTTCCATGTAACATACAAATCTGTCTATGACACGTGTGACAGCTAGGGGACAAATCAAACCCCAGATGCCTTGCCAGGAACCTGGAAAGCTGAGGACGAGCTTTGAAATTCCAGGTGCTTTGGCATTTTGTCTGACAGCTTTATTATTCATGATGTTTATTTCTAGTAGTGCCCAGAAGCTGAAGATCAGATCTGGACTCTGTTGTGCTAGGTTCTGTACATCCGTGGCAGCCTGCTACAAAGAGCGTACAGTCTAAGTAAACCAGGCAGACGAAGGAAGCGTCACCATCCCTAGTTATGGAGAGGGAGTGAAGGTACAGAGCGATTAAGTGAGAGGTTTCACCCAGGGGGTCTGTGGCAGACAGAGCTGGGGATTGGACTCAGATCACTTGCGTCCTGGTCTCATATCTTGCCAACACAAGCAGCCTGCCGCCAGCCAGCTGTTGTAGGTGCTAATGCAGCCTTTGCTTGGCTAATATTTCACTCTGTTTTCCGACAATAAGTCCCTTTCTTTCCTGCACTTACCTCCCCCGGACTGACATGCTGAGGAATTAATGGCACCCTGGACTTTAAAGAGCCTTTCTTGTGGTTTATGATCTGGCTGCAATGATTCCTTTGGCCTGTGCCAAGTTTCCTTCCCGAAGCAAACGCATTGTTCCTTTTAAATTGGATCATCTGTTTTGTCCCAAGCCAGCTAGTTTCAAGGGGGAAACCGCCGGGTCTCTCATGCTCCAGACAGCTGGGAGACCTGGGCACTGATGGGACGCTGCAGGTGCGCAGATGGCAGGTTTGGGAGCAGGCAGAGATCTCTGAGAGTGCTCAAGCTGAGTGCAGCCCATTGGCATTGCCCAGGGCTCATTGGGTGGGCCTGCGGGATCTGAATTGAGTAGCCTCAGTCCAGTTCCCAGGGTACAAGTGTGTCTCCACCACATAAACCACCCCCACAGTTGACACTATTGGGTTACCCTTGTTGGAAGAGACTAACACATTTTTTTGAGCATAAGCTTTCGTGAGCTACAGCTCACTTCATCAGTGAGCTGTAGCTCACGAAAGCTTATGCTCAAATAAATGTGTTAGTCTCTAAGGTGCCACAAGTCCTCCTTTTCTTTTTGCGGATACAGACTAACCCGGCTGCTGCTCTGAAACCTTGTTGGAAGCTGCAGCAGAGTTTCCTGGGCGCGACCAGTCCTTTCCCCCTTCCGGGTTGCCCCAAGGATGGGCTGAGGAATGCTCGCCCTGCTGCTAAACATGCTCTGGGAATCAGCCACAGGACTCCAGTCCCCAGCCCTGTCAATCCAGCCCTGAATTCACAGCTACAACTGCATGGTATGGAAAGGCACCGAGGGCGGTGAGCACAGCGGGAGCTGGAGAAATTCCAGCCGGGTGCCTCCTGGAGGGATGAAAGCAACGTGGGCAGAAAGAAATAGAGCATTTTAGGACAAAATCTTCTGGGCCGCAGCTTGGGTCACAAGGTTGATGTGGCATAGTTTTTGGCTGCATCAAGTCCTCCAAGTCTCTGTTTGTCTTAACTCCCTCCAGGTTTAATCTACACATGTGGGTGTGTGCGTAGGACACCAACTTCCTTCCCTCTGTTGAAGTGGTTTCCTTCCCAGTGTGCCACCCCCATGCTGGGCCAGGTCCCAGAAATCAGTTTGGATCGGTGGATATAACTGTTAGGTTGTGAGAACAGATCAGTTTTAACCTGGACCTGGCCATTGGCCAGCACTCTCCCACGATACTTCCAGGAGGCTGGTCGGGGTTACTGATTTCAGTGGGCGCCGTGCAGGACTCACTGGCCTGGGTTCTGCAGGAGGGCAAACTACATGATCAGGCGGGCTCTTCCGGGCCTTAAAAAGCGATGGCTGTGTGATGTCTTGGGGGCCTAGTGCACAGGGCGCAGGACAAGGACTCAGGAGACATGGCTTCTGTTCCTGGCTCAGCCATGGGCCTGCTTGGTGACCTGGGGTCAGTCCCGTCCCATCTCTGTGCCTCAGTTTCCCCATTGGTCACATGAGGATAACGAGGCTGACTTTGTTTGTAAAGTGCTTTGAGGTCTGCTGGTGACAAGCGCTAGATAAAAGCTAGAGATTATTACTCTCAGTTTATGTTTGATCCTTTAAAACAATGAATGCCCCACCACCATCTCCCTGTGCCCACGTTTCCCTCTCCACCCTCCCCATTCCCACCTCTTGTTTGTTACAACTGCCTGTCGTATCATGCTGAATGGGATGGTCAGCTCTCTGGGGGAGGGGCCGCAGCTTCCTATGTGTTTATACAGCACCCAGCACAATGGGGCGCTGAGCCCGTTTGGGCCCTACTGTAATAATCTCTCTCACCACAGAACTGGTGCAGCGTGGGCTCCCCCAACACCACCCTGCACCTGGAGCAACAACACCCCATGTGGGGAGAGGGCAGTGCAGTCTCCATGGTCTCTCCACAGAGACTCCTCATAATTTAACAACCATTGGGATTATCTTTATGGCCTTCCCCAGGTGACTGAACCGAAGAGCTACCCTCCTCATTTCACATAGGACCCAAACAGTCCCTGTTGATCCAGGCCAGATTCAAGGCACTGACCCAGAGCCTGTCCTCCTTCCCAGCCCTCCTCCGCTTCTGAACGGTGGGGAATCCATGCTGCGGATGGGCTGGTGTGGAGATATGGCTTAGTGAAGGAGTGTGGCATGGCCAACTCTGAGCATGCAAAACTCATGAGTCAGGCCTCTTGAAATCATGAGATTATCTTTAAAGTCATGGGATTTCCCCCTCCCGCCCAAGGATACACTTTGGGTTCTTCTTATTTGCCCTCTGGGGTGTGAGCCTTTGGGCATCATGAATTCAAGCTTTTCTCTGCAACCATAAGGGCTAGAAACTTCCTGTTCAAAAATAAATAAATAAATAAAGCAAGCTGAGAGTCTCCTGCGATCACGTGACTCCAGGAGCTGGGGCTTTAAACTCCAACTTATGATAAAATCACGAGGCTGGGTGCATGAATGCCAGTGGGACTTCTGTCTCTTGTCCCCCAAGCAGAGTGAGAGTAGCCGATATGCTTTTGTCTATGCTCCCCAGACTTGAAATTGCATAATCTGTGAAGGGCCCTTGACTCTAAATTCTAAATCTAAAACTGATTTCCGTACTTCGGCCCGCAGGTGCTTGCTTGGACCGGCAAGACTCAGTGCTTCTCCCATCTTCTCCCCTGGGGGGCGCCAGTGGTTCTGGGTTGCAGCTTCCCTCTGAGTTGGCTGCCCCGTTAATGGTCTGGTGTTACGAAAGGGTTTTGTGCAGGCAGGAGAAGATTTCTGGGCATGCTCATAAAAGCCAGTGCATCAAAATCAGAGTAACCTACTAGCTGGAGAAGTTAGGATTAAGCCTCTTCTACGTGGCATGTTTACAGACTGTGACTGCTGTTCACCTGTGTTATCACACGGCTTCTTCCGACCTGTGTGGACAGAAACCACCGTATGCAGGGACCAGTGCTGAGCCCCGGCACCTCTGGGCTTGCTGCATCAGTTATGAATGTTAAAAAATTGCTGGAGCTCCGGCACCTCTTTCATTACAAACTAAGCCCTGGCAGAAACCATTGACCAGATCCACCGCGTGGTGTATAGCCGTGTAGCTCTGCTGAAGCCAAGGGCGCTCTATTGATTTACCCCAGCTGAGGATTTGGATCTGTGTTCTTAGCCACTCTTAGAACTTGCCTTCTCTGCCTACGCGAACGAGGAGAAAATCCTTGTTTCCCCACTGTGTTCTCTGGGGCCAAACAGACCCCTGATGAAAGCAGCTATTTTGTCCACAGAGGCCTAGCAAAGCAAAGCCTCTTCCTCACTGTCTCCAGCCTGCTCAGAGGTGCAGACAGTGTTAATTATTGATTGTTGTTTTATCATCATCTGTCCCCAGTTCTGGCTGCGCTGGGTTCACACTCATTAGACATTATACAGTGAGTGTCATGCATAGTCTTTAAATCCATTCCGTTCCGCGCTGGAGATACAGGCATCCCCTTGCTAGTCAAAGAGAGCGATTTCTTGATAAATAACTTGAAATGTTTCGGTTATTAATACAATAATGGAACCGCCAGCATTTATAGAAAGCCCCACCTGCTTGGACTCAGGAGCTGAATGATTTTTGAGGTTTGTTATAATCGGGTGGAAAGATCTTCTGGATTCTAATGGTCTCTGTCACAGAGGGTGAAACTTATCCTTGTGGGAAGAGCCCGCAAAAGGCGCTCCGTAGCAATAAAGCCCAGGTTTGAAGTGGGATTTAGGTAATACATCTTCTGCTGGTGCACTGCCCAAGGGTGAAGCGCAGCCAGAGATATTAAAATAAATACAACCCACCGTTTTGGGGTGACACTCCAGAGGGGACAGAGTGTTCCCCCTTGGGATGACGCACAGATTCATAGGTTCCAAGACCTGCAGGGACCATTGGGATCATCTAGTCTGACACAGGCCGGAGAACTGCCCCCAAACAATTCCTAGAGCCGATCTTCTAGAGCAACGTCCAATCTTGATTTTAAAATTGCAAGTGTTAAGGAATCCACCGCAACCCTTGGTAAATTGTCCAAATGGTTAATTACTCTCACTGTTAAACATTTACGCCTTGTTTCCAGTCTGAATTTGTCTAGCTTCAACTTCCAGCCATTTGATCATGTTAGAGCTTCCTCTGTTAGACTGGAGAGCCCAGTATTAAATATTTTTTCCTATGTAGATACCTATAAGCTGATAACCACTGAACATTACTCCCCAGAGTCCTGCCTGCCACCCCCTATCCGAGGCAGAAACCAGCAAACAAAGAAATGGTCGCGTCTGCTTTTGGGGAAAGAAAACAAGCATTATTCATCTTCTCTGAACGTGTTAAACAATTACGGAGAGTAAATGAAAATAGAGGGATTGGAACCAGTGGGTGCCAACCTTTAAATGACATTGAGATACAAACATGATCAAAGCCTTTCTGAAACGTTACAGACTCGCTTGTATTTTTAATATATTAGCCATTTGGCAGGGGGAGGCTGCCAGGTAATTTAGAGCCCGATTTTAGCTTGTTGTTTAAAATATGATATACAAGAGCGTTTAGCAAATCAGATCTGAATAGAAATGTTTCGGAAATGTCAATGTTCCGTTCAGCATGGCAGCCCCCAAAGCAGAACACTGTGGTGCTGATCACGAAACCTGGAAAGGGAACGCGATATTAATTTTAATCATACGTATACATATCACAGAGCAGAAAAGGCAGGTGCACACACCCAACAGGCCGTCAGCAAGTCTACAGCCAAGTCCAAGGCTACAGCGAGCTAATTCAAAACCCAGATGGGCGAGAGCTTTAAATGGCAGGTTAACAGTAAACAGTGGAAGGAGACAGGGAAAGTGAAACTGACTAATACACCAGATTAGCAGCTCTGTCTTCCTGTCTGTCTGAGTTTTGGATTGAGATCCCACCCCCGCAGTACCAAGTGCTGTCCCCAGCTGGAGAAAATGCAGGAAGTAAGCAAACACCACAAAGTTTTGATTTTTTTAAAAATTCTGTTTTAATTTATTAATATAAAACAGTAAAGAAATTTACCAGTCTCCTTCCAAGCGGTGTCCCTTTAATACAGCCCGAGAAGGGGTTAGTGTGGAAGTATTATTACTTATTGTGTGTGGTACCACAGCAGCTAAAGCCCCCAGCTGCGAACAAGGCCCTCTTGCGCTAGTTGCTGTACACATCGGGATGGTCCCTGCTCGGAACAGGTTACCGTCTACGGAGAGCCGATAAAGGGTGGAAGGGGAAAAGGCCCAGTGACAGAGCTAGGGTTAGAATCCAGGTCTCTTGACTCCCAGGCCAGGGTGGGCCCTATCCATTAGCTCATGTCATCTGCACTGTCTTTAACTGGATGTGGGCTCAGAGGAGCAGAAGCGTATCTCCACCCTCAAACTCCAAAAGGAGGTTGTTTTTGCCTCATGCAGCAGCGAGGAGCTGAGTCCATCCCTACGGTCAGCATGGAATTGCACGGGGGTGCCTTCGAGACAGCTGGAAATAGGGCGACCACCTAGCAAGTGTGAAAAATCGGGATGGGGGTGGGGGGAAATAGGCACCTAGATAAGACAAAGCCACGAATATCAGGACATCTGGTCACCTTAGCTGGAAAATGTGTTGGTGCTAATACCCTCCGAAACATGGCACTTCCCACGTGGCGCCCTTGTACTGTGAACTGCCCATCAGCCAAATGGCCTTGCTTCCATCCGAGCTGGGTTGGAAAGTTAGAAATGTGTATAATAATAATAATTAATAATGAATTGCAATGGGTGACCCTTTCCCCTCTCCCCTGCCCGTGACTCCCAGCCATCTGAATTGCTTTTAGAATGTGCTTGTCAGCTGAGATCTGGCATGGCACGTGCCAGCCGGGAACGCACGATTGTGCAGACAAATGACAAACCCCAGAAAACAGAGGGTTACAAACATTCCCCTGACCGTAACCCTCTCGGTGCAGGCACGCCAGCTGTACAGCCCTAAAGCTTCCCCTCTTCTGGTGCCCTCCGGGTTGCAGGCTGCAGCGTGGGGATAAATACAGTAGGGTGGCTCAAGCAGAAATGTGCCTTTTTATAGACTAAATGAAAGTATACGAAAGCCTGGGATTTAAGCTCGCCCAGTTTTGCTGCAGAATACAAAAGGCTGAGGAGGGGGGTTTGTGTACTGGTGGCTTTCTGACAACAGCAGATTTGCAGCTGCCCAGAATAAATCCGATTTTAGTATAAATAAATATATATCAGCAACCAGGGCCAAGCTAAAATATACATGTAAAAATCCAGGGCTCTTTCCTGACTCCCGGGCTTTCTGTCTTGCAGAAGGAACCCAGAGCTCGCCCTCCGCATGATTTGCTTGCTGCCAAGTTTTTAGGGTTATCGCTGGTAGGGGGGAGGAGGAAGGAGTGAGGGAAAGAGTTTATCTGCCGCACGCTAAAGCTTTAGGGTTTGCTTGGCAGCTGCTGGCTGGGAAAAGGAAGGGTGGTCTTGTGGCGAAGGTGGGGGCTTGCATGCGGACACTCTGGGTCTGATTGCTAGCTCACCTGGACAAGTTATTGTGCCTCAGTTTCCCCACCTGTAGAATGGGGATAATGATTCCTCCCTTCCCTCACAGGGCGGTTGTGAGGGCAGATTCCCTGAGGTTTATGAGATGTTCATGTACTACAAAGGTGAGGGACATCTGCCTAGACCAGTGATTTTCAACCTCCACGCATTTCTCGAGCTTGTTAAAACCCCAGAAAAGCAAGCTGAGGTTTTCACCTAATCCCAGGGACTCCAGTAGCTGGGGCTTTAAGAAAGGGAACGAGACTTGTGAAAACATCCCGAGAGTTGGGCTCTGACTGAGCTCCCGGTGGGCTGTGGAGATAAATGCACCACTGGGTTGTAAAGCCCAGGAGATTCCTCTGGAGCACAGAGCTGGACGGGTGCAGAGAGCGGCCATTTCCCATCTGGCTGGTCTCACCTTGATCACCACTGGGGTGTTACCGACTCTTGACCCCCAGGGGCTTCACGGCCTGCTCCCCGGGTACCTGTGCTCAGAGGGGAAGCATTGCACGGGGACAGTTAAATGGTGGAAGTGAATGTTAGCTGCATAGGAAGGGCCCAGCCCTTTGAGGAGGCCTGGAAAGCAGGAATTGCTGCTGAGATCCTGGTAGGGTGGTACAGCTGCCTACCCCACCCTGCAGTTTCTCGCCCCCTGGGGCGTCCCCTTTCCCACTCCTTATATCATCTGTCCAGCATGTGTGTGCCTTCCTGAGCTCTTACTAGGGGGTTGCCGCCCGACTTCCCAGCACTGTGGGGCACCCCCCAACGCATCACCCCCTTCCCTGGGTGGTCCCTTCGCTGCTTCTCAGCTCCCTCTGTTCCCAATCTCTTTTCCTGCCGCACTGACATAGGGTCTCTGTCTGGCACTGCTGCACGGCACAGGGACACCGGGATCCCCCAGGGTCTCACACACACAGCCCATCGTCTCCCCTCCGTGTCGTCCCTTCAGAACGCACGTCATGGTTTAGATGGAGGGTCCCCCGTCCGTGTGTAATCACAGCAGGCGCGGGCTGGTGTCTCTTGGGAGATACAGTGGCGAGGCGTAGGGCGCTGCTGAGGGGACCAGGACAGTCCCACCTTGGCAGCCGCCGTATCTCAGACTAGGCGTATGGGACGAGGCCAGGAAAATGGCCACGCGCAGTGGGAGGGCTGATCAGCATGGGGCTGGGCCGAGGCTCGTCCTTTGTGCCATCTCTTGGGCTGTGTGCACCTCAAGCAGCGACGGACTTGCTCAGGGGGAGGGGAAGAGCGTGGCAGCGGGAAGGGAACGGGGGCGTTTGTGGAGGGAGTTGGTTGTGAAGTTAGCGGTCAACATTGGGAGACCTTGTCAGGGCGGGGGGCAGCCGTAGAAACGGGCCCTGCTGCATCAGCCCCGGGAGTCAGATCCAGCTCGGTGTAGGGGGCCTGGTCGTGTGGGCTACAGCCGTGGAGATGGGCACTGCTATGTGGAACAAGTGTGGTACCGTTGGCCTGGGACTTGTGCATCTCCGTACCCCTCCGAAGGGACTGGACTGGTGTGAGACAGCCACTTGGACTCCGGCAATGCACTGGGTCTTGCTCCCCGGGACACACATGCCCAGGGGGTGGGACAGGTACCACCGGGACGCTGGACCTAGGGACGCGTGGGCTTAGGGGCTACCAGGGGAGGTGAGACGCGGCACGCAGAGGGAAGGGGGAAGAGGCAGAGCCCCAGCGAGGAGGCTGGCAGACACCTTGCTCACAGCTGTCTGTGCTCCAGGGTGGGCAGTTCCAACCACGAGCGAAGACTTTGGGAGGGGCAGAGCAGATTTCCGCCCCCGCCAGGCTGGGCCGGCCACCCGCAATGGAATACCCGACGGCTAATAAGCTGCTCCACTTCATTATCAGCGCGTGCCAGGGGGCCGGGCCGAAGCGTTTAACTCTAGTCTCTGTGGCTTGTGCTCTGAAGGCTCTTTTAAGATCTTGAAAGCACCAACTTGGGTTTCTCCTGCATAATTTTTGCCTTCATTTGCATGGCTACCACGGTGCCGGCGCCTGCCGCCATCTGCTCCAGCGTCCCTGTGTGTGTTCTGCTGCGTGCGTGTGGGCATGACCCGTTCTTCGCGCAGACCCTTGCTTGGGACTCTGGGTGGGGTCTTTTAAAACCGCCCCTCCCAGCGCAGTCGCAGCCCAGGCAAGGTGAGCCCAAGCTGTGCAGTGTCCCCTGCTGGGAGAGCCGCAGTAGCCGCGATTTCCCCACCTAATGCCCTGCAGCAACGCTTCTGGGGGGGAGGGGCTGAGCCTGGAGGAGCAACGAGCTAGCGTTCCCTACAGCGCCTCCTGCTGGGAGAGGCTGGGACTGCAGTAGCCAGGGACTCACCCCCCCGGCACCAGCCAGCTCTCCTGCACCATCCCCAGCAGGGATAGCCAATAGGTGAGCCGTGAGCCAAATCTGGCCCGCCAGATGCTTTTGGACGAACCCCGAAATCTTTTTATTTACTTGTCCTTATTGTTGTTGTTTATTTTTAAATTATTTTCTCTGGCGTCTGGCTCTTGACTGAACCTTGCCCAAGAAATCTGGACCGTGACCAAAAATAATTGCCTACCCCTGCCCTGCAGCACCCTATGCTGGGAGAGCCAGGCGCTCCCCCCAAGCCTCGCGCTCCTGCACCATCCCCTGCAGCGCCCCCTGCTGGGAGAGCCAGGCACTCCCCCAACCATCCCCTGCAGCGCCCCCCGCTGGGAGAGCCAGGCGCTCCCCCCGCACACCATCCCCTGCAGCACCCCCCGCTGGGAGAGCCAGGCGCTCCCCCCAACCCTCACGCTCCTGCACCATCCCCTGCAGCGCCCCCTGCTGGGAGAGCCAGGCACTCCCCCCACCATCCCCTGCAGCGCCCCCTGCTGGGAGAGCCAGGCACTCCCCCCACCATTCCCTGCAGCGCCCCCCGCTGGGAGAGCCAGGCACTCCCCCCGCACACCATCCTCTGCAGCGCCCCCCGCTGGGAGAGCCAGGCGCTCCCCCCGCACACCATCCCCTGCAGCACCCCCCGCTGGGAGAGCCAGGCGCTCCCCCCAACCCTCACGCTCCTGCACCATCCCCTGCAGCGCCCCCTGCTGGGAGAGCCAGGCACTCCCCCCACCATCCCCTGCAGCGCCCCCTGCTGGGAGAGCCAGGCACTCCCCCCACCATTCCCTGCAGTGCCCCCCGCTGGGAGAGCCAGGCACTCCCCCCGCACACCATCCCCTGCAGCGCCCCCCGCTGGGAGAGCCAGGCGCTCCCCCCAACCCTCACGCTCCTGCACCATCCCCTGCAGTGCCCCCTGCTGGGAGAGCCAGGCACTCCCCCCACCATCCCCTGCAGCGCCCCCCGCTGGGAGAGCCAGGCACTCCCCCCACCATCCCCTGCAGCGCCCCCCGCTGGGAGAGCCAGGCACTCCCCCCCACACCATCCTCTGCAGTGCCCCCCGCTGGGAGAGCCAGGCACTCCTCCCCACACCATCCCCTGCAGCACCCCCTGCTGGGAGAGCCAGGCACTCCCCTCCCCAGCCTGCACCATCCCCTGCAGCGCCCCCCGCTGGGAGAGCCAGGCACTCCCCCCCACACCATCCTCTGCAGCGCCCCCCGCTGGGAGAGCCAGGCGCTCCCCCCGCACACCATCCCCTGCAGCACCCCCCGCTGGGAGAGCCAGGCGCTCCCCCCAACCCTCACGCTCCTGCACCATCCCCTGCAGCGCCCCCTGCTGGGAGAGCCAGGCACTCCCCCCACCATCCCCTGCAGCGCCCCCTGCTGGGAGAGCCAGGCACTCCCCCCACCATTCCCTGCAGTGCCCCCCGCTGGGAGAGCCAGGCACTCCCCCCGCACACCATCCCCTGCAGCGCCCCCCGCTGGGAGAGCCAGGCGCTCCCCCCAACCCTCACGCTCCTGCACCATCCCCTGCAGTGCCCCCTGCTGGGAGAGCCAGGCACTCCCCCCACCATCCCCTGCAGCGCCCCCCGCTGGGAGAGCCAGGCACTCCCCCCACCATCCCCTGCAGCGCCCCCCGCTGGGAGAGCCAGGCACTCCCCCCCACACCATCCTCTGCAGTGCCCCCCGCTGGGAGAGCCAGGCACTCCTCCCCACACCATCCCCTGCAGCACCCCCTGCTGGGAGAGCCAGGCACTCCCCTCCCCAGCCTGCACCATCCCCTGCAGGGCCCCCCGCTGGGAGAGCCAGGCACTCCCCCCCATCCCCTGCAGCGCCCCCCGCTGGGAGAGCCAGGCACTCCCCCCACCATCCCCTGCAGCGCCCCCCGCTGGGAGAGCCAGGCACTCCTCCCCACACCATCCCCTGCAGTGCCCCCCGCTGGGAGAGCCAGGCACTCCTCCCCACACCATCCCCTGCAGCACCCCCTGCTGGGAGAGCCAGGCACTCCCCTCCCCAGCCTGCACCATCCCCTGCAGGGCCCCCCGCTGGGAGAGCCAGGCACTCCCCCCCATCCCCTGCAGCGCCCCCTGCTGGGAGAACCAGGCACTCCCCCCACCATCCCCTGCAGCGCCCCCCTCTGGGAGAACCAGGCACTCCCCCCACCATCCCCTGCAGCGCCCCCCTCTGGGAGAGCCAGGCACTCCCCCCCATCCCCTGCAGCGCCCCCTGCTGGGAGAGCCAGGTGCTCCCCCCAAGCCTGCGCTCCCCCCCATGCCCTGCAGCGCCCCCTGCTGGGCCGGCCAGACGCTGCCCTTGCCCCCACCCCAGCTTTGCCCGCGGGGCCGCGCGCCGGGCAGGGGGCTGCGGCCGGGGGGCGGAGGCGCGTCCCGGCCCCGCGCGGCTGCGGAAGGACAGGTGGAGTCCTGGTTGCCATAGCGACCGTGCCCTTATAAGGGAAGCCGCCCGGCTCCCGCGCGGCGTAAAGGTCGGCGCGCGGAGGGAGCCGGGCGCTGCTGGGCCAGCCCGTGCACGGGGCGGGGGCGGACAGCGCAGCCCCGGGGCCGCCCCTCTCCCCCCCCGGGTGCCCCGCCGCCGAGCGAGCCGCCGCGGCTGACGGTGGATTTATAGACACTGCAGATCCCATTGTGCGGAGCCGGCTGCGGAGCCGCAGGAGGCTGCGGAGGGGCCCGGCGGCGCCCGAGCGGGGCCAGGTGAGGAGCCGGGCGGGGCTGGGCTTGGGGCGCGGGTGGCTCCGGCGCTTCCCCCTGAAGCTGTGGGGGTGGCTGGCCGCCGCCCCCTTTCTGCCTTGTTGTGTGGGGGCTGGGCCCTTCTTTGCGGAGCTGGCAAGGAAAGGGGGTTTCTTGCCCCCCGGACTCCTCACGACCAGTCTCCCCTGGGGGGCTACTTCCCAGCTCCCCACTCGGTAACATGGCGGGGGGGGGGTCCAGATCCCAGCAGGGGCTGTCGCACACATGGGGTGCTTCGAGGTGGGCCGAGGGGTCCGCGCTGGGGCTGGCAGCGGGGGATTCGTTCCTGTGTCATTGGAGCGTGGTGGTAATTTGCGCTGCAGCTCCCTGGCGTGTGATGGGCACCTGTCGTCTCCTTCCCCCCCCATCCCTTTTCAGAGCGAGAACCAGGCTCCAGGAGATTTGGGGTGTCCTGAGACCCTGCAAGGCCCATGGTGTCGAGTTCCCCCCCAAACTCTGCCTCCCTGCTCCTGCTAGGTCTGGCTTCAGAAGCCACCAGCCTCCGTTCGGCCATCTCTTCCGCGTGTCTGCCCCCCAGCCCCCTTCTGCTCTTTCCTTCTTTGGCAGCTGGGATTGCTAGAGTTTAACAGGTTCCTGGTGGGGCTGGAGAGGGGGAACAGAGTTTTGGGGAGGCCAGAGCAGGCAGTCACTGTCCTGCGGATTGGGCTCCCTCAAACTCGCCTGGCCTGTTGGCACTTTCGGTGGGAGGCCTGCCTGCCATGAGGATGCGGAGGGTCCCCTGCAAGGTGCACAGCCTGTGCCCACGCTGAGCTCTGGGTTGGCCAGCAGGAAGCAGGTAGATGGAGAGCCGAGCTTCTCTTAAGATACCATCAGTTTAACGGCACCCGGGGACGCCAGCCAATCTCCTCTCTGTCCTCTCGCTCTGAATTCACTGGACTGGAAAAGCTGCCGAGTTAACAGGCAACCTAAACTCTGACCCTCGTTAATGCAGGCAGCTCTGCCTGGATGAACCGGGCATGCAAAAAGCCATCTGTAGCATTGGCATGAGACTGGCATCCATCTTGTGGCACCCTGCAAACGCAAGCCGGCAATGTCCTGGCCTGTGAGCTGCTCTGTACAATCAAGGGAGACTGGGGGATAGTTGCCATCCCCTGACGATACTGTATCTTCCACGATCGGTTCGGACCTGATTCAGAGGAGCGGTTAGGGATCTCAGTGTGAGACCCTGGGGAAGCTGAGACTTGGCACAGTGTCTGTATTTTTTTACATGAAAACCTTCACCCCCTTTTCTCCTGGAAATCTGTGTTTCCCTTTGTCACAAATGATCCCTATCGGCTGTACAAGTTTAGTGGCAATGGTGCCCTGCCATAGAAGCAATCCAGAGCAAATCCAGCTTGTTGGGACTTTCAGGAGCACAAAAGGGACAAGAATCGATGTGTTTTATTTCCCTTCCCAGGGGCCTCCATCCTATTGCTCCTTGGAGGTGGAACAATGGGCCATCACAAACTGCTGTAGTCTGGAAGGTGTGTGTGTGTGTGTTTAGGAGGGCTTGCGTGCATTGGGATCCCTGGAAGTGCAATCCTATCTGGCTATATTGATCATTCCCACTGGGTGCAATTCCAGGCTGATTAAAAAAGCCACAACCCAGAGTTCAGATGGGAATGAGGTCATTGGGAGTTGAGGGTCATGTTACAGCCTGTGTCACCTCATTTCTCACTGGATTTTGTGTGTGCGGGGTTGGGGTATGGGAGGAGCGATTTTAAGTGATTTTGAAGTGGATAGTAAATGCAGTTCCATTAGTGAAACTGATTGCAGCCCAGGGGAGGGCATTACCGAGCGGGTGTGGGACTAATCCAGCGGGGAGATGCTGAACAAATCCCAATTAGGAATGATATCCGACTTCATTCCAGTGACAGGCAGGACGCGTCTGGTGCATTCTTGGTAGTGACAGCCAGAGCATGCCATTCGTGAGGACGGCTTTTGCTTGGTGCTTTTGAAAATTTGTTAACAGATTTAACGGAAGGATTATGTCCACACTCCATCGGAGCTCTAAGTCTGGAGGTTGTTGTATGCATTTGTGTGTGCATGTGTGGCACTGGTGCTCCTGCCCTGAACACCTACCACACACAAGGATGTGTGTGTACGTGCACACACACATTCTGACTCTGTCTATGTGGAAAGTTTCCAACCCTTGCTAACACAGTTTCCATTTCTGGGGTTACCAGCATTAGGTATTTGCACCGTTGAGAGCCCTTGCAAAATGGGCTGCTGGCTGGTGCTCTAATGGCAGTTAGACTAGGGGATACAGCGTTAAAATTCCCTGCAGCAACCGGTGACCCATCTACCCTCAGGTTCCCACTGGCAGGTTCAGCTCCATCATTAGCAAAGCTGGAAACCCCTTTGAACGGAGCCTAGTGTAGATGGGGCCAGTCTCTAGGAATGGTGCTAGCAACCAGCGTGTTTAAACAGGACTGTGGCTAGGATGGTTTGTCGGATCAGTGGGAATAGTATTTCTCCCCCCTATAGGAACTATTGTCCTAATAGCACAGTATGGGGACTCTGAAAAAGAGGGTGGGACTCTAGCATATCTGGGTCACAGGCACAATATAATCCCTTCCCTCCTTCAGAGAAATCTGCTAGCGATAAGCAAGGGTCTTTAAACACAGCTGTAGTTAGAATCATAAATGTCAGAAGTCACCTACTACAGGACAGGCCTAACAAAGAAAATAACAGAATGCCACTAGCCGTCACCTTCAGCCCCCAACTAAAACCCCTCCAACGCGTTATTAAGGATCTACAACCTATCCTGAAGGATGACCCAACGCACTCTCAAATCTTGGGAGACAGGCCAGTCCTTGCCTACAGACAGCCCCCCAACCTGAAGCAAATACTCACCAGCAACCACATACCACACAACAGAACCACTAACCCAGGAACCTATCCTTGCAACAAAGCCCATTGCCAACTGTGCCCACATATCTATTCAGGGGACACCATCACAGGGCCTAATAACATCAGCCACACTATCAGAGTCTCGTTCACCTGCACATCCACCAATGTGATATATGCCATCATGTGCCAGCAATGCCCCTCTGCCATGTACATTGGGCAAACTGGACAGTCTCTACATAAAAGAATAAATGGACACAAATCAGATGTCAAGAATTATAACATTCATAAACCAGTCCGAGAACACTTCAATCTCTCTGGTCACGCGATTACAGACATGAAAGTTGCGATATTACAACAGAAAAACTTCAAAACCAGACTCCAGCGAGAGACTGTTGAATTAGAATTCATTTGCAAATTGGATACAATTAACTTAGGCTTGAATAGAGACTGGGAGTGGCTAAGTCATTATGCAAGATGACCTATTTCCCCTTGTTTTTTCCTACCTGCCCCCCCCCCCAACGTTCTTGTTAAACCCTGGATTTGTGCTGGAAATGGCCCACCTTGATTATCATACACATTGTAAGGCGAGTGATCACTTTGGATGGGCTATTACCAGCAGGAGAGTGGGGTGGGGGGAGAGAAAACCTTTTGTAGTGGTAAACACCCATTTTTTTCATGGTTTGTATGTATAAGAACATCTTCTGTATTTTCCACAGCATGCATCCGATGAAGTGAGCTGTAGCTCACGAAAGCTTATGCTCAAATAAATTGGTTCGTCTCTAAGGTGCCACAAGTACTCCTTTTCTTTTTATAAATCTGAGGTGAGAGAGACTGAACAGAACAGCCAGCCCAACTTTCCACCAATGCAAGGAAATCCCAAATGATTTGGGCTTCTTACCCCCGTTCCCCATTCTAGTAAGTGTCCCTGGCAAAGGGCATTGGGTGTCATTTACCTCCAAGGGCACTTGGGAGAAACAGGCTGAATCTCTCTCTTAAGCAAGTGGGCATTAAATCAAGGGTGGCCCTTGCCATGCGTGGGCTTGTGGGCAGGTGGAGTGAGGCACACGAGGCATTGCAGCCTCTTGCAAGCAGCCAAGTTCTGCCTTGTCCTTGTCAGTCTCCCTTTGTGCAACTAGCTGCTTTTCGCAGTTGTCAGAGCTCCACTGTCATAGCCCGGCTACTTCCTGGTTTTCCTGCCCAGCCGGAGGCGGCTCTGCTGACCTGCCCTACCCACTGTAGATGTAGAGGTGGGGCTGCCTTACTCTTGCAGGATCATATTCACTGATCCTCATGCAGTCGTTTGTCCGGGTGCGAAGTGAACGTAGAAGGCTACCCAGATTACACTGCTTCGCGCTGGCGTATCTGATCGCCCCCCACTGCCTGCAGGGTATTGAGGAATCAGACCCTTGGAGCCTCCTCACCCTTGGAACTGGACGGAGCCCCTGCTTGAGGAAGTGAGTCTGTTTTAAAGCCATGTGAGTGGTGAGATGGTGACATTCTTGGGTCGGGAGGGAAAATAAGCTGTGACAGGGACAACTGACCCTTGGCTTATATGGCGTGGCCTAATGGCCCTCACCGCAAGCATCTGAGGAGCATAGGGTTATCCCAATTGCACCAGGCGACCAGTCTATCAGGTCCAATATTTCCAAAGCTCCTTGCCAAAGACTCACTGGAACACTGACTCTGGTGCAGGCCCTGTGTGTATTATGGTGATTATTCCTCACAAATGCGCACCAAGGAATTTATAGAACAGGTGGACGCAAGCCCTGCCCCAGAGGGCTTTGCCCTACGAGTGCACCATCTGCAGCCCCGTGGGAGTAGCAGACGAGGACGGAGGAGATGACTGAGGATGGGCGGCAGAGTTGGGGCAGTGCAGTGCCCCAGTTATTCGGCCAAGGTTGTGATGTGCTCAGCTTGCAGTGCAGTGGTTTCCCGCGGGGGGGCGAGTCTGTTTTTTGTAAGCAAATCCAATTGTTGACTTGCTTCTATCATGATGCCCATAGGAAGCAGGGCTTGACTAAAGCCAGGGTAGTTGCTTCAAGCCTACAGATGGGATTTTCAGGAGCATCTTGCGTTTCAGGAGCACAAGCCACATTGAGTCAAGGCACTTGTGCTCCTAAGTGACTTAGGTGCTATTGGACACTTCTGGCTATAACTCTCTCAGGAATTGACAGCTGCTGAAAGGATAGCTGTAGGATTGATAGCGAGAGCTGGAGAGGGGTGTCTAGGGTAGGGAATGATAGACCTGTTGATCTTTTTCAATAGCCCATCATGGTTTGGTTCAGTTCAGTGTCCTTCCAGGGTCCTGGCTGGAGCATAAACATTCCACTCTAAGATGAGCATGGAGGATGCCTCCTACACTTTAAAAATCAAAGCCAACCAGCTGACCGTGTCCCTTCTATTCAGGGAAATGTGCCATGGTGCGTCTTAGCTGGAACGAGACACACACTCTCCTGCCCTGTTTATCATTAACAGAATCATATTAAAATTGCAAACTGCGGGGAGCCTGCTGTTGTCAGCCCACTGACTAACCCAGATTTCATTTATCTCCCGTTTTTAGCCTGGGACAATTGCTAGGACTGGATTTGTGTGTGTGTGTGTGTCCCTTTTCTACAAATGGTTTTATCCACATCCCCTGACCCCGCTCCTCTTCTCAGGTGGGTGGGTTATTGCAGGGTGGGGGGACTGAGTTCCTAGTTAGTCTGTCATTTCACGGCCTTGTGGACATGAATTTCATTGTAATTATAATTTCTGCCTGTGTAATATTTCATACCTTCTGCATCGCTCTGTCTGCAGTGAGCTGCCTGTTTCATCCGTAAGAAGGCTGTCCTTTCAGATCCTCTCTGACCATTATCTGCCTTTGATGCTTTTGAAGAGCCAGAGATGTTAATTTTACCTTTCCTCTCCCTCCTTGCCTCCTCCCCTCTGCAAAATCCATCATCCTAGCCAGCTGCAGCGTTATTTGCTCCTGTGCAAACAGCAGTGCTGGGCGGGGGTTGGGGCGTTCATAGAGTTCGGCTGGGTGCTATCGCGTTCCCTGGCCAGAGTTACTGAGTCATGGCTTCGGTGGAGCTGTGCAGGGGAAGCTCTTCGACCCGGAGTTGGCTGCTTTCCTGGACTAGGACAATGGGCGTTTTTGTTGACCTTTTTGCCCTGATGGTCTTTCTAAAGACTCTTCTTCTCCTCCCACCCCCCCCCCCCATGTTAGTGAAGAGCAGAGCCCAGTCAAATAAATACCTGCCATAGGGCCACCTGGCCAGTGCCTCAGAAGGGCGACAGAAAACCGATCTGATGGCAGAATGGAGCAGGCAAAAAACTAACTTGTGCTGTGAGACGAGGTGCGTGAGGGGATCTCGTTTATTGGCCCAACTTCTGTGGGTGAGCGAGCCGAGCATACCCAGGGCTCTTCTTCAGGGCTGGGAAAGGTACTCCCAGCGGGGCAGCAAAATGCAAGGTGTTTAGCTCAATCAGTTAGCTCGTATTCTAAGGGACCATCCAAGGTAGAGTGGCCCAGTAACCGCTTTGCAGTTGTAGGACAAAAAGGGGGGGTTAGTGGGTTACAGATGGTTGTAATAAGCCATAAATCCAGTGTCTCTGTTCAGTCTTTGGGGAAAGCCTTCGCCCAAGGAGATAGGGTGTTTTTGTCTCTGATCATCATGCTGTGTGAACCATAGTGCCAGGTGCCCTAGAAATGCCTAGGGAGACCGACGGAGCCCTCTGAAATGAATACCTTTAAATAGTGACAGTTCATTCAGGCCACTTGGCCTTGGTGAAAGGAACCAGACTGACAATCCTGGAGGTTTCTATTTCTCCCCAGGCTAGCTGCAGCCTGGGCCCCTCCCAACCACCCCATTGACCTGCTCCGGTCCTGACCTGGAGGGTCGAGCTCCGTTTCCAAGCCCAATCCTGCTGCCAGCCAAGGGACCAGTTGTGCCAGGGTCGCTGGAGTGAGACCCAACAAGCTCATTTCACACAGGACACCAGTTGGCAAGGACTCTTGGCTGCATTTGAACCAATGACTTGGAGTCCATAGGCCCTTGTTGAACAGGTTTTGACTCTCTCCATTTGCCCAGGGTTCCTTGCTTTCCTGCCATCCTTTCATTCTTTCCGTTTATTTCTCTCTTCTCTTCCCCCCCTGCCCCCCCCCCCCCCCCCGTGTGTCCCAGTACACACTCCTTTCCCCATCCAGCCTCCATCTGTTGTCTCCAAGGTATTCCTTCCAGCAGCCAAGGTCAGCTCATCCCAACACACTGCTCTCAGATTTCTGGGACTTGGCTCCTGCCGTGCCAAGGTAAACTCCCCCTCCAGGAATGAAGCACTTACCTGGACCTCCTAGAGAGAGCTGGCCAAGATCCCAAAGGGTTCCAGAAGGAGCGGGTGACAAGACCTTGAGGCTGTATTGGCATGGACTCTGTCATGTGAACTAGATCGAATGATTTCAAAGGTGTTCTCCACTCAGGCTCTTTCCTGCTGTTTGGGATGTCAACGCGATCGCTGCTGGTTTAATGTGGAATGACTGTGTATGGCGGGGACGGGATTTATGGAGCTCGCCTGCGATAAGCTTATCCACTCATGCTAAAACAATAAATAAAATATAAACCCAGGCCTGGCGGGGAGATAGGATCAGCAGTATCAGGGGCTGAGGGAAATTACTGAGGCTCTTCCACCGCAAAATAATAAGGCTGGAGACAAAAAGCCATTGCATCAGCACTTCGCCCATCCTCTCTCCTGCCAGCCTGACCCCTCCAGACAGGATCCTGGCTGGCTCTCCCAGAGCCTGAACATTCCAGCCAGCTCAGGGACTTCCCCTTAACCCCCCACCCAATTACCAAGCACAGTATGGGTGGTGGGTGAACCCCCCTTTGGGGAGGCCTGCCCCCTGCCAGAGCCCCAAATCTGTTCCCCTCCGTGGCTAAAGGAGCCCCTGCTGGCTTCAGGGGAGGGTGGGGCCTTGGGACAGAGCGAGGGCGGGGCCACGGCCTGGGTTAGGGGCGGCTTAGCCTCCCCTGGCCTAAGATACCCGCCGCCCATGGAGCACAGAGGCATTTCATTACCCAGTGTCGCAGTCTCCTCCCTGAAAGCAGGCACATAGGAGGTTTGCTGGGCTAATGGAGGTGCAATGCAGAGGGCACAAGACTGGGGCTTAGGAAACCTTGGTTCTTGCCACTTGACTCACTGTGTGACCTTAGGCAAGTCACTGCCCCTGTCTGTGCCTCAGTTTCCCCATCTGTAAAACCCAGGCTAGTGAGTGGTCCCAATCTCCCTCTGCAATGAATTTTGACATGTGTGGATGAAAAGTGCTTGGTGGTATTATCCCCAAAATTTTAGGGGCTTTTACTGATGGTCGGCTCTGGGGTGACAAATTGAGAGGCCACCACCTCTTACTTAAGCCTCCAGAGGGTTCTGATACGATGGCTGGGAGATCCCAGTGACACCATGTTGTAGAGACCCACTGTGTCTGATCAAAGCATGGGCGGGAATGGGAGGCGGGGCTTGTGTGGTCCCTTGGATGGCCATCCAACATCACCAGGACTGGGCAGAATGGAGTTCTGCTCCCATCTCCTCCTCTTCCAGCTGGCAAGGGCTGTTCTCCCTCTGCACCCACCTTGCTGGGGCTAAGTGTTGAATCCAGCCTGTGGCTTTGAAACTGAGCTGAATCAAGCAACCAGTTGAGGGACCAACCGAATCACGTGCTCAATGGACTTGGGTCTTGCAAAAAAGGTAGAGCCATCATGCTCTTGTCCGTTGGCGGTTACTCTCGGGTGTTTTGGAGACACTGGCTTTAAGGGAGGACTCTGGGCCACACGTCACTCTGTAAGACAGGCACCGCGGTATCCGGCATTGGGATTCAGATCTGGGCTGCCGAGGGTGACCGAGCATGTCCTAAAAATCGCTTCTGTGTGTGGCCCAATTTGAAATGTGTTTAAAATTCTTGAATGGCTTGTTGATCCCCTCCTGTGATCAGGTACCTGCTACCATCCTGAGCCCCTGTCCGGAGGAGACATACTCTTCGTGCTAGTGTAGATGAGGGAGATTTGCACTAGTATCAGAGCACTGTTGCAACTGTGCAGATGTGGGATAACTACCTCCAGTGCAAAAGCCTAGGAAAGATAGATACATGCACAAGTGTGTTCCAGGGTAAGTCACTCTGGTGCAAGCCTCATATTACACCAGTGCTTACACTGCCCTGCAGAGAACCCCAGGACAGACAGGGCCATACACTGTGGAATCTTGGAGGTGCCTTCAAATCAGACAGCCACACTCCACCTTTCCAGTTCTCTCCCCTCTCCTGCTCTCAGAGCATTCCCAACAAAAATGTTTTTGTGTTAATTAGTAGGCTTGGAGGATAAGAAACCATTTTGTAAGTTTCAGACTCTTGGTGTTCTGGAAAAGCTTCACAGGGTAGCTTTGGTTCCTGCTGCTGGCGGTGCTAATAGTGCCTGGTAATCAGGACTCCTGGGTTCTACTTCTGGTTCTGCCTCTGAGTCAGAGTGTTACCTTGGAAAAGACCTCTGACTCAGATCTTATCTGCATGAGAAGGGTGTACCTGTTTCACTTAAATCTGATTTAGTTCAACCGGTGCAAAATCTTGTTTAGGTTAAGACTGGCTTGTGTCAGGGAGGAGCTGACTGACACTACAAGCCACTCTTAAGCTGAAATAAGTCTGTGCGGGGTTTTCGGTCAATTTGACTAAACTGATTTACAAAGACACCTTTAGTACAGCTGTTGCTAGTTTGTGTGTAGACCAAGCCTCAGTTTCCACATCAGTAAAATGGGGACAATACACCTGGTACTTAACCTCCCCAGGCTCTCTGTTTGCAGAAGGCTTTGAGACTTCTGGATAAACACTCTCGAAATAGGCACAAAGTGTTATCATGGTTCTACTTTCTCTGTATCCCTAGATCCTGCCGGTGGGAGAGTTTAATCAGCTGTCAACATTTCCAGGACTTAAGGGCCAGTGGAATATCAGCAAGGGTCCTGCCTTTTAGAAGGGGAAGCATCTTAGGCACGTAGAAATGTAGAGCTGGAAGGGACCTGGAGAAGCCTTCAAGAGCTGCCTCCCTCCCACAGGGGAGAGGTGGCTTTTCCAGGCTCCAGGAATGTAGAAACTCCTTTGTTCTGCAGGGGGTTTGTTTGCCTGGAGTTAGCGCGGAGGCAGTCCTGGATCAGTCCTGAATCAGCTTATATGGCCCCAGTCTGGACTGTACTGACACTTATAGCACTGGCCAGTTACCACCCCTAGACACAGCCCTGGGCTGTAGGAAGCCTTTTTTGATGCCTATGTCAAGCATGTCGACTCACTCCGTGGAGGGGTTGGGGGGGGGGGTGAGCACAGTGTTCTAATGTTTTTCTCTAGCTGTATTTTCAGTTACTGGGTTTTGTTAGTTTCCTACTGGATTCAATTTGTCCTGTAGGAGCAAACGGGCCTCGGATACCCCCTGTACAGGCCATGCCAAATCTGAGCCACACCAGACGCCAGTACGTCATTGCGCCGCGGGCTGGGCGAGCAAGTGCACCCCAGGGCTGCTTGTGTCCCAGTGGGCTGCCCTTGTCTGGATTCCACCCCTTTGCTCATCCCACCCCCCCCACCTAGCTCACAGGGCTAGCTCAAACCATGCGTTTGCTGAGCTGATCATCTCCTCTGCTTCCTGAGAGCAAAGCCATGCTATCGGCATCATGCAGTGCCTTTTTTCATGACCGCATCTCTGCTAGCAAGGGCCTTGGGGGCATAGAGGGACTTCCTGTCCCTTAATCTCCTTGGTTAAAGATCAGGAACCAGGTTCCCCTTGGGCACCTATCACTGCCAGGCGCTGCAGCTGGAAAGCATGCCCTCGGGTCGTGGGATATGGGGCTGGCATGCTGGAGCCTGTCAGGGAATCCTTAACTCGACCGGTCCTGCTTCTGCTGCCAGCCCACTGCACTGACAGCAGGGGACGAGGATTTGTCCTGCTGCTTTGCGCCAGACTGGGCCCACGTGACGAAGGCGGCCTTGGCCAAACCGTAATGCAGAGCCTGGGGGCCTTGGGTGCTCTGCTTCGCCCCTCTCCCCTGCCCTTTCTCGTGCTAGCTCAGGGGGCACTGGGTGCGTGTGTGTATTTTTAAAGGGTAAGGGATCCTCTGTGGGGAGAAATCCAGGCTAACCAATACGGGCATTCAAGGGAGGTTTAAAACCATCTACTCTCCCCTCTGTAGTCATCAGCTGATGCTCCTATAAGTAAGGCCCCACTTCATTCGCAATATTGTGGTTCCCGCAACATTAGGCTTCCCCTGCAGTTTTGATTTTTAATTAGCTTATTTTGCAAGGTCCACAGTTTTGCACACTTTTTGTGCGTGCAATTGGTACTGCACTAACACTCCATGCCTTTGAAAGGTAAATGGCTAAAATGTCCCGACTCGATTTCTACAGCAGTTGGGTTAAGACTTTTGAGTCTTTTGAATTTTTTAGTGTACCAGTCACACTTTTTTTAATGACTAATGTAGTTGCAGCAAAATATCTGGTTGTTTAAAAAAATAATAATAGTAAATTTGCAGGCATAACAAAACCTGTGTGTTTATATCCTTCCAGCACATTTTTCTTAAACAAATCGGCCTTCTCTAACTTACTGCTATTAATAAAGGTCCATTATTACTTTTCCACGATTTTCCATGTCTTGTCCGCAACTCAGCCACAAGTATTTGAAGATCACTCCATGATTCAAGTAGGGCCGTACCCACAAGGATGTGTCTACACTGGCGCTGGAAATTACCTCTCCAGTTCCAGTGTAGCCATAACCCTAAGGGAAGGATCCCATGGCCTCTGGTTTGCTTGTCTATCCAGGAACTTGTGTGCTATAATTGAGGCCCAGTTCCTGTCGCTCTCCAAAGCATGTCGGCTAGATGCCAGCAATGCTCCTAGCCTTGCAAACACTCTAAAGGAGCACCAGCTACTTCCGCTCTGGTCCCTTCCCTCAGGATCAGCCCCATAAGAGTTGCTGGGGACAGAAGGATGGGCCGGGAGAATCCCTTTAAAAGAAAACTTCCCTGGAGAGAGACCCACCCAGCAGGGAAGCCGGCCCAGGAGGGCAGCGCCAGCAGTCTTTAGAAATATCCAACATGATGGCATGAACTTTTTGGGGCATCCTCCTATCCAGGCCTGGCATCATAATGCCCCCTCCATTCTTCCGTTTGACTCCGAACCTGCATTGAACCCTCATGTGTGTTTGTCCCCTATCGCCTGGCTGCATGTTCCCCTGGTCCCCCAACCCCCGTGCCCCCACCCACCAAGAGGCCATAGCAGCATGATGCTAAACAAAACCCGAGGGAGGGGACTTTAAACAGAAACAAAACCAAGCTTCATCTCCCAGTTTAAAGTCAACTGTTCTCCAAGCAGCATCTTAATGGTATTTTTTTTTGTTTTGTTTTGTGTTTTTTGTTTTGTTTTGTTAGCAACCCAACTACTGGAGCTTTAAGGTCAGTATTTCTGAAATTGTTCCCCCCCCCCACGCTTCTGTTGAAAATGCATGCGCTTTTTCACCCTTTCTCCATCTCTGTGTGCGCAGCTGGGGGTTGGGAGTCCGGGGTCTCTCATCAGGCTTGCAGTGTTCAGCTAGTTCTGGGGTGTGAGTCAGGAGCGGTTGACGCTCGTGAGAAGGATGCAGCTGCTGTTGCCAGGTTCTGCAGGATGGGCTCTTGCGTGTCGGAGTCCGCTTCGGCTCTCGGTTACATCCCTGTAAATCCGCAGTCAAAGCACTGCAATCGGTGTCTGCTCTGGGTTTACACCCATGTAGCAGAGAGCAGAATCCTGGCTCCTTGACTCTGGGGGAAGAGCCGTGAGTGGAGATGGAGGCTTGGGCCTTTCCAGGTGGGCTCAGGAATCCAGTTCAAATTCTTCACCCAGGTGCTAGGTCAAAGTCCTAGATGGGAGAGAAATAATTCAGATCCTTGGCCTTTTCCTGGTCAATCCACAGACCAGAGGGTTCCAAATACAATGCCTCCCTCCCCTGTGATCTGCTTGTCACCATTTTCACCACTCCCCACCACCATGTGCAGAGTGTCAATCTGCACTGGGCTTGCACAATTACGCTGCACCAATCAGCTTCACTTTTTTGCTTCTTGTGCACAAGCCTATTGTGTTTGGGGTTCCAGCGGGGTGGGGAAAGGCAGATGTTGTTTTTAAATCCCATCTCCCGCCTCCAAACCATTTGTGTGTGGGGGCTCAAACCCACATCTGAGCCTGGGTTTACAGTGCAGTTTAGACATACCGTGAATGAGCTGTTGAGGGTGATATGCAACTATCATCCGGTTTGTAACAGACTTGGAAAGAATAACAAAACTAGCCCGGAAGTACATTGAAGTTTGAAGCCAATAAAACAGTCTCTCTTTGGACCCTCTGCTGCAGTGTGGTGCCATGGAGGCCTTGCACGCCAGGAGCTGTGTGATGTCTGGTTGTGAGCTGCCACACCAGAGCATAGGCAAGGCTGGTCAGTCCGCTGGGAAGCCGGCAATCCGGGTTAGGGTTTAGGATCTCGTCTGGTGGGTGTCAAAGCCCCGATGTGACCAGTTCTAAGCAATGTGGGATGGCGAATGTAGCATATTGGAACAGACCAGCCTGGGATCCAGCAGTGCCCTGTCTCTGATATGTCAGAGGAAGGCAATAATCATCATCATAATGCACCTGACCAGGTGGGTGGTGCTGCGCAGGGGAGAGACCGATTCCTTCCTGGCCCTTGTGGCAGCACAACAAATACCCTGAAGCATGAAATTTGAGTCTCCTTAGCGGAGATAACAAGGAACATTGGGAGGCAGCTTGGCCTAGTGGTTGAAGCAAGACTCTGGGCACCAACTAGCTTGCTTGGGTGTGGCTTGTGTCACTGCTCCATGCCTCCGTTTCCCCATCGGTAAAGCAGGGAGAACACCTGCCTCCCTTCTGCATGGTGCCTTGAGCTCCCCGGTGGGGCTGTCTATGTAAAGCTGCCCATGGTGCTGTGTACACGCTCGGTCTGGTGGTGTTTAGTTCCTGAGATGCAAGGAGGGAGCGGATAATATTCTATTCATCTTCCCGCCGGCTCCTCGTCTCTTGCCTCGTCTCTTGCCCTTATCCCTTGCTGGGGCTCTACAGAGCTCTCGGAAACCTCCCCTCGCGGTGATTCATACAGTGACCTCTAAGGGAACTGCAGGGGAGCCGCGCTGTCCTTGTTGGCACCGTTTCGCCAGAGCTCCGGGGAGAAGAAGGGGCTCGGTGTCCGAGTATTGCCTTACAACGTAGCTGGGCCCCAGCACCGGCGCAGGGGGAGTATTGCCAGTGTGACTCTGAGCCAGGCTAGGGGTGGGCCGTGCCGGTTGCTCTGGGTCTTCGCCTGAGGTGGATCAGGCTTTTCTCCCTCTCTCGACATCGCTGCTCCCCCACATCCCATGGATCTTACGGGCTGGTGCAGCACAGGGGGGCAGGTGGAACATGAGCAGCAGCAGGGATGTGATGTGGGCTGGAAACTCTTCAAGGTCATTCAGACCCTTCTTCCCAATGGAGCTCGGGAAAACCATGGAGTCGCCTTAGCGTGCACTGGTGCTGCAACCCTCTCTGTAAACCTCCCAGGCAAGGTAACGGTTGACGCCGGCGTTAAGGGCGCAGCAGGAAGCCGGAGGAACAGGCAGTGACAGGTGATCCCACCTCCCATCAACCGTCTCTGCCTCCAGGCTTCACCCACAGCTGCTGGGTCTCCAACCAGCCCGGAGTTCCAGCTCTCAGCTGGTCACTCAAGGCCGGTTTGGTTAAGGCCGTTTAGAGCAGACAGCGGGAATATTTCAAGGTCAGGAATGTTGTTTGCTCAAATCACAGAGCAACAGAAATTGTGATATTCCCCTCTGAGGAATGACTCCTGCTTCTTACCCCCCAGGAGAGGAAGGGGCTGGTTGCTGCTAGGGCACGGGACTGGGAGTTCTGAGATCTGGGTCTGGTTCCAGACTCAGCAGATGGCTTAGGGTGAGTCACTCCAGCTCCCTGTGTCTGCTTCCTCATCTGTAAAATGAGGCTAATGATACATGCTCTACCGCAGGGGGTTAACTCGTGATTGTCTGTAAAGGACTCTGGCATCCTTGGACTGAGGGTAAAGTCTTTTTATTATTTATTGTATTGCTCTGGGCATAGTCACCCCCTAAACCGCAACCCGACATCCCAACAGGCCCCTCCTGGCAGGGCCGAGGACCCCGGCTTTCCCACTCCTCACTGGCAGCGCCCGGGCCAGCCTTTGCCCCGTTGTTGTGCAGTGCAAAGTTGGCCTGTTTCAGAGTCTTTCCTCCCACCACCTTCCCCCACTGAACTGTTGGCTGAGCAATGCCCCAGCAGCCTGTCAAGGTCAGCGGCGTTGCCGGGAGGTCTCGGTGCGCTGTCTCAGCACGGGTGTGGGGTGGTCCGCCAGGGGCTGTGCAGTGGGAGGTGCCTCTTTCTGGAGGACACAGCCTGGGTCTTTGGGGCTGGGTGACATTTGCTCACAGTTCTGGCTGGGAAGGAGAGATTGGTGGCACAGCCTAGCAGTGTCCCTGGCTGGATCTCCTAAGGGAGGCTGTGACCCATACCCCATATAGGGAAGAGCATGAAGGGTTAAATCACTCTCTGCCATGCAAGGCATGGTCCTCAGCTATCTGACCCCACCACTCAGAGGGGCACAAGCCACGGGGACTCAGCCAGGGGGGAGCCACTCGGCCTGCCTAGGAAAGGCTCTCCAAGAGCAGATGTTAGGGGCATATCCTGGGGATTTTCAAGCTGCCTACTTTTCCCCTGGCCTGCAAGAGCCCTTTGCACCCCTGAGCTTGCATAAATGGAGAGATTGCCCTCTGTATCAGGCTACATGGGGCCAAGCCAGGCGAGATCTGGCGTGCCATAGACCCTCTGTCCCTAGCCTGTTGGAGGAGGATGCAGTGGGGAGGGGGACTATCATGATGGGGGCTATATAGGTCCCTAGACAGACAAGGAGGCCCTTCTGCTGACCATGCCCTCTCCTGCCCAGCATGGGGTCTGTGCCAAGCACCTGTCCGCTCCCTGCCCCATCCTAACACCAGGCCCTGTAGGGTTGAGCCAGCCCCAGCTCATCACACGCATGACGTATCCTATCAGTCAGGCTGCCCATCAATCCAACCTCTCTCCACAGCTGTTGTCACGGAGCTTCTGGTCTCCTTGCCCCACTGCATATTTCAGAGTCCCTCATCCAGCCAGCCTGGCAACCAGCGACCTTTCGGTTACCTAGCAACCGCAGCCCAGGCAACGGGGATGGGGCGAGCAGAGACATCTGCCAGGGCCCTTAGCTCCCGTAATTGTCAAATAGTTTGGGGAGTTTGATCCTCTTGATGAACTTTCCCATCTCTCAGCCGAAGTCACTCGGTAAGGGCCTGCTCCATCATTCTGCCCCGCCGGGGCATAACTGGCAGTAAGGCAGTCAGTGGGAGTTGAGCGCTCATCCCAGGATTGAGAACATGGCTAGTGTGAATGAGGGTAGATCTCCAGACTGGGAGGAGATCCCACCCTTGGAGGACAGGGCATGAGCCTGGGAAAGCCCCTACCCTCCTCCATCCATGTCCCGGGCTGCCGGAGGCATGGGGTGTCTCTTACATGTAGAATGTAGGGGAGAACTTGGCCCGTGTGAAAGTCAGAGCTGGCTAATGCAAGTTTAGAGCTAAGCAGGATGCAGGCAGCCTCTGTACAGTCTTGGCTGGGGCAGATCTACCAATGCACCTCCATCCCACCCCCATGCTCTTCCAGTCCCGAGCATCTCACGCACAGCTCTGCCGATGCCCATCAATCCTGATCCACAGCACCCGGTGTTCGTTGCTCTCCACAGACAATACCACCCCTTGCCCCTTTAGCTTTCTCCTGGAACGATCCTGTGCAGAGACTGCTCTTAAAGCCAAATTGTGTTTGCGATGTGGACAAATACCTACTAAGGAGAGGGATGAGACCTCCTAAAACTCATGTCACTTGTGGCCTGAACAGAGAGAAAAGAAAGGGCTCAGCGCAGGTATTTTTAGTCCTTCCAGGAAAACTCCTGTTGAGCCCCAGAACTCTTGGAAACTTCAGATGAAGCAGAATAAAAGTTACTGAAACATCCTATTGTAATGAGCTGGAGTGAGGAGGAAAGTGTGCATTGCTGCCCTCTGCCGAGTGAAACTGGAATGTCTCTGCTCAGTGTCATGAGCACCATACTGCTAACAGCAAATGGAGATTCTCCCATAGCTTAAATGGCAGGGCCCTGTGCTTGCTGGAGCAAGCTGAGTTCTGTCCCAAATGCCCACCACCTGCAGCATAACATCAGCTAGGAAGTTCTGTGTGGGCAGAGATTTGTTCATGTCTGGCGTGGGTGTGGGACTCCTGGGAGCGTTTCTCATTCCGCTGGTGGACTGGGGACTCGAGGCGTTTGCCTAACCAATCCTATACACAGCAGTGCTATTTACTCATAGGAGACAGGCAAATACCAAGCAGGTTTAACTCCTGTAATCCTGCCACTCCTGCTCCTGAATGCAATAAATGTTCATTCCCATGCCCTCCTGCTGGCCTTTTGTCTCTGCTGTGCTGCTCAGGCTGTTGGGGAGACAGGCTTTTATTGCAGGATATGTGGGGGATTATTCTAAAAAGGTGAGGCTGTTTGGGTGCAGCCACGTGACTCACACCCCAGCTGACCTGAGGGGCGCCCCGCAGTGGGCCACAGCGCACTGCCCATGGATGCTTGGGGGAGCAGAGGTGGGGGCGGGAGAAGTTTTCCCCCAGCACTTGCCAGCCTCTCTGAGGGGGAGGGGCTCATGGCAATTTGGGGCTTTCCTGGGGTGGGTGGGGAGGAATCCCCACCAAATAGGGCAGCAAGGTTGGTGCTATGGGTCTCCTGCCCAGGGCCCAACCTAGCACCAGAACAGAGGAAGCCCAGAGGAGGGGACAGTATATATAATTGAGGGGGCTAGATCCTCAGTGTCCTGTGGGGGCCAAACCCCCAGCCATGCCCCAGGAGTGGGTCTGAGTGTGCTCGCCAGCCCAAGTCAGGGGCTGCCCGCCCCCCTCCCGACTTTTTGTCTGATTTCTGGGCATCCCCCGGTAGGCTGCAGCAATTTGTTGTTTTGGGGGGCTGAAGCTGTGCGAGGCAGCCTCCCTGGAGAGCAGAGAGCTTTAATGAGGCCTCGGCTTAACCCAGCTGATGTAGGAACCTGCCAGGGTAAATGTCGACTGCGGAGACAGTGGCAGCCGAGGCTGTAATGGATTAGAAGCCTTAGAGTGAGCCGCGGTCTTCTAGCACGCCTGGTGCTGGCTGCGGATGTGACCGGCCTGGCCAAGTGCACTGGGCAATCCCGCCGGGCCGGGAAGCAATGCCATGGGGTGGCACCCTGCCTGCCCCAGCCTTGCAGGATGAACAGCCTGGGGATGGGGGATTCTCTCGCAGCTATCATCTTTACAGAAGAATCAGTGATGCCCGAAAGCTCCGTCCCCTCCCTCCCTTCCCCAGGGATTGGTGTGTGGGGCTGGTATGTTGTGCCGTGGGATAGGAGCCCAGGTCTGGGGTATCTCCACACGCACCAACATGCACATCGCTAGTGCCAGGACTTTGTCCCCAGGACGGGTTAGGGGTCTGTTTGTATCTACTCCCACTGGATGGGAATCTGGGTCTGTGATTTCCCCCCCACCCCACCCTGGGGGGGCCAGGGTGTCTCCCTTCTGCTGCATGTCCCCCACGAGGCCGTCTCCCTGAGCACCCTGGAGGAGTCACCAAGCCAGGCTCTGCTCCCTTGGGGACCCCATTCCCTCTGATCTGGCTCATCCCCAGGGGTCATGAGTCCAGGCCGGGGCATCTCCCCTCTCTGCTCGTTCCCCGCTGAGGGCACTTGCTGGGCTCATGGGGAGCGAGCTGAGAAATGTGTCAGGAGAGAAGGGGAGGGCACCCCAATAAAAAGCTCTTCTGGGGCAGAGGCTGTGGGGCTCCCAGCGGGGACATGTGCCCCTGGACTCCAGGAGAGGGAGTGAGTCAGGAGGAGCGGGGAGCTGTTGGTTTGGCAATTATCACTGTGATCAGAGGGGCCATGGCAGGGCCAGGCCAACTCCTCTCATCTCCCTCCTTCTCCCTGTGCTTGGCACTGCTTCCCACCCGCCGGATCTGGACTGCGGTAGCGTCAGGAGAGACCGCTCTGCCCCGAGAACCCTTTTTGGGGACAGCCTTGCAATCGGGGGCGGCAAGCACCAGTGGCTCCCCCTTCGAGTCCTTTAGCTGGAGAGGCTGCGTGAGGATGTTGCTGCCCTCTCTGGTCCTGCTGCGGGACCGGGAGATGGGCATCGGACCTGAGTTAGTTTGTCAAGCGGTTGCCTAGTGTCTGAGGCCGGGCCTGCTTGGGGGCCCATGTCGATCTTGGTGTGGGGGCCCCCCTTGCTGCTCCCTGACTAGAGAGGCCCCTGTAGTCTGGCTCTGGGCTGGGGAATGCTAGGGCAGCGAGCTCTGGGCTGCCATGCACCCGTCAAGACCGAGGCCTGGCTGATTCACAGGCCTGATGTTTTGCCTTCTGATGAGGCTGGACCGGCTCAACAGCAACCCCTCCAGGGCATGTTGAGAGCAGCACTGATGGGCTTCTGAAGGGGAATCCCAAAGCATCCTCCCCTGGGCAGGGCAGGTGCAAAGATGGCAGCCTGGGAGGCAGGGGACCGCAGTGCTGCAGGATTCGATCGCGGTGCCCTCACCCTCCAAAGTGCCAAGCCACTGCTGGGGAGAGCAGGCAGCGGCCTGCAGAACAACCCCCCCCGAGCAGGCGGGTCGCGATCCGTGGGGATGGAGCTGCTGGCCAGCCCTGGGCCACCCGCCCGCGGCTGTGAAGGTCCCATCACCGATACACACTAAGGTGGCAGGAAACCAACTGCTGTCAATATTCATGAGGCTGCAGAGAATCAAGGCTTTTAAATATTCAGCAGGTAGGCAGAGGAGTGAAGGGCTGCAGGTACCCGCCAGGCAGGGGCTTGGTACACAGAGAGGAGCTAGCAGCCCCCTGTGCTACCTACCGAGAGGACTTAAAGGGCTCCGGTGGGAGCAGGGAGACTGGGAATCCCAAGGCTGGAGTGAAGCTTCTCATTCTTTATATCTCTCCTGCTCTCGCTCTGTGTCTCTCTCTCTCTCTCTCTCTCTCTCTCTTTCTCTTTCTTTCTCGGGTTTGTTTTTATTTCATTTTCTCTCTTGCTTTTGTTCTTTTTTCACTGTTTTTCTTGTTTCTCTTTTTATCTCATTATTTTCTCTTTCCCTCTTGTTCATTTTCTATTTCCCTCTTTCCTTCTCTTTTCTCCCTCTTTTCTGTCCTGTTCCTGTCCTTCCCTCCCTCCCTCTCCTCTGTTGGAGAGCTGAGCACTTTGCCTGTGCGTTGGCAGAGATTAGCGTGGACTTCAGTGCTATCAGAACCCTTGTTTCAGGGGTAACCTCTTCAATAAATACCTGGTGGGGCCTCTCCAAGGCTGGTAAGTCCCTGCCTAGCTCCCTCTCACATCTGGCTCCCAGTGGCAGCCCACACACATCTGTTTGCCGAGGCCCAATGAGTTAGTCAAGGGGTCCGGTTTAACCACTAAGCCGATTTTAGCATTAATCCAGTTAACATTGAGATCAGGATTAATTCTGGGTTAATCAGGATAATCCTGACAAAATGTTGAGCATTAGACGTTGGATGAATTATTAATTCGGCAGCGAGACCCAGCTGGGGGATAGGAGGTGGGTGAGGCTGTGATCTGGAAGGTGTGAGAAGGGGGAATGTTGAAGCCAAACTGAGAGCTTTAGAAACCACCCAAGGGGGGACATCTCCTAGGGATCAGCCTCTGCCCCCAAACTAGAATGGGCCCTGATCAGAACACCCCTGAACTGCAGGGCTCTTTGGACTCCCCTGGGCTGCAGCCTGGGGCCCATCTGGAGATGTTGTGGGGGAAACTCTGCCTCCTGACTATTTCTCTTTCCCATTCCTCTTGGGCGCGTCCCGGTCCCATCCAGGGCAGGAAGTAACGATGTTCTCACTTATTACGCAGTGTGGCAGTGAAGCCATCACGCATGGTCCACTGAGATCAAACCCAGGCCTCTCCGCACGGAAAAGCCCCAGCCGTTGTCACGGGAGCGAAGAGAACATTTGATTTTGGTGGCAACTGAGGTTGGGTGTGATGGCAAAATTGCTGCTGACCCCTCCGTGAATGTTTTCTACGGCATCTCCTCCCCAAGGGGTCTCCAGTTACCGAGCTGTGGCCATAGAGGTATTTGCTGCACTGCAGAATCTAGCCCCTCAATATTCCATGCAGGCACTAGGGGTAGAACTCAGGTCCTGCTGCTCCAAATGCCCAACCCCCACCCCAGCACTTGAGCTAAAGGAGAATTTCTGTTAGCAGTATAGGGTCCATGACCCACAATGGAGAGGTTCAGATTCCAGCCACTACAGGGCAGTGGTGTGTGTATATACCAACCCCGATCTCAAAGGTATTTACGCTCCCAACTTCCAAAGTTAAGAGCCTAAATACTGGTTCATTCATGACACTGTGTGTACCCCCACTGAAATGCGGCCACCTCTGGTGTGGGAGTAGCTGGCACAAAGCACACTGCATAAAGGTGCAGAGAGGTTTAGACCACCAGGTTCACTTCTCAATTGTCGTCCCCCGGGAGAGGCCGGCTCACCAGCTCTGGGACATGCGGGAGGAGGGTCGCACCTGCAGTAAATGGCTAGAGAGCTCGGATGTCCCCTCTCCAGATGTGTCCTGATGTCAGTGTTTGAGCAGAGGCTGGGAGCTGAGTAATAAGATGGCACATCTGGTGCTTAAGCCTCTGGTCCTTGGCTTTCCTTCTGGAGGTGGCATTTCCAGGACAAAAAACGCAAGCTGCTGATCCCAGCCCAAAGGAGGGGGTGTGCATACGGGGTGACATTGCCACCCTGGTCACAGGCATCCGCTGGTGTCTAGGAGGGAGGTTTGGTTTGGAAAGCTGGGCAAAAGCAGGGGAACTGTATTCCCTTAGGAGCTGCCTTCAAATGAGAGAAAGGAGAAAGACCAGGAGAGAGACAAAGAATGAGACGTTTGACTCCAGCCTTGGGCTATAGTGTTTTGGTCGGTGTAGCAGCAAAGGAGAGTTTTGAGGAGGGATTTGAAGGAGGCCCACGAGGTGGCTTTGCAGCTGTTTAGGGGGAGTGACCCCCAAGCCTGAGGGGCTGCAGGGGGGAGAGCACAAAGGTGCTTGTTTGAAAACGGGTCAAGTGGGGGATGGAGGCGGGGATCATGAGCCCATTGGAGGTGAGCAGCATCGGTAGCTCCATAGCAAATGCGAAATGCAAGCGGGGGGTGGGCCGTGAAAACCTAGCCCTTCATGGCCGTGTCTGGGATACGGATACCACTTTGCCAAGACCTGGGCGCCCAAGTCATTTCACACAGTTACCCAAACAGACAGCAGCACCTTGGACGGGGCGGGAGGTTTCCAGTGACCTTTCGATGAGGAATGCATCCGATGAAGTGAGCTGTAGCTCACGAAAGCTTATGCTCAAATAAATTGGTTAGTCTCTAAGGTGCCACTAGTGCTCCTTTTCTTTTTGCGAATACAGACTAAGACGGCTGCTACTCTGAAACCAGGCTTGTTCAGGCTGTGTCCCAGCTGTGCCGAGATCTTCCAGCTCCCCGTCACTCCCATCCCTTTGCATTCTCCGCATGCTGAGTGGCCGTGCCTTCAAAGCAAACCATCCCCGACACCCAGGGAGAGGATGTCTCTGGGAGTGAGATTTCACACCATGTCAATATCTTCTTTTCAAATGCATGAAACCGAATAGCCTCTGGCCTGGGTTGGCTGGGGCAATCCAGGCAGGAGCAGCAGGGGATTCACAGCTGGGGTGTCAGTGTAATGGCTTTTCCAGGTGTCTAGGGGCGGGGTGCCCAGCAGCTGTTTTTTCCATCCCTTTTGTGCTCTGAAACCCTGCTCAAAATGCCACTTAACTAGGGGAAAATATACAGGCTGGGAGGAAATAAAAAACCTGGCCGTGGATGCGTGGATATTAACATTCCGCTCTTTTCCCTCCTTACAATGGTTTGCAAATATTGACCCACTAATCCTGCCAGTTCCCGTGTGCATGCCCTAAACCCGCTGGTGCGTAAGTGCCACCTCAGCAGAATGGTGTCGGAACTGCACAGCTTTGTGTCATAGTCTCCAAGCTGCTACTGGAGAGTCTCCTCCAGCTCAAGCAGGTCGAGGGTCTGCGCTTTGAGCGCAGGAGGGTTCGAGTGCTCTCCGTGAAGTTCCCGGCGGCCACACGGGGTTGTTGCAGCATTACCATCCTTGTGTTACCAATGGGGAATTGGAGACCCAGGGTTTGGAACTGTGCTCAGATGACTGGAACGTGGCTGTCTAGCTAAGGTACTTATATGGAGCCCCTCACAATCGCTGATATATTATTTGCCCTCACAACCTCCCTGGGAGGCAGGGCTGGGCTGTGTCCCCATTGGACGGGGGGAATTGAGGTACAGCGAGGCTACGGGCTTGCCTACACTACAGGGACTCAGTGGCAATAACCCCGCAGCGTAGATGCAGCGGGCAGCAGCAGAAGGGGGTTTTTCTTTGCTGTAGGAACTCCACTTCCCTGGGCAGCGGTAGCTAGGTTGACAGACGCGTTTGTCCATCGACCAAGCCGTGTCTACACTGGGGGTTAGGTCGGCTTAGCTGTGCCGGTCAGAGATGTGGATTATTCACCCCTCTGGGGGATGTAGCTACGTCAGTCTAAACTTTAAGTGTAGACCAGGCCTTAGCCCACATTTACCCACCAAGTCTGGGGCACAACAGGGAACTGAACCCAGAATCTCCTGAGAGCCAGGTGGGTGCCCTGGCCCTCGGGCCATCCTTCCCCTCCCGCTCTGGCTCCTTTCCTGTGGTTAGCAGAATCATTTTGCTCCTTGGGCACCTCATGGCGTGAGCAGAATGCTGCCTGACCTGCTTCCAGCCGCAAGAGAGGAAAACTCCCATGGGCCAGGCCACTGGAAGAGCGGAGCAAGGGATTTCAAAAGCAAACGGGGACCAAAGGAGGGAGAGCCAGGGGACATTCGATTACCCGATCGAAGTGGGGCAGGTGATCTGGCTGGAAGAGAGCAAAGATGGATTTGGGACAGCATCTGCGCCTTCGTTTTAACTCCTACCTCTGACATGCTGAGCGCGAGACCAGGCTGTAAATGTTATTAGTGGTCCAGTGGCACCTGATCCCAACCAAGACTAGGGCTCTGTGGCGCAAGGTGCTGTACAGACACAGACCCTCTCCCAAGAGCTTGCCGTCGGAGAGGCAACAGCAGCACAAACTTGGCCAGGTAAGAGGCAGAGCTCGGAGCAGAAGGCAGGTCTCCTGTGTCCCATTCCTGTGCCCTAGTCACTGGACCACAGTGCCCCCCAAAACCCCTCTCTGAGTAATATGCCTGGATCGGTGGCTTCTGGGAGGCTAGGTGCGAGGCCACAGACCCATCCCTTGAGGTTTAGCCACGTACTGAGCTTCCAGACAGATCTCTTCTCGGAGGCCATGAAGAGAGGAGCAGAGCCGGAGACAGGTCTGTTCTTGTCATCTCTAGAAGGGCCCAGTGCTCCAGGGAGGCTGAGCTCCTGGGTCTCCTTGCAGGGCTGAGGACACTCAGAGTCCCACCAGATGGGTGGGAGACATAGTCAGATGCTGGCTTTGCTGACGGGAAGGGGATTATGGGGAGTTAATCCCACTCAGCGTCCGAGCTGGGGCCGGAAAGTGTTTTTATCTACTCGGGAAATAACTGGTTGCGCCGTGGGGCCTGGCTGGGCCTGGCAGCTCCGTGCTGTCTGCTTGCAAAGCATGGACAAAGCAGAGCTCATTCTCGTGGGCTGCTGCCTGTGTCCGGACCCCGGCAGTGGAGACACAAAGAGTGCCAAAGCTAGATACAAAAAGAAAAGGAGGACTTGTGGCACCTTAGAGACTAACCAATTTATTTGAGCATAAGCTTTCGTGAGCTACAGCTCACTTCATCGAGCTGTAGCTCACGAAAGCTTATGCTCAAATAAATTGGTTAGTCTCTAAGGTGCCACAAGTCCTCCTTTTCTTTTTGCGAATACAGACTAACACGGCTGTTACTCTGAAAGCTAGATACGTTCGCTGGGCAGCGGCTGATGGAGCAGAGTGGCTGGCTGGGCTCTTTAAAGGGCTCCATCCATCCACGCAGGGGCGATTTATTGCCAGCCCAGCTGTCTTGAACGCATTCCAGGCCATTATCTCTGCAAAATGTGACCGAATGGAGCATGCAAAGGGGAGTTTGGGGACGGGCTGCTCCAGGACTGCCATCCCCAGCCCTCCGCAGCAGCTGCTTTCTCATCTCACTGTGGCTTGGCCCAGGCCTAGCCACTGGATCCGACTTGGGGGCTTTGCCTGACGCCTGGGGTCTTCAGGGGTGAGACCCGAGCAGCCCTGGTACAGCAGCATCCGCATGAAAAGGGCTCGTCTGTTCCGGATCAGAGTCAGGTCTGAGTCGCCCCTCACTGCTTCAGGTGTGGGGAACTCTTGGGGCTAGCCATGGGGGGGCTGCTGCTAGGGGCTGGGATCCCAGCGACTCTGCTGTGACTGGCTGGGCTGGGGGAAGACGGGCTGAGATTGGGAACCAACGTGTGTGTGTGTGTGTGTGTGTGTGTGTGTGTGTGTGTGTGTAAAAGGAGGTTTTTGCGTACTGTTTAGTTTTCCTTTTATTGCTAATTTAATTCTCAACAGCTCTGAGATACATGTGGGGGGGCAGAATCTGTGGGGGATCCCCCCCCAAGATCCAGCAAAAACTGGTTCTCCAGTAGAGTCGGGCTCCATAGCTACCGGGTGCCCCCAAAACTGTCCTTAGCACCTGCACCGGGAGAGCCGGGGATTAGGACTGGCTCATCAGAAGCGAGGACTGGAGTGCAGGTGTCACTATCACCTGGGCCGATCCTTTTGCTCTCTGGCTCTGTTCGGAGCACTGGCCTTGCTGCCTGCCATTGGGACGTGCATGGAAACACCAAAGCAATGGGACCTCCTGGCACCGAAATGGTACCATCCCAACCAGCAGCTTGTGCTGCTCTGTGACCGGCTGTCTCCTGTCCTACCTCGGGGAGGCAGTCGTTCTCACTGTTGGTATTGATCGTATGATCCCGGGGCAGCCCAGTTAGCCCCTCGCTGGGATGAACAGGGTGCCAGCCCCACTCCGAGCTCTTGGCCCAGGCTCTCGGCAGGCTCTGTGGCAGTCCCGCTCGGGTCTCATTGCTGAGCGTTTCCTTTGCAACCGTGCCAGCTAGAGACTGACGTTCGGGGGTAAATGAAAATTCAGGTTCTGGAGGACAAGGTGGCAGCTCGGAGAGGTGCCGCTATGCAGTATGGGCACGTGCCCGCTGCTCCTGAGCCCTGGGTTGGTCCTGGTTGGGCAGGCACAGCAATTGCCAATTGGGACAGCCTGGATGGGGGGCGGAGGGGAGGAGCGGGGAATGCCCCTACCCAGGGTGTGTGCCGACGGGCAGTCCCGCATTGCTTTGCAGTCTGGGCATCTGCCCCCCGGGCGCGTGCCCCTCCCATTCACCCTGCAGGACCAGGCTGGAGCGAGATTGGCTAGAGTGTAGTAACTGAGCAGGCCTCTTGTAACCGAAAGGGAAAGCAAACCCGGCGGAGCGAATGGGAGCTGGCAGCCAGCGGGGTTGCGGTGGGGTTCTTGCAGATCCCCCCCAGTGCTGTTCCTGGGAGCCGGGATTGCAGCATGTGCAGTGCTGGGGGTGGGAGGACTGGGCTGGCTAAGCCTTGGGGAAAGGGTCTTGGTGTGGGCGTGGCAGTGAGGGTGGGACCCGGGCGTGACAGTCGGGCTGGGACACACCAGCCTCTTGTGCCTGGCTTGGAGGGAGCTCAGAGCCTTCTAGCTCTGCTCCACCTGTCCCTCCCCATCCCCAACTCCAGCCCGCATCAGCCTCTGGCTCCATTGTCCTCCCCATCAACCTCTAAACCTCATCACTGCTTCCCGCCCCAGCCCTGCCCGCACCTTCCCCCAATCCCTAGCCCGATGCTGCCCCTTATGCACAGAGCAGCTTCCCTCCAAACCCTTCTGCAGCCGTCTAGGTGACAAAGCCCCCCGTTCCTCCCTTCATCTGTCGCCCCAAGTCCCCTGTTTCTCTGACTCACCGGGGAGCGTAAAGCTCTTCGGGGCCTGGACTTTGGCTTGGCTGGGTTTGGGGCCACGTGTGCTTCCCAGTGCCCTGGATCTGGGCTACTTCCGGGGTATCAAAAATGGGCGAGGAGACAATACCGAAGCGGTGTGGCTGACAAGCCTGATGATCTGTGTCCCTCTATGCCCCCCCTCCCCATCGCTTGAGCTGGTGGGACAATCCCATGCCCCACCTATCCCCATTTATCCCCCCCAGTTGCACCTAATTCACAGCCTCCCCCCACAAGTCTCCTCCACCCGTTTGGGGGCCTGTCTCCGTTCCTCCAGCATGGCCTGTTTAACACCACAAAGCTGGCAAAGGCTGTATCCGCCATGGCGCAGAGGGGAGCAGGGCTGGGGGTAGGAAAAGGAGGGAAGGGGCTGGGGGGACGCAGGAGGAGAGAGGCATCCTTATCTAGCCAGGCAGATAGAATGAAGTTGTTTCTTAGCAGACAGCCAAGGAATTGTTGGAGGTTTTGGAAACTAAGAGAATTGCTTAATTGTATCTTTTTTTCTTTCTTTCTTTTTTTTTTTTTTAACTCTGGGAAGGAAAAAAAAAGATAAAAGCGGCCCCCTCTCCCTTTGCATTAGAGGCTTAAACAGCAGTGAAGCCAGTGGGGCTGCAGGAGACCAGGGTGGGAGAATTCTGTCTCTCTCTCCCCACCCCCCACGGGCCAGGTGTGTAGGGGGGAGCATTGCCGGTGAATTACACAGGCCCTTTGTTAACTCAATTCCCTAGGAGAATAACAGCCAAGGACTTCTCTACCCTTGGAAATTTCCCGAACTAGCTATTTCTAGAATAATTATTTTATTCTGGTAAATTTCCAAGTGTAGACAAGCCCTCCTGCTGCTCTGCTACCCCCGGCCCCCAGTAAGTGAGCTGAACCTGGAGAAGAAGGTGGGTCCAGTGGTTAGTGACCCCTGGGAACTTTGAAGACCCAGGAGCAAGGCCATACTCTGCCACGGACTTCCTGTACAGCCTTGGGTGAGTGATTTAGTCTCTCTGAGCCTCAGTTCCCCACCTGGAAGATGAAGATGATGATATCTCTGTTCCTCACAGGGGTGTAGTGAATGTGCTCAGATAGTGTGTACCTAACCCAGATAGAGCTTGTGCATTCTCTGTACAGATCGCACACCCTTGTCTACAAGGAGTAGCATGGGGCCCCCCGTTTCCTGATGTCCGCCCTCTAATGCTAACTTCTGAGAGAATTGTCCTGTGTGGTTAGACTGCGGAACTCACCGCCACAGGATGCAGTTGAGACCAAGAATGTAGCAAGGTTCCAAGAGGGCATGGATAACCAGCATATGCGGAGTTACGATAGTTAATGCAGAAAGAAAATGTTAAACATCCTGCTTCGTGGCTCAAGCCAATCTCTGTTAGGGATCAGAAGGAGGCCTGTGTAAGGGGCAGATTATCCCACCTCTGCCCACTGTGGGGTTCTTACCCGTTCCTCTGAAGTAGCTGGTTCTGCCTGCTTTGGGAGACAGGGTTACTTCAGCTTGCCGTATGCCTCAGTTTCCCTTTCTGTAAAATGGGGAGCACACCTATTTAATTACAGAGTGCTTTGAGATCCTTGGGCAGAGGGCAGCTCTTAGATCCCCTTCTCCCCTCTCTGACAGCCTGGAGGCTGGAAAGAGAGGGACCAGGGGTCTGGGCCAGGGGTGACGGTAGAGGAAAGAGTTGTATTTTGCTTCCCATCCATTATCCCAGCCTTGCAGCTTCAGGTGTCCAGCGTGGGGTTAGAGATGGGAGCGAGGGTGCCTGGGAGTCGCCCTTCAGCCTGGTACGTTACAGTGGGACAGTGCTGCAGCTGACGGCACGAGGCAGAGTGGCAATGGGCAAGCTGGGCTCCAAGTGCCAGGGCAGTTGTGTGTGTGGGCCTCACTCCTGCTCCTCCAATGAACAGCAAAGCAAGGTCACCAGTCCCCACCGGCAGCCTCTCCCAGCAGCTGCAGGCTGTGGGGCGGGACTCCTGTCCGTCTGTCCACTCAGCGCCTGGCAGATCTTTGTGCAGTGACCGACTCCCTACCACCCCAAGGGGAAAATCCAAGCCAGGGACACGCGGGGGACACCAGGGCCTGGCACAACGTGCCGCTCCTTGGCCCTGCACTTCTCAGCTCATCCGTCTGCCTGTTTGTCAGCCTCCCTCTGGGGCTGTCACACTCCAGGGAAATCCGGCCTGTCTGGAGCAGCTGTGAGATCTGCTGGCCAAGGAGGAGCAGGCTGCTAAATGGCCATTCCTCCCTTTTGGGGGTCAGACTGCAGGGGGGAAGGCGCTGGGCTGGCTCCGCAATTGCCTCTCCCAGACAGCACAGCAGGGGTCAGCCCTGGTGGGCCACAGCTCCCCTTTTCGTGCCCTGCCTTGGCCTCTCTTCTCCGGGTTCCCACACTCCGCTCACAGGGGCGGATTCATCCTGCTGCCCTTGCTGCCTTCCTGGCTTCAGGAAGTCTTTCCTCCCTGCTCCTCTTGTTCCCCTTCCCAGCCTCCCTGGCACTTCCTTCCTCTCTCTCTCGTTCCCGCCTGCCTTTCCGCACCCGCCCTGCACCCCCAGGGGCCCGGCGGACACTGGGTCAGTCCTGACTCCTTGCTGGGGGAGGACTGAGGAGCTGGCGTGTGTGTGTTTTCTCCGCCGTCACAGGCAATAATCTCCCTGACCTTGGTGCCTCCGCCAGAGATCCCCTGCCCGGCAGCGCTGCCCTCTGGAAGGCTAAGCGCTGCTTGGGTTTCCGCTCAGTGCAGCCCGCTGGCGTCAGACCCTCCCCAGCAGCAGCTGACAGGTGGCCTTGACCAAGCAGGCCATGGTTTTGCTTAGAGACGATTCCGTGCCCTGCCCTTCCTTGTCCGCTCTAGCTCGATGCTTCTCAAATGCACAAGAACATGCCATCTCTGTGGTGGTGGTGGGGCGCAAGGCAATGCCAGCACCCTGGAGAGCCCTGGTTTGCACAGGGTTAATCAGATGGCTGTTCCCATTCCCGTGAGGTAACAGTTTGGCAGGCAGCTCTAAGCCCAGCTAAAGCCCTGTCTCTGGGCTGTGCGGCAAATGAAAGGCAAGATGCTACCTCCTTTACTTTCCGTATAGTGCTCTGGAGTTAAAATCTCTACCGCAGCCCCCGCCATCCCCGCAGTGTGTAGCTCCACGGTACATCATCGCTGGGGCAGAACGCACCCTCAGCACAAAAGCAGAGCCGCGCCCGCCACCCCTTCCCCGGGGGGGCGCAGTGGGACCTAGTAGCCCTGGGGTGGAATGCATGCTCAGCAATAAACAGGTCATCTCCCAGCAGGTCGCTGGCACAAGAAAGCCAAGGGGTACTGAAGCGCTGGTGGTCACAGGGGCTGGCTCGCAGACGGGATCAGCACCCACAAGTGAGGCTGGACTCTCCGAAGGACTCGGCCCATCGGATGCTGAAAATGTCATGGGGGGAGCTGCAGGGAGGCCAGGGTGTTTACAGGTGTTTCGGTTCCTGACTCCCATTGATTTCAGTTGCTTTACAAATCTGGCCCTGAGTCCTTTGGAAAATCTGGCCTGGCTGTGGGTGCTGAGCCCCTGAAAACCTGCCCCCCGGGTGTAAATTAGCATGATCCTACTTAATTCTTTATATCTGAAGCGGGAGGTAAGTGACGCCCCAGCCTTGTGCGTGGGGGTGAATTTCATCCCAAACTCCCACGGCACTTTTTGGTGTACCTAGTGCCCTGATTTCCGCTCAGGGAATTGAATTCTCTCAGCCGACATTCCCCCCCACCCTACCCCCTGCAGTTCACTCTGCAGCAGCCAACGAAGTGACTGGCTGTGTGCACTCCTATGTGAGAGCATGCACGTAAGGATAAATAACCGCACCGCTCTGGTAGCAAGGCCAGAGGCAGCTTTGAAATGTGCTAGGCAGGTAGATAAGCTTTTCCCTCGCCTTTGGGATGAAAGGCGCTCAATAAAAAGAAGGGGAAGATGATGATTATGCCATGTTCAGCACTTGACAGGCGACCCTTTCCTGTCTCACCACTCTGGGATCACACGTGATATAGAAGCACTGTAATAATCATGTCCAGCTTTTATGTGGAGCTCTTCGTCAGGCATGGGCTTGAAGCAGGACTTGCCAAGGGAGGGCCTCTGGCCTGCGTCAGACCAAATGGGCATAATGGCCCCTTCTGGGCTCACCGGTGATAGATCTCAAAGCACTTTGCAGGTGGGGAAACTGAGGCACCGGATGGTTCAGTGATTTGCCTAAAGTCGCCCGGCAGAGCTGGGAATAAAGCCCTGGAGTTCCAGTCCAGTGTTCGATCCACTAGGCCACAGTGCCTCTACTGCAGTGTGTTTCCAACGTGAAAGCTTCTGCTCCCAAGTATATATCGCCCCCCCTGCACGATAGCTGAAGCCTGATCCCCCGAGGTAGATCAGCCCTGCAGAATAGTGCCCGGAATGGCCCCATTCTCTGGGGATGTTGTGACTTGTTCCCTCTTCCTGCCCCCAGCACCGGCTCTGCCAAGTTGGAAGCAGAGCAAGCGAGTCAGCGCTGTCCTGCTGAGGGCAAGGGGTTCTGCTGGGTGCTGTGAGCAGGGGCACCAGCACAGGTCCCCGAGGGAGCTTTGCATGCTGCCCCGAATGACTGGGACCCATCTCCCCCACTGCTCCGGAGGGCTGGCACGCCGGCGGAAGTCGGCTGTTTACAGAGCGAGCTGCTCCCCCGTGATCCGGCCTCCGGCCACGTAGACAGGAGCTTTGCTGTTCATTTCACTAGGGGCACGATCAGGCCCCCAATAATAACGTGGCTGCATCTCTTTAGACGGCAGCTTAACCGCAGTGCCAAACCACCACGCTGAGGAGCGGGAGCGAGGGGCGGTGGCATCTGGGAGCAGACAGCTCATTTCCACAGGGGCCAAGGTCTCTGACAAATTGGGGAGGGGGCGGGTAGGCAGCAGCAGACCCTGGCAGCATGTGTTTTAGGCCCTATCCACACGATGTCTGTAGCTGCCTCAGGGGATCAAGTCACAGCAAGCCCCCAAATCCTGCACCCAGCCGTCTGTATAACAGCCATTGACTCCAGCCGGGGCAGAATCACCCTGAAAGCCTGGATGGGCCCAGGGCTCGGGAAGGCAGCTAGGGCCTGTGACCCAAGAAGATATGACAGGGTTGTACCCCAGGGGGTGGGGGAGATCACGGGGTCTCCGGGGCTGCTTCGGAATCTTCGCATCAGCTGGTGGCAGGGGTGGAAGCCAGAGTGGGTGGGGGGCTGTCCTTTAATAGATTCTCATGGCAGGGTCGGTCGTTAGCAAGGCAGAATAATAAACAGCCGTTCCCTCTGAGTGAATGGGAGGTCAAGGACGGAGCTGCATCACTCTGTAAAGTCGGCCGCAGCTTCTCTCTGCCGGCCTCCTCTCTGTATATCCCAGGTGTGGGATCCACGCCTGGTTCCTGCAGGCAGCTTGGCTCCTGCCCTCACTCTCGCGTGGGGGTCGCCGCGGCGTGTCCCCCTCTTGGAAAGAGGAGCTCCCAGCAGGGTCCTCCTGCACCCGCCCTGGGCGGTGCAGCCTAGCTGGCTGCTGGCCCTGCCCATGGGGAAGTGCTGTGGGTGCAGTGCAGGGCGTGAATTGATGACACCCCGTCCCCTGTCCAGCCTGAGCTAAGCAAAGGACCTTGTTGGGGGTGGAAAGCTAAAGCGGCTGCCAGACAGGAAGGATGGGCGAGAGGTAGGGCTAATAGGGGTCCGGGGGGGTGTGACTGCCCCCCCACTGGCAATCGTTAGGTGTGTGCATGGCACCTTTCATACAGGGTTGGATAGTGAGCTCATGCCGCACTCACCCACTGGGGCGGCTCCTGCCCTGCGCAGCCAGGCCCACTCTCCTCCCCTTCACACCGGGCTGGGTTTAGGGCTGTGGTGCCAGGGTGGAGGGTGCTACTGCAGGTGGTTGGTGTCCCCTGGGTGGGGCGAGGAGGAGGCAGGGTGCACTCATTGAATAGGGGGGCACCACCAGTGACCCATCACCCGGCTGGCTGCAAAATCTGGCTCCGCCACTGGGCTGTGGTTAAGGCACCAGGTTGGGATCCAGGAGATCGGGGCTCAAGCCTGGCTCCTTGTGTGACCCAAGGCAAGTCACTTCGTCTTTGCACCTTGTTGTCCCCTCCCCGCCCCAAGTGACAGTAATAACCCTGCACAGGGGTTCCACGCGGCTGTGTTCGTTCACATTGGCAAAGTGCTTAGGTGTCAAAGCAAGGAGCCACAGCCGGGCTGCCCCAGGCCCATCTCGGTACCTTCCCCACAAGGGCCCGTTCCTGGTGGCGGCGTTGGGCTCGCATCAGTCGCCCAGCTGTGCGGATAAGGTACAAGTGGAGTAAATGCAGCTGTAGAGGTGACCTGACCTGAGAGAGGTTGGGAGCCTCGCGTTCCATCATCTAGCTGTGATGTCATAGCCCCAGCATGATGTCACTGGGTCCGAGGTGGGGCTAAGTGAAATCCCCTGGCCTGTGCTAGGCAGGAGGTCAGACTCGATGATGAAAATTGCCCCTTCTGGCCTGGAAATCAATTAATTTCCAAGCTCCTGTGTTTTTTTTAAAACGGATGCTGTAATTAGCCTCTTTGGATGGTGTTAATTACTCCGGGTCAATTGAAACATGGGCAACTGTGGGAAATCAACTCCCCCGGAACAGCTGGATGTACCACGCCCTGCTTGTGAACCCCCCCCCCCCCCCCCAAATCAACTAATGCCTCCCCACAGAACTATCTGGACCAATTGTCAAAGCATGTTGGAGCTCACCAGACACCCTGAGCGGCTCCCACACTAAAACCCTTAGCAACAAAGATGCTAGCATAGCAACAGCAATCACTCTGCTAACGAGGCCTGTATTGTCATGCAGATAGAGCGCCAGAGACATATTTTCCCCCCTTGGTTCAATCTATTTTTATTTTCTTCTCCAGACAAAATAAGTGGGCGGGGAGGGAAGTTCGCTTGGACGCGTGCAAACCCGTCATCCCTCCCTTCAAAGCCTTCCAGAGCCTTGTCGGTTTGACAGTTCGGCCCGGGCTTGGGTTCGCTTTAGGGGAGTCTGGGAGCACCGAGGGGCAGGGAAGGAGCGGAGAGGGGCTCGGGGTGGAAAGCAACTGCTGGGCAAGTGGGGGGCCAAGGGGTAGAGAGAAAGAAAGGGACGTGCTGCTGGAAAACGACCATCAATACAGCGACACTGAGCACAGTCAGTGTAGCTGGAGCTTAGGCACTTCATTCCCCGTTACTGTTGCCCACTCCAGGGGGCAGAGTTAAGATTGTGTGGGTGTGTACCTTCACTGTGGGAGAACTGCTTCCCCAAGCTGGGCAGAGCCTTCCTCCTCCCTAGTCTAACTCACCTACCTTCGTGAACCATCTTGAGATCTAGGGAGGAGAATCAACAAGTGCTTGGTATTTTATAATGGTGTCTGGAGACCCCAGCTGAGATCAGGGCCCCATTGTGCCAGGCGCTGTACAATACCGAGAGAGACAGTCTCTGCGCTAGAGCAGTGGTTCTCAACCCCAGGGTCCACGTACCCACTGGGGGTACGCAGAGGTCTTCCGGGGGTACGTCAGCTCGTCTAGATATTTGCCTAGTTTTACAGCAGGCTACATAAAAAGCCCTAGCGAAGTCAGTGCAAACTAAAATTTCATGCAGACAGTGACTTGTTTCCACTGCTCTATATACTACACATCAAACTGTAAGTACAATATTTATATTCCAATTGATTTATTTTGTAATTATATGGTAAAAATGGGAAAGTCAGCAACTTTTCAGTACAAGTAGGCTGTGACACATCTGTTTTGTAAGCAAGTAGTTTTTAAGTGAGGTGAAACTTGGGGGTAGGCAAGACAAATCAGACTCCTGAAAGGGGGCCAGTACTCTGGAAAGGCTGAGAGCCACTAGCTTAGAGAGCTTAAAATTTCAATAGGGAAGGCAGAAAAGGAGCATAATTATCTCCAGTTTAGAGATGGGAAACAGAGACATCCCAAGATTAAGGTCTGGATCCCCAAAGGTATTTAGGGGCCTAATTCCTGTTGAAACCAGTGGGAGTTAGGAGCTGAATTACTTTTGAGGACCTGGCTCGAAGTGCCCAAGGAGACACAGGAAGTTGGTGGCAGAGCCAGGGACTGAGACCCATCTCCTCAGTCCATGCCTTAATAACTGGAACACCCTCCATAGCCCTTTAGTAGTGGTGGTATTTACAGCTGAGCTAGAAAAGCGGGCTAGTTGGCTTGCTTCTGAAATGGAATTGGCCTTCAAACAGAAAAAAGCCAGGCCTGATTCTTCACAGCCTTATGTCTTGTGGCATCACGTACCCTGGCGTGACATGGGCGTGAAATGCTACTCAATGAGAGCGGTGGCAATTTACCATGCCGGTTGCACTCCCCTTTTACCATGCCAGTTGCACTCCCCAGTCACCAGGGGTGGGGCGGGAGAAAAGGGCGGGGGGAAGTCTTGTTTAGTCTGCGGAAGAGAAGAATGAGGGGGGATTTGATAGCTGCTTTCAACTACCTGAAAGGGGGTTCCAAAGAGGATGGCTCTAGACTATTCTCAGTGATAGCAGATGGCAGAACAAGGAGTAATGGTCTCAAGTTGCAGTGGGGGAGATATCGGTTGGATATTAGGAAAAACTTTTTCACTAGGAGGGTGGTGAAACACTGAAATGCATTACCTAGGGAGGTGGTGGAATCTCCTTCCTTAGAAGTTTTTAAGGTCTAAAAGCCCTGGCTGGGAAGATTTAATTGGGGATCGGTCCTGCTTTGAGCAGGGGGTTGGACTAGATGACCTCCTGAGGTCCCTGCCAACCCTGATATTCTATGATTGTGGATTCATCTGGTTTGGAGAGAAATGACGAGAGACGCTTGTAAGCCCTCCAGCTGAGCCAGGGTGGCCCACCTGCCGCGGGAGCAGATGGGGCACGGGCCTGTGCAGGCTCAGTTCTGACTGTGGCCCGAGTGATATTTGTCTTGGGGCGGGAGGAACAGGCCAACAACTTGTTCCTGACTTGGCCTCTTGAGCGTTATTCACCCTCTCGCTCGTGAAGATCAATGGGAATCTCAGTCCCGGCCGTCGCCCCGTGCCTCCCACCCCGGTCACAGATTGAATCTCATCCTGTGTACGTGTGCTCGTGAGCAGATAACAAACACGGCGCAGTAAGCCCTCGGCTGTGCTGAAAGGTGCAGCGTGGCCCCAGCAGCCAGCCTGGCCCGGATATGGCTGCCCACTGGGTACCAAATGTCTCTCTCACGCTAAACGCCACAGGGCAGCACAGACACAATCCATCCCAGCGTGCCCTGCGCGGCAGCCAGCTCCTGTCCCTCTCCCCGGTGTACCTCTCTTGGGGCCAGGACCAAAGCCCAGATGAGAGACTCCCATTTGCCTCCCAGGCTTTGGATCCGGCCCATTGGCTCCGATCCTGCTCCCAGCCAGCAGGATCAGGCCCTTCAAAGTGAGAAACCGTTTTCTTGCCGTTTGCAGTTTAAAGGCCCGTTTTGCCGATTGCTTTGTCTCAGTGTAAATTACATCCAATTTCCGATGAAGTGAGCTGTAGCTCACGAAAGCTCATGCTCAAATAAATTGGTTAGTCTCTAAGGTGCCACAAGTCCTCCTTTTCTTCATCCAATTTTCTGGCAGTTATTTACAGAGAGAATGTTTTCAACCCATAAAACATGCTCATGCCCCAGGATTAATTAAAGTTTCCAATTAATGCCTAATTTAAATGACGATTATGGCTGTTATCATTTCATATTGGGGGGAGGGGTTGGTCTTAAAATAGAGATGTTGCCCCTTCTATGTCCCCTTTCCTGCACCTCAGGGGGTGTTTGTTCTCTGTGTTTGATGAGTCTGCTGTTTAAAACCAAGCTTTGCATTCCTGGAGATCAACAGCCAGCCAGTTTCCATACTGAGTCATAGCCACATGGCAAGATCCCGGCATTTCTGTGGGTGCAAGCCACAGCAGGATTCGGCAGCATGTCGTGTGTCTGTCTTCAGGGACGATGGGAGCAGGACTCCTGGGTTCCAATCCCGGCTTTGACACCAACTCCTCATCAGGGCATGTCACATGCTCACTTATTTTTGATGTCCAATTTGAGACACCTGCTTATAAACTCTCTGGGGCGAGGACTGTCTCTGACTCTGAGCATGTACAACACCTGGCGTAACAGGGCCCTGATCTCAGTTAGGGTCTATACAGCACCTGGCACACTGGGGCCCTGGTCTCAGCTGGGGTCTATCGGCACTACCGTAATTCAAAGCCTATAATGCCCATAGAAAGGGAACCCATTAGCAATGGGAATTCATTCCAAAATCTGTATGGACATTTGCGGAAAAGCTTCCACTGTATTCACCCCAGGGCTGATTAACCAGAGGTGGTCTGCACCTGCAGCCCGCTAGGACTTCAGCTACAGCTGTGGGTGCTCAATGCATCTGCAGAGCAGCTCCGATACAGATCCTCATGCCGATGGGATCAGCTTATTCCCAGTATGGGTATATTTCTTTCCCTGGGGATAGTGTGGGGTGCAAAACGCATTGACTTATACGATGCATGTACCTGGTACGCTCTGTTCCTATTAAGTATATATGCACACCGCATGCAGGGTTTACCGATGTTTGTGCAGAAAGCCCCCGCCCGCAGGCTGAGCCTTTCGACTGGGGGTATGTGTTTGGCTGTGTGAAATTGGACTCCTGGCGTATTAAACTTTTACTGCTGTAAACCCAGTCCCATTACTTCAGCCCCGCTCATGCAGCCATAAATCTTGCCGGTGCTTTGCTTCCAGAATAACCTGGGCATTGAAGCTTCCTGGGAGCTAGTTCCTTTGGCGACCCTCCTTTAATGGCTAAAGTTATTCCAAAGCCTCCCAGTTCCGTTCCCGTCTTGATTGTAACCGGGGAGATAGAAGGACTCAGAGGAGCTTGGAGTGCAAAGGGACTGTCTGTAAATTACATAACACGTAACTGGGTGATTTTCAAGACCCCTGGTAACAGTGTCACCCTGAAACACACATGCAAAACAAAGGAGCTGCTACGGAGGCTTGAGAATGCAGACTGCCCACTCGCACAGAGCGGAGAGAGAGCCGAGATGGTCAATCTCGTACCTGCTTCAAACAAGAGATCAGGGTGGCCTTGCACTGAAGTGTAGAGTCTGGAGCACGGCCCTGGACTGGTTCAGCATGGGGTGCAGAGCAAAACACGCCCCTGACATTGCCTCCTTGGGTCAGACCGAGCCCGCGGCTCACCAGTGCTGCCTGGGGAGTCGGGGGAGGCGCTCTGCTCTTGCCCCATGGGGTGTAGCATGGAACACGCTGCCCCAGGCACCCCATCGCTCTGTGAGCTCTAGGTAGTCCAGGGGCGGGGTGCGCTCTCTGACGGCTCATCTCTTCCGTTCCAGACAAGAAGTTCGCGGCACTCCCAGGGCTCCCAGCCCGCCCTGGCCGATCAAGCCAAACTCTCCTTCGCCTCAGCGGAGTCCCTGGAAACCATGTCTGAAGCCGAGCTGCCCATTGGATTCAACAGGATGAACCGGTTCCGGCAAAGCTTGCCTTTGTCCCGCTCCACCAGCCAAACCAAGCTCCGGTCACCAGGTACCGCAGGCCAGCCCCCACTGGGTCTCCCTTGGGGGCGTTTTAACCCTTCGCCCCACCTACACGGGCCATGGGAGCTGGGGCTGGCAGAGTCCATCAGTGAGGGGGAGGGTGGGGGCTGGGCTGACTGTGTGTGCTCCTGTCTCCCTCTAGTGGCTGCCTCTAAAGGACTACAACAGCCTGCTACTTACTGACAGCTGAGGGAGTTACCCCTTTCGCACCAGCACTAGGGGGTTGTGCCTTTGACCCATGGCATTAGTATGTGTCGGGGGGGCAGGGATCAATGGTAGGGTACCTAGGAATGACCACACTGGATTGGATCAGACCAGGGGCCCGTTGTCAGTATTGTGCAAGAAACCCTGTTGAAGGCATGTATGGGTTACTTTGTCGGTAGGAGCAGAAACCTCTTCCTAAAGCCCCCCATTAGCCAGGTGCTCGTCAGGCCAGACATTGACTTTTCTGATCTGCAAACGCTGGTCACTTATTGTTCCCTGGCCCATCAGCTCCACCGCATACCCACCAACAGCACAAGGCTCTAGTGGGGCAAACCCCGGCCGCTGGGGCCCAGAAATGCAAGCCGCTCCCCCTTTAAGCCTCCCGAGAACTCCTGCGGCTGTAAGGAGCGAGTTATCGGAGCGGGTGAGATGAGTGTTCCTTCCCCTGGGGTGGCAGCAGCTGGAATATCCCAGATGACAAGCGCTGGAGGTCATTGTTACTTTTCGGGAGTGGCTGGGGAAGTGTTGAGATGCAGAGTGGGTGGGGCGGGGGAGCGGGAAGGAAGATGATGATCAGAATGGTCCCTGTGGACTGGCCGGGGCTAGAAATCAGCTTTCCAATGGTGTCAAGTACAGCCACAGCCCTGGAGCCAAAGATCCCCCTGGTTTGTGAAGGTTTAACTGTGGATCCGGGTAGGAAGTTTGCGGCTAAGCCCAGGTCACTAGCACTTTGTTTTTAGGTGAGATACTGGGCTTTAATTTATGTCACTCTTCCCTGGCTTGAGCAGGGTTCTACTGGCACTGGGCTGGGCATGAATATAGAGTAATAACAATAATATGGGGTCTATAGACCCCCAAGGAGATGGGGAAACTGAGGCACAGAGCCAGGAATAGCACCCAGGTCTCCTGATTCCTAGCCCCATGCCTGACATTGGGCTGCAGTGCTGTCAGTCAGTGCCTGCTCAGAGCTGTGTTTTCCCCCCTTTCTCCCCTTCTCTCCCGTCTCCATTTCCAGGGGTCCTTTTCCTGCAGTTCGGGGACGAGACAAGGCGTGTCCACATCACCCACGAGATCAGCAGCATGGACACACTGCACGCCCTCATCGTCCACATGTTCCCCCAGAAGCTCACCATGGGGATGCTGAAATCGTCCAACACCGCCATCCTGATCAAGGACGAGTCGCGCAATGTCTTCTACGAGCTGGAGGACGTCAGGTGAGGGCCCCCGGGGGTGTGGGGGCAGCAGGCGCCCTCAGTGGGGCCGAGGTGGGGGGGTAGACAGAGATTCTCTTCCAGGTGGGCTCAGAATTCCGACTCAGGTTTGCTCCCTGCATGGTGACAGCGCCAGTGTGTTTGGCAGGATGAATCAGCCTCGGCCAATTCCCAGATGCAAGGGGAACTCCTCTTTTTTGTGCACATGCCCTGGCTGATCGTCCAGTGTGGCCCATCCCTCCCTGACCCCGCAGCAGACGGACGTTCTGATGTGTGAGATTTGTTTACTCTCATTTTAGCACGGAGCGAGAGGGCTGCTGCCGGTGGTCCAGGGGCTGGAGCTATCCAGGGGCTAGCAATCCGCACTGCCATTGGGGTGCCCAGCTCACTGCTTTGCCTTCTCTTTCAGGGACATCCAGGACAGAAGCATCATCAAAATCTACCGCAAAGAGCCCCTCTACGCCTCCTTCCCAGCCTCGCACATCACCAATGGGGACCTGAGGGTAAGGAGAGGGCAGATGAAGGGGGCTGTCCCAGGGAGAGGCTGTCGCAACTTTTCCATCTGGGAGGGGGAAGAAGTACCCCATTTCCATGGGGCCAGGGAAGAATGGTGTCAGCAAATGCACACGCGCACACACAGACAAACCTTGCTTGTGTGAGAGCGGGGGCGGGGGGGGGAGGGGGGGGAGCTAGGGGGACACTGGTGCCTGGGTATATTTGTGGAAGGAGTTATGGGCTCCCATTTGTCAGCCCCAGCTGCAGCGCTGTTATGGGTTGCTTTAGGAGATTGGATGGTCTGAGCCCTGGCAGTGGAGTCATAAAGATGCTGATTAGGGTATTAATCAGCAAATTGTTGTGCTCCTGGAGAGAGAGCGAGGGAGCTGCAATTTGCCCGGGCGTGTGGGATGCTGCTGATCTTCATTTCTGGGGTGCATCAGGGTGAGGGCCAAGAGGGGGGCTGGTTCTTCAGGGGTTGGGTTTGCCCCGGGATCCGGCATTCCAGTCTCATCCTAGGAGTGGGGAGGGAAGGCTGGGCTTGCACTGGGATCTGGCGTTCTGGTCTTGCCAGGAGTGGGTGAGGGGTTCTGGGTTTACTCCAGGATCTGCCTTCTGGCCACTGCTGCCTCTACTGACCCTCCCCACTTTGTGTGATCTTCCCTGGGCTCTAAGTCCCTGTGGCAGTGTCTTCTGATTTCACAGTGCATGTGTGTATGGGTGTGTGTGTGTAATGGGGTGTGTGTGTGTGTGTGGGGGGTGATTATTTGGCTCTGCTGACAGCACGCGCCTCCGTGTGTGTGTGTGTGTGTGTTTGAAAGCATCGATGTTTACAAAAAAGCAGCTCACGCCCCGTAGGGCTCCCCTCCGTTAACCCCCACCCTCCAATCCCAGTTGCTTATGCAAGAAGCAGCAATGTGTGTGAGAGTCTCTGTGTGTGTGTGTGCACGCGCACACGCAAGATCACCCCCATACTACAGACTCTAGGCCTGGTTCTCCATTGCCCTGCCCCCTGCACAGCCCTTTACACTAGTGCAAAGGGGGGGCAAGACATGGCCATCCTGCGGCTGGCAACAGAGGATCGGGCCCTTTCTGTGCTACTGGCACTTGGCCCCGTGCTATGGGCTGCGGTGGAGAGGAGGGAGCTAGGCAGTGTTGGTATCCCCGCCCTCCTGTCCTGTGTCTGCCCAGTCCCATCTGCCTTCTAAACCACCCCAAGTGCAAGTGACCATCACCTGCCGCAGCTCAGTGTATGAAATATGAACCACCAGCACATCTAGGGGGGTCACCAGGGAGAATGGGGGTACAGCAGAGGTGCTCCCCCTGCAGGGAGGAGAGAGGTATTGTCACATGCATGTGCAACACACACCCAAAGGCAGCTGGTCTCGGCAATCCGACGAACAACCCCTTTTTGGGAGTCTCCAGGCCCCGCTCTGGAAGGGTTCCTCCCCGGCAAGGCTGCCCCAGATGGTGGGCCTGGGGCTTGCCCCGCAAGAGGGGTGAGTGCTTACAGCCTCGGTGGCACTTCTCTCTTCCCTGCAGCGGGAGATGGTTTATACCTCCAGGGAGTCATCCCCCACCCGCCGGCTGAACACCATGTCCCCAGCTTCCCACCTCACCTCCGGCTCCCCTCCGCCAGTGCTCCAGTCTTCCTCCCCGTCCCGCTCCCGCATGTCCTACAGTGGCGGGCGCCCGCCCTCCTACGCCGGCAGCCCCGTGCACCACGGCGAGCGCCTCTCCAACCTGCCGCCCGCCCCGGGCGTGTCGCCCAGCCCCAGCGCCATCCTGGAGCGCCGGGACGTCAAGCCGGACGAAGACCTGGCCAGCAAGAACATGGTGCTGGTGAAGAACGAGGGGCTGTACGCTGACCCCTACGGCATGGTGCACGAGGGCCGGCTCAGCATCACCTCCACGCAGTCCCTGGCCGGCATGGGTGACCCCTTTGCCTACGCCGGGGGGCTCTACAAACGGGGCTCGGTCCGCTCCCTCAGCACCTACTCGGCGGCTGCCCTGCAGACGGAGCTGGAGGACAGCCTGTACAAGCCCAACGCCCAGATCTACAGTGACACCTACGGGCCCAGCCTCGGCTTCCGCATGCCCCCGTCCTCGCCGCAGAAGATGGCCGACGGCCGGCTGGTGGACGTCCAGCAGGGGCAGAGCCCTCACAGCCCCTACTCGGGGCCATCCAGCAGGTCCTCGCCCGTCCGCCAGTCCTTCCGCAAAGACTCCTGCTCCTCAGTCTTCATGGAGAGCCCCGTCAGCAAGCCCCGGAACCCCAGCTCCTCGGGCCCCCCCGAACTCTTCCCAGGCCCTGGGGATCGACCCCTGTCAGGGTTCAGCCCTCCTGTGCCCGCCAAGGATACGGAAACAAGGTAAGGAGCTGGGCTTGGATCGGCAGCTTCCCAGGAACGATGGGACGAGTAGACTGACTCCTGGGTTTGCCATGTCGGTCAGGTTGGGATCCCCCTCTTCCAGGTGGGGAAACTGAGTCACAGAGAGGTGACAGTCACACAGCAGTGGCAGAGACGGGAATTAGAACCCAGGAGTCCTGAGATGCAGTAATTGGCTCTCAGCACTAGAGTATGATCCAGTGATAGAGATGTTTGAGCTGGGGACTGGGCCTCAGGACTCCTGGGTTCTTTTTCTTGAGTCTTTCCTGCTGTTGGACCTTGGCTAATGCATCAGGCAGGTTATGGAGGTGGGGGAATCTGGGTCACCTCTTGGTGCCACTTTGTAGAGAAAAACTTCAGTGGGATGACGAGGAGGGAGGATGGTCTTGTGGATAAGGCACTGGGCTGGGATTCAGGAGACCTGAGTCCAGTGCCTGGCTTTTCACGGGCACCCTGTGTCACTCTGAGCTGGAGCTTTGCTACCCCTCAGCTCCCATTGTGATGCTGATGGCCACGTCTGCAAGACAGCTCAGCACCCACGGAGCTGCGTAGTCAGGGCCTGAGGTGGGAACAAGCCAGGCAGTTCCGCCGGGTTGTCCACACTGCTCTTTGCAGCACGCTGGCATGCGTCTGTGTACCAGGATGGGACGGAGGCTGCTCCCACGGCTGTGTATATGTACCCCCTTGGAATCCTGGCCCCTTATCACTCTGTGCCTCGGTTTCCCTGGCAACGTGTCCCTATCCCAGCTCATCAAGCACTGTGAGGCTAGGGGCCCCGTAAAAGAGGGAGAGATTCTGTCTTCCCCAGCCCGTGTACAAAAAGCCAGAGCCCCCATTGTAACCCTGCCGGTGCAGCAGAGAAAGCTGCATACAGGGCAGGTAGCTGGTATGGAAATAACCCATTATCTTGCCTTTCATCTCTGTGCCTGTCTCTTCATCTCCCAAGCAATGATGGTCTCATTTGTTGTTTCCAGGGCCGTGAGCTGGGCTGTCAGGGGAGGGTGGGGGGAGTCATTAGGGAGCTGTCCAGGGGGAGAAAGACGTGGGAGGAAATGAGAGGGGGAGGATGTAGGCAGACAGCAAAGGTCGATGGAATTAGCAGTGCTGTCCCGTCACGGGCTGCTGTACCGGCAAGCGGCTGTGGGCCTCAAATGGACTCATTATTCACAGGCCACCCAGGGCCCTGACAGGGGAGAAAGAGGCTCAAAGAAAGAAAAGGCCCTCAGGGACAGCCTGAGGGGTGAGATCCCTCTTTAAATATTGCCCGGTCTCTACTGCCAGGGACGGTGGTGGGAGGCTGGAGCAGAGAGAGAGAGATGGAGGATCGGATCCCTGGCCGGCGCGCATGGGCACGAGGAGGGAATTGACCTCAAGGGAGCTCCACTGATCTACACCAGACGAGGGTCTGGCCCTGAGACTCCCAACAGGGTTCAAACGCTGAGGGGGGTATGGATCCAGATGGGGCGTCCTCCTGGCAAGGCCAGGACCCTGGAGTCCATAGGCCCTTGGCCTCCCCTGCAGATACCAGGCCCTGGAGGGTCCCGTCTGCTGGAGCCTGGATCTAATACAGCTCTTTTCCCTCCCTGCCCCCCAAAGGGAACGGATGGAAGCCATGGAGAAGCAGATTGCCAGCCTGACAGGGCTGGTGCAGAGCGCGCTGCTCCGGGGCTCCGAGGGCGAGACCCCCAGGTAAGGAAGGGGGGCAGGAAGCCCCTGATCTTGCCCCAGCGTGGGACAGGTGGCAGGTTGGCCATGACCCGGGCTTTCCTGGCGATCTCACCAGTGGCCCCGAGCTACATCCCGCAACGTCCTGTAGGGGGCGCCGGGGGCTATTTTACGGGAACGCAGTGTCATTCAATGGAAGCACGTGGGGATTGGAGGCTTTAAGCCCCGCCCCGTGATGCGGCTGCAGAGAGGAAACCCAAGGGCGCGGAGCATCGCTCTCATCCCCGGCGGGCCCCAACAAATTCTCCAGGGCAGTGGGGATAGCGCCCCAGACACATGGACTGTCTGCAAACGAGGCCCTGATCCCTGCTCCCCTGGGCAGCCCCATCGCTGCCGATCGCACCCACTGGGCTCGCCAGTGCTGACAGCAGAGCAGGGCCCGGGGACCAGGCCTGTGATAGGCTCTTAGGAATGGCAGTAAGGACCACGCCCGTGGTCTATGTGGCCCAGCACCAGCTACTGCCGAGCAAGGTTCCAGATTCCCCCTACAGAGCAACTTTGGCCCAGCCAGCCTCTTCCTACCACCCCGTTTGGTGGAGGCTGGCTCCCGCTCTGAGCCAGGAGCATCGACAGCCCTTCCAAAGCTCTTGGGGTCCTGTCCTTTCACTGTGTATTTCTCCAACTCTGGAGAGTCTTGTTCTCCCTGGACTCGCTCAGTCCTTGCTAAGCTCTGGGCCGCTATCTTGTGGCAGTGAGTTCCACCGGCTCGTGGTGCCCAGCGGGCCCGGTGCTCATGGACATTTGGACTGGTGCAGGAAGTTCTAACAGTGCAAAGGGGCCTCGGAGCAGCTGCAAATCTCACTGGCTCCCCCCACTCAAGGCCTCACGGCCCAGGGGAACCCCAGCATACTCAGCTTGGGAAGGGAGAGGCGAGGTCTCTCTTTGGGGCTGTTCGAGGGGGGAGATTGGGAGGGGGCAGCATGACCCCAACGCGTCTCAGTTAACGTCCTTCTCCGGGCACCTCCTCCCCTGCTCGTGGCTTAGCTCGGTGGCCTCCCCGCTTTGCCGGCTCTTCTGGGCTGGGGCTGGGACTGTTTAACCCGCTCTCACCCGCCGCCCTCCCCTCCATGCAGTGAGAAGACGGACGCCACCAACGGAGGGACACCTCCGTCAGCACGTAAGTGATTGGGTGGGAGCGACGGGAGCCGCAGCCCCAAGCTCCGCCTGCAGGAGGTGCTGGTGCACTGGGTCCTCCCACTCCCGGGGCCATGGAGCCGCCATTGGGGTAGCTGGCGTGGGACTTTGGGCTCCAGGAGCATGCAGGAGGGGCCTCCAGGGCTCCCCCTCCTGGGCAGGTGGCGTCAGCCCTCGAGGATGGGTCTCTGCCCTCTGCCCCTCACTGCAGTGAGGAAAGTGGTTTCTGAGGGAGCCACTGAGCAGCTCCACAGAAAGACCCAGGAAGCTTGGCCCATCCCCGCCCCACCAGCCTGGCCCCACCCCCACATAGCAGCTCCTCCCGCACCGGCCTGGCCCCACGCACAGCAGCTCCTCCCCCACCATCCCGGCCCCACGCACAGCAGTGCTTTCCTCGCTCGGTGCTCGACAATCACCCCCTTGCCCGCACTGGGAGCGCCCAGGTGAGTGTTTGGGTGATTCTGTTTCTAGGGGCTCCTTGGCAGTTGGCTTCCTGCTGCCTGGTCTCAGGGTACAATTCTGAGCACCAAACCCACCCGCCTTTAGGCAGCAACGGGGCTGGGTTTAGCCGGAGGGCCAGGAGGGGGAAGCGGGTTCTGTGGAAGGTGGGAGAACCAGGTTTGCAGACCCAGCCACGGCTTGGGGTGTCTCTTGCCGGAGGGGACCGGTGGGAATGAGCTCACACTGGGATCTGGGCTCTGGAAGGGAGATCAAGGTGGGGTGACTTATATTTCTGTAGGGCCTCCCCTCTGGATCAAAAGCACCGTGCATGTCTAGGCTGGGGAGGAGAGGGGGGCAGAGAATGAGGGAGAAGGGATGGGAGCCTTCCCTGGACTTAGCACTTCATTGGCTGTCCTGCTCTGTTCTTGCTCTCAGCCGCCAGTCGGAGCTGCTCGGGGACGCCGATCCCTGCCCCCTCGCACCCCTCCGCCACCAGCACCCCGGCCGGGCAGCCGACGGCCATCACCCGCCTGCACATGCAGCTCCACCTCCACGACCTGCAGCAGAACGCCAGCGACCTCCGCAACCAGCTGCAGCAGCTGAAGAAGCTGCAGGTGAGGGGAGCCATCCGGGAGCGAGCCCGCCGGCTCTCATCGGGGCATGTGCGGCTCAGGGCCATCAGAGTCCTGCCTTGCCTCCTAGCACAGAGCTCCTGGCCCCACTGGCTGGGTGGCAGGGTGTGGGGAAGGTCACCCGCAGGCAGGAAAGGCCCAGTCGGCTAACGGACCCCCCAAGTCAGGCCTACGCTGCAAAACAAGGTGTGGTCTTAACTCGGGTTCAAATAGCAGTGAAGATCCGGCCACTTGGCTTTAACCCCAGGCTCCCCCTCATTCACGCTGCGGTGTCTTCTCTGCTCTTTGAACCCGAGGTAAGAGCACCCCTTTGTCACAGTGCAGACAGACCCTAAGGGGGCAGCTTGGCCTCCACGTCCCCTTGTATCCTCAGCCTCTTGTCCGAAACCACCTTCTACGCCCGTGGTGCTGGTGATATGGGAACCAGCCTGAGACCCGCCCACGCCCGTAGGCCACCAAAGAGCCGTCCCGTGGCAATAGCCCCGGTGGGGCTGGGCGGGATGAGAACTGGAGCTGCGGGGGCAGAAGGCTCTGCAGCCCGTTCGCCAGTCAGGGTTTGGACTCAGCCCCGCTTCTTGGCCTGGAGCAGAGCAAAGGCGCGTTGGTTGGTTGGCAAAGGGTGGATTGGCTGTTACATGTACAGTTAAGATCTGGGGTAGCAGAGCAGCGTTCCCCGACATCCACAGCCGGGCCCCCCCTGCACCCCGTTCCCCTCCTCTGCCCCTGCTAGCTCGTACCCCCTCCCGCAGCTTGCACCAGAATCCCACCCTTCCTGCTGAGCGGTGCTTGCCCTGGCACTGCACGGCCAGGCAGATGGCAACTCCCCATCAGGAGCCAGGGATCTCGGTGGCCAGGTTCAGCTTTTCTTGGCCTTGTCTAGCTCCAAAGCTAATTACCAGTGACAGATTTGGGGGGAGGGGCGGTTCCGGCTGGCGCTGCGGAGATGGGGGAGGGGGAAGCGGTTCAGACAGGTGGACTGGGAATGGCTGACGCCCTCCCAAGGCCCGGCTCCTTCCATCAATCGGCCAGATTCCTGGGGATGTATGTCAGAGCTCCAAGTCCAGCCTGTGCCACATACACCCGCCCCTGCGTCTGTCTCGCCCTGACCCTCCTTGGCAGACCCTGCCACAGCCAGGATTGCCAGGCGAACCAGAGGGGCTGAGCCTGGCAGCTTTGCCCGGGGAAAGCACGCAGAGTGGTGGGGTTGGGGAACCATCTTTGTCAGCTTTTTGATTTTTAAGCTGACCCATGGGTGGACACAGGAGCCAGCCTGGTAGTCGTGACGAAGGGTGGTTGGTTGCTCTCCAGTGGGACAGAGGAAAAGGGGATCCCTGGTGAGCCCCCCACCATGTCTGCACCCACCTGTCATGCTGAGGGGTAATGTGTAATCGACTTGTGCCCCTCAGTGCCACCACCACATTCTCAGCCAGGGAGCGACAGCCTCATGTTATCCCCAGAGCTGGGGTCAGCACCTCACACACATGGCCCCGGGGAATCCCCCCTCATCCCCAGCTTGTGCTGGCAGGGCACTTGGCAGCTGGGTGGCAGACCCCCAGGTTCCCAGGCAGCCTTGAATCCCCCCTGACCCTTCACCCTCCTATGTGCAAATGGGCGCTCCCTGTCTCCTGTTCTACTAGGAAAGACTGGGAGTAGAACCTAGGGGTCCTGGCTCCCAGTCCCTTGCTCTAACCACTAGATCACACTCCCGGCTAGAAGTGGGAATAGAACCCAGGAGTCCTGGCTCCCCCTGCCCTGCATTGCCTTTCTGGGTGTTTGGATCTGTGTAGGGGAGGGGGACAGAATCGGTCGGCTTTTCTGTTTCCTCTTGCTCCCTGATGTATCCCCAGTTCACGCCTTCCCCTCCCGTCTCTGTCCCCCCCTCCCCGCCGCCTCTCTGGCCTCACAGCTGCAGAACCAGGAGACAGTGAAGACGATGCTGCGGCGGACGGAGACGGAGATCAGCGTGCGGGTGACGGACACCATGCGCAAGCAGGAGGACCCCCTGCAGCGCCAGCGCAGCCTGGTGGAGGAGGAGCGGCTCCGCTACCTGAATGAGGAAGAGCTAATCACCCAGCAGTTAAAGTGAGGGCGGGATTGCAGTCCGTCGCTGGTGGGGCAGGGCGCCCAGTGCCCGTCGCTGGTGGGGCGGGGCGCCCAGTGCCCGTCCCTGGCTCTGTCTGTGGCTCTCTGCCTTCTCCAAGAGGGCCTGGGGATAGCTCTGGGAATTAAAGTCTGTTGGGCCAGCTCCCCACAGCTGGTATAAATTGGCCATAGCACCAATGGGCCAGTTTGGAGAGGCCCCTGGTTGGCCTTCGTGCCGGTGCATGATCCTGAATAGGTACCAGAGCTGCTAACGGCCCAAGGGGAAAACTGCCCAGGGCCTGAGCTGCTAGGCTTGCGTGCGTGCCCTGGGGGCCCTGCCCGCACTCACCGATCCAGCCCAGCTGCTCCCCTGCCCTCCAGCATTGGGACCCTTCCCGGAGGACGGGGGAGTGACATTCGCACGGTGTGCTTACAGCGACCTGGAGAAGTCGGTGGAGAAGATTCAGAAGGACAATCACCGGCTCGTCCCTGTGCAGGAGCTGGAGGAGAAGGCCGTGGTGCTGAAACAGCTGGGGGAGACGCTGACAGAACTGAAGGGTGAGAGGGGGCTGGCGAGAGGAGAGGGCGGTAGCGGGGGGGGAGGCTCCAGGAGTGCGTAGGTCTGGGGGGCTGGTAGGATCGTGGGAGGGATTACCTTGCACCCCTGAATGCTATCCAAGCGCACTCAATTGCACCCGTCAGGGGATGGCCTAGGTTTGCTTGGTCCTGCCTCAGTGTCGGGGGGCTGGGTGGCTTCCCGCCCTCCATTTCTGTGATTGTGTGGAGGTGGGTGCGGGGCAGCCCTGGAGACCTGTGTGTGCCCGGGATCAGTATTCAGGATGGTTTGTGTATATGTTTGCATGCACACTTGTTGTTTGAGTTTATATGGGACGCTAGGTCTGCTTTACTGTGAGCGCGTGCGTGTGCCCAGGGGCATATGTGCCGACAGTTACAGGTGTTTCTGTGTCCACATGTACTCGGTGTGCTTTTAGGGTGAAATTTGCATCCCCAGTGGAATCTATGAGAACCGTCCATCCAACCCCCTAAGGCAGCTTTCAAAGCTTCACCCTTGAGGCGTTGGGACCTTTGATTTTATTGTGGGGTTGGCTTGTGGTTTGGAGCTGGCAGACGTGACCCTGTAATTGCACACATGTGGAAGTTTGCATATGTCCCATGTGTGAACCAGATGTTTACCAGGTGTGTAAGTTTTTGGCTGTGTGAGTCATGGATTTGGGAGTTGTATGTGTCTGGGTTGTAGGTGTATCTGCATGTCTGGGTTTGTGTGTGTCTCCCTGCGTTGGTGTGTTCAGGTGCTTGTATCATATGTTTGTATGTATTTGGGTTGCGTGAGCGTGTGTGTGTGTGCATGCATGTGTGTTTGCATATGCTTGCAAGTTTGCAGGTTGCAGTTTCCTGCATTCTTGCAAGTGTTTGTATGTATTCAGGTTGCATGTTGCCAGCCTGTGTTTGGGTGGCGTGTTGCCTGCATGTTTGGGTGATGTGCTACCTGCGTGTTTGCACATCTCTGGGTTGCATGTTTGCATGTATTTGGGCTGTGGGCTGGTTGCACGTGTCTGGATTGTGTGTTGCTGTGCATTTGCGTGGATGCATGCCTGCCGGTGTGTTTGCGGCTCTCCCACATGACTGCCTGCGTGGCGGAGTCCCTGTTTGCTCTGCTAGCTGTCAGAGAGTGAGTGCCGGAGATGCTGCCTGAGTGGATCTGACAGCTCATGGTGCTTGGGGCCCTGCCTTGGCCACCCCCACCTCCAGGGGGCTGCGCTCAGCCTTCCACACCCGCTGCCATGTCCAATCTCTGGGCTGGAGTCCCCCTCCCCCCATTTAGCATAGAACATGGCAGAGTTTGTGCTTCTGGGAGCCAAGCCAGATGCTCCGTATAGGTGCGTGAAGAGCTGCAGAGGGCATGGGGGTGATGGAGTCAGAGGAGGTACATGTGGACAGACAGCAGACACGGGGCTGGGCTTGGCCTGGCCTTTAGATCAATCAGGGAGAGCGCCCCTTCCCCATCACCCCCGCCTGTCACGCGGTTGCTGAACGTGGCCAGCAGCCAGAGCGAATGCGGGGAGCACAAGCCAGGGAGCCAGGAGCCCCCTGAGTTCTAATCCTGGCCCTGCCACCGACTTGCTGCACATCCTTGGTCAAGGCTCCCCGTGCCCGTGGCGGGTGCCCCCCTCCCTCAAGTGCAGATAACAAGTTACGGCTGCCCACTTTCAACCAGGTTTGACCCAGCCTCTAACACTAGCTCCACCCATCACCCTGAAAGCAGTGACAGCTCTGAACAGCCCGGCCGGAACAGCGAGAAAGAGAGTGTACAAACAGCGCAGTGAGCAGAGGGGGTGTAACAGCCGCCCTGTGCTCAGGGTGAACGTAACAAACAGGAGCCTCCACCCATAACAAAGGCCCGTGGGAGGCTGCCCAAGTATCTGAACTGTGTGGCTGGTGGGGGTTTGGCTGGGTCTGGGTGTGGGGGTGGGAAGCAGGAGAAAGATCAGGGCAGCAGAGAGAGAAAGCAGCAAGGAAGCACTAGACCCAGAAGCACTGGTATTTTCACCTCTCTAGGTTACCATATTTCAAGGTCCCAAAGAGAGGACACTGCCACGGGCAGGCGGGGGGTACAGTTTCTATGGCAATACCATACCAGGCCCCCCTTACTTCTGCGTTGCTGCAAGGCGGCGGGGCGGCCTTCAGAGCTGGGCGCCCAGCCAGTAGCTGCTGCTCTCCAGCTGCCCAGCTCTGATGGCGAGGGAAAAGAACGAGTGAGGAAAAATCACGGACCTTTGTCCCTATGTCAAAAATCTGCCCGGACGGAGATTGGAGGGCCAAAAAAGAGGTCGTGTTCAGGGAAACCCGGAATTACAGAAACCCTGTGTGAGTAGGCAGAGGGTGCTCCGGCCCTGCGAGTGCGTGGCACGGTTCTCTGGCCCTGCGAGTGCGTGGTGTGGTGCTTTGGCCGGGTGTGCCTGTGTTAGGGGCTGTGGCTGGGTCTGCCTGCACGGGGAGTGCCCATGAGTTGCCCCTCTGCAATCACGGGGGCTTTTCTCCTAGGACGGAAGTGGAGGAGGTTTTTCCCCTAAGTTCTCCCAGCCACCTCCTCCCAGCTGTGCCAGGCAGACATGGGCACGGCAGAGCCGGGTGTGTCTCTGGGTGCAGGGCTTTGCATTCCTGTGCAGCCGGGAGAGGAGGGTCTTGCCCAGCCCTCCCTGGGCCTGCTCTGACCCTGCGCCTCCCCCGCCCCAGCTCACTTCCCCAGCCTGCAGAGCAAGATGCGGGTGGTGCTCCGGGTGGAGGTGGAGGCCGTGAAGTTCCTCAAGGAGGAGCCGCACCGGCTGGACGGCCTGCTGAAGCGCTGCAAGACGGTGACAGACACCCTCACCCAGATCCGCAGGTGAGCCCCTTCCAGCCCGGATCCCCAGGGGTATCCTGCTATCCCACCCCCAGGGTAGGTCCCAGCTCCCTGGGCCCAGATCCTGGTGTGCGCTCCCAGCCCGGATCCACAGGGGAGTCCCTTCCATCACACCCCAGGGTGGGTCCTGGCTCCCTGGGCCCTGATCCCTGCTGGGGCAGAGGGAGAGGTCTGGTTCCTTTCTCCGCTCCATCAATGATCCCATTCTTAGTCACCCCTTTGTCAAATTTCCCAGCCAGCCGCTTCCTGCTCTCTCAGGCATGGGAGGTGCTCCCTGTAATCATGCCCACAGCCGCTTGTCGTCCTCTGCCCTGAGGCCTGCACCTGACGGTGCTTGGGCAGCTGGGCTCAGACCCTCCAAGGGATTTGGGCACCTCAACACCTGGAGTCTCTCCATGCACCAATCAGAATAATCTCACAGGTCCCTTGAGCTGCCCGTCTGTCTCTATCCGCCCGTTGTCTTTCGTCTTCGAGTGAAAGCTCCTTGGGGCAAGGGCTGCCTTTTTGTTCTGGGTTTGTACAGCACCTAACACAATGGGTGCTCATTACAGCCTCTAGGTGCGCCAGTAATTAATGGAATACAAACAATTATCATTAGTGCTGCCTGGGAAAGGATGATTTAGTCCTGGTGGGAAATTTCAATTGAGTTTGCAAGTGTGAAATTTTTTGGGTACGTTTGACAAAAACAAAAACAAAAAAAACCCCAAACCCAACAGGTGGGGGGAGGGGGTTGAAAAACCTTTTTCGGGTTAAAATTTTGTTTTGAAAACTGAAAATGTTCCATTATTTGGTGGTGGTTGATAAACTTATCGACCAACACTGAACTGTTCGAAGTGGTTGAAAATGTGTTTGGCAATAGCTTACACCACTTCCTGGCTGCGCAGCTGCCCCCCCTAACCCGCCACCTCCCCAGCCCCCCACAGGGACCTCTGAACTCTCTGTTCCATTGGCAGGCAAGTGGATGAGAGCATGTGGGCTCAGTCCAACAACCTGAGCCAGTCCCCGAAGAAGGTGGCGCCAGAGACCGATTTCAGCAAGGGTCTGGATTTCGAGGTCCCCACCAGCCCCCCGATGAACCTCCATGACCTGACCGCCTCCACAGATACCCTGGGCACACCGGGCTTTGGGCATGGTCCCCCGCAACTCACTAAGAGCAATAACCCCTCCCGAGCTCCGGAGATGGTGCCGGCCAAGACCCAGACAGGCCCCGAGACTCCCGGCAGGAGGAGCGTGGACAAGGCCGTGTCTGTAGAGGTGAGAGCCGGGGTTGGGGGGGAGCCTGGCACTTCTGCTGTGTTGTCTGGCCTGTCGCACACCCAGGAGAGGTTCAAGCCAGGGTTCCCAGGCCTGCAGGCCAAGGCTGTTAGGAGCTGAGAATTAAGTGCTCGGCGATTTTTACACTGCAGGGTTTGAATCAGCCCTGTCACTCTGGGGTGTGTGCTGTAGGGGGCGCCACTTCCCCACCTACCTCCCAACACTCCCCACTGGAGCAGCTGCTGTTCCTTCTCTGCTGCTCAGTAGCTCCCGCACCGGCTGCCTGCTCAGGATAGAGCAGCCTGGGGGCTGCTCTGACATGTGGCGACTCGGTGTGAGTCGAAAGGGAATCCTCTGGGAGAGAATCTGCCCTGGAGTATTGATTGGAGCCTCCTGATGTGCTGGGTTAAACCTTTAGTCCTGGAATCTATTTATAAGCGGGGAAGCATAGCCTAGAGGTTAGAGCAGGAGGAGGCCAGAGAGTCAGGACTCCTGAGTTCTATTCCCAGCTAGAGGAGGGGAGCGTGATCAGAGCAAAGTGGACAAGGAGTCAGGACTCCGAGGTTCCATCCCCACCTCTGCCACTGGCTGTAAGGATGGTCCAGGTGGCAGGGACCCTACCTCTGCAGGCTGGGTCACCTGCTGGGATCATCGGGATGGATCTCCCTGATTCCCAGCTGGCGCCGAGGCCTGGGGCATGGGTGGCCCCTCACTCTCTTCCGTTCCCTGCCTGCGGCTCACAGACTCCTGAGATCTGAAATGCTTCAGTCTAACTAGGCTTTGGGCTTAATACAGGGACGTGTGGGAGAAGTTTTCTGGCCCATGCTATACAGGGGGTTAGCCTAGATCAGGGGTTCTCAAACTTCATTGCACTGCGACCCCCAACAAAAATTACTACAGGACCCCAGGAGGGGGACCGAAGCATGAACATGCCCGAGCCCCACTGCCCCAGGGTGGGGCGGGGGCAAAGCCCAAGGGCTTCAGCCCCAGGCAGGGGGCCTGTAACCTGAGCTCCGCCACCCAGGGATGAAGCCCGCGGCCTTGGAGTTTGGGTTTGGCCCCAGGCTCCAGCAAATCTAAGCCAGCCCTGGTGACCCCATTAAAATGGGGTCACGACCCAATTTGGGGTCCCGACCCACAGTTTGAGAACCACTGGCTTAGATGATCCCTTCTGGCCGCAGACTGTATGAAACCCTCTAGTGACTCAGGCCCTTTGGAACAACCATTCCTGGGGTTCCTCCCAGAGCCCCCCAGCCTGTACCCCGGGATTCTGTGCAGCTGGGGATGGAGCCGAGCGCCCCAGATCCTCCCACAGTGCCACATGTTCCCACGGACGGGGAAGGCTCCCCCGGCCCGTCCCCCCATGTGAGCTCAGCGAGTGGTGCTTTCTGCCGGCAGGCCGCCGAGCGGGACTGGGAGGAGAAGAGGGCGGCGCTGACCCAGTACAGCGCCAAGGACATTAACCGTCTCCTGGAGGAGACCCAGGCCGAGCTCATGAAGGCCATCCCCGACCTGGAGTTTGCCGCCAAGCACAAGCAGGCCGCCGGCAGCGCCGCCTCCACGCCTGAGCACAAGCCCTCCAAGCCGCAGCACGCACAGAAAGCCACCGCCAAAATCGACCCCAATGGCCGCAGGGGCTCAGGTAGGGGGCAGGGAGGAGCAGGGGATGGGGTGGTCAGAAACCAGGGTGCCCTTTGTAATGCTTCCCTGCGTCAGCTCTGAAGGTGCCCTCTCAAGTCGCACCCCCTGACCGCACCCCTCTTCAGCCTCTCTGCTACCCCCACTGAGTCAGGACTCCTGGGTTCTCTGTCAGGCTCTGGGCGGGGGTGTGGGGTCAAGTGGGGTTAGAGCGTGGGGTGGGGGGCAGGGAGCCAGGACTCCTGGGTTCTGTCCCTGGCTCTAGGAGGGGAGTGGGGTGTAGTTGGTTAGAGGAGGGTGTGGCTCTGGGGGTCAGGACGCCTGGGTTCTATCATCAGCCCTGGGAGGGCCGTGTGGTCTAAGTGATTCTGCTCACTCCCAGCTGGTGAATTCGGCCACAAAGGGATCCAGGGGGTCATGAGCATGGGCAGGTTGTAGCCCTGCAGGGCTGGTGTTAAAAACTGGCGCAAATCAATTGCAGTCTGCGGGCTCCCGGCAAGTTGCCCAGGAGGCCCCTGGCATGGAAAAGTTTGAGCAGCGCGCTCGCACGCACACGCACGCACGCACGCGCGCGCGCACACACACACACACACACACACACACACACACACACACACACACACACACACACACACACACACACGGCAGTAGCAGAGCTATAAGAGTGACCTTCGGGATGGCTGAGGCTGCAGTGCCCCCTCTTGGCCAGCCTGGGCAGTGCAAGAGACTCTCCCTCCCAACGTTGTCAGCGGGCGTTGGGAACCCCATCTCCTGCTAGGACCATCCCCAGTTCAGACCAGCGCCTGGCAGCTCTTCCAAGCTGCAAGCAGGACCCTGCTCTGAGCGCCGCGCTGCTCCCCGGTGGAGAACCGTGCTCCGTGCAGGAAAAACGTGTGAACCTAGAAACTCAGCTGGGTTGGCAGCAGGGGGGTTGAATGCAGCTTCGGAGGGTTTACCTGCTGCCTTAACCAACGGGTCCTTATTGTAAGGGCTTTGCACCGGGTATGGGAATTGTTATGTTTCTGTTCCCTGCCTGTAATGTGGATTGAATTTTAGAGCTCACAGTCCCCCCAGATCTACTAATGCACCCAGGGCCCCATTCGTGCAAGGACCTGAGCACCCTCCAAGGTTGTTGAGAGCGCTTGGCACCTCACAGGATTGGTCCCGTGATCTCTGACCCCCTGCTAGCCCAGCCCTAGGCCTCTCCCGAGCAGCATGCCTGCCTATCGGGCTCCGTGGAGCCAGTTGTGTGGCCAACCGTGCGCTGGGGCCTACGGGTGAGGTCCCCGGGGCTGTGTAACCCGACCCAAATGGGTCAGCATCCAAGCTCTCAGAGACGGAGGCAATTGGCATGTCCTACACAAGCTGCTGCCCTGTTGCAAAAGCCACTGGGAGTTTCCCATCACGCTTACGCCCCGAAGAGCACACGTCCTTCTTGATTGCACCAGCACATTCATAGGTGGGGGAAACACCAAAGCTGGGCTGCCCCATGCCTGAACTGTGGATCCCTGGAGATTCTGCTGCGCCCCACTTGACCGTAGAAGAGTCCCTGGCTTGGGCCAGAGGGGTGGATCGGGGAAGAGTGGGGCCTTGCTCCTAACAGCCCCGTTCTTTCCCCAGATGAGCTGACAGTCCCCAGGTATCGGACTGAGAAGCCCTCGAAATCGCCGCCTCCCCCCCCTCCTCGACGGAGCTTCCCCTCCTCCCACGGGCTGACCACCACCCGCACCGGTGAGGTGATTGTCACCAGCAAGAAGGACTCCAGCTTCATGAAGGTATGGGGCGGGCTCCCCAGGGCGGGGAGCAGGGGCTTTGGCCGGCCCCAGGCACCCAGGGATGATCCCCCCACCCCCTCTCGCCCTTGCAGAAGGCGGAGTCGGAGGAGCTGGAGCCCCAGAAGCCCCAGGTGAAGCTGAGGCGGACGGTGTCGGAGGTCACCAGGCCCGCGTCCACCCCACCCATCATTGCCTCGGCCATCAAGGACGACGACGAGGAGGACCGGATCATCGCCGAGCTGGAGGTAGGTGCCGAAGGGGGCGGGAGGGTGGGGGCGGGGAGGGACACACATGACGGGAGCCCTGCCCAGAACAACACCCCCCCCTCCAGTCGCCCTGGGCCCGATCCTGCACTCGCTCAGGAGTAGCAGCATTGCCAGAAGCAGGATCGGGCCCCTGGCACACATGCAAGGAAGCACTGCCCCCTGGGGGAGGCACTGGGGAAGGGCAGTCAATCAGTTCACTCTGTAACGAGGGTAGTGGTCAGGTCCTAGCGTCTCCGCTCATGGCTCCGCGGAGGGATAGCTGGGCTCACCGGCAGTCAGTGGGTTCGAACCTGCGGGGGCCCGGCAGGGTCAGGGTGGGCAGGGGCGCCAGGCTTTGGCAGAGCGACTTCGTCCCTCTCGCTCCGGGCTTCCATCCTGTTTTGGAGTGTAGGCCCACCTGGCGGGGTGGTCTGAAGCTCTACCAGGTTAAGAGAGGGGTAAGTTGGGTTCCCCGCTCCCGGGACGGAAACCCTGAAGTTCAGGTACCCTGAAACAATCTGTTCAGACACTGTGTCCTGGAGGGGACTGGAAATCTCCCCCAAAAGCTGGCGCCATTTCCACTTGTCGGGTGGAGCTGAGGGCTAGATATCCAGGATGCTTCTTGGGTCCTACTGAGTTCCCCTATGGCTGGCTAGCACTGGGGTTCCCTGGTCCAAACCCCACCGAGTCTCTAGCTTGGCTTCCAGCCCCGCCCGAAACCCGTTTGCAGACACCCCCATCGGACCGAGTGCCAGGGGAGTGCGTGAGCCAGGCCATGATGTGAGCGGCAGGCAGGAGAAACTAGCTCCCTGTCCCAGAATCAGAGCAACAAGGGACGCTGCCTTCCCCTTGGGCCCCGTCCCGGGCCAGGCCGGGCCAGGGTTCTCCATCCCCAGGGGACAGGCCGGATATCGCAGGGCACGCGTTGCTCCAGGGGAGGAGCAGGCAGCCGCACTCCCGTCTCTGTGGCCGGGTTTCCAGCTGTCACTTTAACACCCCCTGGCACCAGCACACAGCTGAGAAGAGCCGTTGTCTCGCCCACTGCGAGCTGGCGTCAGCGCATCTAGGCTGAGGCCGGGCTAGGGAACAGCAGGCCCAGGGCTCCCTCTCCGAACCCCCCGTTTTAGTTCCACTGCACAACCCACCGTGTTCTGACTCCCCAGGTGTTTCAGAGAAGCTCTGGCTCCCCATTTATCCCCAAGTTCCGCTGCGACCGGCTCGCGGCCGCCGTCTCCCCCGCTCCCGCAGACTTGTGGCCCAATGGGGCCGCCCTTGCAGCCGAAGGATGGAAGGTAACAGCTTGTGCCCGATCGCAACTCCCTCTTCCACCCGGCTGGCTGCCGCTGCCCCTCTGCCCAGCCGCCTCTCCTGTCTGCTCCCCCCTTTCACGCGCTCTCTGGATTAACAAACTAATGGCTCATCACAGCCCCCGCATCACTCCCCGACGCTGGCGCGGACTATACTGACACAGCACGGTACTGGGCACTAACCACCAGAGCAACGGACCCTGGCGCTGCCCCTAGGGGCCAGGCTCTGCACCCACGTGGGCGGGGGACGGGTGTGTGTGCGGGGGGTCACTGGCGAGGGATGGAAGGGCTCATCACTGCACGCGGGATGCCTCACTGGAACAAGGGCTCTGGGTGGCGATGCATGCCGTGCACTGGGGACAATGGCCACGCCCGGCGCATGATCTGGTCCGAGCTGTGCAGGGGCTTAGCCAGGTGGCCAGTGGCAGGAGACACCTGGGGTTCTCCATTGGACAGGGTCTGGGGGCATCCTGCACTCGCCTCGCCTGGGGTTTGGACCTGCGATGGCCCTGCTGGGTAGGGTGTGGATGGGAGAAGAAGACCGAGGGTGTAGAGAAAGTAGATGAGGAAGTGTTTACTACTTCTTATAACACAAGAACCAAGGTCACCGAATGAAATTAACAGGCAGCAGGTTTAAAACAGACAAAAGGAAGTATTTCTTCACACAACTCCGTCAATCGGTGGAACTCTAGATGGGATACAAGATAGGGATAGGGTGGGATCTGAGTTACTACAGGGAATTCTTTCCTGAGTGTCTGGCTGGTGAGTCTTGCCCACATGCTCAGGGTTTAGCTGATCACCATATTTGGGGTCGGGAAGGAATTTTCCTCCAGGGCAAATTGGCAGAGGCCCTGGGGGTTTTTCGCCTTCCTCTGCAGCCTAGGGCACAGGTCATTTGCTGGAGGATTCTCTGCCCCTTGAAGTCTTTAGACTTGAGGACTTCAATAGCTCAGACACAGGTCAGGGATTTGTTACAGGAGTGGGTGGGTGAGATTCTGTGGCCTGCATTGTGCAGGAGGTCAGACTAGATGATCATAATGGTCCTTTCTGACCTTAAACTCTATGAGTCTATGAACTCCTTGCCAGAGAATGTTGTGAAGGCCAAGACCTTAACAGGATTCAAAAAAGAACTAGATTAGTTCATGGAGGATAGGTCCATCAATGGCTATTAGCCAGGATGGGCAGGGATAGTGTCCCTAGCCTCTGTTTGCCACCAGGCATTGGCCACTGTCAGAAGACAGGACACTGGGCTAGATGGACCTTTGGTCTGACCCAGAAGGGCCATTCTTATGTTCTTATGAGGGCTGGATGGCAGCCGAGAGCACAGAAAGCAGGAGGCTGGAAGGAGATAAAGCCAAAGAGGGCGTGACACAGAGTGGGGGGCAGAGGGTACAGCTGCCAGTCAGAGAGGGGAGAAGATGGGCCTGGGGGAGCTGGACCAATGAGCCCGGGAGTGGGGAAGAGACGGAGGGAAGGGACCGGGGTAGAAATCTACAGGGTGGGAATCTGCCAAGAACCCTGGCCACGATCCTTCCAGGCCCAAGGGCCGTCACGCCCTGGGGATCCAGCCAGCCAGCAAGAGAGCTGGGCCCCTCCAGGCTGCAGGGAGGCTGCTGTAGGGAGTAACTCTCCTCCGGGCCTTCCCTTTGGAGCTGTGAAGGAGACGGTTCCCGGCGGATTCCAGTCCGAGAAGCCAGTCCTGCCTGCAACCCAAACAGCTGGGTCAGCTGAGCCCTCGGGCATCTGCTCTTCCTCCCCACGGCTGATCAACTCCTCCACTAACCCCCTCCGAACAAGGGTCAGATCAAACCAACCCTGTGACTCCCCCTCCACCCCTGGCTCCGTGCTGGGAGGTGCAGCATCCCAAAACGCGCCCCGGGCCCATCTGCCACCTCACCCTTTATTGACCGGAGACGTTGGCAAGGCCCACGGCTCAGAGCACGGTGGCCGAGGAGCTCCGCTGCACCAAAAGGAGACACTTTGCTATCCCCGGCTCTCCCGCTGCCCCTCTCTGTCTGCGTCGCTCTCTTTCCCTCTCTGCAATCCTGTCTCTCGGTGCGTCCCTCTCCCTCACCCCAGCAGCCGCGCTCCCCTTCTGCGCCAGATTGGCGGCTCTGTGCTGCGTTTTCTGCCCAGCGGGCGCTGCGTCAAATCAAGTGGGGAATGGGGGGAGCTGACTCTCCAGCTGCTGGGTGGGGGCGGTCTGGAAGCTGCTCCCCAGTGGGTCTCTGCCGCCAGCCCCTGCCTCTGTCTGCTGCCCCGGTGCTGGGAGGGGTGTTTAGATCCTGGGGCGGGGTTGGCTCAGACCCAGCTCTGGTCCTGGATGTCAGTGCCTGGCCTTGTCGTTTTCCCCTCCTTCCCCCACTTGCCTCTGCTGGATCCTAGAACCCCGGAGGGTGGTGATAGAATCAGACCTGCTGCATTGGGGCACCCCACGTGGGGCCGCTCCCACGCCACGAATCCCAGGAAATGGGGCAGCCCCAGCCAGGCCTGGTGGGAGGAGCAGAATAACCCGTCTTGCTGCCCTGTTCTGCCACTAGGCTGCAGCGGCCAGCCAGCCCGATGCTGGAACAGACTCCAGCCGCCAGCCGTCAGTCCAGGTAAGCGCTACGGGGGGTGGGGGGCCTGGGCGGAGCCCCTGATAGCTCCCAGCTCCAGACAAAGGAAGTCATGCTAGCACAGAATCCCCTAGCTGTTAAATCACTAACACCTTCTCTCTCACCTGCCTCTCTGCAGTGCACAGCTCGGGGGGGGGGGCCGAGGGGGTCCCCAAGCCCCTCTGCCTCCAGAATGTATTAGCCAAGAGGGTCAGAGACACACCCCTTGGGTGTCCCTAGCCTCTGACTGCCAGAAGCTGGGACTGGACGACAGGGGATGGACCACTGGATAATTGCCCTGTTCTGTTCATTCCCTCTGAAGCATCTGGCAGTGGCCGCTTTCGGAAGACAGGACCATGGGCTAGCCGGACCATTGGTCTGACCCCGCATGGCCCTTCTGATGTTCTAATGTAATAGTATCAGGCAGGATAGAGGCCGACTCAACTCCTTCTCTGCGGATTTCTTCGTTGTGGGGACCCGCGACCCACTGCATCTCCTTTGTAGTGCGTCTTTAATCCTGATTTCACCTCTGTCGGCAGGCTCTTTAAACAGCACATTGGCTACGTGTTCCCCAGGGCAGCACCTATGCTGGTTAGGTGCCTAACACCCACTGGCTCCTCTCACCTGCCCAGGTGCACTGTACAGTCCAGGCATCGAGAGGTGCCTAAGTCACCATTGCCCAAAGGGGTTACTGAAACCAAGCCCTCCCTCTTGAGTTATTCTGCGTCAGGCGTGGCCCAGCGCTCAGGTGACTGCAGAAGTGGCTGGATAGTCTGGGATTATAGACCCAGTGGGTGGATTGTGAGGTTGGCAGCCCTGGCTAGGCAGGAATACCCTCTAAAAAGCACTCAGCTTTCTTCATTTGCATGGTAAACTTCTCCCACTTCCCACCTGCTGTTAACTGGTCTGAATTTTCTCCACAGGAATCGGCCTCTCCAGCCAGCCCAGCTATCCCCCTCCCTCAGATTGTGCTCACCGAGTGGGTGCCTGACCTGCCTTCGCCGGAAGCAGACCTGGAGGTGGCTGCAGAAACAGGCAGCTGTCAGTGCACTTCCAGCGACAGAGAGGTGGGAATGGAAGGATCTCCACATGTGGAGCCTACACAGGCCATGGCGGAAACAGAGAAAAACTTGGAGGGACTGGGGCTCTTGCCAAGCAGCCCTGAGAACCAGGCTGAAAGGGAGGAAACCTCTCTCATCCCGGTGCCATCTGGTTTCTTAAAGCAGGCTCTGTCAGTGCCTGGAAGCAGCCAAGCCTCACCTGTCCAGCCTGGAGGCTCTCCAGAAGGAGAAATGATAGCATTCTTAGTGACAAACACCCCAACTCAGGCTTTGTCAAAGGATGGAGGGAACCCCCTGGCTGAGGAGGGAGGAGAAGAGCTTGGGACGTTGGACGCCGGAGAGGAAGGCAGCTGCAAGACTATGGCCTATGTCTGTGTGGAGGACAAACCCCTCATCGATCTCTTGAAAGAAGCCGCGGACCCTGAAGTGGGTTCCGAGAAGGTCTCCGTCACTGACAAAGGTGAAGGGTCTAAAGCGGCCGTGGGATTTCATGGCGATGTTACAGAACCCAAAGCCAGGAGAACCAATCCAAGCTCAGAGAGGATGCCCCCCACTTCAGAAGACCCCAGTGGGACTAGCAAGCAGGCGCAAAGGGAAGACCTCACTAGCTGTCCAGCCTCAAAGTGTCCAACGCCAAGACCAAGATCTTTCCCAGGCAAAGATCCAAACCACCAGGTGTCTGAACAACTCACGATACAGCCTCCTGAGGAGCACTTCAGTGCTTCATCAAGATCCAGTGAGCATAGCGCCACCTCTGGACAGAGAACCTTAGACCGATTTGCAGATGGAGAGGAGACTAAGGCAGCCTCGAATACCGGAGGGTCCCCAGCAGAGAAAGAGCACGACCTGGACCTAGAAGGCCAAACCAAAGAGGAAATGTCTCCTCTCGGCTTTGCAAGCCTAAGCAGCCACGAGATTTGCGAATGCACATACCAAAGACTGGACAGCCTTGAAGAAACGATCCGTGAGCTGGAGATGACCATTAATGAAATCAATATCCACCCATCAGCTGAATTTATATTTCGGAGAGAGCTGCTAGGACAGTTGGGGTCTCAGGATGACAGTGGGCTAAAGGAGGGCTTGGGGGATCTTGAACACAGTTGCTGGCGTGCCAGGACCACGGATTCAGAACAGGGTGAGGCTGATGCTCCCAGAAGGTCATCTCTGAGCGGGACCAAGCCACCTCTGCTACCCAAGCCGCAGCTTCCGCTCGACAGTCCTAAGGTTTATTTTCTGTTATTCCTCTTGTTGTGCTCTACGCTCAGATTCCATCTGATGCCTTCTCTTCCTCTGCCTCCACCCGGCCCCACCCCCTTCCTGAGAATCCAGCTTCCCCTAGAGCCGAGGTGTAAAAAACTTCCCCTCCTCTTCCCCCGGCATTCGGACAGACCCTGCAATAACGGCAAACGGGGCGGAGAAATAACGGAGACTGGTGGCACGTGAACTGGAAAGGCAGCAGGCCCTTTGCAAGTGAACTGGCCCGCCTGGCATCTCTCTCTGTGTTTCTCTCGTGAGCCTTGTGGCGGGTTTTTTACACCTCCCTCCCCCTCTCCCCCGCTGGGTGTTAGCGCTGAATTAGACCGAGGTCAGCAGTCTTCATCCATTGCACCCGCATTCTGATGCCATCCAATAGGGGAGGGGTGACTGGCTTAATGGCCTGGCACAGACCTGGAAACAAGTACCGAACAGAGTGTGTCGGGCCCCAGTTAGCCACCGAGACCCTGGCCACCCCTCTGCTTTGGAAATTGAGTGCTGGCTGCTGAGTGCAAATTCAAACTGTAGCTGGATGGCTGGATGTCAAGTTTGCTGATTAACCCCAAGGCAATAAAATCAGATCCAGATAAGAATGGGGGGACCCGAGAGATCCAGGAAGAGAAGGCAGATGACAAGGGAGACATTCCACACAGGGCCTTAGCAGCAGGTTTGGGGGGTCATTTTAGCATAGGAGTCAGCCCCAAATGTTGAGCGCTAAGGGCCAAGTTCTGCTGAAATTTACACCTTAACCTGTGTCCATCTGGAGTAACCATATTAATTTTTGTGCAGTTATTCCAGTTTCATGCCCGTGGGATCGAGGGCAGGATCAGGTCCTGTTTAAAGGGCCCCTGCTCTGCATTGTGTTAATCAGAGTATGTCAGCGCTGCAAAGAAAAACCTGCAACACTGAATCTCAGAGCCTGGCTCAGCCTTCGGGGCAAAAAGTAGCAGGGAAGATGTTCCTGCTCACACTGGAGCCCGGGCTCTGAAATCCGGCAAGCGCGAAGGGTCTCGGAGCCCTGGCCCCATTCCGAGCTCGAACGTTTACATGGCTCCTTCTAGCTCAGCGATCCTAAGTCAGTTGACCTGGGCCCTGAGACTCAGTGCCACGGATTTTCTTTGCCATGTAGACGTACCCTCAGGGACACCACATTAGATCCCCTCCATTGTAAGTAAAAGGATGGAGAGTTTTGTGTCTCTCACTTTTCTAACTAACTGCACTTTAAGTGGCCTTGCTAAGTGGCAGATGGTTCTCCTAATTAAATCACAGAGCTGAGCTCCTGAAGCTGTCCCAAATTGGTTGCAAATGGAATCTGCAAGGACCAGGCTTCTTGCTGAATAGCTGATGAGAGAAGGGGGCGGGAGAGCTCTGCCAGTCAGAACTCAGCTTATTCCTTTGTTAACCCTCCGCTTTTATGAATGAATCCCTTTTCCCTTTGTAGCAATTATACTGGGCCTGGTTCCTGTTTACATTAAGGCCCCTTGACGTCGCTGCGCCTGCGTAAACGGGAACTTAAAATGGATGTCGCTGTCGTTTGCTGCCACTTCCGTTCCGGTTACACAGACGGAGTGGTGTTAAAGGGACCATAGGGTCTGTGTACACTGCAGTCGGGCGATTGCAGCTCGTATAGACGTATGCGGGCTAGCTTTAATTCAGCTAGCTTAGGTACGAATAACAGTGAAACTGCTGCAGCACCAGCTAGCTACCCAGGGTCCCTTGAATGCTGCCACGGCGTCACTGTATTGGTACCCGAGCGACGGTCGCATCTCTGATGGCCGTGTAGACAAATCCTGAGTGTAAATGAGAAGTAAGCCAGCAAGTTTTATTTATCGCTACAGTAGCAGGACCTCTGGATGCATCACAAAACAAAGGTCTTGAAACAGGAGGCCACTTAGCCAGGGTTTGGCTGAATCGGTCACTAATCAGATGAAAATTCACCCCCCGATCACCCTAAATTTCTGGGCTGTTTGAGACCCAGATCCAAATCATAACAGCTCACCCCTGTCTGTAATCACTGCAATGGGCAGTGTACCACACCAGAACATAGCTGGGAAATGTTATATGCTCACAGCATGCACACAGAGAACTTAGCCACAAACAGAAATACGCCTGCTGGAAGGTTGCAGTGTAGCACGACTTTATATCTTAGAATTCAGAATGGTAACCCACAAGAGCCCAAAAACCAGAGAGAAAGAAAGCAGGCTGCTCCCTAGAACAACGCGGCTCAACTCACCTCACCTTACTCTAGGCTGGCTGGCTGACACCCATTGGTGCTCACTGCACTTCTCTTGTACAGCCCATCTAGACTCACTCCTTTACTACTCTGCTGAATCTAGTGTCATGGGCCTGATTTTTGTGTCATTGAAATGATGGTTCATCCATTTACAGCTCCTGGGTTAAGGATGCTCGGGACTGGCCTAAATTTCAGCTCAGCGCACATCCTGCTCAGCATTCCTTTACAAAGCCCTGTTTGTGCCATCCATTGTAGCTGGTCCCAGATCTGCTCGTTTTTTCCATAATAACTGTAGCAACCTGCATGGAACTTGGAGAGAGGAGCACAGGTTGCAGGATGGAAGAGTTGGAAGAGGCACCAGAAAGTCAGTCTGTGTGCACATGGCTAGAATGCTAGCACACACTCCAGGAAACAATAATGAGCTACATGGGGCAAACGATTGCAGTGATCGGTTACTAGCTATTCCTTGGGCGCAGCCTTGATATCCACCCAAGTTACAGGACCTCTGTCTGCTTACAGATTAATCTTTTCTTTGTGCTGTCCTTCTCACCAGCTTCTGTATCTCAAACTGTATGTGGATAGCTAATAAAAACTGCTTTATTCCCACCGTCATGATTCCCACCTGGAACTCTGCCTCTGTCTCAAAGCAGCTCTCTTTCTTTCGCTTTCACATGCATCCTCTCATCGAGCTGGGATGCATTCCCTCTGCTTTCGGTTTTCCATTGCTTCAGTGGTTTTTCCCTAGTCCCTGCTGTTTGCATTGCGGAATTACCTGATGAGAATGTGCTGACAGGCCAGGTGGGCGAGGTAATATCTTTTATTGGACCAACCTCTGTTGGAGAAAGAGACAAGCGTTCACAGAGCTTGTCCTGCATTTCCCAGTCCCGAAGAAGAGCGCTGTGCATGCTCAAAACCTTGTCTCGTTCACCAACAGAGCTTGTTCCAATCAAATCTCTCTCCTATCCTGGGACCAACAATGCAAACGCTTCTGTGCTGAGAAGTTTTCCCGTTCATTTTGGAACATATCAAACCGTGTGATAATTGGGACCCCTCCAGGGGAGGGGGATTAGGGTGATCTTGGTGTGGAAAGGAACAGGGGGGAGTCAAGTTTATCGATCGAAGATGGGATCTGGCTGCAGCGTCAACATCCAGGTTTGGGAAAAAAACCCTAAAGTCGAGGGACTTTTGGAACCTGGTTTTTGGCTCCGACATCTAATTGGGCTTGGAGCTGTTTGCAAAATGTGGGGGCTGGATCCAGGCTTGGATTTCAAACCTCCCCAGCAGTACAAAGGGTATTTGGCTCCTGTGAGTAGGTTTGGGCCCATCTCAAGCACGGATTTTTGGCCAACAATTTCTAACCCGGATGCCTAAAATTAGGCACCCAATTCCACAGTTAGGCACCTAAATCGAGGGCCTGATTTCAGAGGTGCTGAGCACCTGCAGTTTCCAATATCCTCAGCTGGAGCTGTGGGTGCTCAGCATTCATGTGCCCTCTCCAGGCAATCCCGTGTGAGCACACTGGCTTTTATCCTTGTGCTTTCTTCATGGGGCTGCTGGTGGTGCACACACACTTGAGAGGAAAGATTCCAGGCCAGATTCTGGAGTAAATCTGGACTCACTCCCTCCAATTGGGTGCACAAGGGGCTGCATCTCCACTCCGATGTCAGGTCCTCTCCTCCTCTGAAATCCCAGGCATGTTCTTCCCCCAATCTCGGCACTTGGACATTTGCCGTCCACGCTCCCAGAAGACAAGAGCGTCAGGTCCTTGGTTAATTTGTATCCCAAGGTGCTTAGGGATGCTGCGAGGGTGTGGATGTCACACATCACGGGTGGATCTGAGCAGAAGGCGCCATACATGGTGGTGGTGGTGCCCCTGCAGCCTGCTGGGAAACAAGCCCCCCCACTCACTGGGAAGTGCAGTGAAGTCATTTGGAAGGCCGGGCGCTGCATGGCAGAGGCTCTGGTGGCCTGTTTCCAGCGTGGGGCAGTACTGAGGGGATGCTTTTCCAATGCCAGAGAATCTCATGGGGCTCACCCGCCCCCAAGAGAAATTTAACCCCCAAAACACCAGAAGGCCCTTAAGACTCACTTGTTTTCTGTCTCTCTGATGGAGAGTAAGGATGTGGTAACTGCATAAGTGTGCTGCCTTTTGGACATCTCTGTCCTTCGCCTCCTGTTTAGGGTGACCCCTCTCCCCAAGGCACATTCTGCCCCAAAGTTTGGGGGTGTGGAGAGCCAGGGTTTTGGTTTCGCTCCATGTTACAGACCTGGGGCCATGAGCAAAGCTTGGCTCCCGACCAGAAATTCCCACACTTTCCATGCTGCCTGGGTCTGAGGCTGTGGTGATGGGCCTCAGTGCCAGCACGGGCCTCCCCAAGGTTCAAAAATCATGAGTCAGGCCCAGCAAAATTGTTGGATTTTTTTTTAATGTTACATTTGTGGTTCTTTGTCTTTGCCTTGTGGCTTTTGAGCCTTTAGACTCCCGCTGGGAGGGGGTCATGATTTCAAACGTCAGTCTGCCTGCCTCCCGTTGTTTCAGACTGAAAGCCCAGATCCTCTCCTCATGCTGTGACGCTCGGAGCCAGGGCGCTGATCAAAACACCAAAGCTCACGTGACTTTGAAATGGCAAGAGCTGGCGAGGCTGGAGCTGCCAAGAGTGCTCCGGGCCAGGAGCCATGGGTTGGCACAGCCGGGCTGGATCAAAGCAAGGTTCTCCTGGAGAGAGTCTTGCTGTGCCGAAAATGAAGCCCATGGCTTGGGGGTGTGGGGGGAGGATCCTACTAGTGAAAAGCAGCAAACCCAGGCACAGATATGCTGGCGGGCCCATTGCACTGTTCTCGAGGAGCCTTAAAGTGGGTGCTGGCCCCCTTCCCAGAGGGGCTGCGCTTACCACTCAGTCCACTTAGGGGTGAGCTTTTCTAAAGCACTTGGGGCCGGATCCTCAAAGGGGTTTAGGCCCCTAATTAATAGCAGTTAGGACCCTAAATATCTTTGAGGATCTAGGCCGTAAAGTTGGCCTAAGTCTGCTCCCACTGAGGGATCGATTTCAATGCGGGGTAGGTCGGTGCGGAGCGCTAATGAAAATCTCACCCCTGTGGGCATCGCAGGGGGCCTCTGGATCTCATTCACAAACCACTGCAAGATCTTCCCCCGGGAAGCAAGGCCGGGAATGCTGCTGGCCGGCCCCAGCCAGCTGCCTCCCACACCCGGAACCGGAGCGAGCGTTAGGTTGGCTCATCCGTGCGTCGGATTTAACCCCCCAACCCCGTGTGTTTCAACAGAGTGGCGGCGTTTCCATACCAGCCATGAAGATGGTGAATCCGGCCTCCCGGCTGAAGCAGAGCCAGCAGGCGAGCCCGGACAAAAGCAAACACATAAAGCAGAGAATGGAATACATGCGAATCCAGGGACCACAGCAGGTAGTTTATCTCTAGAGCAGCCGCTCCTCTCTGTTAGCCGCAGGGGGACACAAAGACTGGTTAGGAGCCCTGCTTGTCTCTGTACCTCTGCAGGGGAGGGTGGGAGAAACTTGCCCGAGAGCCTGTGCGATCTGACAGCACAAATTTTCTGTTGCTGCTTTTTGCTCTCCTGGAGCCTGCCACAGGTGAGGGGGGAGGTATCTGTGTACCTGGGGGAGGCAGCTGACTCAGGGGAGGTGAGATGTGCAATCAGCTCTGCTGACCCCCACCACGACGGCTTCCGCAGCATTAAACTGGGCACTGAGCTGAGACCAGCAAACTCATGTCTCGCGTGGTGTGAGGGTTGAAGTAGGATTCGCATCTTCCCCCGAGCTCCTTGCCCCAGCTTCATTTCCACCCTCCTCCCATCGGTTCGGGAGGGCCATGTCTATCAGTCACCCTTTTCTAAGAAGGAGAGACACGGATCACTTTGACCTTAGATCCTAGACAGGCTTGAAGCCCCTTCAGAGCCCATCATGCTCATGATGGCAATGGGTAACCCCCCACCCCACCCCCAGTGCTCCCCACAAAGTGATCTTGTGGGTCCCTGAATCTGCTGTTGGATCCACAAAGCCATGCCGGGTGGGACCAGTCTTTGTCCACAGGAGGCGCTCTCCTCTGGTGTCTCCTGGTGCGTGCGGTTCTTTACAGGCCTCCTGGGGAGAGGAGTGGGGATTTATGGCCGGGGGCAGTGGGGTGGGGAGCTGACGGTCAAGCTGGGAGACCCTCCTGTGGAACGAGGTGTTTGGTGGCTCGGCTGTTTTCAGAGTCCGACCTCAGAGCACTTTGCCGTTGAGCTCGGCAAGGAATCGGTAGCCGGTTGACGCCCACTCCAGACTCCGCCCACAAACATTAGCCACGCCCAGTGCTCTCCATTAGCAAGACCCCAATGGATGCTTCCTAAAGGTGTGGGGAGACTGTCTCTCTCCCTTCTCCGGCCCCCTCCACATATCCTGCTCCCCACCCATCTTCGCCCAGCACACTGCAGGCTCCCCCAGTACACACAGCCCCAGAGCTGGGCCCATTCACGGCTCTGCAGTGGGCTTTGGGGGTTTCGCGGCTCCAACCTCCGCAGCAGTTCTGGGACCGCGTTCTTTCCGAGGGGGACACGCGAGACAGTGGGCAAAGGGGTTGGGGCACCGGGAGACTGTAGGGCAGTTGGATGAAGATTTGGAGTAGGACCCCCCCCCCCCACCCTCTGGGCGCCTCCCCACTCCCCGTTCCACGCGGGCTTGTCTGCGGTAGCCACTGAGCGTGCAGCTGGGTTCACTTGCTTCTGTTGTTCTTGCCGATGCTAACAGCGCTCACAGTGGCTGTCCAGCTTTCTGAAGCCACAAGGCAAGGTAACAAAAGCCAGTTTCTAGCCCTTCAACCTTCCCCCGCCCCCGATCTTCCCCTCCTTCCCCTCCCTGACTGACACCCCGCTCCTCACCCCTTTTTTGCCCGATTGCCCCCAGCACCAGTGGCCAGCCCTAGCCTCCTGGCCCCCAGTCCCTGTCCCTGCTGAGCGACAGCACCCTGGGGATGGCTTGTCTGATGTCCCGCCCTCCCCCCACCCCTGCAGTCTGTGTTTCAACCCCTCCCCCAATCCTCCTGAAAAATCCCAAATTTTGCTTGTTCGGGTGTAACAAAACCCAGTGGGTACAAGGGCAGGTTCCCCCACTCCCCTGGCCTGGCTGCCGTGGCCGCGCTGGGTTTTGAGCCACGTCTCGTGAGCAAAATGGACCCGTCCCCAAAAGGATCTGAGCTGCTTCCTTTGCACGTTCCCCACCCACACTTCCTGCAGTGCTAACCGGGGTCCGCACTCCTAGAGCCCAGCACAGGTGCTGTTTGTCAGTTCCCGGAGAGCCGGCTCCCCGCCGAGAGGCAGCCCCCGGCCCGCCGTGGTGCTGTTGAGCTCTTTCCGCAGGGTGGGGATGTCTGTGCATGGCCAGACTCCCTGCACTCCACCCCCCCATTCCAGCGTGCAGCGTTACACTGGCCCATGACAAGCAGGGGTGTCCCCCACACAGATACCAAATCCCTTAGTATGTTCTGTTCTCATGACGACGATTTGGAGGCTGATTTCCAAGGCACAGATCCACGTGAGGAGCCCGAGTCCCTTTGCCGGTCCATGGGCGCCTGACTCCTTTGCGCCTGGCCTGGGGAATTTTGCTGGGCACACAGGACTCAGAAGGACCAGTTGGGAGCTGCAGTTGGGCACGGAGGGGAGGGGAGATATCCTCCCTAGGTATGGAGAACAGACAGGTAACACCGCTGAGGCAGTTACCCTAGACCCACCCCATCACCCCACTGCAGACCAGCGTAGCTGGCAGGGAAACCATCATGCCCTGGCACCATGCCTCTGGCCACCGTCGGATGACAGGGTGCTGGGCTATCGGTCTGATCGAGTGTGGCCACTGTTACTTTCTTCTGTCCTCTCTAGATGCTAGAATATACCTAGGGCCACAGACACCTAAGACCTCCTAGACCCTCTCTTCCATTTGCCTGCCGGTGCAGGATTGTGCCCTCACGTACATTTCCTCATGCCTTGGCCAGTCCAGGGTTTCAAGGCTGTGATTAAGGCAACTGTCTAAGGCAGTGTTTCTCCACCGGTGGGTCAGGAGCCTCCTGGGGAATCACAAAAAAGCACGAGAGGGAGCGGGGGTGTCATAAGACATTGCTCGTTTTATTACAGTCTAGAGCAAAGAAAATCTCGCTCGCTCACGCCACGCTCGCGGGCCGTGTGTTCTCTGGCAACCTCTCGCTACGCACACGCAAATAACGGCCGCACCATTAGCATTGATATAGGGTTGTTTTTTTTTAACTCTTTTAGTTGCAAAAATTGTTGATTTAGTATAAAGGGGCTGTTAAGCTGAAGAAACGCTCGCCCAAAGGGGTTTGGAGTAGGGCGTCTAAATGAGCTAGGCGCACAAGTCCCTTTGACTTTGGGAAAAATCCCATTATAGGGCACCACAAATTAATGGGAGTTTGGCACCCAGGTCATTTAGGCGGCTTGGAAAATGTCCAGGGTGCCGTCCAGAGGCCGCACCCAACGCATCGCACCATGGGGGCGTCTTTGCAGAGACCCAGCCTGACCTTGCCCTATTCTGATTTCCCCCCACCATCTCTCTCAGCCAGAAGCTCAGTGGCTCCCCAAGTCCTTTCCCCCACCGCCTCGAGAGTCACAAGCTTTGTGAAGCCCCACTGTGGGCCCCGCTGTGCAGTTACTGCTCGGCCAGAGCCTGCCCCAAAGCCTGCTGTGGTCAAAGGGAAGCTTTCCATTGCCTTCAGGATCACACCTTTAAGCATTCCTCATGCCTTGGTCATACCGGCTCCTCTCTGCATGTAGGGGCCAGCGACACAGCAGACCTCTCTCCCCTTCCATCTACAGACAGGGCGGGAGGAGGAAGGTCTTGCAAGAGAACCTGTGGGTTTGCCTCTTCCTAGCAGGTTACATAGAGCTGCCGAGACCCTTTGCGTCGGCTCTGTCAGTCACCGGTGTCCCTCACCGGGCGCTTCGCTTGGGCAACATGGACTACTCTATGTCAATGCTTCATAAAGTTTTGGGGTGCTGTCCTCGTTCCCCACGCTTAGGCTAACCCAGCTTGGTGGGGGTCGGGGGGGCAGAGTCACGTTTTTGGAGGACCTACCCCTATCCCCCACCACCCGTGGCTTCTGAAGCTGCTGGATCCCAACACAGGTCACTGAACACCCTCCCCAGCCAAGCGATGCTCCCCGGGGTTCACAAGCGTCTGTGCACGACCGTCCCTTTCGTTTGCCCCTGTGGAAAAGCTCTGATAAACAGCACCTCTGCAGCCACCTCCCTGCTCCTCACCCCCCTGGAAATCCTGCCTTCCCCCACGCAGCTGTGACGCAGCTAACTTGAATATAGTCGTTGTTCTAACATGCCGTGCATGCCCAGTCTAACATTTCAATTCTTGTTCCCCCCCTACCCCGACCTTTCTCTCCTGTCTCCCTCTGCCTGCCTGCCTCTCTGTGTGCGTGTGTGTCCGTCCGTCTGTCTGTCTGTCTCTCTCTGTCTCTCGCTCGCCTTCTCCTCTTGGTGATGCTCCTTCCCTCATCCAGTAACCCGTGGAACCAGATCATCTCGTGCTCTGTTTGTGGTGTGGACCTTTTCCCAGCTGCTCGACCTCAGCCTAAATCAATGCTGCTTCTGAACAAATTCCTTAAAAACAAAACAAAAAACTGTTTGATTCCCCCCACCCCCTTCCTCCTCCTCCTCCTCCTTGAATCTTGCTTTTCTTTCTAGGCCGCTAGATCATCTAAAGAGGCTAGTGGGCTGAGTGAGACTTCCAGTCCAGTCTCAGAAAAAACTACTCCTGGCAGAACATCCATCCTGTATTGACTTCCTTTGGGGCAAGGAACTCATCCATTTCATTCTAACGCTCCTTGCCAACTTCTCATTCAACTGTTCTCCTCCTTACTGGGGCCTGGCTTCTCTCTTCCTTACACTCCTCCCTTGGACTGTCTTCTTGAGGCAACTTCAAAGGTCACCAGATGTCCCTCTAGCTTTTTATTTTAATTGTCCTGATCCACTATGGCCGACCTTTGGTCTCGCATCCTGCTCCACTGTGGCCGACCTTCTGTCTCACTTCCTGCTCCAATATGGCCGACCTGCCACTTTCTGTTTCTTCCTCTTTTTTTTTTAATTGTTGTTGTTGTTCTTTTTGTTGGTGGTTTTTTTATTTTTTCTCCCCTCTCGACACCTCCTTTTTCCACCCTGGCGTTTTTTGTTTATTTAAGAGCGCTAAGAACTTCACTCCGCCCGTTTCACGAGCTTCAAGCAACGACGACGGTGCGCGGCGCCAGAACCTGCCACGCCTTGTTCAAGGGGGACCAGAACAAAAGCAGAAGGCTGTTGACAGGGGAAGGGAGGGGTGTTGGGGGGGAAGTGGCTTCTGAAGATGTCTCAGAAACCCGCCGATCTGACTGTTAATGCTGCTGCCACTCCATTTTTCTTTCCTTAAAGTTTTTAAACAGCTGTAACTGTGATTAATCCTGTAGGAGACTGTGCTGCAGTCCTCTAGCTAAGGCTTCATGGGTCAGTGGTGTTTTGACTTTGGAGCCTGTGTGTGCAGCTTTTCCGTTGGGCTTTTGATTGTTGACTTGCTGAAAGGTCACCGCTGTACTGAAGGCCGCCAGGGCTCATCTTGCAAGAAGCCAGTGGGTCAGTGTTTGCGTTAGCTTCGCTGTCTCTTTCTTCCAAGGGTTTCCAAGGGAAACACCTAAGAGGGTTTAGTCTGTGAGATTGCCTGGTGCTTCGCAACTGGAAAGACCAAAGGTCGGGGCATGTCGGTGGCAGGGAGGCGGAATGTTACTCCAAGAGACGTGGCTGAAACGGGTAGAGAAATTGGAATGAGACGGGGATGGTTCCTGAAGGAGTCAGGTTTCCCGTCATCTTAGTTTCATAATGTAGCACTTTAAAGGTTTGGTCAGTTCCTTCCTGTAGTGAGAGAGAGAGAAACTGGCGGGGGCAGCCCAGGACTGCGTGGAGCAGAGGGGTGATGCTGAACGGCGAGGCCAGGGGCTGAGTGGCATGGAAGGGGCTGATACTGCCAGGCATTGATGATGTTGGACTGAGGGACGTTGGAGGAGAGCTGAATTCAGCGAGTGGGGTGGGATGGGGAAAGACAGAGTAGCCCAGGTGGGAGGGGCGAGGTTGGAAGCCCTAGATCTCAACTGGGGGAGAAGGGGCGTGACCCCAGCAAGGATCATGGGTTGTAACCGCCCTGCCCTTCCATATTAGTCTGCATGGCAAAGGGCGAGTGCCACTGTACTAAGCAATATACTGTGTGCCCAGATGGGGGTGTAAATGTGGAGGCTGAGAATGCTGCTGGAGTTTAATGCTCCTGGTCCACCTCCTGGCCTCTGCATGGACTCATGGGTAAGTGGGGGTTGGGCATGATGGGGCCTCGCCTTGGGCTGAGGGGGGGTGACAGTCCCCCACCGGGCCCTCTGAAATCTAGAGCAATCAGCTCTGGTCAGGCAGGGCTGCATGGAACATGCCAGGGGCTAGTAGGTGGTTTTCACCAGCAGCAGCTCCTGGGGGCTGTAATGCCCAGGAGGCGAGCGAGGGGAAAGAATGCAAAGTACAATAGGCGAGGAGTGGCCCTGGCACCGTGGCTGTAACAAATGCACTGTATAGCACGGCGAAGGGGCTGGGGCTCGTTAGAGGAACCCGAGGGAGGGAGATGGGGAGCGAGATGAGAAGAGCCGCAGGTCCAGCGGCCAACGCTGGGTCTCTGGGCTCAGTCTGGAGCCACGGAGAACGGGCACAAAAGAGGGTCACATGCCATGGACTCAAATAGGTATGGGAGAGGTTTGTTAAAGTACAATACATATGTGTGCGTGTATGGGGTGGGGGTGGGGGGGATGGCCAGTCACTGGACAAACAAAATGTAAGCACAGATTATACCTAGGGGAATCTATGCGAGCTGTGTGTGCGTGTGAATATCCCAAATGCTGTCGTGTAGAGTGCGGACCATGTGCAACCAGAGTACGGAATCGAATCACTTCTTTCGTTGGCTAGTTCATCGTCGGTTTTCAGTTCCTTCTCTCTTTTCTTTCTTTCTTTCTTTTTTGTATGGCGATCATTTTTGTACAAAGAGAACGGGCCTTTTTTTGAATAACAAAGAGAAAAGAAAAAAAAAAAAAAAGAACCGTAATGCAATTTCTTTGGATTGCAAAAAGCAACTCTTTACATTTAAGTGAAGTGTCTTAACATTTTATATTGTTTTAAAAATATATTTACATATTATATATATATAAAATATACGTAATATAAATATATATATATAAATATTTAAACGAAGAAGAAATAAAAGAACTCTCTTCACGTCTGGTATATGAGGGGGGTGGATCTTCTTCCCTGGTGAAATTGTTGCTTTAGAAACGCAGCTTTAACCCTAACGCTCAGCTTACCATCCTGTTTTTCCTAGACCTCTCCCTGTTGCCTGTCACTTCCCCCCTCCCCCCACTTACATTTTGTGTGCACGGTGGGAGAGGCTGGTATGCATCTGGAGCAAGCCCCTGGTGCCTGTGTGACACCAAGCAGTGGGACAGGGTGTCGGTGGCAGGGATTGAACCTGCGACCTCTGGATTGTAAAGTATGACCTTTAAAGCCCAAGTCTTGGGGCTCAAGCGGGCTTCTTACCCGCTGTGGCCTGGCCACCAGTGGGGAAAGGGGGGGCTAGAATGGAGCACCCAGCCGGTTACACTTGCCCCAGCTCCCTTGTAGCAATTTTTAAGAGGTGGGGGCCACACGCTGTAGGCAGAGTCAGGCACACACTGGGCTGGTGGGTCGTTTTTTCCCCCTGGGAGGAGAAGATAAAAGGAACAGCAAGAGGCGGAGTTTAGGGGGGGACTTAGCGCCACCCACTGGGCAGGGAGGGGAAGGAGCCGTCCCAGCTCTTAAAGAAGGGGCTGGTTTTACATCGCGAGTATTTCCCCCTTGCCCGGCATTGTCCAAGCCCTTCCCCACCCCAGGGCCAGCTCCTCCCACGGCCGGGCCAGCGTCAGCCCCACGAAGTCCTACCCCCCTCTCTGCACCTGTGCCCCTGCCATGCACCGGGCACCCGACTGCTCCAGGGGGGCTGGCTCAGCGCCGCACGGCTCGGCTCGGCCTCACATGCTCGGGCATGGCCTTTCGGGACGCGGGATGAGCCGGATCCAGGCTCCTTCCTCGCAGCAGTAGCCAGAAGTTGAAGCATTAATTTTATTTTTCATTACCAAAGCAAAACATTGTAGCAAAACTGAGCGCGCTCCTGGCTCGCCCCCACCCCCAGCCACCCCCCTCCACCAGCCCCCCCCACTTCCTCCCCCCAGTCACCATCCCGCTGGCTCACTGAACCCCCTGCCACAGCCTGCCTAGGGCCAGGCCAAAAAACCCTCACTGCAAAGGCCAAGAGGAGGTAGTGTCATGGCTTGTCTCGTGGCCACGGAGCCCGTCGCTAATGACGGACGGGTGCCCACCAACCAGGCCTTGCCAGGATGGGGGGAACCCTGAGGGCAGAGCCCCCAGTATTAAGGAGGGCCAGATACCCTGGTGAAGGCCTTCCAGCTCCCATGGGGGGGGGGCACACCTCCCATTGTGCCTCAAGGTAGGGGGCTGGACCAGCTCGATGCTGCTGGGGGCCAGTGCCGCACTTGACTGCTCCTGCCGACGTGTGAGTCGCAAGGGTGGGGAGGCTTAAAATCAAAATGCTGGCATAGCCCCCACCCCGTAGCTAAGGGCTAGCCCCCCCCCCCCCCAGCACAGCCCCTTCCCCACTGGAGGGGACGAGGTGCTTTTAAAACCCAGTCAGGTAAACCACAGCCCCCCCCCCCTTCCGGCCTCACCTGGGCGTGCGTGACTCACGTGCATCCTGGCCTCGCTCCAGCGAGAACTGGCTCACGGGCCCAGGCAGCTGTCATTACATGAGCAACAAATGTTGCATCTGGTGGCAGATTTTTTTCCCCCCTAAGGCACAAGGTGGGGGGGGGCGGGGGGAACATGGTCAAAAGCACCTAAGGCCCAGCGCCTCCATGGCACTTTTGCACCTAACGCCCATTGGCTTCAGTGGGCATTCAGCAGCGAAGCACATTTCAAGTTCTGGGCCTCAGTGTCTTGGGCGATAGGGAAGAAAAGAAAAAAAATCAAGGGGCACGTAGGCCCAGGTGCCTAACTCCCATTGGCTTTTAAGGGGACTTGGGCGCCTTTGAACAGCTGCCCCAAAGATGTACGTGTTTAAATGTTTACAGCTGTGTGAGGTGACCTGCTGCAGCCTCCTGTGTGCTGCAAAGGCTCCCCTCGCACGGGGGCCACGGCCAATACTGTCGTGGTTGCCCCCGTTAACTACCCACGCTAGGCTGTGGCTTTGGAGGGCCTGACTTAATGTCGATTAGCTTCGTTTCCTGCCCCAGCCCTGCCACGGTTAAGCAGACTAGTCTTCTGCGTGTGTGTGTGTGTGTGTGTGTGTGTGTGTGTCATCTTCATGGCATCACTCCACTTGTGTGTGAGACCAACAATCACAGTGTGTTGATTTAACAATAAACCCACTTTAGTTTGACTTTTAAATTAAAAAAAGAAAAAGTTAAAAAAAAAACTCAAAAGGCACCACCCGAGTTACGCATGCCTCGCTGGAGTCGCTGCTGCATGCCACCCCTTGCTTTTGTCGTCTGAGGCTGTATGTTGGGGGGGGGATTTTGAAAGGACAAAAAAAGAAAACTTTAGATGCTGTTTTCAGGGTTTCTACAACGTCGTGTGTGTCTCTCTCTCTCTCTCTCTCGCATGAATTTTATTGTGAACTGTTTTGAGAAACAAAACAAAACAAAGCTGGTTGTAAAGGACAGGTCTGGAGTCTGTATGTTTTTGAAAATCTTTTTCTGGCTTCTGTCTGTAGCGTAGGTCTATGTATAAACTATATGGATGCCATGGATCGTTCTGTGAGAAATGTGATCATTGTAACTTGAAAAATTCCAAATGACAAAGGGTTGCTTTTTCTTTTGCCTTTCCTTTCTTATTTTCTTTTTTATCAGAGTGTCTGGCTTTAATAAAACACTTTTTTTTTTCTCTATAGCCCTTCTTCCCTTTAGGCTTTGTCTTTTGTTACTGCCTCTTAACCAACCACCACCGAATCCTCACCGGGCTGCGGAAAGCCTCCCTCAGGGGGCTGCAGTCTTCGCGCTCGGTCGCACTGGCGTGTTGCCCCGATTCCCGGTCACATGCACACAGCCCGCTAGCCCCAGTTACCCTGGGCTTTAAAGTGAAGCGAGTTGGCCCAGCAGGACGCTTGACGCGATGGGTTGATCACTGTGACGCGCGGGCGAGCAGGTCGGGCTGTCGTTTTCCGCGAGCGGAGGGCGAGGCCGGGGTCCCCGCCGTAGGCCAGGTCTCCTGACAGCCGCGGAGCCGCTCTCTGCCGACACGCCCGGCGACGGAGCAAAACCATCGCAAGGAGCGGCGGGAGCTGTGGCGACGTCAGGTCTGGCGCCATAAGGGGCCTTGGTGCAGCGGTTGTCAAACTGGGCGGGGGGGCGTCAGGGCTGGCTTAGACTGGCTGGGGCCGAAGCTGAAGCCCGAGGGCTTTAGCCCTGGACGTCGGGACTCAGATGACAGGCCCCTGCCTCGGACTGAAGCCCTTGGGCTTCGGCTTTGCCCCACCCCCATCTGGGGCTCAGGCTTCAGTCCCTGCCTTGGAGGTTTCACGGGCAGAGGCTTAGGTAGGCCCTGTGCTGTGAGCAGCGGGTGCGGCCCCGGATCACGAACGGGCTGGCACGGCTGGTATTGGGCAGGGGCGAAGCCCGTGCTGGGGATGCAGCAGCCTGTGGGCTCATCTACATCTAAACTTGATCACTGTGTGACAAATCACCCCCCACCCGAGCCCCATAGCTGTGCTGGCCTCACCCCCGCTCAGACACATGCCTGTTGCCCTAGCTACCATCGCTTGGGGAGGTGGCGTTGCTACAGCAACGTGGGGGGCACAGGGGCAGGGACCCAGCCATCGCTTTAAGAAGCATCTCCATGCCCGTGGTGCGGCGCCCCTCGTGTAGACAGGGCCTGAGTTACCACTCAGCCAGTCCCTCCAGCTGTTCGCCCTGTGGGGGATTTACTCTGGTCACGTGAGAACACGGGTACAAACGAGAGCCCAGTGGGGCAGTGCAGACGAGCCCCCCCAGCCCTTGTGTTCGGTGTTTGTACAGCGCCTAGCGCCGTGGGGCCAGCACTGGGGCTGCCGGGTAATCCTGCAAGACAAGTAATAATGATAACGATGCTAACAGGGATTGCAGTTGCAGCCTACCGCCCCCTTTTTGCAGAGAAAGTGATGCAAGGTGGGGAGCCTTGATCAACCCCAGCCGGGGGAGTTTATTTTGTGGGTGCAGCAGGAAAGCATACCACGTCCCCTATTCTCCCCTTAGCTCTGCCCCTGTTCCCCACATCACATGACTTCACTGAGCCACCATCAGCTTAGCAGCCTTGTGGGACTGTCCAAAGGTCCCGAGCCAACCAGGTGCACAAGGCACACGAGTGTCATCATGGGAATTGCCGTAATGCACCATCCAAGGGTCCACCTCGCCCAGGGCCAGCCCAGGCAGCTGCTCAGGACGGTGTCAGATGTTGGAACGGCCTGGCCCACGCGGGAAAGTCTGACTGCTAAAAAGCCAACCGACCAGTTCAATAAAAGCCAAAAGTCTGTTCCTTGAATACGCCGCTTTATTGCCAACATATAGACCTGTACGTCGGCGAGGGCTAGTTCCAAACCAGGTGGTTTTTGTGGTTTTTTTTAGTTTTGCATGTTCCATATACATGGCTGACCTTTTACAACACATCAAGGGAAAAAAATGACACATGCAGGAAGGTTTTAAAAATTCAACACGGTTACAGCACTTGGTGGTTTTCTTCTGGGTTTTTTCAAATGAGCGAAACTTCTTAAAAAAATCCTTATAAATTCTTTGTAATATGTTACACATTTAAAGACAATATTTACACACACAAAATGAAAACAAAAAACTTTACAGCAATTATTTGCATAAAGTAAGAACGATGCATAAACTGGAGGAAGGTTTTTTTAATTTTATTTTTAAAATCCCCCCAAGGCCTCTCATTGGAATGGCTGCAGTGTGGAGCGGAAGATGCGGCGTGGCGTCCCTTCCGAGCCCCCGCGCCATAGAGGGCAGCTAGACGGTCACTGCAGAGACAGTCCCCCTAGTTCATTAAGACAATTGCCTGGCACGGGGCTGCACTTGGCTTTTTTCTAAACACAGAGATGGGTGCATTGGATTTGGCAGGGGGAGGGTTGTTTTTAATTTTGACCTAAAAGGGACCCCCCCCAAATTATTACAAATAATATAGCAGCATGAAAACACAGTTTACCATTTTCAAGAGGAAAAATACAAACAACTGCAAAGGACGACGGACGCTTGCTTGCTTGGTGGAAAGTGGGACGCTCTGTGCATGGAATCAATACGCTGCCCGGCCCCAGTTACCCGGGATAAATGATCTCATGCCACTGTCAGCTCTCCTGACGCTGAGCAATGCAAAATCTTCCATGGCACTATGTTTGTAGCGAGAGACAGGCCGCCAGGGCTAGCCAAATTCCAGTTTGCACACGATCAGCCTTACCTACCTGCAGCGCCCCTCCAGGTCCCATTGGATCCCTTCGCCCCGGCCTGGCCCGCCCCGTGCACGCTGGTACAGCTGCTGCGGCCCCCCCCGAAGGCGGCTGCATCGCTTGCGAAAGCGCTTTGAGCCGACAGGCAGCGGTCGGTGCCCCCAGCTGGGCGGGTGGCACAAGCGCTGGGCCGCTGGCGGCGTGACGGAAAAACCACAAACGAGGCCGCTGGCGTCTAAGGCGAGGTCAGCCTGGTAAGTTCCTGGGTGAGAAGAGCAGGGGAGGGCGAGGGGAGTTTCGCAGGATGGACACGCTCCTCTCGGAGGGGTCTGAATGCTACAGTCCTTGTGCCTTCCACGTGCTCTGCAAAGTGCTCCGGCAAGCCCTGCTGTCACACTCAGTTCTTGCCGGGCTCCAGGAAGCGTCCACTCTCTCCAGGAGCGCGCTCTGGCTCCCAGCCACGGGGTGCAACCCTACTGAGCACGGCAGGTGCATGCGGCCCAGCTGTTCTGGGCAGGTGGGGGGCAAGGATTCAGGTGGGTACCGAGGGGCAGCCAGTGAGTGCTGGGGGGGAACCAACCGGGCAGTGAGACACAAACACGCCAGGCCTGTCGCTGAGAACGTGTGGGCCAGAGAGGAAGGGAGCTGGTCGGGCTAAAAGCCGGGCTGTGCAAGGTGGTGACTGGGATTGAACAGCCTGGGGAACGGGCACTGCTGCTTTCGTACCCAGCTGGCACCGGGGCTGCAGCATTAACACTGGGCTGCCCACAACGTGCTCCTCCCCGGCTGTGAACAGGCTCGGGGCCGGATGGCACCAGTGGGCCCTATGGGTTTACCCCGGGCCATTTCCCTGGTCAGTGCTGCTAGCAAGGGCCTGACTCGACACATGGAGTCTCAGTCACGTGAGCTCTGACTTCTCCCAGCGCCGTGCACCACGGGACCTGGGCCTGGCTGCTCTCTGCAGGGCCACTTCTGTGCCCTGTGCACACCCGCGCCGCTCGCTCACGCCCGGCCCAGCCCAGCCCTGCTTCTCAAAAGGGCTGCAACCTGCCTGGCTGGGTCACCTAACGCTCCCGCTCCCAGCTGCCTGCTCCACCTGCTCGCCAGGGGGCTGCCCCGCCAGGCTGAGCCTGCCAAAGACCCCCCCCCAGCCCCGCTGGGAGTGCCCGATTCCCACCGGGCGGCCGAACCTCGGGTGGCTTCGCCCCTCTCAGCCTACCAGCTAGGCAGCATGAGCTGCTGAGTGTGAACCCCCCGTCCAGACACAGGGGCAGGAGGCCTCGGGCCACAGAGGGTTGTGTCCGGGGAGGAAGGGCAGCTGCCGAGTGCTCGGGGCTGAACTCTAGGCCCCAGTGACGCCGGTGGATTCCTCCCTCCTCCCTGAATGTTCCTGGCTGGCCCACGTACCTTCCCTGGCTGGATTTCCCTGCCGCACGCAGTGTGGGTAGAATCACCAGCAGCTACACTGGCGGGGAGCTTGGGGAATGGTGACGGGCACGCCGGGGCGGTGGGCGTGCAAGGAAAACTCCCACGCCTGGAGGGGAATGGGCCACTGGAAGCGCTGAACCAGCCGTGGCCTGGGTCTCCTTCCTGCGCTTCGCCAGCCACCGTTCCAGCCCCTGCTCCTTCCCCTGTGGCTTTGCAGGCTGGCAAACAACAGCACCACCTGCCCCCGGCACCTCCTCCCTGGCAGAGAGCAGGACCTGGCCCGGCCTGGCACAGGGGAGGGGCTGGGGAACAAAAGGCCCCTTGGCACGAGGGCCATTTCCCAGCACACGCACTCCTGCATTGCCAATGAAGCCAACACACCTCCAGCTCCCAATTACCCAACGCTGACTCAGGCTGGACACAGGGGCACCCCAGGAATGGGCTCCATGGGGCAGAGCCACGGCACACACGTGTGAACGGTGTGCGTGCACAAGTGCAAATGATGCACACGTGTCTGGTGGACGTGTGCACACACACGCACACGCCAGTGTTACGAGCCAGCGGGAAAACGCTCACGCGCATGGGCAAAGCCCACGGGGGGCGCTGCGCCTGAGGGGCCTCCTGTCTCCATTCTACAGCCGCCTCACTCCCCCTGGACTGCCCCGGGGGGCCGGGGGGGAGAACCGGCTTGGGAAAGGGGGGGCCCCTCTCTGGGGCAGGCAGGACGGGCTGGGACTGGGGTGCCAGGGACCCTGCGTTCGAAGCCACCCCACGTTTCCTTGCACCCAGCGGCACAGGGGCAGGTTCTCTGAGCCGAGGGGGTCTGGGGGGGCCCAGTAATGTGATGCCAGAGCTGTGGCAGCATTTCAGAGGCACCAGCTCCGGCTGCGAGGCGGTTTGGGGGCTGGCAGCGGGGGACTGGCAATGGTCTCATGGAAATCGGAGCATCCTTCCCCCTCCCCCACCCCCCGTGTCAGGGGGGGAGCAGCCCTTGGCAGCAACCGCAGGATCCCCCATCAAGGGGTGGGGCAGCGAGAGCCACGCACACTCCGCCTGGTGAGGTCTGGGGGGGCAGCAGAGAGGATCTGGCAGCCTCAGGGACCCCACAGCCATGCAGGGAGATGTGCTGGGGGGGCCGTGAGGCCGGGGAGGGGTTGCCTGTCTCAGGCCAAGTGCTTCCTGTGGGTGCGCGGTGACCGCCCACCCGTCCCAGCTGCGGGCTGGACCCCAAGGGCTGGGATCCCGGCTCTGCGGCGAGGCCGGGACGCTCCGAGTTGCGGACGTTCCACCCCCAGGGGTGGGTGAGTCTTAAAAAGGGAGCCAAATTAAAGAGACCCACGATTAAATCCACAAACCAAGGGAGGGTCGTTCAATTAACGCCACGCCCAAGCGCCGGCCAGGCAGCGCGGCCAGGGCAGCGAGAGGACGTCTCCAGCAGCCTCGGGAGCCCCGTGAGAAAGGCCAAGGGATGCTCCAGGGGCAAGGCCGGCAAAATCAGGGCAAGTGGCTGCTCGCCCCTCGAGGGAGCTCCTACCTCTGTGCAGCGCCTGGCACTGGGTGGATGGGGAACCGCCCGGAGACGGGTCCTCAGCCTTCGCCACAAGAGGCCGCACAGGGGGAGAAAGGGATGGCGGGGAGGGAAAGCAGAGACAGCCGGGCCTCGGGGTCTGGAGGGGGTTAGAGACACTGGTGGAAGCGGAAGGAAGCTGCGCAGGTGGGAGCCGGGCCCCGGTCACCAGGGTTCCCCTCCGGGCCCTTACTGTGCTGCTGCTCGCCGGCGCCGCCCTGGTGGCTCAGTGCCGAGGACGAGGAGGGCCTGGCCTTAGTCGACTCCAGGCTGCTGAGGCCCGAGTCCTTGTTGTCCCTGTGCAGGTCCCTGCAGGAGGCGCTGGCGTCCGGGGGGCAGAGCTCGGGACCCGTGGGGGGCCCCGGGTCCGGCACCTGCTGCTCCTTCCACTCGTTGAAGTTGAGATCCTTCAGGCCGCCGGGCACCACCACCGTGTGGCGCCGCCAGGAGCTCTTCTTGCGCCGCGTCTCCGGCGAGTGGGGCTTGCGCAGCCGCACGGCCAGCATGTCGTCGGCCGAGCCCCGCAAACGCAGGCGGATCTGCTCCGTCAGCGAGGGCCTGGCCGGGGCCCCGCCGCCCCACGGCTCCCCGCCGGCCCCCGGGGGCCGCAGGGACTCCTGGCTGCCCTTGGCCGACGACTCGCTGTCCGGCCGGGGCCGCGCCAGCTTCCGGCGGGCCAGCGTGTCGCACTGGATGAGCCGGTGGGAGTTGAAGGAGGCCCGGGCGAGCTTCTCCTTCTCGCCGCTCTCCGCCTCGGGCCCCTGCCCGGCGCCCAGCCCCGCTTTCCCCGGCAGGAAGCTGCTCTCCGTGTCCGTCTCCACGTGGCTGAACTCGCTGCGCTCGTCGTCCGCCTCCTCGCCTCGGCTCTCGGCCACCGACTGCACCTCGGAGCACAGGCTGCGGTCGATGGTGGACAGGGTGGAGTAGCCCGAGACGATGGACCGGGCGTCCGGCGCTGGCTCCCTCGGTCCCGCCGGCTCCTCCACGCCCGCTCGGCGACTCGGAGCGTCGCGCGTTGGGCCTGGCTCTCCGGGGGCTGTGCCGCGCCCCGGCCCCTTGGCCTCTTCCTCCTCCGCGCCCCCATCCTTGGCCTCCTCCGCTCTGCCTTTCCCAGCGCCCTTGGTGGCCTCGTGCTCCGAGTCGTCGTCCGTGCTGCTCCCCAAACGCTTGGCCTCCCGCCGCTTCTTCCTCTTGCGGTTGACGGCGGCGATGAAGGAGATGGCGAGCAGCTCCTTGTTGTACTGCTCCTTCCGGGGCGCCCCCGAGCCCTGCTGGAGAGAGGAACCCCCCTGCTTAGTGCCACGGCCCCGAGCCCGTCTGCGCCCCAGGTCGCGGAGCCAGGCTCAGCTCGCGCTGCTTCGCACCGAGCGCTCAGGCCGCCGCCCTGGCCGCAGCCGCCCTGCCGCAGCAGTGCATTCTGGGAAAATCAAGGGTGTCATCCCATCATGCCGTGGTGCATTCTGGGGGGGAAATCTAGGCCAGTGTCGCATATTGCTGCAGTGCATTCTGGGACAAATCGAGGCCGCTGGCCCATATTGCTGCAGTGCATTCTGGGGCCATGGAGGCTGCTATCCCGGTCCTGTGCCCATCTCTCAGGGCACAGGATTGCATGTGCCTTCCCACTCCTACGTGTCCCACCCAGCCAGGAGCTGGCCAGCCCCATGGACCCAGCAGAACCACCAGGACAGAAGCTAAGAAGAGCTAGAGCCAGCCCTGCTCACGGGAAGGGGCCTTGCTCAGGAACCCCACACAGTTAGGAACCATGTCACATGTCGGCAGGAAACATACGTGGGGTGAACCAGGGTTAGAATTCTGGATACTGCAGAGACAAGCACAGCCCCTGGTCAGGATCAGGGCCCTGTCAGACTGGGCAGAGCTGCTCAGAGAAACTGGCCAAGACACTCCCTCCCCTAAGGGATCTAAATAGACAAGGGGGAAGAGGGGAAACTGAGGCAGAGAGCGAGCAGGCTGAGCCAGGAACAGAAATCAGTTGTCTTTAACTCTCAGGCCAGGGCCCTACCACCGTCCTGTGATTTGCAAGGTCACCTTGAAGCTTTCTCCTGCCTCATCAGACCAAAGTAAACCCCGTGACCTCCCTCCCTCATGCAGAGTTGGCAATCCCGCTCTCCCGCCCGTCTGGCTGCTCTCCGGAAGACAGGACAGCACGGCCCCAGGACTGAGGTGGGAAGGGCCACGCGAGGCATTAGCTGCTGAGCTGCTCTGTGCTTTTACAGTAACAGGATGTATTGGTAAAACGCCAATTTTCCACCCTGGGTTTCCTGCCCCTTTCGCTGGAGATTTTAGCACACACAGGACCCTCCCAGACTCCAGAGCGTCCCTCACACGGGAGTCCTTACCTTCGATTTGGCAGAGCTGCTATTGGTTGAATCTGTAACACAAAAGACAGAGCAGGGATTAGGGAGGGCGGGGGAGGTCTTTACTAGCGTGGCGGGGAGGGAGGGAGCTAGGGGGCGTGCGGGCACCACAGCAGAGGGACATTTCTCAAGGGCATTCGCCAAGCTCTCCCGCCACGTGCGGCTCTAATCAAGGGTACGATCAGCATCCAAACGGATCCAGCAACTGGCAGCGGGGCGCCCATGCTGGGAAATTAACGAGGCCCAGGTGTAGCTGTCGGGAGGAGCGCCAGGACAGCGGGATTTTGGGCACTTTGCAAAAAGTCCCAAAAGCCCTTCGTTTCAGGCCGGACCGAACGTTTCGATTTCTGACCATTTTTAAACACGTTTGAATTTATTTTTTAAATAAAATTTGAGGAAATTTTGAAGAAAAAATTCATTTGGAAGGGAAAAATTGAAAGGATTTGTCAGATTTATTTTTCCCCCTCAAAATGAACAATTTGGCAAAACGGACGCGAATCTGACAAATGTTCCAGCGCCGCCAATACCAGAAAAAAAATTTCAGCCGCAATATTTCGCAGCTCCACCCAGCCGAGCCATGGAGGTTCGTGCGCCTCCAGGCAGCGGCTGCCCCCAGACTCGGGGGGAGCTTTCCGGGGATCTCTGATCCCACAGAAGGAGCTTCCAGGAAGTCCAGTGATCTCCGGGTCCCTCTGTCCACTCGCGTGCGACCCGCGCGCACCCCGCTCACACAACCGCTGGGTTAATCACAGCACGGGGGAAAAGTACAGAAAAGGAAACGAGAAAAAAGAACCACGCCCAGCTGAGAAAGGCCCAGTCGCCGGAGCCCCGGTCACACACCCAGCAGCCGGACAGGTCCTGCCAGTGGCGTTAACGGACTGGAGCCACAAGCCCAGGACGGACGGACGGGGTGGAAGGGGACAGTGGCGCGATGGGAGAACACAGGAGGAGTTACTCTGCTGGCACCTGGGGCTACGGAGGCTGGTTCCGGGGAGGCCCCAGGCAGGGTTATGCAGCGCTCACGCGCCCCAGGGCAAACCAGTCTCATGACACGGGGGAGCTCTCTCCTCTGATGCTCACTGAGCTCAGGTTAGACCCAGAGGGGCCTGATCCCGATTTACACTGGGCCCCCTTTGCACCGATCCCTGCGGCCAAATGGTTATCACGGACGCTCCAGGCGGTTCAGACTCATGGCCTGCAGGGCCAAAGGCACAAGCTCCTACCGCTGGCGCTAAAGAGGGGGTCTCCTATAGCTGGGAGCAGCCACCAAGGCAATGCCCCCCCCATACTACAGCAGGGAGGTGCAGGGAGATTTTTAGTGGGGGGCCACCGGCAGATCCCCGATGGTGGAAACTCCATCTGAAGTCAGGGGGCGACGCCCATTCACACCGCCAGGGACCCGAGGCCGTGCGCAGCGAAGGGCCAACGCGGCAGGATATTACCCACGGGCTGCCCGCGCCAAACCCGAGCCCAGCTCTCTCGCTGGGCTGGAGGAGGGGCGAGCCCCAAGGAATGCACAGGCGAGGGCCGTGGGGGGACTGTGTGTTAATCTGCAATGTCTCGCAAGCAGGTTAAGGGGGGAGGAGGGAGAGGGTGCACCCACCGCGCCAGCCCCCACTCCACCACACTGAGAAGCACAAGGACAAACACAATGACCCCCAGACACACCCCACCCCGGCGGAGGGATGGGACTCGCGGCTGGTGATTATGAGAAAGGGGGCCAGGAGGGGAATGCTGAGCCCCGGGAGGATCTGGAATCCCAGCCCCCGAACCTGCAGCTAGCCACCACTGGGAAGAGCGAACTGTGAATCAGGGGGGCTGGCGGGTCAGCCTGGGCTCCTTGGGTGTGGCGCAGGGGTAGTGTGGGGTGGGGGCACAGCCGGGATGGGGCTGGGCTGCATGGCCACTGCGAAGGCTCAGAGAGGGGAGAGGCCAAGAGATGAAGGGGCGTCTCTGCACCCTGGGCAGGCAGAGGGATGGGGGTCTCCCAAGGGCCCACTGATGACCTCAGCACCCTGGAGTGGGTGGCACCAGCTGATCTGACTCCAGAGGGATCCCCAACACCCACTCACATGGCCAGCCTCGTGCTTCTGGCATTCACAGATCCCAGCTGGCAGGGCTCCCCCTGCACCCAGCTACTGCTCGGCTGGGCCGATGCCAAGCACCGGGGACATGGGCACCAGGACCAGCAGGCCTCTGACCCGACGCTGCTGGGTGCTCTCAGGCGGGCAGGGTGGCAGAGGGTCGGCGCTCTCCTGTGCTCCCCCACAGAGCAAACTGCATGTCAGTGGCAGAGCCCCCCATGTATCCAAAGCTGCGGGTGGATGTGGGGGGCGGGGTCCAGATCATTCTTCCTCTGACTGCAAGAGGGACGAACCACACCAGGGGGTGCCAAGCTGGGGGTCATGACCTTGCAGAGGGGGAAAACGGGTACCAGGGGGCATGCCCCCCTGCCCATGGGAAAGGTGGGTCATTGCCCAAAGAAAAGCCACGTGGGTCAGGTGTGCTGCGGCCAGCGCCGTGGGGTGGGGGTAGGGGGCGCTCTTCCCAGGGGGATCGCGCAGGGCTCTGGCTCCCCTCCTGCACCCGCTCTCTCACGATCACCCGACGGAATTAGTGCGTGAGCAATGCACCCAAGCAGCAGCACTGTACCCGCTCTAGAGCTCCAGGAGATCCGCTGGAGGAGGAGGAGGAGAAGACAGCAGAGAGACGTTTAAGGAAAGAGCATAAAGAATCAACGTCATTTCAAAGCCGCTCCGCACACGCCGCTCGAGCCGGGGGAGAGGGACCCGGCACAGGACAGAGGCAGCCAGTGGGGGGGGGGGCAATAAGCGCTGCCCCCCAGACCCGTGGCAGAGCTGCTGGGGCGGGCTGGCTAGTGAGGGAACAACGGGCAGCCCGGTGGTTTGATGGCTGGTACCTGGACTGTTCCACGATGGGGCCTAGTGGGGGGCTCAGGGACAGCAGCTATCACGGAGTATACGCAGGAGAGGACCTGGGGAACTCACTGACACTAGACCAGCGTTTCCCCGCAGTAACACTAGGGGGAGCCCAACTGCAGTTGGTAACCAGCCCATGGCCAGTGATTGGCTCCTTGTTGTTCCTGGGTGCCAGCCTCCCCATCACACCCAACCCTCAGCAGTGGGCGTGGCCTGAGGAAATGCCCCGCCTCCGGCCCAGGAAGGCTCGTGCCCGCTGCTAGACGGGCAGCTCCTGCGTCACTAAGGGCAAGCGGGAGCCCAGGTCCCCAGCTGTCCTGCAGCTCCTCAGCCCGCTTGCAAGGGGCGTGCCCAGGGAGGGGGATCCCCGGTTTGCCCAGCAGGGAGTGTCTGACGGGGAGAGCCCTGGCCTGGCCAGGGGCAGTGGCCCAGTAACTCCTGCGAGGTCACTCCTCCTCCAGTGCTGCCGGCTGAGCCCCGACGGCCCCACGACTGGAGCCTTCCCCTCACCTGAGGCGTCCCCTGGCACCACCGTCCTCCCGATGTTGGGGAGCAGGTACTCGATGTTCGGCACCGACTGCGCCTCCTTCTCGTCCACAGGGGTCTGGAACGGCAGCCGGGGGAGAGCGGTGAGCGGAGCAGCCCCTGGGCCCAGCCCCGACTCCCTTCCGCGCTGTCTGCCGAGAGCCCCCAGCTCCGCCAGCCGTGGGGGACAGAGCCCCTCGGGGGGAGCCGCTCGCCCTGGCGGGGTCCGTCCCCAGGAGCTCAGCATTCCGGCCTCGGGCAGAGCGGGGCGCTGTTCACACACAGGGAACCAGCTGGCCTCCCCTCCACCGGGGTCTCCAGCAGGGGGCAGGAGAGAGGCTGCCCCCAGGCCGGTCTTGCGAGGGCCGTGCATGCAGAGGTCAGGGGGTGCGTTCAGGGACCGGCTGCCCCCAGAGAGGAGCAGCCCTCCCATGGCTGGGACTGGTGCCCACCGGCGGCCAGGGAGCCAACCCCCCTGTTCCCCCCGCCTGGGACTCACCTTCTCCCCCTTGTCCTCCTTGTCGCTGAAGAACCAGTCCGACTGTGGGGGCAAGGAGAGGGGACGAGGGTCAGAGTGTAGCAGGATGGCAACACTGGGGCTTTCCACACCGGGCCCCTCCTCACAACTCCCGCCCCGCAGCACAGGGCCGGCATCGCCCGCTCCGGGGGGGAAAAGAGAGGCGGGAAGGGGGGTGACTGGCTCCAGGTCGCCCGGCTACTGCCAGATTCATTCCCACATCGCCCCCACCCAGCGCGGAGATCCGAATGCACGTCTCAGTCTGACTCTGCAGGCCCCTCCGCCCCACAGCCTGAGCCCCCTCTCCCTCCCCTCCAGCCTGCCCCACAGTCCCGGGGCACCCGCCCCTGCTGTCTGACCCTGCACACCCTGCACCGCACTGGGAGCTGAACACGGCAGATCCTGACCATTCAGAAAAGTCCAACCCGACCCACTGATGTTCGGCTTCCAAGGAGGGACTTTTCCCTTCAGCCTGGTAAGATGGGCAAAGAGTGGGGGAAGCAGGCCGCCAGCCTCCTCCAGCCCAGGGGGAGCAGGGCGCTGGGAGCTCGTCCTGACACGTAAAGCACAGGGGGGTGAGGTGGGTGGGGGATCTGGGTGCCAGGGGCCCGTCCTGCCCAGTAAAGCGCTAGGGAGAGCTGGTGGGGGCAGGGCACCGGGGGCCCGTCCTGCCCAGTAAAGCACAGGGCTGAGCAAGGGGCCGCCTGTCACTTACATGCTGGATGAGGGTCTCCACAATTTTGTAGCGGTCTGGCATGTGCGTCACCATGTCCGTCATGTTGTCCTCGGACGTCCGGACCAGCGTGGGGCCGAAGACCAGGGCCAGATTCCGGGGCTCCATCTGCAAACAGGGCAGGGAGTTACAGTCCCGGCAGCCAGCCCCACTCCTGGGTCCCAGGAAACCCCATCCCGGTGGGTACTATCACCCTGCTGTCAGCAGCCTGAGCCCAGCCTGCGCCTGTGGGCCCCCCTCTGGGATCGGACAGTCTCATGCCAAGGCCCTGGGCTGGAAGATCCCAGTGATAAAATCACATCAATCCCCAGCCTGGGGGAACGGCGGGCAAACACTCTGTCCTGCCATCGGCCTCGCTGCAACCCGTCCCACCTGATCTCGTCACACCCAGATTAGCCAATTAACTAATGAACTCACAGTCACTTTCCCAGCACCGGTGGCTTAGGGTGATCATCCCCTTCTTACAGATGGGGAAACTGAGGCAGTGGCCAACACTGTCACAGCCAGGGACAGAACCCAGGAATCCTGACTCCCAGTTGCCCACTCTAACCATTAGAGAATGCTGCCTCCCTCTCCACTTAGCTTTTGAGCTTTGCTTCGCAGTCCAGGAAAGGGCGCTAGTCTGGAGCTTGGGAGATCAATCCCCTGCTCCGCCACAGACATCCTGGGTGACCTTGGGCAAGTTACTTAGGACACGTTTACGCCTGGAGCTGGAGGTGGGACCCCCAGCTCGGGCAGACACACCCACACTCGCTCTGATCACGACAGACGTGCCGTGGCAGCCACACAAGTGGCAAGAGGGGCTGGCCGCCCTGCGTGCGATCCCAGCTGAGACCCCAGGTCCCCGTTCAGTACAATGCAGAGAACACGCAGCGCTGCTCAGGGACTCGGCTCTAGGTTTTCACGTCCACGCCCTGCTGGGGAACCTGGGGCATAGACCACAGAGCACTCGGGCCCTGGAGAGCACCAGGCGTCCCGCACACAGAGAATCCGCGGCCCTGGGGCCAGGCTCACTAATGCCCAGGGCTCTCTAGCAGGGCACGGGGGCTGGCTGGGGTGGGGCAGGTGGTGGCAACGATACCTTGTTCTTCTCGGAGTGGTCCGCGATGGTCTTCAGGTGCCCCACCAGGAACTTGAGTGTCTCATAGTACTGTCCTGGCAGGTCCCGGATCTGTGGGGGCGCAGAAGCAGCATGAATGCCTGGTCAGCCACAGAGAGGAACAGGGACCCCCCCATCCCCATCCCAGCCTCACTCCTTCCTCACTAGGGCCCTCCTCATTCCGGATCGGCCCATCCATTCTTCCTCTGCCCCCCATTGCACACACCTCCCCTTTTCCATGCTCGAGGAGGGAGCAAGGCAGGATGCTCTGCGCCCCCCCAGCCTCAGGACAGGGCTGGGATCCCCCCACGCTGGACAGGCCAAGCCTACCAGACAGATGGAAAGGGAGGGAGAATTGTTCCTGGGACGGCGGTGACGCCGGCTCCCCGCCCATGGGCAGGAGGTTTGGGGGCTCAGAGCGTGACCCCTGCTTGACGGCTGTGGCAGGGGGACCTGCGGAGGGTTCCCACGCCCAGGAGGGACCGACAGCCCCGAGGGAAGGGCCCTGCCCCACATGGGACAGGCTCTGGCCACTCGCCGTACCAGTTTCCGCAACGTCTTCAACCTCTCGCTGGCATCTTCGATCCGGTTGGCTTCGATGAAGTCGTTGTACTTATCTGAAAGCCAGACAGAGAGGCCGGGTTCAATGGCACCGCCAAGCACGGCCCCGAGGGGGCGCCCCAGGGCACTGCCCGCTGGGCCAGGGCCGGGGGTGAAGCCCCAGGTGAGTGCACTGCTAGAGACGCTGATGAGGGGTGGAGAAGAGAGGAGCCATCAGGCCAGGACGCAGGCAGCATTCAGTGGTGGGCACGCTGGGGCATGGGCACAGGGGTAAGAAGGAGGTGGGGCAGCGAGGGGGCTCTGAGTGACAGCAGTATCAGAATATCAGGGTTGGAAGGGACCTCAGGAGGTCATCTAATCCAACCCCCTGCTCAAAGCAGGACCAATCCCCAATATTTGCCCCAGATCCCTAATGGCCCCCTCAAGGATTGAACTCACAACCCTGGGTTTAGCAGGCCAATGCTCAAACCACTGAGCCATCCCTCCCCCTAGTAACATGTACTCAGAAGGCTCTGAGCAGACAGATGGATCGTGGTGCTCAGGGATTGCTGGCAGCACAGGGCACATGGGTAATGCAGAGACAGCAGATGAAGGGGGGCAGTCTATATCTACGGGGCTCTGGGGGCTGCTGCATGGACACAGGGGTTCCCAGGGCAGATCGCCAGGCAGCAAGTGGAGCAATGTGCCAATGACGGGGTCACAGAGCCATCCCCCCAATGCAGCCGACACACATGGGCTCACCACTGGGGCACCAGCAGGACAAGGGCTGCCTCCGTGAAGGAGTCCCGAGGCCACAGGGCCACAGGCGGGGGAGGGGGGACAAGTCCAGTAGGGAGGTGTGGGTGAGGGGAGGGCTCCAAGCGGGCTTTAGTCACAACAGCGCAGCGAGTCAGAGGCTGCAGGGGAACGTGGTTACCATTGGGCAGCAGAGACACGCACCAGAGCCAGCCGCACTCCAAATCCTGATCCTAGGAGAGGCTGAGGAGTTTGTGTGTGTGTGTGTCTGTCTGTCTCTCCCCTCTGGCTGTGCATGCGTGTGTGAGAGAGAGAGAGAGAGAATCCTAGAACTGGAAGGGACCTTGAGAGGTCATCTAGTCCAGTCCCCTGCACTCAAGGCAGGACTAAGTATAGCATCCCTGACAGGTGTTTGTCTAACCTGCTCTTAAAAATCTCCAATGATGGAGATTCCACAACCTCCCTGGGCAATTTATTCCAGGGCTGAACCACCCTGACAGGTAGGAAGTTTTTCCTAATGCCCAACCTAAACCTCCCTTGCTGAAATTTAAGCCCATTGCTTCTTGTCCTATCCTCAGTGGTTAAGAACAATTTTTCTCCCTCTTCCTTGTAACAACCTTGTATGTACTGGATAACTGTTACCATGTCCCCTCTCAATCTTCTCTTCTCCAGACTAAACAAATCCAATTTTTTCAATCTTCCCTCATGGGTCAGGTTTTCAAGACCTTTAATCATTTTTCAGAGTAACAGCCGTGTTAGTCTGTATTCGCAAAAAGGAGTACTTGTGGCACCTTAGAGACTAACCAATTTATTTGAGCATGAGCTTTCGTGAGCTACAGCTCTGAGCTGTAGCTCACGAAAGCTCATGCTCAAATAAATTGGTTAGTCTCTAAGGTGCCACAAGTACTCCTTTTCTTTTTAATCATTTTTGTCGCTCTTCCCTGGACTCTCCAATTTGTCACATCCCTCCTGAAATGTGGTGCCCAGAACTGGACACAATACTCCAGTTGAGGCCTAATCAGCGCAGAGTAGAAGGGAAGAATTACTTCTCGTGTCTTGCTTACAACACTCCTGCTAATATATCCCAGAATGATGTTCGCTTTTTTCTGCAACAGTCTTACACTGTTGACTCATATTTAGCTTGTGGTCCACTATGACCCCCAGATCCCTTTCTGCAGTACTCCTTCCTTGGCAGTCATTGCCCATTTTGTGTGTGTGCAACTGATTGTTCCTTCCTAAGTGGAGTACTTGGCATTTGTCCTTATTGAATTTCATCATATCTCTGGCTCTGCACGCATGTGTATGTCCCTCAGCTGTGTGTGTGTATGTGCATGTGAGACCTGTGGATCTGTGTGTGTGTGTGTGTATGTGTGGTCTGACTGTGTGTGCTGGGGGTAGGGTTATACCCCGGACTCACCGTCTGTGAACAGGGGCTCCGGGAGCTTCCGGAAGAAGGATTTCAACAGACTGCTGATGACATTCAGGTCCTGCCACCTCTGTGTGGGGAGAGGAGGCCGTGCTTAGGGGGGAAGCTGCCTGGGGTGGGAAGGCCAAGAGCGGGCAGCCCGGTCACTGCTGGGGGAACCTCAGAGCCCAGGGCCTGGGAGAACCACAGGGGCCTCGCTGCTGGCATCAAGCTAACCAGCCCCTCTTCCACTTCATGCGAGAGCAACTACTAGCAATGCCCACCCTGGAGAGGGCGCCGGGGAGGCTCCTGGCCCCCTCCGGGACAGCAGGAACCAGGGGCCAAGGGCAGCCTGCAGTGAGGAGTGTAACTCTTCTGGCCCATGCCCAACCCCGTGGGATGTGGAGAGGGCAAGCCGGGCCGGAAGCGGGCGTAAGTGGCACCGGCACCCATCAGCGGACGCAGCCCACGAGTGTAACCGCCCCCCCTTGGAAAAGGCGCTAACAGGAAGATGCGAGGCCAAGCGTGTCCCTGCCCCACACACACCCCCCCCCAGTTAATTCCCATTCCTGCCCCCCAGGGCGCTTGGGAGACGACCCCTGCTCTGTGCGTGCTGGGTGTTATTACAGCCCAGAGTCACCGGGACTGCCCGGCCTGGCCAGTAGGGGTCGCTGCTGCTCTGCACAATTTAACATCAGCGGGCAGCTGCAGCCTGTTGGTTTGTAGCACTGGCACGCCAGGGCTGGGGCCACGCCGGCTCTCGCCCAGGGGCTGCTCTGCCTACAGGCAAACCTGGCAGCCTCGGGCAGCTGGGTCAGACACGAGTGGTGCTGGGACCCCGCTCGGCAGGTCCCAACGTTGCTCGCTCAGATTTGGCCTGCCCTCCCCTCCGTCCTGGCAGCCGGGCCAATCCTGAGCGACTGGCGCTGTTGAGCCCCGCTGTTGTGGGGGCGGCACACGGGAGTTTGGCCGAGGGCAGCTCCGCACCTCGTCCTGCAGGTTGATCTCGGTGCTTCCCTTGTTGAGCTGCTCCTGCAGGCTGGACACCACGGCGTTGTTCCCGGGGACACGGTAGATGCCCATGTACTCCAGGCCCTTGTCCTCCACCACCTTGCAGCAGGCTTCCACGATCAGCGGGACGTTCTGCAGAGAACAGACATGGCCTGAAGGAGCCGAGACCACAGGGAGGGTCTGCTGTTCAGTGTGTGCGGGGCGGGGGGGCAGAGGGGGGCACAGATGGGCACAGCTGGGGGGGCACAGATGGGCACAGCTGGAATGGCAGATGCCAGATGTTAAGGAAGGGGGGGGCCAGAGCGGGCAGTGCCATACCCTCGTTCTGCCCGGGCGGGCGGGGGTTCAGAGCAGGTAGAGCCGTGCCCTCGTTCTGCCTGGAGGGGGCCAGAGCGGGCAGTGCCATACCCTCGTTCTGCCCGGGCGGGCGGGGGTTCAGAGCAGGTAGAGCCGTGCCCTCGTTCTGCCTGGGGGGGGGGCTCTGAGCAGTCAGAACCGTGCCCTCGTTCTGCACGAGGCGGGGGGGGGCTCAGAGTGGGCAGAGCCGTGCCTTCGTTCTGCCTGGGGGGGGGGTGGCTCAGAGCGGGCAGAGGCAGGCTGGGACCTACCTTGTTGGCTGGGGCGGGCTGACAGTCCTCCAGCCTCACGCCGAAGGCCCGTGGAGCAGGTTTCTTGTTCTTTTTCATGATGTTGATGCCCCAAGGGGCTTTCTGGGGGGCACCGTCATCTAGAACCAAACTCCGCGTCAGTGTCCAAAAAGTGAGACCCAGGGGAATAAAGACCCCCAACCGCCCCCACGCCACAGGGCCCATGACTCCCGCCACCAGCCTCGCCGCCTTTCAACCCCCAACACAACCTCACACACACACCCGCCACCCGTGCTGATCTGGGCTCGTCCGGCCGGGATCTTGCCCCGCAGGATCCTGCACTGAGCGGACGTCTGCACGTGTGGTGCGTGCTCCCCGAGGGAGGCGCGTGTGCAGCGGAGCGTGGTTTCTGGAGGGCGTTTGGATTGGGGGGCGGTAATACAATTAGACCCGCAGCTCTGGGTCTAGGTTGGAGGAGGCAGGTCCCAGAAACGCACCGGGCACTGGGAGGTGAAAGTGGAGAGGTTTATCACTGTCCTTAGCTCCCGGGGAGCTCTTTGCCCCGCCTCGGGCCAGCTCCGAGAAAGCGCCGTCTGCCCCACAGCCACGCTGGTCCCTGCAGCAGGTTGCGCCTGGCCCGAGGAGCAGAGATCTTTGTCCTGGAGCTTCAGACCGTCGTGTCGCTCCCCTGGGCCCAGGCCACGGGGAAGCCTGTGGACGGAGTGGAGGACAAGCGCGAAATGCTCAAGGTAGCCTGTAGTGCCGAGGAGACGCCCTGCGGCGTTCTGTGCCGGCGGCCAGCGTGGCCAAGTGCCGACTGCTTCCCGCCCACGTCTATCGTACTGCTGTGATCCAGCCGCGAGGTGACGAAGGCAGGGGAAACTGAGGCCAGGTCTTCGTCCGCCAGGCTGGGCGGAGGTTCCTAGCCAAGCGGAGACGGCAGAATTCGTCGTTCGCAGATGCTGCTACAAGGAATCCGGGAGGACGCATGGACAATGGACCAGTCGCGGGAGAGCGTAGCTTCAACCCACGGAGACGACCGTGTCCATGAGCTCTTCCGAGCACGGCCCCCTGCCCCCCAGCAAGACCTCGCTCTGGCTGGGGCTCAGCTCCCGCCGGCAGTTCTTCGGCCCAGAGCTGATCTCAGCCGAGCACTGGGCCACGCTGCGGGCAGCAGGCTGGTCGGACGTGGCGAAGCAGAAGCAGCGCCATGGATCAGCTGCAAGTCGCTGGCGCTTGAATCCGGGTCGTCTGACCTGGTCCCCTAACGGCTGCACGTCGATGTTGATCCACAATCTCACACACCCCACACGTCCCCATCACCCCACAGGGCCCAGCCCCACAACGCAGACACATGCACAGCCCTGGGCAGCCACACGCGCTGCCCCCCACGCCGGCGTCTGGGTGTACCTTTAGTCACGGCCGTGTCCTGCCTCGGGGAGCGGGGGGCGCTCGTCCCCGTCTGCTTCAGGAACTCGGCCTTGATCCCCAGCCCGCGCGAGCCCTTGGGGGAAGAGTCTGGTTTCATTCCAGAGGGGCTGCAGAGAGAGCAGATGGGGGAGCTCAGCCTCGCATGCCCAGCAGCCTCTCCTCTTGGCCACCGGCCTCCTAGCCCCTCACCCCCACCCTCGCACCGAGCACACCCCGGATCACAGCCACCCCTGCACAGGGGGGCAGGCTTTGGTGGCAAAACTGCAGTGCAAGGCATCCTGGGAGTAGCTATGCAAATTAACTCTGCCACTTGCCCACAGTGCTTCACACTGCAGTGGGCTCCCCCTTCCTGGGCACACCCAGTGCAACGAGGGCAAGACCCCTCTGCTGCCCAAACGTTACAGGGGCATCCGAGCAATGCAGGTTCTCCCTGTTCCTGGCTTGGCCCTCTCTGCCCCAGCCACAGGGCCACTTAGAGATCCCCAGCTAATGGCAGTCCCCCCCACCCCCCCTCAGCAGGATCCCCAGCTCTTCCGAGCCGTGGTCCCTACTGAAAAGTCCCACCCGTTGAACCCAACTCGGGTTCAAGTCGATCTAGCTGCACCCGTGTAAACCCCTGGCAAAGGCGCACTCAAACCGGATTCACCCGGCGCTTCACACTGGTTTGGTAAACCCGGCTGAAGTGCTGCTCCACTAGGGACGGCAGCCAGTTATCTCCATCGCTCAGGACAAATTCCCTTCTCTGGACGGGCTGGGCCTGGGTGCAGGCACCACGCCTCTCCTCCGAGGGCCCAAAGTGTTTTAAGGACCCAGGTCAGTATCATGAACCTCATTTTACAGGCACAGAGTGTGGAGTGACTTGCCCCAGAGAACCCAGGAGTCCTGTCTCTCGAACCACACAGAATCCTCCAGATAGTCGCCCCCAGTGTAACCACTCCCACCCCGGAAGGTTTGCTAGCTGTCTGTCCATGGCACTTCTCTGGCCCCAGTCTCTAAGGTATCGACCCTCCCAGGTGATCAGCCCCTTGGACAGAGGCTAAGTGACATGCCCAAGGCCACGCAGGGAGTCTGTGGCAGAGCAGGGAACTGAACCCAGGTCTCCCACGTCGCAGGCTAGCGCCCTAACCACTGGGAAATGCTCCCCCCAGCAGGTAGGCAGCAGGGGCACAGAGCCCTTACCTCACTTTCCGGTAGTCATTTAGCTTCTTGTTGATAAGCGCTTGGCTTGCAAACCCGGGGTCCTGCAGCGGCACAAAGACAAGAGGGAGGAGAGAGCGTAAGCATCACGTCTGGCACCAGAGTCCAAGCGAGCGCCGACTCTTCCATCAGCCGAGCCCCTTCCCAGCGAGGCCGATGGGGTGAGGGGTTCATGCGGGGGGCTGGAGAGCTCACTGGCCCTTGCACTGGCATGCTGGAGGATGGGCACAGCAGGAGAGAGCCCCACAGCCCCCCCTGAACCAGCTGGGACCAGGCAGGACCAAAAGCACCAGGGCCATAGCCCCGGAATACAGGCCTGGCTGGGAGCGCTGTACCGGGCACAGGCAGAGAGATCCCCGTCGGTACCGAAACCTCAGCCCAAGGGGCACCACCAGCCCCCCGGGGCCAGGCGCACACTCCCAGGCTGCAGTTCCTGGGATGCCCAGCGTAGCAATCCCCTGCAGATGGCCCTTTGCTCTCTTCCCTGGCTTGGGAAGGCTCCGGGGGTTCCCAGAGATCAGGCTCCCCAAAGGCGGCTGGTTAGAATCATAGAATATCAGGGTTGGAAGGGACCTCAGGAGGTCATCTAGTCCAACCCCCTGCTCAAAGCAGGACCAATCCCCAATTAAATTAAATTAGACAGTGGGGCTTATGAAGCTGCGCCCCATGTAACTCTGGTCAGCCAGGGGCTGGGTTTCTGGGGAAACCAGCATCGTTCCCTGGGCGCCCCCCTGCACCCGTATCACTCTCCTGGGGCTAGCACCTGGCTCTCTGGGGTTGGACAGCTTGGCGAGAGCACGGGAGGTGCCTCTCACCACTCCCCGTCCTACTGCCTGGAGATCCCCGGCTTCATCACAGCCTCCCCACTGACTCTGCATGGGGGGCTGGGCTGTGGGGCAGGCCTCTGAACCCCAGGAGCTCCATCACTGCTATGTCCTGCCAGTGAGAACACAGAGCTGGCCAACGCCTGGGGAGAGGAGAACTACCACATGTTCCATGTGGGGCAGGATCCTCCGGGAATCCTATGGAAATTCAGCCCCCATAAGGCAGCCTGAGCTGGGCACAGATCTAGGGCAGCTCCCACCCCTCTAGTGCCCTGAGCTGGACATGGACCTAGGGCATCTCCACCCCTATAGTGCCCTGAGCTGGACATGGACCTAGGGCAGCTCCCACCCCTGTAGGGGCCTGAGCTGGACATGGACCTAGGGCAGCTCCCACCCCTGTAGGGGCCTGAGCTGGGCACGGATCTAGGGCAGCTCCCACCCCCGTAGGGGCCTGAGCTGGGCACGGATCTAGGGCAGCTCCCACCCCCGTAGGGGCCTGAGCTGGGCACGGATCTAGGGCAGCTCCCACCCCTATAGTGCCCTGAGCTGGGCACGGATCTAGGGCAGCTCCCACCCCTGTAGTGCCCTGAGCTGGGCACGGATCTTAAGGCAGCTCACATCCCTGTAGCGCCCCCTGAGCTGTGCTCAATTCTCCATACAATTAAAAGAAACTCCAGCTAACTTCTTCCAAAAGCCAAAGTGGTGGGTTGTGCAGCCCACACAAAACCAGCAGGTGTCTCCCTTCTCCTGCCCTATAGCCCAAACTGCTCCCAGCCTTCCACCTGCGCCCCGGGGAGGGAAGAGGAGCTCTCCTGGGGCTCCCAACTGCTCGGAGGGCACGGGGGCCACAGCACTGGAAGAAGTGGCTGCATTACATAGCAAGGCCTCTGTAGAGGGAAGTTCATGCCTGGGATCCCTGGAAACTCAGATAATTATCCCTCTGCAGACCAGCAGAGGTCGCCATAAGCTAACGAACACACGAGCCAGCTGCTCAGGACCAGTGTAGGAGCAGGGCACTGCAGGGATAGCTTAGCGCCAGGGAAGGGATCTCACCAGGACTGACCCACAGGGAGCCGTCAGCCAACTGCCTGGCCTGGCCTCTCCAGCTCTTGACTGAAAAGAGGGGGCTGGAGAGCGGTGCTCTCACCCGCACCCCAGGGCGGCCACTCACCCTGGCCCTGTCCTCTCCTGAGCCCTCCTCTCATCAGTCCCTGCAGGATGACAGGCCCCGGGAGAAATGACTTTGTACAGAGTAAGGAAGGGGGCACACTCCCTGGATTGGGGGAGGGAGCAGAGGGATGCTGGGAATGGAGATGCACCTGCCACATACAGCGCCCCCAGACTGTGCCCAGCCAGAGGCTAAAGCCAATAGCATGAGATGAAGGAGGCTGACCCAGTCTCCTCTTTGAGGGAGTGGTGACGCTCCAGTAGACTACAATTCCCAGCATGCAGTAGAGACCAGTCAGCTGGGGTGGAGAAGCATGGCATGCTGGGATTTGGAGTCCCAGTGCACCCATCAGGGCAAAGCAGAGCATGGCATGCTGGGACTTGGAGTCCCAGTCCACCAGCATGGCATGCTGGGACTTGGAGTCCCTATGAGCTGGTCCTCCATCCAGAAGCAGGCAACTGCGGGCCATCTCCACTGGCCACGCTTGTACCAGCCCTGCCCTAAAAGGAGGAGCAGAAGGCAAACAGCTGGAGAGAACCAAAGTGGTTAGTGCCGGGGCGTCTGCGGAGAGCCAGGGGCCTGGAGGGAGCCAGGAGCCCCATGCTGGCTCTCACCTCGCCCTCGGCCTTGCTGTTCTCCCTGACGACTTTGATCCAGGCCAGCATGTCGTCCCGATCCTCTGCCTGAAAGAGATATTCACAGAAGTCAGCGGTCGTCAGCCGGAAGACGTGCTTCCTCTTGGTCTCGCTGTAGGAAATGTCCACCAGGCACGCTCGGATGCTGATCGGCTGCTCCTCCTCACCTTGGGGCGGCGTGCAGGTCACCGCCTCCCGCCTGTCCTTGCACAGGTAAAGCGAGTGTGCGCGGAGAACGGCGAAGACACGCTTCCACTGCCGGATGCCCCCGCCAACTTTCTGCAGGGAGAGAGGACCGGGCAGTGAGCGCTGGCTGGGAGAGAGCCGGTCTCCCCTTTGGCTAGACCCCGGGGACTGCCACCTGCCATGAAACGGGGACCTGGCATTGACATGAGCACCGGTTCAAGGCACTGCCACGCAGCCTAGAAAGCCTAGGCCCGGGGCTGGCTCGGCCCACGGCAATGCGACCTGGGCGTGCACACCCAGCTGCGATGTAGGGACTTGGGGCGAAGGCCCCCAGCCTCAATCCAGGTCCAGAGCCTCTGCCCAGGAAATGCCACCCAAGATGCTGCTGCCCAGCTTCGACCCCGACACAGGCCACAGGCACTGCTGGCAAAACTCGACCAGGGCAGATCACGCCCCGTCTGTGCATTCGGCCAGGCAGACGGCAGATCCCCACAGAGCAGAGACACTGAAAGCGTGTAGCCCCCGTTTCCAACGTGTTCCTTTCAGCTCTGACCTATGGATTTCACCCAGGGGCCCAGAGAGAAGGACCCCCGCTGCCTTCTGGTAGCAATCACTCCGTTGTAATCACAGCAAAGCCCACCCCAGGGCTGACACCAGGGGCTCCAACAGGGAACGCTGACTCCTTCTCTCCCCTTCTGGCTTTGATTGTAACGAGGGAAATCATGTTCCCCAATCAGAGGATCAAACCCACTCGCACCGACCTGGATCCGCCCTATGACCCCATGAACCTAGCCCTCCGAGGCATGATCTACTCCCGGTGTTTCCCTCTCAATCCACTCACACTGACCCCCTGCCCTGGGAACTGAGCCCCTCTTGGGTGGCGATAGGGGAAGGCCTCCATTCAAACCCTTTCACTTATAGGTTGCTCCCAAGCCCTGCTCCCGTCCCCTACTCCAGCCTCACCCCCGGGAGACCCCACAGAGCTGCTCATCCAGCAGCCGTCTGACTCAGAAAGGCCAAGATTCCCCGTGCCCTCGAGGATGCTTGGAGGCAGCAGGATGGTTCCTCTCCCTTTTAGTCCCTGCGGTTCTGACAGCGGGCACTCGCTGGCTGGATCTCTGGGGTGGTCCGGTAGCCCCACCCTCCTTTGGGTCTCCCCCAGGGCCACCTGCACACACAGGTCCAGTTTCCTTCGGCTTCCCCCCGCAGATCCCTCCTCCGGGCTCCCACCCACCCCATCCCAGCCCTGCTGTCTCTCATCTGACCCACCACCACAGCCCTGAGAGTGTCTGTGGACCTGGCCGGGTGTGATCACTGCATGGCATTGATGCCTGGTGTCTGCAGCCCGCAGGGTACTGGAACTGGCGTGACTGGCAGGGGCGGAAGTGCGGCCACTGGAAACTGCTGCCTTCCTCTCACTGGCCAACCCCCCCCAGCTGCCCCCACCTCCTGGCACAATCCTCCGCAGGCCAAGTGCCCCTTGCCAGAAGAAACGGGCTCCTTTCTTGAGGGCAGGCCCCTGATTGTCCAGAGTTCCTACATGTGCCATCAATGGAATCTGATTGGCCAGAGATCCCTGCGTATGCCCAAGGACAATCCTGTGACTGGCCAGCACTCCCCACACATATGGGGCATCGTTTGTGGGTATGAGACTTCCTCTGCCAGGTTAAATTCCAGTGGCTGTTCTCCTACCACTCCTGGGCTAGCACATGGGCTGACAGGGTGCTTGGCAGAAGGGAGAGTTTCACGGGACCCTCTGGAAGGCAGGATGCCTGGGTTCTATTCCTGATGTGTGAGGGGGTATGGCCTAGTGGTTAGAGCATGGGCTACTGGGAGGCAAGACTCCTGGGTTCTATTCCCAACTCTGCTGCTGACTCCCTGCATGACGCTCGCCAATCACTTTGCCATTTGGTGCCTCAGTTTCCAGTAACAATATCAGGGTGTTCTGAGGCTCGGTTCATTCACGTTTGTGAAGTGCTTTGAGATCCTCAAGACGAGAAGGGGATCACATGACACATCACACAAACATCTCCAAAGAGGGGTTTTTCCCCTTCCATACAAGCCCACCCAGCACTTCCCCCCTGGCCTGGGGTTCCTGTACAGCGGACACGTACCTTCCCCTTTTTGGTGAGGATCTGTTTGTAGTGGAGCCAGCCCTCTTTCCTCACGTCGCTGAAAGTCACGTCCGAGAGGTCGGAGGTCGAGTGCCTCTTTGATCGCGTGTCTTCAGACATTCCGAGGCTGTCCAGAGACTGCAGGGGGAGAGGAGAATGGAGAGATGGGTGTACGGCCCTCACGGGTACTGCACTCGCGCCCTGGCAGTCCAGAGGCAGACAGGCACGCATGGTGCTGGGGGAGGAACCTCTCCAGCTCTGGCACGCTATCCCTCTCACTCTCACCATGGGGCATTACAGGCAATGGCTTCCCACTGGGGAGAGGAAAGCCAGGCCTCCCAGCTCGATCAGGCCCAGCACTGTGATAACACCAGGCAACTCTCAGGCTTTGTCCCCACCAGGATTTCAGCTGCTTCAGTGCAAATCCCTCATGTAGACAGAGTTTCCACGGGGGCAGCAAAACTGACTCACTCTGGCTTGAAATCAGGCTGGCGCTGATGCAAGTCATGCTGTGCTGGGTTAAGCTGTGTCTGCCTGAGGGGTTGAAACCAATGAGCCAAACTTGGGGGCTGAAATCCCAGTCAAGATAAGGCCGCGCAGCTCCCACTGGTGCAATCGTGAGCCTGTGGGGCAGCAGGTGCCCCACTGCCCTACACTTCAAAGGCCTCATTTACCCCAGTGCAGAGCGGGCGTCAGTGTTGGAGCGGAACTGACGTGCGCTGGAGTGAACGGCTCTGCAAGGTGCAGGGAAATGCAGCGGATGGTCCAGCACGTGTCCCTGAGCATTAGAGGAGGCAGAGCATGAAGCAAACCCACCGGGCCAAACTCTCTGCTGGCGGAAGCAAGGAGAGCTCACTGACATCAGTGCTGTTTGGCCCGTTTTACACCAGCTGATCCCTGGCATCGCCGGCCTTAAACTGATCAGAGCAAACTGTTGCTCACTGATTACTCGGGGCTGTGCGGGGGCAATGCACACACCTGCGGTTTCCCACTGGAGGCACCGGGTACAAGACCGGAACAGCACAGCTGTGACTGTACTGTGCTAGCCGGAGGCCGTCCGAGCCTCAGGAGGGACTCGGGATCGCAGTGGCGGGCAGGGCAGAAACGCCCAGCGGCCTCAGGCAGAGCAGCCACCCAACATGAGGCCCCGGCTCCCCTCACACAAACCAGGCCCCTGATGGGTGGCATCCATGCGGCTGGGGGTGCATGGTACCAGCGTGGCCTTGGCGGGCATCATTACAGTGGCAGATGGAACCCCCGCCCTCTTCTTCACTGCGAACACCTACCCCGTCTGTGAAGAAACTCCTCAGCATGCGGAGACTCGGCACCCGGCTTGGCATCCTCCTGCAAGGAAAGCAGCCGCCCGTGAGCACAGAGCAGGAGAGGTGGCAAGCGTTCCCGAGCACAAGGACAGTCCCCACTGGCCCCAGCCCCTTCTCGCGGCGGCTGGGGCATCTCTTCAGTATGGAGCTGCAGGAGTCACTGGCTCCTTGTGGGCTGTGGAGAAGGCTTTGGCCTGGGACTCAGGAGACCTGGGTTCGAGCTCTGGCTCTGATGGAGGACGGGCAATTGGGCCTTTGAGATCCACAGATGCAAACCACACTCTGTGTGAGCTGTGCATTGATCCCCCGCAAGGGGAGCAGCAAACGGAGGGGCTGGTTTGCATCGTTCACACACCGTGCTTTGGCTGAGCTGCTCCAGGACGGGCATCGTGGCCGAGCGAAAGGAATACAGGGATACGTGGTCCCAAGTTCTAATCCCAGCTCTGCTACTTACTCACTGCGGGGCCTTGGCAGAGTCACTTAGGGCCTGATTTTCAGAAGTGCCCTGTCACATCTCTCAGACCATGAATACAAAGGCTGGCTTAGGGCTTGTCTGCATGGGGATGCTACTGTGAAATCAGCTAGGGTGTGAACTGACCAAGGCCACAGCTATAACCCACCAGCTCCCCCAGGGACAAGCCTTCGGCCAGGCAGTGAACAACAGTAAACTTTGGAAAGTTAGCAGTTGTGAAACAGCACAAAGGATTCCGGGGTATGGAGTAACATGTGGAGAACTCCTGACCACTCACAAACACAGTATCTAGCCTCATGCCTTCCTTGGATCAGACCAGCTCTGTGTCCCACCCCCTGCCCTAATGGATCACACTCCCAGCCCGTCAAATCCAAGATTGGCCAGTAGTTGCACTTTCAGGAGTCCCTGAATTCTCTTGTCCTCTAATGCACAGCAGCTGGGGATCACACCCTGACGTATGCAGCTATGAGGCTAGGTCGGGGCTACCCCTGAAAAGGGAAGAAGCCGTTGTTTGGCTGGCACGCAACGGGGTGGGGAAGGGGTCACCCCTACCTTAGGATCTTCCCCTCGTCACGAAATGTGTTCAGACCATCGTCACATGACTTGGAGCGCTCTGTTGTTATGGCCAGGAGGTAGGAGGATCGGCGACTGGCTTTGATGCTGCCTGAAAGGGAAAGGAGAGAGAAAAGGGCAATCAGTACACACAGGAAGAGCCAGTTCACAAGGCAGTCAGTGTTTTACCAGCCTCGGGAATGGATTAGCTTGTCACAGTACTAAGGACTGGGGATCAGGATTCCTGGGTTCTATTCCCATCTCTAGGAGGAAACGTGCCTAATGGTTAGAGTTCGGGGATTGGCAGTCAGGGCTCAGGGGTTTTGCTGCATGACTTCAAGCAAGTCCTTTAACCTCTCTGTGCATCAGCTTCTCCGTCTGTAATACGTGCGAGCAAGGCAGGAATACAGGGAGACAACGTACGCCGTGTGCCAGCATGCAGCAGTATCCCAGATCAGAATACCCCAGCAGGGCACCTGCTTTGTGGTTGAGGCTGATGGTTAGTAATGAGCTGAGCTGGGATGTGGAGAGCGCACCAGGGCTAACAACGCTGGGCGAGGGAAAGATCCTCAGCTCTCACAGGAGAGCCATTTTTATTCTTGTATCTTCTTGCTGGTGCCTGGGGAAGAGCTGGCCACAGAGTGCTGAACCGGAGCTGGCACAACCTGGCTCTCCTGCAGCTGTTTACAGACGGTCCATGAACGCACTTAGGGCCTGAGCTTCCTCTCACCCACACGGGCATCAATCCGGAGTCACTCCAGGTAAACCAATAGAGCAGCACTGGTTTGATGCTGAGGGCCACTGAAGCTGGCTGATCATTGTTTAGGGAACCCCCCCGGTTCCAGTTTCCTGCCGGGAGGTGGTGCAGTCGGGATGCAGGGGCAGGAACCCGGGGGCAGTGGCATGGTAGGGGACACGTGATCTGCAGACATGCAGCAGGCTCCTCCAGGGAGCGATTTACTGGAGCCCTGAGAATTCCTCTAATGGCTGGCACTCACACACTCCCAGCTGCTTTATTTACGTAGCTCATTTCCTCCCATCAGGCCAAGGCCCTTTCCTACCTGGCTCGTCTGGCCCTGCTCCCCTTGGCGGGGCCAGGATCATCCCCTACAGCAGGCTGTCAGGTGCTTTGCATACACCTCATTTCCCAGCATATAAGCGACGGGGATCCCATCACCTTCCCTGGGGAGGCAGCACCACAGCCCTGCAGGACCCTGAGGGTTCCCCCCCATGTTCACCCTGCATTTCCCTTCCCGGGTTTCCTCCACCGACTCCTCATGACGTCCCCCCCTGGAAGTCGGGGCCGTTCCCTACTTCTCTCTTGTTCTGCACTCTGGCTCCTGGGTGCTCAAGACACAGGCCGCTCTCCACCTTGGTACCCGGACGGGAGCCCAGCAGCATGGACTCCTGCGTTTCTCAGGCCCTGATCAGCTGCTGCCCCCCGAGGGTGTCCCTGCCCCAGGGGGAGGGGTGGGTACTTACTGCAGTCCTGGGAGTAATGGCGGCTGATGGCGAAGGTGAAGGCGGGTGAGGAGGGGCTGCCGGTGATCGAGGGGGCTGAGTTCACGGCACTGGAGACGACGGAGGAGGCGGGGATGTGCTTTGCCTTCAGGTCGATACTGGGGCTCGTCGGCTCGTCTGGAAGAATGGGGTGCACCGTGAACCAGTGGAACCGTGGGCGGACAGAACAGAGCAGCTAGCCAGCCAGAGACTCACGCGGGAAAGGCTGGGGTCTCCCGCCCAGCGCCTCCCACTGGGAGACCCTCCCCCAGCCCTACGGCACCAGTCCCCAGAGTGCCTCCTGCTGCGAGGCTGGGACCGTGGGGCCTGAGATCTCCGCAGTCTGTGCTCCACCACCACCCCCTGCAGTGAGAAGCCCAGGACCAGAGTGCCAGGGAACCCCTGGCTTCCAGACCCTCTGCCAGGACCCTTTCCCGGGGGGGGGGCAGTGCCAGTGCCCGGTGCAGACTCGGCAGCAGGCACGCAAGAGGCCTTTTCCAACTGCTGCCCCATCCTCAATCTCCTCTACCCCTCCCAGGAAGGAATAGCCCAGCGGTTCAAGTCAGTGAGCTGCCCCTACCCCTCCAAACCTAGGGCTGCCTCCCCAGGCAAACCGGTCATTCCCCCATCGCCGCTGGTGCCAGAGAATCCAGCCCTGCCCTCCATCTCCGAGGAGCCCCGCTGCCCTGAGAGCTGCAGGCCAGGGGTGCGCTCGCTGGGGCTGGGGCCTGGAGCCCAGGCGCCAGCGTCCGTGCCGGGGGTGCACCAATATCCCGTCACGGAGGTGCCGGCAGGGCTTGAGGCCATGTTCTAGGTACACATGGCTGCTCTTGGCTGGAGCGGGACAGGGGGCTGGGAACTAGTGGGAGGGGTTGAGGGCCCTGCCTCGACGCACTTGCTCTGCTGCCAACAAGGCTGGCTGTGTGTGACGGGGCAGCCCTGTGCCGCTGCTTCCCCCGTGCAAGGTGGCCAGGGGAACAAAGGCGGGCCGGGCTGGGCGCACAAACAATAGCCAGGCTTGTGAGGAATGCGTGGAGAACAACGGTCCCACAGTGCCAAGCTGGGCATGTCACGGGCAGCTGAGTAAGTCTTCCATTGTGCCCTGGGCTCTCCCGGGTATGAGGAGACGACACGTGCCAGGGAGAAAGGCCATGACGTCCCCCGAAGGCATCATCGATGGGGACAGGGAAGTGCGGGGCCCAGTGAGCGGGGAGAGGCTGGCAGGGCCAGAGCTGCCCATCAACGGGGGGCCCAGGTCTCACTGGATGGAACCCCAGGCAGGTTTCATCTCAGGCCCCACAGGGAAGCCTGGGGACGAAGCGGCTGCAGGGAAGGCAGAAGAGAATCAACCCCTTTCCCCGAGGCCTGTGTTCAGGACAGACCAGGGGCTGGGCTGGCATGGAGACGCCTGCCCTGCTCAGGAGACACACAAAGGCGGCAGGGTCTGCAGGTTCCCCAGAGTCTCTATCTCCCCCCGTCCTGCTCGCCCCTGAAAACCCCCGAGCGGCCGTGTCTGGTCTGGCTGCAGCTGGACCAGCGTCTGGGGAAACGGCACGATCAGCAGCAGGGCCCCGGACTGGGAGTCGGGGTCTGCTGGGCGACCCTGGCCAGGTCTGTTCCCTCCTCTGTGCTTCTGTTTGCTTCCCCGCCCTTTGTCTGTCTTGTGAGTTCCTTGGGGCCGGGACCGTCTCTCCCCACGCATGTGCAGCACCCACTCTCAGCTGGGGCGTCGCCATCACACCCACCTCTTGGCTCTGCCAATGGAGGGCCCGGCAGGAGACCCCCCCTCACTACAAGCGTGGCAGTTTTCAGTGGTTACCAGGCAAGCCGGAGCCCACCTACTGTGACCTCCCAAGGGGCAGCAAAGGACCAGGCAGCTCAAACCATGGGAGATGGTACCTCCCCAGGGAGCCCAGCAGCCCCCTGTCCCCCAGGGCTGGTGGCCCCGAAGCTAGTCTCTGGGCCTCTCCCTTCTCCTGGTGCCTGCTGGCTGGGGGAGTTCCCGGGCACTGAGTGCTTGGGACACCGGCAGGCCTTGCCAAGGCTTTCTGCCAAGCCAGGGCTGGAGAGACGTATTCCTGGGAAGCCGGGCCTGGCCTGGTGAGACAGAGGCCAGCACTGGGCAGGCGGGACAGCTGCAGCAACCTGCTAACCACATCCCTGCCCTGTCCAGGCAAGAAGGAATTCGGGGTGGGGGGCGGGGGGGGAATCCTGTGGCCAGCCCCCTCCCAGTGCAGCGCAGAGGGATTGGATGTCACAGGAGAGCAGAAACAGGAGACGACACCCTTGGCCACTTGTTAGCTAGTCTGAATCTAGCACCACCAGACAGCAAGGTGAGTTGTGGGGGCTCAGCCCAGGTCTGCGTCACCCAGAGAGGCAGGACTCCCCGTGTTGGGGAGCGGCACGTTCGGGGCAGTGCCCGTCCCCCAGCCTCTCTGGCAGCCAGCTGGTGGAATTCAGCCTCGGGGGTCGCCAGGCAGGCACCTTTCGCGAGCAGCAAATAAGGCCCGACTCTACCAAGCCCCTGCAAGCAGCTCCGGCCGCAGGGCTCTGGGGATAGGGGTGCTCGCGGGAATGCCGAGTCTAGCAGCGCATGGAAGGGGCAATGGGACAATCAGAGGCCACCTCGATGGGATGTTCGGCCGTCCAAGGCCGGCACCCAGCTTTAAGGCAGGTTAGTGGACGGTCCCGGGCTCCCCGCAGCACACAGTTCTGCTGAGATATGCCCCAGCAGGGAAAACAGCAGCCAGGCCCCTTGACCAGTGGGCTCCTTCCTGGGCGTCCCTGACCCTTCCTCCACTGGACGCACTGGGGACCCTTTCTCCCTACCCCAAGCTGGATGCTTCCTCCCCACGCTCCCCTGTGCTTTGCTGCTTGCAAGGACAAGCACTGCTTTGGGCCTGACCTGACTGTCTGACCACAGTCGACTACCACCAGACCAGGGCAGCAGTGCGATGGCCCACCCACACCCCTGCCACCCTTCCTCACCCCCTTCTCTTTCCACCCCGATGTCTCTGGCCCTTTGCTCTCCCGATCTCTGGGACCACCTAGCACATCCATGGTGGGTTGGCAACAAGAGGCCCGTAGCTGCCTGCTTCTCCCCTGCATGTGCTTCTCCAAACCAGACACACTCATCCAAGCAGGGAGCTGAAGGGACCCAAGCACCTGGCTTCACTGTGCCCGTTTGCACCTGCCCAGCCTACGGTCGGATCTGCCTGTGCACCAAGCTGCCATCTTGGCCGACACACCGGGGATCAAACCAGGGACCTTCAGAGCGAAAGGCAGGAAGTGCTACAGCTTGAGCTAAAGAGCTGGGACTCTGTCGGTGGGGCTTTAACAGGCCTGTACCCTCTGCGGCTCGGGCCCAGCGGGGACACGTCATTACCACCAGGTTGATGCCTGCTCCTCAGCATCCATTACCCTGCAGCTGAGCCTGCTTCCTGCCCCAAGGGGATCCCTGGTGCTGGGCTTTTGGAGGCGAGATGCTCCCTGGCTCCTGAGCTGGATACACAGCTGTGAGACCCCCACCGCCTTGGGCTCTGGTTGAAGGAAACCCCCCCCACACACACACCCCAGTGCCTGAGGTTCCCAAGCGCTCCCCCCTCACCTATAAATGGAATGGATGCCAGGGAATCTTCTGGCACCGCCAACGGTGCCACCCGCCGAGCGGGCCGCTCAGCCGCCGGCTTGTCCCCTTTGCAGCTCGGCGGCGGGTCGCAAATGTCTGTCTCCTTCATGTGGTCGGGGAAGATGAAGTTCATCTGCCTGGCGGGGGCCGGCACCTTGCGGCCCGTGGGGGGCTTCTGCCGGAGGACCACCTCCTCTTTCCTCTCCTCCGCCTCGGGCTGAGGCAGAGCCGGCTGGAGAGACCTGGCGCTGCTGTCTTGGCTGGGGGTTCTTTGGTCCTTGGGGATCTCGGGCCCGCTGCCCGGCAGGTGGTCTGGGCCAGGGGGGGCGGCAGTTGGCAGTGACGGGGACCTGTCCAGGTAAGGTGCTGGTTGGGTTCCTTGCCTTTGAGATATATTGAACACTGGAAGGCCACCAAAGATAGGGTCCCTGAAGGAGAGCGCGTGGAGTAGGCCAGTCCTGCGCTGGAAGGAGGGGCTGTAGCTCCTATACCCGATGTACCCCGAGTCGTCAGCGCTCCGCAGGTTGGGCTGGGAAGGGTGTTTCTGCACGTGGGTGGGGGGAGGGTCTCGAGAGGAGCAAGAGGGGACGTACGAACTTGGCTGGCTAGGCTGAGCTTGGGCAACTTGCCCGGGGCCCGGCCTATAGAACTTCTCTGGCAGCCATGTGCACTTGTCCAAGCGGGGCGAGACAAGGGCGCTCTGCTCCAGAGTCTCCATGGAGCGCCCGTACCTCCCCAGGGAATTGTCGGACCGGGCCCGGTAGCTCCAGGTGTCGTGGCTGGGCTGAAGCAAGGTGTCTTGCGAGGCACTGTGGGGCCAGCCTCTGGAGGCCGGGGTGTCTCCCAGGCGGTCCTGAGAGACGCTGCGGTACCGGAGCGGCATCGCGTACCTCCGCTCTTCTGAGGCGCTCCGGCGCGGTACTTGGCTGGACAGCCAGTTGGAGAGCGCCTGCTGGCACTCCAGCCGTCTGATGGCCTTGGGGCCACCCAGATACTCCCAGGAGGGACGGCCCGGGCCGTCAGGCCCCGTGCTGGCATCCCGGCTGTCCTTGAAGCCACAGTGAGTCCGATGGTCTGGGAGATGCCTGGGGACCCCGTAGCAGGCCTGGTTGGCCATGGAGGAAGCAGTCGGGACGCCGTACCTCTCTGGCAAGGAAGAAGCAAGGGGACCTGGGAAGCTGGTGTTGGAAGCGCGCGAGAAGGAGCTGGGGGCTGGGACTGGCCTTGCGACGGGCATCCCGGGCCTCGGCTGGGTCATTCCATACTGGATCTCCTCCGTGCGGTGGGCCGGGCTGGAATGGGTGCTGCCGAACTCCCGAGCAGTATCGCTTCTGGCCTCGTTCCAGGTGGTGGGCATGGGGCTGCCAAGCGCCGCGCTGTTCAAGGGGGAAGATGGGCCTGAAGAAGCAGGGCGGTAGGGTCTGCCGTCCGCCTGCTGTCCCTGCAAAGGCTCAGCTACCATCGCCTCCCAGCTGGGAGCCCTGGACTGGAACAGGTAGGTCTTCCGAGGGTAACAGATGGGAGGTGGCTCCGGGATGCTCTGGGCTCCCCCGGAGTAGGGTTCATTGCCCTTCAAGTAGGCATCCTGAGAATAGGCCTGGAAAGGAGAGGAGAGGAGAGGAGTCAGGGCGGGTGGCGTCCTGGCCCAGGAGACATTGGTACCACCAGGCATCCTCCCAATGCCCGTCCCAGGCCCGTCACCCCATCAACACAGCCCAGGTTTCCGGGAGCCAACCAATAAACCCAATGGGATGGGATGGGGGTAACACCGAGACAGTGGCACACCTGAACCAGGACAGGACGAATCCTGAGCCCCATGGCGCTGCCATTCAAAACAAGGACACCACTGATACACCCAGGCCGTGTAAGTGACATGGGCGGCTGAGTGCTAAGAGGCCCCCCATGCTTGACTCATATGATCCCAGGATACAAAAGGGGCAGAGACCAAGGCTAGCACCAGCCGCCTGCGACCGTGAGGCACTTGAGCTTATGAACCCAACCAGGATGGGCACCGCTGGGCCCTTCGGGGACAAAGACTCACACAGACGGGTGAGGTAAGGCCACCAGTGGTGTGGACTATACACTAAGCCGCGCGATGACTGCGGCGCCACCCACTGGGCACATCCCTCCGGCAGGGCAGATCTCATCCCCCTTCTAGGGCAGGGCTGACCACGCGCAATGCGAGCAGAATCAGGCGCTCCTGCTGGAGCAGCACTCAGTGCTGCGAGAAGGGAGCCGGGCGTGCCGTCCCTGCACCGTGTGGGGGGAGAGAGATGCCCACCTCCAGCCTAAGTCCACTGGGGCTGCGGCCAAGTGATTTCGAGGGGCTCGTTGTGAGACACCGGAAAGGGAGATGATTTTCAGGGGCCAGTGCTCAGCGCATAGTGAAAACCCAGGTCTCTAAAGTTGGGCCTCTCAGAACTGCTGCCCCTGAAATCATTAGTGACCGTCTCAGCCCAGAGCCTCAATCAGCCTGGGAAAGGGCCACCCGAAATCCTCCCCTGCTGTGCAGACATCAAACACATTTCCAGACGCGCTTTCTGCTGGGGTGGAAAGTGACTAACACGCTCCGGTTGCTGCCAGCCGCATTGCTCTCCCATGCTATGCTCACGGCTATGCTGGCTTCATGTGGTCTCTGATTCCCTCTCCTTAAAATACTCCCTGACGCACTGAGCTGGACGGAGAGCCAGGATTTTCCTTCTCTCATCTTTCATAGGCATTTCTGAACTAACCTGCCCAACTGCAGGCTGAGCCTAAACCCTGAACCTCTTAACAGAACAGCCTTCTACAGCCTTCGTGTGAGCAGAGGAAGCGCTACCCAGTGGTTAAAGCAAGGGCCTGGGCATCCGGACACGGGGCTTCTCGGCCCAGCCCTGCAACTGACGCATTGCACACATTTGGGCAAGTCACTTCCCTTCTCTGGACCTCAGTTTCCTCACCTGCAAAATGGGGATAAATGGGGATAAATTCCTCACCTGCCCACCTTTGGAAAAAGCCCAGAGACACTCCAGCATAAGGCACTAGATAACTGCACTAAGTAGTATTCTAACCTACCCCAGACGTTGCTCTGACTAGGCAACCTCAATAGACCACCCCAAAATATCGTCAAGGGCATATCCTGAGTACAACCCCCATGCCCTCTCTTAGCTTCCAAGTTTTGTTGAGCCTTGGAGCGGCTGCTTGGAGAGGCATCCCTGTGTTCGCACATGGCAGCACAGCCCATCCTCACGCCATTCACCCAGTCTCACCAGGGCCAGGACTGTCCTCCCCATGTCACAGATGGGGAGCGTGAGGAAGGGAGAAGGGCTGCCCCCAGGGGAGGCGGGATAAGAATTCTGGGACGAGGAACCTCGGAGCCATGGCACAAGGGGAAAGCGCAGCAGTGCAGGACAGGAGAGGGCGTTTTCTCAAGGGCCGGTCCCGGGCTGAGCAGTGAATGCCCGTGAGGTCTAAGAACACTCTCCATGCCAAATGTCGGGCGTAATTGTTGGACCTCCCTTGGCTAATATAAACACCACAGAGCCCAGCAGCCAGAACTCCCCTGCCCCAGATAAATCCACCCTGCAGGGCGAGGAAGAAGGAAAAGACCCACGCGTGACAGATGCCAACCTTGGTGCTTACTGTGCTCTTGGCAGGCACCCACGTACCATGGTGATGGGCGCAGGGTAAGAACGTGAGCAGGACACACACAGAGGATGCCCCGCCAGACACCACACCGTGATGCTTCCCAGCAGGCTGTCAGATGAGACCGGATGGCAGGATCAGGGATACAGGGGAAACGCGGGGCATTGCCTATGTAGACAACACACACACGACACCCTGCTGGATACCACGCTGGGAAGCTTCGGGCTGGAGAACCCGGGACCCTTGCTGCTGAACAAGAAGAGGTGCCTTGTATAGCAAGTAAAGCGGGTGGGCGAGTCCAAAATCTAAGAGATCCCCTGCTAAGCAGAGAGTCCTGGATAACTAGGTGAGCACAACTGGGTGCGCAGGGGAGCAAGGGCTGAGGCAGGGTTTGGGGTGCCGCTGTCTAGCCTGGCCCCAGCTCCCAGCCAGGATTCGTTCATGCAACATCTATCCCAGGGAAGCTGGTTTTAACCCCCTGCAGCAGGTGGGGCATTTTTGAGGCATGATTTAATGTTCTAACCCCTGGGCCTGAGGTTGGTTCCCAGAGTGAAAGGGTTAACGACTAAGTGATGATAAGAGACGCACTGCAGCATCTCTCCTCCAGACGCCCAGCAGCGCCCCACAAGCTGCAGGAACCGATTACAAGCGAATTGCAGGCAAGGCAGGGCTTCATCTGGAATGCAGCTGCCTCTGGGGTGGAAGGCAGCAGCCTGTCAACACCGCACAGCAAAGCCACAAGAATAATTCTGGAGCAAAAGTGAGGCTGCAATGGAAACCGCAGGAGGCCAAGTGCAGTCAGCGCTGGAAATCAGCCAGGGGAGAGCGTCACGATCATGGCCAGGGAAGGCAAGTGTTTCCAGTGAAGTTACCACGCCGCAAGCTTGCTGTCCAAAGGGAAGCAGCTCCAGCCACCTCACTGCATTGTCCCCAAACGACCCAACCCCTGGAATCTGCAGCAACCTGCTTCCTAAAGCTGCTCCGATTCTGACACCCCAGGAACCAGAGAGAGGGGAGGGAAACAGCCCCCCTCCCAAAGCTTCCTCTCTGTGGACGCATGCTGGGGCCCGAACCCCAGGGTCCTTCCTGCCTCATCATTCAGTCCTTGGGAGGCCAATGGAGGGAGCAGGGCCCCTGGCTGCTCCCAGCTCCCCGCCGCCCTGGAATCCTGCTCTCAGGAAGGCTGCATTTCTGGGCAATGACAAACCAGCTCTTTCTGATCCAAAAAAGGAGCGGAGCAGTGCGGAGCTCCGACACACTCGCTTAAAAGGGCGGCCGGAGCCCTGGGCTTCCTTCCCAGACTGTGCCACCTACTGAAGGACCTTCCCCCCACCATCCCTTTTTTAACCTGTTCAAGCTACAGCCAGAGGGTTAAACGCTCGCCTTTATGACTAGCTGGCTCAGCTCTGGGAGGTTTCCTCTGTGCTGGAATAAAGGGAGTCATCACGGGAGCCCCCGCCGGCATTTCTCTCGACAGACGCCGTCTCGTATTCTAGGCTCGTACAGCGCCTGGCACAATGGGGCCCTGTCCTCGGTGGGCTCACACACTACCGTAATAAACACGTTCAATCCGAATACGATAGACGATCTAACAATCATATAATACACACCGACGACAGGGATCCCATGTAACACAGGCACCGCAGAACAGAGCTCATTACCTCCCTCGATCCGGCAGCCTTCTCCCTCGGCTGGCCGCTCCCTCGCTGCTCCCCGGGCACAGCCCTGGCCCAGACTAACATTTCCTTCTCAATTTTTCCTTTTAAGTTGTTTGGGGATTTTGCGACTGAGACGTCCTGAGGCGGGAGGGAGGAGAGACCCCCCCCCGAGCTGCAGGGAGCTCCTGGTTGAGGCCTGCCATTGGCTGCCGGAGCCGCACACCGCAGGAATGCCCACGCCCCCAGCCCAGGCACCGGGACGGGGAAACCCACACAAAGGTTCCTTTGGAATCCAAGCCGGGAAGCAAAGCTGGCCCTTGGCATCCGGCTCCTTTCGCACGTCCTGGGTCTCCTCTGAATCACACGCACAGACAGGAAGACAGACGCAGGCAGACAGACACACACAACTGCACTGCCCTTGTTCAAAACCCGTTCACTCCAAACACAGCCATAGGCCGGTGCTTTGGCTGAGAAGTACTGGGCCAAATTCATCCCTGGTGCAACTCCGGAGGATGCGCCCCGCCTGATCACAGCCACGGCCCAGCTAGGCTGGGACCCTGAGCCCGACAGAGGTCAGCCCCAGACGTATCAGAGGAAGGTGCGAAAGGGCTCCAATTTCCCACTCTGCCATTGACCAGCCGGGTGACCATGGGCATGCCAGGCCCCCGCTTGGTGCCTCAGTTTCCCCTCCCACCCTTTGTCTATTTTGACTGTAAGCTCTTCGGGGCAGTGACTGTCTCATAATGTGTGTCTGTGCAGCACCCAACACAACGGAGCTCTGATCTCTGTTGGCACTACTGTGATATATATGACAACAAAAACCAGGCAATTAGGCACTAACCCTGAACCTGCCCAGGGGAGTCCTTCCTTCCTGACCCCAGCGGCTAGCGGCTGTGAAGGCCCTGCAGCAGGAGGGTTTGGAACCCAGGGACTTCCCTGCCATTACCTAAGGGATGATCTGTCCCATTACTGCAGACGCACTGGGAATACCCAGCCTGGGGCTCTAGAGTAGCCTGTGACTCTCTGGGGCCCTGGGTACGTTTGGGGTTTCCCCCTCGCTTTGTATGGCCTCAGGGCGGGTGGATCACAAGACCTCTGCCCCCCACACGCCCCTCTCCTCACCAGCGTACTGCTGACACCCAAGCTTCCAAGGGATGCGGACAGAACTGAGGATCTTCCTTGCCCAAGGAGAAAAACTCTAGCCAGCATCCCAGAGTGGGGAAGAGGGGGAGGGTCCTGCGTCAATCACACCTTGGTGGCCTGGGGCTGCTTCATGCCCTGGCAGCAACAGGCTCCGCACGCCAGGCCGTGGGGTCAGGGGGCTCAGATGACTGTGTCCCCCTCCTCCATTCCCTGGGTGACAGAGTAGCCCCCCGGCTCTGCCAGGGCTAGCTCCGCTCCTTTAACACAGATCACCCCACCCACCCGGGCGACGGAGCGTCTAGTCTGACCTGCCGCATCCCACGGAACCCTGCCCAGAGATTCCTACACCCAGCCCGACCACCCGAGGGCGGCCCTAGAACTTGTCTCCCAGAAACATCCCCCATCTTCACGGAGGGTGTCGGAGCGAAGGCGAAGCCACCACATCCCTAGACAAGCCGCCCCCCCAGCTCATTCCCCGCACTGCTAGACTTGTGCCTCTTCTCTGCAGGGTGATCCGGGCTGCTCCTACCACCATCCCACCCCCCAACAACCATGTCATGGCAACCGACCCCGGCCCAACACCCAATGATCTGTCACTTACAACCAGGGTCGGCTTTATTCCATCTCCCTCCTCGCACACTGCCCCCCCACCCCCCGCCCCGGGTGCCCCTCCCTCATTCCATCCCTCCCCACTCCTGCAGCAAGAGGAGGTGGCCAGTCAGCACAGGGCAGGAGACAGGAATGGATTTCAAACAGGGTCCAGGGTGAACAGGTCAGGAGCATTCAGAGCTGGCAAACCCCCAACCCCAGCAACCAGTCTTGAATTCAGAACACACCACCCAAACTGCTGATGCATGGGGCCCCAAGAAAATGAGATCCCGTCGGGCTGCTATTAAAGGGAACCCTAAAGGCCCCCCCACAAATTCCACCAGCCTCACCCCCAATCGAGGGAGGGGCTCAGGCGCGAGGGATTTTAAGTGCCATGGTTCACACCACTCGCCCAGATGGCCGCGGCTAATCTGCTGGAGCAGGGGACGTCGGCTTTGCCCAGATAACCCCCCATCACAACCCCACAATCAGCCTCGTCACACTGATCTGGCAGCCCACGTCAGCCTCCCACTGTCCCGTCAGCCCCTTGGAGGCCACACACACCCTCTCGGGCATGACGCGTGCCTGGCAGCCTTGCAGAATGCCGGCTAGCTAAGGCTTAAGCCGGGCTAAGTCAGCGTGCAGCCCAAAAAGCTACGGCTGCACAGCACATGTCCCTTTGCTTTTTGTAATCGGGAGCGTCCCTGTGGAGACTACAAGTCCCAGCATGCAACAGGGCCACACAAAGGAGTATTGACTGCTGGGTGCTGTTCTCTCTGTGGGCTGCCCCTCCGCAGGGTAACGATGAGGGTGACTCAGTTGCAGGTTTAAGGTCTCCTGACAAGTTGCCCATGTGGCCCACCTCCCCAAGCCATCTCCCCCAGGACTGTCATCTGCTCCGATACCCTGGAGAGCAGCAGTGCCCAGCCTCACTGCCCGAAGAATGCCCCGGCTGTCACTGCTGAGCTAGGGGCGCTCTGGGTCAGCCCCCACCCACCAGTAAAGGGGAAGGGCTCTGCGCAGGGCGTGGCAAAGCAGGGCCAGGCAAGGCACTCCCTGCTCATCACCGGCCTGAACCCAGGGAGAGTTCAGCAGCAAAAGGCTCACCAGCTGGAGGACGTCCTCGTCTTTGGGCATGATGGAGAGCTCCAAGGCATCGTCACTGCAGAGAGAGGGAAAGGCAAAGAGCGTCAGGGTCTGGATGCTGCAGGCAGCCAGCTCCCCGCGTCTCCAGGCTCCGAGCCAGGCAGAGACTGGGGCAGTAACTGGATGCCAGGACTCAGCAGCCGAGGTGGGTTGCAGGGGCACAGGACAGCACTCCCCACCTGATGCTATGTGAGTGGCTGGGAAGGAGGCAAGGCCTGCAACTGACAGGCAGCTCTGGGAATTACCCCCTAAGCTCAAGTGACTGAGGTGTGTGCTTCTGGTGGTGGAAGTCCAGGGTGCAATCTCCATTGACCCAGTGCCTGGCTGGCTGCGGCCAGCGGGGGTTATCTGATTAGTAGGCATTAACGCCAAAGGAACAAGGATGTTGGGCTTTATTTATTTATTGTTTAAAGGCTGCAGATCTGCAGCATTGCGGCCCTGGGCTAGTGCACGAGAACCAGGCTGGAGATTGGCAGGGCAGAGGTTTTACTCCAAAGGTTTGAGCCGGAAGATCCCAGCTGCACAGGGCCCATGCAGCAGCTCACACATGCAGCCGGAGACAGTAGAAGCTGCTGTTACTCCCAGAGGAGACAGCGGTCAAGCCGCCACGATGGGCCATTTTCCTTCCCAGGGACAGGAAAGACTTTGTCTTAATGCCACATGCAAAAGACAGGACCTGTCACAGTGTAGCTACGCATCCCACCGCCCGCCGCCAGCTGCGTGGGGGCGCACAGCCAGCAGCCACTCTCAGATCCAGCCCTGGGCTGGGAATGCGCTGCGCCATGTCCCCTCCACGCCTGTAGCCCACCTCACCTCTCCCTTAGTCTGAGCAGTGCCCCTCCCTGCGACTCCCTCCCCACCCCCGTGAGGCACTCGCCCCTCCCCTCCTCCAGTCCCTCCTCCCAATTCAGCTCTGCCAAGCCCTCCATTGCGAACTTGCATCAAGAAAAGGGCTGGGATTCCTGACCCCTAATCCCCCTGCTCTAACATTCCCTCCCAGAGACCAGGAGAGAACCCAGGAGTCCTAGCTCCGGACCCCTGCTCTAACCATTAGACCATGCTCCATCGCAGAGCCAGGCCCGGAACCCAGGAGTCCTGGTTCCCCATCCCCTGCTCTAGCCACAGGATCACTCCCTCTTCCTTTGGTGACAGCGGCTGCTTATTTCTTTCTCAACTAGTGAAAAGCTCAAGCCAAGGCAAGAAACTGCAACAAACCCCCTGGAAATCCCCTTTCCGTTTCAGAGCCAGTCGACAGCATGTAGCCCCCACCGTTCCCCCTCCCCTGCTGACGGCCACTGAGTAGTTTTCCAAATGCAATTAGCACCCAGGGCTGTATCTTATATTTAGCTCGTATCCAGATCACTTTCATTTGGTTCGTTCCCCAGGTGCTATACTTAGGAGCTATCGCAGTCAGGTTTGCCCCTCCATCTCCCCTGTCTAATCAGTAGTTACACACGGAGTGCAACACACACAAATCCAGGTCATTAATTAAATCCCAGCTCCAAAGACAGACACACACACACTGGCTTCTTTCTTCCCTTTTCGGTGTGTGAGGGAGCGTGTGAGAACGAAGGGGGGTAGGAAATTCTCCCACATCCATCAACTCAGTGCTGAACAGACAAACGCTGCAACTCCCTTCTGCTCCAACCGCGCCCTGACCCCCCTGCGAGAAGGGGAGCAAGGTTGCCCCAAATCTGGCTGGCTCGTTGTCACATCAGGTGTCACTAACACCGCCATTTTGGCAACATCTTAGTGCGAAGGAGTCGGGGAATCAAGCTGCCTACTAGGGTCCTGGCTACATGGGCAGCAGCGCCCACACCCGCCAGAGGGTGAGAACGGCAGCCAATCCGGCACCTGCCGGTAATCCATACTGGGGCACATAAATAAGCGGCTTTTTCCCAAGTGCCTGACGATGGGGACCCACCTTCCTGGGGCAGGACCTCAGCACTTCATGCAAATCAGGACCCTTGGGGTGTCGCAAGGTGGCCACCCAAAAATCGTTCATCACTTTGGAAAAATTTGGCCTAGGGCCCCGCTCTTCCAAGGTATTTAGGCACCTGATTAGCACTGGCACCACTGGGAGTTAGGCGCCCACGCACCTTTGAGGATCTGGGCCTGGATGGCGGATTTGAGTATGAACATTTTGGCCTGAACCCCAGGAGGGCCCTTCGTCTCAGCCAGGAGTCTCGCCCCGGGGAGTACCCAATATCCGGGGAGTATCCCAGCTCTCACCTGTTCTGGATCAGCGCTATGACCTGGGAGTAGGTTTTCCCGATGATGCTCTCGCCGTTCACCTTGACAAGCCGGTCTCCTGCAGAGGGAAAATAACCGGGGGCCCACACATGAATGAGGGCGCAGCTAGCCAACCAGGAGCGAGTACAGCTGGCGGTAACCACAGCAACGTGCGATATCGCCCCCAGCCTGCCGCTACCCGCCGAAGAAGGGCCCAAGCAAGCGGGACGTCAGTGGGAGCTGGGGGCACTCGGCACCTCGCAGGAGGAGGGGCTGTGGGGCTGTCCCCAGCAATGGCGCTGGAAATCATTCGGGAAGGCAGCCTTTGCACACACAGAGCTGGCTTGTTCTCTGGCTGCTCTCCCGCCTCGGCCCACTGTCCCCCTTGCAGCCCTGTCCCTGTGCCTTGGTGATGTTAACGAGCGCTCAGCGGCTGGTCCAGGAGGCCACGGCAGGGCGGGACCCTCGGCTGGCCTCACTCGGCACTGCTCCCTCAAAGACAAGGGAGCACCCCAGGTTCGTGCCAGCTGACGTCTGGCCCAGAGGATACAAACACTCAGCGCCTTCCTTCCGGTTTACTGCCTGATCCTTTTAGCCGGGCACATGCCATCCCCACCCTGAGCACTGGCAGAACAGTTACTGCTGTCGCCACCGACACCTGGGGGCCCAAAGTGGCAGCCCCTGCGCTGCTCCGTGTGGGCACCAGCTGATGGGGGCAGCAGACAACTGCTTTCAGAGGTCGTAGTAGAGAACAACGGGCAAGGGGGGGAGAGAGAGAAAGCCCCTTCCCTCTGCCCCAGCCACAGCCTGGAGTGAATGATCCACTCGGGCGGACAGGACGTTGTAAGGACAAATGTCACCCAAGGACAAAGCCGTTTTCCCCCAGGCTGTGAGCTCTGAAGCGAGGCCTGTCCAGTGGGGCTCTCTTATGGGGTTTCCTAGGCTCTGCTGCAACCATGCTATGGTGACTCCCCTTCTTTCCAGGCAGCGAGCTCGCTCAGAGCCAAGAGACCTGGAGAGACCCTTTTCCCCAACTCCCTCGGCGGAGGGGGAGATTTTCACCCTAACGTGGCAGTTAGCTTCCCCTTTCAGCCCGCCCACGGACGGCAGCTGGCAGGGCCATGCCCCCGGGCACCACAGGATGGCTATGCAGCTGGCACACGCCACAGAAGAGCAGCCCAGGGGCAGGCACCAACCCCACCAGGAAGGGATTGAGAAGGTGACATCTGGGTTGAGCCAGGCGCTACGGACCCGTTAGGGGATCTGCAGCGAAAGCCCCAGCCACATCCCATGCACCCAGGACGCTCCCATTAGTTAATTACCGCTTGAGAAGCGATTCTGGCTCTGGCCCTGGCTCCACCACCAGTTCCCACCCCCCAGCTGAACGGCGCTGAGACGCGCTCCGGAGACGGGGCCAACAAGCAGGAGGGAGGCTGGCAGGGCTCGCTGGAGTTAGGAGGAATCAAAGCTCTTCTCCAGCCCCTCTGCGTGAAATGGCTTCACTGCTAATACACGGAGTGTCAGTCTCTTTCCCTCTCTGCTCCCCCATCCATCCGTGCCTCCCCTGGTATTCAGTGGGATTCAGCTCATGCCCTGCGCTCTGCAGACAGGCGCCTGCCAGATTTGTCCCTTGAGGAGGAACAGCCCCGGCAGACAGACAGGGCAGGCACTGAATTTGTGCCTTGACTGGGCCTAAAGATTGCTTTCTGCCAGCTTGTTTGTAACCCTAGAGACCCCAGCAATGTCAAGGGGTGTAACCCTAGAGACCCCAGTCCAGAACATGTATTTGAATCTTTAACAAAGCCCTGTTCTCCCCCAGCTGTTTACCACACATTTGAACTAACTGGAAGGGTTTTCAGGTCTGTTTCCCATGTGAGCCCTCATCCACTGGATTTCAATCCCCTCCGGGAGCACTTTGCCACTGGCTTTCCCAGTACAGTCCCTCAGGTCGCCCCCACCCAGTGGGGTGCGTGGTACCCAGTGGGGGGCTCCCCCACCTGTGCGGAGGCCGGCCTGGTGCGCAGGCCCGTCTTCCCTCACGTTCTTCACAAAGATGGTGTCCATGGGCTCCAGGCGGCTCCGCTGGGGACCTGCGCCGGGAAAGGGAAGGGAAAGGGCGTCAGACACCAGAGCTCGGAACCGGGGGGGACCCTCACAGGAAAGATGGGTACATGCTGTATACTCACACACTCACGCCTGCACACTGGATACACGCACGCATAGAACTATGTGCATGAGTGCACACACACACTGGATACACACACACACTTGTGCTCATTGGACACACACACAGAGAACTACATGCATGAGCACACACACACTAGATACACACGCACACTTGTGCTCACTGGACACACACACAGAACTACATGCATGAGCACACACACACTGGATACACACACACGCTTGTACGTACTGGCTACACACGGAGAACTACATGCATGAACGCACACACACTCATGTGTACTGGATACATACACACAGTATCATGTGCTTGAGTGCGCGCGCACACACGTACACACACACACAGGATACACACACACACTAGTCATACACACACAGGACACTCACATGCATACACACTGGCTACACACACGCACTGCCAGAGCCACACAGAACACACACCACAATTAAAACAACCAGCATGATCTGGCACTGCAGCTCCACACCAGCAAACAGAGACTTCGAAGGCCACGTCCCGTCACGACCCAGAGGAACAATCTGGTCCTAGGGTGACATACATTATCTGAGAGCGGGAAGCACGTGCCCCCCTCACTGGACCCCTGGTGGGACAAGGTCCTCCTGGGCAGGAGGGAAGGAAGGTTTCAGCCCCTTTTCAATTGGTGGTTCTCAGCCTCTCCCCACCTGGGACCCAACCACCGGCCCTGATTTCTTGCCATGACCCACCCCATCCCACAATCCTTTGGCCGCAAGGGATTGGGGTCACAGCAAGAAGCTGTGGGTGGTTCAGGGTTCTGGGCAGGGAATGGCACAGCAGGAAGGGGCAGGGGATGTGTCTGAGGAGTAGCCTGTGTGGGCCCTGGTCCAAAGGGCATCAGGCTTCCATCGCCTGGCACCCCCCATACCCTACCCCAGCCTCCAGACATGCTTCATCTGCAACTGGTCCCCTCCCCGCAGGGCTGGAGCCGAGCGAGGGGCCAGAACTGGAAGTTCTCCGTCAAGCCCGGCACGTGGCTATCCGTTCTGACTGCATCAGATCCGGTTAACTCAACTCCAGCCTGGAGGCGCAGGCGGGTGCTGGGCTTCAGACCTGTCCTCTGCACAAAGCCAACCCAACAGCAGCTTCGGTAACCGTGCGCGAGTCATTTCCAAAAGCATGGCCGCAGAAGTCACGGCTTCCCCCCGCGTCCAGGTGCCCTCCCGGAAGCGCCCACTCCCACCCTGTGCCTCAGCAGACCCCACTCAAGCACGGACACTCGTACACCTCTAGGGCCCTGATCGGAGCTTGGTCTGGGATCTGTCTACAAGGACAATCCCCCCCTCCTGTGACTCTGCAGGTCCGGCGATCCCTGTGCAGGGAGAGGCCTCACAGCGTGCGTGCTGCAGGACAGGCTGGGGGGCACTGCCAGGCTGGGCATCCCTGTAGGCCAGGATGGAGGTGGATCATCCCCAGAGCTAGGGGTTAGGACGGGGAGAGCCCGGGACAGGAACAGAATTGAGGTGCTTTGGGAGAGACACGAGGGAGACCCAGGAGCAGAGCAGCAGAAGGGGCTGCAGGCTGGGATTGAGGACAGAGCTGTGGGGGTTCGGGGGTGCCCGGAATAGGAATAGCAGAAGGGGGCTGGGGTGTTGGGACTGAGACGTATTTGCAGAGCTGTGCATGGGGGGAGCCCAGGAGTGGAATAGCAGGGGAGACCACAGGCCGCGACTGGGGAGCACCAGCAGAGCTGCAGATGGGCTGGAGGAGGGGCTGCTGGTCACATCGGAGAGCACTGGCAGAGCTGTGGCCAGGGAGGGCAGCGCCTGACTCTCTGCTGCTAGCCCGCTGCTCGGACACTGAGCTTGTCTCAGACAAGACCCAATGGGGGCTGGGAGCCAGAGGGCCTGTCTTCCACTGTAACCCCCAGGGCAGCTGCTGGGCTCTGGGCTGGGGAAAGACACCAAGAAACCGCAGCCTGAATCCAGATACAAACAAGGCGAAAGCTCGTGATGTGCACCCAAAGCACCCGCCGGCAGGCTGAGGGAGTCGCTTTGCGCCCTCTGATCCCCCCAAACCAAAACGCTGCTGCCCACCTTGTCCTGAGCTGTGCATTAGCACAGCCTCCCTGTGCGGAAACGCTCCTTCGCTGTAAATCTAGGTCAAGTCACAGTTCCCAGCCTGGGAGGGATGAACAGCACCGAAACCTGCCAGGTGGCAAGCTTTATCCCTTCCCAGGAGCACCTGGTGTGCGGCCGGCACACAGCCGGAGCCAACCAAGAGCAACCAAGCAGCCAGGAAGAGGAGGGAGAACCAGCTGGTTCTGGGATCTAGTCAGGAAGGTCCTAGCTAGGGGCGGAGACGTGGGGAAGTGCCCAAGCTGCAGATCTAGGTATTGCCAATGGGGCATCAGCTAATGGATTTAGGGATGAATAATGCAACCAACCGCTAGCAAGCGGGGGAAGGGGACAGATACCCCCGGATGGCTGGGATGTTAGGGGGCATCTCTACACGCGCTTCCTCCTGCACGGCCTGAGATCGCCCCACCAGGCAGCGCAGCCCCCCCTTGGTGTTGGGGGCACCCAGCTTGCCCATCTCCGAGTGCGACAGAGCTGCCACTCGGACGCTGAGCCGGTTCACCTCAGGTCTAGGTTTCGGGCTGTTATTTCAGCCGAGTGGCCATTCACGCCTAGGGGAGCTGGGTAACTTCATCTGTGATGGAAAGATCCCCCCTCCCTGCCCGGCTGGCCTGCTGCTACACTGATCTGCTGCTCGGCAGCCTGGTGCATTTCACAAACCACCATCGTCTGCAATCACTTCCCTGGCAGGGAGGTACTGAGTCTGGGCTGGGCTGTGAAGCAGGCCAGAGCACCAATCAGCTCCCTTTCACACCCGGACATCCATACAGTGTCTGGCCACACGGGCGCACACGCACACGCACAGGCGAGACAAGCGGCTGGGTGCCAGAGATGGATGCTTACCTCCTCGGTTTCCATTCTCTTCCTCCTGCACAGGGAAGAGAGAGACACCAGTGTCACAGCTGAGCCACGGAGGCTTTGGAGGAGTCGGGAGAGGGACAGATCCCCGTGACGGTTGATTAACGAGAAGGGGGGGAACCTGGCATCAGCTCAGTGGGCAGGGAACATGGGTAACCTTTGGGGCACTGAAATACCAGCAAAGTGACCCGGCGCCTTCTTATCCTCCCTCTGCCGCCCGGACTGCCCAGAGAACTCTTGACACAGGATCCAGCTCAACAGGGGAGGGGAGAGGAGGGGTTTATTCTCCCTCTCAGTGACTGTATAATGGCCATCCCAGCTTCCTGCCATGGGGGATTATCCAAGGGGAGAGCGTCAACGCTTCAGAGGAAACCCTGATGCATTCATACAGCGGGAGGGGGGGCAAATCTCGGCTCCCACACGCCTGCTCCCCAGAAGAAACAATCACAGCCCCCTGGGGCCACCGGGCGGTGGGCTCCACTCACCCAGGGCCCTGGCTGGAGAATGAAGCTGCAACCTCCTCTCTCCCATAGTGGTCAGTGCAGCTCCAGGAGTTGTGGGGCGGGGCACCATGATCAGGCATCCCTTGAGCAGCCTCTGCTGGCCCCTGAGTGGAACGTAAAGCTGTTCCCCAGCCCCAAGGGTAAATCCTCTCACCCCACAACAGGAGCCTGTGTCAGGAGGGGCGATTGGGGCGAGCACTGTGGGATGCTGTGGGCAGCTGGCACTGCTGGAGGGAAACAGAAGCTGCCAATTCAAACCCCCCTAAGATTGGCTGGGTCTGGAGCAGAGGCAATGGGGGACAGAGCCGCCCGGGCCAATCAAGGCACCGTCGTGGGCTGGGAAGGACCAGGAGGAAGGCAGCAGATGGCGGCAGAAAGCAAGACGGCTCCTGCAGGAGACCCCAAGACTACGTCTACGTCTACACGGCTGTAAAAGGCCCGCGGCATGGACCACCTGACTCAGGCTCACATAAGAACACAAGAGCGGCCAGACTGGGTCAGACCAAAGGTCCATCCAGCCCAGCGTCCTGTCTGCTGACAGTGGCCAATGCCAGGTGCCCCAGAGGGAGTGAACCTAACAGGTAACGATCAGTGATCTCTCTCCTGCCATCCATCTCCACCCTCTGACAAACAGACGCTAGGGACACCATTCCTTACCCATCCTGACTAATAGCCGTTAATGGACTTAGCCTCCATGAATTTATCCAGTTCTCTTTTAAACCCTGTTATAGTCCTAACCTTCACAACCTCCTAAGGCAATGAGTTCCACAGATTGACTGTGCGCTGAGTGAAGAAGAACTTCCTTTTATTTGTTTGAAACCTGCTGCCCATTAATTTCATTTGGTGGCCCCTAGTTCTTATATTACGGGAACAAGTAAATAACTTTTCCTTTTTCACTTTCTCCACACCACTCATGATTTTATAGACCTCTATCATATCCCCCCCTTAGTCTCCTCTTTTCCAAGCTGAAAAGTCCTAGCCTCTTTAATCTCTCCTCATATGGGACCCGTTCCAAACCCCTAATCATTTTAGTTGCCCTTTTCTGAAACTTTTCTAATGCCAGTGTATCTTTTTTGAGATGAGGGGACCACATCTGTACGCAGTATTCAAGATGTGGGCGTACCATGGATTTATATAAGGGCAATAAGATATTCTCCGTCTTATTCTCTATCCCTTTTTAACGATTCCTAACATCCCGTTTGCTTTTTTGACGGCCGCTGCACACTGCGTGGATGTCTTCACAGAACTATCCACCATGACTCCAAGATCTTTCTCCTGACTAGTTGTAGCTAAATACTGTATGTATATGTCACGGAGTGTGGGGGAGTCCAGGCCCTGCACCCCTCTTCCTGGGATTCACTGAGACTCTCAGCCAGCCAGTAAAACAGAAGGTTTATTGGACAACAGGAACACAGTCCAAAACAGAGCTTGTGGGTACACCCAGGACCCCTCAGTCAAGTCCTTCTGGGGGAGCAGGGAGCTTAGACCCCAGCCCTGGGGTTCCCTGTGTTCCTCCACCCAGCCCCGAACTGAAACTAAACCCCTGCCCAGCAGGCTCCCTCCTGCAGCCTCTCTTCACATTCCTGGGCAGAGGTGTTACCTCCCCCTCCCCCTCCCCCTCCTGGCTCAGGTGACAGGCTCTCAGGTCTCCCATCCCCAGGGCACATTCCCAGGTCAACACTCCCCTCTCCCTGCTGGGTCACATTGTCACAGTATAGTTGGGGTTATTTTTTCCAATGTGCAGCGGGGGGAGACGTTGTTGCCAGGACTCAAAACGCCAGAAGTGGAACCTTGTGATGAAATATTTTGGGTTGCGGAGTTCTTGTGATGACCCGAGAAGGGAAACTGAGGGCTGGGTGCTGCAGGGCCGCCCCGTGCCATAAGGGGGCGATCTGGAGGCAGCGACCCTGGTTACCAGGGCCAAAACCTTGCCGCGCGGCTCAGAAGAAAGCTGATGGTGCCACTCTAATCACCAGGCACAGCATCCACGCCAACAGAGGGGCTGGCAGAAGAAAGGGGAGCACCCCGCCGCGGGGGGCTGAAAGTCTCCCCACTATGGAAGCGCCGCTCCGGTGATGCTCTCAGGAGGGCAGTCCCGAGCCACGAGCGTGGCTATATTTAGCGCTGTCATTATTATCCAGAGCGAATTGTGGGAGACCACATGCCGGTTTCGGCCGGAGGGGCCGTCTTCACGGTGCTGCATTATTTATGGCACGATGCAAGCTGACAAGATCTGGAGCTGGGAAGGGGAGCGAAGGAGGCGTCTGGATTTTGGGAGAGTTCCTGTCCCCCATGGGGGACTGACGTGGGGATGAGCTTTGGGGAGGGGGGGATACCTCCGAACTCAGAGCTGATGTTTCTGATCATGGCTTGACCCCAGCTGGTCCCAGTCACTGGGGGGATGCTCCAAGGTACACCTGAGACTCCTTAGACTCCAGCTCCGCTCGGCTCCCCTGAATGTCACTTTCGAGGTTGCCTGGAGGGCATGAGCTGGGGTCACATACCAGGATGCCTCAGGTTAACCCGCTGCTCCGGGCCAATGGAAAGCAGGGAAGTGGGGGGCAGGGCCCCATCAGGACATGCAGCCTGCGACCAGGGCAGGTAGGTCCCCCTTTGGGATCCCCGCTCGGCTGGGGGGGCACAGACTGCTCAGCCTCCAGGCAGGGGAGCCTGGACACGCCCCGGAGGACTCTCGGCGCTAGGAGAGACCTGCGATTGCACATGGGTGGGGAGCAGGAAGGAGGAGCAGCCCCCTTGAACCTGCGGGGGAGGAGTTTTTCCAAGCCCCGCTGGATGGTGTCACTGCGGTGGCGGCTCCCTCCCCAAATTGCACAGCCAAAGTAGCGAAGCTGGCGAGTGGCGCAGGATACATACACCCGCAGCTACGGTGGGGCCACAGGAAGGGAGTGGGATGGGGAAGTTCCCTTTAGCCCAAGGCTTCCTCCTCCGCAGCCCCACCCTGCTTCTCCCCTCCCCTCCAGCCTGCCCTGGCTCCTGTGCCAAGCAAGGCAACCCAGGGGGTGTGTGGGTTTGGCTCCCCCACGGCACAGAAAGGTGTGACCCCGGCGCTACGTGGAATGCAGAGCTCCTGTCTGACTCCCAGCTGAGTCAGCTCCACCGAAACTTGCCCCCTGAGATCTGGCCTGGGGCCCGGCTCCCACGCTGCACTTCCGCTCCCTGCCTTGCTGCTTTCCAAACCTGTTCTGATCCCAGGAATAACTGCCCTTTGTTCCGAGCACCACTGGGGGGACCCTACGCCTGGAGCATCCCTGATCAATTCACCGGTCCCTCTGCCAAGCACCAGCCCCCAATTCATGGCCTTGATCCCGGGGTGCAAAGCTCCCTCCTGCTCTTTGCAGGGCTAACTCGGGCTCCCATGCCCGGGGATCTTGGGTGCTTCCCGATCCTGGCTCATCACTTGGCCCTTCTCTCATTACATAAGAACGGCCAGACTGGGTCAGACCAAAGGGCCATCTAGCCCAGTCTCCCAACAGTGGCCAATGCCAGGTGCCCCAGAGGGAATGAACAGAAGAGGGAATCATCAAGTGATCCATCCCATCGCCCGTTCCCAGCTCCTGGCAAACAGAGGCTAGGGACACCATCCCTGCCTATCCTGGCTAATAGCCATTGATGGACCTATCCTCCAGGAACTTATCTAGTTCTTTTTTGAATCCTGTTATACTCTTGGCCTTCACAACATCCTCTGGCATTGTTCTGCACCTGCCCTAGACAGGATCATGCCTCCCTCCCGGGAGCCTGTGGGAAGCTATACAGCAAGGCCGGGGAGCCCTGTAATGCTTCAAGAAATGCAGAGGCAGAAAGGAGGCCGGATGGAGGTTTCTGGATGGGTGGGAGCAGGTTACAGCAGCCTGGAAAAGGATCTGCTCACCCAGGGAGAGTAGGAGAGGTGTCATTGGTGTTACTTACAGGCGAGTAAAATACCCACCCTTTTGCACCAATTGGCACCCAGGGGTGGTGGGCAAGGAGATTGGGTGCTTGGGCTATTTTGCACAGTTGGGGTCACTTATATTTTTAGTGTGGGCAGGAAAGTGGCAGGGCGGGGGGAGGGGGGGCTCCATGGCACCCGCGTGTGGGAGGGGAGGCAAAAGTGAGATCTCCAGGGTTGTGCAAAAAGTAGGGAGGATGATCGAGTGGACCAGGCACTGGGCAGGGACTCAGGAGACCTGAGTTCTGTTCCTGGGCAAGTCACTTAGTCTACCCTGTGGCTCACTCCCCCAGCTGGACAATGAGGCTAGCACAGGGCACGGCGAGGATAACCCCACTAGCGACTCAGAGGTGCTCAGAGAGCCGGATAAGCCCTCCCAGAGGTGGGGGAACCTTGGGAGCACTACAGAGTCAGGCAGAGGGGCTGCATGGAATCATAGAAGATCAGGGTTGGAAGGGACCCCAGAAGTTCATCTAGTCCAACCCCCTGCTCAAAACAGAACCAACCTGAACTAAATCGTCCCAGCCAGGGCTTTGTCAAGCCGGGCCTTAAAAACCTCTAAGGACGGAGTGCCCCAGGGGTCGCTGGACCCTCCAAGACAGGTCCCCCTTTGTCTGAAGGACACTGCACAGAAGAGACGAGGAGAGAATCCAAGCAATTCCAGACCCCAGGCAGCCTTTGAACAGGCCTGGCAGAAACCTGCTTTTCCTTTCCAAAGTGACCCAGACAAAGGCTCGGCTGGTGGAACCCGAGAGCGCTGGCTCCGGCCGTGATGCTGAGTCCCGCCTGGTCAGCAGTTCCAGGCCAGACGCTGAATCTGAAAGAAACTGCGGCCAGCAAACAGTGCTGGGGTTGGGGGTTGCTCGGGACAGGCGCCTCGGTGCCTGGCATCCCCACCGCTCTCTGGAACAGCTTGGCGGTGCTGGGAAAGGGGCTGGAGGGGAAAGCAGCCGGGCCACAGTCCCACGCGGAAGGGAGTTATCGGGTGGTCTCGTCACACTTATGTTGCCAGCCCTGCACCAGGCTGCCTCGGGGAAAGGCAGACAGGAATCAGGCCCACGTTGGAGCCCTGTCACACAGCTGGAAAAAAGCAGGCCTGTGTCCGGGGAAGGGATTTCTGAACAGCTCCCGGGATGCAGCACGGAGAATGCAGCCAGGGCTCGGAGTCAGAGTTTCTGGATGCTGCATGCCCGAGCAGAGGTCCTGGGCTGGGATACAGCCGAGGGGGTTCCTGGGCCCTGTGCTTTGGGCAGCCGTGTCACAGTCCTGCGCACAGCAGAGGTTGGAGAGCCAGGTCTCCATGCTGGAGGCTCCAGGATTTGGTGCTGAGGTACCGCAGTCCTGCCTCGCTGCCACACGTTCCCACATGCTACGACGCAGCCGAGGGACACGTCTCAATGTCAGACGACTCCAGATGCTGCCGTCAGGGCTCCCCTCATCCATCATGAGCCAGGACGGGGAAAGGGGCTAACAGCTGGGTGCTATTGTCAGATGTTTAAATGTCTGCAAACACGTGGTGGAAAGATCAAAGGCCACCTGGAGACAAAATGCTGTTTGATTCCCAAAACAAGTTGGGTGGCCAGGGGAGGAAATGACTTAGCGAAGGAACCGGTCCTGAGCAGCCATGATGAAGCCCCGTGTGTACCTCCCCTTCCCCAGATGAGCCTTGTCATTAAATGCTCTTCACCCCAAAGGGTCTCACGTCTCCAGCCAATGAAATTCCCACTTGGCACATGTTCACCCTGAAAGATCCTGGAGTATTTTACCAGCTGCCCTTGTAAGGCAATCTCCAGTTCTAAGGGATTGCTCCAAACACAGGGAGGTACCGTCCCACTCCACCTTCACCCAATCAGGTCAGCCGTTGGAGCGGGTTCTTCGGGCAGATTTCAGGGCATGTACCTACCCTACAGCGCCAGCGAAATGCAGCCACTGTGGGGCGGAGGGTGGCCGTCGAACCGAGGACAGAGCAGAGAGGGGCAATCTGAGCCAGGTCCTGTGTAGAACACAAAATGAACTCCAGGACCTGGAGTGGCTGCAAAACTATGTGTGAAAACCACAGCGTGCCCTATGTGCAACTGGGCACATGGCCATGCGGCCTCCTGGCTTGCACGCCAAAGCTGTAAATACCTTCATGCGCAAGCTAGGTATGTATTCTACATGTTATTAACTATAGTGGAGGCTAGTGGCCCCAACCGAGCTCAGGGCAGGGGCGGAAGAGGGTCCACACATGCAGCAAGAGACAGTTCCTTCCAATGAGAGCTTTTCATCTAAGCAGGCAAGAGAGAAGGTGGGAAATAATCTTTCCTTCCTCCGTGGTACTGGCTGGAGAATGCAGGCTGAGATTAAATGACTTACCCATGGTCACCAGGGAGTCAGTGGCAGAGGCAGGAACTGACCCATAAGATCATCCTTCCTCTTTACACAAATACCTTTCAGGAGCAGTCCAAGTAGAATTGAGTGGTCCCTGGGGTTTTACAGGTTGGATTGTTAAGAGGTCCCAGAGGGGAGATAAAAAAGGCTTGTACTATTTCGGTTAGAGAGGAGCTGGGTGGGAGATGATTTATAGATAACGACTGGTTAACTAAGAAACCAGCCACCATTTCTCTTGATTCTGCCACAGCAAAGCAAGGAGCTCCTCCACCTGACAGGCAGTAAATTTGAAAAGCTGTAAATTTGCTACCAGTCAATCTGCCGGAGGCAGCATGTAGCAAACCTGTGGAATTCGTCGCCACCGGCGCTCAGCAAAGCAAACAGTGCAGCGGGATTTGCACAGGGGGATTTACGGGCACCCAACAACAAACAGAGGCAGCTGTACAAAGCTAAGGAGTCAGGTCAAAAAATGTTCCAACAAATCCTCCTGCTGCAGGGCAGAGGCTGCTCCCTGCTTGGGGAGGGAGGGGAGGCGCGCAGGGGGCGCCGGGTCCGAAAGGAATCGTTTCTCTCACGGATGCGTTGCGCAACTGAGAAGGGGCGATAGCGTCCCTTGAGCCAGCAGGCCCTGGGCACCAGAGCAGACTCAGGAGCTTTTGCTTTGGCAGCTCCAGCGTTGCTGTGACTTTCTGCCACTGAAACCTCTTCTTCCTCCCCAAGCCACGAGCCTGCAGCAATCAGTGGCACCGCCATCCCCCCGCTCTGTCCCCCCAGGGACCAAGAAGGCAAATCTAGGAATCAAGCAGGGGATCCCTTCCAAGGCAGGGGGCTGGATACTCCTGCTCTCCCCACCGTACGGTTTCAGACACCGCCACGCTCCATGGGCAGAACTCATTGGGCCCCAACCGAACTAATATTCCCCTGAAACTCGGGAGTTATTTTGCAAGAATTGTGTCGGGCGAAGAGTCCAGATCACCTGCCCCAGCTGGTTGCTTTAATCGCCCCTTGCTGCTGCGTATGCGCCCTGCTAGGGAACATCAGGGCGGGCCACGTCCCTCGGACCATTTCAAGGGAGCCCATCAGCTGCGCCTGTCTAGCCTGCTGTTCAGCGGTGAAGGGGTTAAACTGTGTGCCGAAGGTGCAGTTCTCAGCCTGAACCCGGGGGGCTCCAGCAGCTGGGTGGGCTGCAGGGGGCTGGGATGCTCCCCGGCTCCCTACCTCTCCACACAGCTGAGTTACAAGCAGAGTCAAAGCCCTACCGCAACTCCCCGTTCTGGGGACAGGAGCACAGGATTCTGGGATGCATCCCTGGGGGCGAGCTGCACAGCTATGGGAGAGGGTCCAGAACCCTGAATGAGGAAGCTGATGGGGGCAGCCCCAAGGCTGCACTTCCTACACCAGGCTCCCCAGCTGGGCTATGCGACACTCCCCAGTTATGGAAACACAGCCTCCCCCAGGCTCCCGCACACCCAGCTCTGCAGCAGCCTTCTTGATACCGATCGCAAGAGCAAGCCAGCCCCCGTCGCTGGGATCGCCCCACATACCAGGCGTTTGGCCGTGGTACATCTGGGGAGGTAAGCAAAGGCCCCCATCCACATCCGTGCTGCCACAGGTGCCAGGCCAACAAGCAGTGCCCCAGCCGGTGTCAAGTGGAGTGCCCCAGGGGTCGGTCCTGGGGCCAGTTTTGTTCAATATCTTCATAAATGATCTGGAGGATGGTGTGGATTGCACTCTCAGCAAATTTGCAGATGATACTAAACTGGGAGGAGTGGTAGATACGCTGGAGGGGAGGGATAGGATACAGAAGGACCTAGACAAATTGGAGGATTGGGCCAAAAGAAATCTGATGAGGTTCAATAAGGATAAGTGCAGGGTCCTGCACTTAGGATGGAAGAATCCAATGCACCGCTACAGACTAGGGACCGAATGGCTAGGCAGCAGTTCTGCGGAAAAGGACCTAGGGGTGACAGTGGACGAGAAGCTGGATATGAGTCAACAGTGTGCCCTTGTTGCCAAGAAGGCCAATGGCATTTTGGGATGTATAAGTAGGGGCATAGCGAGCAGATCGAGGGATGTGATCGTTCCCCTCTATTCGACACTGGTGAGGCCTCATCTGGAGTACTGTGTCCAGTTTTGGGCCCCACACTACAAGAAGGATGTGGATAAATTGGAGAGAGTCCAGCAAAGGGCAACAAAAATGATTAGGGGTCTAGAGCACATGACTTATGAGGAGAGGCTGAGGGAGCTGGGATTGTTTAGTCTGCAGAAGAGAAGAATGAGGGGGGATTTGATAGCTGCTTTCAACTACCTGAAAGGGGGTTCCAAAGAGGATGGCTCTAGACTGTTCTCAATGGTAGCAGATGACAGAACGAGGAGTAATGGTCTCAAGTTGCAATGGGGGAGGTTTAGATTGGATATTAGGAAAAACTTTTTCACTAAGAGGGTGGTGAAACACTGGAATGCGTTACCTATGGAGGTGGTAGAATCTCCTTCCTTAGAGGTTTTTAAGGTCAGGCTTGACAAAGCCCTGGCTGGGATGATTTAACTGGGAATTGGTCCTGCTTCGAGCAGGGGGTTGGACTAGATGACCTTCTGGGGTCCCTTCCAACCCTGATATTCTATGATTCTATGATTCTATGCTCTGCTCAGAGAGGAGCAAACACAAAGCAATTCCAGGCCGTAGCGGGTCAGGGAGTCAAACAGCCGCGCTGGAGACGGTCGTGTGGTTATTCTCTCTGACACGGGTAGGCAATGCCAGGCTTCAGGGAGGCATCTGCCGGCGGCAGTGAACAGGAAGGAATTCCCCCCTACTTGGCATTGCACAGTACGGGATACTGCAAAAGCAACATGCATTGGCCTCTCTTGGAGGAAAGATACCAGACCCGATGGGCCAATGCCCCAGTCGAGTAGGAGGCAAATCCTCTGGGTCAATGGTCCTGAGGCAGCTGACTGTGTATCTGGCATGGGCTCCACAGTAGCAACTTCAGCAGCTACGGAATTTATTTCACTCCATTCTATGGCAAAACCCGCAGAGCATCTGGGCACAGGCGCCGGGCAGGGGTGGGTTTGCAGGGCTGGGGGCTGCTCAGAGCCGTCGGTTTCTCGTTAAGACGGTAGCGTTTAGTGGTGGAGAGCTGCGGTGGGGGGCTTCTCCTTCAGCTGTGGCCCCATTCACTGGCCAGACACCCCGGTTCTCGCCAGGCCTGGAATGGATTCATTCGCCTCCATTTGCCCTTCCTCTCCACAACCAAAGAACAAACAGTACGGGGAAATCTAAGCCAGCTTTCCTTCCCTGGACCGTCAGGGGCCATCTTCTCTGCCACCAGCTGGCTGTAGCCAGAGAAGAGCATCCTGCCGGTGGGAGCCCCAGGGAGGAGGCGTGTCTGCCTACAGCCAAGGCCAGGCTCATCCAGTGCCCACCTTGGCCAGAGGGAGGTCACCATGATGCAAGGCCGCTGCAGGTATTTAAACCGGGGGCGATGCTGGCGAGCGTCCATGGAGGGCAGTGCGGGGTGGGTGACTGAACCATGGGAGAGAAGGGGGAACCAGCCACTCTGGAGTGATGGTGCCTGGGACAGAGAGGGATGGAATTTCAAGGGTTTTGTTTTAAGAGGGGTGGAAGGGCAAAGAAACTGGGGGACCATGGGGCACCTGTCCCCAGTGGAAATATGCAGAATTCAAAGCACATGGCAGAGATGCAAGCCAAGGCAATGGACAGTCTGAGCAAGAGAGTCAGGATGCTCCATGGGTCAGAGGGAAGGCAGCGCTGTGGACCGTTCACACCGGATCCAGAGACCACCATGAGCTGAGTGCGTCGGATTGCAGACTCAGAGATTTCCAGGAGGGATCACGATCAGGTAGTCAGACCCCGGCCCAGCACAGGCTTGGGGGAGGGAGGGAACCAATGACTTCTTAAGCAGGGAGAATTTGAAGGGAGGTCACTACCATATAACAGCTGGGAGGGAGCCAGGGAAATTGGCTTCTTTGGGTTGTTTCCCCTTTGGGGACCCCGGTAAAGTTCACCCACGAGTCACCCTGGGGAATACCATAGGGATCAACATCCAGGCTGTCCTGGGGACCCAAAACAGCTGCCCTCTCCCCACTCCTCCCAACCCCCCCTCAAATAACGCTATCACTGAACTCAGCAGAGGGAGGGGTCCTCCTGGCAGGGGACCAGCCCCTGCCAAATGGACACACACCCCCAGGCTGACGGAGCCAGGGAGGAGAGGCAGGCAGTGCTACCTTGACATCGGAATGCACCGCCGACTCTGGGGGGTAGACGATGAAATGTCGGAGGGTGAAGCCGAACCCCCCCTGCGAGCTCTTCCGCAGCAGCACCGTCTTCGGCCCCACCCAGGGGAAGGGCTCCTCCAGGGGGGCGTTGTCATTCGGAGAGGTCCCATCTCTCCGGCCCAGCGTCGGCTGTCGGGGGGCAAGAAGAAAGGGGTTAAGGCAGATCTCCACTTGGATTATTGTATACTTCCCTCCTAGCCCTCCCTGCCAGCCCCAGCAAAAGGAAGGACAGGCTGGTGGTTACGGCACTGGGCTGGTACTCAGGTCACCAGCCTGCTGGGTGATCTGGGTTAATTCATTTCACCTCTATCTGCAGCGCCTGACACTGCGGGGCCCCAATCGCAGCTGGGCCTCTGGGGGCTACTGGAAGGCAAAGGCTCATTCATTACTGTGATGCATGTTGGCGTTATGGTAACACCAATCCAAGATCAGGGCCTCGTTGTGCCAGGCACTACACAGGCCGAGAGCAAAACGACTGTCCCTGTCCCAGGAAAACAGTCTACATTTCCTACCCTGAACTGCTCCTGGGCACAGTTAAAAAGTTTCCACGTCCCAATAGAAATTCCTGTCTGTAAATTTCTCCATTCCCCTTCCCACACAGGAATAGCTACACTGGCAGAAGGACCTTGATCAACAAAGGGATCTACCGTAGGCAGGGGTCTACTATGGTAACGAGACCGGTATCTCTGAAGTGACCCAACTGGCGTGTACACACTTTCCCAGCTGGCAGGAGCTGCGCTGGAGAAGGCTCTTGCACCTGCTGCCGGGAGCTTGTGTGAAGCTGGAGGGAGATGAGGCCAGCGGGCGGAGATTGACGGAGTGGGGGACAGAGCGAGACTAGTGCTGCGTGGCTGGCTGGACCGAGCGTCAAACAAGGCAGGGGCTTTTGAACTGGATCCCGGAGCGAATGGGGAACCGCCGGAGCAGCATGAGGAGGGGGATGCAGCTGAGGAAGGCCAAAGGCAGCATGCTGGAGCCCGGGAAGGCCGCAGGGTTGGGAACTGCCAGGGCAGGGGCAGCATGAAAAAAAAAAGCCCCTTCCAATTACATCCCTGGTGATAACTGGAGCATGGGTGGAGCAGGGACGAGGCCTCTCCGAGAGGCACTTGGCTGGAGGGTGTGAAAACCTTTTCCAGAAAGAGAGGGGGCAGGGGGCGGGTATCATTGTGGGCACTGGCACGCAACACTTCCTGGAGCAGATCTCACTTCCCAGGGCCTGGGGCTCAGCAGTCCCCGGTTCCTCCTTCCCTTCCTGCAGGCCAACAGCCACCTCCTTCTGTCCTCTGCAGCCACCTCCTCCTGGCCACCTCCCCAATAAAGCCACGGGGCAGGGGCCTCCCCTGCAGGCGCTACACGGTGCTACCGCCTGATGGCAGCGGGCAGATTCTGAACAACGCCCAGATTGGACAATCAGTGGCTCCCAGCTGGTGGCTGCTGGATTTTCAGCTGGGTCACCAGACACGCAGGGAGACGCTCTTATCGGTTGGACATCTGAGCCACTGAGAAAGCCGAGCGCAGCCTGGCTGCCTGCAGCAGACCGAACACCAAGTCTCATGGCAGCGTCTCCCCGGCAGGGTGTGGGATGCAGACATGCCGCAGCCCAGCTGGAGCTGCCCTGTTCAATCAGCCAACCAAAGGAATGCGGAGTGTGTGTAATCTGCAGGCCCTGGGGCTCCCTGCCAGCCGCCCCGCCTTCCTGCTCCCCGAGCTTTGCAACACGACACGCTGTACTTTAGAGACATGCTTCACCTTTGGGCCCCAGCTTGGACCCAGGCTCTTTTGGTTCTATGGTGCCTCGCCGCACGTCACGTGGCTCAACGAGATTACAGGGCATACCCGTCCCTGCGGCATTTGTGGCCGTTGGCCAATGGATCCCTCCTAGGGGGAGGCCTCTTCCCAACCCTCCCATCCCCACAAAGCTGTTCCAATGACAGGCCCGATCCTGCAACCCATTCACGGGACCTGACTGGGAGCTCTGCAGGACTGGAATAAACCAGAACACTCCAAGGCCATTTCCAACTGCGGACAATACGACGGGCCACTGAAATCTCCCATCTGCATGCGCCAACGGGCACAGAGGCCCAACAGCTGCTTCAGGGCCTCGTAAGTGTCCTGGGGCTGCCAGAAAATGTCAATTCATAACTCCTCCAGCCACTCAAAACCACGGACTCAACAGAGACTCTGGTTTTCTGGCTCATCACACCAGGTAACACACCCGGCTGCCTGCTAACACATAATTGACCACTCCATTTTAAGGGGTCTCCTACAGCATGTGCGTGAACCCCACATACTTAATCTGTCCTACCTTACATTTAGCTTGGATGCTCTGGTTATCTTCTCCAGACCCGAGGAAGAGCTCCGTGTACCTCAAAAGCCTGTCCCTTCCCCCAACAGAAGTTGGTCCAATAAAATATATTAGCTCCCCGCCCTTGCCTCTTACAATGAATAATAAACCCTGACTCTTTCTAAGTGCTTTTCATCAGTAGATCTCAAAGCACTTCACAAAGGAGGTCAGTAGCATTTACCCCATTTCGCAGGTAGGGAAACCGAGGCACAGAGAAAGTGGGAACAACAGCACTGCCCTGCCACCCTGGGGTATCATGAAGATAAATCCATTACAGGTAGTGATGTGCTCCGAGATCTAGCAAGGAGAACCGGGTGATGTGATTGTTCTGGTTATGAAATATGTATTGGCAGGGTTTGTGAGACAGATAAATGTGGCAGTAATTCCACTCCAGCCGCGTTCCCCTTTTCCATCTGCGAGATGATTTTATTGCTCTTCCCCCAACCCCTAAGAGAGACACGCACAAAATAAAGAGATGGGATAAAATTATCATAAAGCTCCCTAAGTGATTTAGGAGCCTCCCTCCCATTGACTTTCAATCCCTGTAAAACAGGGATAAGGATTCTGCCCTCCTTCGTACAGTGTTATGTAAGAGCTAGGCAGTATTGTTTTTGTTGTTAAACCTGTGCAAAGGGAGTGCAAATTTGCCCTGGTGCGAACGGCTGCGCAAGCGGGAGGCTGGCGGGGACTCGGGGCTGTTAGACCCGGCTGACAGGCTCAAGCCATGTCGCAGGATATGTCCGAATGTGGCAGCAAAATGGGATCGGTGCCTGTCAAGGTTCCTTCCCCACTCTGAACTCTAGGGTACAGATGTGGGGACCTGCATGAAAGACCCCCTAAGCCTATTCTTACCAGCTTAGGTTAAAAACTTCCCCAAGGTACAAACTTTGCCTTGTCCTTGAACTGTATGCTGCCACCACCAAGCGTGTTAAACAAAGAACAGGGAAAGAGACCACTTGGAGACGTCTTTCCCCAAAATATCCCCCCAAGCCCTACACCCCCTTTCCTGGGGAAGGCTTGATAAGAATCCTCACCAATTGGTACAGGTGAACACAGACCCAAACCCTTGGATCTTAAGAACAATGAAAAATCAATCAGGTTCTTAAAAGAAGAATTTTAATTGAAGAAAAAGTAAAAGAATCACCTCTGTAAAATCAGGATGGTAAATACCTTACAGGGTAATCAGATTCAAAACATAGAGAATCCCTCTAGGCAAAACCTTAAGTTACAAAAAGACACAAAAACAGGAATATACATTCCTTACAGCACAGCTTATTTTACCAGCCATTAAACAAAAGAAAATCTACTGCATTTTCTAGCTAGATTACTTACTAATTTAACAGGAGTTGGAAGGCTTGCATTTCTGATCTGTTCCCGGCAAAAGCATCACACAGACAGACAGACCCTTTGTTCCCCCCCCACTCCAGATTTGAAAGTATCTTGTCCCTCATTGGTCATTTTGGGTCAGGTGCCAGCAAGGTTACTTTAGCTTCTTAACCCTTTACAGGTGAAAGGGTTTTGCCTCTGGCCAGGAGGGATTTTATAGCACTATATACAGAAAGGTGGTTACCCTTCCCTTTATATTTATGTCAGTGCCGAACAGCAGAAGGGGTGAAACATTATGGGGGCATGGAGGAGGAAAACCGACAGGAGGAAAAGGGGAAGATTTGTAATGACTGGAACAGAGGTCGGCAGCTGGGAGGGAGTGGACTGGAAGGAGATAAGAATCATGGTTCTAGAGGAAGGCTGGCCTGGTGGATACAGCTAGGACTCAGGATATCTGGGTTCAGCTCTAGTGCCTGGATCAGACTCCCTTTATCACCTCAGACAATTCACTTCACCGCTTTGTGCCTCAGTTTCCCAACCTGTAAATGGGGGGAGGGGTGATCACACAGCTTCCTTGCAGGGGAGAGGCGAGCCTGAATAAACAGGATGTTTTAAAGGACAAGGAGAGCCCCAGCCAAGAGGCAGAACAGAAGAGCACAGTATTATCATATACCAGGACTTGGCAATTCCATAGCCAGAGGGACATCTCGGGCTGCAGAGGCCTACACTCCCAGCCCTGCTCTCAATGCTGAGGGAATCGCATGTCGCCTCCTTGGCTTGAAGCTGTTTAATCTGGGACATTTGCAGGGACAAACCCAGACCAGAACCCTGTGCCCAAGAGAATGGATCTGAGCTAGTCTCATGCCTTCACCCAGGCTTTGCCTGCACGGAGGATTCGCTCTCTTCCGGCCAGCATGAACCCAAGTGCGGACAGGCAAAGCCACACAACTGAGCCCGACTCCAAGCAGGAAGAAGCTGCGCTGGGTGCAAATTGTGCCTTAGTGTCTGGCTTTATTGTGCGCCGTCTGCCTCAGGATGGCTTCCCTGCCGGCTGGACTGCCCAGTTCAGACAAGGCCGCCACGTCCCCTAAGGCTGTCGCTCTGAGACAGAGAGCCCCATTAGGCGGGAGATGCAGATTTTAATCGCGCTGAGCCAGCCTGCCTCCTGCCCCCCACGGGACTCCCAGTCCCAACAGAGATCCAAGCAATCTATCCAGGGCACAAAGGGCTTTCCACGCTCTCCCTTTCCGGAAGAGCGCTTCACGCTTATCAGCCATTCGCAACACAGAGCCTTCCTTCGGCTCAGGCCGGCTTGTGAGATTAAGCCCCTGACAACTCTCTAAATAGCCCCCCGTGCCAGCCATCCGGCACCCTCCAAGCCCGCACTGTGCCAGCGCAGCGAGCCGAGATCGGCCAGGGCAAGCCAAGCCACGTGACAAACAGCTGGATACTGACCGTTCCTTCTTGCGTAGAGCCTGGTGGGGTTGATTGTGCCAGGAGCCAGAGGGGGGCCTGGGGTGCAGCACAAAGGGACGCGGGACACTCGACCACACACAGCAGGGCACATCACGCAGGCCTAACCCAGCTGCGCTGAGGGGTTGTAACACCCAGGGTCAGCGCTCGAAAGGGAAAAACAGCCCCAGAGCGGCAGCAAACCCAGATTCCTCCTGGACTCGCTCTTGTCACAACAGCAACAAAAATGCAGGAAGTGGGAGACAGGAGGGGTTATCGGAGGGCAGCGCTGCTGGGGTGAGCATCCAGGGCACCCTCTCGGTTCCAGCGGGCCGGGAGCGTTTGACTGGTGTGAAACAGACAGACAGTGACCAGGGAAAGAAAAGGAGGAAGGCCAGGAAGGGAAACGCAGAAAGGGAAAAAAAGAACTAGAGATTAAAGGAGAAGGATGTGGGGAGGCAGCAGCAGGTTGCTGAAGTGGCTCCTGATCAAGCCCACCTCTAGAGACCCTTCCTGCCTGAAAATCCCTCCCAGGCATCCTTCTGCTCTGGCGTGTTCAACCAGTCGGAAAAAGCCAAACATCTGATCAGGCCGCATCTGTGCGCTCCCGCTGCTGCATAAGCCAAGCCAAATCTGCCCCCCAGGACACCCCTGAAACAAAGCATCATCAGACAGGGCCCGAAGGGACTCCCGTCTCGCCCCCGCGGCGCCCCAGAACACACGGCTGATCTGCCAACGGTAACCCGGGGGGGGAAATGCAAATGCTCCGATCTGGCGGGCGCAGGTGGCGCCCTAGAGAAGATGGGCCTGGCGCTGCCAGGGGGGCGGGAGCAAAGCATGAAGGGCAGAAGCCTATTGAATAAAGTGACTGCGTGCGAGCACCTGGCACTGCCCGAGTCTCCCCAAGGCAGAGAGGCCAGAGGCGGAAGAAAGAGACGCTGAGTCGTGACGGGTCCATCTCGCCCTCCCAGAGGGGGCTGGCTCGGCCCCTATTCCCAGCGCTCTCCTCCCTTCAGCGTGCCCAGGGGAGACAATCCCAGCAACCGGAGGCTCGCCGGGGAAGGGAGCGTCCCGCCCGTGGGGCCTCGACCTGTGTCTCTATGTCCTACAGGGGTACAAATGTCCAGGAGGTTCCTCGGCGGGGCGGGGCAGGCAGGGAAGTCTGCACAGTAGCTAAAGCACAGCAGCCGACCTCAGGAGATCTCAGCTGCGGTTTTCAAATTGCCCAAGGGGTTTGCCTGCCCAGTCCTCGATCAAATGACTGGGAATTGAGCATCCAAATCCCTGAGGTGGCTTTGACAATCTTCGCCTTCAGTTCCATTCCCAGCTCCGTGCCTCAGTTTCCCCATCTGTAACACGGGAAGAGGCATCGATACTCCATCACAGGGAGACGGGGTCGTGAGGCTTGATTCACTAGCGGGTGGGAACCTCTCTGGGATCCTCCAGCGGACAATGCCAGAGGCGCACAATACGATTCATTCCCATCCCATCGCTCTTAACTCTACTAACTCCAACTGCCGACGGTTCCGGCTCCCAGGGGATGCCCAGCTGCCTGGAGCTTCGTTCCACAAACCAACGCTGCAGGAGCCGCAGGACCCCGTTTCGGGGACCCCGGGTAATTACAGCCAGTGCAGAGGCAGGCTCTGCTTTACCTACATAGACACCTCAGGCTGCCAGCAGCCCCGGCCTGGCCGCACGTCGCCACCGCATACAAAGAGGCCTGGGCCCAACGGCCGGAGGCAGAAGACGGAGCGGGCGGAGGGTCAGTGGGGTCCTTTCCGAGCCCTTCTTCCTCCCCCACTTGGGGCTTCATTAATATTCCCAGAGCTCCGGCCTGAGCGGCAGCTGAATAAGATCGCCCCTCGAGGAGGGAGGGCATGGGAGAGCGAAACGGCAATGGGCTGAGGGTGTTAAAATTCAGAGGCTGTCCTCCCTCGGCCTCGTTATTTGATGTGGGAAAGAAAGAGCGAGTGGTGGGGGATGTGGGGGGGCGCACGCAAAGGGGAAGGGGTACAAAACCCCTTTGTCTCTCCCCATCCTGCTGGACAATACAGTCATGCTGTAGAAAGGCTTGTCCTGTCCTGCATGCAGGAACACGCTGCCCCAGCTCCTAAGTGCCCAGCCTCCTACCCAGGAACCCTGCCTTGGGCCTGGGGCCAGCTCTTCACATGCCACGGCCGGGGCGCCCTGCCCCGGCGCTGGCCAGGGGAGTGCTCAAGCTCTCTCGGGGTCGCGGTTTGCAGCCTGGGCAGATCTTCTCCTGCCACGACCAATCCAGAGGAGCCATGGCAGGGTGGCCTCAGGCCTGGCCCAGTGATCTGCCCTGGGCTTCGAGCCTGTCCTGCTTGAGAAGCTGCCTGCTTCCCGCGACTGGCTGCCCTGACAAACCCGCCGGTCTGAAACAGGAGCGATCGCAGGTGCCCAGCCCATCGCTCAATGCTCCCCAGGCCGGCGTTATCACAGGAAACAGTGAACCCACTTCCCTCCCTCCTGCCTGCCGTTAACAATAATGATCCCTCACTCTCACGCAGCGCTGTTCTCCAGAAGATCTCCGAGCTCTTGCCAAAAGGAGGGTGGGATCATCCTCCCTATTTTACAGAAGGGGAAACTGAAGCACGGCGAAGGGCAGGAACTTGCCCCGAGGCCCCCCAGCAAACCAGCGGCAGACCAGGGATAGACCCAAGTCTCCCGAGTCCCTATCCAGCACCCTAACCATTAGGTCACACTGCCACAGATCCTGCAGACAAGCCAAGACAGGAAGCAGTGCCAAAGCGTCCCGATCTCTATCCTCCAAAGCCAAGCACCTCCAGGCCGCTCCCGCCCAACTCTGAAGGGCAAAAATAAAGATGCCCAGCGTAACACATTCGCCTGTGTCTTTCCCGAGCGACGAAGAGAGGCTGCCTGTTGGCAATGAAAACCTGCCACGGGTTAGCTCGGCCCCCGACCCAGAAACTGCAGGGAGAGGGGGGCCCCATACCAGGCTTTGGGGACTAGTATTATTATTAGTTATTTGTAGTGTGGCAGCGCCTAGGAGGCCTAGTCCTGAAACAGGTCCCCGCGGTCCTAGGTGCTGTACAAACAAGGAACAAACGGCCCCTGCCCCCAAGAGTTCAGAGCCTAGATCCAGAGCAGAAGAGAGAGCTCACCGCAAGGCGTCCCGCTGCCTTCACTCCAGCAGAACCGGGCCCACGGTACAAGGAATTCCCTGCAGCCCGTTGGGAAGCCCTGCCCCCTACGTGCTGTTATGCAATGACCCACTCCGATTCCAACCAAGCTGCCATCTTGGTTTCAGGACACCCTGGTCGTTCCGGGACTGGGCATCCCAGCAGCCCTGGAATAAACCAAATCTCTCTGGTTTTCGGGTCAGATGCTTACGAAAGGCCCGAAAGCCTGAGATCGGCCACTCGACAGCTCTCCTGGGATCCAAGCAAGAGTCCAGGAGCAATTGGGCCGCGCTGGGTTTGAGATGCTGCAGGAGGCTAAACAAAGGAAGCCCTGAGTCCCCAATGGTGAAAAGCGCCAGGGGAGCAAATGCAATTGCGCTAATGGCCGTGAAAGGCCTAATCCCCCCGACGTAGCCTTCTCCAGCCATCCTCCAGCTGCAGCCTCCGGCGCTCCTGGCAAGAGCTACTGATTGGATCTGGGCAGAGCCCCCAGGACAGGCTTTGACTGCTGGGTCCCCAGGGGAGACTTTAACATGGCAGCAGCGCCCCCAGGCGATTGCTAGCCAGCTGTCCCGCCCCACTCAGGAGCCTAGAAGGGGTCTGATTCTCTGCTGCCTTGTGTGCTGAGCTGGGAAAATGCCTCCCATCCAGGGAGTGTTTTGTACCCACATTGCAAAGGCGCAAGGACAAGCAGAGGAGAATTCGGCTGCAGGGGATCCAGACCCAGCTTGCTCTCTGCCACAGCCCTGCTCACCAGAGAAAGAAGCCATGGAACCAGCCCCAGGCCACTCATCTGCCAGCCCCTGTAACTACCTCTCAGCGTGAGGCTCCAGGCAAAGCAGGGGAGCCTGGGCCCTGCTGGGGAGATGCGGGAGGATCCTCGCCGTTTCAGACCAGGAGTGCCTGGCTCAGCTACTTTCCCCATCTGTGGTCTCCATTGTCCCGGCTGCCTGTTCGCTGGATTATTTTTAAGCTGACAGCTGAATGTGCCCTTGTGATTCTAACCAGTACAGGCAAGCCTCGGAAAGAGAGCCCGAGAGAGGGGGCAGCACATGTGCCACCTAGACATTAACCTGCAGCCATTACGACTCCCTCGCCCGCAGCGTCCACCCCAGACACACCAGTCTACCCTTCGCAGGGAAGTCGGCAGGGCTCCCACACGGCTAGTCTGTGGCACTTGTTTAATTATGCACCTGCCCATGGTAACAGCTTGCTAGGAGCTGCCTCCAGGAAAGCTCCTGCCCGCTGCTCTCTCTGCTGCCTGTTGTCTCTCACCCCCATCATCTTCCATTCAGGCCCCCTCACCACCACCCCCCAGCCAGCAGATGCCAAGAGGCGGGGGGCTGCGGGAGTTCCTTGCCAACAGACCAGACAGCAGCCGGCCAGTGACCAAAGGACCCCATAGCATGAGATCCTTTGCCCCTCACAACCAAGGGGGCACCCCCAACATGGGCAAGTCCTTCCTGCCAGCCTGCCCTTTACGGCAGGTGGGCCGTTACCCTTAGCCCATCTTTCCGGCTATGTCCCTTGCTGCTGGCCCGTCCTGGGCACAGCCTTCAGACCACAGGTCAGTTATACCGGGGATGACTGTGGCCCAATGTGCCTAGACGGGGCCAAAGGGCCAATTCTGCAGCCCTTACTCATGGTGAGTAACAGTTACTCAAAAAAGTAGGCCCACTGACTTGAATACAGCTACATTCATAAGTGCTTCTCAGCATCAGGGCTGCAACATCATAGCCGTAAAGGATTAGGAGATGGTGCCTGTCCGCTCCCCTCGGCCAGTGGGGCTCAGCCGTTCCCATTGCATGGCCCCCCCAGATCACAGCAGAAACGAGTTGCACAGTGCCCTGCTCATCTAGCCGCTGGAAAACAGGAAGATGGTTGCGACCCCCTGAAACATTCTGTGACCTTCCTCAGGGCGAGACCCAGGCTGCTGCTCTGTAACACATAGGATCAAACTCGGGGCCTCCTCCGGCCCTTGGCCCCTTTCCCCGGAGGAGGGACGAGACCTGCAGACGCCTCTAGAAACGGATCGCGCTGGGGGGAGACGGCTGGTTTCAAACAGGAGTGGGACTCAGCCCATCGAAGGCGCATCAATTTCTCAGTCAGCGCCTAGGGAAGGCTCGTGCGTCCTCCGACACAGGACTTCGCCCCAGCGCTGGGTTCGGATCGTCACTGAGCGCACAGGGCAGGCTGCCTTTCCAGGGAGCGGAGACGTCCATTTCCCCCCTGCTCCTTCACAGAGTAGTATCGAGCAGCCTGATGTTCATAAAGTCCATAAAATCGCCTTTTATGATGAGATTACTGGTTCTGTGGATGAAGGGAAAGCAGTGGATGTATTGTTTCTTGACTTTAGCAAAGCTTTTGACACGGTTTCCCACAGTATTCTTGTCAGCAAGTTAAGGAAGTATGGGCTAGATGAATGCACTATAAGGTGGGTAGAAATCTGGCTAGATTGTCGGGCTCAACGGGTAGTGATCAATGGCTCCATGTCTAGTTGGCAGCCGGTGTCAAGTGGAGTGCCCCAGGGGTCGGTCCTGGGGCCGGTTTTGTTCAATATCTTCATAAATGATCTGGAGGATGGTGTGGATTGCACTCTCAGCAAATTTGCAGATGATACTAAACTGGGAGGAGTGGTAGATACGCTGGAGGGGAGGGATAGGATACAGAAGGACCTAGACAAATTGGAGGATTGGGCCAAAAGAAATCTGATGAGGTTCAATAAGGATAAGTGCAGGGTCCTGCACTTAGGACGGAAGAATCCAATGCACCGCTACAGACTAGGGACCGAATGGCTAGGCAGCAGTTCTGCGGAAAAGGACCTAGGGGTGACAGTGGACGAGAAGCTGGATATGAGTCAACAGTGTGCCCTTGTTGCCAAGAAGGCCAATGGCATTTTGGGATGTATAAGTAGGGGCATAGCGAGCAGATCGAGGGATGTGATCGTTCCCCTCTATTCGACACTGGTGAGGCCTCATCTGGAGAACTGTGTCCAGTTTTGGGCCCCACACTACAAGAAGGATGTGGATAAATTGGAGAGAGTCCAGCAAAGGGCAACAAAAATGATTAGGGGTCTAGAGCACATGACTTATGAGGAGAGGCTGAGGGAGCTGGGATTGTTTAGTCTGCAGAAGAGAAGAATGAGGGGGGATTTGATAGCTGCTTTCAACTACCTGAAAGGGGGTTCCAAAGAGGATGGCTCTAGACTGTTCTCAATGGTAGCAGATGACAGAATGAGGAGTAATGGTCTCAAGTTGCAATGGGGGAGGTTTAGATTGGATATTAGGAAAAACTTTTTCACTAAGAGGGTGGTGAAACACTGGAATGCGTTACCTAGGGAGGTGGTGGAGTCTCCTTCCTTAGAGGTTTTTAAGGTCAGGCTTGACAAAGCCCTGGCTGGGATGATTTAACTGGGAATTGGTCCTGCTTCGAGCAGGGGGTTGGACTAGATGACCTTCTGGGGTCCCTTCCAACCCTGATATTCTATGATTCTATGATTCTATGTTTCCAGAGATGTAGCCCAGCCCCATGGCAGGTGCCCAGCGCCCCCCCAGCAGAGCAGGCACGGTTAGAGACACAGGCAGGAGCGAAGGCCAGGCCCAGGCAAGAACAAAACCTGCCGCTGGACAAAGCGATGCCTCCCCCACCAAGACCATTCCAATACCAACCTGGATGCTGGGAGCAGGGCCGGCTCTCGCTCCCAGCCGTAGCAGGTGCGGCAAAGTGTCGAGTGAGTTTGCCCGTGGGCAGCTGTGGCGTGGGAGGAGCGGACGTGGCTGGAGCAGCAGAACCCCTGGGCTGGGGCATTACGTGGCATGCGCCCAGCGTGCTCCTGCTGCTGGCCCTAGCAACCTCTATCTGCTGAACATGCTGCGGGCTTCATTTCCTCTCTCTCTTCAGTCCCTTCTCCTCGCTGCTGTTTGACAGAAAGAACCGGAGGACAAAACGCTCAGGAGGCCGTTTGGGCTAGTAAGGGCCTGGACTGGAACCTCGCCGTGCTGGGTTCTGCTCCTGAGTCTGCCCCTGACCAGCAGCATGGCCTTGGGCAAGTCTCTTCTCTGTGCCCCGGTTTCGCCCCATGTCTGTTTAGACTGTAAGCGCTCTGGGGCAGGGACCGTCTCCAGGTAAACGTTTGTACAGCATCCAGCCCAGTGAGGCCCACCCGTGGCTGGGGTCTCTAGATGCTATTGGAATAAACACACGTCCCACCTTGAGCATCAGGAAAGGCCAAGTTCAATACCTGGCCTGTCACCCTTCCCCCGTGCCCTTTCCTTCTCTGGCCCTGGAGGAAGCCAATTTTCCCCCTTCTTTTTATTTTAACTGAGGACAGAAACATCCCCAGGTTCTGTGCCTGGCTGGGTCCCACTCCCTAATACTGCTCCGCTGAAATTCACCATGAGATGTGCAGATCGCTGGTGATGAGAGTCACCCGCAGTCCCCCAGCAAGGGCAATGAAAGAAGCCCCACACATATTGATGCCTGACTCCCCAAAGGGCTGGGGGGGGGCCAATTCCTTCCTGTTGGCACGTCCCTCGCACCAGACTCTTTCAGTGTTACACAGGTCTCAGTTTTGCTCTGAGCGTAACAGCAGCAACTTGAACGTCTTACAGGCCCTGTTCTAGGAGGCTCCCAGCACATAACTAATTCAGAGGCCACATGAAGCTGGTAAATATTATCTGCGTTTTACAGGTGGAGAAACTGAGGCATGGAGGAGGAGAATGATTTGCCCGGGGTCACATAGCAACGAGTCCTGACATCCCCAGCCCCCTGCACTAAATCACTCAACAAGGCTGGCCCAATGTTGTGTATAAACAACCCACATGAAAACTAATCACAGCAACGATTTGTGCAAGCCGGTCATCTCAACGCTGGGCACAAAGCCATCACTGACTCACTCACTACCGGGCTGGCAGATCCCTGGGTTCACAAACACAGAGAAACCTTAACTCCCTCCCTTTATGTTCCTCACCCTGCGGTCATTCATTCGCCTCTCTCGTTCTGTCTGCTTTGCATTTTGTCCCCCATTGTGAGCCGACTCGACAGCCCTCAGAAGGGACGTCGGATGCACGACCGTCCAAGCACACAGTGAACTTACGAACAGCCTCTTAGCTCTGTTCTGGGCACGCACTAGGCACTCCGTCAGCAGGTTAAGAGAGGAGGAAGCAACGGCTCACCAAGGAGATGCAGGTGGAACCCCAAACTCTGGGGTCCCTTTGTCCACTCTTTTCCCAGCTCCCCACAACCCCTCCACACTTCACCCACTTTCCTTCCCAACCCCATATATTGATTGTGGGCCGCACTCAGGCAAAACGCACATTAACATCAATAAACCCAGGATCTGCTCCATTCTCGTTTATCACTCACACTGCTAAGCCGGAGTATCTGGTCACCATTCACTGAGAAGATATGAACCATGACATAGGGTAGAGAATGACTTCCACTACCCCCGTCCCACAAACCTCAGCAGAGAGAAGACCAAGCAGATAACCCGCCACGCGGAGTCCAACACCAAAACCAGAGGGCCAGAGACCCTTCGGGACTTTTCAGATCAATGGTCAAGACCGTGGTGGTGACCAGCAGAAGATGCAGGACCAGCCTTAGCAGAGACAGGGCACGGCCCTCCCTGCTGAAGTTCTGGGGAGGGGGTATCATGAAATACACCCCAGGAGATTAACCCTGCAGGCGCCTTACCCCAAAGCAGAGACAGGAGCGGAGAAACAAGCCCAGTCACCTCCCCCATACTCCTGGCAAAACTTGGGGCAGGAGGGTAAAGTCCCAGGAGAGAGAGACCCAACCCACTCCTATTACAGGGGAACAGAAGCTAGCAGACCTCCACCCAAGCTGGTGTCTTTGCCCCAGGTGCCATGTTCACGGGCATCACTCGTTAGTCCCAAGTCCTAATCATGGCACACAGCAATACTTAGCCTCCAGTGACCCCTCTACTTCTTAGCACCCATCCATTAGGGGGTTAGGAAACATGCCACCCCAAATCATTCACGCACCCTCCATCAGACAGTGAACTAAGGCTACAAGGACTGGATCCCCCCTCCCCAGGTTCCCCCCCTCCAGGGTCAAAGGGGATCTAGGTGTGGTGACCAGGGCGCGCCGACGCATCTCTCACCATGTGGCGTGTCTCCAGCTGAGGGTGCGAGCGGCGTTTCTGCCTGGGGAGGGCGGCCCCGGCACGGTACCTATGCGCCAGGTCGGCATTGTCATTCCGCAGGCTGGTCAACCAGATGCAGCGGGGCTCGGGTGAGCTGCAGTCCACACCGATGGGCTGCTCAAACCGCCAGCCCTTCCCCGCCCGCTCCACACTCCACAGGGCCTTGCCCACCACCGACATGTTCCTCGGCGCAGCCAGAGGACGACGGGGTCCCCGCAGTCCCCTGTGGGGTGCCCTATCCCCGCTGCCCACGCCTTCTTCCACCATCCAGCAAAGGGGAAGGGAGAGATTCTCCCTGGAAAGTCACTGACGGGGCGGAAGGAGTGAACTAAAGATTCTTTTGGGAGAGGCAAGTGAGCTGAATGGATCTCAGTCCCTGGCGCAGCTGGTGCCCATCCTCTGTAGATCCATCGGTGGAGAGGGAACAGCAGAGCTTGCTCCCTGCTTCCCTCGGCTAGACCCTAAACTTCAGCAGAGTCTGGTGTAAAAACCCTCCCTGGCTGCCAGGCGGAGTCAGCTCGCTCGTCTGGTGTATCACAGATGAATGTTGATCGTTCCAGTCCTGGGCATGCCAGATACACGCACCCCCTCAGGATGCTGACCTGAACGCACACACCCCCACCCCCACCGAGGGGAAGGCAATGAAACCCCCTGACGCCAGAAAGCCAGCTTCCAGCCGCACTGGGAACCAGCAGAGGCTGAGCTGAGGAGGCAGGAGCAGGCGGGCGGACGGACAGATAGACAGCAAGAGAGAATGCAGACGCTCTGCCTGCAGCTGCTCCGGGCTATCAGGCCACCCAGTATCACCCCGCCCACCCACCCCCTCCGGCGCTGCCTGGCTGGGCGACCCAGCCCCCTCCAGCTGACACAAGCGCAGGGGGGTTGGAAGTTTCACTTTGCTGATTTTTTTTTTTTTTTAAATCCTCCGGCTTCCTCCTCTCCCTCCCTCCCGGCCTCTTCCTTCCTTCCTCCCTCAACTTGCTTCCCAGCCTGGCAGCCCTGCGCCTGCCAAGAGAAGGTGGGGGGGGGGGGGGAGGGAGTGCATTCGAGTGACTAGAGCAAGAGTCCGGACTCCTGGGTTCTCTTCCTGGAGCCGGCGGCTGACACGGGGCTGATTCACCAGCCCTGCTCCGTGCATCACTGTTTCCCCAGTTACGAAACGGGGTGATGAGCCCGACCCACTTCTGCCAAGTGCATTGGGGTCCTTGAATGAAAAGAGGCATTGGGAAGTGGACGCAAGGCAGGCCAGAGCTGGGGAGCACAGCACGAGGTGTCACCCCAGGACACACCCAGGGGGGATTCTCAGAGCCAGGCGGCTCCCATCTCTACTTTCTCACTCTCTTCCCTTCTTGTTCTCTCTCTGAGCTGAACATTTGCCCAGAGACTGGCTGGCCAGTGCTGGGGAACCAGGCCTGGGATTCCCCCATGCAACGGCCCCCAAGACAATGCCTCACCCACTAGGGACCCCTCTAGGGCTGGTTCAGTCAGCATAGCCCATTTGATCTTTGACCCCGTGCTAAGCTGACCCCTTTGTGGTGGCACTGAGCACCCATTTTAACGATGACGTGGAGACTTGCCCATTAGCAGTCGGCCTGGGAACGTTCCAAATCCTAACACTCTCAACAGCCACCAAACGAGAATGACTTTTGGTCACTTTCAGCCTCAGACGGGTTTGAACCGGGGACCTCAAGGATTCTGATTAGATCCAGGACAGCCAAGACCTCTGGAGTTGCCATTTGGACTCAAAAGGCAGTGAGAACACAATGCTGGCACGCCGGTGTCGCTGGAACACACACAGACATAATCGCTCCCGGGGAGATGTGTGGACAGGGAAGGGAATCCTTCCCAGGGCATCCTGGGTCAATATTTGTACAGTACCTTGCGTGTGTGCTCAGTGCTTCTGAGACATGGTCCCTACCCTAAAGAGCTGAGATGAGTGATGGAAACTGACCAGGGTGGCGAGAGGGAGAGGTGGGTAGATGGGTTGAGCAGAGAGAGATCAGGCAGTCCCGTAGTAGGATGAGGCTTTGAGAGAGGAGGAGATGACACCATAGCAGAGATCTGCAGCAGAGAGGCAAAGAGAAGCTGGTAGTGTGGCTAGACTGGTACTCAGGACCCCTGGGTTCTATTCCCAGCTCTGCCACTGACCTCAGGCAAGTTACTCTCCGTGCCTCAGTTTCCCCAATTACCCTGAGCCTGTTTGGTCCATTTAGCCAGTGAACTCTTGGTGGCAGGGACCGCCTCTGCGGCTAACAACTCTGACTACTGTAATGTAGTCCCTGCTGCGCTGGAGGAGGGAGATCAGCCCAGGAGGAGGGGGCAGCAGGGAAAGCAGGCGACAGTTCGCAAGGGGGCAGGAGTGGGCAGGGTGTGAGGCCATGGGATCAGGGCCAGGACAAGGGAAGGGGAAGGACCAGGATGAGGGAGAGGACAAAGGGGCTGATTTGAAGGGACGAGCAGTCAGGATGGGTGTGTGTGCAAGACACACCCTAAGATCATTTCACCTGCAGCACACTGGAAAGAGTGAGGGGCAGGCAGGCTGGGGGAGGAAGGATGGCCTAGTAGATACAACGCTGCCCTGGGACTCAGGAAACTTGGGTCCAATTCCCAGCCACAGACTCTCTGGATGAGCCACATAAGCCCCTGTGGGCCTCCGTTCCCCATCTGTAAAATGGGACTACCAGCTTCCAGGGGCAAGGCGCTCAGATACCATAGCGCTGGGGGCCAGATAAGGACCTGGACAGAGACCGTCTGTAACATGATGCTGCCACGGGACCAGCAGACACACCCTGACTGCAGCCCTGTCCTGTTCTGCCATGGGGCTGGCCTGCCAGGTGCTTCCCCGACATGCACCAAACCCGTGGGCCCCTCCAGGGCTCCGGCAAGGCTAGGACGCAGCTACAGTCCCACCTCTGTGACAACCCAGAGCCAGCGGGGCCTGGGCCCCAGCGCGGGGGAGTGGGGGGGAGCCTCACCCCAGTGGGCGTTAACAGGAAGGGAAAAGGAAGTGGCACTGCCCAGGCCACGCGGGTGCTGATCACCCAGCCCCCAACGGCACCAATGCCCCATGCACATGGGCTCCACCTAACTCGGGCACGGAGCTGGCGCTTGCAAACACAAGGCGGGGGGTCCAGCCGCCTGCCGCGGGGAGGATCGGACAGAAGCCCAGGCCGTTTCCATGGCAACGTTTGTTCCTCTCATTTCCTGTTTGCCAGTTTTTAACCGGACTTTGCCTTGGCGGGAGCCGACAAGGCCAGGGAGCGAGGCGGGGAGCCAAGGGAGAGAGGTCAGCGACTGGTGCAAGGCAGAAGGGAAGGAGCGCTGTGCCCGTCCCAGGGCAGGGACCCGGGCCAGAGTGGGCCAGGGGTCCCAGGAAGCGAGGGCTGCCCCACCGCTAGGACGGGGCAAAGGAGAGTGGCTGAGGGGGTCAGAGGCAAACCCAGCCCATTGTGGGGCAGAGGCGGCTCCGGGGTTGAAAGGTGGGTGGCTCCTCCCAGCGTGGGGCTATGGGAGGAGAGGGGCTAAAAGTGGGGGACTCCCACTCTGCAGTCCTCCTGCAAGGGCCGGGCGGGTGAAAGGGGCAGGGGGCATTTGGCAGTGATCTTCCCTCTTCCCCCCACCTCCGAGGGAGAGGGAAGGCTGAGCAGACTCGCAGAGGGGCCAGGAGGGTGGGGCAGATCTCGGGCAAGCATCTGGCTTTGGTGCCGAGGGTCCTGCTCCTCCCATTGGGTCGGCACCATGCAGGATGGGCCCCCTTGCCTATGGCCAGGCCCCGCATAAGCAGGTCCCACGGAGCATTCTTGCAATTCTAGTGTCTGAGGACAACCATGTGCGGCCGCTCCGGGGAAATGCCAATCATTGTTCGGATTGTATCCCTCGGCCTCCAGGGGCCAGGGACTCAGCTGCCAGCAAGCACTGCCTCTTCCACCTCTCTGGGCTCGCTCCATTCGCCTCGTCCTCATCAGAGCAACGCCAGCCAACGCCATAAGAACCCTCCGCAGCTAATTGGGTGAGGAATCAGCTCCCCCCACCAGACTGTTACCAACACCCCCAGCCATCGGGGTATCAACCTAACAGAAGCTAAAGCAGCGACCAGCCAATCAGATTCATCTCACTTGGGGGCACAGGTGCCTGCTGGGATCTGAGTCACCCCTACAATGCAGGTAGCAATTTACATAACGGCCTGGGTTGTTGGCTGTAAGCAATGATCGACCTCCCCTGCCCCAGCAGATCCCTTGGTGACAAGCGCATTGGGGACAGAAAGGGTGCAGTGCGGTCCGCCCAACAGAGCAAGGGTGAGAATCAGAAAACGAGAGAGGGCGCACGAGCGCATGGTGGACGTGGAAGGCGAGCGTGCCCTGGACAGGAGAGAGACGGGGCACATGTGCTGGATAGGAGAGAGAAAGAGCTGTCGTGAGCATGCCCCATCAGATGGATGAGATCAAGGGGGAGCGATCGGAGGAGGGACATAAGAACACAAGAATGGCCACGCTGGGTCAGACCAATGGTCCAGCTAGCCCAGTGTCCTGTCTATAACAGTGGCCAATGCCAGGTGCTTCAGAGGGAATGAACAGAACAAGTCCCTTGTCATCCATTCCCAGCTTCTGACAGTTGGAGGTTCAGGGACACCCAGAGCATGGGGTTGTGTCCCTGACCATTTTGGCTAATAGCCATTGATGGACCTGTCCTCCAGGAACTCATCTAGTTCTTTTTGGAACCCAGTTATTCTTTTGATCTTCACAATGAGTGCCGCAGGGAAGTGTGAAGAAGTACTTCCTTTTGTTTGCTTCAAACCTGCTGCCTATTAATTTCACTGGGTGACCCCTGGTTCTTGTACTATGTGAGGGGATAAATAACGCTTCCTCATTCCCTTTCTCCACCCCATTCATGATTTTATAGACCTCTATCATATTCCCCCTTAGTCGTCTCTTTTCTAAGCAGGACAGTCCCAGTCTTATTAATCTCTCCTCATACAGACGCTGTCCCTGACCTTAATCATTTTCATTGTCCTTCTCTGTACTTTTCCAACCCTAGTACATCTTTTGTGAGATGGGGGACCAGAACTGCATGCACGATTCAAGGTGTGGGCGTACCATGGATCTACACAGTAGCATCATGATACGGACTGTCTTATTATCCATCCCTTTAATAATGGTTCCTAACATTCTGTTCGTTTTTTGGACTGCTGCTGCACAGTGAGCAAACATTTTCAGCGAACTATCCACGGTGACTCCAAGATCTCTTTCTCAAGTGGTAACAGCTAATTTAGACCCCAACATTTAATATGTATAGTTGGGATTATGTTTTCCAATGTGCATTCCTTTGCATTTATAAACACTGAATTTCATCTGCCCTTTTGTTGCCCCGTCACTCAGTTTTATGAGATCCCTTTGTAACTCCTCACAGTCAGCTCTGGATTTATCCTGAGTAATTTTATATCGTCTGCAAACTTTGTCACCTCACTGTTCACCCCTTTTTCCAGATCATTTGTAAATATGCTGAGTGGTACTGCTCCCAGTTCAGATCCTGGGGGACCCCATTATTTACCTCTCTCCATTGTGAAAACTGACAATCTATCCCTACCCTTTGTTTCCTACCTTTTAACCAGTGACTGATCCATGAGAGCACCTTCCCTCTTATCCCATAACTCCTTAATTTGCTTAAGAGCCTTTGGTGAGGGACCTTGTCAAAGGCTTTCTGAAAGTCTAAGTACACTATATCCACTGGATCACCTTTATCCACCGCTGTTGACTGACTCAGAGAATTCTAATAGATTGGTGAGGCATGATTTCCCTTTACAAAAGCCGTGTTGACTCTTCCCCAACAAGTCATATTAATCTGTGTGTCTGATAATTCTGTTCTTTACTATAGTTTCAAGCAATATGCCTGGTACTGAAGTTAGGTTGTAATTGCCGGGATCGCCTCTGGAGCCTTTTTTAAAACATGGTTTTACATTAGTTACCCTCCAGGCATCTGGTACAGATGCTGATATAAGCAATGGGTTACATACCACTGTTATGAATGAGAACGACCGAGGGGGAGAGCGCATGAGAGCGTGTTGGAGGAGGAATGAGAGCCAGCAGTGACAGGGAGTGCGCACGAGAGCGCGTCGGTCGGAAAAGGAACGAGAGCCAGCAGCGACAGGGAGCGCGCACGAGAGCGCGTCGGTCAGAGAAGGAACGAGAGCAAGAGAGGGGACTGTGTAGTTGTAGGGCTGCGATCATGACTCCACAGGAAATACATGGGATATATTCATTAGTCCATGTGTTCCATGCCAGAGTTACAGCCCTGGAGCCTTGTATTTATGGCCCATCTGCATGGCCCATTCAATCGCTTGGCCTCTGAGGACATGGACAGCGAGGGGGCCCGTTAGCACTGGCTCAGCGACGTGCTCGCCATGCAGAACTGGACCAAGAGCTTGCTGCAGAGGTGAGGAATAATGAAAAGGCTGGTCACAGAGAGGTGTCACAAGGCAAAGCCCCAAAGGTCATGGCTGGTGCCCTACCAAATTCACGGCCATGAAAAAAGCGTCACAGACCACGACATCTGGTCTTGTGTGTGCTTTTACCCTATATGATACAGATTTCACAGGGGAGGCCAGCGTTTCTCAAATTGGGGGTCCTGACCCAAAAGGGAGTTGCAGGGGGTGGGGTGGAGTGTCACAAGCTTATTTTGGGGCGTGGAGGGGGTCACGGTATTGCCACCCTTACTTCTGCGCTGATGCCATCAGAGCCGAGCGGCCGGAGACCGGCGGCTGTTGGCCGGGCGCCCAGCTCGGAAGGCAGCGTCCTGCCAGCCGCGGCGCAGAAGTGAGGGTGGCGATAGCAGACCAGGCCATCCTTCCTTCTGCGCTGCTGCTGGTGGAGGCTCTGCCCCCAGAGCGGGGCTCCCAGCCAGCAGCCACTGCTCTCCAGCTGCCCAGCTCTGAAGGCAGGGTCACTGCAAGCAGCAGTGCAGAAGTAAGGGTAGCAGTACCGCAACCCCCCCCTACAATAGCCTTGCGACCGCCTCCCCTCCCTGCAATTCCTTTTTGGGTCAGGACCCTCACAATTACAACACCTTGACATTTCACATTTAAATAGCTGAAATCATGAAATTTACGATTTTTAAAACCCTGTGACTGTGAAATTGACCAAAACGGACCATGAATTTGGTAGGGCCCTAGTTATGGCTGGGGACCCTCTTCCATCACTGTAGGCACCTACCCCTCTGGCTTTATCCAGGGCAGCTGGGGAGACATGCATGGAGCAGGAAGCTCGGGACAGACTATCCGGCTCTCTCAGCTGATTCAGCCTTGGCAGGCTGCACCCTCCTGTTTCCTTTCCTTCCCCAACTCCCTCCCTCTCCTCAGCCCCCCCGCCTCGTGCCCCGGCCTTTGTCAGAAATGCTGGCTAAGCTAACATGACATAGTTGGCGGAGAGGTGTGCATCTCATGAGAGCTTCAGCCTAAGCAAGACGCTCTGTCCAGGCTGATCCCAGCTCACGAGGTTCCACGCGGCCGCCCTCATGCCACCCCTATACACACCGTGCCAGCCCCTCGGCCCCTACCATCTCCCCAGATCCCTGTGGAAACATCCTCCCAGAGCCTGCCCTACTCCAAGGTGGGCTGGGGATTGCTACACGGCCCTGGTTGGCGTCTTCCCGACATGTCCCAACAAGCTGAGCCGCTGAGCCTGAGAAACGAGACGGGCCACTGTGCAGCTGTCAGCAGATGAGGGCGGGATGGGGAGGGGGGCTTTTGTTTCCAACTGCCCAATAAAACTACTTAAAACTGCAAAAGTGACTTGCCTGGGAGCAGAGCTGGCTTCCTCCTGCCCACGGGGGCAAGCGAGCTCAGGTGGGCACCTGGCCACATCCTGCTTTTCCCCTCTAGGTCTTCGGAAGGGTCACGCACAATCCACTCCACTCAGAGACGCCTGCGGCTCTGGTTTGGAAGGCGCCCTGCAGGCCGAATGGCTCAGGCAGTTGTTAAAGAGCTAGAGAGCTGGGCACCGGCTCAGACCCAGCCAGGGGCAGCGGTTGCTGAAATGTCTCACGCTCCAACTGTTATTTGGGGGGGGTGGGGGGAAGGGATTATTTTAAACTGCCGCAAAGTTCACTGGGCCCCTTATAAACACCTGTAATAGCGACACACTCCAAACAGAACATACATGGGTGGATCACAAAGCCCATTTTAAAGGGAGAAAACACTCGCTCATAGGATCTTTAATACAGTCAAATAAAAGCGAGGGTAGCTCGCAGCAGCCCCCCGTTCACTACTTCCAGACCCATTTGGAACTCAAAAGAAGGGAGAATGCCCCTTGCTCCAACGCACAGCAGCAGCATTAACCGGAGTCGGCCTTCCAGGTGCCCCGGGGGACCGACAGACGATCCCACCCATTTTACTCCCATTTATTTGCGTCAATGTCTTTCATAAAAAGCCCACCTGGAGCTCTGGGTGAATGTACAGCAGCGGATCACTGTCCAAAATACCAGCTCCCCCTCCTAACCCAGGGCTCTCCCACTGCCCAGCGGAGCAGGGGAAAGTTTACTCGTGTGAGTAAGAGCGGCAGGATCGGGCTCCGGTCTTGTTCTGACAGCCCAAACTGGGAAAGGTCAGGTGGTGTTCAGCAGGGCAGATTCTACCCGTCGGAATGTGAGAGGGGCTGGCCTCCTGCCAACATACTTTGCAGTTTCACCCAGGAGTGTCCTAAATATACAGCCAAGCAAGGGCAATGGAAGAATACAACAAGTTCCCAGAATGCAACACACACACACACACACACACACACACACACTTTCCCTTAGCTGACTCCCTGTGGGCAGCAGAGCCCTCTGCTGGCTCACTACCAGCATTCGTTCCCTTTCAGTGTGGAATGGAAAACCGGGAAGGAGAGTGAAGTGACTGTTTATCACCCTCATCACATTTACACAACGCTTTGAGCTTGGCTTTGCCTTCAGCCTCCTCTGCCTCTGTCTAGCATCGACCACCCCACGGGCTCACAGCACGAAGGGATGAAAAGGAATCTTGTGAACACACAAACCTGTCTCTGGTATTTATCCAGCCCCCTTTACCAGTATCCGAGCATCTCACCGCCTTTAATGTATTTATCCCCACGACACTCCTGACAGGCAGGGCAGGGCAGGGCTACTATCTACATTGTGCAGGTGGGGAAACTGAGGCACGGACCGACTATGTGACCTGCCCAAGGTCACCTAGGTCTACCAAGACCTAGGCTGCTTTCCTACCTGCTAGACCATCCTTCCTCTCCAAGACACCCTTCTCTTGGGAGAGGGTTACCTACTCCTGTAACAAGTTACAACCCAGGCATCAATCCCACAAAAACTTACACACATGCGTAACTTTAAGCCCAGGACTAGCCCCACTGGAATCGCTTTTGCAGGATCGGGGGCAAGGCAAACAGAACTGACGGCGATGAGAGAAATATATCTTTGTCCTCTGTTTTTTTCAGACTGTTTACATTGTGCATTTGACAGCACTTTGTGTCTAGTCACTTGCACAATCTCTGCCTGTTGTGTTATGTGGGTCTCTTGTATAGAAACAGGGGAGAGGAAAAGATTTATCATCGACAGGAAAACGCTCTGGGAAAACCACCGAAATTGGCAGATGGAGCCAGGGCAGGTGGAGCGCCGGGAAGTCCCTTGCAACTTATTTTCGAAAGCTGACTTGATTTCCCATCATTGATCGTGCTCCTGTATCAACAGAACTGGTGTAAGCAGAGGCCAGCTCACCCATATACACTACCCCCTCCCACCAATGGCCAGACCTTGGCATGATCAAAGGGCATTCATTCTCCAACGGCGCTACTGAGCTGGGCCAGAAATGAACCAGCCCCAGGCCTAACAGAGCAAGGCTCTATGTCACATTTATAACCCTCCGAGCCTTCCAGCTACCACACAGGCAGGGACAAGGGGGATCTCTCACCAGGCCTGGATGCGACAAGCAGAATGGGAACTGACAGACCAGTCCTGAGCCTTTATACCAAACCATCCCTTTTTCCCCCGCTTCACCTTTCAAACAGGAACCCAACGGGGAAGCTCCTTTCGGCAGAAACAACGATTGTCCCGGAAGACAGCTTCAGATTTTATCCTTGTGCGATCATGCCGGAAAGGACAACCTTGCCCACTACTGCCCTCTACTGGTCTATTGGTTCCCACCGCCCACCAGGCTCCTGGAGCCACTCCTGTAATTCACTGGTTAGTAATACTTTAGCACTTATATTATTAGTCACTATTTGTACTGAGGCTACGCCTAGGAGCCCCGGTCAGGGTCCACGGCCTCCCTGTGTTAAGACGCTGTTCATAAAAGGCTCTAGAGACGAAAACTACTTTATTTAATACTTGCAACCCCCAGAGAGATATTCGCCTCATTTTACTGGTGGGGAAACTGAGGCCCAGAGCGATCTAAAGTCACATGGTTTGGATCAGCTCAGAGGGACGGGGCTTCCCAGGGGCGCTTGTGCAGAAGCAACAAGTGGAGAAGGAAGCACTTAGACCCAGCTCCTTCTGCAATCTCCGTCTCAGACAGCATCTCCCATCGCTTCCCAGGCAGTCTCTCCAGCCTGTTCCTTTCACTGCCACAGACTGACACCGGGCAGGCAGCAGGTGCACCAGGGCTGCTGCTTATTGCACTACAGCCAAACCATCTCACTGTGTCCCTCCCACATCTTTTTCTTGGATCCACCTGCGCCTGCAAGTTCCTTGAGGCCGGGGCCATCCTGTCATTATGCATATACAGCACCTAGCGCAATGGGGCCCTCGTCCCAGGCTGTCCCTCGGAGGTACTCCTCTAGCCCCCAGCACCAGAGCACGCACAGCTCGCTATTGTTACTGTATTTATCATCCCAAGACCCCTGAGAGGTAGGGCAGAGCTGTTCCACTCATTGCACAGATGGGAAATTGAGCCCCAGAGCGGCTAAGTGACTTGTCCAAGGCAAGTCTGTGGCAGAGCAGCAAACCAAATCCATGTCTCCCATGTCCCAGGCTGGTGCCCCAACCACTAGGCAAGCCTTCCTCCCACTGGACCATTCTTCAGGGGCCAGTAGGTGCCCCCATGGTACAAACAACAACAGGACATCCAGAGAATCTGTGCCAGAGCCAGGAATTAAACCCAGGAGTCCTAACTTTCAGCCCTGAGCTCAGATCATGACCATGTCCCATGACAGAGGCCTGCGTTTCTCCGAGTCCACAGTCAGGAGCTGTGGGTCACAAGGGCTCCATGTAACGGTACAGTCCCCGCAAAGCGTTTGCTACACCCCACCGGGGAACCCGTTCATTGGTGCTTCCACGCGACAGCCCCCGGGGCCCGAGCTGTCGTCAGCTCCAGCTGGGACCCGCCACAGAGTTCACAAAGTGCCTCTCCTCTCCCGCCACCGACCCCCCCCGAGCACGGCGCACTGCATAAGAGGCCTGCGTGGATATCAGCACGCCACATCCCGACACCCTCCAGCACACGTCCTGTTCCCTGAACATCTGCAGCTGGCCCAGTCATTGCCGGAATGACTCTCACTAACCCTTGGCCCCAGCGCGAAGAGAAGAACATCCCACTCTGGGAAAGAGAGAGGAAGTGAGACAGGAGCAGGGAATGGAAGCTACCCCCCTTCAGATCCCAGACCAAGGGACAAGTGATCATGAAGATTCAACAGCGAGAGAGGAGACACGTCTGGTGCTATTTAAAAGCTGAGCTCTGGGACCTCCAGTCACTCTGCTTCCGACCTTACCTTCCCCCCTTGTGTGAGATGATACACATTAGATAGCATAAAAACTGTTGAGAAGAACATCACCGCCAGGGCAAATGCCAACCACTGTCTGGATGTTTTCCCGCAGGGTAGGTTATTTCACCTAGGTCCTGGCACCTTCCTCTGAATCACCCGGACCATATCCAGGAGAGACAGGATAGTGCCTGGGCAGGTCAGAAGTCACATCTGGTGTGGCAGTTCCTACATTATAGCAGTTTGCAAGAATCCAGCTGCTAACCTAAGATCATCGTCAGAATGGTGTGACTTTCGGGACCCCAGACATCCTGCACACAACCAAGGCTTGAGCGGAACCAGTCCATGTGATTTCAGGACTAATAACTCTTTTCCTAGCTTCAGCCCTGGACCAGAGATGAGAAAGAGAGAGAAATCTTAGCTCTCTAAGAAGATGGAAGGGAGGCGATAAAACCAAACAAGGGAATTAGAAATGGAAAAAGCGAATGACTCTCTGAGCTGGGAGGAAGGATTTCTCTAAATGGAACAGGCTGGCAAAGGATGGAGAGATCTGGGATGGAGAGATTGTTTTTGTCATTCGGGGGGAGGGGGGAGCGGAGGGGAGATGGCCAAACACTAATCTCTCCCGAACTGTGAGCTGAGATTAGGGTCAGAAAAATGAGAGCTTAATAGGATTTCCAGGGCAGATAAAGCCCATGCTGAAACAATAACTGAATTTCAGACCTTATATGGGAAAGAGCTTCCCCACCTGGGTGCGTGGCAGCCGAGATAGAGGGAGCGGAGAAGGGGTCCATCCACCGGCTCCCTGCAGGGCCAGTACAAATTCAGACACTCGGCAGGGTTCTTGTGTATAACCCCTGTGCTCCCCCCAGCTCCTGTGTCTCCCCCCGGTAAGGGAATAGTTTGTACTAGGAGGTGGGAGGGGAGTGAATGGACCCAGGTCAGTTTCAAGGGCAAACAGTCGGAAATGCCCTGCAGCAAGAGAGACGGGGGTGGGATCCAGAGGACTCTAGATCCTGTCTCCCGGGTGGGATCACTGGATTCCGAAATGCACCCCCAGGGCAGCAGCTTCCCGGCAGCTAATGGAGCGCGGCTCTGAGAGCCCCTGAGAGTCAAGCACCTGCCCGGCCGGATTCCAACCTGTGATCATCGCCCTGGGATGTCAGGCGAGCAGACACAGCACTGCCTGGCTGACAGCTGAGGCTTGACACCAAGGAGTCAGCCAGCTCCTCCCACGTTTGGGGTCGGGGTCAGGGACTCCCCCCACCATCACCTCACACTGAAGGCTTTGCCTTTCCTCTTGCCCCAAGCTCTCTGGGATCAAATCCACCCAAAGGTGACTCCCAAGAACTAATCCATTTAAAACCAGCCCTCAGCCTGATTACGCCCCCATTCCCACCCCCTCGACCTTAGCCGCCCAGCATCCAGGGCCAGGTAAGTCTATCGTGATTATACTCATTAGAGCAAGAACCATTCCAGGGAGGCCTCAGGGACATGGAAAGGGGAGGGAGGCTGGCCGCACATGGGAAGGGCTGGCGGAGGAGTGCCCAGAGAGAGGTGGGAGTGACAGGGTGTTCCCCACTCCAGGCAGGACCACAGCAGTTAGAGACAGAAGCAAAGCCGATGTGGCTGCCAAGGCAGAACAGGGCAACCATGACAGAGGCCTGGCGGGTGCAGACCTGTGTCAATAGAGTGGCAGGAAAACATCTGGAGATAAAGAGCTTTGGGCCATAAACAAGGAGCTGGAACATAAGAAAATGAAATCTGCCCGGAGCAGCACCCTCCTCCCTCCCCGCCCCAGCTGCCCTCTGGAGTCTGTCTCGCCAACAGCTCTGCCTCCTTGCGTGGTCTGGCATGGGGGCACATCTGTTTGGGTTCATACGTGGACGGTGCTTCGAGCACCCGGAACACCTGGTAATGAACGGGGCTGTCCCGTGGGCCACCCAGCTGCAATGCCTGCATTTCTAAATAGCCCCGCAGCCACAGAGGAAGCCCAGCGTAATGAATGTGTGCACTGTGGAGCACAGACACGGTTGCCAGATAAATATCTCTCTCTCTCTCTCACACACGCCTGTCTTGGGAAGCCCGGCCTAGAACCGCCAGCTCCAAAATGAGACGTCTATCACGTGGGCTAGAGATGAACACCCTTGACTGGTAAGAGCAGTACATCTCTCGTGCTCTCTAGGTCAGCTGCTACAGGGAGCCAACACTCTTAAAAGCAGTACCTCACCGGTCCTCTGCTGCCCAGGTGGAGAGAAAAAGTTAACAGTCTGGAGAGGAGAGGTGCTGGATTTTTGGGGCATCCAGAGCAGTGGCTGGCACCCAGCCCCATTTGCAGAGAGATTTAGATAAATTCTTAACTAGAGCTGGTCAAAATTCGGAATTTCTGTCCCGCAGGAAATCCAAGGTTTCAAAATTAGGTCGGAAAGTCAAAATCCTGGAACTTGTCACAAAATGAAACAATCCCCTACCGCCCTATTGAAATGTTCCATTTCCTCTTTATCACTTTGCCTAACTATAAAATACAACATCCAAGCAGGAATGTCACAAATTGATCATTTCCTGCAAAAATGCCAATGACCTTGATAAGTTCCCACAAAACGTTTCAGTGTCATCCAATCAGCATTTTCCAAAGAAAACTCTCCCATCACAAGATTTTCAACCCCTTCTAATCCTAACACACCACCCGGATGCACACACACGCACGCCTACTGTTACCTGGGTGTGAATTTTCCCATGGTGGCCAAATGCAAATTGCTGATTAGCAGCACTGGAAACCTCCAGCCAACCCCCTCTGCTGGAGGCTGCATTTCACAATCAGTCGGTGGCATCTGTCCCATAGGGGGCACTACGGGCTGCCCCTGCCACCATCCTCACCCGGGAAGGACAATATCACTAGATCAAATCCACCATAGGCCTCTGTAGCAACAGACCTGTAGATCCCACTGTAACGTGCCTCTCCCCCGACATTGATAGTACAAGGAGCTTAGGGGCCCAACTCAGGGGACGTGGAGCCCTGTCAAAACATGCATCACGTTTCTGATGGACAAATCACAAGATGGGGTGTGACTCTGTCAGAGACACCAAATTGGACCAGGGAACAGGGTGATCAGCTCTTTAAACATCTACCAACCATGAGTAGAAGGAAGGGAGAATACGAACCTGGCTATGGGCGAGAGTCATGCAGAGAGAGGCAAGCACTTGGCGGCAGCCCAGTCCGGGAGATCAGCGCCCAAGTGCGAGAAAGCATTTTAATTCTCTTTAACCAAAAACACAGTGAAAGAGCTTTGCAGCTCAGTGGGGATTTGGGCAACAGTTTGTTTCTTTATTTAAAGCCGCTAGGCCCCTCTAATTACACCTCTTCGGGGCAGACGAGCCACTCCTGGAGTTCCCCCGATTCCTACACCCCGGGCCCAGGGAAAATACAGCTGGCACCCAGCGGGGAGCTACGCTGAAAAGGGGAGGGCGGAGCGACTGGCACAGCGAACGCAGGGACAGAGGCAGGACACGCTGCTTAGGAGCAGGCAGCTTCGTTTGCTAATGCCTTAGAGATGTATTTATATGCGTCCAGAAAGCTGGGGCTACAGGGGAAAGAGGCCAGAGAGCCACATGGGAGCAATGGGAAGAAGAGAGAGAGGAGCAGCCCTGGGGGACACAAGGTGAAATTCCGGCCCCAGTGAAAAGAATGACAGAGCTTCCATCCGACCTTCCATCCGACCATGAAATCAGGATCTAACCACATAGTTAACTTGGTGCATCTAGACCAGGGGCGAAATCACATCCCCATTGGAAGGTAGGTCTACACTGCAGTCAGAGGTGTGATTGCAGCACACGGAGACATACCTGAGCTAGCCGTGATGTCCCTAGGGCGGCTAGAATTAGCAGTGAAGGCGTGGCTGCATGGGTTATACAAGCCCACCTGGGACCCAGGGATCTCATTCATGTGGCTAACCCGCACTGACATTCATACTGCTAAGGGTTCACTGCCATTGGTACCCAAGCAGTGAGATTAAAGTGAGCTTGGACGGGTCTACATGAGCTGCATTCGCACCTCTCACTGCAGTGTAGACAGACCCTCCAATGGGGCCCACGATTTCCCCTCTTGTCTAGATGAACTGAGTTGATGACATGGGCTTAGACCCCGATTTAGTCAGGTCGGTGCAAACCACTGGCATGGACCCTCTTCATTCAGGTTAGGGCCATCCTCATGACCAACTGAGTCTGGTGCCAGGTCTGTGCGTAGACAAGGCCAGAGGCAAAGTGAAGAAGAGGTGGAGACACAGGAGAAGGGGATCTGGGAGGTCTCCCTGGGGACCAGCTGTCTGAAAGCCGAGAGCCTGGAATGCTGATGGGGAAGGCATTCTGAATACGCAGCCTCAGCCCCGCAAACACACCAGCTCTATGTATAGAACGAGGCTTTGCTGTAGCCCCAGCGTGGGGTGTGCTGTCTGGGTCACAGCAGCCCACGTGCCCTAGCCAGTCACCTCCAGTCTGGAGCGGTGCAGGCTGGGTCAGATCACCCATTCCCCACTCCCCCGACCCCATGAGTCTTGTAGGGACAGGGCAGGCAGCCTGGTGCCGGCGTCCCACTGAGTCCCTGCCCCTGCCGTGCTGCTTTACTGCCGTTCCCCCCCCGCCTGCCCCTGCTAGACACGGAGAGAATGTCAATAAATCAGCAGAGGGAAAGGCGGAACCGTCTTTCTAACCAGCATTCAACTCCCAGAGCAAGGCCTTTCAGGGTCTGTCTACACTGCACATGAAGCCCAGGCTCTGACTCATGTTTGAGCCCCAGCCCCATCCACACACAAATGAGGTTGACTCAAGTCAGCAAGCACTCAGGAGCCCGGATCCCAGGGCCCTGCTAGCGGGGTGGGTCAGAGCCCGAGTCCTGCTGTGACAGGTGTATGCCCTGTCATTTTGCAGTGTGGACGGAGGTCTAGCCACAGACCTGGGTTAGAAGGCCTGCACAGTATGGATGTGGGACCCGGGCCCAACAAGTGTAAGCCCAGGTTTACACTGCAGCGGAAAAACCGAGTCCACGAGCCCGGGTCACACAGATGGGGGTTTATTATGCAGAGGAGACGTACCCCAGAAACTCCTCTCTCTCTGGGCACAGGCCCTTCCAGAAACAGTGGGCCCCATTCCGCTCTCACTTTCCATTTGCACCAGTGCGAGATCAGAAATGGGCCCAGAACGCCTCCCCAAAACTCAGGGCTGGCCAAACTCTCCTCAAACAGAGCCACGGGAACTTCCCCTCGCTTCTTTGCGCCACCCCAGTGCAGCCACATCCACCTGGACTAAGGCCCAGCACCTCAAAGGTATTTAGCCTCCTCATTCCCAGTGAAACCCATGGAAACAGGCACCTAAATACCTTCGAGGATTTGGGCCTCAGCACCTGTCAGTCCACAAGAGCTAAGCAGAGTCAACAATGGGAGGGGAATCCCACAAGGAAACACACTAAAATTGGTGTGGGCTGCTCAGGAGGTGGGGACCCAGCCAGATCGTTAATACGGGTAACTAGCAATGGAGTGGCTACTTATTAGCCCCAAATGCTCTGCTAATTAGTGCACCACCAATGTCACCTGCCGATTTGCTTGTTTTGCAGGTCAGCTTCCTCATCAGGGGACAGACTCAGCTCACCGGACATGAACACACAATTAACAACTGCAGTCAAATATTGACTCAATCCCTTACAATGCAAACACACCGGCATCCCCATCCCATCGAGAGATAGGAGAGCTGAGCAGGAAGCCTTGTGGTGAAGGCACCGGGCTGGCAACCAAGAAGTCCAGAGTTCTCACCCTGGTGAAGGAAGTGGGATTCAACAAATTCAATGCAATTTGGGTGCTGTTGAAAGATGCTGGGTTGACAGCTCTGAAGATGAAAGCACTTGATCAACAGTGCAGGCAGCCTTTCCAGTGTTATTTGAATTACGCTATGACCAGAGACCAGCATTACATCCCAGCTGGGCGCTGCACACTGTAAGAGACAGTCCCTGCCCTGAAGAGCTTACAATCCGAATAGACAAAGGAAAGATGATTATGCTCCTTGTACGGCTAGCGAACTGAGGTACAAAGAGATTAAGTGACTCGCTCAAGGTCCGGCAGGAAGTGAGTGACAAAGCTGGGAATTGAAGGCAGGTCACTTGAGCTCCAATCCAGTGTCTCAACATCAAGCCCAGGCTGCCTCTCAATGCCCTGCCCAGCAGACCTCAGCCCTGGCCTTGGGGAGTTACTCTTCTAGGTAAGAGGGGAGTTGAGTCTCCACTGGCCATTAAAATCTTTCGCCTCTCACTGAGACCCCTACCGGATTAGGGACAGGAGATATGGGTGCCTATCTACTGCAACCTGGGCTGAGTCCATTTTTTTCCAGGGGATTTTTCCCTTGTACAGAGAGAAACCCAAGCCCAGACTGCAACATGTTAGACCAGGACAACCCGAAGCTGAAACTGACCAGGCCAGATCCCGGGCAAGCAGTGTGTGAAACTGACCCAGTCCCCATTAAGTCAAAGGCAAAAGGCAAACAAATGAAGTGAGCTGTAGCTCACGAAAGCTTATGCTCAAATAAATTGGTTAGTCTCTAAGGTGCCACAAGTCCTCCTTTTCTTTTTGAGAACAGCCAAAAGCAGCAGCAAACTGGATTTCTGACATTCTTTCAGCTCTGGTTGGGGAAGAAAATTGCTTTGTTCTTTTCAAAGACAAAAAACTTTTATCTTGACAGCGTCTCATTTAATGCTCCTCTGTCTGCCGGCGCTGGATTCCCACTTGGCTCCATTCCCCACTCATCTGCATCATGACCAAACTAATCTCTCTCCTGGCAGCCTCAACACTTCGAATGTCAACTTCGGCTCAGCTGTGCTTTCGTTCCTTTCATGTTTAAAAGCAACAGCTCACCAGAGTCTCGCTCTGACTGTTTGTCCAGAGAGCAGGGCTCGCTGGCAGGGCGTCAAGAGAAATTGAGAATCTGGGCTGAGAGTGTCGTCCCATTTCCTGACCTTTCCTGGAAATGCCATTGCTCCATCACAGAGCAGCCTCAGTGACTGTGAAACCATCTCCAATCCAGGGACAGCAGGCTGCATCTCACCAGCCCTGAGGCCTGAAATCCCTGCTCACAGAAGCAACCCAGGTTCTGCCGTGCACGGAGAGAATATGGCCCTGTCTAAACTGGGGGAGGGGGGCTGTATCACTGTGACCACAGCAATACAGCTCCACTGCCCTGGTCTACCCTTAAAATTTAGATTGACGAGATACATTGCTCAGGGGGTGTGAAAAATTTAAACCCCTGAACACCATCGTTAAGTTGACCTAACCCCTGATGGGACAATTCTTCCAAAGCTCCTTCCACTGACGTAGGAAGCGTCTACAGTACAGCGCCATGAAAGCCGCAGTCCCACTCCAGCACCCATAGGGTAGGCCTGCCCTCAGACAGGCAAGGGCAGGACTTCCCCTGTAAGTTACCGGGACATGGTACAGGCCCCATTTTGCATGGGCGCAGTGAGCCTGTTCTGTGGCTTTGCACTTACGTCACCGTATTGACGTGACATGTTGCTAGACAGGCCCAGAGCCACACAGCCCGGATGGGTGCAGTCCTTGCCCCCAGCTATTGCATCACGCTCCCCAATCCAGAGCCTATTGGGGTGCACAAAAGCTGAACTCTCTTGATTGCCAGAGGCCTCTACAGCTTCCCTTTTTTTTTTTTTTTTAAATGAAAAACACACTAAGTTCCAAAATATACGTGCAGATCAATAACTCACGACCTCCACACGCCTTCCCTGAAACGGGGAAGAACTATCCAGCATGACAGGCGAGGAAATAGGCTCATGCTAACAGGAGCAAGGTGCTCCTAGCCCCAGGGCACTGCCCTTAACCCCTGCCCTCACTGAGAAACAGTTCTGGCTTCACACTGGACAAATCTCTCAGCTTGCCCATGTGCATCCAAGGAGCCGACTCCAAGGAGGAGGGGAAAGTACCCACACGTGACGCCCGAGTGTTGCGTCCCGCCGCCATTCTCCTCCCCGTGACCCTGGGGGCTGGTAGGTTCCCCCATCGCCCCACCTCGGAAGCTGAGGTTTCGGACCTGGCCGCCCTGCCTCTGTAACAGAAGAGCAAGGAAGCAGAGTGTTTTCCCTCTGCGCCCCGAGAGCAAGGAAAAGCAGTGATGGCTATTTTAAACGGCCGTCTTCCTGCTAATTAATGAGGCCTGGGGCCGACGTGGGGCTGCTGGCTCATTGTTCAGTGCTAATAATGGACTCGCACATGCCACTCACGCATTCCGCAGTGCTGAGCTCTCTGACCCATGAATACAATGTGTTAATTTACAGCGCTGCCTGCCTGCCGTTCCCTATCAGGCTCCGCAGATGGGGAGGGCGGGGGGGGGGGGCGAGAACGGGGCCTTGCTGAGTAGAAGCTGCAGCTGGAGCAACGCCACCTCTGCAGCAGCAAGCACACGAGCCGGCCTGCGCCGAAACAGACTGCTGGGCCGTGTAGATTCTTTCTCCCGTGTGTCTCCAACCCCAGCCGGAGACAACGCTCCCGTGCAAAGCAATGCCAACCTCGCAACACGCCTCGGCCATGTGGCCTGTACGATACCAGCCAGTTCCCGAGGAGGGCAATTAGGGATATTCCAGTTGCATCTAGAGGCCTCCACTGAGATCACGGCCCAGTTGTGCTAGGCACTGTACAGACACATCTGCGCTAGATGTGACAGTGTGATTGTAGCAGATAGGCACAGCCGTGCTCACTTTAATCCAGCTGGCACAGCTCACAACAGCAGCAGAGATGTCACCACGTGGGCTTCAGCCTGGGTCTAGCATCTGGGGAGGTCTGCCTGGAGTGTATCCCCTGAGTGAATGAGAGGCCCTGCCCCTAAGAATTTACAATCTAAACAGAGCAGACAAAAGGATTATGATCTCCGTGGTAGAGGTGAGAGCCAGAGGCAGGGAGAGATTAAGTGACTTGCCCAAGGTCACCCTGGGAGGGGTTGAGGTTCTGTGGCAGAGCTCGGATTTGAACCTCTATCTCCGAAGTCCCAGGCCAGCCTTCCATGCTGAGCTGAGAGGCAGATGGCAATAGCTGGCACTTACTTCAGCTAGCTCTGTATTTGTTATTTAAACACGCAAAGTGCAGTCACATGCTCTGAGTAAACTGCCGAAGAAGGGGCCAAAAGAATCTCTCGCTCCTTCCTGTCTCTCAGGGAGAACCATCTTAGGTGTCCCTTGTAGCAACATCTTTCAGGCACAGATGCGACTGCATCTTGGCTGGGTCCCTTTAACTGGCCGCTCCATTACATGTGTGGGTGCAGGGGCCCTGAATGTTCTCCCCAGGCCTGGCCCAACGCCCACTGGAGTCAGTGACAGTCCTTCCTCTGCTCCCAAGGGGCTTTGGGATCAGGCTCACAGAGCAGCAGCTCTGCTCAGCAGGGAACACAGGTGGCTGCAGACCGAACAAGCATCTTTCTTCCCCAGCCCTTGCAGGGTTGCAAGGAGGCCAGAGAACCAATAATTGCAACCTAGTCTACGCAGCACGTCTTAAACCTACGGCCCCAACAACAGCATTGCCTAAAAGGCTCCTACTGCATGCCCCCCTGGGCTGTGACCTTGTCAGACCTTCAGGCTAAGCGGAGTCAGGCCCGCAAGGAGAGTCTCCGACGAATCACTGGGGTGCTGCAGGAAGTGATGCTGGTGATACAGCAGGTGGCGCTCTTCCCTCCAAGTTAGCAGTGACCTGATGCCAGGCACGACTGTAGTCCTGATCACTTACGGTGAGAGAGGTCTCTCAGGGCCTCTGGCCAAAGTTCCCCTCCCTGGCTTGTGTGCTATCTGAAGAACACCACCCCAGAAGTAGCCGCATTTCAGCAGAGGTAGCTGCTGAAGTGCATTGGGGTCAGCAGTACAAAAGGCGCTGGAAGAGCATGTTACTAGGCGTAAAAGTAGATCGTTTGTTTCAAAAATTATCCTTAAAGGAGCCTGATTCTCAGGGGTCTCGAGTCAGGCACTCGGAATCACCGACCACTTTTGACAAGGTAGGTCTGTGTTCCCCTGATGGCCACATGGCCTTCTCTCTCATATTCAGAACAGGAACTCCCACTTCCTCCCTGTCCTTTCTCCATTCAAATCTAAGAGATCGGGAAGCCCTGAGCTACATGGGATCCAAGAGGGAGTTTCTCTCTCAGCAGGAGAGGAAGCTGGACGGAGCCTTCGAGAAATGGAGGAAGAAGGCCTGCTGGCTTGGCTGTGCTCTTCCTCAGACTCCTCCTCCTCTGCCGAGCTGTCCTAAAAACAGCACTATCACCAGCAGGCCCTAGACAAGTACCAGGATTCCGTTTCCTGTTTTTCCCGTGGAAACCCTCAAATAGAAGCTGGCCTCATTTTTGGTGGGGGTTGTTTTTTGGTGGGAGGTTATTGTTGTTGGGTTTTTTTGGCTGAAGCAGGGCTAACAATGAGCCATTTCCTCTGACAGCTTGGAAAGGCACCTCGGGCTGGGCTTGGCTCCTCCCCAGCACTGCTGGAGGGAAATCCGACCCAGCAAGGCCAGGGGAAGGCTGATCTCGTTCCCTGCCCCTCTCAAGGACACAAGGGGGGCACCACGCTCTCCAGCCTGCTGCTGGAGAACCTAGCACCAGTCCCTATTCACTCGAAGGGTCCCTTGGACTCCACCCGGGGCTACTCAGATGAGTAAAGGTTCCAGGATCAGGTTCAAGGCTTGGCTGGGCAGCGACTAATGGGCTGCGAACAGCTGGCGCCCAGGATTCTAGGCCATGCGATAACAGAGCTGGAGTTTCACAATGAAACTCTATGTAGCTGAATGAAGGTTACAGCTGCAGCCCCGCGCCTATCCCACAGTTTGCCAGGAGATTAATGGCTCTTTCACACCATTGGGCTGTTGCTCTCCATCGCCCCACTCAAACTTGGCCTCCGGAGCAGGATGTCCCTGGAGGATTGTGGGATCGCAAACTGCCGCACTCCCATAGCTTATGCTGATGCAATGGGAAATTCCAGGCCCCATCCTGGTCTCCTCTGGCAGCTCGGAAAGCTCCTCTCTCCTTTGAGCTAAGGCCCGGGGCCAGAGGGAGGGCAGCTCTGTGGCACTAGGCAGAGCCACTCCTGGGCAGATGGTGCCCACCACATGTTTTCCATAGATTACTAGCAGCTCACATTTTTCTTCAGCCCCCACACATTTAGAATCAAAAGCTTGAGAACCTTGTTAAACTCTCTCTCTCCCTCCCTCTTTTCCGTATGACTCTGGAGTTCAAAAACGATCTTGGCGCTCCGAGCGGCTAGATTCCCTAGCTGGTGTAAAGCAGCATTGGGCCGGGGAAGTCAATGGAGCCATGCCTGCGTACCCCAGGTAGGGATCTTGCCCTGACACCGGGGCTGCGGGGAATCCTTACCCGCCCAGCATCACTGCAAGACAATGCACTCAGCTACGTAGCCACAATAGGGCAATTGTCACAAAAAGGCTGCTGGTCCCTTTCCCACCCCCCAGAGACCTCCCCACGCACAATCCCATGAAGAGCACCACTGTGACGCCTTCCCCCCATTCGCTGCCGCCACCCCCACAAGCTGCTCACGCGGCCACATGCTTCTTGTGACTCTCAGACCCAAGAAACGCCCCAGGTCAAAGCACAGCACCACGTGTGCCGTTAGACCTAGTCGACCCAACGTTCTCCTGGGTGTGTTTTCAAGCTACCAAGCCAAAGGTCACCCAACCACGGCAGGTGCTGCTGTGTGAATTCACCGCAAGTAGCATTGATTTGATTCTCATTTTTAAATATCTTAATTAAGGGGATGGGGCTAGTCTACCCTGGGCAGGTATACTGGGTTCCCTTGGAGAACCAGGCTGTTAGTATCTGCTGCATACACCTGTGTGCAGATCCCTTGGAGAGGACAACTTAGTCTGCCTTGGGCAGGTTTAAAGGAAGAACGCTACTACACTGAACCCATTCTCTGGAGCCAGAATATCCTTACAGCAGACAGGACAGACGTGAAACTCCCCAGAGGTCATCAAGCCCGTCCCCTTGGAGCCAGAGCAGGCCTCTGCTCACCAGCACCGCTGCCGGAGCTTCGTCATGTCTAATTTCAAATGACTCAAGTCATGGGGTTTCCATCACTTCCCCTGGGAGATTACTTCACAGCCTCGCTGTCAGGAAGCTTTTCCTACCTCCCAGCTCCAATTTTCCTTTTGCTCAGTATCAGCCCCCTGCTGCTTGGATGGATCGCAGTGAACAAACACCTCTAATGCCATTAGCACAGCCCCATTCAGCGTGGGGAGATCAGTCCCGGGACGCGATATGCAGTGTCGAGGCCCAGAACAGTGGGACACATATAACCCACTGGGGCACGTGTGTCACAAGTCTCCGATACACAGGAGACAGATTGGTCACAGCCCCAGCTACAGTCTTGGCTGTTGAGCTCAAGCTGTAACAACTTCTGCTTCCAGCTCTGAAGGTCCCTGCAGTTCAGTTCTTGGTGTGTTGGCCAAGATGGCAGACGTCATCCACACACCAATATGAGCACTGCTGGCTTTTCCAACTAGGACCCACTCCCCACCTTACTGATGAGCCTCTGTATTGGGCTCTGGCACACATCTCCCATTGAGGGTATGTCTACACTGCAATGAGACATCTGTGGCTGGCCCATGCCAGCTGACTCGGGGTCACGGGGCTCGGGCTAAGGGGTCCTAGAGACCAGGGTCCAGCCCGAGCCCAAACGTCTACACCGCAATTCAACGCCGAGTCAGCTGGCATGGGCCAGCCACGCGGGTGTCTAACTGCAGAGCAGACGTACCCCGAGAGTGCTGCTCCAACCTGCAACAGAGCTTGGCTGGTTCCCACCGCAAACTCCACTGCACTCAAGAGCATGCAAATCCAATGAGAAGCACCAGCCGACGCAGAAAAAGCCTTAGGCAGTGTCTTCCGCCAGTGACCAGCCCCCCGTGCAACCACTAGTGTGGACAGGAAAAGCCAAGCCATGATCTGCACCCAGGTAAGCTGCACCTTTGCCTGTCTACATTTTGCATTGTCACAACTATGTTAGTGCCCAGCCGCTGATGGCTGTTACTAGGGCACATCTCCTGAGCGCGCACAAGGCCTTCGCGTATTTAAATGGGGTAGGTGCCCAAAAAAGCTTGGGAACCACTGAACCAAACTTCACGTTGCACAGAAAATCCCTGTCAAAGACATGTTGCCCAGGCAGTGAGAAAGCGAGACAGAGACTTCTCCTTTCAAAGGCAACTGGACTCAAAGGGCTCACCCACAGACGCAGATCAATTACACTGTTCCACACAGGCTGCGACCTTCCCCAGCAGACCCCCATTCAGAGACTTTACTTCCTTTGATATTCCCCCGCCTTCTTCCTCCAAACAGTTCACTAGAGTGAAACATCACTAACCCCTCTCCGGTCTAGGCTCCAAGGAACAGAGCCATACGCCATTGCTGCATATCGTCAAGGTCCTCAGAGGTGGGTTTCTTCCTGTGTTGCCGCAGAGCAAAACTGGAGAAGTTTTTATAAAAATGCTGCAAGTAACCAGTCTGTATAACGGCCTGAATCCCTTCTGATGTCTGTCGCAAAAGAAAGAGAGCCATTTGGGAAGTAATCAAGGTTTCTGAAAGAACACTGTCAGGTTAAAAAGATGGCCAGTATTTTCACACTGGTGAACTTAGCTTAAGACACCTAAACGCATCCTTGGACATGTAAGCAAGTGGCCTGATTTTCAGAGGTCATTCAGCTCTCACCGGTCACACTGACTTCAGGCCCCTATTTAGGTGGTGTAAAGATAGAGTGAGGTGCCCAATTTTAAGCACACAGGTTTGAAAACTTTGGCTCATATATATTTCTCTTTAAATTGGATCCCTGCCTCTGTTACAAGTGACCTCTTGGTTTAGTAATAGGACATCATCACTGAAAATCAAATCAATTTTTTCAAAATGAGTTTAAAAATCAATTTCACATAGGACACTTGCTCCCGTGTCCCCTTGTTGGCGTTTGTGCTTTTACGATCACATCTTCCTATGTTTCTTTTTAAAATTTCTCTCCCATCACTGTGTGAAAGCCCCATATGAATGGGACAACAGCTAGCTGGCTACAGAGGGGGCAAAAGTGAAACTGACTCTAAGCCAGTGGTTCTCAAACTTTTGTACTGGTGGCCCCTTTCACATAGCAAGCCTCTGAGTGAGACCCCCCCTTATAAATTAAAAACATTTTTTAATATATTTAATAATTATAAATGCTGGAGGCAAAGCGGGGTTTGGGGTGGAGGCTGACAGCTCGCGACCCCCCATGTAATAACTCGTGACCCCATGAGGGGTTCCAACCCCCAGGTTGAGAACCCCTGCTCTAAGCAGGGTTCGGGGGATAACAAGAAATATTTTCTTATCTAATCTCTTTCAGACACAGTCTCAGACTCCAATCCTGTAAGCTGCTCCATTCAGGCAGCCCCACGAACCCCCACAGAGCCCCACAGATTGTAAGGAGGCTCCACACAGGCACAGGAATGGAGCAGCGTGCACATCAGTCCCTTAGGTATTATTCGTAACAATAGCAGGCAAAACATTTTAAGCAGCATGATCACTGACAGTGAAAGGATGTTTCAAGTCAAATTCCTCTCTCTCCCTACATGCTGTTTGTTTACAAATTTTTTTTTTTTTTTTTTTTTTTGTATTTCACTCAGCCTGAAAAAGGAGGGGAAAATATGACTGGTCAGTTTCACGGTTGTTTCTAGTAAATTTCACTTTCCCATTCTCAGGCACTAGCCCAGTGCATTGGCACACACACACCCCCTACAGCACTTACTGCTGGAGGCAGCATATGCTTAGGGATGATGGGGAGGTGCCCATGCCCTAGACTGGCAGGCCACACCCAGTAAAGCGTGTCGAACAGGCTTCGCTACCAGACTAGGAATCACGGGGATGGAATCCTGTGCAGCTGGCATGTGACTGCATTGGGAGAGTGAAGGGACGGAGAAGAGACACTCTCTGCCCTCTCTTTGCTCTTTCCACTCCTCCCGCTCCAGTACCCTCATGCAAGACAAAGCGTAGGATTGTGCCCTTACCCCAGAAGGATGAATTGGTGTCAACAGAGGAAGGTTTAGCAGAGGCCAACAGAACCTCATGTGACTAGTTCTTGTTGTTCCTAGTTCAAGGCTAATGAACCGTAGTAAATATTCACGCAGAGCAACACTGCTACACAGAGGTTAACGTCATTCAGCCGGGTACTGTGCTGGGGCACAACTGAGGTTGCGAATCTATTCTAAGCAGAGATATTTCACCTGTCCTTACACATCTATAAAATTAAACACACACACAGACCACACATCTATTGTCTTTTGCCAAGTCCTGTTCTTAGTGTCCTGGTAAATAATCATTTGTTTTTCATGCATTCGACACTGCAGCCCAGAAGGTGGCCTATTTTCATTTTCAGCTGGCTCCAGATGGTGAGGGAGAGAGCGTGGCCTAGAGGATAGCACATTGGATTGGGACTCAGGAGACATGGGGTATAGTCCCAGCTCTGCCACTGGCCTGCTGGGTGACCTTGGGCAAGTCACATCACTTCTCCATGCCTCAGTTTCCCTATCTGAAAAATGGGAACGGTGATACGAACCTCCCTTTGTGAAGTGGTTTGAGGCCTACTGATGAAAAGCCAAGCATTATTATTCTTGCCTCGGTTTTGGGGACACTAAAAATCACCCAAAATCTTTTGTAAAAGAGAGGATATGGCATGTATGTGGGCCGCTGGAGAGAAGCCCGGCCCAGGTTCCAACTTAGAAACAGAGCACAGAAGACAGTCTTCAAAATTACAGCACTGCCCCAAACTCCGAAACCATCAGCCAGTTGCAATCCGTAGCGGGTGGATTCAAACACCAAGCAACGCACAAACGCCAGAATTCAAACTCACAACAGGACCCAACTGCCAGGATCCAACCCACAATTAGCTCTCTAGGTTAAACATTAAAATAGTAAACGGCAGAGTTTTCTCAGCAAGGCACAAGTGCCAGGCAGGACTGAGCCTGCAAAAAGCATCTTGGCTACGGATTTTAAGTCACATCAGTCAGCACCCATGAGCTCCTAGTGCAGGGTTTCAAACCCACAGTCCCAGAGTGCGACAGCAGGGTCACACAAAAGCCCTGCCAATATTTCAAGTTCATAGTAAAAACGCCTGGTAAGAAACTCCACATCTGCAGAGCAGCTACTGTAAATGGGGGGAAAGAGGATGCGGGTACACAAGAACCATTGTGCTGCCTCCCGCTGCTTTAGTTTTTGTGGGCACTTTTAGGGCACTGCTGTGAAGAAGTTTGCAATGGCAGCAATGAGAAATACCACCACAGCACTTTCCGCCTGAGGATTTCCAAGCAGTTTTGAAAAGACAGGCCAGTATCAGTATCCCCTTTTTACAGGTGGAGAAACTGAGGCAGCAAGAGGTTAAGTGACTGAAGCCAGCTTGTCAGTAGCAGAGACAGGAACAGACCCAAGGCCTCCTAATGCCCAGTTCCCTGTGCTCTGACCACTAGACAACACTGCCTCCCTTGGTGGGAGAGGGCCCTTTTAAACCACAGACAAACAGCACCAAAAAAGGAAAGAGTGGAATAAAGGCAAAGGCTGGGATTTTGGCTCCTAAATCCCTTAGGCTCTTTAGAAAATCTCCACCCTAATATACACTGATAAAGAGGAAACTTCCAAGTGATTAAACACAAGCCATGGTTAATACGGCACTTTTCATTTCCAAAACATTGCGCACACGTTACTGAATCCTGAGAGGCCGGTTATATTAGACCCATTCTGTGGACAGAGGAGGCGAGTTTAACAACTCACAGCAAAGGAGCACAGACCGAATTCAGCCCTGGGGTGAGGAGGCGCAGCCTCCACTGAAACCTACAGGAGCTGTGCCAGCTTCACGCCAAGAGCCATTCTGGCTTCCTGTCTCAAAGCCACTCCAGGCACCAAACTCCATCCGCAAACACAAGAATCTGGACAAATGCAGCAAGAGGCCCAGACATTTTTCTGCAAACAATCCTTCCAAATATCCCAGTCTACGGCAGAAGCAGGATTTCCCCAAACTCACTCTCTCTCCCACCCCACACACTCCCTTTCCCGTCTCTCTACCCACACCCACAGCTTCCTCGAACATAATACCCAGCAGAAACAATTTGAGCAATGTGCATCTTCGAGAAAACACCTTCGCTGTGTCATGGCAGGAGCATGGGGCGAAGGCATCACTCGTAATGGGGCCCGATCCTGCACTCTCTGCTTCCGCTGTAGTCAAGGAGAATTAACATGCAGCAGGTGGCCGGGTCTGGTCCCAAGTGGCCAAAGGGCAGGTGAGGTGGTCAAAAGGGGTGAGGTACCCCATGGTTTACCACAGGAATAACGTTGCAACTTTCTATGTTGTATTTTTTCCCCCAAAAAATGGCTAGAGCCCCAGCTGGTATAAACTGGCGCAGTTCCACTGAGCACTATCTGATCACGGCTGAGTTTCGACGACTTTGAGTCACAGCGGGCAGCACAGACTTTCAAGTCAACATAGCTGCCCAGGTTGCCATCAGCTGGGGATCTAGTCCCGTAGCTCAAAGAGTGGGGGGGGGGGGCGGGGGGGGGTATCTGCTTAAAGCAGTGTCAGCTCACAGACCTCCAAAATTAAAAGCAAAACCAAAAACCGATCCAGCCGAAGGGGACTGTCTCGAGACCGATTCTCCAGAATTTCTTGTCTGACTCAATGCTTTTCCGTAGAGACTGTCAAAAATTGCCAGTGACGACTATATTTCAAGTCATCGTGGCGGGGTATTGGGAAAAGTTTTCAATTAGCAATAATCATGCCTGGGATTAACCTCATTGGCTATGATACTGCTTGGCACACAGACCTCTCTCAGGCTGCTAAGGAGCACAGGGCAGCCTGGAGTCCGCAGGGGAGACAAAGGTAATGGAAGTTTCAGAGGAAACAAGACGCATGGGCATTAATGGTGCTTGGGGTGGGGGGAAAATGCTCGGGTCAAGAACATTTGATCGAAATACCCCAGGGGCCTGCAAGGATGGATGGACCAAGACAGTGGTCAAGCTCCTACCTAGACCTAGTTAAGCCAACTCACAAACACCAGGCTGCCAGACCCCATGGGCAACCTCTCCATTCAACTCTCTGCTAGCAGCCACCCACCACACCGGCAGCACTGTCTCTGCTGGCAGTCTACCAGCGCAGTCTCTGCGGGGCCAGCCTTCCCGCCGCCTCCCTGTGGAAGTACCAGCAGACACAGGACTGGCCTCCCCCAAGAGCCTGGCTTCTGAGACGCCAGCCGCCCTGCCCTCAGACTCTACGCTACCAACCTCCCCGCCAGCGCCAGCCCCCCCGCCCCCACCTCCTGCCCCATGGTACCAACCTCCCCACAGAACCAGCTGCAAAAGTATCCACTTCTAAGGCACCAGCCTCCCCAGGCAGTCACTTGCCTCAATACCAGCCCTTCCGTCACCGGCACCCCACCTGATGGGCCACTCCTGCTCTCCAAGCCGGCACCAAATGTAGTGCCAGCCCCCCCCAGTGCCAGCCGCCTATCCCATGCCAGCCCCAGGCCCCACAGCCCCCACAACCTAAGCCCCTCCAATGCCCCCTTAGGTCCAGTCCCTAATTCTCCACAACCCCCCATAATGTCCCCCCGCTTCAGCCTCCCAACTGCCCCCCCCAAGGTCCCCCGGTCCCAGGCTCCCCCCGTCCCAGCCTCCAAACATCCCCCCAGTTACCCCAGCCCCAAAACGTTCCCCAGCCCCCCAATGTCTGCCCAGTACCAGGCACCCCCAGTGCCCGCCCCCCAAAATCTCCCCAGGCCCCCAACGTCCCCCCCTGCAGCCCTGATCCCCAGCCCCCCGCACAACCCTGCTCCCCAGATCCCCCTGTTCCAGCCTCCTAACGCCCCCCAGTTACCCCCCACCCCAGGCTGCCAACGTCCCCCCAGTCCCTGGTCCCCCCAGCCCCCCAACGTCCCCCCAGTGCCAGACCCCCAATGTCCCCCCAGTGCCAGGCCCCCAACATCTCCCCAGGCCCCCAACGTCCCCACAGTCCCAGGTCCCCTCACTGCCCCACCGCCCCAGCCCCCCAACATCCCCCCAATCCCAAGCCCCCCAGTCCCAGGCCCCCTCACCGCCCCCCACGCCCCAGCCCCGCAACATCCCCCCAGTCACCGGCCCCAAGCCCCCAATGTTCCCCCAGCCCCCCACATCCCTGCGCCCCAGCCCCCCAACGTCCCCTCAGTCCCCGGTCCCCCAGCCCCCCAAAGTCCCCCCAGCCCCAGGACCCCCAGCCCCCCAATGTCCCCCCAGGCCCCCTCAGTCCCCGGCCCCCAACGTCCCCTCAGCCCCCCACATCCCTGCGCCCCAGCCCCCCAACGTCCCCCCCAGGCCCCCTCAGCCGCCGGCCGCGCTCACCTCGGGGCTGCGGGGCGGCGGGATCCCGACCAGGCAGAAGGCGACTCCATTCATCGGGGAGCCGGCGGCGCTGGGCACCGAGCGGGGCGGCCGGGCGCGCGGGGACGGGCTGGGCGGGCTCCGGCTAAGCCTCCTCCGGCCTCCAGCGCGCCACAGACTCCCCGGGGGGGCGGGGCCAGCGGCCGCCGGAGCCCAGCGGGCCGCGGGGCGGGGCTGGCACGGCCAGGGACGGACAGACGGGGGGGGCCCCGGGACAGGGACAGACCGCGGGACAGACACTGAGACAGGGGGACAGACCCCGGGACAGACACTGGGACAGGCCCCGGGACAGACACAGATCCCGGGACAGGGACAGGCCCCGGGACAGACACTGACAGGGACAGACACTGGGACAGGGGGACAGACCCCGGGACAGACGGGGGGGGCCCCGGGACAGGGACAGACCGCGGGACAGACACTGACAGGGACAGACACTGGGACAGGGGGACAGACCCGGGGACAGGCCCTGACAGGGACAGACCCCGACAGGGACAGGCCCCGGGACAGGCCCCGGGACAGGCCCTGACAGGGACAGGCCCCGGGACAGACCCTGACAGGGACAGACACTGGGACAGGGGGACAGACTCCGGGACAGACACGGGGGAGCCCCGGGACAAGGCCAGGCCCCAGGACAGACACTGGGACAGGGCCAGGCCCCGGGACAGACACTGGGACAGGGCCAGGCCCCGGGACAGACACTGGGACAGGCCCCGGGACAGACACTGACAGGGACAAACACTGGGACAGGGGGACAGACACGGGGGGGCCCCGGGACAGGGACAGACCCCGGGACAGGGGGACAGACCCGGGCGACCCCAGGACAGGGGGAGGGGGATGGGGACAGACACTGACAGGGACAGACACGGGGGGACCCCGGGACAGGGACAGACACCAGGACAGGGGAACAGACCCCGGGACAGACCCCGGGACAGGCACTGACAGGGACAGGCACTGGGACAGGGGGACAGACCCCGGGACATGGGGGGACCCTGGGACAGGGACAGATCCCAGGACAGACATGGGGGGACCCTGGGACAGGGGGACGGGGACAGACCCTGGGACGGGGGGGGACCCCGGGACGGGGGACAGACCCCGGGACAGGGACAGACAGACACAGACCCCGGGACAGGGGGACACAGACAGACACCGAGACAGACACTGACAGTCACAGACACTGGGACAGACACCAGGACAGGCACTGATGGACACAGGGACAGACCCCAGGGGAGACTGACAGGAACAGACACTGGGACAGGCACTGATGGACACGGGGACAGGGACAGACCCCAGGACAGGCACTGACGGACACGGGGACAGGGACCGAGGGACAGGGACAGACCCCAGGACAGGCACGGGGGACAGACTCCAGGACAGAGGGATAGAGACAGGACAAACAGACAAGAATACCCCAGGACACACAGACATCAGGTTAGAGTTAGGGACTGGCATGGACAGACAGACAAACAGAGTGACAGGCATGAATGGACAGGAACTGGCATGGCCAGACACAGGGTCAGAGTCACACCAGGACAGACAAACACCAGGGCTGATGGACAGGGACTGCCATGGACAGAGAGACACCAGGACGGGCCTTGGGCTAGGCAGAGCAGGACATGGACACAGGGATTGGCAGGCAGACAGACAGGGGGACGGGTAGAGAAGGGACTGGCACAGGGCAGGGACAGTACATGCACAGACACTGAGATGGGCAGAGCAGGGACTGGCACAGACATAGAAAACAGGAGGTGGCATGGTGAGAACCACACACAGAGAAACGCAGAGCTGGGATAGACAGAGGGACTGGCAGAGACAGACACTCTTAGGGGGTCCCAGCTTCATCTCCCCAAAGAGAACCTTACACAAGCAACGAAGAAAGGGTGGACAGTGGAGGGCACCATTAACCCTTTCTGCACCTCCCTGCCACCTGCAGCTTTGCCCATGGTATACAAAACAACCCTGCAGGTGCTGAAAAGAAAGCCAGGAACAAAGTGCATGTGAAGACACTGGACATCGCAAAAGCTTCTGCTCTCAGCCCAGATGCCCAGTAGTCTCTGCTCTGCCACTTCCCTCACCCTGCCCTGTAAATGCCTATTTGCATCTCAGCATCAAAATAATCATTAATCAGTTTTTAAGCATTGCACAGAAACAGAAGAACATAAGAACGGCCCTACTGGGTCAGACCAAAGGTCCATCTAGCCCAGTGTCCTGTCTTCCGACAATGGCCAATGCCAGGTGCCCCAGAGGGAATGAACAGAACAGGGAATCATCAAGCGATCCATCCCCTGTCACCCATTCCCAGCTTCTGGCAAACAGAGGCTAGGGACAAACTAAACTCTCTCACACATACACGATTGCCAAGGAGAGTGAAAACCTCTCCCTTAGGGTGGTGCACCACAGGAAGGATGGTCCAGTGGTTACACCACTTGCCTAGGATTTGGGAACCTTGGATTTAATTCCCTTCTTCCGCTCTACTCCGTGCTGATTAGGCCTCAACTGGAGTATTGTGTCCAGTTCTGGGCACCACATTTCAGGAAGGATGTGGACAAACTGGAGAGAGTCCAGAGAAGAGCAACAAAAATGATTAAAGGTCTAGAAAACCTGACCCACGAGGGAAGATTGAAAAAACTGGGTTTGTTTAGTCTGCAAAAGAGAAGACTGAGAGGGGACATGGTAACAGTTTTCAAGTATGTAAAAGGTTGTTACAAGGAGGAGGGAGAAAAATTGTTCTTAACCACTGAAGATAGGACAAGAAGCAATGGGCTTAAATTACAGCAAGGGAAGTTTAGGTTGGACATTAGGAAAAACTTCCTACCTGTCAGGGTGGTGAAGCACTGGAATAAATTTCCTAGGGAGGTTGTGGAATCTCCATTAGTGGAAATTTTTAAAAGCAGGTTAGACACACACCTGTCAGGGATGGTCTAGACAGTACTTAGTCCTGCCACGAGTGCAGGGGACTGAACTAGATGACCTCTCGAGGTCCCTTCCAGTCCTATGATTCATTAAATGGGGATCATACATCCCACAGGTATCATGAGGGGTTATGGAGGCCATAAAGTGACACCGAGCAGTTAAAGCAAACTCATGTAGGCGGCATTCTAAAAATCTAGCCCTCATTGTGGGTTCTTAACAGCAGCAGATGTTATTACTGTTTTATTTCATTTATCAGGCCTCCTCGCCAAATCCCAGCGCCGCCAGCCAGTGCTCGAAACAACCCATCTCCCTCCTCACCAACACTGACCCCAGCATGGAAACGGAGATCAACACCGGAACAAAAAGGGCAAAATGCCCTGGAAAGTGGTGCTCATACCTAACAGACTAGACAGCTCAGTATTTTCATCCAGGATTTCTAATTGCCCTAGGCGGCATTGCCCTAGGTACATTGGTTGAGTATTATTTTACTCCCAGTTTGCACTGGTGTAAATGTCTGTGCAAGGTGCGGGGCAATGGGAAATGGGTGCTATGTGCATACGTGCTGGAACTAGGGGGGCTGCCGCACCCCCTGGCTTGAAGTGGTTTCCATTGTACAGGATTTACAGTTTGGTTCAATGGCTCTCAGCACCCCCACTGTACAAATTGTTCCAGCACCCTTGAGTATGTGCCAGCCCTGCCCTCCACAAGACAGTTGCTCCATTTAGCAGGGTTTGAATCAAGCTATTCATTTCCCCAATTTCTCCTTCACCTGACATCAGTGTGTTGCAGAATCCCCCGGGGCCCACACCAGTATAACTCCAGTCACTGTAATGCTGCGATTCTGGTTCACGCTGGAGAATCCGGAACAGAACCCAGGAGTCCTGACTGCCATGTCCCAGCTATAAATTGGAGCATCAGGGCCCCAGCTCCCATTACGCAGGTTGAGCCCACCAAGATGTCATCTTCCTTCCTGCCAGAGCCAGACTCAGCTGAGCTAGTTCCCCTTCGTTTCCAAGCCATCATCACTCAGGCTACATAATTCAGCAGAGAGGAAATGGAAAGGCATGTGACAGGAAGAGCAAAACAAGGCGGGGGAAAGCGGGAGGAATTGCGTCCATGCCTTTCTGGATGGAGAGATCCAGACCGGGGCATGGGGGATGGGACAGCAAAAGCCACAAGACCAGAGCATGCTGGCGCTAAAGGCGACATTTGCCTACAGATCAGAGCAGACTAAGAGTGGGGACTCCTGGGTTCTGTTCCTAGTTCTTGAGGGAGTTCAGTCTGGGGCTTATAGCTGGGGACCAGCAGTCAGGACTCCTGGGTTCCGCTCTTCGATCTTGCAGCCTGAAGTTTTGGTGGAGCTGGGACCCGGCAGGGGAGGACTGCTTGGTTCTGTTCCTCGCACTAGACAAAAGCACGGTTCGGTGCTTATAGCTGAGAACCAGGAGCTGCGGGCTCCGTTCCTGGTTGTGTTCCCCATTGTGTCACTTGGGGAGAATCCTTTCGCCTCTCTGTATGCCCCGGTTCCCTCCATGGATAAAATAGGGATGATCACTGACTCACCGGAGCTGGCGGTTGCAAAGCACTTTGAAAGGTGCATGACAAGGTCAAACTCTCAGTGTTACTAGCAGGACTCTCCAAAGGGGAGCTTCTAGTTAAGACAGAAGAGACCAGCCCAAGGGGTAGGGGAACCAAAGGCCTTTCGGAACAGACTCAAATACTCCATTGCCAGAGCAAGACACCAGACAACAGCCACGGCACGAGTTCTGCAAGGCTGCGTCTACACGGTCTGGGTAGACAGACTCCCGGGACGGCCACACAGCTATTTTTAGCGCTCTAGCACAAATGGGACTTGGCAGGACTGAGGTCATCTGTCTTAGCACCGCAGCCCACCCAGTATTAACCCGAGCTATTTGCAGACAGCCCCCCTCCATTATTGCATCACCCTCCTCCCCACCCCAGGGGGATCAAGGCTCTAACCGCAGAAGAAGTGGGGGGGCAGAGTTGCCATGGAAACTCAGCATTCAAACATGTAAATAAGCAAAGCATCTCCGGGAAGGAGGGAGGATGCCGAGAGCTGCAGATTTCTCTCCTTTTGTGGTTTTTTATGCAGCACAGAATATTCAGAACTGTCTCGCTCTGAGCCTGTAGCATCGATTTAATAGTGCAGAGCCAGATCCTCAGTTGGGGACAATCAGCGGCTCTTGGATTAAGTCAGTGGACCCATCTGCTGAGGATCTGACCCATCTAGCTGAAAGAGAGCTTCACAGCTTGTCTCTTTCACCAACAGAAGTTGGTCCAATAAAAGATATGACCTCCCCCGCCTTGCCTGGGACCGACACAGCTACGACAACATTGCAAACCATGACATCTAGTGACACTTGATGTAGCAGCAGGGATCTCAAAGCACTTTACAAACATCAGTTGATTAAGGGTACTGACCTATGACACGCTACAGACCAGGAGGGCTTCTCACCCTATTTAACAGATGGGGAAACTGAGGCGCGGAGCAGGCAAGTGACTGGCTCCAGGTGATACGGGAATTAGTGGCAGTTAGGAACAGAAGGCAGGAGGCCTGGTTCACTCCTCTAACCACCAGACCATGCTGTCCTCCAGTACATTTATAGCTAAAGCAGAGCAGGAAAGCTGAGTTCTATTCCCAGCCCTGCAACCACTTCATTGCGCGACCTTAGACAAGTCACTTCAACTCCACAGGCCAGATCCTCAGCTGGCATAGCTCCATGCATTTCAATGGAATTTCACTGACTTACATACACCAGCTGAGGAGCCAGCCCTCTGTGCCTCAGTTTCCCATCTGTAAAATGAAGGCCACAGTCCTACCTCGCAGGGGAGGAGGGGTTCTAAAACTTAATGAATTAATGCTTACAAAGCACTTTGAGATCAGTGGATGAAAACACAATACAATAGTGCTAAGTATTAAGTATTAATAAGGAGCAGATGAGCAGAGGCAGAGCAAATGGGTTCACAGCTCTTTTGACAATGCAAAGAGCAGCTTTCCCGCAGCTGCTTGTTTTCTCCCTTAACTAAACTTTTCACTGGACCCTCTTGTAAATGGTCAGAGATTTTAATCTTTGCCTCTCTCCCACACACATATACACACACACGCAGCATAAACACAGACGTCTAATATAAATTTTCCATGACACAATTAAGAAAGTTCATATCAACAACTATTTCCTCTGGGGCATTTACAAAAATAATAAAACAACAGAAACCGACTGAAATGGAAAGTTCAATTAGAAAACAGTGAGTGCCCGTTTACGATTTTCTCTCTCTAGCCCCTTGTGTCCTGAATGAACTCACAGTTGTATGGGCAAATAGGAGGATCAAAACAAGCGTCTACTGGGGCGGAGATCACCTTCCAAACGCTGTGTGAAGAACAGACGTTTGGATAGGCAGTGTGGTCTAGTAGACAGGGCACTGGACTGGAAGTGTGGAGACCTGGTTCTATTTCACTGGCCTCCTGTGTGACCTTGGGTAAGTCCTTTCTCCCTGTGCTTCTGTTTCCCGTAGTGCCCTCTGTTTGTCTTGTCTACTTCGAGTGTAAGCCTCCAGAATACGAACCGCCAGTTACTATGTGTTTGTTCGATGCCTACCACTATACGCTACTGTAATCAAAATAATAATCAGAGTGATTTGCGAGTTATTGGTACCCAGTGATGATGAAATGCAGCCTCCCCTGGGGCGGAGGACGGCAGCCAACAGCATTTCACTGCACAGCACAAGAGAGGGGGCAAAGGGACATCAGGGCAAACCACAGCCCCTCGAGAACACGCCGTGGGATCTTTAACCTCTGTGGGGAACAAACAGGACATTGGTTTTGAAGATCCCATCTGCAAGATCCCACACACGAGCTAAACAGCATGGAGTCCCATGGTATCTGGCTCAGAAGGGAAAAGGGGTGAGTCAGCACCACCAGAATGGGAACCTGGGAAAGACCCTCCTGGGCTGAAAAATTCCAAGGAGGTGGAAAACTCGGGGGGTCCGAGCTCGCTGACACTGGCAGCAGTGGTGGGAAGAGCGTCAGTGTTTTAACCACTAAGGGCCAGATGTTCCCATGGTCAGCACCCACAATCGCCCGGATTTTGGAAAGAACTCAGCTCCCATTTAGGCACCACAGTATGTGGGTGGATTTTCCAAAGAGCCGGGCAGGTTGGGTGCCAACATCTGTTCAGAACCTGGCTGTCAGCGTCACACCAGGAGCGCCGAGCGTTGGAAAATCTGCCCCTTATTTGGGTGCCTAAAGGCTGAGCTCAGGCCCAGAGGAGCCTCCAAGGTATTTAGACACCTAACTCCCATTGAATAACCTAAACACCTTTGAGGATCTGGGCCTGAGCTCTTCAGATTTGGATGTGCTGGGTTCAGCCAGCGCTCGGCAACAGGGACAGCGGGAGAGATCCTGAAAGTCGGCAGCCAGAGCGGGTTGCAGTGGGTCCCTGGGGATCAGGAAAGGGGGACAGCTGCTGTGCAGTCTGCGTGACAGCTGCCTTCCCCTCTGCATGACCTCGGGGGACGCCGAGGGGTTTTTATTGACCGTCCCCTACTAACAACCTCGTTAATGAACCCTGCCACGACGTCCCACCCTGCAGCAACCGGCCTTGGCATCAGGAATCTCTCCCCTCCCAGCAGCTGCCAGCTGCGGGGAATAAACAGTCGGATACAAGTGACAAGTCACTTCCTCCCCACCAGGGCGTAGCCAGACGGAAAGTGCCCCCTCCCCAGACACACACTGCAGGGAGAACAATGGAAGGAGTGGGGCTGGGGGATAGACCCCCCCAGAACATGGAGCTGCCAGACACACCAATGAGCCTGGGGGTGTCCTACTATTGGGGGGAGGGGAGCCTATCAAGCTCCGTTCCCATCTATCTCCCCTCCCCCTGTTTTATGTCTGTTCCACCTCTCCCCCATCCCCCTTGTCTGCCTCCCACCTCCTTGTCATCTGTCTCTCTCCCCGCTTCCTTGTGGCCCGTCTCCCCCTCTTTGAGGTCTCTCGGGATCCCCACCCCTCCTGCCCCATTTTCACATGAGCTCCTGCTCTCCCTCCCCTGGGGGCTCAGAACCAGTCGCAGCAGAGAGAGACATCTTACGACTCACTTTCACGCATCTCCCCCCCCCCCCCCCCGTGGTGGCACGGGGCCGGGGGGAAGGGCTGGCCTGGAAAGAAGAGGGGGATACAGGCACCCCCACTCGAGACATCTGTCATAGCTCAGATACTACGGTGATGGGCACCAGTGTGAGAACCCCGACAGACAGACATCAGGGTACATACAATGATAGCTAGACAGACACCCACCATTCCTGGCAGAACCACCCTCCCTAATGTTTAGCCTCTCCCTTTGATCCCTGTTTCTCTGTCCCCTCTCACCCCCCAACCTCACCCCGGCTATAACAAGCTGAGGCATTGTATTTTCAATCTGAACACCCCAATCTCTGCCCCCAACGTTGTTTCACCACCCGCCCGTGCTCCATAAACCGCCCCCGTTCCACAGCCTGGGATGGAAGCTCTGAGAGCCTCCCCCACCCTGCACGTCCGCACAGGCTGCTAGCCGTTCCTGATGCTCTGGGAACTGCAGTCCTGGGAGGGATCGATGCCTCCGAGTGGATTTCCCCCCCTCCCCCAGCAACCATTGCTGAACACTGCAGGCGGGAGGGGGAGGAGACCTAGCAAAGCGGGTCTGCTGGTGGCAGCAGGGGGATGAGCGGCCACATTTCAGCAGGCAGCCCAAGCCAGTGTTCTCCTGGGGGTGGGAGTGGGTCACTGGTATTGGGGTGCATGGGGTGGGGTGCACCATAGTAAGGGGTTGTGGTAATGGGAGTGATGTTATTAATTGCATCGCTAAAAGCCGAAGACCCAGTGTTCACCCTCAGCAACATCGGCACCTCCCCACAAGAGTGGATGGTTCAGACTCAGGACTCTTGGCTTCCAGCCCCAGCTTCACGCTGACTCTCATTGATCAGAGGGGAAGTCACTTCATGTCTAAGTGCCTCTTTCCCCCAGCGGTAAAATGGGAATAACAGTGCCCTAGATTCAGAGTAGCAGCCGTGTTAGTCTGTATCCGCAAAAAGAAAAGGAGGACTTGTGGCACCTTAGAGACTAACAAATTTATTAGAGCATAAGGTTTCGTGAGCTACAGCTCAGTTCATCAGATGCATGCTGTGGAAAATACAGTGGGGAGATTGTATGTATGGGCCACCACTGCCCTCTCCTGGACAGAATTAGAGAAGTTCAACCGTGTGTCATTGGCCGTGTACTGCTAGCACCCTGTGGAGGTTCTTCCCCCAGGCAGTAGACATCTGTACACACCAGTGACATTAACATCCACGATTCCATAGCCCCATTCACCCTGAAGGTTTCCCAAAGCTCATTACGCACCGTGAATGCACACAGGAGCCCCTCACCCATTACTGAAATGCAGCCACCTCTGGGATGGAACACAGCAGCTGGTAAACAGCCCAAAGTAACAACAAATGCTGCACACTGCTGAGACTGCCAGGAGATCTAATGGGGCTGGACATAGCTGCCCAGTTGGATTATAAGTGCAAGCATCAGCAGACAGGGCACTACCTGGAGACACGAGTTCTATTCCAGTGACCTGCTGCCGGGTGACCTTGGGCAAGTCGCTTCCCTGACCCATGCCTCAGTTTCCCCTAATGCCCTGGATCTGTCTTGTCTATTTACATTGTAAGCTCGTTGGGGCAGGTGCCTCTGTGTGCTGCACCTCGCACAACAGGGCCCTGATCTCAGCTGGGGCCTGGAAGCACCTGGCAGCACGGGGCCCTGATCTCAGTGCAGGGCCACTAAGAGCTACTGCGATACCAGTACTGACGAACCACTGACATCACTTCCTGCAGCCCCTTGCTTTGGGCCAGCCCCCTCCCACCCTGCAACCCTGTGCCCATGGGAGACAATCTAGTTAGGCAGGAGTCAGGAAGAGCAACACAACCAGGGCCTGCTGTTGTGAATGATTTACCTCCCACAAGGGATTGCCAGTGAAGCAGACATCTGACGTACCCCGCCCACGCCCCCATGCAGGGGAAAGTCTCTGGGGTCTTATTTTACCCTCTTTCCCCATAATACCAGACGCACTAGCATGGGATGAAGGAGGGAATTGCCAGCCCAGCCGGCCCCGGCCCCATCCTCCCTTGAGACCCTTTTCAGGAAACCTCAGCACCGTATTTCAAACCTGAGGAACAATCCAATCTGATCTCCAGCCCTTCCCGGAGCCCAGTCAATGGGGACAGCCCTAGACTGCGTGGAAGGGGGAGCAGGGAGTCTGCCCAAATGCCACCTGCTCACATTTTCCATCTGTGAATGCCAGCCCCGGTGCCCCCTCTTCCCGTCCTTCTGCAAGACGGGAAATGAGATCACATCCTGGCCATCAGTTAGCAGGCTAATCCCACAATGGACAAACTCCCTCCTCCCCGACAACCAGTCCACGCTTCCCCCGCTACTAATCATACCAACATGGGCCCTCCAGACACAGAGCCACAAACATATGGGAAGCGCCTTGCTCTCTGGGTGATCCCTGTGCTGTACCAGGCCGATACATAGACACCTCTTCCCCTTTTCAATTCATGTGAATCCAGGAGCTTTGTGGTCAGTCTGTGGGGAGGCAGCATTGCCTAGTAATTAGAGCAGGAGTCTCAGAATTAGGACCCTGCGGTTCTATTCCCAGCTCTGTAAGACATGTGGCCTAGTGATTGGGGGCGGGGGCTGGGAATCAGGACTCCTGGGTTCTTGCCCTGTGGGAGGGAGTGGGAGCTAATAATTAGAGTAGCAGGCTGAATGCAGGACTCCTGGGTTCTGTTCCAGACTCAGCCACTGCCTCGCTATGTGACCTTGGGTGAGCTCCTTCCCCTCTTTGTGCCTCAGTTTCCCCCATCTCTAAAAGTGATGAACTGCCCCTTTATAAACACAGTTTTGGGGTCCCCAGTGGGGAGGTGGCTTGGTAAGTCAGACTAGATGACCACAGTGACCCTTCTGGCGAAGGCAATTTGATTGCTAATTATCTCCATGACTCGCAGCCTTCTGATGGGTGCAGGCTGGGTCAAGGCCCTGAACTGAAAGTAGCTCAAGGGCCAGGCTGTGCAACACGGGTGATGCCCCGGGACCCCTTCCAGACTCAGAGGAAGGAGGAGACTAACACCCCCTCACCCCCATCTCCCCGATCGGCACGTGGCTTGGGGACGGAAGCAGCTTTGCAGTGTGTGGGGTCGGTGGGCTTCAAAGTGGCGTCCCACTGAATTTCCCAGCCATGAAGTCCCAGTATGGGCACAGAAAATACAGTAGGAGGGAGCTGGGTTGGGAGGTGTCGTCACGACAGAGAGTTACTTGCGGCTCGAATCTCTTTGCCCCCAAACACCTATCACTGTAGCCAGGCCGGGGACGTTTCCCCATCAGGGGGCTAGACGCAGCTATGGCAGGGAATGAGTGGCCTTGAGCTCCTAATGGATCTGTCCCATCTGGGTCTGCTCCTGCGAGATGTTGGACCTCTTGGGTGCTTGTGAGCGTCACCTCTCCGGCACGCTACTCCCTGCGGGAAGGGGCTGGCACGGGAGGACGAGATCCAGAGGCTCGCGTTCCCCAGAGCTGCCACCCCAGCACAGCCGGGTGGGAGACTCCGATTGCTCCAGGGCACGTTCCCTCTTCCCAGCTCAGAGCCTCACCCTAAACCACCCCTCTGAACCTGCTCTCTGGGGCACTTCAGTCTAGAGCATAGCAGTGCAAACCCTCCTCCACCTCCTCCTCTTGCAGCTCAGAACATCCCAGGGCCCTTCTGAGCCAGGTGGCACCAAGACCCCAGAGCAGAAATATGAGACATACGCAGTTTGGATTCAAGTCAAGATCCGAATCCAGGGTTTTGTTACAGCCCACTAGACACGTGGGGATGCTGGGCACAGAGCTGCAGGTGCTGGGAACGCCTGGAATGAAATCTAGGGGAGTCCATGCAATGCCTCCCCGACCCTGTCTTCCCCACAGGAGGGAGGGAGGTGGAAGCTGGAGGGTTTCTCCTCGGCAAGGACATTGTGGGTGGCGAGGGACGGAGTCAGGGTCCCTGCTGCCAGGCCGGGAGCGCGGGAAGAAGGGGTGGGGAACAGCTGACACTCACATTTGGTGGAGAGAAAGAGAAAGAGAAAGGGCCCCCTCTAGTGAGGGCTCGTGTGAGGTGCCTGCCAGCGGGCAGAGGGGACTGGGATGGGAGGGGGATCCCACCCAATCCATGGGCACCTGGGGGATTTGGGCCCCCTCAGTGCTGGTTTAAGGCCATCTCCCGTCACTGGCTTTCCGCCAGGGCTGAATTTGGCCCCAGCAGGGTGGTTAGTTTGTTTTCTTCCAAATCCCTTTCCCCTCCCCCTCCTCCCTTTTATTTTTAGTTAATTTTCTCTTGGGGGCCAGCAGGAGACTGAATCTCCAGGGGGAATAAAACCAGAGTTCCCGCCATCGGGGCGGCACCTGCTGTCTCAGCGGGGGCTCCTCAGGGGGTGGGGGTGTTGTCTGGCACAGCGCCCTGCTGCCCGTCCAACCATGTGGAGGGGACACACCCAGCACATCGTTACCCAGTGGGGCTTTCTGCTGCTTTGACCCTGAATGTTGATTCCCCTCTGCTGATTGGCTGTTCGCTTCCACCCCCCCCCGTCTGCTTCAGACTCACTCCTCCCTGCCCCCTTCTTGCCCCCACCCCTGTCATTCCAACCCACCCCTATCGCCAACTAATTCCCACGCCACAAACCCCTCCCACAAATCAAAGGGAAACAAGCCAACACGACATGATGGTTGCAGCCCCTTCTTGCCCCTGCTCGTATGTTATACCCTGTCTCCCCAGCCCTGGGTCTGTCCTGTCCATTTAGATTGTAAGCCTTCTGGGGCAGGGACTGCCTCTCAGACCATGTCTCGACTAGGAAGGCCTTGCCAGTGTAGTTATACCGGTATACTATCCCAGCAAAGCGCTCCTCGTGTGGACACAGCTTATACCAGCCAAACCGAGCCCCCCGAGTGGAATGGGCAAAAGCACATGCCGATATTAGCTGCATCCACACTGGTAACTTTTCCCAGCACACCCATATTGTCCAGGGATCACACACCTCTTCACACCCCGACCCACATAACTACACTGGCAGAAGTCTGTAGTGTATGGACGTACTCTGCTTGGCGCCCAGCACAATGGGGCCCTGATCTCCAATCCCTAGGACTTCCTAGGCCCTATGGGAAATAAGCAAATAGTTAATACGAACAACAGTAGCATGCACAGCTGGGGTTCCACGGCAGGGAAGCCAGCAACTCTCTCCTACCTCTGCTCCCACAGCAAAGATGGTTATGGCTAGTCAAGATCAGAAGCCCCTGTTGTGCTGGCAGCTCTACAGAGCAAGAGACAGTCACTGACTCAAAGCACTTGTAGTCGAAATAGATCAAACAAGTAACGGAAGGATTATTAGCTCCATTTTCCAGATGGGAAAGTGAGACCCAGAGAGATGGAAGGCAGATTTTCTAAAGAGCTCAGCTCTCATTTAGGCACCTAAGATTTGCAAAAAACCCCAGCACGCAATGGGCTGAGCTCGTTTGAACATCTGGGCACTTATTGAAGCGTCAAGGCGGAGCTGAGCGCTTGTGAACGTTCTGGCCCGTGGTCACTAAAACTGAAAGAATTCTTTAAAATCTCCGGCCTTGCCAAGACGACAAACGCTTTGCCAGCACAGCTGCACCACCAGCGCTCCCCTGTGTAGACGCAGCGCCTGCTGACAGTGACCGTTCTTCTGGTAGAGTAACGCCCCCTCCCCGAATGACATTAGCGATCCTGAAAAAAGCACTCTTCTGGCAAGAGCATCTGCTCTGGGGGTTCGGTCAGCAGAGCTACCTTGGCTGGGGTGTTTCACACCCTTCACTGAGATGGCTATGCCAACAAAACTTTACAGTGTGGGCCTGGCCTCAGTTACCAGCTAAACTAGGGAAATGATGCAAGGTAAATTTCACATTAATTCTAGTCAGTTTCTCTTTGGGGCTCTTCTGCACTATAGTGGGGGTAGCAGTGCTTGAATGTAGGGCCTGAGAACCAGGAAAGGAAATGGACTGGAAGCAGTAATGAACCCAAACAGCTTATTCTGAAAATTTTGCAGGGGAATATTTGCGTATTCAAATGAAACAAAAACTGTTTACCCTGGATTTTTAATATTTTAATGAATATTGTTTAAAATTAAGAAAAACAAAACACAGCCCATCATGATACTGTCACTTTTATACCAGCCATAGCTGCGTCCACACTAGAGGCAATAACAGTGGAGGTGTTACAGTAGAAAAATCACTCCCCCGACCGGCTTTAAATCCGTACAAAAACTACGTGTGGAGCAGACCTTAGAGGGGAATCCAGCCCTTAAACCAGATCCTCCATTGCCCTGCGTCTTCCACAGTCAGTCACACCATTTATAACAATCTGCACCGGAATAAGCAGCAACGCAAAGTTAGCCAGTTGAGGCCAAGCCCAAGTGCGGGAGATATATAGGGTGGGTTGATAAAAACCACCATGCCTCATCTCTGCTAGGATTTTGCAGGGAGCTAGTTACATCAGTGTAAAAGCCATGCCTTTTTCACAGTGAGGAGAAAGCCCTAGGTCCTCTGTGCAGTGATTTACACCTTGCACAAAGAAGGTGTAAAATGGCACCAGATCAGAATGACAGGTTTCAGAGTAACAGCCGTGTTAGTCTGTATTCGCAAAAAGAAAAGGAGGACTTGTGGCACCTTAGAGACTAACCAATTTATTTGAGCATAAGCTTCCGTGAGCTACAGCTCACTTCCTCGGTGATCAGAATGGTAATCTTCGCCTTGTGATGGTTCAAATAATGACACACGCCGCAGGTCGGTGGACAGTCAGGCCCGTAGGGGAAGCGTTTCAAAATTGCCTAAAGGATTTATTCACAGATTCCAAGGCCAGAAGAGACCACTGTGATCATCTCGTCCGGCCTCTTTCATAACACAGGCTAGACACCTTCCCTGAAATAATTCCTGACTGAATTAGAGCATCTGTTTTACAAAAAGATGGTCAGAGCACAGTTCCCAGTGAATGTCATGGGGACACAGGCACGTTTTAACATCTCCTTCTGTGGGAACAGAATAACGCATTGGCTGTCTTAAGACATCAATTCAAGAAACAAACTGGATTTAAAATAACTTCATGAAAATAGTGCTCTGAAAAATTGTGTGCGCACATGCGTGTGTGCAGGTGCATAAAAGTGTAAGTGTAACAAACCCTAAATTTGGATCCAGGCTGTTTCTCTACAAACATCTAAGTGAGGATTCTGATCTCCCTTACACCAATTTGATACTATTTAACTCCACTGGGCCAGACTCTTAGTGGGTGTCAATCAGCTATGCCAATTTACACCAGTGGAGAATCTGTCACGTTGACTTTAATGGGGCTGATTTACAGTAGCGTGACTGAGGTCAGAATCAGGTCCCTAGTGTGTGGTGAGTCCTTTCTCCCAGTGGGTTCAATCCTGCAAGGCGTAGAGCGCGCTGGCCCCAATCCTGCCAAGCACTTAAATCAATGGGACTATTCCAGTGCTAAAAGTGAAGCTTGTGCTTCAGGGCAGGCAGGATCGGATCCAGAGCGCTCAGCACCTTGCTGGCGGAACCTCACCGGAAAAATATCCCCGTCGAGCCCAAAACAGGAGACGCAGATGGGGTGTGACCCCCAAAACACCCAGAGGCAATTTGAGACAGCTGCGCAGCAAGGAAAGAGTTACCATGGCTCCCTCCCCCGTCCCTTCCTCTCAGCTCAAGAGCTCAGCCCACATGGGTGACTATGGGAAATTCGGATAAACAGGAGAAAACCTGGCTGGCAAACCTAGGGTCGGGGCTCTGCTTGGCACCTGAGGGCCTGGAAGCCCGAATGGAAGCCTCTTAAAGGAACCACAGTGAGGGTCCTAATATGAAAAATCAATAAAGGCAGAAGCAGTCTGGGGGTGGAGGGCGTCTTCCAGCATTCCCCCCAGCCAGCAAAGTTACAGACACGCTGGGGAATGAAAGGCCGAGCCCAGCTGCTTTATGGTGGGGGGGGGGGGCATTTGCTCACGGATTGGGGCATTCCTAAACGGAGGCGTTTTCGGGCTAAAGTGGCGCCACCTTCCCACGTCGCGGGGATGAGCGGGGGACGCTCTGCAGGGACTCCAGGAGGACGGAGCCCTGGGAACATCTGTTTGCTCCCTGGCAGCCTCAGAGCCTTTCCACGGCTGCCATCAGCCATTTCAATTATTAGCGAGAGACAACAAGCAGGCCCGGCCGGAGTCCAGGGCTATCTCTGGCCGGGTTATATCACAGGATAACGCACCCCCAAGCTGTCCAATCGGCGAGCGAGCCACATGCCAAGCTGTTTGATCTCACTGCCTAAAATTAACATGAGCCCCAGCCAACTAGGGCAAAGGGAAGGTGCCAGGGCGGCCCAATGGGGAACTGCCCTGCAGTGCAGCTGGGTGGCGGGGAGGTTATTTTTCCACCCTGGAAAGCAGACCGTGGGACACTTCCAACCGGCGGCAGGGGAGCTGGGGAACTGTTAGGCTCTAAGCAGAGGGAAGGTGCAAAGGCCGAGACCAGGGATTCTGTGAGGGTCCCAATTAGCGGACCCGCATGGGCTGCACCTTGAACCTTTGGGCAATCAGGAATCAGCAGAAGAGCGTATTGGGCGGGTGTGGGGGTCCGGGTCCTACTGAATAGGCAAGAGCTGCCCTATTCGTACACGAGCACAGCCAGTTTAACCTGCAGCATCCCCCTGCTATCCCAGTCCTGAGTCCCCCCCGAATAGCTCTGTCAATGCCCTTCAATCCCAGCCCACAGCCCTCTCTGCTCTTCCAGCCCCGGGCTCCTCAGGCCCATCTATATCCCTCAATCCCCATCTGCAGCTGCCCTGGGCTCCTCCCATCCATCTCTGCTGATGCTCCTCAGTCCTGACCCACGGCCCCTGGGGCTCCATCCCAACTCCCCTGCAGCACCTCAGCTTTGACTGTACCTGCACACATCCAGGAATGCATTGTCACACAGTCCGGTTCACGTAGTCACACGTGGCAAGGACACATGTTCACAACCATGCATACTCACACACACAGCTTCCCAGAGTGTCACACACTTGCACATCACATCTCCTTCTACACACACACGCTATACACGGGATTTCACCAACAGACAGCGGGTCGACACGCATTCAGCACGCCACACACAGTCATGTTCAGAGGGCCCTTGTGCAGGTGTCATGCATGTGCTGTACACACAGGCTCTCTCTCTATCCTCACACACACACACAACCCTTCTCACACTCTCCCACCCCCTAAGGCTTTGTCTTCACTGGGGAAAGAGGTGCAATTTTTAAACGCGGGATCATTAACATGTTAAAATCCTGACGTACACAGGGCAAAGGGTGATTTTAACACATGTTTAGCTGGCTAAGGTAAACCCTAGAAAGAACCCTAAATGTTGTGGACATAGCAGACTCAGATTTAATTCCCTGCTCTGCCACGGACTTCCCAGGTGACCCTGGGCAAGTCACTTAGCTGCTCTGTGCCTCAGTTTCCCCATCTGTAAAATGAGGGTGTTAGCACTGCCCTGCCTCAAAGGGGTGCTGGAAGGATAAATACATTAAAGATTGTGAGGTGCTCAGAGATTATAGTAACGGCGGTCATATAAGGATGATAGATAGATAGAGACAGCGTACAGTTTACTGTCAGGGAGCCTGGGGTACCAGAAGGGCAGGCTAGGTAGAGAATAGAGCAGTGAAGGCCTGGAGAGCTGAGAAGCTGAACCGCTGAAAATACACACACCTGCCTTCAGGGTGTGGGAAGGAGATTCTAAACTGGGCTGCCCAGACTCCATCATAATTACGTTGGCCCATAGAACAGGCTGTCAGGAGAATGCAGCAAAAAAATCCATCATCAAAATGAATCCTTGATGAATTGCTCACCAGCAAGTATTTGCCACCAGGTGCTACAGTGTGTGGATGTGTGTTGGGGCATGGGAGGGAGGGGAACCAAGGGGATGTTACCCGGATGCACTAAAGTAAACGTTGCTGTAGATTCGGGTCCAGACGTGCCATGAAACGCACGGGCCTCTGTGGCTAGGGAGCCTGCCCTATCTGTTCTGAACAGCTCTTTTATCAGTGCTAGTGTTAAATGGCTGCCCAGTCCACCCCAGAAGTGGATGCAATTCAGTGGGAGGTGAAGAGAGAACTCACGCCAATCGAATCAGCTGATCGATACAGTATATAGAACGTGTGCAGAGGGGAGGGGAAACTTGGCAGAAAGGGGAGAGAGGGGTAGAGAGAATCTGATATGTTTGGGCAGCACAAGGAGGCCCCAACCTGGTTTCCTCTCTAACCACTGCTGCAACGTAACAGTTAAATAAGGATCACAAGAAGAGAGAGCAAGGGGAACTTTGACTGACATGCACTATGTACGTGTCAGTCATCATCATTCAGAGCCATCACTCACTCCCTTCTGCCAATTCGAAAACTCACTACCAATAACTCCAGAACAGACTGATTGGCTTTGCTGCTACACGCAAGAAGCACAGCTCAGGGCAAGGCAATCCGGCAAACCAGGAACGTCAGAGACATCACAGCCCCACAAGTGGAGCCGGCTGGGACTCGGACTCTCCGGTTCTGGGGAAATTCTGACCTTTCGAAACCTGGTTTGGTTCCGAATCAGAAGGAAAACAGGCAATTTCAACATTTCCTGCAAAACGGAACTACCAAAAACGTGACTCCAAAACCATTTCACGTAGAAAAAAAATGCAAAATTTCATGTGGAAGCCAAATGTGGGTGCAATCGAGACGGGTCCACGCGACCTTTCAGTTTTGACAACCCTGAAGGAAAACTTTTGTAGGAAAACTTCCAACCAGGTTTTCCTACTGGGGACCACCTAGCCCATGTTCACCTTCTACAATGACACTGGGAAGAATTAGATTTTTATCAAGAAACATCAATTTCGCCATGCCCCCCCCCCCCAAGGAATAAATATTTCCAGCAATAATAATGGACATTCACAGAGGGGCAATGGAAGAAGAATACGGCTTGAGAACTTGAGTTTGATGTAAGGACATTTACGTAATGTCTATTTTGGCTCACGACGTTTGGAATTTGTGTTATAAAGCTTTAATTTTTGTAATCTTAATGTCGGCTGCCATTAACTGTTGCCTGACTCTCCTCTGCCGCCTGTGGAAATATACATCAGTAAAAATAAAAAAAAGTGTGACGATAAACATTGATACTATCAGTCAAAATCGAATTCTGCCAAGCCGACCTACCTGAAGAAGAGCTCTCTGTAGCTCGAAAGCGCGTCTCTCTCACCAACAGAAGTTGGTCCAATAAAAGATCTCACCTCCCCCACCTTGCCTCTCTCATATTCTGGGACCAACACAGCTACAACAGCACGGCAAGCCTATCAACTGTCCTATTCTCTGCATCTAGCTTTCAATGTTCCAGGTGATAGTGATTTTTCACCTTAACACATAATTCCTGCCTCCGTCTTAGGGGTTTACATGGCTGCCGTGGCCTCATCCAGCTCACTGGCAGGCAGTTTTCCTGATATTCAGCCTGAGTACATCTAGCAGCCCCAGTCCCGGGGCAGGGCTCCATTGTGCTAGGCGCTGTACAAACACGGACAGTCCCTGCCTTGCCTTGTTACAATCAGAATTTTCCTTTTCTTAACTGCCTCCTGTTTCTCCCAGTTACAGGCCCCCAGAGAGCAATTCTGTCCAATGCCCTCCTTGGGCAGCCCTGGGGACAGTGGAGCCCTGGGTTCTAATCCCGCTGAGCCCCTGCATGTATTTGGGCACGTCATTTCCCCTCTCTGTGCCTTGGTCTCATCACAAGAGGGGAAGGATGCTGATCTACCTATCTATCTATTTATAGGGGTGCTGTGTGGCTTGGGGCTGAGATTTTTAAGGGAACCTAAGGGGGTCAGGCTCCCAATTAAGTGGGAGCTGGAATTCCCTTAGGCCTTTTTCAATCGTGAGCACTTTGAGACCCCTGGATGGGGATGCTAGGAGCCCAAGGTGTCACTGCTGTAGAGGAGCTGAAGCGGGCATCAGACTTGGCCAACGTTCAGCCAAGGCGTACCGGTTATGGGCTGGGTTCTGCTCTCAGTTACCCTGGCGTAAATCCAGAGCAAGCCCACCCAACTTCCCGGTTTACACTGAGCACAGAATCCAGGCCAGGGCTCATCCTATCGTCCCTCACAGGCCAGCCCCTTTGTCCATCTTCAGGCAGGTGCCTGCCTGTCTGATCCCTGGGATAAGAGCCCACTGCCCATGCCCGACACCCACAGCCCTGAATGTCCCAGCACTGCCCTTCCCCCATCACGGGGAACCCTTTGCCTCCCGCCTAGCGGCTCCCAGCACTCCAAGGATGCAAGCACAAATTTCTCCTGCTTCCCAGGTGGCGTGGGAAGTCCTGGCTATATCTGCACCCTGGGAAAGCTGGGGTGCTAGCTGGGATATCTGGGGGGCTCCCAGTGACCTGACCACGCCGCCATGCCAGGGCAGTACCCGCAGGGCAATCGAGCAGAACAGAACAGGGGAATATGAAGTGCAGCAATACAAGGGATTCCAACTGGCATGGGAGGGATTGAGCAGAGAGACACCCACGGCCTGTGGATTCGGGGGAGGGTGGGGACAGCGGCAGCGGCAGACAGGGGCATGGCAGAGTGGGGCGCCTTCGGATTTAGGGAGGAGGGGGGATTACTGTCCTCCGGATTCGGGTGACGGGGTGGGGGGCTGCCTTTCATCCTCCCCACTCCCTTCACAGCTTGTTCCAGCCGAGGGGAAGGTTTTCAGGATTCATTCAGCAAAAGCAACATAACGTGAGAAGAGGGAGGGGCTGATGCCCCCCCCGCTCCCCTTCAAACCCACACTAACAACCCCCTCCCTACCAGAAACCCAGAGATCCCATCCCACCCCACCCCCACCAAGGAGACTCCCCCACGGCCGCTGTTCTTTGCCCCACCCGGCTTCCATGCGGAGACAGGCCGAGAGAGGCTCCATCCTGCCGCAGCCGCCTCTCCCTTCCCACATCCCCGCCCCCCACCCCGCTGCCACAAAATGGTGGCGGCTGCCCCCCCAACCGCTGAATGTGGAAGTACCCCAATCCCCAGAGCCTGCTCCGTCGCCCCACGGCACCCCCTGGGGACAGCACAGATGGGACGCGCTCGCCAGGGTGGCCCAGGCTGGCTTTGGGCAGGGAGAGGGACCCCTTGCCCCACTCGGCTGCGGGGCAGAACTCGGTGGCAGGTGCTTCTCTCGCTCGGTCTCCTCCCATGAGCCGCCAGAGACGGAGGCCAGAAATCAGCCTGAACGAGGCCACGACCAGGAGCAACAAGTGCCACTTGCTGCAAAGAACTAACCCAGAGCAACCAAAGGGCGTGTGTGGGTGTGTGTGCGTGCATTGCGGTGGCCTCCTTTCTAATCGGTGCGACCATGTTTCTATACGCAACAAGAATCTTTGTCTAAGGGGTGTATGGATGTGCCTTACAAGGGTCTCCGTCTCAAGGTTGCCAGGGACGGCTGTAGAGGACGAGGGTCTCTGATGGGCGTGAACGGGCGCGTGCGCCTGTGTGCAGTGATTGTGAGGGTCTCTGGCCAGTGGGCTCAGATGCCCGCAAGGCCTCCCTGGCGAAGCATCCCCAATACCGGGGCATCTCGACAGCAAGTTTCCCTGGGTACCATGCTGACTGTCCAGCCGTAATTCCCAGCATGGGGTCAGGCAGCCCCTGGCTAGGTGAGACCAGGAGGGGCCACTCCGAAAACAGCTCTGCTCTGTTCCCTCACCCCTCCCTGGCCCCTCCAGGAGGGAGAGTCAAGTGGCAAATCGTGGTTATCTGAAGCATCCCCCGTGCCCCATGACCCACACAGGTCCGGCTAAGCAGCACCGTGTGACCCACGTGTCTCACAGAATCCCTGGTCTGGACCATTCACCCAGAGACAAGGAGAGGGCACATGGCCGGCCGGCCGGCCTCCCTCCTCCTCCACCAGGCTGGGATTTTGCCTGCACAGAAGCTGAGCTGGCAGCGAGGGGATGTTTATACACCCCTGGGCAGCCAGTCCCCTTCCTTGTATTGACCCCCAGCCCTCCCTTCGCTGACACCTTGCTCCCTCCCCTCATTCCCATTCCTCCCTACACCCCCTACCCACTCCTCCCTAGACAAGCCCCCTCCATGTCCCACACCCTCCCATCGCCTCCCATGCCACCCCCCTCGATACCCCTCCCATACAACGCCCCATGCCCTAGCACCTCCCTATACAAGCCCCACCTCCACTCCCCTCTCTGTACCCCACCCCTCCCTCCATACACCCCTCTTTTTCTTCCTCTTGATCTTTTGTTATTATCATTGTAATATTCTCTCTCTGCCACACACCTGCTGTGTTCCCCCCACCAGGAGGGGTGCTGGCGGGGGGGGGGGGGGGGTTGGACCAAGCACCAGCCTCCTCACTAGACCCCAGGGTGGCAAAGCCAGCCTGCATGACATACAGGAGCTAGAGATCAGTGTCCCCTTCTGTGCCCCCCCCCACCTTGCAGAGCACTGCGCCCCAGCCCCCTTGTCCACAGCTCGGCACTCAGCCCTGGCATGGCTCTGACCTGACCCCACCCTACCCAATCCAGAGCCCCACCCTATGCACAGACCCCCCCCCCCCCACAGACCCCATTCAAGGAGATCCCCCATGCATAGAGCCCCACCCTATGCACAGACCCCCGACCCCATTCACAGAGACCCCCCATGCATAGAACCCAGACCCCCACACACACAGAGCCCCACCCTACGCACAAACCCCAGACCCCCACACACAGACCCCAGACCCCCAGGCACAGAGCCCCACCCTACGCACAGACCCCAGACCCCCAGGCACAGAGCCCCACCCTATGCACAGACCCCAGACCCCCACACACAGACCCCAGACCCCCAGGCACAGAGCCCCACCCTACACACAGACCCCAGATCCCCACACACAGACCCCAGACCCCCAGGCACAGAGCCCCACCCTATGCAGATCTCAGACCGCATTTATAGACCCCAGACCCCCATACACAGAGCCCCACCCTATGCACAGACCCCAGACCCCCAGGCACAGAGCCCCACCCGACACACAGACCCCAGACCCGCATTCACAGAGCCCCACTCTATGCACAGACCCGAGACCCAGATTCCCTGCAGAGACCCCCCCCCACCCCATGCACAGAATCCAGGACCCCGCACCACGCACAGAGCCCCACCCTATGCACAGACCCCAGACCCAGGCTCCCTGCAGAGACCCCCCCCCACTCCATGCACAGAAACCAGGACCCCACACCACTCACAGAGCCCCACCCTATGCACAGACCCCAGACCCAGGCTCCCTGCACAGAGCCCCACCCCACGCCTAGATCCCAGCTTCCACCCCTTACAAAGACCCCCACCTCTTCCACAAAGCCACCCCCGCCCGGCTCCGTTGTGTGCACGAGCCTCCCCGGGAGGGGCCGCAAAGCCGCCCCCCACCCCCCGGCGGTGCCTCCTACCTGCTCCATGCTGCGCCCCTCAGCGCGCCCCCAGGCCAGGCCGAGAAGGAGGGAGGGCGGGGGGCAGCCCCCCGGCACGATCCATGTGACTTTCCTACGGCAGGTCCCCCGGAGCCGGCCCGGCTGCGGCGTCTGCTGCGAGCGCCCGTTTCCCCGCCGGGCGTGTGTCTGTCTGCCCGGCCCCCCAGCCCATCCCCACCCCACCCCGCGTCCCTCCCCTTCCCCTCCCCGGCTCAGCCTGGCACAGCGGTCACAGGCAGCCCCGGCAGCCGCTCGGCAGGGTCATGTAAGTCTTGCTCCCCCCCCCCCCCGTTACTGGGGGGGGCTGCCCCTGCCCATGCCAGCCCCACCCCTGGGCTCTCCACCCGCCCTGCCCCGTGTGCGCCCTGCCCCTGCCCGCCCCACCTGTGGGCTCTCTGCGCGCCCTGCCCCATGCGTGTCCTGCCCCTGCCAGCCCCACCCCTGGGCTCTCCACCCGCCCTGCCCCGTGCGTGCCCTGCCCCTGGGCTCTCCACCCCTGGGCTCTCCACCCGCCCTGCCCCGTGCGCGCCCTGCCCCTGCCCGCCCCACTCCTGGGTGGTGGGACCCATGCCCCTCTCTATGCTGCAGCTCCCCCATCCCCAAAACTCTCCGCCCCCTAGCAGCAGATCCTCCTCTTTGCCCCCCAGGTTACCATTATTTCCAGGCCCCCGTCTCTCCCGGCCTGGGGAGGGCTAGCTGGCCATCCGGCTGGTTGGCCGCTGTGGCATGTCCTCATGTGACTCTCCCCAAGGCGGAATTCCCAGAGCAGTGCCAGGTCCAGGAGTGGGAACTGCAAAAGCGTCCAGGGAGACACAGGGAGATTTAACCCTCTCTGGGGCCAGGAGCCCACACCTCCCCCTTGCCCTGTCCCCCAGGCAGCAGGAGGGGTGCGCTGCCGATGATCTAGGCCCGAGCCTCTTCCCCGGGCCAAAGGCAACATCGTGGAGAAGAGGGGGCTGAGCCCCAGTGTCTTGGGAGCAAGTTGCCTGCCCTGCCCTGGGCCAGTGGGAGATGCTCGGGGAGACTCAGGGGATATTGACTGGTTACCATCAGAGAAGTCCCACAGCAAGGGAAAAGGGGGGGCTGGGTGTTTCTCTGTCCAGCTGTGTTGCCCTTCACTTGAGTTTTGCCAGGCATGCCTCACATACGTAATTCCATCTCCAAGCAGGGGTGTGGGTCACTGTCACTCTCCCCATTTTTCAGGAGGGGAAACTGAGGCACCGAGCGGGCCCATGACTAGCCCAAGGCCGCGCACTGAGTCAGTGCAGAGCTGGGGATAAAAGCCAAGAATCCCAGCTCCCACTCAGAACCCAGGAACCCCTGGTTCCCTGCTGAGCCCACTATCCCCACATGAACCTTGGTTGCCTGTGGGGAAAGGGGAGGGAGGGGAGTATGAACTTGGTTTCATGCCGACTATCTGTGACACCAGCAATTATCCTCCATGAGTAATTTGTTTGCGGTGCATGGCATGGAAGTCATCAACCCCCTCGCTGAGCAGTTGTAAATATTTGCTTGGTAGCAGCGCCAGTGCCAGAAACATTTGTGTTATTTGGAAATTCCCGAAAGTCACAAAAACTTGGTGCAAGCTTTGGCATCTGGTGGGCGAGGACTCAAGCGCCCTGGGCTCTGCCACTGCCTGACTGTGTAACCTTGGGCAAGTCACAGCCCTGCTCTGTGCCTCAGTTTCCCTCCCCCACCCTTGGTGTCTATTTGGACTGCAAGCTCTCCGGGGCAGGGATTTTCTCTCGTGGTTTGTGCAGCAGCGAGCACAACAGGATCCTGATCTCGGTTAGGGCCTTCAGATAATACAGACACAGCCTCTGAAAGGGAAGCCAGAAAGTGAGCACCAACCCCCCTAGCTGAGGCTCCTAAAAAGGGTGAAGTTGGTAGGGTGGAGGGCAGCGCCAGGAAGACCTGATGCCACCATCAGCCTTGGCTTTGTATCTTCACCCAGGGCTCCCATCCATATCAGAGTCAGCATGAACCACAAGCGTTGCCATGTAGGAGGCAGGGGGCCTGGAGGCAAGATTTCGGGGGTCCATTCCCTTTCTTGGGTGGGAGTGTGTCATAGTGGGTTAAAGAGGAGGGCATGAGTCAGAACTTGGATGTACTGCTCCAGTCTGTGATTAAGTGGTTAGAGCTGGGGACCGAGAGGCAAGACTTCTGGGTTCTTTTCCCAGCTCCGGGACAGAGTCCAGTCTTGTGATTAGAGCAGGGAGGACCAAGTGTCAAAACGCATAGGCTCTCTTCCCCTCTCTGCAAGGAAGTGTGGTTGAGTGGTGAGAACACAGGCGGGGAAGCCGGACGCCTGGGTTCTTATTGCTGGCTCGGTGTGTGACATTAGCAAGCAGCTGCCCCTCTGGAAAACAATGGCTCCCCCCACTTGCAGGGGGTGCTGTGAGACTTAATCGAGGAATGTGTGGAAAGGGCTCGGCAGTGGGGTAGAGGCCCAGAGCCACCCAGCTGCAGAGTGAGATGGGGGATGAGGCAAACTTCTTTCAGAACTAGTCCATTGATTTTTTCAGTCAACAAAGAGGGTCCCGGGCTGCTGGCGTGTTGATGACCAGCCACAGCACCTGGGCACCGAGAGAGCAAGCTCTTTGCGTGGGGATGCAGCCATGAATCGGTGCCAAGTATGCACCAGAAATCGAATCGGGGCTTTAACTCTGACTGTCCCAAGTGATGACCATCCGGAAAGTCTGCACTAGATTGAGGGGCAAGGGGGAATTCCTATTGGCCCGGAACATCGGGAAGAACCAGTACAGGATTCCTGGGCCCACTTGGAATGGGCTCCGGACACGGCCGCGGGAGAAGAACCAGTAGTGGATTCCTAGGTCCACCTGGAACAGGCTCTGGGCACGGCTGCGAGAGAAGAACCAGGACTGGATTTCTGTGCTGTTGGGAGTGATCTCTAGGTGCAACCAGTGGCATTCGAGTGGCTGCCAAATGCACTAGCAATGATGAGGCCTTTAAAGCAGAGCCCTGAGCCCCATGCCACCCTCCCCACTGCTGGCACCGAAGCAGCCGCAGCGTGATGCAGAGCAAACAAGCCGGGTCTGCTGATTTGCTCTGAACACACTGGGCCATGTGGGCAGATGTGCTCCAACTGTACCCACTGCATTCCAGCCGGGAAGCAGCCTCCGCAGGCCCCACGTGAGGAGCCATGTGAGAGGCAGTTCTCTGCTAGACTTTCCTGGCCCTGGGGTGGGCTCCAGGCCCCAGGGCGGGTGTGACACCCATCACGGGGTCAGGAGGGAGGGAATAGGGATGCTGCTCCTCGGCACCACAGGGAAAGGGAGTGACAAACCCTGACTGTGTTCTCACACACAGTGTGTGTGTCTCTCTCTCACACACAGGGTCTAACACAGATGTACGCTCGCTCACACAATCTCTCTCTCTCTCTCTCACACACTCCCTATGAAATGAGCCCAGGCTGGATCAACATATCCAAACGCTCCTGAGACTCAGGGAAGCCCGGCTTAGATTCTGATCTGATCCGGGCTCGGCTCTTTGCAGTCAGGGCTTGTTTCTAACCCAGACCCCCGGGATGGGAGAGCCCAGTGACCGGGCTGGCCGAATCTTCGCTATTTCTCTGCCCCAGCCCAAGTGCCAGTGGGCAGCTCGGAAGCGTTGGCCATGCCGCTCTCCTTTGGTAATTTATTTTGCTGTTTCCCGGAGCTGTTCTAAGTGCTCGTTTGGCAGGGGATTCTCTGCCAGGGCTCAGCCTTTTGCAGTCACAGAGGGATGGGCAGAACCAGGGAACGGGACGCAGCAAATTCCTCACTGGCACAGGCGAGCGGAACGTCACAGGCCAAGCCAGCTCTAACTTTGCCTCGACACGGCCCTGTGTTCACCGGGGCCCAACCTGTTCCACACCACAGCAGACAGGAGAGATGGGCTGGTGGCTGACGTGCAGGCGCCAGGAGGCCTGGGTTCTCCTGGCCTTTCACAAATCACACAGGCTGATCATTTTCAAAAGTGGCCATTGAGTTGGGGAGAGGGGGCTCAAGGTTTGAGGGAGTCCAACCTGGGGACTGATCTTCTGGAGCACCCCATAGCCACAGATCAGAGCAAAACCCGGAGACTCGCCCCTCTTCTGAACGATCAGGCCCTTCTGAAGCATCTCAGTTTGGCCACCCAGAGGCAGTGGAAAATCTCAGCCAGGCTCATGGGCGTAAACCATGCTGGGCACTGGGCATTCACAGCAGCCCAGCTGCAGCGGGACCTAAAACCCCCTGCCTAGACAAAGCCTGAGATCAGAGCAGGTCGAGAGTGAGCCTGAGGGTTTCAGAGTGGGAGAGGAAGGCAGCTTTTGCCAGGGGACTGACCATATGTGTGTAGAAGGGGGAACGTGTCATGGGGCAATCGAGGGATGGGTGACCAAGCTCAGCAGTGCAACAGGGAGGCGATTATGCAGCGGGCATGTGCAGATGATAACGCAGAGCAAGGGGAAGCCTATGAGATGCCAACTGGAAGAATGCGGCTTTTGTCTCCCGGCTTATCTGGCTTTGAACCTCCCCAGGAAACGGGGAACTTTGCCGCTTCTGGATGCTAATGAGAGGTTAAAAATAAGATCAGAGCCAGGCGGCCACGTTGGCGGTTCTATACGGCGGGGAGGGAGTGGAGAGGCCAGGCCGCACCTCTGACAAAGGGGGCTTTATAGCATGTGCGTGGGGAGGGAGAAGGGGGCTGGAATCCAGGGATGGCTGGGTGGCTGCGATGCTGCGGGTAGAAAGGTTCCTTCTAGGCAATCAGGGTGGGCACCAACAGCTGCAGAGTGGCCTCCTGCCCTGACCCTAACACCCCCTCTCCCCCCAGCAGGATGCAGCAGTGCCACATTCTGCTTTTCCTCCTTCCCTGGCGAGCTGCATGGTCGCTCCCTGTCTCCGGGTACCAGCAAGGGTTGGGCGTGGTTGTGTGCCCACCAGTGCCCACGTGGCATTCCAGGACAGCTGTTGGGAGGCAGCTTCCCACTGCCACCTCTAGCCCGTAAGCATCACCTCCCCAGCTGGCCAGGGCTCCAAGCACCCGCCCGCACAACAGGAAGAACTTGTGGCCCACTGGGGCTAGGACCATTTATACCAGCTGAAGATCTTCCCTTCTCTTCCTGTGCCAAGGAGCCCGGATGCTCACCCGACCAGAGTCATGGCAGCCCGCCTTTTCCAGGCACCTTTGAGCCTCCATGGTTCTAGCTTTGGGTTCAGAACTGTCCCCCGTCACTGGGGTATTTGGTCCCATTCCATGTTGCTAATAGCCACGCTCCTAGGGGGGCTAGGTGGACACTTGCTTTTGGGGTGCTGCATGGGCTAGGGGGCTTTGAGGGTGGGACGAGGCAGCAAAGCTGTATCGGAGGGGAAGATTTTACAGCCTTTCTGAACCCGGCCGGACGTCGCCCGCTTCCCTTCCAGAGGCTGATGAGACGACTTCGCCCTCTGCTCCCCCGGGGCTGCAGGATGGGCCCCAGGACCGCACCCGCCTGGGGGGGTCATGACTGGCGATGCACTCTCCAGCATGCTGGGATCCCAGCCCCGCATTGGGGATAAGGACAGTTACAGGTTCCTGGCTGGCTATTAGTTACTGGCTAGCCTACAGTGTAGATTGTATGCTCCTTGGGGCAGAGGCCGTCTTTTTTCTCTGTGTTTGTACAGCACCTAGCACAATGGAGTCCTGGTTCACAAGGAGGGATCTTATGTGGTACCGCAATGCAAACAGTAAATAATAAGAATGCAGGGATTGCAGGCTTACCCGGCTCAGAGACAGTCCCCGGTGGCTGTTCCAGTCATGGCACTGGTAGCCTCGGCTCATCGGCTATCATAAATCTACCCCAGCAGTCCAGGCGCGCTCCAGAGTCACCAGGAGATGGTGGTAGCTACATTGCAACGGTGCCCTGTACAGGAGGTTGGTTTGGTTTGTTATTAAATTGGGCGTGGGCCCTATTTCATCTGTCTTCACCAGGGTGAGTAAAGGAAAGCTGGGGAATAGGTTCTGTGTTTCTGCTTGTTTCTTACTTTAGGACCATCCGCTAAGGGACCCAGAGCAGGAGTAGGGGGCCCTCCCTCCCGCCCTCCCTGTCCTGGAGCGGTGGTGACTCTTTAACCACAACAGCTTTTCTCCAAAACGTCCATTAGGTGTTGGAGTTGAGCAGGCCTGGCAGAAAATCCCCGCTCAACAGCTCAGCCTTCAGTCCCTTGTGATGTCCCCATTCCCTGGGTTCCCCAGCTGGCCACAGAGCCATCTGTTCCAGGAGCGCTCTGGCCAGGCACGTACGGAAAGAGTTCCCAGAGAGGCGGCGCCCACGGGCGGGGCTGAGGGATACCTTCCACCATTCCTGGCTTTCATGGACCGTGAACGGCTTCCTCTTGGCTGCACTTCGCGCCTGCTCTGGCCAGCTTCCCAGCTAGACAAGGGCAGGCTTCCGCGTGGGAAAATGAAGTGGGGAAAAAAAAACCCTGATCTTGTGGCTGGCCAGGGGGAGAGGTGTGGAGCCCACTTTTTGTTGACATGATAAAGCAGCCAAAAATAGGGGCACAGGGTGAATCCTCCCCCACCACACACACTCCTTTGCTGGCCACCTTGACAGGCTCTGCCCCTGCCTCAGAGCCTACAAATCCTACAGGAAGGTATTGCAGCCTCCCCGGTCCCCTGCACAGCATGCGACATGCATCGCTGCCTTAAAGAGAGCAGCACGCCAAGTGGCAGGGACAATACCCTGGTGCAGGGAGACCTCTTAGCAACCATTGCAGGGCAGGGTGTGGGCGGGACAGAAGAGGGGGTGGGCATGGGGGGGGGAGGCAGGGCCAGGGCCGAGCTGTGTTGGTGGAAGGTAGGGCTGCCCTCGTCTGGGCCAGGGGCCACGCTGGGTCCTAAAGCCCCTGAACAGGGACGGCACCAGCCCCTGCTAAGTGGGAGGAGCAAATCTGCCCTTGTCTGCTGGGTGCATGGCCCGGCCCTAGACGCCAGCTGGCAGAGCCCTTCTCCCCTCCCTCTGCCCCTACCACCTTTGTCCGCTCTCCAACACACACTCAGCAGGCTGGGGGGTGGGGGTGGGTGGAAATCCCAGCTCCAGCCTCACATTCAGAGGAGCAAATAAAATCCCAGGATACAAAGTTCACCGCCTGGGAGAGACTGTCTGGCAGATCCATCAACGAGGCCCTTTGTTCTCACAGACAATGCCAGGCCAATGGGGCTGCAGCCTCGGCAGGGGGACAGATGCTGAGATCCAGGCTGCCACACAGGCTCTCACCCCTCATTGCAGAAGGCAGCAGTGGGACCTAGTGGTTAGAGCAAAGGTCTGGGTGCCAGGAGGGGCCTGGGTTTCAGTCCCTCTGCCTCACTGACCACCACGGGATCCAATTTGTGCCTCGCTCGACCCCACACTGAAGCAGTGGGAGGATTCGATGGGCAACCAGGGGCTGGCTCCTTAGCTTGTGTAAATGGATAGCTGGAGCAGCACCAGCTGAGAAGCCGGCCCAGCCCAGCCCAGCCCATGGATGCCCCCCGCACTCAGAGTGCTGTGGGCCCCCAGTACAGTCCCTCTGCCAGCCCTGGGCTTTGCCCCGCGCTCTAAAGGTCCTGCTCGCAGCCCGTGCTGTTTCCAGGCCAGGGGCTCCCAAGGCTTTCCTAGATCAGGGTCATCCCCCATATTTAGCAAGGGCAGGGGGCTCATGACCCCTGGATGGTGCCCAGGCCAGAAAATAGCTGCTGCATTCACGCCCGCCTCCCTTCGCACAGGGGGGCAGGGTTGTGCCCTGGGCAGCCAAGGCCTCTCTCCCATGGGCTAGGCACCCCCAAGGCAGAGATCTTGTCTGCGCTTCAGCGTAACGAGTCGTGGGTTGATGCTTTCTTCTGGGCCTGTACAGCGCCTAGCACTGCGGGTTGTGGCTGGCTACCGTGCTCTTGGCACACCTACGTGCCAGCCAGCGCTCTCAACCACAAGCCAAATACAGAACAGCCATAGCCTACCCCTTCCATGGCCGGGGCTGCTCTGGTGCCAGGGGCCCTCAGTTTTATTCCTAGGTCTGACCAGGGCCTGCCTGCCCCACAACCGGACCAGATCCCTTCGCCGTCCCCTGTGCCTTGGACTCCCCAGCTGTGCCATAGGGCCAGCGCCGCCGCCCTGCACTGAGAGCTGGGTGTTGCGAGCTCCTCTCTACCACAGCCTGGGTCAGCGGTTCGGGCAGCACCGGGTGCGGCCGGCACAGACTCCAAGAGGCTGACGGAAGGAGCGAAGCCGGGAAGGGGGTGCGTGATGAGCCCCTCAGCCTTGCCAGCCTCCCCTAGCCCCCCTTTCCCCCTGCTCCTGGCAGACGCTGGCGAGCCTGGAGTCTTCTCACAGCGCTCACCCCATTCTGTCGCTCTCCGGGCTTTGATCTGCCGCACCCCCCAGGCACTCGGAGCCGACTTCCGAGGCTCCCTCCCAGCGCTGATGGGGGCGGTGGGGGTGGAGAACAGCTCAGTGCTAAAACAGAACAGGAGCAAGGAGCTGAGCCACCGCCCGGGGCCCTGAGAGCAGCGTGGGCCCAGACCCAGAGGCGCTGGCAAGGCAGGGGCGAGAGCAAACTCCGAGCTGGGGCTCTCACTTGGGAGCTTCCCAATCTGGCTGCAGCAAGAGCAGCTGCCCTTAGCCAGGAGGAGGGCCAGGGCAGCCGGAGGGGAAGGCTAAATGCTGGTGTCCTGGCTCCCCACAGGGGCTACCCTGTGGGCAAGGCAGGCTGCCAGGGGCCGGGCTCGTTGGGCAGTTAGCTTGCGGCTGGCATTTCCAGTTGAGGTTCCCAGCTCCCATAGAAAGTCAATGGGATTCTGCCCCCAGCTCCCTTTCAAAAATCCCAGGCCTGGTTTCTTCAAAAGCAGAGCAGGCTCCATCCTGGCCCCTCTGCATTGGGGCCCAGCTCTCCTGGGGTGACTTCACTGCACCCAACTCGGAACCCAGAGCCAGCCCTGCCAGGCTTGGGGCGATCGCCTGCCTGCCGGGGGCTCCAAGCCACCGCTTCTGCACACGGCTCCGCAGGGGAGCAGGTGAGGAGGCGGTGTGCATCTTCCATTGTGACGAGGTTACCGAGTGTCCAGGGCTCCCCCCTTTGCACACCCCTCGGGGCCACAGGCCAGCCTCAGCATCGCTCCCATGGGCCAGATGCCACAGGCTCTCTCCCTCGACAGCCCTATGCCGGCCATCAGCAGCCCCTCGACCACTCCTCAGCAGTACTCAGCCAGGAAATCACTCCACCAGTAGCCCCTGCTGTGTCCCACGGCTCTTGTTTAGTTTGGGGTGGGAGGACGCATGGGGGGCATTGCACAGAGATGGGAAAACTACACACACCAAAGCCAGTCACTGAGCAGGCCCCATCAGAATTTCGGCATGGCCCGCACGTTAGAATTCCCCGCTCCACACCCGAGGCGCTGAGGAAGAGAGGCAAATGCCCATCCTCACACCCCCGACATGGACCCCATTCCAGTCCCCATGCATCCCCTCTCCTCCTTCAGGGACCTAGGTCCCTCAGCCAGGGAATCTCCCCTTGCTCTGAGCAACATAACAACGGCCATATTGGGTCAGAGCAAAGGTCCATCCAGCCCAGTATCCTGTCTACCAACAGAGGCCAATGCCAGGTGCCCCAGAGGGAGTGAACCTAACAGGTAACTATCTAGTGATCTCTCTCCTGCCATCCATCTCCACCCTCTGACAAACAGAGGCTAGGGACACCATTCCTTATCCATCCTAGCTAATAGCCATTAATAGACTTAGCCTCCATGAATTTATCCAGTTCTCTTTTAAACCCAATGGGGCTGCACAGGGAGGCAAATTCCACACCTTCCACAGGCTTGCCGTTTTGGGGGGGGCCTCACACCCTCTGAGCCACCCCACCCCACCCCCTGCCACATAGGTCCCCACAACCATCCATACCCGGCTCCAGAGCAGTCCCCTTCCTAGCAGCTGTTCAGCTGAGCGAGGGGATGCAAAGCTCCCCCGACAACAGCTGTTTCTTTTCCTACCCCTCTGCCAGCCCAAATTCACGTTTCAAGCCTTGCAAGGCCTCGCCGGGTCACAGCTGATGCACAAACGCTGCCGGCAGTTGCAGAGTTCGGGCACAAGATGGTGCACCAGGCCCAGCAGAGAATTCCACCTCCCTCCGAATCCTGCCCCCACTTCCATGCTGTGCCCAGCCGCCGAAGTGGCCAGAGATGGATCCAGCCCCCTGCCCTGGGGGGCAGTAACAGGGCAGAGGAAGCCCCCACAGAGCCAGGCGGGAGGGTCACCTAGGACACACTGCCCCAGGAGTTCAGCTCTGTGTGGTGCAATGAGCAGGCACCAGCCTCACTCCAGGCAGCGGGGCCAAGGGGCTGGTAGCTCTCAGCTTCCCCCGGCACCAGCTGAAGGTCGGGCACTTGGTGTCGGGGTCACAAGTGGAGGAGGATTTCAGGGCGCAGTCTGGGCAAACGGCCACCTGCTTGAAGTAGGCCACTGCCCACAGGGACGGCCAGAGGCTTTCCCAAGGGGCTCCGTCAGTGCCAATAGCAGCTGGCGGGCCTAGATGGAGGGTAGTGCCAGCCGGCTATGCCCACTGCCTGGTACCTTATTCCCTCGCCCCACGGCCCTGTTTGATTGACACAGCTCTGAGCCGTAGCACCCGGGGTGGGGGAATGAGAAATGCCACAAACCACCCCTCACTTGTACGCTCCGGGCCCGGCTGCTGCTCCAGGATCAGAGAGCATGGAGTGAAGTGGTTACGGTCTGAGGCTACGGTGCAGACCAGGGGATGGGGCACGGCCCCAGAGCAGGAACCAGGACACCTGGGTTCCACTGCTGCTTTGTGACCTCTGGCCATTTTCTTCCCCTCCCTGTCCCCAGTTCCCCCATCTGTACAATGGGGGACACATGGCTCCTTCTCGGAGACCTGCACTAGCTACGCGCTCAGCATTAGCCCTGAACAGGCCACCGGTGCCTGCCCCTTCTCGGGACCCTCAGAAACGTCCTATGCCCCGAGCCTGACTCCTCCCCACCAGGAACCCAGGACTTGCCCTGCAGCAGGTCCCTAATCTCCAGGATCTTTCAGTCCTTGTGCCCTCTGCTGCCCCCCGTCCAGGTCAATATCCTTCCCTCACGGTGGCCGTGAGTCAGTCAATACCCAGGCCAGCTCATGCCAGGTCTTTGAGCAGCTCCATAACAGACACTTATGTGTCCTCCCTTCACCCCCCAGCCCACAATGGTTTAGTCCCTCAATGCTTCCAGTCACCCAAGCAATGCTCTTAATGTTCCTGCCCGTCCTCACCCACAGCCCCTTGCCCTGGCCACAGGGGACATCACTGCTCCTCTCTCCATTACACTCCTTCCTCCGCTCCCATTTACCTTTGACACTGAGCTCCCGCCACCCTAGACACTTTGCTGCACACACATTCCCTCCTCCCATTCCCTGACCCACACCAGCAGCAACCCCATCCCACTGCCATCATCACCACGCCCCGTTCGTCCAGCCCAGAAGTCACGCCCCAGCCCATCTCTCTGCTGATGTTTCAGCCCGACAGCATCCCACAGGCCAAACAAGTTAAGCCCCATGTTCCCCTGCTCACTCCCGCTCAAGGCCAGTAAACGCAGGCGCTCATGGGAGCAAGGAAAGGCTCGGCCCCCCCATCCTGGGATTTATATGGCTTTGGGATAAAGCAGATGAGTAAGTAACGGCCCTTCTCAGGGTGGGGTCCTCCCAGCAGGGCTCCCCGCTCAGCCTTGTCAGGGGAGCGCAGTACATTGGGCACAGGGATGAGCGGTGCTGGAGGCACAATTCCAGCACTTGAGGTGTTGCAGCATTTCACAGCAGGAGGTGTTGGATGACAAGGACTGGAAGAGGAAGACTTCCCTCAGCATCCAATCCTGCTGCAAACACAGGGGAGTTTAAAAGGGGACAGATAACGGAAGGGATCCTTGGAGCCCTGGAAAAGGAAGAACTGCCTTTGCACCGATTTCTAGGACCGGATCAGACGAGCCCACTTCCAGGCCAGCATCCTACCACCCACAGCAGCCAACGCCAGGGGCTTTGGAGAAAGACACAAGAAACCCAAACAAAGAGCGATGGAGGAGCCTGAAGGGTCCTCTTAACTCCAGGTGCTTAACTGTTAGAGCATGTACCACGGGGTGTGCAGACAGCACAGCAGACAGTTGTGTATCACATTCAGTGTGGCATGCTTCCCTTCCAGGGGCAGGCGCATTCTAGAGCCCTTCCAAACAGGTCGGTTGCTTTACAGCTCCCGGAATAAAGAGGCTGAGCAGTGCAAGAGAGGGACAAAGCCCCACAGGGGGTGGGATGGGTTACAGTACCCACACTGGTGCAGGATCCTGGCTGGGAGAGAAATATCTAAAGACACAGTCTGTGAAACAAATTTCTAAACATTTTATTTCAAATTCCCCTGTCGTGCCCCACCCACCCAAAAAACCCATTGTTCGAAACGACAATAAAAATGAGTTACAAACACAAAAGTCAGAGGTCTCCCTCCCTGACAATTTACAAAAAACTGAGAATTTTACACCGGCTTCCTGGACAAGATCTGCAGCAGTTACTAATGCTTCCATACGAGAGGCCAAACATGCCTATTAATACAATATATACAGACAACCCCCTTCTGGAACTAATCCACAGATACGCCCTGCTTCCCGCCCACCCACCCCAAAAAATAACCAAACACACTCAAAGTGCATTTGTTATGTTTTTATCAAAAAACTATTTTTTTTTTAAAGATTGGCCTGCAAGTCTGTTTACCATTTAGTAACTTTTTATATAGTTTATGAAAATAAATTATACAGCAACTACTTTAATAAATTAAGCAACATCAAAAAAGACCAAAAAATTAAGCAAAGCTGCATTTCTGCTGGATGGTGGTTAAAGAGCGCTGGGCTTGGAAACAAGTCAGAGCAGAAGCTTTTATCCACTTGGTTTACAACATGCGCCACACAGAGGGAAGTTCCTTATCTGCATTGCCCAAGAGTCAGGGTCTTTGAGCTATGCAAGAATTTTGCATGCTACTTGGATTGAAATTAATCAAAATCAAATACAGTAGATATTTGCCTATATATGTAGAAGCTCAATTTTTAAAACAGGATAGGAGGCTGCTACTCCAGTGTTTGTTGCATTGGTCACAGAGTGACGTTCAAAGAAAAAAGAGCGGGAGGGCCCCTTTTTTGTGTTAAGGCTTGGACGTTTTTGTTCCGTTTTGAGCGCGCGTGTGTGTGCCGGCATTTTTCTTGATTAGCACCGATAACATTTTTCATCTCAAAGCACTTTAAAAGGAAGCATCTTTTGCCCCATTTTACAACTGGGGAATCAGGCACAGCATTTAAGAGACTTGACCAAGGTCTCACCATGGCAAGTCAGTAGCAGAGAGACAGAACCCAGGTTTAACACCTAGCAGAGTATGCTATCCCCTTGGGACTCATCTGCCCCTAATTTGTAGATTAGAACTTCAGGTCTTGTCTACCCTGTTTTACCTAGACGACGCTATGGGGCAACTAGGATTGTGGAAAGTTCAACTGAAAGCTGAGACGGCTGAATGCATATCTGAGATCTCCAATGAGTGGTCCAACAGGGAGGCCTAGACCTGACAGTGATTTTAATGGTAGGACACAAGTCAAACCTGAGGCCTTATTTACAAATTGTGATGAATCGAAAAAGGGCACAAGCCAATTCCTCCCACGCCCTGTACGTTTAGCCAGTTAGATGACTCCTTCAGCAAACTCTGCTGCCTGGATTCCCTCATTGCCAGCCCTACAGCGAGCCAGAAAAATCCCACCGCTGGCCATCACCTGCACTAGAATTCCCTGATCCTGCTCAGCTCCATGAACAGCTGTTGTAAGCCTCTTCACTGAGCTTATGTACTTGTCTATCCTACAAGATACGTGACCACGTACCTGGCTGGTGTCACCAAAGAGGTACGAGCCCAACTGCCAGAGGGGCACAGTGGCACAGTCCCCTGATCAGAAACGAACACTTCTGGGGTCTTCAAGTGCTGGATGTGTAATGTGGTGCCATGTGTCTGGAAGACATGCAGCAAGATTAGAAATTCCCTCCCTGGCACCAGGGGGTCTCTATAGCCCAGCTGCAACACTCCCAACCCAACCAGGATTCAGCTTTCGCTCTGTTAGCCCCAGAAGCAGCTCGTTCCTGAAATGGGTTTGAAGACTGAGCCAAATATTTGAAACACCATTTGATTTTCAGCACTGCCTCCTTGCATGGTTTCCCCTTCAGAGAAGAGGTCTTCAAAAATTTCTACACTTAGTTTTTGACTTAAGTATGGGAGCCCCACAGTTCAAATCCTGAGCCCCAGCTTTAAAGGTGACAGCTGGCTTCCTAAACTAATATCTCACAAGTGAAAATGTCTGCAGTGTAACATCACTGGGGACATCAACTGTGTTCTTCCCTCTTCCCACGTCAGGTCGTTCTCAGAAGTAAATTACACCTGATGCTCAAAACAGTTGCTGTTTTTATTAAAAGAAAGTTTACTCCCCAGGAGCAAGTCAAGTCATCTCACTAGCTATAGACAATGCTGCCGTGAAAAGAAAGATGGTGACGTATGCAACTGGACAAATTTGATGTTTGAGCTAGCTGCCTTTAAAGGCACCTTGTCAACTTGAATATGTTTGATTAAGAAATGTTGTACCAGCTGTAGTTACATCGAAGATCAGCATCCTTGAAAAGACCATGGAAGAGATTTCTTTCAACTTTAATTTGTACATTTGACAGCACTTTTAATATTAGTCAGTTTCACTATCCATCTCCCTCATCCCATCAATAGTCAAATTCTCCCTTACTAAATAGGGCCCCAATAATCTGCAGCAGAAAAACCCCCATGGTTATAGGACTCTAAGGGACCTCCTTGGGTCATCTCATCCAGTCCCCTGCTATCACAGGCAAACCCATCATATAATCCTATTTATAAACTTATCAAATTTACTTTTTCTTAAAGGAATCAGAGATCAGGACACTCCAAGTAACTTTAAGAGAATCAAGTTGATGTGTCCCTTTAAATCTAGATAAGCCCACTAACCTACAACAAAAAATTCCCATAAAAATGTGAAATGATCCTCCCTACATGAGGACAGGGATCACTGACAAAAAGGAAACTAGGAACAGGTCACCTATAAGATCTCCATCCACAGGCCTGCTACATCCAGTAAGGAAGAACAGTGCCCATTTGGAGAGGAGAAGTCTCTGTCCATTCCCCTCAGACTTTGATAGTCTCTGAATTGGAGCAGTAAAAACGTTTATACCTGCTGCTAGAGTCTATGAAGTTTCCATCACTCCAGCAGGAAGAGCTACCAGCTCAGAAATCTAGTCGTGAAGTGATAAGAGGTGCTTTCAATATGAACTTCTTTTAAACATGGATTTCAAAAGAGTTATTTACTGCAAGAGTGTAGAGAATGTTATCCAAGCAATACTAAAGAGGCAGCAGAATGCAGTACGTGTGCCTCCCTTCGCTTGGGTATGCCACAGAAATGTGGAGGTGGGGTAAATTCACAGGGCACGTGTGTAGCACCCTGTCACCCTTACACAGTGCATTGCTTCTATGCCTGCCTCCATTCAACACAGAACACTAAAATGATCTTGCGTAAGAAATGAGACATGCTCCAGATTAGCCCATTTAAAGATATAGCATGCAGAACCCTGCAAGCCCGTGGTAACAGTTTGGTGGAGTTTCCTATTGTTGAAGGCAACTAAAGTTGAGCCTTACAAATTATACTTGCCCAGAGAAATTTGCTGACAGGTAAAGCCTTGTTCGTTTCTCCATGGAAAAAGTACAGGCTAGTAAAATTGTGATAAGCTTCTGACTCTTGCAAGGTGCTTTAGGGATACCTGTTGGTAAGACTGAGGCTTCCACTAACACCTCCTATGCTCAGTAGCAGACAGCATTCCATTCCATACCAACGAATCCCTGGCACCAGGCAGAGAAAATAAAGTAACTCTGACCAGCAGCTCAAGGATGCAGGCCACAGCCCTTGTTAGCCAACCACCATCCGGCTAGAAGGCTCACCCACTGCAGCGTTCAAGTTTCAAGTACCAGCAGAAATTGCCGAACAGCCCGTGGGGGAAATTCCTTTTCGAGGATGCTCACAGCAGACCAAATACAGACGCAACAGCATTACAAAAAGTTACGTTGCCTCTTGGACTGCTCCTGATTTTTTATGTACATGACCTGCCCTAGGACTCAATGGCTCAGCAGGAACAAGTCCTCAGTAGTTGCACAGGGCTTACAAAAGGAGAGGGACATGGAGAATTAAAACATGCCAGAAAATGAAGAGGTCAGAATAGCAGAGATCAGCATTTCTCTTTAAACCAGCCAATGCTGGGGTGTAGATTTGTGCGTTTTTATCCCGCCCCCTCCAAAAAAATTCCCTGCCCAGACAATCCCATTTAGGGATAGTAGCTCACTCTATGGGTTATTTCAGTGTTTGGCCCTTCCAAATGCATTTCCTCTTCTTTTTCCAGCCTGGCTATTTAAGTCTCCATCTTGCTTCCCCAAATCCAGCATCAATTTGACAGCTTGAATCTTTATCAGCTCCAGAAAGAACTGGGTGGGAGGTATGTGGGAAACAGCACAGACATCTTCCAAATTTAAGGGGGGGGTGGGGGGTGGGGAAGAGGTCCTCCCCTGACTCTTTGCGAGCAGACCCGCAAGACTCCCAGACCCATGTTGATTGCAGTTGTTCCCCACGGCTGGCGGAAAACAAGGAACCATCCGAATCCAACAGCCAGCTCCTTCGCACTCCGCATTGCTCTCCCAATCCAGTGCCTCGCACAGCTGTCCAATTAGAGGGAAGGTTAATGAGCTGTCAGTCTGCAGCTGCACATAAATGTACAGACATTTTGGAGGTGCCAGATCCTCCTTTGCAGTCACTCTGGGGAAGCAGATATTTTTCCAGTGTATGAATTTGCTGGAGGTTGAACAGTTGGATTCTCAATCCATGGCTAGGATGAGGTGTATCAAAGCTGGAGGGACTACACATCTAGGGATCGCGGTCACATCCAGGCCACCTCCCACTGTAAAGGAAGATGCAATCAGTCTTGTGCATCCAAGCGGCGCGGATGGGGAGCTGGGGAGCATTCGTCCCAACTTGCTGTGTGCGCCTTAATCTTAACCATGCCCATGACTATATGTAAACTGCAAATCTCCAGCTGGCGGGGGAGAAAGAGGGAGATTATGAGAGAGATTAAACTTCTGGACGCCTCGCTGGTGGGTCATGTTGTGCTATGGACCTAAAGAAGCCAGATTTCACAAGGAAACAAGACATGCTACAGCTTTGTCTACATTGCAGTAACCCAAAGTAGCAAGTCTCAGAGCCCAGATCAACAGGCTAAAAATAGCAGCATAGACGTTCCCACTTGGGCTCTGAAACCTGGCCAGGGAGGTGGGTCTCAGGGCCTGAACTGCAGCACAAAGAAGGAACATCTACACTGCTTTTTCAGCCCCCAGGAGCCTGACCCAAGCTCCGAGACTTGCAGTCATGGGTTGGTTTTTGGGGGGGCAGTGCAGACATACTGTAAATGACCAGTCTGAGAGGGTATTCCTCCCTCTCTGCTACCCCCTGCCCAAATAGGTAACCACCAACGGGATGCAGATTCAGTAGCAAATGTTTTCAGACGAGGTATTTCTAGAGACTGCTTAAGCTTTGTCGTGGTTTCATCCGGAAGTTAAGCTGTGCTCATTTACACAGGAAAGGAAGAGCCCTGGCCTCCAGCCCCCTCTATAGGAGATCTTTACAGAGAGCCAGGCAGATTTCATGTTACTCTCTCTAACCTCAATATGTACATCATTCCTTAAGGAACGGTGCGAATCCTAAAGGCTCACGAACTGATACATCCAACATAAGGGACACTCAGAACTCAGCTAAAGGACTGCCAGGTAAGACGACCACAACCCGAGTGCCAGACACAAACATCACAACTTCCAGATCACCAGGCTGCTGGGAGGGGAGGTGTGCAGCCGTCATGTTGAGAGGAATTTTTAGTTTAAATATACGGGACACGATTCTTCCCTCCTTAGAAAGGTCTCATCCCCAAAGGGCAGACGCTACATTCTGCCATGAAAACAACTCCTCAGCAGCTGTAAAGGCAGCAGCAGACCAGACTCCTTGAGATGAGAGAGCTATTACTAGAGCCAAACCCAGTAAGCCATGGAAAATTTAGGAGACACATGGCAAATGCAGTAGAAGCAACACTGTTTTAGCTCTCCTGTTACTGGCCCCATCTTCAGCGATTGTTCTGTGCTGCAATACTCCCAGATCATCACATTCTAGTTCACCACCAGAAAGGCTAGAAATACAGAGCATCACCCTCACAGGAAGATCAGGAAGCGGTCTCCAATTATGTTGGGATCATCCTTCTCTCCTGAATCATCCCACCTAAACTAGGATCAGGGTGAAAAACGTGTTCCTGTCTGTTGAGTCTCAGAGATGTCCCACAACAGCCTTAGCAATTAGTTGTCAGGATTCGACACTGCTTCTTTGATTAAAAAGCCTTTTCATTCGCAGCTTTTCGGAATAGCCAGCACAAAGGCCATAACAAAACTCCCCATGGCTCTGCAGTGCTGAGATTGCTTCAGTGAGGCAGGAATGCCCTTGACTCATGGATTGCAGGAATTTAGACAACAGCTTTGCCAGATTCCACAGCTATCACAGGAGGAACTGTAAAGCACTTGAGCCTGAAAAACTCTTGGGCTAGATCTTCTGGCCTTTGCTGGGTGGCTGATAGCCTCTTGCCCCGCAATACTACAAGCTATTCCACTGGCAGAAGGCTTCAGAACATTTGAATGGGGAACGCTCTGTTCCCCTCCTTGGGTAGGATGTGAAAGCGCACAGGACCACTCTGCAATCCAGTAGGAAATCTCGGCTACACGAGGATAGGTTTGGCTCTTGCCCAGTCTCCTAGAAAGCACAGGATCTACGCAGCTGCACACTGTTTGAGTGCTGATCCCCCCCCCCCCAATTATTCTACATAGCTGCACACGAATCTGGCTCAGTTTGCTTCCCAAGAGCTCTTTGGCCACAGCCACATGGATGGTAGCCAAAGAGCAGTTTCACCAGCATGGCTGGATTGGATACTCTTGCTGCGAGATCCCTCTCTTCCCTCACCCTCGAATCTGTGGTGTTACAAAATCCAGCTGCTCTTAAAGACAGTATTTCCCATGCTGAGGAACGGAAACACCAAAAATAAAAACGTAAATCAGAAATAGTGCCATGACATTCTCCTTTCTGCAAGGAGTCTGGGATCCAGTCCACTTGCTGTCAAAGGCTCCATCCCCAAACCAGGAGCCAGAGCTCTCATTTCCATTCTGCTGTGCTTCTTGGGGGTCCTGAATCCTCTTCAGAGGACAAAAGAGCTTGCAAGCAGAAGTCACTACTGCAGAGGCAGGCTTCCCCCTTCTCGGGCCTCCTTTCTGCTGTAGCTTTGCTTAGGCTCTTTGCTACAGGATCTCAGCAAGCAAATTCCTAATTGGAGAGAGAAGAGTAAAAGAATTAGTCAGCCTGCTTTACATGGAAGACTCCAATGCAGATCAGAGACTCCCACAGGAGAGCTGCGCTGTACAGGAGTGCAGAGCAGAGCATAGGAACTTCCATGCGGACAGATCCAGCAATGTGGATAAGGAGTAAGCTAAAGAGGAAGCAAGGCTCCCCCCAGTCAGAGCGGTAGAACTCCATTCCTTGGCAAAATCTGAGACAGTCAGTTAATTGCTCATTCTGTTGACCACTTGAATGCCAGTATTGACAGCTTGTTCCTAGAAGCCTAGCTCTTGGCTTCAAGGGGTTAGATTACAAGTATGTTTCCTGAGCTACCTCACACCTAGAGTCACACCTAGAGTCCCCGCTGGGGGAACCCTCCCCCCCCCTCATTATCAGATTGATCTGCCCATCCCATCTCTCTCCTCTCCAAAGACAAAAGGAGAGCTAAAGACCCCAAGCTAGCACTAGCCTCTCACATAAAGCAATTGGTTTAGTCCGAGTATACTCCAGATCTGCTTAGCCAGCCATACCTAGAGAAGCCCTTACCCAGCACCTTCTGGCCTGGCTAAGGAGCCAGAGTTAACTATTTACACATGGGGATTTATGAAGCGCGTCCTAGCTTGCACATTTCAGGGAAAACGCACAAAAACATTCTACGACCCTTGCAATTGTTTGTCAAGGGCAAAAAAAGCCATTCCCATACAAACCCCTCCTGTCTCATGTACACGAGACAGAGTGATACTGAACGAAGGATTCAAAACCTGCCTGTAACAGGGCACGGGGCTTTCGGGGCACAGGCAGACACCCCAGTACACCTGTCATGACCATGGGGAGCAGACGTCACAGTCACATGACTAACTGCAGGCACGTGACCTACAGGAAGCCACGTACAAGGCTTACCTCATCAGCAGGGACAACAGACTGTAGGGACCCCAAGGGTGAGGGAAGCCCTCATGCGAGTCCTTCTATAGTAGCCAGAAAGGCTCAATGGGGGAAGTGTGTCCTCTTCCCCTGAGACGGCGGAAGCTGGAAAGGCTTTGGGTGGTTAGTACCCAGTACCATGCGTTGAACCGCCCTGGTTTCTAGTTGGTTTCAAAAATGAAGAAAGGGATGCAAAGACAGCCGTAGTTGGGGCACTTTTTCCATCGCTGGCTCAGGAGTCTACACTTGCTTCCAAGTCACAAGAGCCTGTGTACTGCACCCCACCCCCGCCCCCTGAGATTCTGGAAGTTTTGCACCTGCTTTGTTTCCATTCAAAACTGAAGGGTTTTTTTTTACTGCATCTGGCACAACAGGGAAGCCCCGGGGGGTTGGAACTCGCTAACAGCGTGGCTTTGTTCCCTCTAGTGGCTAGACCAAACATTGGGGTGAGTCTGCTACTGTCTTTTAGCTAATGGGCATGGCCCTCAGCTCAAGCAGTAGAGTTTCAAGCTCTCAGATCCTGAGGCACCAGGTACAATCCCTGCTGACAACCCAACCAAGAGGGTCACTGCATATTATTTCAGTGTGCCATTTTGCAGAGTGCCAAACGTTCTCAGTGCACACTAGGTGTCAGTACTAGCATCACGGCATTGTGGAAGTTCTAGGGGGGAAGCTGGTGTTTTGGCGGGGCAGGACTGCTGGCAGCTGAGAAGCCATGGGGAGCAGATTGGGATTGGGAAATAAGCACATTAGCCAAGTAACTGCTGACCATTTAAGCAGGAACTAAATAGATAATGTTGACATTTTAAGTGTCATTTCTAAGCTTTGAGCGGTAACAGCTCATTGAGATGTATGGGCCAGTCCAGGCCTCCCAGAGCTGCTGTTCCAGGCTCTCTGCAAACATCACTGCATTGGTTACATTCAGCTCAGGTTTAAGGTTTCCTTCACAACCCTAGAGGCTTTTTTAAAATACTGGAAGGACACTAGAACTGAAAAAGCTGGAACGAAATCCTGCACCAAGGGGTAGATTCTACAAATCATGGAATTATGCAGTACAGGACGACACCAGCTATGGGAGACTGGTTCAACTTGCAGGCGGAAGCTTCCTTAATACCTCTAATCTCAGCAAGCAGAACGGGCCAGAACTCCTAGAGGAGACCTAGCATCTGTCCCCATCAGAAGTGAATCTGCCTCTTCGTATCAGCAGATTCAGTCTGATCCATTTTATCCGTGAAGTAGATGGAAAATTCCTCACAGCTTGAAAGATCTGCTTCAAAGCAGAGGCAGAGAGGATTTATCAGGCTATCAAGCACTCCAAACAATTCCCTGTGGGTGCAAAGGTGGAGAAGAAAATTCTCCTTGCTCCTCCTGCTAAGCTTCAACATTGTTTACCAATCAGACAATAAAATAGCCATTGGCATTTTAACTTCCACCCCAAGTGCGCAGGTCACTACCACACCATGGAGTTTGGAGGGCAGTGGATAGCGGAGAGGTGCTTCAAGAGGTAGGACAAGTGATTCCCTGTTAGTGGCCTGCCACAGGGCATTATCCCATAAGAGAGTTTTGGAGCCCAGTAGTCTTTGTGGAGGAGCTATTAAAACACATCCATCGCTTTGCTGGGAGAAACAGTGAGCTCCAGCTTCAAACTGCAGGAATCATCATCAGAGAATCACAGAAAGGTGGGACTGGAAGGGACCACAATAAGTCATCTAGTCCAGTCCCATGAACTGAGGCAGGACTTTGTATTATCTGGACTATCGCTGACAGGTGTTTCTCTTACCTGTTCTTAACACCTCTGATGACTCAGATTCCATAAATTCCCTAGGCAAATTTGTTCCAGTACTTAACCACCCTTACAGTTAGGAAGATTTTCCTAATGTATAATCTAAATCTCCCTTGCTACAATTTAAGCCCATTACTTCTTGTCCTGTCCTCAGTGGATAAGGAGAACAATTTATCACATTCTTTATAACCACTTCTTACGTACTTAAAGACTTATGTTCTCCCCGACCCCCTTCTCTTCTCCAACCTAAACAAACCCAATTTTTTCCAATCTTTCCTCACAGATCATGTTTTCTTGACTTATTTTTGTTGTTCTCCTCTGGACTTTCTCCAATTTGTCCACATCTTTCCCAAAATGTTGTGGCCACAACTGGACACACTACTCCAGCTGAGACCTTATCATTGCTGAGTACAGTGGAAGAATTACTTCTTGTGTCTTGCTTACATTCATGCTAATACATCCCAGAATGGATGTTCAATTTTTATTTTTATTGAAAGTATTACATTGACGACTCATTTAGTTTGTAATCCACTATAACTACCAGATCCTTTTCTCCAGTACTCACTCCTAGGCAGCCATTTCCCATTTATATTTGTGCAATTAATTGTAGTACTTTGCATTTGTCCTTAATTAATTTCCATCCTTAATTCAGACCACTCTTCTAGTTTGTCAAGATCATTCTGAATTTTAATTCTGTCCTCCAAAGAGCTTGCAACCCTGCCCAGCAAACTTTGTAAGTGGACTCTCTATGCCATTATCCAAATAATTTATGAAGATATCGAACAGAACTGGACCCAGGATCAGATCCCTGTGGGATCCTACCTAATATGCCCTTCCAGCTTGACTGACCATTGATAACTACTCTGAGTGTATGTTTTTCCAACCAGGTGGGCACCCTCCTTATAGGAGGTTTCCTGGGCTATAGTTCCCTACTGGGCTTACGAGAAGGTCATGTGAGACCGTATCAAAAGCCTTACTAAAGTCGCGATAGTTCACATCTACTGTTTTTTCCCCAAAAAGGATATTAGGTTGGTTTGACATTTGTTCTTGATAAATCCATGCTGACTGTTACTTATCACCTTATCTTTCTATGCACTTACAAACTGATTATTTGCTCCATTATCTTTCTGGGTACCAAAGTGAAGCCGACTGGTCTATAATCCCTGGGTTGTCCTTATTTCCCTTTTTATAGATAGGTACTATATTTGCCCTTTTCCAGTTCTGGGACATCTCCTGTCCTCCATGAGTTCTCCAAGAGAATAGCTAATTGCTCAGAGATCTCTTCAGCTAGTTCCTTAAGTATTCTAAGATCCTTCAAGTCAGCAGGGCCTGACAAAAGACATCTAATTTGTCTAAGTAATTCTTAACTTGTTCTTCCCCAATGTTAGCCTCAAATCCCACCCTATAATCTGGAAATGATCAAGACTTAACTCTCATCCACCCTCAGTCACCAACCCCCACCTGGAAACAAGATCCAGCACATGCCTCACTCCATGCATGGAGGCCTAAGCCACCTAGGATAGGCCTATGGTGGCCACAAAATTCTGAGCCAATTCAAAGGCGCCCTCGCCCTCAAGAAAGTTGAAGTCTCTGAGAAGCCTGGAGACTCCAATGCCAGTTAGCACTATGGTAGCCATCAGAGTCACATCATGAATACAACATTTCCTCTTTAAGTCAGAGAAAGGCTAGACTGCCTCCCCCAGCCTTTGCACTGCTCTTTATTTTAACCATGCATGTTTGATACAGGCCTAGCATCTACCTCCCCTTATCAAATATAACTTGTCCCATCTGATAAAGTGCACATGGGGATAGATTCTGTCATCACTCTGCTTCAGCGATGTCTAAGGGCTGTTAATCAGCCACAATGGACCAGAGAGCATCCCACAGGTCAGACAGCATATTGCTCCCATAAACAATCCAACGCTGCCCATTCCTTGCAAGCTCCAGTATAGATGGCATCCTGGGATGGACCTTCAAGAGCTGGCACTGCAGGGATTTTTGACAGAGCTGCAGTCCATAGGCAAACTGGGATGGGCTACTGCTCTGCTCCAGGCCTGGGTTGTTTTGATCCCTGGAGAAGCTTAGAACCTGGAGGGCCCAAAAGTGCCATAAAGCAACCTATCCCTCTCTCTCCCTGGTCTGCACTGCACCTCTTGGAGACCTGGCACAGAATCAGACCCAGGAACCTTTGTCCTCTAGATTTAAAAAAAGGGGAAGGAAAAGGTAGCTTCACCTCCTACTCACGACACAGTGCACTCTGCTGAGCTTTAACCCAGTGCCCCGGCACTGTCAGCCCACACGAAAAGGAAGCCAGGCTGAAATTTAATTTAACTGTGTATGCAGTTAATACTAAGCCTAATCACTGCCTCCAACTCAGGTTTCTGGTGATCTCCCCTACCCCCCAGTTCCCTCCATCCACTTTAATACTATTTAAAGAGTCATTAGGATTCCTCTGCATACACTGATGTGCCAAGGAGCTTCACAGGAAGATAAATTAGTGGAGGTCAGTCCACTCGGGCACCAGGAGAATAATCTTAGATTAATTAATTCCCCAGTTAATCAATTCTCTCCAACAATTTGCTTTTGCAGCCGGCAGAAAAGTCTTGTAGAGAAGGAGAGGCCTCTCCCGAGCTTCCAGTGCCCCAACACTCAAGGCTATCAGCAAGCTTCCAGCTCCCCACCCGCTCTCACTGAAATGGAGAAAACCACTCTCTACTGACGAGGTATTTCCCTCAGTCTTCATTCCTGGATTGCAGCTTCCTTGTCACTGTAGCAGCTGCCTGAGCTCACTCCCTGACCACGTGTGTGTGTGTGTGTGTGTGAGGGGAAAGCTCTGTATCCTGCACTGACTTCCAATGTGTTCATCCAGTCTTATGTGATTTGGGTCCTGGCTAGTTAGGAGACCACCTCTGTGCACAGTGCCAGAGGCAGGACCCACCACCACCACCAAACCCCCCCATCCAAGCCCTATCAGAGATGAAACACTAGAACATTGTTATCTTCCTGCACACTAACCAAGACAGCAGAAGGAGCAAGCCCCAGGATAAACCCTGGTCAGCAAGGATGAGCCTTGACCTCCTAGCTGGGATTTCCTCGCACTTTCCCTAAAATAACAGGATAGCAAGGATTTTTTTTTTATTTTTTTTTAAACTGCATGGAATAACGGTTGGGATGGCAAAGTGGATTTTACCGTCTGTGACAGTGACAAGATGGGCAAGGCAGCCTCGCTACGTCAAGGATTCAGTCTCCTGCTTCTGTTTTGAAATCAGCTGAGCTTCCTTCAGCGACAGATACACCTCCTCTTGGGGGTCGTAGTAATAGAACTTCCGGATGTAGGAGATCAAAGGCCTGGAAAAGGCAGGAGCAGACACCTTAGCGATGAGTCAGAACATTTAAAGAAAGCTACAGATAGATTCCTCCTGCCACCCCACCCACGGCCAATGGTGCCAACACCGAACAGGAAAGCAAGGGGGTCTTCAGCCAGAAAAGCGAGCCATCTAAGACTCCACAGTCCCCATTCATCAGCTAGCCACCACTCCTGTCTGTTCGTCTGCTGCTGCTACCTGTCATTCCGCCTGCCATCCCTGCTCCAACAGCTCCTCGCCGTGGCAAGCAGGTGGCTGCTCCTGCCCAATGTCCCTCCACACACAGATTCCCTCTTGCACTGCTCCATAGCTAAAGCTACAGCTGTCACGTAGGGTACCAACAAGCAAATGGAGGAAAAGGGAAGGGGCTGCAATGCTAAGATTTGCCCTCTAGAGTCTAGGCCCAGAACCAGAAAAGTTCCCCATCCACCCCAGCCATGAGAACGTACTTGGGCAGTGGGAGCTCTGGAATGTGGTCTATGCGGACAAGTTGCCTGATCCGGAAGCGGCAAAGGTGCTGGAGGGATTTGACGTTGCTGAACCTGGAGACAGGATACAGGAGCTGGACAGGTGTTGGAGGGAGACCTTAAAACAAAACATAGGAGAACAAGGTACGGCTTTATTAGAAGCAAAGTAAGTTATTTATCAAAACCAGGAGGGAGCGAACTGGCCCCAGAGATAGAGGAAACCCAGGCACTGCTTTACACAGGGGAGTGGAAAGTCTTCAAGAGGAGGGAGCCATTGCTTTCAGTTTGCATGGGTTTGCTGGCCATGTTCTACGTGGATGGGAGCCAGGCTCATGAGCAAATCCGGGGAGAACAGTCCCCTCTGATTAATGCCCCATCAGTTCTGCCATTTCCAGCAGTGAAGCAGATTCTAGGACTGTGCACATTTCCAACCGAGCCCTCTCGGAATCAGCAGTAGCCGAAGCGTCACTTTACGAAGGAAAGCAACAGGGCTTTGAAAAACATCACATTTCAAGAACACGGGCGTCATGGGGGAGGGGAAGGAGGGGACTGAACTGGAGGGTTTGCATGGTGCAACCAGGGAACAGCTGTACCAGCATTGGGAAGGGCAGGTTGGAGTGAGCCTCAAACCATGGGGTAAATCACTCACTCTTGAGGCCAGGAGGCTGGGCATAAAGGCAGCAGCAGTGTCAAGCCCTGGGGGCAGGAACTGCATTGAATCACTGGAGTCAGCCTATGCAAAGAACAGCCTTGAATGGGTGCAAGTGGAGTTGCATCCAGTTCCCCCTCCCCACATGACCTCCCCCGTTCCGAGATTCCCTGACCTTAGCTTGAGTGGGTCTGAACCCACAGAGCTGAGAGGTCAGCAGCAGCAAGGCTGTGTTTTATCTGTCTTTTCAGAAGGATTCAGTGCTAGTTCCACTCTAACTCCCTCCTGCTGGCAGGGCGTTTTCTGACTGAAGCCTCTGAGGCCAGCAGAGCAGAGTGAAAGAAGAGAAGGCAAAAGCTCTTCACACTAAGATGGGCTTGCAACTTCTCCAGGCAGCTCAGGAAGCAGCGAGACAGCTTTTGAGAAAGCAAAGAAAAGGAATCGAGGGTTCCCCCCCTTCCCCCTCAAAGAGGAATAAGCCTCTGGGAGCTCAGCCAGGAATTACAGGGACACAGCAAGAGGTTTGCATACTGCACTAGCCATCTGCCTCGCTGCTAACAGCCAGATACACAATAGAAACCCCCACACCAAGAGGTTAACAACATTTCTGCTGCAATATAGCATACACAAGTGCAGAGGAGATATGGATCCAAGGCACTCTGACTCAGGGAGACCACGCCACATATCCAGGCAACAGCGCTTTGTTCTTAAAGGGTCAGAAATCATCGCTGGCATAGGGGCTGCATAACCTGTTCAGATTCAGGATGCACCCCAGTGGGGAGTCGCAAGGAAAGTGGTAAGATCCAGATGAGACAGCAGGGCCAACTCTGCAGTTTGAGAGAGGCGAGCAGTGCCATTCAACGACCATTCCTACACTGGGGAATGATCACTTGTCTGGAGTAAGTTGCTTTTAAATAAGCTACTCTCCTTGTAGAGAGGAAGGAGAGATTTCATGGAGGTCTGGAAGAAAAGAATCTTTTAGGTCTAAGCACATGGCAGTATGTTGGAGACAAGAGTAAGGGGAGCTGTATTAGTTACTCCAAGACATGGTGTGCGCATACGTATCTTATGGGCTCCCCACACACCAAGAGGAAGGATGGACTTGTGGTTGAGTCAACGGACAGGGACTCCCATCAGAGATAAATTCCCAGCTCCGTCTCTGATTCCATGTGTGATCTTCGGCAAGTTGCTTAATCACACTCTGCCTCAGTTCTTATCTGTAAGAGGGGGATATTACTGTATCTCCGCCCACCTAGTCCGGTCTGTTTAGACTAATCTCTTTAGGGCTGGGGCTTGGTGTTCTGTATAAGGCCCTTTGTTTCTGGTATTTACTATTTTCTCCAAAGAATTCCCACGTTTTGGAAAAGCCAGAAATCGGGTTTTACTGATTTTCACCAGGATTTTAGCTTTCAGGATCTGGGAATTTTTTATTTTTGAGTATGCGCACGCGCAGAGGAATGCATGGGGCCACGCTGAAGGGCTGGGGTCAGCGGGGGAACAAACGGCTGTAACCCTGTGAGCACTGGCAACCCTTCCAACCCCAGCCCTGAGAAGTGCAGGGGGCCATGCTGAAGGGGGCTCTGCCTGGCAGGGGAAACAGACAGGGCTGGACACCCTAGGGAGCAAGTTGGGCAGGGAGCTTGGTCCCAGCTGCTGAGACCGTGGAGCCCCCTTCTGATCCCAGCCCTTCTACATGGCCCCAGGAAGCAGACGGGGCCACTCTGAAGGGGGCTCTGTCCAATAGATCAGTGCTCATGGGCTGCAGCCTTCTGCTCCCATCCTGACACCGGCAGCCCCATCCATCCGCTCTCCCTGCGCAGTGGGGACATGAGGGGGCAGGGAGTTGGGCCACGGCAGCCGAGACATCCAGGCCATTACATCCCGAGTACCTAACCCCCGCTCCTGTGCGTACTAAGCACCCCTCCCTTCCGCCAGCTGCCCTTCACTTTCAGTTTTTATCTATTTTCACCAAACACTGAAATTCCCAGGAAATTAATAAAAACCCCAAAATGAAGGTCCTTAGTTACGCAGAGGGCCTAGCACAATGGAGCCCCAATCTTATCTGGGCTCACTAATTAGGACTGCAATACAAGATGTAAGTTCACACCCTTGTCACCCTTCTCATAATCTTCACACCTGTGTAGATAACGCTCCCCTTCACTTCCAGCTCTTTGCAGCTTCCTATGTGAGCGTGTCTGAATGTGCCGATTCCTCACTCTCCAGCCATTTAATTCAGGGGTCACTGTGCATCCCCACTTGAACTTCTGTACCCCATTACTGCCCCCTTCAAATCAGCTTCACATTTATTCTCTTTACAGAAGTATTTTCTTCCTTTCATGCTGGATTTATCCCATCAGCTTCTGGATACAGGGGGAAGAAGGAGCCGGTGACAGAACATCCCAACATGAGCGCGAGTTCTGCTGTCCGATTGCACTGGGGCAGCTGGGAACCATGAGCACGCGTACTGAGTTTGACTTTGGGGTTGGAATTGCAGGAAGCCCGTTCCCTAGCAGACCACAATCAAACATGCACTGACAGAGCCTCACTAATGCTCCCTTCTTGTGGCAAGCACGGATGTATTCCAGCACTGCTGTTCCCCAAGGGACTATGAATCTACAGTAGCAACTGCTTGAGGCTCACATTTAGCTCATCACTTGGAAACCTCCCCATGCATCTGCACTGCTTAATGTGTCTCCGTGCAGCGAGATCAAGGGGAGGACTGGAGAGCTGTGAAGTGTTGAGCTGCCTGCAAGAAGGGGTAGCAGCATTGAGACTGGTGGAAACAGTAAAGTTTTAGCAACCAGTTAACTGGCTACAAAACCAGGCGTATGACGTGATGTGCACCGTGGAGCACTAGGAAATCTGTGTCGAGGGGATGGGTCCATTGTCTAGTGTGTACAGCCACATCTGTAATAGCAATGAGCTATCCATTACCATTGTGCTAGTGATGAAAAGAACTGGCTAACAAGTGTTTCTTATCAGTGCAGGTATCCAGGGCTACTGCAAAGGATGAGGGCAGATACCTATGTCATTTGTTTAAAGTGGATAAAAAGTTAGAGATTACCCAGTAATCCCTGCACTTCCTGGGTGTGGGAGATGTTGATAAGAGCTCCCGCCTGGGGGAAGGTTATTATTTCCACAACAAGCTGTGGGTGAGAGACTCTTTTCAGCCGCACGTACAAAGCGGATGTGAGAGAACACTTGTTATTGTATTGGTCAGAGCACACGAAACCAGAGCCCAACACACACAGCTCTAGGACTTGTCCTGCCTGATCACAGATCAAATACACACACACACACACACACACACAAAAGTTGTAAGTAGTTTTAGGTGCAAGACTCACCTGGAACCCTGGATCGCAGGAAGTAAAGGAACTTCCCATTTTTTGAGTGCATGATTGCTCTCTTTATAAACTCCACCACAGACTGGCAGCGATCCTCAAACTTGGGGTGACACCACAGACTGAAGGTTCCTTCCAAAAAGAAATGGTTCGTATTACAAAGGGGTTGGCAGGGAAGAGGAGAGAGACTCTAATCTGCACTGCTCACTCATGTCCCCAAAGGACAGATGACCAAGTCACCACTATCACTGGTGTACTTCTTGGCAATTTCAACAGATAGGCCAGTGACTGGGCTAGCCTCTCAGAGCTGAATTAACACTGGCATTACAACCCATGCCCACACCACCGACACCCACAGAAAAGTACGCTTTTGCTTAAAAGCGCCTCTAGCCCTTGCTGTTGTAAAGAAACCCCAAAAAATGTGACCTGAGTGTACCTGCTGCAGTGATTTCTCCATGAATCTGCAGGTCTCTCAGAGCTATTGCTGAAGGTTGAGTGACCTGCCCCACTGCATCTCAGGGGGTGTGCTCTAAAGGGCCCCCAACAATACCAACAGAAGAAAGTGGCTGCAGCAGGAGTACAGTGAGCCCAGCCGACCCAAAGAGATACATCCTAGCTGTTGGAGTAAGTACCGGGGAGCCCATGTCTCTAGACCCTTTGGCCATCACCTCTACAAGCAGGCATGGTGTGGCCCCACATTATGACATGCTTCGGTCCAACCCTGCCCTCTCACCCTAGTGGCAGGGTTAAGGTATAGTAATAGTTTCTCCCATGCTGCCCTGTTGATACAATTTCTGCACTAAGCTAGGGTTGGAAATGATGAAACTGGGAAGAGCCTCCCCCATTGAAGCTACTTTGAGATCTCTCAGTAGGTTAGTTTGACCTGTAGAAGCCATCCAAGACCATTCTCTCAACCTCTTTGTGCACTGACTGAAGACAACTTTCCTCCCCAACCAAGATGCAGGCCCACTCACCCCCCTGCTTTCAGGTATGCTATCTGTGCACCCCACAGTGCCAGGTCTGCTCCTTCCCTCTGCCTGGAAGTCTGACCAGAGTAGAGAGCAGACTCCTAGCAATGGAGGACCAAGCACAGCGACTGAGAAGTACCTCAGGAGGGCACAGTATAGAATACAGCTTCAACAGAACAGCAGAGGTAACATCCCCAAGAGCTACATCTAGGGCCAACTCGACATTAGAGATGTGGACACCAGTGCACCTACTCCAAGGTAGGTACCCCCATGGGGCAGACCCATAATGCAGACATGCTGTACTGGCACAGAGCAGGGCTTGCAATGCTGCAACTTAAACCAAGACGTTATCAGTAAATTCGGCTTTATAGACATGCAGAGAGCTCTTAAATTAGGGACTAGCTAAGGTGTAGCTAAATCAACGTAGTTATCCCAGTGCAAATTTCAGCCTTTAGGGCTTGCCTACACATGGAATTATTCAGGAACAGCTATTTAGTAACACTGAGCTGATAACCCCCCAGAAGTATAGTATAAACCCCAGGCTCTAAAAATCCACCTGCCACAGGAAGATCAAAGAATAGTTTGCATAGTTTTGCCTGCATGTTGCTCAGGAAGCTTTTATGTGGCATGTATACTACAATCCCTAGGCACAAATAAATGTCCGACTGTGCCTTTTCACCCACCTGAAATCTGAAGGTCAAATATTTCCCCATTTACCATTCCTCTAGCTTAGCCACTTGTCACTTTCATTGGTTTAAGGAAGTGCTCAGCTCTGCAGGTTTCAGATCAGCTGTAGCACATTCAGCAGGCAACTCAGCCAGTCCTAGTGTAAGTGTAGAGTTAATTACACAAACAGGAGTGCTGCGGTCTTTCTGTAGGGGTATTCCTGGGAACTGCTGTGGGTGACCGGACTGTTGGAGTGGAGAGGCAGCTCTGAGCTTTGTAATTCATATTTTATATTCAACTGGGCCCCAGAGGCCCAAATCAGGGTCTCATTATAGTACACAAAGACAGGTGGTAACATTTTCAAAAGCACATTAGTTACTTAAGAGCCAAAACCCCAGGCACCTAGGACCTTAGGTCCCATTGACTTTTAATGAAACTTAGGCTCCTCATTGTCTGTCACTTTTGAAAGTTTTATTAATGGACTATGCGCCAAGCAGTTTATAATCTACGGTCCCAATCCAGTAAAGCAGCTAAGCACACGCTTAACTTTAACCATGAGTAATCCCATTTAAAAATCAATAAAACTACTCACATGCTAATAGCTAAGCACACAGTCTAGGTGCTCTGATGAACCAGTGTCTAAGCAACTTGTGAAGGACAGTTGGGAAGGGGGGATACAACCAGACATGTACACAGTTGTGATTTATTATGGCCTCACAGAGGGGGCAACACCGAGTGAAGGGTAGCAGCCTTACAGAAGTACAGGAATGAAGCTCTTGTAACAGAGACCTCTCATCCTTGAGGTGTTCAACCTGAGAAGCAGCAAAGAAAACTTGTTCCAGCTCTTGCTCATGGTAGGAGAGAGTCACTGTACAAGAACTTTTGTCAAGAAGGCCTCAAATTACAAATTGCTACCAGCATCTGCCCTTTCCAGCTTTATGGCAAGGGACACTGTCTAAAGGGGACATGGGCTAGGCAATCTGAGAGGGAAACCGTTTTTGCAGGCATGTCTTTAGAGGTTAATTTTGGTATCCACTGAGGTTACCAAGTACTTTGGTGCTTGTGCACCTAGTTAAAGACTGCTTGGGACCACTTGTTTTGATGGTAGAATCATAGACTATCAGGGTTGGAAGGGACCTCAGGAGGTCATCTAGTCCAACCCCCTGCTCAAAGCAGGACCAATCCCCAATTTTTGCCCCAGATCCCTAAATGGCCCCCTCAAGGATTGAACTCACAACCCTGGGTTTAGCAAGCCAATGCTCAAACCACTGAGCTATCCCTCACCCTCCTCAAAACATTGAGTATCTCAGAGATTTTGCTACCCTCCAGAACATTTTGTGCACAGTCCCAACACAGAAAACCACATTTGAAATGCAAATGCTGGGGGGGAGGGGGGGCGGGCAGTATCCTTCAGCAAGATGACAAATGAGGCAGGAAGCTGGTACAAGCAACATGCAAAGAGTTCTCAGAATAGAAAAGCCACAAGATCAAAGTTAAAGTCTCAGCTTGGACATCGGCAGTTTGTACCAGCCAGATGCATGAATGCTGATGTCCTGCCCCTATACAGTAAGTGTGAAAGTGACCAAAGGCAAAGTAACTCATCAGCAATGACATCCCATGATCAGCTCCCATTTAACCGGTGAAACACCAAGACTAAATCATCCCAAAGTGTTAGTCTTGCTAGTCTCCAACAACCCAAATAACTGAACTATCCCCTATATTGCACCATAAGAACAAGGTACAATGATTACACACTGAGCTAGGTCTTCAATGCAGCTCAGACGATGATCACAATGGTCCCTTCTGGCCTTAAAGCTATTAATGAATCAATAAAGCTTTTCCTTCATATTTTCTTGCACAGCAACTTTTCAAGTCCATTAGCTCCTTCTTAATAAGCTTTCCCAAAGTGAAGCATGCAGAATGGGCATGGAAGAAAAGGGCCTAGAGGATTTTTATTATATTGCTCAGTTTCTCAATGGAGTGATGTTTGAGAAGGAGAGGGATGGGAAGATGCCGTTCAGAGGAGTTAAGGGATTAAATGGAACATTCACAGCCCAAGATCCTCCCTTGGCCACTAAGTCTGTGATCACTATGACAAGAACAGTCCGCAGAGACGACGGCAACCTAGGCTGGTCTGTGTGCTATGACAACTCATGGGTGAATGGCTCCTTATTTAGCCTTCCCTGTCATGAGAGAGTAGAAAGGGTTTTTTGGTTTTGGTTTTTTTAATAGGATCAATCACACACAAATTAGAGCAAATATTTCCATTTAGGGCCTTCATTAGCGCCTCTGGGATTAACCCACTACAGAACCCTCACTGAGGTCTGCAGTTTAGCATAGAAGCAGAGGGCAAGGTATGGCTGCATTCAGGTTCCCCTTTGCAAGCAGGTCTACGCACAATGCATTGTTCTGGGCTCCTACACAGACAGATGGAGTTGCAGCGCAGAGCTGATTAGCAGATGGGGCCAGAGCCACATCCCAGAGAATGAGACCATTCCAAGAACCTTGCTGCTCTTACCTCTGTAGTGCTCCATTCTGGTGTGATGGGTGATACCCTGTGATCGAAAGCTTAAGCTCAGGATGTAACGAGGGTCGGAACTGTCTCGTACCAGGAAGGATCCATCTGGTTTCCCCTTCAGCTTCATTTCCGCATCTTCCCAGTTCATTGGTCCCCAGTACCAACCACACTACCAGTAGAGAGTGCAAAAAGGTCTTCAGACTTCTGGTAAGCCAGAAAGGCACTTGCCCATTAACAGCTCCGTACTAAACAGCTTAACTCAACCATCAAGGGATTCAAAGAACTGTCAGTCTTTTCTGCCCCATCCTAGCACCAGAGCACTCCCAGGAAGAATTAACAGTTTAGCATTGTCTGTAGCTGTTGGCAAAAGTAGTGCTGAAGCATTTCCCCGGCAAGGCTAGTATTTCACAAGAGGAACAGTTTAGCATCCTGGCATAAATTGCCATTAACAACCCAACATACTCTGGGAAATCATCTGATGCTGACCAAAGGTATCAGCCACAGGTCCCCCATAACCTGCTGCTGGGGAACACTTTAAGAGCAAACTTAGACACACTGACAGGAAGTCAAACCACATTAAACCATTTTGTTCTATCTATACTAGCAGATAAACCAGTTTAATCACTAGTCCAGGAAGAGACATGGTCAACAATCATTGACAGCAATAAGTCCACTTCCTAGAGTAAACAAGACCATCATGTCCTTCTACCACATACAAGCAACATCTCTTTACACATGCAAGCTACCCAAATAAGGAAGACGTTACCCCTCTTCCGATTACATCCAAGTGCTTCTAAAGCTGGTGGGGATATATAAGCGAGGAATTTATCACTGGCAGGGCTATTGTTAGGGGAACACATCTTTCCTTTTGTCCTATCCCCATCTCACGCTTACAAATCCATATGGGGGAAATAATGAAGCCCATAAGGCTGATTTTTGACTTAACCCACAAACAGTCCAACAATGGAGAGCCTTTGCCCACTGGAGGTCTTGTAAGAGTGACCCAGGATGAAGCCCTTACCTTTTCCAGTTCTCGCAAGCTAGCTGCAAAGCTGCTTGCGTCTGGTCGGTAGAGAGGACACTGAAGATGCTGGGTGGTCTGGCTGTTCACTGCCTCTGTCGGTCTGAACGGGACGATCCGGGGAAACGCATCTGCAGGGAAACCACCAACAATGGCAGGCAACAGTCACTCATTTACAAGCAATACTGCAAAGAATAAGAGCCGCCCTCCCCAAACAGGCCCTGGATTCTCGAGGACAAAGCAGGCGCAGTGAAGCCATGGCATAGAAAAAGAAGCTTTACTGATGGATGGACAGTGTCCTTGGGAATGAGGACAGAGTGGGGAAACCTGGGTAGCAACTCCAAGGCAACTAATTCATTGTCTTCACCAGCTATTCACCGGTGTCCCCTCAGAGGGCTGTCCATGGAAACACCAAGGCCTTTTCACCTGCTTTTAAAACTGATTGGAAAGGGATGTTGTCAAAGAAGCTTAGGCCTAAAATTTGACAGCTTAAAAAATTAGACGCGGGAAGATAGGAAACGGAAGGTTAAATGATAGAGCCAGGTAGCTGCAGAGCACTGTATGTGATTTTACTCCAGTGCTACAAAACAGGACGTCTTTTGAGCCTAGGGAGCAAGTGTTGAGCCCTATTCCCAGAACTACGCTAACGCTAGCGGACAAGAGGCCCCAGTGATCAGAGAAGACACCTATTAGGCCATGCAGTGCATCCTGCAGCCATTTTAGGGTTAGAGGCTGTGATTCATATGCACATTCCAGTTCTGCTGAACCTAAGGGAGGAAGTGGATATTTGAGAGTTGTCAAATGGAAGAGGGTAACTAGGCTATTATGAGCAATGCAGACAGCCACACTGCACGTACAAATCGATAGTTTAAAAAGGAACCTAGAGGTCTGACTCAACCATGTCCCAGTATGTAGCAACATGGATAGAAGACCAGCTCAATCTTGCATTAGCTGAACCGGCCAAGGGGGCAGCACCCAACCCTTGCTATCGTTCTTACAGGCAATACAGACTTCAGTAAGGCCAGACATTTGCCAAAACAGATTAGTCCAGATCTCTGCATAACGCAGCCTTGCCACTAAAACTAAGCTGACCTGGGGCATGGGGTGGAGGAGGCGGAGGCAGAGGGAAAGACTGCAGGGAAGACCCCATCGGACCCACTAGAACAGATGTAGGCAGCGTCCCACTGATATCATCTAGAAGAGAACAAAAGCAAGAGAGGTTCAGAATATAGGAAAGTAAGCGAGCTGCTACATCGCCAAGCACCTGCCAATGGAGCAAGAGCAAGCCCAGTGTCCAGCTCCGCCTACAGCGCTGAGCGGGAGGGGAACAGATGGAACATTAGCCAACAGCTCAGTCTTTCACTAGCTTCTCTGAAGAGCAGATATTGATGTAACCTCAGAACTTGTCTCTCTCAGTGTCACCTGGATACATACACCACCTCTCCTGCAAATCAAGAAGTTAGTTTCTAAACTGGGTATTTAGGAAGAACATGGCTGCCAATACAAGATTAAGAACATCAACAGGTTTCTGAATGTCTAACGGCAGCCCAATATGCAGCCATGTAAGGGACATGCAAGTTTGAGTTTCAAGAAGTTAGCATGCTAAACCCAGGAGAAAGGGCCCACCTCACAGTGTTCTATGCACAGCAGCAGCATGGATATGGGACTGGAAGAAATTCTTTGCTTGGGAAGTAGAGATCAGTTTATCGGAAGGGATCCTGTAAGAGCCTGCATTGTACTCCAAAATGGAAAAATAATTCAGTCCCTACCACTTACAGCCACACACACACGACCAGGAAGGAAATTCTAGGGGGGATGTATGTAGAGTACCTAGCAGGCTGAGGCTTCTCCGTGGTGGAGGTGGAGGAGTCGGAGGGTGAGGCGAGGTCAGTCCTCGCTGGGAGATGTCCACATCCACTAGTGACACAGTTTCACCTGAAGGATTCATCGAGAGAGACTGGTAAGAGTTTGCACCTTCTCCAGAGCATGCAAAGGGAAGACAGAGTCAAGCAGCAAGGAGGTGGCTTTAGAAAGTTTTGGAGGCGAGTTTCCACACAGGACAGAGGCCTCTGCTTCAGTCTCACATTAAATACTTTCAAGTTGAATTTCCCCATTGCACTGATTTTAAGACCACTCTGCCACAGCAGCTCAAGGGTCAGGCTCTAAGCAATAGTCAAGTGCGAGCAAATGGCAAATACCGATGCATGCTACTGAACCCAACCTAAGTTCAGCATACACAGTAGAAAGTCTTCCAACAACACAACAGACTCAGTCATTTTGAAGGCTATTAACAGGCACGATTTCCAGGCTGACCCAACGGGCAGTGTGTTTGGGTGGCTGAGGTATACTGCAGAAGGGTGTTCCAAGCAAGGAGCTGGAGGGGGTTTTCTTTTTTTAAACTCTATTTGCTACATTAAACAAACCAGTGCTTGCCAATGCTTCCTAACATGTGCATTTTATGCACACTCCTAGGTATTTGCTAGACACAAACGGAAAGACTCCAGTAGCCCAAGGCACATCTGATGAAACGGTCAAATTTTGGACTTAACACATTCATGTTTTTAGCTATTAAAGATATTTTCCCACCGACCACCCCAAGTGGAAGATAGTCAGCAATACTTCAGTGGCAGTTCTTTGATCACGTTCTCGCTCTCATGATATTAACTCTCAATATGCTTCGGTGGGTACTTCTGATTTCTAGATTCAGATGCTGACCACCACAGCGTGACAAAGACTCCCCTGAAGTTCTCTATGGCTTTAATGCTCACGAAGTGGTATAAAAGGCCAATTTCATGCATTGGTACCTGAGGTTAGATTCAATAAGCCAGGGATGGGCATCTAGCAGCCCAGAGGCTGCAAACAGCCTGCCAAATCATTTTATTTGGCCCATCACACCCCAGCTTGGGGCAGGTGCAATGGCCAAGAAGGGGGCAGGATGAGGCATCATGGGGGGAGGGCCTCCCTTACACGTAGCCATGTGGGTCAGGTGATGCTGTGGTGAGAGCTAATGGGCCACAGTGGGGTAACCAGCCCCAGCCTCATGGTACAGGAGTCACCACTTCAGGGTAAGTGTGGGGCTGGCTCACTCTCTAACACCCCCTCAGGGGCTGCCACCTCCTAGGTGCGGGACCCAACCCCAGGTCACACACCCCAGCCTGCCAAAGGGTTTTTAGAGGATTTTGTGGTCCTCTACCATCTAAAGTTGCCCATCCCTGCCAGAAGTCTTACAGACAACACTCCTGTTGACTTCAAGGGGAGTTTGCCTGCCAACAGCCTACAGAATCAAGTGATTTTGGGTTAAACACCTGCTTACTGCTGCGGAGTAGCCCTTAAGATCAATGTCCTGCTTGAACCAAATAACTGGGAGAGCTGATCAGGCTTTTAAGTTACCTAGCTGGTATCGACCCAGGTGCTCAAAGGTTCTGGACCCCCATTGCCAGTGAAAGTAGTGTGACTTTTTATACATGTGTTAAAACACGTCAGAATAAAATCAAGAAAACATCACCAAAGCTAAACTACTACTATTAAACTAAACTAAGACTAAAGCAATCCAACTGACAAATCCACAAGTTAGTCCCACTATTGGATTGGACTCACATCAAATACTAAAAATAACCAAGCCTCAAATTCTAAAGAGGATTCTAAGCAGGTGGCTGTCTGTGTAGTTATAAATTCCAGCTAAACAATTTCAAAGTCAATCAAATCCATAACTTGGGGCTGGTTAAATATCTTAATACTGAAACTGAACCATCTGAACCACCACCTCAGAGCCAATTATACAGCTTCCTTCCTTCGATTTCAATTCTTGTGGGCAGCTAACTCTCTCAAGCCCTCTCAAGATGTAATATTTGCACTATTGTAGCCTCAGCCAAGCACTATGTAAACACTGAACAAAAAGGATAGCCCACTTAACAGAACTCTGGATAAGCAGAAGTTTGACAACTCGTTTACCAGAAATTACAGATGGCAATCTCAAGTCTGTGGATTTTTAAACAGACCACACTGAATAATTTTAGGAAACAAGATTGAAGGCGGTTTACTTGGGTAGCTTCTCTCTTTCAGGAGCCTTCTCCACGTGTGGGGGCTCACACCTCCGTGCCTATAGCCACACTTTCACTGCCACCCCCTAAAAATAAAGCTAAGTAAAACAAAAGACAGAATAAAAATACTTAACGTAAGGGGGGCTGCAAATGCATCAGCTCTCAGTCTTCCAGACTAGAAGCTAGCTAATTAAGGATCCAGCATTTCCCGCTAATGGGCCTCCAGGTGCAGGGAGAAACTGGCAAAGGAAGGAGTGGCCTGGTAGTTGAGGTCCTGACTTCCCCACCCCAAGGTGATGAGTCTTGGAGATTCTTGAACATAAGTCTCCCCATAGGTAGCTTATTGACCTGGAAGGCGAGGCAGGCTTCTTGCCCTTATCTTTGATTTCCAAGGCCTTTGGACAAATCAGGTATGAGGCCCCTCTTTGATCCAAGCAACTTGGTCCAAGCAGGTTCTAATTAGGTCATCCTTAGTGAGTGTCAATTTTTGGAAAAGTCCCATTTAAATCAGCAAATGAACTACCCAGTGTTTTGCATAAGAGAACCTGATGTCTGTGAGCAGATAAAGATATCAATAATCCAGACACAAGACCATTTGAGGAAGTTGGCATGGTCTTATGCAAGTGAAAAGGTCTTGAGATGACACAGTCTCCAGATTACAGAAAGTTTCAACAAAGTTACAAAAAATCTTCTAAATAGCTAATAGGAAAAACCTGAGTTACAAAACCAGTCACAACATTCATTCACTGGCAAAATTAAAATGATTTCAAACTTGTGATCAATTTAGTCATTTCCAGTTTCTTCTCTGCAGTTTCTCTGGAAAAAAGTTACTTTAAAACCCATTATGATGAAGTCCATTAAAGTTTTAATTTCTTAAAAGGTTATACAAGGTTTGTATTCCCACATATGCGCGCACTCTCTCTCTCACACACATACACACTCTGAAGATTGACCCTGGAATGCGTTACCTAGGGAGGTGGTAGAATCTCCTTCCTTGGAAGTTTTGAAGGTCAGGCTTGACAAAGCCCTGGCTGGGATGATTTGACTGGGGATTGGTCCTGCTTTGAGCAGGGGGTTGGACTAGATGACCTCCTGAGGTCCCTTCCAACCCTGATATTCTATGAAGATCCCAGGCCACTGGCAACAGCAGAGGAGCTGGTGTTAGCAGCTTCGGCTTGTGCAATCATTCTGCAAACCAGAGACTGCCAATTATGCACATCTACAAAAAGCTAGGCATGTTACAGGAAAAAACCAAGCTTGTGCTGCTACCAAAATATTAAAATGACTTCTGTGGGGGTCTCAATTCACGAGGAAGTGGAGAAGATGAAGAGCTATGGCTTGAATTCTCCCCAATCTCCGTTTGTGATGTTAGCTCAGCTCACTCTGCCAGAACTAAAGGCTGGGAGGAGGCAGAATTCTTCATTTACCCATTCAAGGCAAGGTAAAGAAATGACCTTCAAGGTAGGCAGCTCTCGGCACTGTCACTGCTCAGCACAAAGGTCGACCAGAACCCTATAAAGGGACATCAGTATGTGTGCACTCCTCCTCCTTTCAGACACCAGGTACCATACTTTCAATGCGCCTATCACCATATTAGCTGGGTTTCTACTGACACCTGAATCAAGAAGCAAATGGGATATGCAGGAAGCCCTTTGCTTTTATTTATAGCCAATCTGATCTCAACACCATACCAATCAAAGCTCTGGGCATTCCAAGAAACACTTAAAACCACAATACTGAAGTTGCAGCCTACATAGTCCAAAGCCAGCAGTCCCTCTTCTTCCACCATACATTCCCAGACAATTCCATTGAGGCACTGCCTCAGCCCTCCACCAAGGCCCACGCAAAGCCCACTGGTTTGAAGCATCCCCTAAAAGTTAACGGATTTGGGCCACTACAGACCAACAAGTTGGGAAGAAGCATTCCAAAGGGGCCCCTCACACAGAATACGTCCTCCAGCCTGTCTGCTCTTTTCCACCCCGAGATCAAGCTCAAGCACCCACCTAATACCACCATAGCACTGGGTCATGGGGAGAGGTAGTCTCAGGCAGGACAGACACAGGAATCTAACCAACCCTTCTCAGCACCCAATGGGTAAGACACTGGCTCACTGCAAGCTTCTCTAACAGCAGACCTTGATTCTGGATTCAGTTGTGCACAGCAACTGAGTAGAGCCACTTGACTATGCTTGTTGGTGCAGGAACACACACTGTTGTGATTGCACAGTGCCTAGGACAGGGTCCTGTGACATCTGCACCGCTGCAGCTGGCACTAGTACAAAACCCAGTACAGAAGTGTGGCTTGCATCAGCGTGAAGATTTCTGCTTTTAAACATGGTAGGTCACACTGGTTATCCTGCTGTGGCTACAAGTACCAGCATGTCTAATGAAGACAGCTCTGTGTGTGCTAGAATCATAGTTCAGACTTCCGTTGCCCTCTCAACAGTGGAAAATTAAAAAAAAACATGAAGCAGAATGAGGAGTTGTGTTCCTCAGGGCTGGTCTACACAGACTTGCTTCTGATTAACTGTTCTTGTTAAGAGAGTGTCCCCCACAGGCATTTAATAAGAAACAGCTACTGTGCTTTAAATTCACACCCTACCTTTATCCACATTAACTTTCCAGTGCAGCCAAGCCTTACACTGGGTTCTTCTTTTAGGTGGTTGAGAGATTATAATTCCTGCTGGACTACATAGCTCTTAATAGATGAATGGAAAGGAAGCCTTTTAATTCTCTGTAATTAAATCTAAAGAGTAACACACCTAAAAGTGTAAAATAAAGTGTTTCACTTAATCTTTCTACCCTTACCTGTGAAGAGGGGGCTGAAAGCAACCGGAGAAAAGGCACTTTGAGTTCTTGTCAATCGGGGTTTCCTATTGAGAGAGAGAAAGAGCTAATGAATGAATACAGGAAAGTAGCAATTCCTCCTCAGCTCTGGCAAAACCGCAGCTTCATCTGCTGAAAAGCTGACGGAGCCTAGTCACCATACTTGCAATGCAGTTTAAGATTTATGAGAACACCGGCTTTAGAAAATTTAAGTACAACAACCAATACACAAAGCTAAGTCTCAGTCTTCATACCACATCTCTAAATTGATAAGTAACAAGTTAATTTCAGGAGGAATGTCAGTTAGACTGTTAGAGCAAATATACTCCAACTTGAGTCGTGCAGTCTATTTAAAACTGAGGCAGTGTTATGAGCAGCTAATTCTTTCCCTAGGTTGGCCATTACATCAAGATGCCTTAGTGAAACACATATAATCAAGACAGAGTTACAGGTTACATGGGGCATGCCAAACCAGTTAACTCTGCATTGACACTCACACCATGTGCAAGTGTCACATGAGGTACACAGCCTCCTTGAGACAGTTTGAGAGATCAGGTGAACTGTGCAAAAGCTGCTCTCTAAGCCCATTCAGCTACATGGAAATGTAGCTAAAACATACCTCTGAGGACTCCCATTAAAATTTCCTTTCCAAAATTTACCTAGTATGAGGCCTACAAATTTAGCCATGTACGACCACTGCCCAGTAAAAATTAGCCTGTACAGTACCCTTCACTGAAGGATCCTGAAGGGCTTTGCACAGTTGGGTATTATCACCAATTAACATAGGAGAAACCAAGGCAGAGTAGCTGTGACTTGCTCAAGATGCAAGTCCATTGCAGAGGTGGGAACTGAAACTCAGAAGTCTCCCTTCCCGTGCTCTCTTCTAAAAATCTAGCTCTTTGTGCAAGAGGTGGTCTTGCAACAGTAACGACAGAGAGTTAAAAAAGTGGTCAGAATTCTCTAACTTGATCCCCTGCTTTATACTTGAAAGTACTATTTAGAGAGAGCCAACCACATTGGTATCTGAGCAGAGCCAATGCTGACCATGAACTGTTGTTCAAAAAAAACCCTCCGGCAGGCAGGCCAGCTGGCCTACCACCTCACAGGAAACAGTTTTTTGTCCCACAACAAATAAAGAAACTAGCCTGTTTAAAGCTTGCTTTGCAGAAGTGTAGTTTCATGCTAGAGGCTGCAGGACAAAGTTCCTGTGTCGGGGGTCAGAAGTATATGGCTGCTACTTGAGTGTTTCCAGGCAAATCAAGCCTGAATCTTGGCTTTTGTGCAAGACATGATCTTAAAAGCGTGCTACAGAATTCTAATAAATGTCTCTACAGTGGTAGCTCCCAGTATCGCATACAGCCAGCTAATACTAGAGTATTGTCTTAACAAGACTCTACCCAGCTGTTGGCCACTTGAAAGATCATAGAATCTCAGGGTGGGAAGGGACCTCAGGAGGTCATCTAGTCCAACCCCCTGCTCAAAGCAGGGCCAACCCCCAGTTTTTGCCCCAGATTCCTAAATGGCCCCCTCAAGGTTTAGCAGGCCAATGCTCAACTGAGCTATCCCTCCCCCCTCCATTGAGCTATCCCTCCTACACTACACTGCACTACTCCGGAAATCTCTAACCAGGCAGGATGAGTCAATTACTTAGTGCCAGGCTTCACAATTTAAGAGCAGTGCCATCCAAACAAACATGCTTTACTACATTCAGCCTTGCAACATTGACATGAAGATTTACCAGCCTTGACATAAGCCTTTCTTTCCCATCTTTACCATGATGGAAACGCCAATATTTTACTCGCCCATCCAAGAGAATCTCTCATCCTGGGCAAGTGGGATTTTACAAGGCTGACTGGGTTCCTCATGAGTTTTCTTCTCCACCTCCATTTTTAGATTCGCAAGAAGGAAGCGCTTTCCATAATCTGAATGCTACCCTTAAATCCACTAGTAGGTTGTGCCTTTGTCCCTTGGCTGTCCTATCACCAGCCTCTTAAGAAGCTGGTCAGTTTCAGAGAAAGTTAGCCCTCTCCCATCTTCTGCAAAGTGTTAAGCTGAACATGATATCAATTTAACCAAGTTATTGAAACACAGAAATCTAAGCTCCAGTTTTGTATCACCACACATTAAAATCGGACAGAGTGCAGAATATGCAAGTATAATCCTGCCTTTTCTGCAGGGCATACAAAATTCTGCTCTCATTTATACCTGAGTAACTTCATTGACTCTGATGGGGTAGCACAGGTGTGAAGGAAGTATTTAGTTCTATTTTTGCAATTAAGGACAGTAGTGAGAAACACCATTTAGATACTGATCACTTTTATGGAATCACTTAAAAACAAAATAGTTTGGAATTAAACCTCTATCTATTATTAAAGCCATATTTTATTCCTAGAGGAATGAGAATAGCAAGGAGCAGAAACATTTTGGACCTCTCTGTGCTGTTACTAAAACGGCTACATTTTTACACTACCATTCTATAATCATGTAAAAAAAAAAGCACCATGTGTTATTTCCCACTTCTAGATCTGCAGTGGGGTCAGATCCAGAAATGATTCACAAGGACTGGACTCTGCTACATTTCACTTTTAAACTCAAATGATCTCTTCTAACATTTCCTTTCCCTCTTCTCCTCAAGCACAGCAAGAGTGTCCAATTATGGTGGAAAATATTAATAGTAATCAAGTGTGACCGGCAACAGAACACCGCTGCATCAGTTTAGCTTAGTACTGCAGAAGATCCCCTAGGCGTCCTGAGGGAGCCATAAGTGGGTATTAGGGTGAACGTGGCAGTTGCTAAAGAATGCTAGTGATGGAATTTCCAAGTGGCTCACATGGCATGAATGGCAAGCCTGAGCATCAGATGAGCCATATCAAATATCAGAGATGACATGGCTAAGACAGGGGTATCTTTAAATCATTAGAGATCAGAGGAGAATGTTTTAGGTTCAGGTGTCCATCAAATCAATAGCAGCTGAGACAACAGCCAGGAGAACTCATATTGTTCTGTAGTAAGTTAGAACAAGGTGACTTAAGTCTTTTCCATTTCCAGTTTCTGTAATTGGTTCCAGACAGGCGGAGATGGTAGTAAGTTAAACTGGCTTAGATCAAAGTCCTAGCCAGTCATCCTCACTGGGGTCAGGTGGCAACTTCTGCATATGAACGCATAAAGGAATGTTAGAAGGGACTGTAAAGATCAGATCCTTGAGCGTTGGGTGGGCAGATGCTGTATGTGAACTAGCTACTGTAAACCAGCTACAAGACTTGGGCCACACGTCTGCAACTGGATCCATGCAGGCAGCCTCTTGCTGAAGTCACTGGGACTCTGCCTGTGCAGATGCAGTTGCAGGATCCATGCCTAACTCTGCATCCCCAAGTTTAATGTGAATAGAGCAGTGGTGCACAATGGCTTCAGAGAGCAATTTCTGTGTTGCAGCATTTAAATATCCATGCTCAGGCCCAAAGGCAGGAATGTTGCCACAGGTATCCCTATATTTAGTTGCAGTCAAAGTCCACCCCAGTTCATCAGAACAGACTATTGATCTTAGATAATGGGGTCAGTTTTCCTTTCAACTTTTGCTACATTTACTAAGCAGAGTTGTAACATGGTCCCTCAAGGAATCGGAATGCTATGGATTGCCTGGGCCGCAACTTCAAATACTGGGGATTCTGCTTAGCAGTAACATTTAAGAAAAAGTTGCACTGGGTAAACAGCCTTCTGCAATACAGAGACAAAATGTACTTAGCGTCAGTATCTTAGAACAGGAATTCTTTGGGAAGGATGTAGGAAGGAGGAAGGGGCTGGGAGTCAGATATACTGACAGGAATCTGCCTGAAAGCTAAGTCACAAGTCCAAGAATAGATCAAAAGTCAACTTTGAACTAACTAGAGAAGCATTCCCCTTAGATTGCTGCAGCCTCTTCCCCAGTCCTAAAAGCAGCAAAGAGACCTGTGGCACCTTATAGACTAACAGACATATTGGAGCATGAGCTTTCGTGGGTGAATACCCACTTCGGCCCACGCATCCGACAAAATGGGCATTCACCCATGAAAGCTCACACTCCAACACGTCTGTTAGTCTATAAGGTGCCACAGGACTCTTTGCCACTTTTACAGATCCAGACTAACATGGCTACCCCTCCGAACCCAGTCCTAAAGTTAGTCTTCGTGGACCTGGTTTTCCCCAAAAGCTCTGAGTAGCGATAGAATTTGGTCAGGTCAGCCATCTGTGGCTCACTTTAAATGCCATGTCCCTACTAAAAAAAGATTTTAACGTTAGCTAACAAATCTTAAAACCCTGGTGCAGACAAGGCATGCTGCAGTATTAACATGCATTAGCTGACTGAGGTAAACCCAAAGGGAGAGCATAGGATTTACTTCAACCAGCTAACATGTGTTAGAACTATAAATTGCCTTGTTTACACTAGGCTTCTCACACATGTTGAAGATTCCCTTTTTCTCCTAGTGAGGACAAGGGCAAAGAACTAACAGTCTGCACAGAACACCGCTGGCCATGAGGAAGGGAAAGTTGAGAAAGGGTACCCAGCACACAAGTTAGGAATCCTAAACATTTTTCTGTACTTTGAGGCAGCTTGGGAGAAGGAGAAAAGACACCATAACACTCCAGAGCGGAGGTTAAACCAACAAAAGAGGGGGCAGAAGCAGCTGTAAGAATCATGGTGCTGCCCCACTGCTACAGCACAGCAGGTCTTGCAAATGTGGGCAATGCAGCACATGGTTCCTTGAAAGCTGCCTTTCTTCCTTCCCACATCTGCACAGAAGCAGATTGTGCATGTAAGGCTGCAGGCTTGGGCAGCAACCCAGACTAACCTACTCTTCTTCACTGGCACGAGACGGCATAAAGCCAAACTCTCTAGGAGCTAGCAATGGATGCTCTACGACTATGTAGCCTCCTGGCAAGTAGGGGAACGGGAACAAAATACAACAGTGATGTGCCCTCTTTCCTATCCCTTACAAGAGCTCCATGAAAAAGTGCCCATGTGAACAGAAGGCACGGTTCAAATCTAGACCCTTTTGAAGGAACTTGTGAAGTTGGATTCACCACATTGAGCTAATCTTTGTTAAAATACTACCTAATGCGTACAGAATCCCATGCTTCCGAGCGTAAGAGTTGGAAATTGCAAGAGCAGTGACCATTACATTCTCCTACAAAAGGAAGAATCCATGTGGCAGTATGTTCTTTTTGATCTAAATCTGTTAATACGTAACTGATAATTTCACGCCACTTTATTTCAGTTCTCGGAAATCCTAAAGACTTCCAGTTCTGGTCAACAACAACAAGAACAAGGAGTGAGGAAATAAACCACAAGTACATTAGCAAAACAGCATCATTACAAGCAAATGGAATCTCTCTGCCATCGAAGGTTCATTTATGGTAAATGGAGCTCCCACACAGAGACTCACCAAGGCTCATCTCAGAAGTGCATTAACAGTACTTAATGCTGGTCAATGTGTTTGAGCCTTAAGTGGTAACAAGCTGACACTGCAATTTAGCCAAGAAGTTTAGGCTATATGATCTCAGAGGCTAACTCATGACATCCCCAATTTAGGAGAAGACAGTAATTTCAGTCCCCCAGCCTACACCAGTAAGGTGAGCAAGCTTTTTGGCATATTGGCTGCACAGTTACCACAAACTGGTGCTCTGGACCACAACTCTCCAAAGGTTGTTTGCTACTCACACCTAAGATGTTGGGGGATTTTCTTGCTCACCCATCATAAACTCTTAAACTACATCTTTCATATGTCCTCTCTTCCCAAAGGACTTACATTAGACCAATCAATTCTTCTGGTCAAGGACTAGACTGTTTCCAGAGTCCATTAAATGCTGCTCCTGGGCTGACCAGAAACTTGCTTAAGATCTCAGTAGGGCACTCCCTGCCTCCCCACCAACAAAAGCCAAGTAATGTCACCACTACAGCATTCCCAGCTGCAGAAACAAGTATGCAGCCCCTGCAGCACCATGGCAGCTTGGAACTCCAAAGCCCACATGGTAACATGGAGAGCAGATAACAGGCCACCACATGAGCCCCCTTTGGCCCCAAATACTTCACTCCTCCTGCTGAAGCAGTTTCCTTTTGTCCCTATTAACTTATGCCTGTCACAGGAACAAATACAAGCTCACTGGGAATGCAGAGCTCACGTGACTATTCCTACTACAGCACTGAATATTATTGCCGAAGTCATACTGGAAGTGGCCCAGGAGAACATAAGGCTCATATGGCTGTTCTTTGGATAACATCGATCAGCTCCACAATTCTTTTAATCAATGGCTCATGAGATAAGTGCTGACTTTAGCGTCCCAGGAACAAACAGAACAGAACAGTTCAAACACGGGTTCAAAACCCTAAAGTCACCAGCTGATGGAGACAGCAGCACTGCTAGCATCACCAAGTCTACAGTAAAATTTAGATTGGGATACTAGCGCTTCCTAATTTTAGGACAAAAAGAGGGGGGTTCGTTTAGTTGGCGTTAACGGGCCACTCTACCTTGAATGGTTGCTTCGAACATGCGCTAACAGCTTATGCTAAACATCCTGTTCCACTTCATATTTAGCTGGGATGCGAGGACTATCTTTCCCAGACCCGAAAAAGAGCTCGGTGTAGCTCCAAAGCTGGTCTCTCTTACCAGTGGAAGTTGGTCCAATAAAAGATATCACCTCCCCCACCTTGTCAATCCAAGTACAAGACAAGAGACAGCAAATGGACAAAGACAAATAGATGGGGGGAGGAAACAATGAGGCAGGAAAGGCCAGTGGTCTCCAAAGTGGGGTGCACGCAAGAGCATCCTGGAGGTGCACGGCAGCTCGGCTCTTCCCCGCTCCGTCTTCAGTGGCACGCCAGCAGCAGCTCTTTTTCTTTCCTTTTCTTTTTTTTTTTGCTTCCCTAGAGCTGGCCCTGGGGGTGTGTGATCCAAAAAGTTTGGATCCACTGGTATAGGCAGCACAACAGACTGTGGTCTCAGCACACTCCAAGCCTAGCCACTGTCAAGATTTTTTTTTTTTTTTGGCATGCCATGACTGCAGTCACTAACCTAAGAGCTGGCGTTAGAAAGCTCCAGCAGTAATCAATGGCCTGATGAACTAAAAGCCTTCCTAAGCTAAGAAGTTCTGCCCTGCGGATGCAAACACCATACAACAAAGCAAGAACCCAAAACCCCATGGCTCATGCTCCTGGACATTTACCAGCTATTCCTTCCCAGGTGCTGCTCCCAAAGCATTGCTGAGAGTGTATTCCTGCTTACACCTACACTTGATGTGCCTGAGCTGTGTTGGTGGGAATGACGAGCCCCTCAGAGGACGGACTGAACAGCAACAAGCACTACATTGGATATGCATAACCCATGCCCTCCTTGGACCTTTGTGCCGAGAACACACTCCTGACGCATGCCTGTCCATGGAGCTGAACGGGCATGCCAACCTCCTTCCGTAAATGTCAGGAACGTATCCTACAGCCTACCCCATGCCCCTCTTGTGAATGGACACTAAAGCATCCTTCTGCCCCACACCATGGCACACACTTGCCATCTCCCATACCCACCTCCCCCCCCTTACACTGAAAGCACATACGATGGCAGGCAGCCTCTACATCCCTCTCCCTCCCTGGCATTAGAGGCGTATACCCTGGCGCACACACACCTCCCCAATATGGCTTCTCTGGACCCTTGCACAAAGAGCACAGGGCAGGGCCTGCACCCTGGCCTCATGCCCCATACCCTTAGGCCGAGCCCCGGCTGTTGCTTCTCACACGTGCCCCCACCTCCGGGCTCTTCACAGCTGCACCCACAAGCCCACGCAGACCCTTGCATGGAAAACACAACCCCCCCCCCAACCCCAGTGCATCAAGAACAAGAAGGGGGGCACCCCCCCCCCAAAGGCCTTGCTCCCTCCGAGCTGTCAGCAGGACGCTGCACGACCACGGTCCCTCGGCTCCCTGACGCCTTGGGCGCCCAGCGCCTAGCACCCCTCTGCGGTAAGCCCGCCCGCCCACAGCCCCCGCCCCACTCGCCCCTCCCCCTTACCTGCCCGCGTCCCGCTCCCGGCCCCGGGGGCTGGACACGTCGGTCAGGCTCCCGGCCGAGGCGGGCAGCTCCCCGGAGCGCCTCCTGCCGGCGGCGGCGGCGGGCTCCCCCCCGGCCGAGGCGCCGCTGCAGCTCTTGGTGCGGAAGAAGCGGCTGAGGCGGATTTTGAGCGATCCCTTCCGAGCGCCGAGGGGCGCGGCGGCGGCGGCGGCCGGCGGCTGGGCCCGGCCCCCCGGCCTCCCGCCCACGGCCCGGCCCGGGCTGCCCGGCCCCTCCTCGGCGCCGCTCTCGGCCTCGTCGGGCTCCAGCGCCTCCAGCACCAGCAGCGCGTCGCTGGTCTCCTCGGCGGCCGGGCCGCCCGGCGCGGGCAGCAGGCGGAGGCAGGGGCAGCCGCCGCCGCCGGGCGCCTTCCCGCGCTGCAGCGCCAGCGCCGCCAGCTGCAGCTCCAGCCCGGCCGGCGGGGGCGCCCCCCAGCCCGGCTCCCCCGAGGGCTCCAGGGCGCAGCGGTGCCGCGGGCAGAGCAGCTCCGAGGGGCCGGGCCCGCCGCCGCCGCCCGCTTCGCCCGGCCGCCCCACGTTGCGGAACACCATGAGCTGCGGCGGCGGGCGGGAGCCCCTCAGCGGCGGCGGCCCCCCGGCCGCGCCGCCCTCCTCAGCGGGGCCCTTGCCGCCGCCGCCGCCCGGCTGCGGCCCGGCCCCATAGCCCAGCAGGCGGCTCAGCACCCGGTACGAGGCCGCCGCCGCCGCTTCCCCCTCGTCCCGGAGCTCGGCTCGCCGCATCCCGCCCGCCCGCCCGGCTCGGGGCGGCGCCTCCCCCGCCCCCCGGCAGCCCCCCGGGACCCGCCGCCGCCGCCGCCGCCTCCCCTCTCCCTCAGCGGGGGGGGCCACTGCCGCCGGCCACGCCCCCTCACTTCCGCCGCCGGCCACGCCCCTTCGCCCCCGTTCCCTCCCGCCTCAGGCCGCGCTCCGGGCCACGCCCCCACCCCGTCCCGCCTGAGGCCGCGCCCCTCCCCTGCGTCCCTCCAGCGGCGTTGGCCCCGACTTCCATAGGCCCCACCCCCATCTACGCAACTCGCCCTACGTCAGCCCCGACTTCCAAGAGGCCGCGCCCCCTTCCCTAGGCCGCACCTCCTATTCCGGCCTCATGTTGCCCCGCCCTGTCTCCCATAGGCCGCGCCCCCTGACGGGCCTAGGCCCCACCCCTTCTCTCATCAGCCCCGCCCCCTCCTGAGTCCCTGCCCCACGGCCAGCCCTTTGCTCCCCCTACCCTTCCTCCTGGAGCTGGGCCTGATGTTCGTTGGGACAGGCGCTGTCGGTGGGGTGGGGCTTAGCCTGCCCTCTGGTTTCCCCCGTCCAGCCCCTCACTGTGCTTAGGGTGACCAGCTGTCCCGATTTTATAGGCACAGTCCCGCTATTCGAGACTTTGTTTTATAAACGTCCCTGCTACCCCCCCCCCCGTCCCGATTTTTCACACTTGCTATCTGGTCACCCTAGCTGTGGTACATGAGCACATCCCCCCGCAGCATTTGCCGCCTTGTTGCCTTCAACTCAAGCCATGTTAACAAGATGCGGATTATGACCTGAAGTGACACTGACCGGTCTCCTCTGATTGCCCCTTTATGTTTCCTTTTCCATCAGCCATCTTCTCCACCCGTCTATGGTCTTAGGCCCCCCAGTATTGCAAGTCGTTCTGCACAGGCAGCTCAATGCATCCTCAGTCACTGATGATCCATTTGCAGGAACAGGGCTTAACTCTCCCCCCTCTCCATTCCTCTCTCTCATCGCTGCTCACACCAAAAATAAATTGGGTTCAAAAAAAGAATTAGGTAAGTTCATGGGGGACAGGCCCACCAATGGCTATTAGCTAAGATGGGCAAGGACACAACCCCACGCTCTGGGTGTCCCTAAACCTCTGACGGCCAGAGGATGGGGCTGGATGATGGGATGGATCACTCAAATTGCCCTGTGTTGTTCATTCCCTTTGAAGCATCTGGCACTGGCCACTTGTCAGAGACAGGATAGTGGGCTGGCTGGACCATTGGTTTGACCCAGTATGGCCCTTGTTTTCTTCACTTGGACTAGCTCACCATTCTCCCCATATCCCGTCACAGCTCCCTGCAGACTCCCACCTCCCTCTTGTCTCTATAACCCCAGATCCCCACACCGCCCCCATCCCTCACAAAGCATTATTTAAGGTCCCTATTCGGTACCAGTAACATTGCTCCTTGATCTGCTCCTCACCAGGGCTTGTTACTGACTCAGAGCCCCAAATGCTGCGGCCGAAAAGAGGAGCCTTTCTCAAGCACTTACGAGTCCAGCAGAGGCTCAGACCCTTCACATCTCAATGTAGGAAGTGCTAGAGAGGCAGCATGAGCTAGTGGGTAGGACACTGCTCTTGAACTCGGGGGACTTGGCGTCTAGTCCCAGCTCTGCCATTGGCCAATGTGTGTGAGCTTGGTTCAAGTGCTTCACTTCTCTGTGCCTCCTCTGATTAGGCTGTAAGGTGCGTGGGACGGGGTCGGCCTTCGCAATGTGTTTGTACAGCGCCATGAGCCTTGATCTTAGCTTGGGCTTCTGGGTGCTACCAACAAGCTGCTGGCACATTCTGGAGCCCGCCGGGCTTCCCAGGGGCATTTCCAAGTCAGCTGGGCTCTTTGCTCCTTTCGCGGTGTTTATCTTGGGTCCACAGTTTCTTCCACCCATTTTCATTTCCTCCGCTCTTCCACCACACCCCCATCCCCAACACCTCAGCCTACTCCCTCCGACCTCCCCACGCTGCCTGCCCCTTGTGCTGGGGAGGGAGTTAAAATCTGTTTTTACTGAGCACCAAAAAAAAAAAAAGGGGGGGTAGGTTTTTTAAGCAAGGGATGAACCTGGTTTCTTGGCCCCTATGTATGTGTGTTGGGGGGGCTTGTGGAACTGGGGCCAGAGTTACATGGCGCAACACTGTTCGATTTCAACTGTTTCAAGGGGGAAAGCTCTGAATGGCAGCCCCACTTTGCTAGTTACCCCACACATCCTGATACGGCCAGAGGAACTAAGGGTAAATTCATCCCTACATCAGTGCTTGCACTCCCCTATTCAGGGGGGCACAGGATTGCCAGGACATAGGAGAGCCTGGTTGTGCCCTCTGCCAGCCCTAACATACCCTCTTCCTGCCCACTGCACCTGCCCAGAAGCCCATGGTGTGAGGGGTGGAGGCAGGGGGAGCTTACTCCCCAGGCTCTTTGCACCAGCCTCGCTAGGCAGAGTTGAACCCAGTGCATCCCCACCCCTGCAGCACCCTGGGTGAACGAGTGAGCTCCTGCCTGTTCCCTCCCCTGGTCATCTCTGCAGCTGCCTCCTGATTCACACACCTCCCAGCAGGGACCTCTTCACTGCCACAGCCACGCCCCTCACTCAGCCCTGCTGCAAGACCCCCAGCATTAGGTGCTGGCCAGGAGAGGAGTCTGCCCAGCCCCCTGCCCACTCAGTGGTAGCTGGGAAGTATAGACAGGAACAAGGGTGGTAGCCAGCCAGATGCCAGGAGCTCAGAGAGGAGACAGGGCTGAGTGCAAGCACCATCCCTGCTGCCCATAGAGACACCCCCTTGCCCAGCCCTTTGCTCCCCTGAGCAGTTCTCTATATAGATGCCCTGAGTTCCCCGCTCAGCCTGAGCGGGCCCCCAGCCCTTCCTCTGGACTCACCCTGGGAGAGTGACTCCTTCCTGCCCGATAGGTGCTGCACAGAATCTGGCCCTTGATGATTCCAGAGACAGGAGCAGACCTGGAACCTCCCCAATGGGAGTTAGGTGCCGAGTTGAGGCTCCAGGGTCCGTGTGTTGATGCAGTTTCTCTCCTGGCTGCTGAGCACCTGCAAAACACAATGCCTGGAGATCCAAACTCAGCACCATAAAGGAGGAAACCGAACACTGGCAGTGCCATGCCACCGGAGCACCACATCCGGGTCTGACTCGCAAGAATTCACCCCCTTTCGCTGCACAATGGCCCAGTGTTTTGCGGTGGTGTGAGCAGGGGTCCTCTAGAAACCGACCGTTTTCTTCTAGAACCAGAACCTCAGACCCCAACCTGGCCCACGGGGACGTCTAAATTCAGAGCCCACATCTGCAGCCTGGCCCCGTCTCCAACGTTCTCCTTCCCGCTGCAGAGCGGGCAGGACAAGGCTCCCTCGTTGACCTAAACTAAGCCAGAGGGAGGCGCTAGAGATCAGGGTCCTCTTTGTAGGGCGTGATGAGAGGGTCTAAGGCAGTGGTTACCAAACTGTGGGGCATGACCCCAGGGGGGCGTGGAGGAATGTTTGGGGGTGCCTGAGTAAGCCCCCACGGGGGGCAAGGAGGGAGCACCACCCAGCACCACTCTGCCCCCAGCTCATTCCTGGCCCCGGCCCCGACCACAGACCCTGCAGTGCTGGCCCTGGCCCAGACTGCAGCCCCGCTCCCAGCCATGGTGCCGCTCCTGGCCCCAGCTCCCAACTGTGGCTCCAGCCCTTCTCCTGGCCCTGGCTCCTGACCACCGCTTTTGGGAGAGGGGGAGTGCGGACCAGTTAAGAGGAGGTGGAAGGGGAAAAGTTTGGGGATCACTTGTCTAAGGTGGCAAGCATGGCACAGTGCAAGGCCCTGCCGCTAGGTGCTTCCACAATACAAACTGGGAGTGGTCTCCTGCTAGTGGTAAGGCAGTTATGAACTGTTACTAGATCGAATAAGCTGAGATACTCCTTTAGCTCAGCCAACAGAGACTCGTGCTTTTGGTGCTGAAGGTTTTTGGTTCAAAACCTGCTACTGACCCGAGCAGGACTAGCTGCCTCCACAACATGAAACCACTTCTGTGCTCACTGTGGGAAGCAGATTGCATGTGACATCCGGCCAAGAGAAAAAGGGCATGTCCTGGTGAATTGCAAAAGATGTGCTAAGGTGCTACTGCAAAGCAGGTAGTTTAATGTAACAATATGGAACTTTACAGAAAAGGGGCTTAATGGAAAACCAAAGCTCTCAGCCCAGCCTTGCAGCTGGGGTAATGGAATGGAGAATGCAATTCACTTTCACATCATTACATGCGATTTGAGTTAAGTGACCAGAATGCAAGAGCTGCATTCGGAGAGAGTTAAGCTGAGCACGGGGGGGGGGGGGGGGAGGCACATTGCTTCTCTCAGCATCCCAGATCCCTTTAAATGATGCTAGAAGTTAGACCCAGCAGCGCCACTGACCGCCCGGCTGGCTTAGGATTGGCACTCGAAAGTGGCCGTTTCAGCCCAGTTGCGTTTTTGGGAGAAGGATTAAGGGCCATTCTCTGAAGATACCAGCGAAGGAGGGCGTGAAACGGCAGCAAAAGCAACTAGGGAGACATTTTCCAAAGCCCCTCCATGACACTGGATTTTTCAGGGTTGGGTCAGTTCCCTCCGGACAAATGCTCTGCTCTGATTGCAAACTTTAATCTGCCAGGGCAGGCCACATTGGTCAGGAACATGATCCCCATTTCACAGACGGGGAAACTGAAGCACAGGGTGGGAGGGTGAAGACTTGCCCAAGGTCACCCAGCCCAGCTCGCTGGACTTAAACACCTGGACTTTAACCACTAGGCCGTGCTTCCCGCTCCTGTTAACTGCTTCCCTAGGAGCGTGCAAAGGGGCACAGTGCCACATCACGCAGGGAGAAGTGCAGATTCATTTAGCAGCCCGGGGCGTGTCTGTTTCCCACCTGGAACCCTGTCTCCATGGAAAAGGGCTCCCGACGCTACCACTTCTACAGTGGGGAAATGATGCACGTGGTATTATTGCAAATACGCACCTAGATCCAGCAGCCCTCTCAGGGTGCCAAGCAGGACAGGCTGCCCAGTCCACGTGAGCAGGAGATGGGCACTAAACATAGACAAGGGAGATGCAGCATCTTCTTTGTGCTGAGGAGGCGCATAGCTACTTGCTCCCCTCTTAGGCCTCTCTCCTGCTTCGAGGCTCCCCGGGCTCCCCATCACTTTGTAACTTGCAGGCCTGTGGGCCACACCCTGCCCCTGCACTAGCAGGATCAAGCCTCCACTGTGATCTCGCAGGACAGGTAACCCCTCTGTGCCTGGGGTGTCCTCTCTGTAAGACATGGGGATGACCTGCCTCTCGAGGGGGCTGGGTGGCTGCATTCCTGTGTGCAGAGTGCTTTGAGAGCACCCAGGGACTGGTGCTTTGCTGCAGAAGGGTGTAAAGAGGAAAGCATAGTCGTAGCTAGGATCTGGGTTTGCTTCCTGGCTCCCCCACGTGACCGTAGACAAGTTGTGTGGGGCCAGATCTTTCAGAATTGCTCAGCCTAAATGAGCTCTTCTTGAACATCTGGCCCTGGCTGTGGGTGCTCGAAAAATCTCTTCCTTAATCGTTCCGTGCCTCAGTTTCCCCAACTGTAAAATGGAAACCATAATGCTCCATTGCTCCTGCCCCTTGACTGTCTAGACCACCGGCTCTTCCAGGTGGGCCCTATCTCTTACCACGTGTCTGTGCCAGGCCCAGCACCACGGAGCCTGATCTCAGGTGGGGCCTTCTAGGCTGTACTGCGACATAATAGCCCTGTGAATCCGGGGGGTGTTCTCCAGAGAGGGTTTCTAGGGCCAAGGTCTCTCCCCTGCTTCATCAGAAGCCGAGTGATTCCATCGTGATTTCTGTCATTCCCCCATGGCACCGACACCTTTGCTATTTAGTGTTCACCTGGGCATGCCTTTACGGCTGCGCACGCCAGCCCATCCCTGCTGGAGGCCCCCACAGGACATGCAGGTGAGGCAAAGGGCTGAGAACTGAACACTTGGGGCAGGAGTGAACTATGGGCATGTAGAGTTAATGGGAAAGGGGACTTCTGTGATGTAACAGCGCCCCCTGGTGACACAAAGCCAAGCAGCTGGGCAAGGTGAAACCCTGCAGTGGGTTGGGGGCGGGGGGAGTCCTCTTGCGGGGGATGTTCAGCCGTATCCAGCCAGGTCATGAGGCGATAAAGCCTTTGGAGCTTGTGGGGGTTCAGGGGCATCCTTCCCCAGGGACCCTGCTGCGTGGGACATCCCAGTGCATTTGCTCCTCCACGGAGTTCGATGAGATCGGAGCTGCAGTCAGCTCCGGCAGGTGGGGGTTGCAGGGCCCGTGGGCAAGCAGCAACGCTGAAAGACTTTCCCCCGAGGCCCCATCACCCTTCAGTTCAACCCTCTCTGGGCCTGACCCAGCAGCCGGCACTGAGCGAGCCGATTTTGGACACAGCTAAGGAGGCTCTCTAGGGAACAGTTCACACATTCCCACCTAAGCCCGTCCCCACACACCAGGCCGTGGGTGGATGGTGCCCGTCCCGGTTCTCCTCCCCGTCAGCCTGACTCCAGTGGGATTGAGCCGGTGCTGCTCAGTGGCTTGGGAATCGCGCCCTGGCAAGCGCTCCAGAGCCCACTGGGCAAAAGCATCGTCGTGACGGGCCCAGGGCCAAGCCTGCACGCCCTCGCCATGGGGAAAGCCCTAGACGCTCTCTCCAGCTTTGTCACTGCTGCCAATCCGCCGCCTTAGGCCCGGTTTCCCTCCTTGCTTGTTGCGGGGATTCCGTAAACGAGCCAAACGCCATTAGCCGCATGCAGGCGCCAGGAGCCCCCCGCCCGCCCCGGCGTGAAGTCTGTTGGCCGGACAGGTTCAAGTGCAGGGGGCCATCGAGGTGTTAAAGCCGGGGGTGTCAGCGCTCGTGAGACTGCAGCTCAGGTCCTTTTCCACAGAGCCGAGGACCTGGCTGGTAAACGTGCCAGCCCGGCTGAACGACTCGACGTGGCATGACAGCGCCACCCTCTGTGTGCTGATGGGGAGGTAGCAGCGGGAGCTGGCCACACGGGCTAGCCACTGCAGAACAGGGCCATGCATCAGGGGATCTGGGTCCCCTGCCTGGCTCTGCCACTGACTCGCTGTGGGACCTGGGGCAAGGCACATCGCGCCTCAGTTTCCCCGCCTTCACAATGGGGAACAGGCTAGCTAGGCGGCAGATCAGGACGCAGGGTTAGATAGAGAGGAGGAAGCAGGAGCCACCAGCACTGTGGGCTGTGGCACTGGCCGAGCGGAACCATCCCCAGGAGAGCGGGATTTGGTTTAAGCCTAAATCAAAAGGCAGCAGCCTCTGCTTTCCCCCTGCTCGGGGGATCCAGCACATCGGTCGCTCCGAACCATCAGCCTAGTCCTTTGAGCTCCGCTCCAGCCCCTCCTCCCCCATTCACCCCATTGACTTGGATGGAGTCACTGCCCCAGGCTGAGCGGGGGGAGAATCAGGCTCCCAGTCCACAAGCAGAGGTGCGCGCCCAACAGCGGCTTGCCACCTGCCTCTAGCCTAAATCAAGTGGCTGCAGATGCATGGCTGTCCCCTTCACCCTGGGACTCTGATCCCGGGGCCCCAGGTGGGAGGGTTACACCCTCCCGGGTCCCTGGCCCTGGGTGGGAGGGTTACACCATCCCGGATCTCTGGCCTTGGGTTGGAGGGTTATACTGTCCCGGGTCTCTGGGTTGGAGTGTTACACTGTCCCAGATCTCTGGCCCTGGGTGGGAGGGTTACACCATCCCGGATATCTGGTCTTGGGTGGGAGGGTTACACCGTCCTGGATCTCTGGCCCTGGGTGGGACGGTTACCTGCCTCCTCCTGGTTCATAAATAGCCGATGTCTGCAAAGGGCTCTGCGCCCTGCAGCCCGGCTCAGCCTGTAGGGGCCTCCCAGCTCATCCCCCCACTCCCAGCAGCCAGGCGTGTGTGCTAACAGGCAGCTGAAGCAGAAACTCTTGTCTGCAGGAGGGGAGGCCGCTCCCAGCCCCCCACCCCCCTGTCGCCCTCCTCTCCCTCGGTCCAGTGCCCTCGGAACAACGCGTGCAGCGGGGGGTGCCGAGCACCGTCCAACCCAACCCTCCGCCCCGCATCGGGCGGACCCACTTCGAGCCGGGGCTGCGGCACCCCCGGCTCTGGCTCTCTCCCTCCCGGATGGCCTCTCGCTCGCTCTGTCTGTGTCTCGGTCCCTTTTTCATTCTCTCCAGCCCACTCCCCTTTCCGTCTGCTCCCCGCTTCTCGCCCCAGGCCGCCAGTCACGGACACGCCGCCTGGTGACCCTGGGTGCGTAGCAGGCGCGGCTCGTGAGCCCCGCAGAGTGGCTGAACCCCCCCCCCCGCACACACACACACACACAGCCCCGGCCCCCGCCCCGGCCAGGCGGAGCCGAAATGGTTAATTCCATGTCGCGGCGTGATGCGAACAGCAGCGGGTGACCTTACAAATGCCCATCCTGGCCTTGGCGAAGCGATGAATGGGGAAGCGGGGTGGGGGCGAGGCATGGACAGGCTCCGTTGCCATGGAGCCCCATCCAGGATTTGCTCGCATCACAGCCAGCCCCAGATCTCCCTAATGGACCTAACGCAGGAGAGAGACTCGCCCTCAATCAGTCCCTGCCTCCGGCCCGGGGTGGATGTCTCCATTTGGAGCATTAGTGGGCAGCGAGGCGCTCCGGGGCGGGGGGAGGATCTGCAGCGATTTAAAAGCCTTTGCATTAGGTCCAGGCGGGGACGAGCGACCGGGGAGGGGTGGCGGAGAGGGCAGCGCTGACAGATGTACATAGTTTGGAGCCGGTGACGTCCGTTCCGTCGCCAGCAAAGGGGGGAGGGGGCGGCGGGGGGGGGGAGGGGGCAAAAAAAAAAACAGAATGAGCAATTGCGGGAGAGTCCTGCATATTTCAGGAGATGCAGAGGACATTTGGGCAGGCGTAAATGCACGCCGCCATGGCTTCGCTTAGCCATGAACCTGTCACCGCTTTGTTCCTCCACCTCCTAAGGGTCTCCCGATGCACCCACTTGTCTGCGGGAAGGGGGGGCTTCTTCCCCCTGCCCGGCTTCTGCTGCCACCGCTGCTGAGATGAGCCCTGCCGGCTGCAGGGTGGCAGGCTCTCGGCTCTTTTGATCCCTTCACCCAGCCATGGGGGTCTGGCTGTGGCCTCTGCTCTGGGGCTTCCAGATGGAGCTTGTGTGGGGTGCAGGGAGCTTCCAGCCCCAGAGGTCGCCTCCCCCCAAGGCCAGGACGCCCAAGGCGAAGGAATGGACTCCATCATCGTCCTCTTCCTCAGCTTCCACTTGGGTGCCCACCCCGGACCTCGACAAGGTGGACCTGGAGGGTTCTGAGGCAGCCTTGACTTTCCTGTACTCGGGGGACACTCTGAGGCTCTCCCAAGCCAACTGCAGCCGCCGCTTTGAGGTGCGGGACGGGGGCAGGGCCTCCAGCCCCCCGCCGGGCCTGCGCTCCGCCCTGAGGGGGGCCACCGAGACCCTGACCCACGCCACCAACTTCCTCAACATGATCTTCCAGACCAATGACATCAGGGAGTCGAGCGTCAAGGAGGATGTGGAGTGGTACCATGCCCTGGTCCGGAGCGTCGTTGAAGGGGATCCCCAGGTCTACCGGGCCGTGCTGACCTTTGACGCCCACCCGGCGTCTTCCAAACCCCAGCTGATGCTCCAGGCCACCAAGGAGAACAACGAGATCCTGCTGCAGGACCTGTCTGCCTCTTCCGAGAGCCTGCGGAACCTGAGCTGGGAAAACCAGTGGTTCAACGGCCTGCAGGCCCAGCGGGGCCTTTTCCTGCACAAGCGGGTCCTCAGCAATGACCTCAAGAGCCTGGACACCCCCAAGTGGAACCGGGGCGACAGCTACGTGATGGACTCCAGCCACATCAAGTGGTCACCGCCCTTCCTGGAGTGCCAGGAGAGCAAGTTCCTGCCCAGCTGGATGGTGACCCTGTCCTCCTCCTTCTACGGTCTGAAGCCGGACCTGAGCCCTGAGTTCAAGTGAGTGGGGGCGACACCGGTGGGGGGGGGGTGCCTGTGGGGGGAGGTGCATGAGGATGAGGGTGGGGGGGTGCTTGGGAAGGAGCATTCAGAGCGCTGCATTCCCCCTCCCCTCCAGCCCACAGCCGGGGGTGGGCGGATTCTCTTTTCGTCTCACTTCCCTGGGCTGCAGACTTGGAGGAATTCCCCCCCACCCCCGCACTGCAGAGTGCAGAGCTGGGGGTCCCACCCCCCACCTAACTGGGGTGCCAAACTGGGGGATTTCCCCCACCTAACATACCCCACCCCAGGGTGCCAAACTGGGGGATTCCCCCCACGTAACATATCTCCCCGGATGCAGAGCTGGGGATCCCCCACCTAATACACCCCACCCCGGCATGTGGAGCTGGGGATCCCCCACCTACAATATCCCACCCCGGGGTACGAAGTTGGAGATACCCTGACCTAAAATACCCCACCCCCATGTGCAGAGCTGGGGATCCCCCACCTGACATAACATACCTCACCCCAGGATGCAGAGCTGGTGGACACCCTCCCCCCCGGCACTGAACGTACCCCACCGCAGGGTGCCAGACTGGGGGATCCCCTACCTAACATACCCCACCATGGGTGCAAAACAGGGGGATTCCCCCACCTAGCATACCCCTGGGATGCAGTGCTGCACGGTTCCCCTAGCCCCCACTCTCTGGGTGCAGAGGGGCCGGGATCCCTGCCACTTACATGCTCAGAGGTGCAGAGCTGCAGGAATTTCTTCATCCCACCTACGCCTTGGCACAGAGCTGCAGAGGTGCCCGTCAGCCCAGCTACCCTGGGACAGAGCTCTGGGGACCCCCTCTGGTCCATCGCCCTGGGTGTGGACCTGCAGGGGCCACCAGCGTACACACCTCTGGGTCTCCACCACATCTTTCCTCACCCCTTCCCCGGGGTTCCCAGTGCCCTGGACTCTGCTGGAAGACAGGCTGGACGCCAGCTGACATTGTCACTGTATTTTCAGGTGGTGACCCCAGCAGACCCCCAAGCCAAAGCCCTGGCCAGCCAATCCATGGCTGGACCCTGAACGAACCTGGCTCCAGGTGGTTATTACAAGGGGGGGTTTGAGGTACGGCATGACGGGTCACTGATGGATTGGGAGCAGGGGGAGCCCTTTCACCCCCCTGGCCTCAGCCCTCCTTTCTTGCCGCGGCTCACTCTGATCACAGGGAATCCCAGCGCTCCTGCCAGACTCCAGGCATCCTGTGTGTTTGGTTCTGCTCCGCTTCTGGGGGCTACAAGCTTCCAGCCGGCAACTCTGGCGCTCGGTGCCAAGCCCCTGTGCCACCCTTGGCATCCCCGTCCTTCCTCCCAGGCTCCCCACGGGCGTCCTTTGCACGAGATCATGTAGGGGGAGGGGAGAAGCTATTTTCAGCCCCCCAGAGTGGCCAGGGACCGACTGAAATGGGAGGGGGCCTCAACCTCCTTGTTTGCATCCCAGCATTCCAGATCTATCGGGGACCGTGTCAGAGCAGGGAGAGGGGGCCAGGCCAGGCCACCTGGTGAGCAGCAAAGGGTTAACGCAGCCTCGCCGGCGTGGCCTGGGCGATCGGCCCTAGGACAAGGCGAAATGGATTCCCCCCAGCAAGCCCCTGTCTTTCCATGCCGTGACCAAGGAGCCAAACAGGCTTGGCCAACAGGAGGGAGGGCAGGCGAGACAAGCCAGAGAGGGGACAATAGAAGCGCAAAGACAAGCAGCAGGTCAGAAGCAGCACTGGGATTTACCTGGATCCCAATCTAGTGTTTCCCCCACTGGACTATAGCGGCTCTCATAAGACAGTGGCGTCCTTCTACCCAGCTATGGTTTATAGGGCCAGCTCTGGACTCGGAGCCTTTGGCGTTTGATACCGAGGTGTTTCTGGAACGATGATGCTCAAGAGGGTTGATCTATGCCGGTGCGAAGGGACGGTAAACCTAGGATCACAAGAGAAGGTGCAGGACCAGAATGCTGGGTGATAAGACCAGAACATTGCCAATGCTTTCCCAGGGCTCCGAGGTTAACTTTCTACAGATTCCAGTCAGAGCCTGTTCTCTAGGATAGCTGCCCAGAAATAGGATTTACGCGTTTCCTTCTAGCGCTTCACATCCTGGAGCCCAAACCAAAAGTTCCAATCCAGAGTTGCATCCAAAGTCTCAGCTCCGGTGGGTCAAATCCGAGGACCTCCCCAAACTCTGGGTCACTGCGGATTTGGAGCTGGAACCCTCCATAGTTGGGGTGGCTGGAATCTAATTCAGCCCATTATAGAGAGAAGAAGATTGGAGCTACATCCAGAGCTTGGAACTGGAGTCAGACATCCTAAGGCCAGCAGGGCCCATTGTGATCATCCAGTCTGACCTCCTGCATAACACAGGCCAGAGAACTGCCCCCAGGTAAATTGTTCTGATGGTTAATGACTCTTACCATTACATTTACGCCTTATTTCCAGTCTGAATATGTCTAGCTTCAACTTCCAGCCGCTGGATTGTGTTAGACCTTCCTCTGCTAGACTGAAGAGCCCGTTATGAAATATTGGTTCCCCACGTAGGTACTTACAGACTGTGATCAAGTCAATCAACAGATTGGTTTCATCTTTTCTTGGGGCATGTCTCCTACAGGTGATTCTGCTCTTGGGTCCTGCCTTATTTGCTCGAAGTGAGAAGCAATATTACCCTCTATCCAAAGAGAGGTCCCATGACCCCAGCCTTAGGATGGGGAAGGATTGGGTGCTGATGGAGGCATGTATCTCTTTCTATTTGTTTTCTGAAGCTGGTGCCATCTGGAGCCACCCAGAGTCTCAGCATTCTGCTTTTGCACATATCTAGGCATCAATAGGTCCCCCCGGCTCTCCCTTCTATTGCCAGCTGTTTTCCTGCTTACAGAAAACAGAAATAACATGTGGCCGTTTACACTGTGTCCTCCAAGCATAGATGGCACCCCCTGGCCACGAGTTTATGCAGGTGAATAAGTCTGATCTGAGTATACATCATGCCCTCCTGCTTGTTTCTGGTCACCTAGAGCCGTATGGGTCAGTTTCATCTCCTATAAAGTCATGCCCTGCTACAAAGGTACCACCATGTTGTGTAACCGTCCGTGCTTTTTGTATAAATCGCAGGATACATGCACACGCACTCCTATGCACACACAGTCACAGACACACAATCCCACACAGTCACACACACATGCACTCAGACTCACACCCAATCCCACACACGCAGAGTCACATACATACTCAGAATCACACACACTCAGATACACACCTAGCCACACACGCACTGAGACGCACACAGTCTCACAAACACACACACCCCTGCCAGACAAGTATTCTCAGCATTGTAAAAAATATATATATATATATATATATATATATCCCTCCCCACTGCTGGAAATGCACGGCCAATGTTTCTACCAGCAGACGCCCCTCACTAGAGCAATGCGAATTGTGGAAGGGAGCCCTGTTGAAAAAAAATACAAGGAAAATGGCTTCCCTGGTGGAGCTTAATATTTCTCAGAACCTGGACAACAGCTGTAAAAATACACAGTCAGCCCCTTTCCAGCATCATCCAGCTAATTCATCCGTCTAGCGCTCATGCACGGCACATTCGTGTTGCTCTATGGACGGCGATCAAGCCCCTTCGAGCTTTGGTTTTATTCCAGACGCAGGGTTAGTTGGGGACAGCCGTCAGCAGGGACACTGCAGTTGTTTCAGTTTTACGGTGAATGAGGTTCCCTCCTAGAGGATTTCAGACACTGCCTTGGCTGTCTGGGCAGCTATCTGCACAAACCAGACCCAATTCAACGCCTCCTCTGGCCCAGCCCACTCCTTCGTTTATTTCCCCACCTCCCCTGTCTTTCACGACGTGTCCCACGTGTCCTTCATGCGTTGCTGAATCCCTAGTCGCTACTCCGTGTGGCCTGTGCCACTGACACACTCCCTTAATAACTCCCTGACTCATCCCTTCCCCCCGCACTCTCTTTCTCCCTGATTTCCCAACTCTACGTTGGACTGACTTTCCTCCCGGATTCAAGGGGCAGAGCTCCTGTTGAGAACTGGCAGCATGGTCTAATGGGTGGAACAGCAGACTGGGGAATCAGGAGACCTTCATTCTGTGCCACTGACCTGCTGGGTGACCTTGAGCCAGTCATGTCCCTGCTCCGTGCCTCAGTTTCCCCTCCTACCTTGTCTGTTTAGCTTGTAAGTTCTTCTGTCTCTCACTGCATGTCGATACTGCACCTAGCACAATGGGGCCCTGATTTCAACTGGGGCCGCTAGGCCATGTTGTAATATAAATAATAATTGTATGGGCGTTGGTCCTCATTTACATGCTCATGGCTGGTCTATTGGGCACTACAATGGCCCAAATTAATTCTCCTAATTTTGTTAGATAAATGAGCGTTTTCTCTCACATATATATAAAACCCCCTCCTGAATTCTGATCACTTCCAGGTCTATTGAAGATCTGTCACTGTCTGAGAGCCCTGTAACGGGGAAACCGCTGGGGCCTCTTGGCAGAAGCAGCTGTTCGGGCAGCCCTTTGTGCTGGGATAAGGCCTTCCCGTCCCCTCCTGCAGAATCACCTCCCTTTGGGTCAGTTCTCTGCAGAGAGGTTCCAATGGGAGGCAAGGAAGCCCTCCCAGCCAGCCACTTAGTTCTGGTTCTCAGCCTGCAGCTCTCCCTCTTCCTAGGTACGTATCTGCCCTCACCCTAGCCCCCCACGGGAACGGATTGATTTTAGCCTCGCAGCATCCCAGGAGGGGGGACATCTTTGCAGGAGTGGGGACTGAGGCACAGAGAGATTAAGGCCCTGATCTTCAAAGGTACCTAGGCGCCCAACTCCCATGGAAGACCTAACCCTGCCCTGCTTTCAATGGGAGTTAGGCACCTTTGAGAACCTGGGCCAAAGTGACTTGAGCGAGGTCACACAGGACATCTAGGTCTGATCCGGGACGCACACCTAGTCTCAGTCCAGTGCCCAATCCATTAAACCACCCTTCCTACAAAGCTGCACAGTACTATCTCTCTCTCTCTCTCACTTTCTGGGCAAAAGTCATCTCTGTGCCGAGGGCCCCGAGGCTTATGCCCCACTTAATAATCCCACCTAACCTCTCCTTGTTTGTTTACTATGATTACTATTGTGCCCTCGCCCAGCACTTCACTGTGCTTGGCGCTGTACAGACCCAGAACAAAAAGACAGTCCCTGTCCTACAGAGCTTGCAATCCAAGCTGCTCTTAAGTAACTGGTCCTAGCATGACTTAAATAGGGCATAAGCCTCATGCTGACCCCCAGGGAGAAGGCTGGAAGTCCCAGAGTGGCTCTCACAGTTTCTGTGAGCAGCAGGAGCTCCTTGGGGATTTTCCAGGAGGAAATTCCCTCAGGCAGTGCCACCTCCAGAAACCGATCAGGTCCAGCCAGCCACTGCATCTGGAATCGCACAGAGGGTCTGTCTACACTGCCATCCGAGGTGTGGCTGTGGATCTAGCCAGCTCCAGTAACAAGAGCAGTGAACCTGCAGCAACCTGGGCTTGCCACTCGAGTACCTACCCAGTGGTCCTGTGTGGACCTGTACAGCCCGCACTACCGCCGCCTCACTGCTACTTGCTGGATGGAGCTCAGCGAGCTAGATCAGAGCTAGCTGGGGTATGTCTACACGTGCTGCAGTCGCTTCTCTGACTGTAGTGTAGACAGACCCAGAGCCTTAACCATGTGGCATTCAGATGGAGCTCTCTTTGTTGTCCCTCAATCCTGCAAGGTGCTGAGCACTCTGGATCCAGCAAAAGCACGTAGACACAGGCTTAGTTTTACATAGGTGAGCAGCCCCATTGACTTGAGTGGGAGGAAAGTATCCATTTGTCGCCTTTTATTTCATACTTAGCTTATAAACCTTTTGGGGCAAGGACCATTTGTTGGTTATAGCTGTGTACAGCTCCGGGCCCTGATGGGGACATGGAAGCAGTACTCCGATACAAACAACAAATAGCAATGAAAAGATATTAAATCCTGAATTCTTTACTCAGTTATCCGGCAGCTTTTCCACGGTAACCGGTCACAGCAGCAACTTCGCACTCATTAAAGACCAACTAACTCATGTGTAGGTGCTGGAACTAGGGGTGCAGCTGCACCCGCTGTCTTGAAGTGGTTTCCATCATATCCAGGGTTTACAGTTTGGTTCAATGGCTCTCAGCCCCCACTATACAAATTGTTCCAACCCCCCTGCTCTTATGCCAAGTAGGACTTTATACCCCCAAAAGGGAAAAGAGCCAGAGACGTCACAAGTGCACTACGGACTTTGCTCATTGCCAACGTATTGTACGTAGGTGCTCAGATACCATGGTGATGGGCAGTGACACAAAACCCTAAGGTAGATAGGCAGATTTTACTCAATCCTTTAAAAAAGCACCTGCTAAATTCCCAAAGGTGAATTTCACCTGAGTAAATATTTCAGGATTTCCCCCCAAGATTTAAAAAAACACAAAACAAACCCCCCAAAGTCCTTAGTCTTGAGAAAAGAAGACTGGCGGGGGGGTGGCCGGCAGACCAGGTAAAAGTCTTTAAATATGTTAAGGGCTGTTACAAAGAGGACAGTGATCAGTTGTTCTCCACGTCTGCTGAAGGTAGGATAAGAAGTAATAGGCTTACTCTGCAGCAAGGGAGATTTAAGTTAGATGTTGGGGAAAACTTTCTAACGATAGGGGTAGTTGAGCTCTGGAACAGGATTCCGAGCGAGGTTGTGGAATTCACTGGAGGTTTTTAAGAACTGGCTGGACAAACCCCTGTCAGGGATGGTCTAGGTCCTGCTTCAGCGCAGGGGGCTGGACTGGATGACTTCTTGAGGTCCCTTCCAGCCCTACATTTCTCTGATTCTGTGAAATATCCTTCCCTGAGTTACTGCGAATACCTCAAATGATTAAACCTTTTACAAATCTCACTTTCCACCCCCGATGCTTTGTGTTCACCTTTTAGAGCCCATCACGCAAGTGCTGAAAACACATAAGTTTCACTTATGGTTTATAGTCAATTTCTATCTAATCTAATCTAATCACCGATCATCTATCTATCTATCTAAATCATCCTAGCCTGTCCATCTCATAAGGCTGTGGGTCATTTCTATGGATTTTAGGTTTCTTAAAAACATCTGTGTTTTTTGTTGAGGGGAGGACTGGGGTGTTTTTTATTTTATTTTATTTTTGTTTGATTGATTTGTTTTATGGAACGTAAATCTAGGAGTTTAGGCCCTGATACTGCAGTGGACCCCAGCACCCACCCGGCGCTCATTGCAGGATCAGAGGCTAAACCTGGCAGTGTTCCTTTAAGAAACCCTACTCTATTTAAACGAGGTTTAGAATTAAAAGGGTGATCAATCTTAGTGCAGCACTAGTGGGAGCTGCTATAATATGTCCAGCCAGCCAGATTATGGATCTGATGGGGGATTCACCCACACGTTGCCCTAATTCAGGCTGTGTCCCTGCCTCCCTTCCCTTTCTCCCCCAGACCTCACCCCCATGCTTCTGGCTGCCACCCAAGGCAGGTGGTATAAATAGAAAGGTGGTTGTGACTGCCTGGATCGCTCAGCCTCGGGAACAGCTGTGCCCAAGACACACCCACAGGCTGAGCAGTCAGTAAGCCCTAAATCTCATCTCCCTGCACCCAGGGCAGAAGTGCGCTGTGGGGGAGCCCAGGAAGCCAGCTGGCCCACCGCCCATAGAGGCAGGCCTGCTGCAGCCCACGCTGCCTATCGGGGGTTTGTTTACAAAACAAACAACCCCTCGTCCCTTCCCAGGCAACACCTGGCATGTGTGATTCCCCCTTCCCTGCCAGCTTCTGGATCCATGCTGCTTAAAGGACTCTCCCTGTCTCTGGATGGAGAATGACAAGGGAGAGAGACATGCAACAGGGAAAGGAGGTTGTTGCCATCCGGTGCATGGAAAATGGGTCAAAAACTAATGAATGGCTCCTGAGTAGAGCTGCACAGGCTGATCTAATCTATCTATCAACGTATGCAAGTCAAGATCCGTCTGTCTTTCTATCTCCCCACCCCATGCATCCAGCCACACTCTCTTTCTCCCCCAGTTTATCTGTTTCCTTTTCCTTGCTCTCTGTTGTTTCCCTCGTCACCTTCGTTGGATGGCTCCTCGCCCTGGGATTCTTAGGTCCCAGGCCCAATTATCTTCTTAATCACATCAGTGCAACTGCGGGGTAGTCAGAGGACTGTAACAGGCTTAACCGAGGGGAATTTGCCCCAATGGGGCCTAGTTCTCCCATTTTATGTATCCCTCGTGTAATCCCCCCACCTTCCCTGTCACATGGCTACAACTGCCGTGCACACAACTATGCACAGATAAATGCGCGTGCACTACGTGCGGTGATGAGAAGAACTATATTTTGCACATCGCTAGCCCCTTTCATCTGAGCTCTGTACAAACAGGGGGAAATCCTGGGCAGAGAGCCAGTGTGATACCTTAGCACCACTTAAAGTCCCCAGCCTGGCACTGTTCCCCCCTGCACGGGGGCAGGGTTCTCCCAGCAAGGACAACTTTCTTTCCAGCTCAGGTTTCGGTTCTGCAATTTGCAGGTCGCAGTCTCCTGCAATACGATGGTTATTTCCGTGCAGTGGCGCACAAGGCTAATATCACTCTGGGGTGTATTAACAGGAGCTTTGTATGTAAGACACGGGAGCTAACTGGGGTGATTCTCTCGTTCTGCTCAGCCCTGGTGAGGCCTCAGCTGGAATCGTGCGTCCAGTTCTGGGCACCACTTCAGGAGAGAAGTGGACAAATTGGAGGGAGTCCAGAGAAGAGCAACAAAAGTGATTGAGGGTTTAGAAAACCTGAACGATGAGGAAAGGTTAAAAAAACCGGGCGTGTTTAGTCTTGAGAAAAGAAGGCTGAGGGCGGGACCTTTAACTTTCTTCAAATACTTTAAGGGCTGTTACAAAGAGGACAGGAATCCATTGTTCTCCATGGCCACTGGAGGTAGGACAAGATTTAATGAGCTTAATCTGCAGCCATAGGGAGATTTCGGTTAGCTCTTGGGAAAAATCTTTCTACCTTTCAGGGTCATTAAGCTCTGTGAAGTAAGGCTTTCACGGGAGGTTGTGGAGTCCCTGTCATTGCTGTTTTTTAAGAGCAGGTTAAATAACTTGTCAAGGATGGTCTAGGTTCACTTGGTCCTGCCTCAGTGCAGGGGGCTGGACTGGATGATCTCTCGAGGTCTCTTCCAGCCTGACATTGCTATGAGAGTAGCCACTGGAAATCTGAGTCCCATTGTGCTAGGTGGACAAGAGACAACCCCTGCCCCAAAGCGCTCACAGCTTGAATAGACAAACCAGACAGGGGTGGAAGGGGAAACTGAGGCAGAGAGAGGGAAAATGACTTCCATGAGGTCACGGAGCCTGTTAGCGGCAGTGCCAAGAATAAAACCCAGGCCTCCCACGGCCTTAGTGAAAGCAGAATGAGATGTCTGTGCCATTGGGAGCCCGTGTGGCCAAGCCTAGTGTCCTGGCTATTCGACCACACAGGCAGAGCCTGAGTTTACAGCCTCAGTCCAGAGGTCGTTCACAGGTTGAAGGCAGCCTTCTTTCCCACCCTGGGCACCAGAACAGTGGTGGGGACCATTGCAGCTTCTTTGACCCTTAGTGCTACGGCCTGGTCCCATGGGAGGAAAGAGGGGGAACCTAAGGCTCAGGTTCCCAGCTCCTGCTGCACCCAACCCTTGCTCCTGTCTTCCAGGGGCGTGGTGAGGATGGACGTCAAGCTGCAGAACGTGGACATCAATCAGTGCGCCAGTGGCCCAGGATGGTTCACCGATACGCACCAGTGTGATCTCAACAGTACACAGGTAAATGGGGCCGGGGCTCATTAGTGCTGCCCACACCCCTCCCTGCCAGGCACCACTTAGCACCTTGTTTGCCCCCTCTTCCTCTGACAGCTCTTCGTTTATTGCCTCACTGAACCCCTATGTAGGAGCAGCTTGGCCTCAGAGGCCAAGTCCAGATCCAGACTTTCCCACAGCCCGAGCTGGGCTTTGGGGACAGGGGAGTTTCCAGCTCCCCAGGCAAACCCCAGTGCGACTGAAATCCCTCTCCCTGGGCCAGAGGGCCTGATCCAAAGCTCAGTGGACCCAACGGAAGAACTCCCTCAGACTTCAGTGGGCTCTAGTTCAAACCCTTAGATCTCGCTTCCCTCCACTCCCAAGGGACATTATCCTTCCTTGTAATTTCACTCCTCTTTCCAGAGTCCTTCTCTCTCCTGGTTTCCGCTACTCCCTGGCTCTCCTTCACCGCTGAATATTATCCCCACTCCTGCTGACCCATCTGCTTAGCTCAGCTGCTCCCTGCCTCGCAGCCAGTGAGGTTTACTGTGCAAATCTGCATGTACGCACATTGGTTTTTGTTTCACCACGAGAGACAGTGTGTGACCTGACTCCCTCCGAGCTGCGTGAACCCATCCCCATTCACAGACCTTTGACCCCCCATTCCATGGCAGCTATCACCCCATCCCCTGAGTTCAGATGTTGCAACTCTGCACTGACCAGCTGCTGGCTGCTATGCCCCCCTATTGAAAGAGTTCCCACAGTGGGCAGTTTGAAAAGCTTCTGGAATCAGAGCCATCTTCAGTGCATAACCCCCTTCCCCCCACCCCCAAGAAGTGACCCCATGGGAATAGAATGATCTGTCTATTTTAGGTACCGATCTGCCACCCATGACCCTACTCTCTGAACACCTCACAGTCTTCAACATAGTTAGCCTCACAACCCATCAGTGAGGCAGGTGAAACCCCACTGTACAGATGGGGAAACTGAGGCACAGAGCGAGCCAAAGAGGCGGAACCTCAAAGGTATTAGGTTTTTATTATTATTAGGCATTTATTTGATTTCAGTGGGAGTTGGGCCCCTGAATAGCTTTGAGGGCCTGGGCCTAAGAGTCTTGCCCAAAGTCACACCGGAAGTCCGTTCTGGAGGAGAAAATTGCACATACGTCTCTGGCGTTCCAGGCTAGAGCCCTAACCCCTGGGCAACGCTGTTCTCTTTGGGAGAGGCAGGGGTGCCTAGAGGTCTGCCATTAGGAGGCAGGAAGTCCTGAGTGCAATTCTGAGCTAGAACTGAAGCCCTTGCTTGTAGGGTTGCCAATTTCGTTTGGACGTATTCCTGAAGGTTTCATCACTGGAGGTGATCTTCAAATCAAGATTAATCTTTAATTCCTGCAGACGCCAGGAAAATCCTGGAGGGTTGGCAACCCTACTTGCTTGGTGGGTGACGCTGAGCAAGTCCCTTTGCCTTCTGGGGGATTTCCCCATCTGTAGAATGGGGAGAATCAGGTTTTCCTCCCTCATAGGGGTCATTAGCTAACATCTGACCACACAAACTGCTGAGTGTGGTTAGTTAAGGATGAAGCAGATTTCAAGAGTTTTCTAACCACCTCCAATGAAGACAACACCTGTACAAAGTGTGACTTTTCCTGTAGGGCCTACAAAAATAGCCTGCTTCATTGTGGTGTGGCAAGAATGCAGCCTGGAGATCTCAAAGGCGTTGAAGGGAGTTGGGCCCCCCAACTTCCTTTGACGTTCCATGAGATTTGGGCCCCCCAGCTCACTTTGAACCTCCCATTTGTTGGGAATACAGATATTTTAGCATCATTAGCATGCGCTCTGTTTTCCTCCCCATCCCCCAGGGCCGAGTGCAGTATAAATGCCTGGATGATTAGATAGACAGAGATACCAGATTATACCCATGTTAAGGTACGTCACATTTCGGGGCTTAATGTACTTGGCAGTGTCTCTTAGCCATCACATGGAGCATTCACCGCTGTAATACCCGTCCTGGCAGCCCCGGCATGTCCCCTCTGCTCAGCAGGGAGAGAGGAAGCCAGCAGCTTCTCCAAGCAGGAGCGGGATGGGGATCGAGATGGTTGCTTTTATCATTTGGGGATTAGGAGGTTCAGCACTTGGGATCTAATGTCCAATCAGATCTCCTGCAGCCTCCAGGGCCCTTTTAAATGACAAACCCAGCAAGATCCCACCCCACATCCCTTTTGATGTAATTATCCATTAAAAAATAAATAGAAAGGCAGCGCGGCCGGCTTTGTTAATTAACGAATCTTGCCTTGTCCTGCTTCTCTTTTTGCTCCCATCTCTCCCATGCTGGGTAAATACCAGGGACACCCACCTCTCTCTTTCCCTCTCTCTCTCTCCCTGTGTAATTAAAAGGCTGCCTTTGAATTACTGGAGCGCTGCTTAAATTTGCAGGGTTAATGCACTCCGGTCGGCGGAAATCATGGAATCAGCATACAAGACCAGGAGGGGAAGGGGGCAGTTTTCAAGGCACCCAGGAGCAAAAGGAGAGGGATGGGGTGGTGGAGGGAGGACAGGCAAACGGGATGGGCTAATAGATCCAAGGGTAATAATCCCGCCTCCGTTGCGTGATCTTTGCCACCATGACCCAGCTCAGAGACATCCCCCAAGAGCATTAATGAGCACGGTTGCTCCTTGTCTCCTTAGCTCGCACTGGCTATCAGTTTCCTTGGTCTATTTCTGGCTCCCCTGGGGGATTGTGTCTCCCCATACCCACCGCATGGTTATTTGGCTCCATCCCACTTCCACCCATGGGCCAGCTGCTGCCCCCTTCCGGCATAGCCATTGGTCCTGCATGAGCAATGTGCAACTTACCATACAAAGCTTGTGCTTCCCCTTATGACCATAGAGGGCCCGACTGAGATCTGGGCCCCACTGTGCGAACACATGGGGAGAGACAGTCCCTGCCCCAAAACTGCTGAATAGACAAGGGGGTGGGAGGCACAGAGAGGGGAAGTGAGGTGTGCAAGGTCACCCAGCAGATCAGTGCTAGATATGAGAAGAGAACCCAGGCGTCCTGATTCCCAGGCCAGTGTCCTCCCTCGCTGGATCCTGCTGCATCGCTCCCGACTCTGGCGGACGGAGAGTTGAACCCAGTTGTCTGGTAGCCCTCGTCCCTGCTTTCCGGTGCTCGGCCTGTTGTCTTAGATTAAAGTTTCTTGCCCATGTTTAAAGCAGCTCCCAAAGTTCAAATGATGCAGACCCAGAGGGGTAGCACTCACACAGAAAGCCCTAGGGAAAAGCAAAACACCCAGGGATGAACCGGCCTGAACAGACAGGACTGCAGGGGAGGCAGAGTGGATACTTTGGGAGCCGCTGGCATCTTGCCTGGCCCAAAAGGAGCACTGGGAGGGGAAGCAGTGGGCGAAGGGGCCTGTCACCTCTACATCCCAGACCAATGATCAGAAGCTGTTCCCCTTGTCGGAGGGTGTATCACTGGCCTGGGGAGTGGAGCTGGTCCGCTTCCTGAGCCAGGTGTTTACAGCACACGGAACGCCACCCCTTGGCAGTCCCGGCACCCAGGCTGGCCAGAACGCAGCAGCACAGGACCTGTTGTGTGGATAGCACCAGAGGCAGGGCTGTCTGAGCCAGCAATGCCGCCTGCACAAAGCGGATGATGGGGAACGCGCGCTGAGAGCCGGGAGAGGGGAGATGGGGGGAGCTTGTCTCCCTCGGCTGCCCTCCCCCACCCCTGCAATCAGTACTGCTCAGACCAGCACTGGATACATCGCAGCTGAGCAGCAAACATGCATGCGGGGGGAGGAGACAGGGATCACTTTCCATCTAACCCATCCAGCCCCGCACCCTTTCTGCTCCCAGCCTGCCCCCTGGTTCCTCCACCTTCACCTTCAGTCTGCCCTGGGGGGCACTCCGCATGGCAGGGGAAAGATTGATTCCTCTCCCCTCAGCAATTGCCTCTCGGCAGCAGAGCCGCGGTCGACGGCTGTTGCGTTTGGAAGGACGGGGCGGGGAGCGGCTGGTAGGAATGCCATTAGCTGCCAGCCCTTCGGTGGGTTCATGGCTGGGGCTCTCGCGGCTTCTGCCCTGCTCCCTGTTCTAGGCCTCGCATGCAATCTGTCCCATTTCTCCATCGCCATCTGGCCTCTGGCCTGGGATCGCGACATCCCTGGCATTAACTGGGGAGCTCTTTGCAGGCTGCCTGCGCCCGGCTTTTGCCCTCACGGTAGCGGGGATTAGCGGTTTGCAGCATTACGCGTCCATTTAGGTTTTAGGAGGGGATTTGAAAATCAGGCTTTTGCCTTTAATTCTTAAATGTTTAACCACTGGCTTCCAGAAGTAAATTTAAAGGGACAGGGGGACCGAACTGAGTGGGGGTGGGGGGAGGGAACCCCTCTAAGGACAGAGGGACAGTCATACCAAAGAAAGCCGTCTAGATTCCCGGCCGGGAGGGGTCAGGGGGAGGCCAAACGTTCCCATTGAGGCTCCAGGTTCCCCCCAGAGAAGGGGATCCGTGTCACTCACATGTGGCATGTTTTGTTCAGTGCATCCCGCAGGAAAGACGGGGCTTCGTTCTCGGAAGATACCTCTGTCTGTGCAAGCCGGGCTTCTATGGCGCAAGCAGGGCCTCCGGCACTGGCCAGTCCGGTAGGTGGTAACCCTGCCTGGCCTACCCCAGCCGGAGCATCTCCTCTGGGCGGCTGGGCTTGGCTTTTTCCTTGGGCTGCATCCACAATGCAAAGCCAAAGCTTGGCTCTCCTAGTGACCCATCTTACCCGGCCTCCCACCCCATAGCATGCGAGCACCTCCCCAACAACCCTCCCCCGTTTCACAGAGGGGGAGCTGAAGCTAAGTGACTCGCCCACGGTTGTGCAGAACGTCGGTGGCTAAGCAGGGAACTGAAGCCAGGTCTCCCATATCCAAGGCTGGTGCTTTAACCATTGTACCCTCCTTCCTCTCTAGCTTCCCAGCTCTCCGACTCCACAGGCCCCACCACCATCTCCGAGCATTATAAGCACCCGGCATTTCCAAAAGGCTCCCCCCTTCCCAGATGCTGCAGTTCCACCATCTGGAAATGCATCCATGGGTTTGGACCCTTGGGGCTGATCTGTGCCCTGCTTTGCCTTAACCTTGCCCTGATCTCCAGCCCAGTACAAAAAAATACCCTTCATCAGTGGACAGGGATGGGCGGGACTGCAAATCACAGGGCCAAGTTAAAACTGGCTCAACCAAGAAGGGTTAATGTCACGCCTTGAGTTAACCAGGCCTTAGAGATGCCCTAGCCAGAGAGAAGAGCGTCCCAATGATTGCTCTGCACCTTGGACTATCATTTATACCAGCGCAAACAAGGTGCTACCAAGTCTGAAAGGCAGCTTTTCACACCTATGCCGTGCCGGTATAGATGACGCTGTGTGTGTGTGTGTGGGGGGGGGGGGGGTGGCAGCAGAGAATCAGGCCCAGAGGCAGTGCTAGCCCATTGGGTGCCCTAAACAGGAATGTTTTTGCTCCCCCAACACCTAATAAAAAGCAAATGGGGGCCCCCCCTTGAGCTGCTTGGGGCCATAAGCAATTGCTTAGTCTGCTTACACCTAGCGCCGGCTCTGATCAGGCCCAGGCCCCATCCATGAGTCTGTTTTGCGGGAGGAGAGAAAGCAAAGGCTGTGCAGAGACACAGCGACATTTTAACCTTCCCGCACGCCTCCTTTTCACCCCTGCAGGCCCCGAGGAAAGCTCATCCCAGTACGCAGGGCAGTATGGAGCCGTGGACTCTGGGACCTTGCTCGAGTGCCAGCCCTGCAAGGAAGGATGCGTGACGTGCGTGGACAACACCCCGTGTTTGATCCAGGAGGATTGGTCCCTGCGGGCTGCTGTCCTCTCTTTCCAGGCCTTCTGCATGCTGGCCGTCTTTCTCAGCATGCTGGTCTCCTACCACTTTCGAATGAGCAAGGCAAGGCATCCGGCGGTCCCGGAGGAATGCGCTTTGACTACGGGGCCCCACTTCTCTGCTACAGTGGACTCAAAAGACCCTGGTTCTTGGGCAGTCCTCCTCTCTGCAACACCTCGGGGCCATATAGTGAAGCCTCCAAGACCTGGTGCAAGTTCTGTTCAGCATCCTTGGAGAGGGAGGAAAGCAGGATGCTCATCCTGGCTCAGAGCCCATGTCACACAGGGAAACGTTTTCAGTGGTCTCCAGTTTTAGGTGCCTCTGTTTTCTGGACACCCAACTTGAGCCACCTCGGCACCGAGCTCCTGCAGCTGCTGCAGACTTTGGCTGGAGCTGAGGGCGGGGGGCATGCCCTGCCGCACCCCTCTGTAAATCAAGGTCTTGAATGTCTCCAGCTGGGCACCCATAAAAGGGAGGTAGCCAAAATCAGAGGCCACTTCAGGAAACGGTGCTTCAAGCTCTGTGAACTGGGGTGACGCTATTGACTCACCTGCCTCGGTGCGGCACGGGAGGGTCAGCTGGCTGTGTGCAATGGGCAGGGGACCAGCACAACCCCTATACACACCTTAAGTCCCAAGAAAGCCCTGCTTAAGCCTTGCACAGGTGCCCTACCCGGGAGGGGGGGTCGACTTCCTGCCCAGCTCTCCAGAGCAGACGAGTGCTAAGCCCAGGACTAAAAACCAGGTGACCTGAGTTCTCTGCCCAGTGCTGCCCCAAAACCTGGACAGGTTGCTTTCCCCTGCTCTGTGCCTCAGTTTCCCCATATGGAAAATGGGGTGATATTTAACTGCTTCAGTCACGGGGGGAAATGTGGAGGGTGGGGCATCCTAATTCATGTTTGTGAAGTGCTTTAAGGGCCTCATCCAGAAGGCACTAGAGGCGGCAAAGTATTATAGTTAGCAGCTTGGTTTCCCCCCGCCCCATCCGTTTTCATTTAAAATAAAAATCTTCACCTGGAAAGAGCAACGTTTCCACAAGCTCCTGTTTGTTTCCATTGACAAGGGCGCCTCCTGCTGGTGCGCAGTCTCACCTGGCACACTGGATTAACTCCACTTTCAAGCCACCTCCTTTTCCAATGGGATTATTTCAAGAGCCCAGGTCCAGAATATATATATTAGTTTTATTAGAGAGGGGTGCCCAGGCCCATGGAGCTTGATTCTGGGGGGCTGCAGTGAGGATGTGGGGCATTCCCCCCCACCACCAAGTAGGGGCACATTCAGGAATACCTTCTCCACATTCAGCTCCCCTGCGGATCCATCCTCCACATTGGCATCATATGCTTGCTTGGTCTGTTCCCCCACCGCATGGATTCTCTACCACATGTGTGTCTCTCTCTCTCTTTGTTTCCCTAGAGGATCCGGGCATCAGGAGTTATCCTGCTGGAGACCATCCTCTTTGGATCTCTGCTTCTCTACTTCCCTGTAAGTATCTGGCTTGCATTGGGAAGTCAGCACTCCGTCCCTTGCCCCAAGAGCACCCTGACTCCGGAAGGAGGCTGGGCCGGATAGAAGTAGGTTCAGTGCTTTCCCTCTTCTCAGACCTTCCTGTCTGGTGATCTCCTTGTGCCATGGTACCTTTGATCCTAGCCAGGACAGAGAGAGAGAGAGACCCCAGGGGGCCAAATCCAGCCAATAGAGTTACACTGGGGATGGATTCACCCCAGGAATCCCAGTGAAGGCACGCACTGGGCAGCTTCGCCCGTCCCACCCCTCACGCCAGCGCAGCTACACGGCTATTTTTAGTGCACTGGCTTGATCAGAGCTAGCACAGATCCATCTACCCCGGCTGGAAATGATACCACCAGCTCCAGGGCAGATGTTACCCTGAGGCTACCTGCCATGCCCTCCCACAGATCCATCATCCAGCGGAGGATTCAGAGGCTAGAACAATGCCTTGCACGTATCTGAGTGTCTCTAGTATCTAGTAAGAGCCGTCAGGTAGCAGAGTGATGAGCATGGAACCGTGTAAATTCCTAGGCAGAGAGGAACCCTCAACTGCACAAGAGCATAGACGTGTATCGCCCCTCCTCCCCGGGGATTGGCTCTGCTCCTCCTATCCCACGGGACCCTAGTTCTTTGGGATGAGGCGGTTGTCTATAGATAGACAACATCACATGGTCCCCTGATAGGGTCCTCAGTGGCTAGGAAAGCCCATGTGAGGGTTTGGGTCCAGTGGCACATTTCACTGGGGCTATTTCACACCCAGAATTCGCTGAGCTGGAGGGTATGTCTACCCTTCAAATGCTACAGCAGTGAGCTTCAGTGTAGACACAATCTATGCTGATGGAAGAAGCCACCTCCCAGAAAGGCAGTAGCTAGGTCGAAGGAAGACCAGCCCTGTGTGTTCCTGATGTTCTTCTCCCCCGAGAGCTGGGCGTGATCCAGCCAAGCTGCCTTTCTCCCCACCTAGGTGGGCGCAGCTCAAAGCTGATCACAGGGCACCCCAGCTCCTGGGATAGGTCACAGTGCCCCTGCATGGGGGTGGGGGGACGAGAGGAGCCCCAGCACCTCCAGAACCCCAAGGATCAACCTCCTCCCTTCATGGCAGGAGGGACAGGAAGCAGCCTAGGGTGTACAAAAGGCGGATGGAGAGTGCGGCTCACGCTCCATTTGCTCTCCTGGAAGGACTCCCTCCAGGATCCTGGGTTCCTTCTCCAGGCCAGGAGCAGCGAGAGATCTGCCTCAAACAGGGCCTGAGGGCGACTAAGCTGATGGCTAATTTTGCTGTCCCGGACACCAGCTCCTGTGGGATCATCCTTCTCAAGAACTCAAATCCCTTTTCGGCCACTGGAATTAAATTAAATGATCTAAATCCTCTCTCTATCCTGCAAGATTTACAGCTTCTGCCTTCAAGAAAGCACCAGGGAAGGGGAACGAGTCTTTTCCAAAGTAATTGATCTTCAGGTTTTTCAGCAAATTTCTCTCACATACGTTCCCTCGCTCCCACAAAAGGGGGCAGAGGGCAGTTAGCTGGAATTTGCAAATTTGTCACCCACAATCTATTTGAATTTTTGGTGCTTATAGACTGCACATCACCGTAGTGTCCAGCTGCTGCCCATCACACTATGTCTTGGTAGCCAGTTTATGTTCCACTAGAGAAACAATATTTGTCCTAGTGCCCTGAGCAGAGGACTGGGAGCCAGGCACCCTGGGTTTTCAATTTGACTCCTGCTGAGAGTCATTTTGTGGCCAAGGGGAGGTCACTTGATCTTCTTGGGCCTCAGTTTCCCTGTCTGCAGATGCCACATACAGGTATCAACTACATACAGACACACAGGGAATGCAACTAGAAGGCACAAAAAGATGGGCCTCTTCCACTGAAGCAAAAGGAGTACTTGTTGCAGTAGTCAGAGGTGTAATACCATAGGAGGTCTGCAACCTGTAGGAGGCAACATCAGTGCGCGCGCACACCCGGGCACAAGAAGGAGACACAAGGGACACGGGAATTGCCGTACGAGAACTCGGGGTCACCCAATGAAATTAACAGGCAGCAGGTTTAAAACAAATTTAAAACAAAAGGAAGTATTTCTTCACACAACGCACAGTCAACCTGTGGAACTCCTTGCCAGAGGATGTTGTGAAGGCCAAGACTATAACAGGGGTCAAAAAAGAACTAGATTAGTTCATGGAAGATAGGTCCATCAATGGCTATTAGCCAGGATGGGAGGGATGGTGTCCCTAGCCTCTGTTTGCCAGAAGCTGGGAATGGGTGACAGGGGATGGATCACTTCATGATCACCTGTTCTGTTCATTCCCTCTGGGGCACCTGGCACCTGTCAGAAGACAGGATACTGGGCTAGATGGACCTTTGGTCTGACCTAACATGGCCGTTCTTATGTTCTTATGTCACAACAGTCTCCACAAGTGGCCAGGACCCGCTGCTTCAAAGGCGGGCACAAGAAACCCTGCACTTATGGAATCGCCTACCCCCAGGGGAGGTTTCCACCTGAGGGGGTAGGAATTGGCAGAGTGGGGCTCATGCTCGGAAGCCAGAGGGTTTATGCCTCTTTTAAACTATTGCTGACTTTGGTTAGTATTTGCTAGCTGTAAAATTCCCATTATCCACAGAAACATCCAGTCCTTTCTGTGAATCATGCTAGGGTTCTGATGCACAACACTGCACAGACGACGTCGGGCCTAATTCACATTTACACGAAGGCTCTGTCTAGACGAAGATACAAGATGTTTTGTTAGAACTTGGTGGCTAACCCAATCCAACAACACAACTTTTGTCTGAGGCTAGAGGAGCCCCGATCTCTTTTTCCACTGCACTGGCGACATCCCGGGGCCTCAATGTGGCTGTTAACATCCCTGACATCCATTATAACACCCCAAAAGGCTGCCAGAGCAGTCTCAAAGGTCCACAAGTGCAAATGAGAACTGGGACCCAAATCTCAGGTGCAGGTCGAGCTGGGGAAGTCAGAGCAGCAAGTAAGGCCTTCCCAGCTTCCCCAGACAGAGATCTGAGCTGCCCCGGAGTCACCCCCTCTCGCCTTTCTGTCCAGGTGTTTATCCTGTACTTCAAGCCGAGCATTTTCCGCTGCATCATCCTGCGCTGGGTGCGCATGCTTGGGTTTGCCATCGTCTACGGGACCATCACCCTCAAGCTGTACAGGTAACACAGCCAGGGCAATGACCCATCAGACAGCACCTCTTTCTACAAGCCCTCCCACCAGCAGCTGTTTCATAGAGTCCAAAGCCAAACGGGGACCATTGTGAACAACCAGGCTCATCTCCCATCTGACACAGGCCATAGGACTGCCCCAGAAATAATTCCTAGAGCAGATCTTTTCGAAAAACATCCAGTCTTGATTTTAAAATGGCCAGGGATGGAGAATCCACTCTGATCATAGGATATCAGGGTTGGAAGGGACCTCAGGAGGTCATCTAGTCCAACCCCCTGCTCAAAGCAGGGCCAATCCCCAATTTTTGCTCCAGATCCCTAAATGGCCCCCTCAAGGATTGAACTCACAACCCTGGGTTTAGCAGGCCAATGCTCAAACCACTGAGCTATCCCTCCCCCTGATCCTTGGTAAATTGTTCCAGTGAGGAGCAGAACTGGAAATAATTTCCCTAATACATGTACTAAGTTTCACCACAGCTCAGCTGCCACACAAGTCCAAAAGCCACTTGGTGTCGATTACATCCAAATCACAAATACAAGCGTATATGCACTTACACTCGATAGCCTACCAACAATGAACATTGGTCAGAAACTCACAACTGGCTCAGGCTCGGGAGATCCTGGCCTCCCTGCAGTCATGCTATAGTGGAAGGTAACAGCTGTGACAAAGAAACCCCTAAAACCCTTGCCTTGTCTACACTATAATAAACAAGAGATGTCATTGCCAGATGCTGGACCTTAGCTAAAGCCAAATGAGGCAGATAAGACCTGAACCCTATCCACGGGTCCAGTTAAGACAAGATTAAGGGCTGGGCCCCCCTTTTTAAGGTTTTTCTTCTTGTCTTTTTGCCATATTTCTTCCTAAGCAGTTCTTTATAATAAATTTAACAAACCTATATCACCAATTATTTACTGCCCCTGGTACCCAATTAACCGTATTTTTCTTTTTCTTGCCTCAACCCAAATTTTCAATAAACTCCTGCTGGTATGGGAAGATTCACACAGATCTAACACAAACAACCCAACTTTCTCAGGATCTCCTTCTTTTGGGTCACGTGCTTTGGGCTTATCACACATGCTAACATCCAAACTCAATTAAAAACCATAATTCACCCAGGCCCAATGTTGGTCTATAGGCATACGGGCAGAACTTGCTCCATACAAGAGGGGGTCATTTTGTTTATTATGATTAATTATTTGTATTATCGTAGCACCCAGGAGCCGCCTGGCCCCCAATGTGCCAGGTGCTGTACAAACACAGGACAAAGAGACAGTTCTCCCACCCAAGGGGTTTACAATCTCGCTGTTGAACTCTCAGCCTCGTGCTAGTTTGCAGATACCTGCATGGCCTTGGACCTGATATAATTAATATTTTAATACCCTTCTGTCAGGTGGGCTTTTCCTTTAGCGGCGCGACAGTGCAGACAAGATGCAATAGACTCCAGAGCGCTCAGGTTAAAACCCACCCGGCACAAAGGGACCCCAGGAAGTCCTAAGTCCGCCATCAGCTGGCCATCGAAGGAAAGACCCACGGGGAAGCTACAGTCACCTCCTCCCTCTCTGTTACGCAGGGTGCTGAAGGTGTTCCTCTCCCGCTCAGCCCAGCGAATGCCCTACATGACCAGCGGGCGGGTGCTGAAGATGCTGGGGCTGATCCTGCTCTTGGTGCTCTGGTTCCTGGCCGCCTGGACGGTGGGGATGTTGGAGAACATCGATAAGAACATCCCGCTGGTGATCCGCTCTCAGACTGCCAAGGGGCTTCAGTTCTACATCTGCGACCATGACCGGTGGGACTACATGATGGTTGTGGGTGAGACCCTGCGTCCGAAGCTTCGGACATCACAAGAGAGGGAGGGGAGGGGGCCTTTAGTTTGCCCAGAGATGTCATTGTACCAGAGTCTACAAAGGTCTAAGGACACAGAGCCCCCAAATGGGGCAGGGTGCTTAAAGAGACTCAGTGGGCTTGTCTGTAGGACCCAGGCTTGTGGACTCGGTGTTTCCAATCCCACGCTTGAGAGTCCACCCTGCAGTGTAAACCTGGGTTTACAATTGCTGGACCTGGGTCTCGCAGCCGTGCTAACATGTTCTTCTGACTCAAGTCTGTGGCTTGAACTGTGTCCACATTGCAAAACAACAGGGCTTGGACCCAAGTCTCAGCAGGGCTTGGGCTCTGAGCCACCCACCTAGCAAGGTCCTAGGACTTGGGTCCGGAGTGCTTGCTGACCTGGGTCAGACTGATTTGTGTGTGGACAGAAGTGGGGGCTTGGGCTCAAACCTGAGTCAGAACCCAAGCTTAGTGTGCAGTGTAGACATATGCACTGCGACCAGTTCTGGCACAGAGCAATTCTCAGCAAGGAGACAGGAAAGCCACAAGCAGGTTCAATGTAAACCATACAGGGCCGGGTTTTTATACTGACGCTTACCCTGCTCCCCAAGTCGCCTCAGCGGGATTATTCCTGCTTTAAGGTACCACCTGAGAGGAGCGAGAGTGGCAGAGCCTGGCTCGTGGCAAGGAGGGGCAGAATGGCTCCTGGAAATGCGCCTGGCTAATAACGAAAGGCCGCGCGTTAGCACTGAGACGCCCGTCATGGGAGAACCCTCTGCTGTTGGTCCTCCACTCCACCCACTGTGCTGTGGAGGTGCTGGGCAGGCCTCCTTTCAGGCTCCTGCACCTACCTGGGCAACATGGGGATGTCCCGCACCGGGCACTGATGGGGAGACGCGTGCTCGAAGGCACAATGTCTGGGATCTGCGGCAGAAGCAAAGTAGTGGAAGCTATTGGACTTATAGTGCAATCCACACATACGGGCTTCCCCTCCTGTTCTCTCTTGTGGGTATATGTCCACGGATGCAGAGAGAGGTAAATAAAACAAAATAGAGGAGATATCCAGGCAGGTCTCCAGGGCTACCCCTCTTTCCCATCCTGGTCCTGACGACTCTAATAATGTGCCGTGGTTCTGGGGATCACAACGCTGCCTTCAGAACCACAGTGATCCTGCCCCGTAATCAATCTGGGCTTGCGGCATACAGGCCATTCTGGCTCTAGGCAGAGAGAAGTGCTTGGAGGATGGGCATGGAAGAAGGCTGCCCTCCTAACAGAGAGTTCATGCCAGCTAGCTCGCCTTAACTAGACCATCAACCGGCTGGCACCTCAGCTCCATGGACCAGAGTGTCTCGATATAAAAAATGAATGTCCTAGAGAAACGGGCCCTGGCCTTTACTACTCATCTCTCTTTTTCTCCTGCCAGCTGAGATGCTCTTCTTATTCTGGGGCAGCTTCTTGTGCTATGCCACCCGGACGGTGCCCTCTGCCTTCCATGAACCTCGCTACATGGGCATCGCCCTGCACAATGAGATGATCATCTCTGCAGCCTTCCACGTTGTCAGGTGGGGATGGGGAATCACCCAGCCAGAGGTTCCCTTTGGCTGCAGGACCTGGTGCTCTCTCTGCCCTGGGTGCCCCACAGCTCAGTCCAGTTCAGACAGAAAGGGAGCTGGAGACTCACATGTCAGCAACAAACACAATCCCACCCCCCTCTCCCGCCAGGGCTGGACCTAGATTTTGCACACCCGCTGAGTCTTGTGCTGTAGATGTCAGTCATGGGGGCAGGTCAAGTGCAAGTGGCAACTTGAGCTCATTCAAAACCAGGTCACCCCAACGGGCAGCTCTTTCCTCCTCCCTCTTCTGATCTCCCAGCTCAGCTCCCAGCACGAGCAAGATCCCCAGCCCCCGAACGAGCACTGCAGAGTGAGATCCCCAACGGTGTACAACAGGACCAGTGCCCCCTGCACTGTCCCACCAACCCAGGGTGCTATATGCTCCGCAATGGGGCCTAGTGCTTAGAGCAGAGGATGGGGTTCAGGATGTCTGGGTTCCACTCCCAGCAGGAGGGAGAGTCGTTCAGAGGCTAGAGGAGGAGAGTGGAAGTCCGAGAAATCCTGGGTTCTAGTCACTGACTCTCTGTCTCACATAAGGCGCATCACTTTAACCACTCGGAGCCTCAGTTTCCCACCCCCAGCAGCACATTGTGGAGAATAATACTTACCACCTTGGTAGAGCTAGAGAGGTCCACTCCTGAGAGTGTTAGTACCGAAGGAGACTGGCAGCGTTGCCTAAAGGGTAGCGCCCCGGAGACCTGGCTTCTATTCCTGGCTCTGCAACTTGTTTGCTGGGTGATGTTCAGCAAGTCGCAGCCTTGCTCCATGCCTCAGTTTCCCCATCTGTAAAATGGAGATAACGGGACCAACCTTTGTAAAGCGCTTTGAGATCTACAGATGAACCGCGCTAGATAAGAGCGAGGGGTTATTCTGACAGGTAAATGCAGAGTGTAGGTATGCACCAACTAGCAGGACAGCAAGCAACTGCTGGGGAGGGGTTCTTGTTTTGGGGACATCACCTGAATACTTTGGGACGGCACCCCCGCCTTGCCCAGCGAAGGGGTGGGATAATTTAATTAGACAGGCCAAATGCTGGGGACTTTTTTTGTTTTTAATCAGGCTTTTCTCAGGCCAAACTCCCATTGGGATGGGTTCCCCGCCCCCCAGCTGTGTTACATCCATGTAAAGCCACTGGCGTCAGTGGAGCTACTGCTGACTTACACCAGGGGCCAGGAGAGGTGAATCAGGCCCCTGAACAAAGGCATTGTCACTGGCTGCACAAGGAAGGGGCAGAGCAAAGGGGATCTGGCCCAAAGCTTTTATGCGGTGCCTCTCTTGGTCCGGATCCAAAGTCAAACAGAGTGCATGGGAAGCTTCCCAGCCGCCGTCACTGGGCCTTTAGCCCCCAACCCCTTTTGCAAATGTGCGGGTAAGATTTTATTCCCCAAGGCCATGGGGAAGAAACACCAAGTCCGGCCCTCTGTAAATTACGTCTCCCCCCACCCCGTCTAGGTTCGTGATGGTTCCCTCGCTGCATCCCGACTGGACGCTGCTGCTGTTCTTTATTCATACGCATGTCACCATTACCATGACGCTGGCACTGCTCTTCATCCCAAAGGTAACCCGCCTCCGGCCTCTTCCCCCAGCATTGGTCTCCCGGAGGCTGAAAACACAATCCTGCTTTCCCTTCCCAGTTACCTTTGGGGTAGATTCCCCTTTTTAAATCCTTTACAAGCATCCAGAGCCATCCCTAACAAGCTAAACAGCCTGCCTGCTCCTCGTGAACTGCCTGGCCCGCAAGGGATAACCATGTGCAGATGCTGCAGCATTGGAAATAGAGGGGCAGATTTGTCCTTGGATGGACTGAGACAACAGGAAGGCAATTGATACCTCCCTGATTCAGAAACAGTAGGGGACGGTGCAGCAAGGACTGCCCCATGGGACTTTGCAGCGGGACAGGTCAGTCCCTGTTACTCCCCTTCCCTCCTCCAGCCTGCCCAGCAGTGCCCCCCATGCCCAGGGCTGGGGTGCAGAGCTGGCAGAGGGGTAGATAGTGTATGAGGGCTTGCATGTATTGCAGTGGTGGGCAATGCATTCTGGGTTATCCCACTGCACAGAGAGCTGGGAGGAAGGAGGGCCAGCCAAACTAGTCACTCAGGTACCATTCAGGGGTGCTGCCAAAAAACAGGGTACCAAGGCCTCCAGCAGGGGTGATGCACCATTAGCTGCCCTGGCTAGTATCTGAGTGACTGAGGGGTTTAGCGCCAACCACGCCGGTTAACTGGTGCAAAGCTGCAGTGAAGCCAGGGTCTACGGCCTACTGCAGGCTCGGCCCAGGTGGGGTGACAGGAGGCGTCTGTCTTCACTGCAGAGTTCACTCCAGTTATCTACACCCAGGTTGCTCCTCTCAAGTTGGCCTCGCTCAAGGGAGCGCGGCCACATGACAGCACCCCAGCGGCTGTGTCCACACCGGCCTTGCGCACGCTCCCCGGGGGGGGGGGGGGGGGGCGTATCATGGGGGTCTTTGGGAGTCAGTCAAAACGGAGCTAGCCTGCGTCCACACGACAGAGAGGCCGCTGAGGCAGCTGAGTTCACTCGATCGGTAGCCTATTCCCTCTCTAAGGCCGAGCAACTGATGTCAACAGCCCCACCGCGCTCGGGAGAAGAGTTCGCGTGTGTGGCTGGGACTCGAGCGAGGGGGGACACTCCAGGCATAACTCTGCAGCGAAGACATGCCCCAGGCCATTAAGGAGAAAGAGAGGTGAGATGGCACCGGGTTTTGCAAAGGCGTCCAAGAGGAGATAGGTGCATTTGCGGGCCAAACTCCCCCGGCTGCCCTGACAACCCCAGCCTGCAAGCAGCAAGGGCTTCAACCCCTGCCACCGCTCTCTTCCCCCAGTTCTTGCATGCCAAATCGCCCCTGCGGGAGGAGATCGCGGCGGAGGTCTACGAGGACGAGCTGGACATGCGGCGCTCGGGCTCCTACCTGAACAGCAGCATCACGTCGGCTTGGAGCGAGCACAGTCTTGACCCCGATGACATTCGGGTGGGTGGCACACTCAGGACCTTCTTTTGATGCTAGCTATACAGGACTGTGCAGAGTAAGAGTTGCCTTTTGCAGTCTTTCTCCTGAAGCAAACAAAAAAGGGGTGGCGAGGGTTATGCCTGCCCTGGGGCTTTCGTGGATCTCCCTTCCCTCCTCGAGTGAGGGGTGACATCCCTCCGCGATCATGGGACAGGGGGTGGAAGCAGGGGCTGCTTCACCCATCCTCCAGCAGCAGTGGAGAACGTGGGACCGTCAGTAGCAAAGTAGTCAATAAGGCTGACCTCGACAGTGTCATTGTTAGTCTCCAGAGTCAACACTCAGTTGAAATGGGGGCCGGGGGTGTGCCAAGTTTACAGCTTTATCCGGGCCTGATCTGTCAGCCCTTACTCACAGGAGTCACCCCACAGGCCGGTTGGTTCTGTCTGCCTTGCTGAAGACCCAGGCACGGACCGCTGCAACGGGTCACAAGTGGAGGGTTTTTCCTTTGCACCTTTAGGGGCTAGCAATGAGGAGTCTGGTTTTCCAAGGTGCTGAGCACCTGCAGTGCCAGTTGGCTTCAGCAGCTGCTGTGGGCGCCCAGCATCTTGGGCTCTTTATTAATTATTATTATTATTATTATTAATCAGGGGTTTAAAAATCCTGCATGAACGGATACAATGGATGGCTGTATCCCAGCTCAATCCAAACCCCCTCACCACTGCTCTCCCTTCCTTTCCACCCCTCTTCTGTAGGAAATCCAGACACATTTTACACCCCTGATCAAAAGGAAAATGAACCCAGAGGCTGACGTACATTTCAGACGTTCATAGGCGCAAAGGGCCATGAGGAGCCTTCCAATGGGATTTAGGCACCTCCTTCTGAAAATCCCACCCCTGAAAAAACACCCCTCAAAAGGACCGGATGATCCAGTTTAATCAAGATTCGCTCTGCGATGTCCCGATCAGCCCAACGACTGGAAATTGGGGCTTAGAAACTCACCCTGGTGAGAGGGGAGGGGAAACTGAGTAAACATGACTCATCCCTGATTGGATCAGATTTCTTATCTCACTATGGGAGGCTATATAGCTCTCCAGGGTATGTGCTCCCCTTGTCAGCCCATCCCGGGAGCAACCGGTCTTGCTGTTAATTCCTGGGTTTGCAGAGAATAGCTAAGAGCTGGGCAGCAAATGGATTTGTTTTCTGTGGAAAATTTGTTTTCTGTAGATGAAAATAAATTCGAAGACATTGGCCGAAAAACAAAAAAGAGTTTGATTCTGAACTTCCCCCCTGGTGTCTCGTGCACCCGTTTTCCAACATAAGCCTGGCCGGCTGGTTGGCTACCATTTCCCAAGCTAACAGACCTGGTCCTTTCACTCAAGGAGCAGAGGCCTATGGTTTTAGCTCCAAAGCCGAGCCAACCAAGTGGTGGTGTTAAACTTTGATTGAATAAGAGGTTTTTATATATTTATCTGTGTTCCTTTCTTTTTATCCTCTCTCCTCTGCCTTCCCAAACGCCACTCAACGTGTAGGATGAATTAAAAAAGCTTTACACGCAGCTGGAGATCCACAAAACCAAGAAGATGACCGCCAACAACCCTCACCTTCAGAAAAAGAGGAGCTCCAAGAAGGGCCTGGGCCGCTCCATTATGAGGCGCATCACCGAGATACCAGAGTCCGTGTCTCGGCAGTGCAGCAGAGAGGGCAAGGAGAGCTCCGGCGCGGGTGGCGGTGGGAGTCGCTCCGGCTCCTACAAAAGAAGGCTTCTGGACTCCGGCAGCTCCAGCGTGAAGGTGAAAGATGACTCCTCCAGGCACAAAGCCTTCTCTCTGAGGAAGTCCCACAGCACCTACGACCACGTGCAGGACACCAAGGAGGGCTCCTCGCCCCCCAGGCGCGACAGCGTCTGCAAGGAACCCCCACTGCTGGACACCTTGATGAGGAAAAAGCTGGCCAAGAAAGCCGCCGAGAGAACCCAAGGCGATTCCCTGGACTCGGCCCCCCTCGTCTACAAGTCTGCCAGTGCCCACAACCTGTTGGCGGACAAGAAACCCCTTCACCCCAAACCCTCCCCCTTGCAGAAATCCCTCAGCGTCCTCATGAGCACCAGAGAGAAGGCCCTGCTGTTGACCAGCCGGGCGTATTTGGAAGACAGCTGTGAACAAGCTGGAGAAAAGGAGGGGAAGGGGAAGGAGGGAGCTTCCACTCCTGAAATGCAATCCCCAGGGCAGGCGGATGGCGGGGAGGCCACTGAGCAGGCCCCGGAGGAAGGGAAGCAGCCGCAGAGCGACGACGTAGCCCAAGGGACCGTGAGCTTCTTCCTGCAAGACAGCTTTGACAGGGCCACCGTTTGCCCCTGGGGGGAGGAAGTGACCCCACCAGACAGCAAGGTGCAGAAACACGTCACGTATGCCCCGATGAAAAGCATCAGCGTTGACAGCTCTCACCTGTCGGGGAGGGTGCCCCCTGTCAGCAGGAGAACACCGCCACAACCACCCATCAGGTACCAAAGCTTGGCTCACAGTCTCGAAAGGAGCGAGGTTGCCCCCTGGGACGCTCAGGAGCACATGCGGCCTGCCACAGACACTCCCGGTCAGGCCTCCAAAGATACAGGTGCGCTGATCTACAGCTGTCCATGGGAGGTGGAGGAGCTTGCGGGAAAGATGGAGAAGGCAGAGCGGGGAGAAGATAATGTGCAACCTTCGTCCACGCCTGGGAAGAGCAGGCTGCTGTCTGGACCTTCCTTTGCTGTGGAAATATGCCCGTGGGAACTGGCGGAGGAGGAAGGTTTCAATCAGAGTCAGCAGGACCAGCTGAGCAAACCAGGAGGCGCTGAGAAACCAAACAGCTCTCTGGCAAAAGCCCAAAGCCTTAAAATCTCCCCCCAGAAAAGCTCCCTCAAGAGTTTAGGGTTAGCCATTAGAGCGTTTAACCGGGCAAGGGAGAAGAGCAGTGTTAAAGGAAGGAAGGAGGACGAGGGGAGCCAGAGGGAGAAAGAGAAAGAAAAAGAGGCTGGCAGTAGACACGATAAGCCCAAACTAGTGGAAACCTCAACGCTATCCATCGGCAGGACGGCAAGGCGAGAGGCCGCAGCCAGAGGTCCCGAGGAAAGCAGGCAGAAGATGAGTAAACAAGCCACCATCTGCCCCTGGGAAGAGGCAAATACAACCCCACCCCAGCAAAACAAGGACGCCAGCAAAATGTTTGAAATATGCCCATGGGAGGTGAGTGTGGAAGAAGCAGATGGTGCCCAAGAGGGGTCAGCGCCAGCCAAAGCAAGCAGCAGAGCAGAAAGGAGGAGTTCAAAAGACACAGGAGGCACCATACGCAGGAAGCTGGAGAGGGTGAGGAGCCAGTGGGAATCCATGTGTCCCTGGGAGACCATACATTCTGGTGGAGCCCTGCAACAATGGAGCATGGATGAGGCTAAAACATCCCATCACTCCAAGATGGACAGCAAGAATCCCGAGGCATGCCCCTGGGAAACTGCAGAGGTTATAACCAGTGTCAAAAATGAAATATGCCCTGTGGACACAACTGAAGCTCCACCAGTGAAACAGGGTAAAGACAGAGCTCCCAAAGGGGACAAGAGCATCACGCTGAAAGCAGCGGCAGGTCCAGGCAAAACACTGGAGAAGGGAAGCAGCCAGCGAGAGGCCATCTGCCCCTGGGAGAGCTTGGACATGGAGGAACTGTCAGCAAAAACTGACACAAAACACACTGATCTGCCAAAAGGGACTTCAAAGAAATCTGACAGCGTTGAGAGCAGAAAGGCAGAGGTTTGCCCGTGGGAAACAGTGGAGGTCGAAACCAGTGTTAACGCTGAAACCTGGGAGGTGGCTGATGCGCCACCAGAGAAAGGAACTTTATTAAGTAAAGTTGGTGTGACTTCCAAAGAGGATAAGAGCATCAGGTCAAAAGCAACAGGTGCATCTAAAACACTGGAGAAGGGGAGCAGCCAGAGGGAATCCATCTGCCCCTGGGAGACCATGGATGTGAAGGACCCATCAATAAAACCAGTTTCCAAAAGTTTTGATCTATCTAAAGTTTCCTCCAAGAAATTTGACAATGCTGATAACAAAAAGGCAGAGGTTTGTCCATGGGAAAGTGCAGAGGTTGAAACCAGCATTCAAATGGAAATCTGCCCCTGGGAAGCAGCTGAAACTTCATCGGATAAAGGGAAAACAAAACAGGATAGGGATGAAGCTTACACAGCCAGTTCAAGGGAGACCAGAGATATGCCATCTAAGAAGTTAGAGACAGGGGGCAGCCAGCGAGAATCTGTCTGCCCCTGGGAGAGTATGGATATGGAGGAACTCTCAATCAAGCCTGCTACAAAGAGCCTAGATCTATATAAAGCTGCTTCAAAGAAATCGCACAGTGTTGAAAGCAAGAAGGCAGAGGTTTGTCCCTGGGAAAATGCAGACGTTGAAGCCAGTGTTAAAACTGAAATCTGCCCCTGGGAGGTGGCTGAGACTCCACCAGAGAAAAAAACACAGGAGAAAGTTGGTCTCTCCAAAGGCGACCAGAGCATCACCTTGAAAGCAGCAGCGAGTCCATCTAAAATGCTGGAGAAGGGAAGCAGCCAGCGAGAGTCCATCTGCCCCTGGGAGACCATGAGTGTGGAGGAATCCTCTGTAAAAACAGACAGTAAAAGCTTTGAACCATTCAAAGGCCCTTCAAAGAAATCCGGCAATGTGGAGAGCAAAAAGGCAGACATTTGCCCTTGGGAAAGCCAGGAGGTTGAAGCCAGCATTAAAGCTGAAATATGCCCTGGGAAAGTGTCTGAAGCTCCATCAGATAAAGGGAAATTAAGACAGGACACAAGTGTGGGGGAGGAGACAGGTTCAAGAGGAACTGGAGACATCCCATCTAAAATGCTGGAGAAGGGAAGCAGCCAGCGAGAGTCCATCTGCCCCTGGGAGGACTCCTCTATAACAACTGACCTGGGCAAAATTTCATCGAGGAAATCTGACAGCGTTGAGAGCAAAAAGTCTGATATTTGCCCTTGGGAAGGATTAGATCCAAAAGCGGTTGAGAAAGAAAGTTCGAAGGCAGAAATATGCCCGTGGGACGTCGAAGGAGCCTTGCCCAGTCGGACTGAAAAGCAGGCCATGGAAACAGCCAGCACAGCTGTTACGGGAACTCCAACAGCCCAGCCAAAAAAATCAAAAAATAAACCCACGGGCCAGGCCGAACACAAGCCGCTGCATCGCCTCGTGCCTGACCCCAAGCCCCTGAGAGGTTTCAGCAAAGCCCACAGCATGATGGCAGATGTGCCCCCCCGGGAAGCGGGCGTGGCCAGGTGTCTTAGCACAGGTGGCAGTGGGACGGCAGACATCTGCCCGTGGGAAGCGGAAGGGGCTCCAACGGCGGCTGCAAAGGATGGAGCAGAAACCAGCAAAACCTCGGAGGCGCGTCGGCTGGAGGCGGGAGACGTCAGTCCCATCCACGCCACCCCAGCCAGAAGCAAAACAGCAGAAAAACGGAGAGAGGAAACCAGGGGTCCCAGCCCAACCAAATCAGATGTCCCATGGGACTGTGAGTAGCTTTTTCCATGAGGGTGGGAAACGGATGCAGATGAGGCGAGAAGGCGACTTCAACCAATGATTGCTTCAATTCTTAGCCCCGCCTACTGCGTGTCCACCAAACCTGGATTAAGGACATGATTGAATCCTACACTGACAGTCAATGGCGTGGGTGACAAAATCCCAGACGCAAATATCCTTGATCCTCTCAGTTAGTGGAAATGAACCACACTTGGACTCTCTATGGGCCACTCCTGTCAGGGGACAGTTGCAATTTTCTGCCTTCACTGAAAACCCAAGTCAACTGTGACACTCCGCAGATTCCATCTTTTGTCTGTCAACACATAGCGAGGTTCCGTTGTGTCCTCTTTGTCAAACCAGTGGTATTGGAAAGCGTTAAGACCATCCTAAAGCCAGCCTCACACACTTCCACCAGCCATATGTCCAACGCGCTCATCTAAAACTGTAACTCGCTAAACAAAAAGTCTCGGCTGCGAGCTCTGGTGAAATGAGGAGGGATGTGCTTGGCGTCCATCATATGATTCTCCGTTTACAGCTATGTCTCAGTTAGCTGATAGTCTGGAAGTGCATGGAACTCCTTGGTGCCCAACCAATGGGCCCATACAGGAGGATAAATCAAACTTAATGAGGAGTCGATAAGCCTTACACCCAAAATGCTGCTCATCCTTAGCCTATCTGAGGAACCTTACTGCTCCCTTGAGCTACTTACATTGAGGTTTGTATTTTCCCAAGTCACTGACCCTCTCTCCCAGGCCTGAGCCTGCCAAGGTCACCTCCTGCAAGGTGCTGAGCACCTTCAAATTATTGTTGATGTTTAACATTTGTATTATGGTGGAGGCCCCAGTCAGGATCAAGACTCCACTGTGCCGAGCGCTGAGTCTGTAATGACAAGGCAGTCCTTGCCCCAAAGAGTTACCAATCTTAGCAACAGAGGGAAGCTAGCCAGCCAGTGGAGAAAACATAACACACAGGGGAGGACAAGGCAACAGGGAAACAGTTGTGTTTGGCGTAATAAGCAGCACTTTGGGCACACAACTGGAGTCTAAAATTTGAAGACAACGGGTATTGAGAGACTTCTGCAATTGACAGGCTCGGACCTTGAATGTCAATGAAAAGCCTATTGTGCAGAGCCGAACGAAACATAATAATGAGGTGGAACATGTGGACAGGGTCAATGCAAAGATGAGGCCGAGTAGGAAAGGGAAGATGCTTTTCAAGTCATTGCCAACACCCCAACCGATCACTCGTCGAACGCTGCAGCCATCTTCATTTTGGTGAAGGGTAACTCCAGTAGTCTAGTTCAGATTTTGAAGCTTGAGATAAACAAACTGCTGCTTATGTTCCACTCCAGTTGCGTGTCACTCTGTTGCCTAGATTTCAAATTAAGTTACTTTTAAATTCCCCACAGAGGCCCTGAACCAGTCACACGAATTTCACGTATCTGAAACGAGCCATTTTTGTTTCATTCGAGCGATGCTGGCTCAGTGCCTGCATGTTATTTGTGAGTCAGTGATTCTCTTTTCTCTTGCCACAAATCTCTGGATGTCTTCCCGGGGAATAAACTAACCTTCAGGCCCTTCCAATGCTTCGCTTTTAGAAACCTCGGTATTAACGAACCCCAGGGATCAGTCACCGCGGTACCAGTGACGCAGCTGGCTAAATACACGGCACTGTTACACCGCTGTCACGGGAACTCCAACTTAAGGGTGTTTATTGTCTTAACTAACAATGCCACTAACTTTCCAAAGCACTTTGTCATTACCGGTTACTGTGCGTGTCTGTGTGATCACACCCTGCGCAAACATGCCTAGGGCTACAATTCTGCTTCTTGGCCCAGAAGGCATCCAAGCCTCCCCAGGAAGGGTAATCGCTTTCATTTTCACGGTCAAGAATAGCAAGCCTTCACTTTTAGGCGACACAGAGAGATGTATTTTCCTGGATGCCTTTATTGTCCTGTCCCCCTCCCCACCCTGCACCAATTTTTAGGTGGAGTTGGGAGATGTTACGCCTGCTGGAAGCCCAGTCCCCAAAAGGGCCTAATGCTGCAGCAGCCCAAGAAAGGGCCCCTGTGTAGAGGAGGGCATATGCTGGGAGCCTGAGCAGCATGGATCAATGCAGCGGGCCCTTAGGCCCTAGTCAGGAGAGCACAAGTGCTGCTGGGCAAGGACCAAGGTGCGTCAGCAGAGGGGCGTCTGGGAAGCCAGCAGTGCCTACCTGCCCACCCCGTGCCTGGCTCTAGACAGTGCCCCGTTCTCCCCATGACCTCTCCCCTCTCCTTAAAACAGGTGGGAATTGTACAACGGAAGGTGCACACAACTTCCTCGCCCTGGAACTTTCCACAGGAGGAAACACGGTGCCTGACGTGGGCAGCGGCAGATTGACCATGGGACAATTATTGACCATGGACAGAAAGAGAAATACAAAGGAAAGCTTTCCCCACGAGGAGAGAAACGGGGGGAGAATGGCCAGGGCCAGCCTTAGAGGTCCCCACCCAGCCCCAAGCTCTGCCCAGCTTAGCATAGGTCTGAGACCATGACAGAGAAAGCGCTGTGAGAGAGATGCCAGTTCTACCAACTTGATCTTGGCCCTCTCCCCTTCTCTCCAGGAGTCAGGGCTGCTCGGGACAGTAGCTTCCCAGTATTCCTCACCTTTGCCACCTGTCCCATTCAGATGGGAGCAGTGAGGTCAGAGACAGCAAAAGTGAATGTTTTAGCTTCATCCCCCATCGCGTGGCTTTGGCCCAGGATTTGTCTCCTCTCCCCTCCCGTCCTTTACTTTCACTGTGTCCGTAGGGAGTTGCGATGCCGTATAGCGTACGTGACTGTTTCAGCGCTGAATGTCACACGGGATCATCCGATTGTGTAAGAAAATGTACATACAGAGAATAAAGAGAGTTATCTATATCCACAAGCAGAACTACTGGCTGTGATTTATTGCTGGGGTTTTCCCATCGCTTCTCTCTCAAGACTCTGGTGTCGCTGAGGCTGCAGCTCAGGGGTAAGGATTATGGAACCATTCATTTCATTATAGGCCCAAGCAGTGCACCGCTTGACAAGCTGGTCTGCGTAACTTTCCCCAGCGCTGTTCCTCCAGTTAGGGGAAGCTTTTGCATACCCAGCCCCCACTGCAGGCCACTCCTTTCCATACAGTATTTAACACAGTCCTTTCACTAGGTGTGGGCTCCAGTGGGCGGAAGGTCACACAGGGAAGCAACTGTGTTTCTCCTGACTGGCACTTTGGTGCAAGCGTCTAGCTCTGAACAAGAAAACATGGTACTGGAGAGAGGTAGTATGGTCTAGTGAGTAGAGAATTGGACTGGAGATCAGGGGGCTATCCCTGACTCTGCCACTGGACCCTTGAGCAAGTCACTTCCCCCTCACCCTTTGTCTTGTCTACGTAGATTATAAGCACTCCAGGATAGACAGCGTTTGTACAGTGCAGCCTTCCGCTGGGCTGGGGCGTCTAGGTGCTAAATAATATGTTAATGGAAGAGACACTACAGGCTTCCCCAAGCAGCAGAGAGGATACTACAGTGCACATACGTGGAACCTGGAGGGTCTGTTTAACTGCACTGTTAGGGTTGACGGCCAGCGCAGACCTTCCCCTGAGGAGCACAAACCCGTTCAACGACTCCCGTAAGAGAGGAATGGGCACCTTTCACTCAGAGCCCACATGCTATGGATTTTTAACTAGAAACCAGAGCAGGGAAGGCACTTGGGTTGGGTTTTGTTTCGTACAGATTATACCGGGGTGGCCAACTTTAGCCTGGGAAGGAGCCAGAATTTACCAATGGACATTGCCAAAGACCCACAGTAATACGTCAGCAGCCCCCCATCAGCTCCCCGCTGCCTGCCAGCAGCCCTGCTGATCGGTGCCTCCCCCTCCTTCCCCATGCCTCCAGTGCCATGCAGGAGGCTCTGGGGGGAGGGGGAGGAGCAAGGACGTGGCAGGCTCAGGGAAGGGGGCAGGAAGGAGCGGGGGCCTTGGGGGAAGGGGTGAAGTAGGGGCAGAGTCAGGGGTTGAGCAGTGAGCACCCTCCCCCCCCCGGCGCCGGTAACTCCAGCCCCAGAGTCGGTGCCTATGCAAGGAACCACATATTAATTTCTGAAGAGCTGCATGCCGCTCTGGAGCCACAGGTTGGCCACCCCTGGACTATACCATCAGCTTTGGTCACCACAGCCTCAAAACGGACAACCGTCTGAAACTGTGATTTTTCTTAGGTAGCCGCTCCCCTCCCAGCCTGCATGTGGTGGAGCTGTAGAGAGATTTCCCTATAAACCCTGAGCCCATGGGCTGACTATCCTCCGAAAACTCTGTTTAGAAGATGCTCTTTTGGGAAAGGCGGGGGGATCTGGGTTCAAAAATAAAGGGATTCTTAAAGAGGTCTATTGCTGGCTTTGCTCGCAATGGAGAGAGAAAGGCCTTGGCTGAGATTTTAGAAATACTCCACTCGCAGGAGATATTTCAGAATTATGCAAGAATAAGTAGTTAAGAGACTCTTACTACAGGCTTCATATGGAACACATGGGATCAACTCTCCTCTGAGGCAGAAAGAATAATGCTCTCAAATCCCACTGCACATGGCCTCCTGAAGAGGGTCAAGTAGCATACAGGAGGCTCTGGCATCTGCTAAAACATGAACAGCTGGATTGTTAGTACGAGCAAAAGGAATGAGTCTGAGGACGGGTCAAGAGAGCACCATTGGCTTCTCCCCCAAGAGACCAAACATGTAAGCTGTAGTGTAAGCACTTGCCAAACCCTGCACTCTGGGAAAACCTGGGAGACTGAAGAAAATGGAGTGTCTCCTGCCTTAGGTGTACTCCACTCCACTGAGAAATCAGGAGGGGCACTTACACATTTTTAAGAAATGTTTCTATTTCTAAGCCAACAAAACGGGGCTCTTTCTTTAGGTTGCAAGCTCTCTGGGGCACGGACTGCAGGGTACAGCACCTGCCACCGAGTGCCAAGGTAAAATATGACATGGTAATTTTCTAATAACGCTGTATTCCCACTAGGTGCGGTCGTCGTTCCTCAACCTGCAAACATATGTAAATTTCAAAAGGCAGCTACATCCATACTGGGATTGCTCTGAGGACTAGGAGCCAGCGGTATTCTAGCTAGAGCTGCATCTTGTGACCTCATTCAAGTCACTTGCTCATCATCCTCTCCTTCGGAAAGCCAACTAGGACGCTGGAGACTTAGCTGGGTTAAGCCATGAAGCCTACTTTGCTACTCTACCAGGGTGAGTGACAGGGCAGTTTCCTATTTACTAAACAGAACACCCCAGCCAGGCTGCTCTGCTACCTTCACACCACTTCCCCCAGCGCCGTGAGACAGACAGAGCAAGGGGGACGCTGATCCCCAAAGCAGCCCTGGCAAGCAGAATGCCAACTCACAGCAAAAAGGGAGAGAGGAGCTACACGAACAGCCCAAGGAGGGAGGGAGGAGCCCAGAGCCGGTGGGGAGCCTTTCACTTCTCTCACAGGGAGACAAGAGTGAGGCAAAGGTAACAGATGACTCAAGCTGTCCTACTGGGAAAGCAGGGCTGCAAAAACTTGTGAGAGTGCAAAAATGTCCCGCCAATCCGCCCCCTGTAACCACTGTCAGCAATATACCATCATCCATCTTCATGATCAGCAATCAGATACTGACCTTCCAGAAGCATCGACGGCAAAACCTGCTGCCTCTTGGGCTGCAAATGGCAATTTACACAGCTTTCTGGGTCAACAAGCCCATGGTGTTTTATTACATTACAGGCACAGTATTACAACCCCATCTGGGAGCTCCCCATTTCTGGGTGCAAGACGGGTGGATGGCAATTTACAGCCTGGTTTCCAACCTTCGAGCGGGAGAGTTTGACGCTCGTCTCCCACAGATTGTTATTGTGACTATGGGGCACAAGCAAGGGAGGAGAACAGGGGGTTCAGAATCACAGAATCGAGGGGTGGGCACCACCCACCGAGGCAAACTAGGGGAAGGAAAAAAGAAAAGAACGGTACTCCACACCCATAGACACTCCTCTGGCCAATGAAGCAGGGACATTAGTCCCTGCACTGAGGGCTGCTTAATGAGCAATTCTGAAGATGGGGGATTACTGGTCTCCAGAGCAAAACTGATACAGTTTGAGAGGCAGCACATTCGACGGCGTGTGGTACGGGGAAGAGCTGACCCGCGCCAGGCAGCATTCTGCTCGTTGTAAGTTTCTCTGCACAGACTTCTCTGATGGCGTCTCCGCTCAGTTGGAATAGAGGCCCGCAGTCATGCTGATCACACAACCGAAGAGCAGTCACATCTCTGGTCTATTGCTTTCTCACCCGCCGTCGCTGCCCCATCCATCTGGCGTTATTTGTACCACTGCGTCTGTTTGGACTTTGGCATGTCATGCTGGATCTCATCAAATTCTTGCGAGGGGTCCAGGATGGGGCCAGGGACCATCACCGTCTGAGAGAGCAAAACACCGAATTAGCTTGCCATCGGACTGACTGCAAAGAAGCTCTGTACTGAAAGCCCCTGAGCTAACAGAAAAACACCTTCCCAGGCTACAAAGCCAACCACAGAGTTATGGCACTGCATAGCCCTCCAGCAGAAAGACGGCCAGATGGTGCATGGGTGGTGGGAACATCCGTGCCCTTTCTCTCGTCTCAGCAGCCTTCCTTAGCTGGAGCCTATTTGCTGTAACAGGTGATTGGCAAAGCAGTAATAGCCCATGCACGTCTCTGCCTGGCCACATGCAGCAGCAGCAAGCCTGGGGGGTGTAAATGGCCAAAAGGGGTTGATCTCCTCCTCCAATCAGCTCTCAGGCCAACAATAATCAGTGTCTATAGCGTATTCCAGCTGAAGACCTCAAATGCTTTACAAACCTTAGCTGATTAAGCCTTCCAACATCCCAAGATTTGGTCAGCATTATCCCCATTTTACAGATGGGGAAGTTAAGTCACTCACTGGAGGACACATAGCATGTCTGTGGCAGAGCCAGGACTAGAAACCCAGATCTCCTGTGCTTTAGCCAGAAGACCATCCCTCTCCCTGTGCCTCCCACACCATTCAAACCCCAAAGCTCCTAGTCCCCATTCCAACCAGCTGCACCAGGCTGTGGCTCAACTATATTTAGCCCCACGTACTATTCTTTGCCCGAATTGTTGTAGAAGCTACTTGGCGATATCCGAATCACACAGAGTGGCAAGAGGGGCTGGTGCGTGCGCCAGAGAGCCTCCGGCAGAAGCAAGAAACGCTACTAGCAGTGAAGCTGCCCAGATCCTGAAAAAGCAGCTTTTGAGCGCAGGACCTGGGGGGTGGTTTTGCAGACTTATCACGTGGTCTATAAAGCAGGAGTGGGTGCCCGCTCTCAGATGTGTTACCTTGATAATGGGGTCCTTTGGCGGAGCCCAGGCTGGCACAATCTTGCCGTGTACCCTCCAAGAGCCATAAGGGTTGACCAGGTGCCTCTCAAATACGACGTACTCCAAGACATCTTTCGGCACCTGCTCCCCACCGTACATCAGCCGCCCAAACCGGTCATAGATAGCCAAGGTCTGTAGGGAGAACCATGAAACCTGTCATGCTGACATCAAATGAGGGCTGGCTGTGCGACAACACGCAGATAAGAGACCGTACCTGCCGGGTGTGCATGCGGACTGTCACCTGTCCATACAGGTTGCCCTTGTTCACCATATCTGGGCACCGAATCTGAACCACCCTGGGAGGCTCCAGCGACTCCACAAAGCTCCAGCGGATGGTATTGTATCTGTTCCCACGCACCATTTCCTAGGGAGAAAATGACGTCACTTAGCAACACGAAGACGAATTGGTCAACAGGCTCCTGCACTCAGGGGAGAGAGACGCTCCAAATCCATCAATGGATAAGTGCGGCATCTGTGCTCACGTGGCGCGATGGTGGGAGATGCAGAACATGAGGGGTTAACCCCAGGCCCCCCCCGGTCGCAGTGCTGAGCACTGTTACAAAAACTCAGTGTCTCTAGGGCACCCTAAAGGGTGCTTAGCTTTCCATGGGATATGGATGAACCCCTTCCAGTATCACCCTTACCCCAATACAAAGGAACTCAAAGACAGGGTTTAATTTACACTTTTCCTTAGCACTGTTTTAGCAGCATCTTAGGGAAATGAAAACAAGGTTGCTCTCAACTGAACTAGGACTCCCCATACATTTCCAGATGCAACAGAAATTAACATGGCTTTGTTTACTTCCTTTGTTCAAACAGGGACCCTTAGTTAGTTGCTGTGGCAGAGCCAAAGGGGCAGCTACAGCTCTTTTTGGGTCTGATTCTGTTGCCACCGAAATCAGCCGGGGAGTCTGGTATTCTCTCCAATGTGGGGAGCAAGCCCATTGTGGAGATCCTACAAAAATGATGTTCATTGTTCTCTAAAAGGTAGATAAAATTCTGGTCCCGTAGCACACAGCAGCATCCCTTCAGCTCCAGTCAGATCCCAAACTCATGTGTTTACAAGACACGTCCATTCTGCCCCCGAGATAAACACGGACTGTATGCTACGAAGTGCCTGGTCCTTAACTCCCAGCTTGACTTGTGTTCTGCCTCATTTCTCGGAGTACAAAGAAAGGAGACAGCTGATGGTTCAGCCCGTTCGTGGTTTCTAAAGGACATGCTGACTCCAGATAAATATTTACCGGGTAGCAGCGTTCAGTCACCAGGGAGTGAAGTTTCTGCTTGTTGAAACTGTAAAGTGAAATACACCACATTACTCCGATGCACGTGCTGAAAAGACACACCCAAGAAGCCCTGCTTCCCACACATGTTGTATATAATCTACTGGCAAAATGCAAAGGGCTGAGCTGTGAACTGGGATTTCAGATGAAGGACAGAGCACAAATGGAACCAGGCCCCAAAGGCAATGACATTTAACAGCAGGTCTCCCTTGGGAAGCCAAGTATGTCTCAGCTGTTTTATTGGCAGTTAAAACTAAGCAAGATGCAATTTTGAAGTGTGTTTTGTCTTATCACTGGAAAATGGTGCAAATCAGCATGACATTATAACACTTAGGATCAAAACAATCCCTCCGGGGCCTGATTTCCATAGGTGCTGAGCATTCACGTTTCCACCAATTTCAGTGAGAGAGGCAGATGCTCAACACATCTGGAAATCAGGCTCCAAATATGTTTGCCACCTCTTGTTTCTTGCTGTCCTTGTCAGCTGGAATTAAAGGAGTATTGGCCTGTGGCATCTCAACCACCTCCTATTCATGGAGGCAGCAGCAGGAAATACATAGCACCTGAGAAACAAAGAGGATCTACTAAAAGAGAGGAGGAAAGAATATGGCACATAAGTAGGGCAAAAGGAAAGCCTTGAAAAACCACAACACCCAGAAAGAACAATTCTTACTTTTCAGAGTAACAGAATTTTGCGAATTCTTACTTTGTCAGGCAATTGTGAGCTTCAATGAATATCTCCTGGGCCTTCTCCGGGAATGTTCTAGTGCTGAAGTCAGGATCATAATCTTTTACCTTCCGGATTCTGCAAAGACAAGGATAAGAAATGCTTTATGATGGGAGCTGGTCTGACGCCCTCAGCGTCCAATGGCTTACAGCTAATATAGTGCCCTTGAGCAAAGAGCAATTCAGAACCCTCATATCCTCCAGAAGATCAAGACAGTTTCACTTGCTTTAATCCCATTTTCCCTTGCGGAGTCACTGATTAGGGACTCCCTGATGACACAGAGTCTCCTTGTGCCCAAGATAAGCTATTACATGGGTGTAGTGTGTGGTCTAGAATAACCAACCACCATACAGCACTTAACATTGCAACAAAAGTCAGGCAATTCACCCCGCAACTAATGCCCCGCGCTCACTCCCAATGGCAGAGACTCATGTTGAAGTTTCCGATCGGTGGCTTAGCAAGTGAGCAGAGGCCGTGGACATGGAAGGGAAGTAGAAAGGAAGGATAGCCTTGTGATTAAGCTACTGGAGTGGGACTCAAGAGTTTGAGGTTCAATTTTCAGCTCTGCCCCTGACCCCCTTGTGTAACCTTGAGCAAGTCATCTAATCCCTGTACCTTGGTTCCCCAAAAGGGGGATGATGCTACTTCCTCTCTCCTCCCACCCTTTGTCTTGTCTATTTAGATTGTAAATTCTCTAGGGCAGGGTCGGCCTCTTACTCTGTCTACACAATGTCTAGCAAAGTACAGCACCAATCTTAGCTGGGGATTAGGGACACAAGTGTAACACAAACAACAACAAATGAGAGTCTAGCCATCGTCTATCAGGAGGTAGCACATCATGGACACGGTCCCCTGAGGACAAAACACCGATGAGTAAATCACAGACCCCCCCCCGCCCCAAGATTATTTGATGGTATCACAGAGTTAGCAGCACTGACACAGGACAGTACAGCAATAAGGCAAGAGCCGGGTGGAAAAACTGAGCATCCTACAGTTGCAAGCAAGGCTTTGCAGTGGAATTGCTGCTACACCGAAGCAGCTCCTGAACAGAAGCCTGGGATACATACGCTAATTGTGAAGCGGCACTCTGCTTCAGCTGCTCCGCTCTTTGCTTCAGCCCCTCCTTTGACAGAGAAGACAAGCGGGCATCACCCTCAGGAGGCACATAGGGGTCAAAAATTCCAGCTGTGTTAGAGAGAGAGAGAGAGAACAGGAAGAGATCGATACCATGGCAACAGGTTAAGTTCTTCAAGAAACATGAAAGTCTCAAGAGAACAAACAGGTGAAATACTAGACAGCCAGGGAGAAGTAGGAAACTGGATTGCCTGTTTACTCCCTAAATATGTTTTTATCCCAAAACCTAAAGGAAGGGATAGAAGTACAGTGGGGATTAAAAATCTCAAAGGTTCAACAATGGTTGCCAATCACTGCTAGGGCACTGGCCCCAAAACAGCACAGGTTTGGACCTAAAGTTATTAACATCTTTTGGCTCTTGGGTGGCCCCTGAGAGAGGTGTTTGGTGAGTCTCAATCCAGGTTCCACAACACAAGAAACACCACCACAATCAGCAATAACTGGCCCACTTCGTGGCAGATTGGGGTTGAATGGGTCAGAGAGACTGGACGCCCCTCACAACCCTAGAGGCGGTCCCTGCAGATCACAGAAAGGCACATTCCTGTGGGGGAAACGAAAGCTTGCCATGCACCATCCATCCCATCTCTGATCCATTAGTCTGGCACCATTCAGCAGCACTAAATAGAAGTTAAGTGTGAGGATTATTCTCTCCACGAAGAGGCAGTGAATGTAATCAGAGGCAACAGCCCCATTTTGAACCAATGCACTGGATTGAGAAAGGTCCCAGATTTGTTCGGTTACTGGTCCCACACTTCCGCCTAGGATTAGTTCTCCCTTGATCCCACGTCCAACTCACACCCCTAGAAGACACCAACACCATTTTGATCCTGTTCCTACCTGTGCAGGCAAGATGGATGGGGCGTTCTGGGGGCTCATAAGGGATCACAATGCCTGCAGCCCTGGCTTTCAGCTTCTGCTCCTCCTGAGTCATATGCTTGGCATTGACAGAAGGAGGGACAAAGTGCCGTCTCTTTGTTCTCACTGGGACCAGAAGCGAGGTCTGAGTCAGTCTAGTAGGACTGAGTAAGGGTTCTACACCCTGAGGAAAAGATGCAGATAGTCAAGCACCCAGCCTTCCTAGCCGCCTCCTCACCCCCCGGCTCACTCGGCATCCCCCCCCCAACAGCAGAGCCTCCCCCTGCAGCTCAATTTGCATGCCCCCACATGCTCACTCTGTATCCTCCCTAAACCTCACAGCCTTCCCGCAACTCACTCTATATCCCCCCAAACCTCACAGCCCTCCCCAGCTCACTATACACCCCCAAGTTCTACAGACCCCAGCCCCAAACTGCATCCCCCAAAACCCCACAGCCCTCCCCCCGGCTCACTCTGCGTCACCCCCCAAGCCCCGCAGCCTCCCCTCCCCCGGCTCACTCCCCGTCACCCGCCAAGCCCCGCAGCCTCCCCCCCCCCCGGCTCACTCCCCATCACCCGCCAAGCCCCGCAGCCTCCCCCCCCGGCTCACTCCCCATCACCCCCCAAGCCCCGCAGCCCTCCCCCCGGCTCACTCTCCGTCACCCCCCAAGCCCTGCAGCCTCCCCCCCCGGCTCACTCTGCGTCACCCCCCAAGCCCCGCAGCCTCCCCCCCCCCGGCTCACTCTGCGTCACCCCCCAAGCCCCGCAGCCTCCCCCCCCGGCTCACTCCCCGTCACCCCCCAAGCCCCGCAGCCCTCCCCCCGGCTCACTCTCCGTCACCCCCCAAGCCCTGCAGCCTCCCCCCCCCCCGGCTCACTCTGCGTCACCCCCCAAGCCCCGCAGCCTCCCCCCCCCCGGCTCACTCCCCGTCACCCCCCAAGCCCCGCAGCCTCCCCCCCCCCGGCTCACTCCCCGTCACCCCCCAAGCCCCGCAGCCTCCCCCCCCCCGGCTCACTCCCCGTCACCCCCCAAGCCCCGCAGCCTCCCCCCCCCGGCTCACTCTCCGTCACCCCCCAACCCCCGCAGCCTCCCCCCCCCGGCTCACTCTGCGTCACCCCCCAAGCCCCGCAGCCTCCCCCCCCCCCCCGGCTCACTCCGCGTCACCCCCCAAGCCCCGCAGCCTCCCCCCCCCGGCTCACTCCCCGTCACCCCCCAAGCCCCGCAGCCTCCCCCCCCCCGGCTCACTCCCCGTCACCCCCCAAGCCCCGCAGCCTCCCCCCCCCCGGCTCACTCCCCGTCACCCCCCAAGCCCCGCAGCCTCCCCCCCCCGGCTCACTCTCCGTCACCCCCCAACCCCCGCAGCCTCCCCCCCCCGGCTCACTCTGCGTCACCCCCCAAGCCCCGCAGCCTCCCCCCCCCCCCGGCTCACTCTGCGTCACCCCCCAAGCCCCGCAGCCTCCCCCCCCCGGCTCACTCTCCGTCACCCCCCAAGCCCCGCAGCCTCCCCCCCCCGGCTCACTCTCCGTCACCCCCCAACCCCCGCAGCCTCCCCCCCCGGCTCACTCTGCGTCACCCCCCAAGCCCCGCAGCCTCCCCCCCCCCCGGCTCACTCTGCGTCACCCCCCAAGCCCCGCAGCCTCCCCCCCCCCCGGCTCACTCTGCGTCACCCCCCAAGCCCCGCAGCCTCCCCCCCCGGCTCACTCTCCGTCACCCCCCAACCCCCGCAGCCTCCCCCCCCCGGCTCACTCTGCGTCACCCCCCAAGCCCCGCAGCCTCCCCCCCCCGGCTCACTCTGCGCCCCAAACCGTGCACCCTCCCCCCCCGCGCTCTCTGCGTCCCCCGCCCAGCCGGCTCCACCTGCAGGCACCGCCCGAGCGGCAGGAGCCGGGACAAGCCCCTCTGCATGGGGGCCGCCATCTTGGATCCGCATTGCATGACGGGATGGACGGCGCCAGGGCCGGGGGGCGGAGCCAGTGCTGAGTGCGGGGCAAGGGCGGGGGCGGAGTGGAAAATTCCACGGGCTGCTTCCTGATTTCCCCTCCCCCGCTCAGTGTGCGCGGGGGGGGGAGAAGAGATAGGGAGCCCCCCACGCGCAGTGTGCACGAGGGGGAAGGAGAGGCTATAGGGAGCCCTCCAAGCTCCGTGTGCACTGGGGGGGAGAGAGGGAACCCCCCCAAGCTCAGTGTGCATGGGGGGGGGAAGGAGAGGCAATAGGGAGCCCCCAAGCTCAGTGTGCACGGGGGGGGGGAAGGAGAGGCAATAGGGAGCCCCCAAGCTCAGTGTGCACGGGGGGGGGGAAGGAGAGGCTATAGGGAGCCCCCAAGCTCAGTGTGCACGGGGGGGGGAAGGAGAGGCTATAGGGAGCCCCCCAAGCTCCGTGTGCACTGGGGGGGGGAGAGAGGGAACCCCCAAAGCTCAGTGTGCACGGGGGGGGGGGAAGGAGAGGCTATAGGGAGCCCCCCAAGCTCCATGTGCACGGGGGAAGGAGAGAGGGGGACCCCCCCCCCAAGCTCACTGTGCATGTTGTAGGGTGACTTTGTGTTCACTCTTTTGTTTACTGCTAAGTAGTTTAAAAAGCAGGGGGGGATGGGGAACCCCCCCCCCCAACTCAGTGTGCCAAAGCTAGCTCAGAAAGTGCTGAACGGATCCACATGCCAGCACAGGCCCCGGTGATAAGCCGACATGTACCAATAAGGGAAAGACCCTATACTTTTTATTTGCATCATAAGGCCTCCTTTTAATCATAGTCGAATACTCCCTCGCTGGCCCTGCCTAAGGAACTAAAAATGGAAGCTCCTGGGGCAACAGACATGCTGCCTTCCCTAAGCACCCACATTGTGTAGGGTGGGCTCAAAGTTTTCTTTCCAGACCCAAAAACATTTACTTTGCAAACTGGTCCAGCGAATAGATCACATTTTGACTCTGCATGAGCAGAAATGCATCATTTGTTAAGTCCCTGCAACCAGGTGTTTTTTCCCCTTAGAATAAGTTTTCCTGTATAACTAGACCGTATCGCTATCAGAGAGCCAGCCTCTTCCTTTCCTGGAGGGGTGAAATCAGGCGCTTTGGTTTTTAATCAACAGGCCTGTTCCAACAAGTGCGATACTTTCGTAGCCAATAGCTTAGGGACAACGCCTCAAAAGTCTATTGGCTTCCCTCCAAAGGTAAGGAGACACTTCTGTCTGGCACAGTAGTCGGGGGGGGGGGGTGAAGGTAGGTTGTTAAAACGAAAAGCAAGGTGCATGCTTTGTTTTGTATTCTTTTTATCTTCCACCTGTCATTAGGTGACAAATCGTTAACAACAAAAGGCATATGGACGGCCTGTTCCACTAACAAGAACGCCCATGTGCTTGTGCATTAGGAATATCGGTAGCTGGGCCTCTGGCCATTGCAAAGTAGCCTTAAAGCCCTCAATTCCCCCACCCTTTTCTTCAGATCTTCTCTTAAAATCTTACTTTCTTCTACTTCATCTGAGCCTTTTAATTTCCCCCAGGCCCTCTGCATTAGTCATCATAACACCTCTGTTTTCAGTCATTTCTCAACTCTCTCGTCCCCTGGCTTGTATTATTTAACTCTGCAAAGCATGGACGGTTACAGTCTGTATACAAGTAAAATATAAAGTGTTGTGTAAAAACAAAAATAATTCTTTAGGGCTCCTGGACTGTAATGATAAATAAATATTGAAAAAATGTAATTGTTGCTTGGCAGGTACTGCTACAAAATATCTCCAGGCATGTCCTCCCTCAATGTTTTTGTTCATTTTATATCCGATAGTCCATGGAGGGGGGGAAAACAACACCTCACGAAGCGGGGAGGTCTTTCTATCTGACAAACGCTTGCCCAACAAAGGAGGGCCACCTACAAAACTGTTTCGCCAAAAAAGATTTCTGCGAGACGAGGTGGATGAGGTAATATCTTTTATTGGACCAACGTCTGTTGGTGGTCCAGTTTTGGTTGGACATATTCCTGGAGGTTTCATCACAGGACATAATCTTTAATTAAAGATTAATCTTGAATTCCTAGAGACTCCAGGACAATCCTGGAAGTTTGGCAACTCTAGTTGGTGAGAGAGATCTCCAGCCCAGAAGAGCCGCTCTGTGTTGCTTGAAAGCTTATCTTTTGTTCGACCAACTTTTGTTGGAGAGACAGACATCACCTCACCCACCTTGCGCATCTCATATCCTGGGACTGACATAGCTACAACACTACCTACCAAAAAGATTTCAGGCAGTTATCAATATTCCCCTAAAATCCAGGCCAGCTCGCTTATCCCCCCTGTTCTGCATTCCACATTAAACTTTTTTCAAAGTTTATAAATTAAAACTTTGGTATGATTAAAAACTGGATGTTTAGCGAAAGAACATGAAAAGGTGACAGTTTTAAACTAAAAATCAGGACAGGAGGAGGAGCAAGAATAGAGCAGAGGGGTTGGGGGCTCTTTCTTCACATAAATGAGTGAGGGGGTGACAGCTTCCTGCGGTCATACAGCTACAGTGTTTTGTCTCTTAAAAATATATATTTTTTTTAATTGTAAAAGTCCTCAGTTGTGGCTTTTGTACTATACCCCACATGTTGAAGCTTTCTTCACAGTTTACTAGTGATAACTCTTAAGAAAAGTTTTGGTTTGGTTGGGATTTTTGTATTCTGGTCAATTCATTTAGGTAAAACTCTGAAAAGCAAACGAACACTATGTTTTTAAAGAGCTCCTTTAAACATTTAGAAAGCTAGGACATGTCCTGTTACCCCCCCCCCTTTTTTTTTTAAATTGTAAAACCCTCCTTTACATAAGGGTTTTGTATAATATTGCTATTCCCCAGGAACTTATGTTGTTACAATTACATTCCTATAAACTATTTTGCCCAGAGCTGCACTGATTTCCACCAGCTGAGATGCTGGCCCTATTGTCTTTCTAGCCGACACTCGCTGGAGGGGGAAGGTTTGGCACTGGGAGAAGCTGCTGGAGAGGAATCTCTGGAGCTTTGCCCTCTCGTTTGTTTCTTGGTGAATAATGGTCTTGCGAAAGGGGTTGGCTTAGCAGCCCTGGGTACTTAGGCTCTCCCTGTGCACCTCTCTCAAGTGCCACCCTGGGATACATTTCTGGGGCTCAAGGGATAGCTGGGTGTTTAAAAAAAATTCACTCCTTGCTCTCTGCTGAATATATCATGAGGGCCAGGTAGTGCCAGCTGTACCTTGGTGTTTGTGCCAGGGGCACCTGCCCATATGACAAATGGGGGTGGGGGGAAGCCCCCAACCTAGAGGGTGACGATGCAGCAAATTTTTTTCACAACTCCAGATTTACCGCAGTCTGACCACAAGCAGATCTGACCCCCACAGGCCCTATAACCAGTCCCCAGTCTCCTGACATCCAGAAGGGTCCCAAAGTGCTCTGGGAACTACAGAATTTGTACTCCACTCCTAGCACCGCTCAGCTCCTGGCACGCAGAGCAGCCTGCAGCAGAGTGTACACTCCCCACGCCCAGGGCGGGCAAACAGCTCTGACGTTCCAGGGACACGCAGGGAGCAACACCTACCCCACGCTATTCTTAGTCACTGGCAACAAAGAGGAAAAAAAAAAAGAGTGCCTTCTGATTGGTTTGCAAAGGGGGCTCGAGTTGCATCCAGTGGTTTTGCCAGTCAGGACCCTGAAACGTGCCAGGAAACGGTAACCAGGACACAGGGTGGAGCGGCGGACACACAGCGGCTTTAGAGAGCCAGCAACGAGACGCTTAAAATGTGACGAGAGCCCCGTTTATACACCCTGCCGTTCAGCAGCTAAACACACGGCTCTGATTTACAGCCCCTCACTTTGGATGTGGAGCAGAGTGGCTTAGGGGGATAGGCAGAGGCCAAGCTGGGCTTTGGAGCCCAGCCATTCAGAGGGCATGAGCATCTCAATCGGCCAGATCCTAAAACCATTTATTTACCAGCATCCCCACAAATGCTGGAGGCTTTGAGAAAGTGAAACTTGGATTCAAACCACCCCGACTTTGGCAGCTTGAGATCCCAAGCCACCGCTCCTCTTTTGCCCAGCTCCATTTCAATTTGTGGGGCCCCTGGTAGGAGGTGGGGGCCAAAGGTGACCATAAGCCACCGTTCTGGTGCTGCACAGTCCAGGGCTGCACAGCACAATCCCTGCTCAGCCCAGTGTAAATTAGAGCAGCCTCTGGTCCTCCTTCCCATCCAGTGCCACACCCCCATACAACTCCTAGGGGCTGAGAGCAGGACCTCACCCCAGCTGTGCACTGAGTAGGGGAGACCCCTAGCGCTGGAGGCAGTCTCAGGGACTTTGCAGGGAGGCGGAGGAGTACCCAGGCTGCTGCAGAGCAACGTAAATGGGCCTTAGGGTAACTGAGAATCAGGCCGATTAAAGCCAAATTGGAATGGGAAAACCTGAACCAGGGCTCCTTGGTTTGGTTCTTGCCCAATATTCATATGTAATGGCCAGAGAAGGGGCATGGTTCCTATGCTACTCATCATGTCAGACAGGCTGGGCCAAACATAACCCAGGTGCAACAGCTACAGTGGAAGTTACTCATGATTATTAAAAAAAATCCCATGGCTTTTTTTGGCAGGGGAGCAGGGGGCAGAGTAGATATGTGAACCTCAGCTTGAGGAGTACTTTTATGCTGACCCCTACTCCCTTTTCAGCTCCAGTTGGATTCATCTTCGCTTCTTGTCATGAACAACTGGGTTGCAAACAGTTGCTGGGCTCTGTCAGAGTCACCAGGCCAGCTGCCCCTTTGACCCCTCCTGATCTGGCCGAGTGCTCCCCCCAGGCCTCCAGCCGTCACCTGGCTCAGGGTGGAATCACAATTCTTCCCCTTGCGATTGAACTGTCCCAGGGTACTCACTGTGGTGACCTCAGCAGGTCTGACTCAGATCCTGCTGCTCTGGTCTCTCCAGGGTCGTGATAACAGGAACCAGTGACTAAACAGCTAAGCTTAGAAGAACAGCATTTCAGAGAAATGCAGTCATCAGCCAGCCCATAGGCCTGCCTGCTTATCAGGCGTCTAACCATCTTCCACCTGGGGACGCTGGAAGGACTAGCTCTCTGTAGCCTCTCACAGAGCCGCTGTGTCCCTTGTCTCCCTATCCGAGCTTATGGACAACTCCCTGGCAGTGGCAATAAATTCCCCCTTTGCAGGACCAGAGTCTCTTTTTAAACTGTTGATAGCCCCTTTTGATGTCTAGCCTCCCAGCTTAGCAAAAACAGCTGGGTCATTTCAGCCTAGAAGCAGGTCAATCTTCTAATTACCCTCCACTGTTTGCTGAGAGGTTGCTTCTCTGAGACCACTGGCTTGCCTTCTTGTTTGTCCTTTCCTCAGCTCCCTACTAAGGGAGATCAACCCATTCGTACAAGAACATTTTGTAACAATTATAGGGTCACCACTTCTATTGCAACCCCTGTGGATCTGCTGCAGTCCTGTCTCAGTTTCCCTCCAAGCATCCCAGAAATAATCCACAGAAGCTGACTTGGAGCTAATGACACCCCAGCTTGGGTCTGGTTTCCTAACATAATTCAAAGCAAGCTTCAAAGTAAAGTCTATCACCCAACACAAAAATTCATTATCAGCTCTTGCATTTTCTGCTAGTCCAGGGGCTCTGCAAGCAGCACCCTCAGGCTTTCCTATCTGGAGTCCTCCTTCCCCTGCCCAGGAGAGGATCCAAAATTCTCCCTGGATTGTCTTCTCTGTGGCCCTAACAAACCCATTCTTCTGGTAGCCTACAGGAGCCTTACCACCCTGCCACCTTTCTAAGCCTCTCCTTTATTTATCCCAGAGTCCTGATTGTATCATGACCCATCTTGATTTTCCTTTCCTGGGAAAGAGAATTAACAATGTCACAGGTGGGGCTAAGACCCATTTCTGTTAAAGAGCTAGCTGCCGTGTGACAAGCCCCAATAACTTCCCATCTGTAACTAGGTCACATACAGTGTTCATAAAATCATTATCATCACCATGTTACATATCAGCTCCATGGGTGTCACCAGCTCCACCCCAGAAGTGGCTGCATTTCATAGCTAGGGATCTAGTTTATCTCAAAGCGGGGGAGGAAAGATGCAAAGTCATTTTCATTCATGGCTTTCTTGGCCTGGATCCCTCACACCATGGGCATTCCTCCAGCAGCTCTACCTTCCTGATGCCGTCTCAAGTGTGCAGAGCTCAGCAATGTGTGCTCTGAGGGAGAGAAGAGAAGCAGCCTTGGAATGTGCCCTGACTGCTCTAGCCACACAGAGTTCTCTCTGCTTGCTGCTGAAAGTCCTGACTCTGGGTGGGGCAGCTGGGGGAGGAATACAATGTTACAAGCAAGAGAGGGGATCTGACTAGTCATAGGGGAACCAGTTTAGGAAACATAAGACCCTTCCGAAAGCTGCTTGCTTTGGGAGTGGAGCAGAATGGACAGGGAAAGCGGGGGGCCTGGTTCCCTCAACCCTCCCCACCCCAGAGCAGCGAAGCTAGAAAGGGAAAAAACAATGATGTTTTGAATTGCCCAGGTTGGGTCCTGGTTCTGAAAAGCCCAGCGTGCAGCCTTCGGCACGGGGCATCCGCTCACACCTGCACTCCGTCCGTGCAGAGATCAGAGCCGTGCCAGCTACAGCAAGGTGTGCCTGCACGGGTTTTAGGCATGGGTTCCACAGGGTACATTGGCTAGCATGCTTCGCACACACACGATCCCTGGCCCTGCTGAACAGGGAGACCTGGCTGGAACCGGGCTATTGACAGCAATGTTTACACATGACTGTAACCGGCAGGGTGTGTGGATCTCACTGTGGAAGGAGGATTATTCACCCAGGCTGCCTGTTGCTCAGAGGGCCTGATTTTCACTTACCCTTGGAGGCCCCCTCAAGCTGCTCTGACAGTGCAAACGGGGTGGAAAGAACTTCCTGAGCCTCCCTGCACCCACACCTCTACACCAACCTTGCTCCCAGCCCCCGCTGTAGGGGGTAAGTCGGGGGCATGCCCACGGTGTACTATGGCTGTTCTGTTGCCCAGGGCCCATAGGGAGCCATGAAAATCAGGGTATAAATTAGAACAGCTCCCCTTATGCCAGGGTGCAGGCAGGGCCCTGAGTAGTCCCGGAATATTGGAAGCGCTGCTGAAAGCTACCTTCTCCCCCACCACTGCCCTTGTCCCTGCCACAAGCAGAGGAATGGAGTCACTGAGAATCAGGCCCAGTGTTTCTAGTCCCACACTGCCTCTCCTCTTGGCCACGTTAACTCCCCTGGGATCCTGAGCTGCTCTTGCCCTGACGCGGCACAGCCAAAGCTGGCTCCAAATGCTAATCCTCCCTGTGCCATCAGCTCCAAGCGCTAGGCAGAAGGAATCCGTGTGCCAGCCCAGCATCCCAGTCTCAGGAGGTGCTGCTGAGTTCAGGGCAGGAGGTTCTGTTTGGCTCCTGGCTGGCTCCCAGGACTGGACTGAAGGACACGGTGCTTCATGCTCCTGGGTCCTCAGCTGTGTCCAGAGCTGTACCTGCTCCAAGGACTGGAGCTGCTGGAACGGAGCTGTCGACTGTCGCCACCGCTGCTTTCTGGCTCGCTCGCTGCAGTTCAAGTCTCAGCTGGTGATTTACGACATTCACGAGTCTGTAAAGGGGAAATTCTTTATGGCTGATTATTCACTTACTCAGAGAAAGCAGCGGGGAGGGCAGAGAGAAGGGAGGAAAAAAGCAAACGGCACTGGGCAAGATTCTGTTGATGTCAGCGGAGTTACCCGTTTGCACCAGTGCAAGTGAGAGTATGATCAAGCTAATGGTTTCAGCTTTGCTCTAGAAAAGGTGTTGTCCCTAGATGTGAAAGGGCAGCGCGGGACATCACAATGGAGAGTGTATGGGCAGGCGGGAATAATCCAAGCCAATGCACTGGAGGGAAGACTGCATCACCCCAGCACTGGGGAAAACAAGTGCTGCATCTAGAAAGGGGCCAAGTGCAGATGTGCCAAGTGTGGGTTCTAGATGTCTCATGCTTCAGTCTAGATTTCTAGTAGATTCTAGGCTTCTTGTGTGCTTCTGATTCCCTATGGGTTCCAGGTATCTCATGTTTCTTGTGGGTTCTAGTCTCCAAATAGATTATAGGTTTCTCATATGACTCTGATTTCTCATAGGTTCTAGGCTTCCAATGGGTTTTAGTTTTTTCATGGGTTCCAGTGTTCCCAGGAACCCAAGGCTCTTTGTGGCTTCTGGGCTTCTCCTTTACACACACCACAGGGCCTTAGCTGTATCTGCCCTGCAAAACTTTACAACGGCTCCAGATATCCACAGGTACCGGACAGCCTACCACTCTTGGCATCCATTGCAGCAGGAACAGCCTTGCTCTTGTTGCTCCTCTTTCAATATCATCTTTCTGCCTGTCCCCAATGGAGTTCTGACAAGCAGGGGCATCTCATCCAGACTCTAAAGCAACTGTCTTACCAGGGTGTTCAGTGCCTGACTAGCCCTGAGACACAAAAGACAGCACCTGGCCAGTATTTTACTTTTGGGTTACGCTTCACAAACTCGCATGGGCTCTTTCCAATTCATTCCTGCTCTCAGAGCCATGAGAGAAGGTCACCCTGTCCTGACCCATGCTAAGCTTCCTGGGCCGGTGGTTGAGCTGGCACATTCTCATTAGGTCATCCCTTTTAGCCATCTTTAACTGGCTGCCTTCCCTTCAGTGGCTGGCTATGCAGCAGGCACTTGAGAGCATGATGGGCACATTGAATACATGAACCAGAAGAAGCTCCTTGCCAGAATGCTCGTCTGGATGGACGGAGAGGGAGGCCAGCGCTCCACAAGGGCCTGCAGCTCTAGCTCTGAGCTTGTTGTGTTGGAGGAAGACAGATTATTAGAGATTAATAATAATTATTATTATTAGAGATAGGGGCCTAATAATAGCCCATTGGCACTGGCACAATAACAGTCAATGTCTCCCTCCCTCTCTCTCTCTGCAATAACTGTGGGCAATTCCCCTGACATTTCAGTTAACTAGCAACCTCTCTGCGCATGGCAATGCCAGTGCTAATGCCCATGCCGGTCTGTCTCAGAACGCCGTCTGGGGATGCCAAGTGGGGGTGCATGAAATGAAAAACTCCACAACAGCGCATGGGGTAATTTATTTTCTTCACTGCTGCTGTTTCCCTCTCCTCCTCCCGCTGCATATGGACACATGTTCATCCCACCAGGGCCTAAACAGAAATTCTCTAACTCATTTTTACGTGGAAACCTCCGGTATGAACCCAGGTCCTCAGAGGCAAACGGCTGATGTGCTAAATCAAAGCACTGCATCTGTTCCTGCCCTGCCAGCCTCATTTAGTCAGTTACCCTCACACACAAGGGAATGGGAGAAGGGAGTTTGCCCTTGTGTATTTCTTGCCCTTTGAGCTCCAGCTTTGTTGCCTGTGCAATGGCTGTGAGAGTATATCCAGCCCAGGCCTAGAAACAGTGCTTTATTTGTAATGAAAGAGGTGGTGAGGCTCAAGCAATTAGGTGCCAGGGCTCAAGCAATTTTTTGACATTCATAACTGATGCAGCAAGCCCAGAGGTGCCGGGGCTATGAACTGCCAAGCCCAGAGGTGCCGGGGCTCAGCCTTGGCAAGCCCTGGCACAACTTAAGCACTGCCTAGAAGCAGACGCAGGGGCACTTTGGATCCCACCGGGGCAAATTTAGAGGCTCTTCCACAGTTTGTACTCAGGCACATCCCCCCACTGAAGTCAACGGGAGCTTTGCTTGAGTAGAGGACTTCAGGATCTGGCTCCTTCACGTTACTGGCTTGACAAGTTGTACAAGTGCCACCGGTGTGTCACGCATCTGTGCCTAGGACTTTACAGTGCTGCTGGGCGAGAGAGGCAACTGGGGTCTAGCATGTCATCAGGTGCGTGTATCAGGATGCCTGGTTCTATTCTGAGCTCTTCCACGGAGCTGCTGCTTGGCCGTGGACCAATCACTCTGGGCCTCCACTTCCCTATCTGTAATAAGACCTATTTCACAGAGGGATGAGTCACTTAGTTTCTGTCTGTTAATTACTACTTTTCTATTAAGAAAAGGAGGACTTGTGGCACCTTAGAGACTAACAAATTTATTTGAGCATAAGTTTTCGTGAGCTACAGCTCACTTCATGAAAGCTTATGCTCAAATAAATTGGTTCGTCTCTAAGGTGCCACAAGTCCTCCTGTTCTTTTTGCGAATACAGACTAACACGGCTGCTCCATGCTCTGTTTTCCGGTGTCTCTTTCTTTTCTCCTCAAAGTTACACCGAGTTTTTCTCCATGGCTGTTTAGTGGGACTTCTATTTTCCAGCTTTTAGAGAGCTTGGTGAGGCATATTTGCCTAGTGCTTTGTAAGTTGGCTGGGTTTGTCTCACAGTTTCAGTCCCTCCCTTCTGCCACATTCATTACAGAGTCCATCCCCTCTGGGTTTCCGGCATGCTCCACTGGCTAGATTCTCAGGGGCTCAGCACTCACAATAGGGACTGGATTATCAGACACTCCGATCTGGGCACCAAAATAAAAGCCAGATTTGCAAAAGTGCCCAACCCCCAGCAGTTCCTGTTGAGATTTCCCTGTTAAGATTTTCCAAATAGCTCAGCACCCAAAGTACTGAACCCTTTTGAAAATCTGCTCGTATATTTAGGTGCCTACATGGGAACTAAGCTCTTCTAAAATAAGGCCTTCATTGTGGGAGCCCAGCATGTTGGGGGAAAATGGCCGTATGTCACTCCAGATACGGTGTCCCGTTTGTGAGAAATACTCCTATCTTTGGCAAGAGCCGGCCTGTGTTTTGTGCATCGGACTGTAGTAAATCTGCTAGCCCGGAGCTGCTGTGCAGGGATCTTAGTTTGGGGTGGGTATTTAAATTTGTCCCTGTGTCAACGACTCTCCTGATTTTATCACAAGTCTCACGATATTTGGTATTTTTCTTGAAGCCCCAGCTCCTGGGGTTAGCTGAATCCATAAGAATGAAAAGTCTCTGGTCCTCATGGCTGCAGATAAAAGCATGGAAATTTGACCCCGGTGTATTAGAAAGGCTGAAAAGTCAGAAGGCAAATAAGAATCCAAACTGGCTTTTGTTGTTCTTATTAAATCTCATGATTCTTTTATAGCCGAGCTTATGTCCTTTCCGCTCAGCAGCATACTCTTTCAAAATTGATCTTTCCCAGGAAATGTTTCCACCATGGGCCGGCCTGGCCTGGAAAATGGCATGGGGAGAATCAGCTGAGCACAGCCACAAGCTGTGATGTTCTGCAGCTTGCGATCAGTTTCACTGACGTCCGGATCCGACACGCTGTGTTGCTCTTTGATGACAGACTGAGGGATTAACGGGGGCCTGCTGGAGCCCTGGAGGGATACGCCAACAGTGACAAATGCCGCACTTGAACTGCAAGGCCAGCCAGGACGTAACGGCCACCTCCCGGGAGCCCTGGCGAAGCTCTGCATCAACGCGCCTCCCATCCTGTTTCTTATTTCAGCGCACATGCTAGCAGGATCATTCCTTGCCCGGACATGCTCTGGGGTTTGCTTTGGGGACTGTTGATCTTGGCCGAGAGGAAATGTTTCTGTATCAAATAGCTGCCTCATGCGTAGTGATGGGGGCATTGTTGGGCAGGAGCCCATCTTGTCTCTGCCCAGACTATGTTCTGTGCGAGTGACTGTGTGAGCAAAGCAGGCTGGGAAAGGGGGCACAGAACCATGCAGCTGATTTGGAGGGTCAACAGTGGGGCGGGAAGGGGGATGAAAGTAGGAAGTTTAGTTTAAATCTGAATAATCAAGAGCTGAACTCATAATCTTTACAGAGCAAGGGAGTTGCCCAGAGCTGGGCATTCTCAGGGCTATCTCAGAAATCCCTTCTCTGACCTGCACACGCACACATTCCCCCAGAGGGGGAGGAGCAGCAACTAGGGTGGGAGGAAGGTTTTCCTCACAGGGTGTCAATCGGTGGTAGCTGAACAAAAGAGGCAAGGCACAAGGGTTTTGCTTTCAGTTTCATGGCTGCAGCTTCTATGAGATAATACTTGTTATAATAATTAAGGAAAGATGCTTAGTGACTGAGATTTTCTAAGATACCTAAGGGGTTTAGGCACGTGGCTCCTATTAATTTCAATGGGAACGGTGTACCTAAATCCCCAAGGCAGATTTGAAAATCTGAGCTGACACAATGCATTTCATTGTTGAGATCCTTTACTAATATGAGCTGATTAATCCTCCCAGGTCCAGGCCCCAGGAGGTAGCTAAATCAATGTTATCCCCATTTTACAGATGGGGAAACTGAAACACAGAAGGTGTCAGTGTCAGAGCTGGGATTGGAATCCTGGAGTTCCTGTTCTCTGGTCCTGTGCTCAAACTACTAGGGAACCAGAGGGGATGAGTCATCTAACTCTGCAAGTGAAAACACCTGTAACCCTGTAGCTTCACCACTGCTATTGAGACAGCCTCCATCTTGACTGACATCCTGGGGATTGAACCAGGAACTTCCACAACTAAAAGCATGAACTTCTGCAGCTTGAGCTAAAGGGCCAGGCTGCTGTAGCTGGGCCTTGTAACAACTCATATCCTCTGTGGATCAGCACAGACAAGGCTCTGTAACACTCATCGGTGGGTTACACAACCACACATGGGGAATTGTAGATCCTATCCAGTTTTGACAAATTCTTCGGCTTCACAGATCACCTCTAACAGACGTGGTAACTGTCCGGTGAGATCACCTGGCCCAAACTGGCACTCAGTGTGACCACCTGCGCGAGCTGCTATTACAAGCCATTCATGAGCGTGGAGCACAGAGATTGCTCGAGGCTATCTCAGCCATCTACTTAGCATGGCTACATCTCAGCTGTGTCCGCCCAGGGCTGGAGGAAGAGGTGTTCTAAACCCCTCCTGCATAATGGTTCTGGAGGAGACCTGTGGAGAGCTCTTGTGACATATGTCCTGAGAACATTCCTGTTCGTGGAGAGGCCCACTCGAGTAATGCTACAATCTCCAGTGAAGTCACTTGACAGTGACTTCCCGAGGCAAAGCCTGAAAGTCAGCATGACCTTCTCCCTGCAACAAACGACTATGCTAGGCTGTAACTGGCTACAGCTGATAGAGGGGAATGGGAGACGTATCCTGTGCAGAGAGTCCATGGAAAAGGAGCTGGAGGGCCCTTGTTGAACAGAAGAATAGGAGCTATGCCCCAGCTGGGGCTGCAATGAATGTAGAAACCACACCCCAATTCCCCAGAAGGTTCAAGCTTCCTTCGCACAATGCAGATCAGGCTGCACCTCCAGTTGTTCGCTGCTCCTGCCTGCCCCCAACCCCCTTCCGGGCATCATGCTCTAGCATTTCAACTATCTCTATCACATGGCGCCCTGGGACCCCCTTGAAACTGCAGGTTTGGCTTCATTGTCTGAACTGGCCTTGCATTAAGATAACACTAAAGCTGAGCTGTTGAGTTCAGCTCCTGCAGGCACAGCCATGCCCATCACTACTATTACGATTCTTTATCTGTCTTGCATTGTGGTAGGTGCTGTACGGGCACAGAGTACGGTCACGGCTACACTAGAGCATCTGCAGCTGTGCTGCTGTAAGTTCTCTAATGCAGATGCCCCATTGGCTTAATTACTCCAGCCCCGGTGAGCGTCAGTAGCTATTTTGGCAGGAGAAGCTCTCCCACCGACATAGCGCTGTGCACATGGCTTATGTTGATGTAACTTATGTCACTCAGTGGGTTGATTTATTCACCCCCGAGTGACATACGTTATGCCAACATAAGCTTTAGTGTAGACATAGCCTTAGAGACAGACTCTGCTCTGAACAGCTTACAGTCTAAATAGATAAGACAGACAAATGTTGGGAGGGGAAACAGAATGGAAGTGGCTTGCCCAAAATCAGACAGAAATTCAAGGGAAAAGCCATGAAACCCCAGTCTCCTGGTCCAGCATCCTACCCACGGGACCATGCTGTATCCCATTGTAAGAGAGAGAGGACAGAGTCCTGAAATCACAGTTACCCAATACAGAAGATCCCTCCCAGTCTAACTCACAGAGCAATGTTTGCTGCAGGAAGTTACAAGATAGCCTTTCAGCAGCAAACAGCGAGAGTTTATGCAGGAGCAGCTACAATGCACGCAGCTCACCATTCCATCTGCGGATCAAAGGGCTGGGCAGCTTTTATTCCCAAACTGACTGAATAATGATAAATAAATATCAACCAAAATTAGTTAATGCATCTGGAGCATTAAAATACATGAGAAAGCAGGGGTGGAGAGAGAATCAGCGCAAAGACAGGGTTTTAAATGCAACAGCTGGAGGCAACTGGTGCTCAAGAGCAACTCATAAAGGGGCCTGTGGAGTTATTTCCCCATCTGTTACTGTTTCCAACAAAAAATGTCAAACTTGTGCGTGTTGCTGTAAAAATACCTGAGATTCCAACTGTGAGTTGCTTCTACCGTACCTTCAAGGCAACGTTCGCCGGTTGCCTTGAAGCTCCCCATTTTCACAGCAGAAGGAGAGGCAAAGAAACCTTGAGATCTCTTTTGTTTGCCAGATAAAATGATGAACTAACAGTGGCTGCTGAGATTCTGGGTCAATTACAGCTCATTGACTTCTGTGGAGAAGTTTAGGTCTTTTATGCAAGGATGATATTTAATCCTGAATCCCTCCTTTGACCAACAGCTGCAGAGGTGTTACCTGCCTGCTTCATTTTAAGTGGTTTCTTGCAACCTGTGTTAACTCTTTATGCTTAACAATCTGTCCCAATTTGTATTGAGCTGACACACTCTGCTTATCTTTCCCAGACCTGAAGAAGAGCTTTGTGACGCTTGAAAGCTTGTCTCTTTCACTAACAGAAATTGGTCCAATAAAAGATATGACCTCACCCACCTTGTCTGTTATATCGTGGCACCAACACATGGCTACAACAACACTGTAAACAACGCTATACGTTTGTCTTGTGGAACCACAGGAGAAGCTGATTGATTGGGAAGCAGAATGGGCAGGGGGTGGAGATGTTTCCATGGGTTTTCTGGGTGGAAGGATTTTTTTACCCCCAACTGACAGCTTCTGTTCAACACAGCCAAGACCATCTCATACTGTACCTCTGGGAGAAACATAGCCATGGAAATAGTCTATTATCCTTTTCACCAAACTCAAGCCAAGCAATTACTTTGGCAACCGAATTCAAATGCAATCCATCTGCAAATATTTGTTTCCATTCGGAGAAGACAAATTGCTTCCCGTGCAGCCTACCTGGGTTTATCCTACCTTGCAGCAAACCTTTGGTAGTCACTAAGAGACCACTGTGATTAGTGCAGTATCAGTACATAGCTATCAAATGAATCGCTTTCAAAAGGATACCTGAGACTGGAATAAACTGTTCAAACGGACGAACACCCCTTGATGTAAAACAGAACAAGAAGCTGACCCGTTCCAGGACTTAGATCTAGTCCCCAAATGCCCTTACTGTGTGCCAAACCAAAGTTTATTCCTTCTAACCCTTCAGCAGCATTAGGCAGCCCCTGTCTGAGGCAGAAACCCATTTAGAAGATATTTTTATATGAATTGTAAAGACACATTTGAAAACAAAGGTGATCTGGACAGCAACAGGAAGGTGGCTATTCATCCAGGTATCTGTCTGCAGCCAGTCCTTTCTGCTAGGGACCTTGGCATAGTTCCCTAGACCTTCGTTGCGCCTAAGCTCCTGCTTTGGGCTGCCCTTGAATAGCACCTAGAAACAAGTGGTGTATCTGTAATGGGTTATTCTGGTTCTTGCTGTTTGGCTATTAATATGAACAAGTGGCTCAGAGGATGGGTAGTAAGATACGGAGCCTTACACCTTTGATCATCAGTTCTTATTCAGCACAGCATGGTCGTGGCTGACAGTCATTGTCTGTAGGCTATTCCCTGCCCTATGTACAATGAGCTTGGTGGTAACAGATCAGTTTCCTGTAGACAAGGGTCAAAATTTCCAAAATCATTGGCTCGAATCATCCACCCCTTTTCTGGCAGGCTCTGGGCACATCGACTATGAAATTATGCCGACCTAAATTACATCGGCATACAGCCGCAGCAGTAATGAAATAACTTTTGCGTGTCCTTGAGTCTGCAGTGCGCATCCTCCCCAGGAGCACTTGTACTGATTGTACTGTCAGTGTGGGGCATTGTGGGATGGCTTCCGAAAGCCAGTAACAATGAAAGCAATGCAGTGTCTACACTGACACTGCGTCAACCTAACTACAGCGACATTGACTCTACGCCTCTTGTGGAGGTGGAGTTACTAAATCAGCATACATCGGTGGGAGTGAAATTTTAGTGTAGACACTTACTTAGTTAGGTCAGCGTCAGCTGCCTTGCGTTGACCTAACTGTGTAATGAAGACCAGGCTTCAGAAAAGCAGCCAAGGAGTGAATAGGCCATGGAGACAAACTGATGCTTTCACCACAAGAGCTGGGGCCTTTTGTCTTGTCTTTTCCAATGTGTTTGTACTGCAGCCTGCACAATGGGGCCCTGATCCTGACTGGGGCCTCTGGGCACTATGCTGATATAACTAATAATAATTCATTAATCTAGGAATAATGTCAGGATGGGAAAACTTGTACTGCTATCGCCCATGCTGTTCCTGTTTGGGATAAAGGATTCCAGTAACTAAGGCTGCTGCTGGTACCTTTCACCAGCACTGAATTTACTTAACAACAATTAACTAATTAATTAAAAACAAACAACCCCCCTTTCCTGCCCAGCCGCCTGTGTTGACAACTTGTATCTCAAGTTTTAGCACACTGGGCCTGATCCTGAACCACGTGGCTTTGCGATTGGTTTCAGTGGGTGCAAGATCTGGCCCAGCATGAATTGAAACAGCGGCATAGAACATGGGTTTTCTGATGGCAAAGGTAATTTGACTCCTCTATACAGTGGCATTGATGGGTGCTGCTGCACAATGATGGCCCCCGCACAGGCAGCCTTCATACAACTGGTGCAATGCATGATGGTTGGCTGGCTGCCATGAAAATGTATGAGGCCCTCTGAGATTTTCAGTTCTGGGCATCTGGACCAAGAGATTGGAAAAGCAATCCTGGGGAACAGGTACAGAGAACTTATTAAATACCATGCACACCTCCAGCCATTCTCTTCTGTCTCCTTGCCTGTCCTCGGGGCCTTGCAGCCAAAAAGAAATCCCAAACAAATCTGTGCTCATCAGCTGTTTTTTAATTATGCTTCAAGATTGTCTGTTCTTTTTCCGTGCCCCAGTTCCTGCTACAAACTTCTCTGGGTCTCAGCAAATTAATGTTCTCTCTCTCTCTGTGCTTATATTTTAAACAGTGAGATATCACTTTTAACTAAAATAAAACCTTCTGAAAAATCCAGTTGTGGCTTCCAAGGACAGAAGGAAATTAACAACAAAACACTTTCCTTGCATAAGATATTTTGCTCCCTCTTAAAATAAAGGAGGAAATAGAACTCAAAAAGAGATTAATACCTTCCTTTTATTTGTTGGCATTTGAGATTTTAATCAGGTTAATGGTTAACACTGGGTGTACCCATGGAGGAGATCTGGGTCCTATTTATTGGACCTAAAATTACTCTTCCCAGTCTACCAGGAACAGTGGAAATTAACATGCTGGGTGGAATGGAATATCCTCTGTCACTGAACAATGAGCTAAGCAACCCCGGTGATAGGATACAGAGGTGGGGTTAGTTTATGAGACCTGCACACCCTTCAGCTGAACAGAGGTGCTTGATTCAGTGCAGGCCCAAGCTTAACGGGCAGAGAGAAAAAAGGGCTGTATGGAACTGAGCCACCACTGATAATAAAATAAATTCACTTATCCTCCCATTGAGCACTGGTTAACCTCTGTTGGTGTTTTTTCCTCAAAGCCCCAGCTCCTGGAGTCCTGTTATTTCATGAGCTGCTTGGCTCTCAATAATCACGGTTGTGGAATAGAGTTGCCACCTTTAAGGTACAAAAGCTGGGATTTTCCCAAGCCCATAAACTGGACAGCTGCTGTGCATACCAAGCACCTTAACAGATTGCCCGGGACAGCTACCACCAAAAAAAAAAAAGATGGGGGTGGGGGACAATCCTGGGAAAACGGGACAGGCGGCACTCCTGTTGTGGAGAAAAGCAGGGAAACGTGTCCCGAGCGTACGGAGAAGGTGACAAATCAGAAGGCAAATGAGAAGAACGCCAAACGTATCATTGTCTTTAAGAGCCTAGGGGATTGAAAGGCGAGCTCACCGCCTCCAGGGGCCTGGCTCAGGCTGTTGGAGGGCTGGTGAGGGGGACACACGCCCCAGAGGATGCTGCAGTGGCCAAGGCGGGACTGGAGGAGGCGCTCAGCTCTGGAGGGAGGGAGGGAGGGGGGCAGGTGGGTTGGCTCTAGAAATGGGGGGGGGATTTGCAGGTTCTAGACATGGGAACCCCTGCCCCACTTGGGGAGTGAATTGTATCCCCTCCCAGCCACACCTAGGCTCCCCCCACAGCCTCTCCCCACGCGCACGCGCACGGCCCCGCCTCCTTCAGGCGGGGCGCGAGGAGGCGCCTGGAAGCGGGCGCGCTTCTGACGCACACGCGCGCTCGCTCCTTCGGGGCGGCGGTTTCGAGCGAGCGGGCGCGCGCCGTGCCGCGCCGCGTCACGCCGCTGCGTGCGCGCGCCCTCCCGCGGCGGTGCGTGGCGCCGGCCCCCGCGCACGCAAGGCCCAACCCCTTGCCCTCTCTCTCCCTCTCTCTCCGTGCCCCGCCCCCCTCGCCCGACCGTCCTCACTCCTGTGTCGGGAACGCGCCGGGCCGCCCCGACCCTCCGTCTCCGCGGGACTCGCTCGCTGGCCGGGCGGCGCGCGCGCGCGCGGTGGGTCCCCCCGCTGCCTCAGGCCCCCACGCCCCGTCAGGCCGCCCCCTCAGCCCCGCCATGCCGGAGAAGCGGCCCTTCGAGCGGCTGCCGGCCGAGGTGTCCCCGCTCAACTACGGGCTCTGCCTCAAGCCCGACCTCCTCGACTTCACCTTCGAGGGCAAGCTGGAGGCGGCCGTGCAGGTACCGGGCGGGGCGGGGTCGGGCCCCCCCCCCCCCGCGGGAAGGAGGCGGCCTGGGGGGGGCGGCCCGGGGCTCAGAGAGAGGCAGGAGGTCGGGTACGGCGGGGGGGGGCTGGGCCTTGGGTGAGGAGAGCGGGGGGGGCGGGGTGACCACGCGCGGCGGGGAGGAGGGGCGCTGTGGCCCCGCCCTACCCCGGGCCTTACGACTGAGGAACCTTGGGGTCTCCCGTGGGGGGCAGCGCTCTCCACGATGGGGGGGTTGGGGAAGGGATCTACCCCGGTGCGGGGGCGCTCTCCCCCCAGTAAGGGGGCGAGGGGGGCGCTCTTCCCTGGTGGGGGGGGGCTGGTGGCACGCTCTCCCCCCAGTAAGGGATCGTGTGGGGGGGGCAGCTTAGGGGCAGGGTCTGAAGGTCAGCCTTTTGTTTTCCCCTTTGGGGTATTTCTGTATTGGGAGGGTCTGTTCCCTGCCATTTGCTTTTGCTCGGCCCCCCTCCCCCCCCCACATTTCTTGGATGTTTCCCTGTCCGCCTCCCTTTTTCTCCCCAATGTTTCCTTTCAGAGTCAAAGAATCCAAGGTTTCAGAGTAACAGCCATGTTTGTCTGTATTCGCAAAAAGAAAAGGAGGACTTGTGGCACCTTAGAGACTAACCAATTTATTTGAGCATAAGCTTTCGTGAGCTACAGCTCGCTTCCGATGAAGTGAGCTGTAGCTCACGAAAGCTTATGCTCAAATAAATTGGTTAGTCTCTAAGGTGCCACAAGTACTCCTTTTTAAAGAATCCAAGCTCTGCCTTTTTTTGTACGGCTGTTAAAATGTCCAGTGGTAGGTCATAGTCATACTGGGCAAATGGGTGGAGGCTGTAGTAAAGAACAGAATTATTAGACACACAGGTGAACGCGATTTGTTGGGGAAGAGACAACACGGCTTTTGTAAAGGGAAATCATCCCTCACCAATCTATTAGAATTCTTTGAGGCGGGTCAACAAACATGTGGACAAGGGTGATCCAGTGGATATCGCATACTTCGACTTTCAGAAAGCCTTTGACAAAGTCTCTCACCGAAGGCTCTTAAGCAAATGAAGCAGTCATGGGGTAAGAGAGAAGGTCCTCTCATGGATCAGTAACTGGTTAAAAGAAAACAAAGGGTAGGGATAAATGGTCAGTTTTCACAATGGAGAGATATATAGTGGTGTCCCCCAACGACCTTATCTGTACACCAGTAAGAGGTAAACAGTGAGGTGGCAAAGTTTACAGATGTTACAAACTTACTCAAGATAGTTAAGTCCAAAGCAGGCAGGGAAGAGTTACAAAGGGATGTCACAAAACTGGGTGACTGGGCAACAAAATGGGAGATGAAATTCAGTGTTGATAAACGCAGAGTAATGCATATAGGAAAATGTAATCCTAACTATACACACAACATGGTGGGTATAAGTTAGCTATTACCGCTCAAGAAAGAGATTTTGGAGTCACTGTGTATACTTCTCTGAAACCGTCTGCTCAGTGCGCTGTGGCAGTCAAAAAAAGCTAATGTTAGGAACCATTAGGAAAAGGATAGATAATAAGACAGTAAATATCATAATGCCATTATATAAATCCATTGTATGCCCACTTCTTGAATAGTGCATGCAGTTCTGGTCGCTTCATGTCAAAAAAGATGTATTAGAACTGGAATAAGGTGCAGAGAAGGGCAACAGAAATGATTAAGGGTATGGAACAGCTTCCATATGAGGAGAGATTAAAAACAGTGGGACTATTTGGCTTGAAAAAGAGACAACTGAGATGGGATATGATAGAAGTCTATGAAATAATGAATGGTGTGGAGAAATTGAATAGGGAAGAGTTATCTACTGCTTCACCTAACACAAGAACCTGAGGTCACTGAATGAAATTTGTAGACGACATGTTTAAAACAAATAAAAGTTCTTCACACAATGCACAGTCAACCTGTGGAACTTGTTGCTAGGGGAGGTTGTGAAGGCGAAAAGTATAACTGGATTAAAAAAAGAATTAGATAAATTCCTGGAGGATAGGTCCATCAGTGGTTTTTAGCCAAAATGGTCAAGGATGCAACCCCATGTTCTGGTTGTCCTCAAGCCTCTGACTTGCCAGTTGTAGGTACTGTATGACAGGGGATGGGTCGATTGATGATTACCCTGTTCTATTTATTCCCTTTGGAGCATCTGGCTTTGGCCACTGTCGGAAGACAGGTTAATGGGCTAGAGGGACCATTGGTCTGACCCCATATGGCCATCCTTATGTGTCAGGGTTTCCCCTAGTCAGTATTCCAATCCAAAAGGTGCTGCATTTGAGTGGTATTGTATGCATTCAGTCTATGAAGTGGCTTGGAATTATTTGGTTGAAAGCCTTTATGTATAACATTACAAATTCTTCTTTTCCTCTTGGTTAACACCAGGTTGGAAGGTGGGGGGGGGGACGGGGACTGTGGGCCTCCGTATCATGCAGAGCAGAGGTGTCAGTGAAACAAGAGGCTACCCTACCAGTAAAAATGTGTAAACAACCCAAAACACTGAATCTCTCACTTTTTCTGAAAGGCAAAAGCTTTACCATGAGCAGGTTTTCCCTCTGAAGTTAGTTTGAAAATGATGCACATTTGTTAGGTTCTTGCTGGGCTTTCTTTCAAACTGTGCCAGTTTGAAAGAAAGAATGAAAAATATTTGAGGAAGATTGTAAATACCTTGTTTGAAACACACCTATCCCAAAATCCTTTGTCATAAAAAGGAGTTAAAATCTGCCTGTAAACATAATCCTACATGAGTAATAAGGTTGTTAAATATAAAGTATAGAGACTGTGCTTCACCAGACAAGTTCCTGGTGTCTGTGTAGATTGGGAGTGGGCGAAAGGCTCTGAATGATAGTGAATCTTGTGATTTGGCAGGAAGATGACCAATGGTTAAGTAAATTTGCATCATGTGGAATATTGAAATTCTGTATTTGGTGGTTCTCCTTTAGCTCAAGTGCTAGAAATGTGCTACTCGTAGGGTCTTAGGGCCCTGGTTCAAGTCCAGGGCTGGCTTTGGAATTTTGAAAGGCCTTTATTTATTTATTTATTTATTTATTTATTTATTTATTTATTTATTTATTTATTTGCTGGATTTGTTATGCCCTTTGAGGTGCTCTTAAGGTTAGGGTACAGTTCAGAGAGCACTGATCAATGCATTTAGAGAGTGCATCAACTAGTGAAGAAAAAATGTAAAGTAATGTGAATGTTTTGAAGATACGCGTGTTCATTTTCTGAGAATCCTAGATCTTTGTCTAGTCACCAAGTTACAATTGATTTAATACATAGGCACTTATTTTATGGGTCTTGAGTCTTCCAAATTATTTGGATTTGGATTGAGTGTAATAACTGGAACCCCATCACCACCTCCTGAAGGGCTAATATCAGGATTTATTAACAAGAACCCCAGTACTAGCAATGGCTGTGTAGACAGTAGTCTGTGTTAAGGGGTTAAAGAGAAATACTTTCTGACTTGGAGGGTGAATAGTGTAACATTGACACCTGGATGAGTCACTAAGTTAACCATTTGTTTATGAAAGCTTGTGCTACTGTGTACCTCAAGTGTGTCCGTTCTGCCATTTAGTATCCTCAGTAGTGAGCTGTAGAATCAATAATAAATATATAATTCAACTATCCTTTTAAGTGTCAGATTAAAGGTCAGCATCCAGTCAATGAAATTGTTTTTTGAATTTGTAGCAGTAAGCAGGATTTGTTGGTCTTTTGCACAGTATTTCTGTTGGACACTTCTGCCCTGAGCATTTGAGGCTCAAATATGTGTTGCACTTGAAGTCTTGGCTTTGGAACATCAGACTTTTTTGCAAACTTTTAACCATGTAAACTGATTGATAAAAAAAATTTCATTTACTCCACAGAAGTAAATGTTATATTTATGCAGGGTCTTTTCATGTCCGCATCAGAGAGCAGAACCTTTTATGATTCAGTAGTTAAGATTTTGTGGCAATTGTTGATTGAAGCAAATCATGCAATTTCAAAGTCTTGAAAATTACCAGTACTTACATGTAGTCTTTAATTTTGGCACTTCATTGTTAGTTTTTGTGTGTTAGAAAACTTGGCCCTCTTTAGGTTTGCTTGTTATCTGCTCTCTTGTCAAGAAACTACAATGTTATGATCTGTCTCTTGATAAAACTCAAGTTTATAGCCATGTGAAACTAACATATTTTTCAGAGCAGTGACGGAGTTTGTTAATATCTATAACTTAAATAGTAAATTTTCTGTCTGGTTATTCAACATGACTTTTAAATGCTAAAATTTAGCATTTACACAAATACACATATAATTTAGAAGTCTGTAGAGTTCCAAAACAGTCATAAACTGACAATTTATATTGCATTACACTTATATCACACTACAAACAGTGATCCTTAAAAGCATCTTGTGAGGTAGTTCATTTGTTATCCCCCATTTTACAGATGGGGAAGATAAGATGGGCTAACTGATACCCTCTGACTTTAGGAGTATGTCTACACTGCAGTTAGACACCCAAGGCTAGTTCATGCCAGCTGGCTCCATCTAAGGGGCTGTTTAATTGCAGTGAAGATGGGGTGTAGACTCACCTTGGAGGGTCCTAGAACTCAGATCTGAACGTCTACACCACAGTTCGACAGCCCCTTAGCATGAGCCCCATGAGCCAGAGTCAGCTGGCCTGTGGTTTAGCTGGAATTGAAATTAAGGGGGTCTAGCTCCTGGTTCTGTGTTCAGTTCCCTAACCACACTTCCTCTCAATAGTCCAAACTGTTGCAAGTACCTGTTTGTGAACTGTTTTAAATGAACATAATTAATGTTTATTCAGAAAAAGATATGAACTGTCAGATAGTTAAGTCTTCAGTTCATGGAAGTCTCCTGTTGTAACTCTATTTCTAATGATCCAACCATCAACTCAGCACAGTCATTACACAATGTCTAGGTCAATTGAAGTCTATTCTGTTTCCACGTTCCAAAAGGCTTAATGCTGGACCAGGAACAAAGAAGGGATGTACTAACATACTGTTCTTCAGCAGCATCAAATTGAAAAGGCAAATCTGACTTAGCTGTTTGGTTTTGTTGATAGCTGACTCCTAACATTCGATTTCTGATTTAATCCTATAAATTAAAGTTTGTAATGCTGTAGTGCCTCTGAACAATTACCTGTCCAGTTAAGGGTATAACAGCTCAGAGCTTCAGACAGACTTGGGCAGCATGATTCTGCTGGTTTGCACATATTGAAAATTGTAAGCCATCATATTAAACATGGAGAACATCAGCTCATGATAGTTCAGTTTTGTTGTGTATAAACTGCCAGCAAAAGTCTACTTGGCTGCACAATAGGTATCTTCTGCCTAAAAGGCTGGCTGTGCAATATAAAATGGATGGACCTTTTAAATCTCTCCTTTCCCAGTCCCTTTAATATGCCTTCAGGATATTCTGATATATTTAGCAATGTTTTAACCTGATCTGTCGCTTTTTATAGCTTGCTTTTTATAGCTTGCTGTTCGCACTGCTGCTTTTCGTCGTAAAGCTTATGTTGTTCGAGGATGTATGTTTTTTTAACACTCCTGAACAACAGAAGTTTTGACGGCGAAGTGCCAGTGTAGACATACGCTTTGAGTCAGAGTCCAGTATAGCAGTTTGGATTTGTAGTACTCTAATTTAGATCTGAGTTTGAAGATTAAAGGTGTAGTGCACTACGTTTGAATCTGTTTATATTTCACCGTCAGGGGTCCCTGCTATTACTCTCTATTCCTCCTGCTTTTCAAAACTGGCAAAACCCCTTATTTCTCAGTTCTGTGCAATGCTATAATTCATCAGACTAAACAGTTATCCTTTGTTATACATTAAAAAGACACTTGCATAGGGATTGTGTAAACTTAAACATTTCTGAAGTGTGTGAATGCTATAGGAAAATAGTGGAATCAAGTGCTGATTGAAATATGAAATAGCTTTTTATAGCAGAGCAATACTGTGTTCAGTATTAGAAGATTTACTACTTGGCTACCATAATCCAATCTAGATGTAGGTGAATAAAAATGTAGTTACCTAGATAAGGACTAATAAATGTAACTGCTGCTGCTTTTCTCTCATTGACATGATTGATCTTTCAGTTCTAAGAAAGATCTCTCTGTGTATTTGTTTACATTCTAGGCTCTGAACTAGTTTTCATATTTCTGAAGAGTAAAATACTAATCAAATGTTTGGCAGACTCTGAGGACTGAGTACATGCTTGTTGGAATGTTATATTTAGAATAACCATCGGACAACTTTAAATTACCAGGTTTTATTTATCTAGTGTTAACAAACTGTACAGTACGCAGAAAGAGTCCATGCACCAAAGATTTTACAAGCTAAGATATTAGTGGTATTAAAAAGAGGCTTCTGATGAATAAAACTTGAGACTGAAGTTCAAGTGGATTCAGATGCCATCAGAACTATCCAGATGTCTTGTTTTTTAATTGCTGTAAATAGTACAGACATCCTAAAGAGGTTTCTTTTCCTCTACTCTTCTGCTTCAGTACCTAATCCAAAAAATTCTGAACATCTTCAACTCATATTTGGAACAGTTATGAAAATATCTATGTTCACAAGTTTCAGACTTTCAGAATTATGGTTTAGGTGAGGTAATCTGTAACTGACTTTTCCTGTGCCCCACCTATTAGTGTGTTAAACATGGGTACATCTATGTTAAATTTGATCTGAACACCAGGAAGCCTTGGCGATGGGAGTTATAAAAAAGTGTATGGGGGGGGATGGAACCCTCAATGCTCTTTGATCTTTGAAACTAAAACTATACATAAGCATTTTAAAATACATCTGAATTAAAGGATAAAAAAACTGGACACTTTCAGAGTCAAATCTTGCCATACTGTCTAATTTTTCCCTTGTAATGAATTGTGGAATGGCTTGACTTTTAAAGTTTTGAATGCAGTTGGGCTTTCTGGTTGGCAAAGTCCAATAAATGCAGTTCAGACTTTATTGATTATTATGTAATGGAAACTATAAAAGGATTCCATGAGCCAAGCTTCCTTGATAGTTAAGTTACTTAGCCTCTATGCAGTAATTGTCCACAGACTCACTGCCTTTCTTCCCTTATTACTCAAGGACGCAAGCTGTTCAATGATCACTATTCTTTGTGCTAAGGTAGTTTGATATGGATGATAGCCAGTGTGTTATCCTTTACCCTTTTCAGTTCTGAATGAGGTGCCTGATATGTCTAGTTCCCTTCTATTCCAATGAAATTGGTCATTTTTGCAGTAGCATGAACTTTTTATTTTAAATTGCTGCTGGTTTACATGACTATTTTGACTTCAGTGAAAGTATTATCTCTGAATTTTCAGATCTTTGCAATGTCTAATTTGGACAATGAAAAGTAAAATTTCAGGTAGTCTTAGTCTCTGCATCCTTTTTTGAGAGTGAAATTTATAGACCCCTCCAAATTAATTGTGGATGCAAATATGAGCAAGTAGACACTCCTCTTCAGATATGTACACCATTTTGAAAATGAATCCCCCAAGGAAAACTTAAGAAAACAGTTAAATTTTTACTGGTATTTGAAGAGGTGAAATTGAACTGGCTTTGAGTTTGAGTTCAATAAAACAATTATAACTATTCTTCCTCTGAGAACATGGAAAAGCAATTGTTGTTTCCATTGAGACTTCATATGGTTAATATATCTGGGACATCAACAAGCCAGTTCAAGTTGGTAACAGAGAGGTGGGGAAACTTGTGCTTCAAAACATTAAACTTTGATCTCCCACTTGGGTCGATGGAATTCTCGTCTCCAGAGAAATAAACATGGTGGGGGGAGCAGGAGGAGGACTGGAGGAGGGCTTCACCTTTCCCTGTTGTTAGGCTACAGCCAGTAGCAAGATAGTAGACAGACTGTTAGTCTGTTCCAGGATGGCTATTCTGGAGGGATCTGCTGGGTATTTAAACTCCAGCACCCATCTCATCTCAGTTTTATTGCAAGTGTTTTTATTTTGGTTATTGTTGGCCCTGTAGTTACTACTTTTCTTCTCTCCATCTTTTTCTTGTACTGAATGTCCTTGATCAACCTGATCTGTTTGAAGGACAGCTTAATTATGTTGTACAGCTGTGTGGAGCAAGGGTGACACTTCACATATTTATAATCTTGGAAATGAATGTACCGCATCCATCAAGAGTGCTTTTTGCCTTCTTAACTTGATTGTGTTCATGAATACAAACTACTACATGAGCAGAAAAGGTGTCTTCCAGAAAGCAAACTTCTCAAGCTTATAAACTGTGTTTTCTAAGAATTCACTTAAATACATAGTTTTTATTAAAAGGTATCAGTCTCCATAAGGCACTATGAATGTCTGATAAATTTAAGATTTAGGTTCTGGCAAAGTAGAAATGGTTAAACGTGGAGTGTTTTGCATGGATTTTGTCATTCTGCCTCGTCTTTAAGGATTGTTGAAGACTTGTTAAAGATGTAGTTGAGTCCTACTTTTTTTTAATAGAATTGGGGGGAGGCTCCCTGAGAACCTGCTTCCCTGTCTGAAGATTTTTTTTAACTGTGCTGTGTAATTATAGCATCACAAGTGTACTCTCTAATTCTTGGTGCATAGTCATATTAATTTGCTGATTTCACCTGATATTTGTGGGGGCTGATAGAGTAAACATCACATGTTAACGGTTAACCTGATTCCTGTAAATGTTTTCCAGCACTTTGCACCCTTTTGTAAAACTGGCTTGTGTTTGCAGGAGGCAAGGGAAATCTAAAAATAGTGCGTCCTCACAAAGATTTGACGAAGTCGTCTCCAATAAATCCTAACCTCTACTGTATTTCAGGCACTGTGTTCTAATGAAAACAGTTCTGTGTGTTTAGAGCTATTCAGAACTTTTAAAGTTGAAGACTTCTTGTTAAATTTGGAATTTTCTGAACTTTGGATAGCTCTTTCGTGTATTGTTCCACTTTTAAGATCTCAACTAGCTGAGGAATTTGGACTAGTAGGTTGAATAATAAGGGTCTTCCAATTTAGTACCATTTAGAAAAAAGTTTTTACACCATCTAGTTTTTTCTGAAAACCAGATTGACTGTGTCCCTTCATTTTTTTTTTAAACCTAAATAAGAAATTTCCTTTCATAATCTCATGCTGAAATCTGTGTTGGTTATGAAGGTTATATTTATGGGAGGGGATGTAGAACCTCCTGAGTTGTACACAATATGGAAAATATTAGCTCTTTGCCAGATCTAGATCATGTCACTTTAGCTGTTACGTTTGTTTAGTTTCATATCATGGAAATATGTTTCTTGGTACTTTGATACCACATTACATTTACTGGGTGATATTGTTGGGTTATTTTATGCCCAGTGAGATTAAAAGGCAACATATCAAAATCTGACAGAAGGAAATACTCTCTTTACACAATACACAGTTCTGTGGAGCATACTGCCACAGTGTGATTGAGGCAAAGCTTTGTAGTATGCACAAAATAATTATGCATTTATTAAAATATTTATAATTACACTAGTTAGGATAAAAGAGTGTAAAGAATATTATCCCCTTTTGCCTCAGGACTAAGCCAGTCGCTAACTACTTATGGTTAGGATGAAACTGCCTCAGTAGGTGTTTTGTGTATTTTTCTATCATGCAGGTTTATACACTTTCTTCTGAATAATCTGTTACTAGCCACTGTGGGAGACGAGCACTTCCTAAAAACTTCCAATTTTATTTTGTCCAGAATTGTACTCATTTTGTAGTAGCCTGGTATTTAATTTGGGTATCTCTCTATTCAAGCTTTTGCATCCAAGTGAGATGTTGTAGAAGTGAGGCACTTTATTATATTGGTAGCCAGCCATTTAAAAAATAAACAATGTGTATACAGACATAAGTTGTCAGAAGATAACTTTTTACTAGAAGTTAAAGGCTACTACCCTTTTAGCAGATGTTCCTGTACTATGAAGTTCTTGTGTAATTTTTAAATACTGTTGACAGTGTAAGATGTTTTAGCTCATCTTCAGTAGTTGTACTCTCCACTTTTACTGTAATCCATTATTGCTTATTACTAACTGGGAAGATCTCTAACTTCCCTATTTATTATTTGCATGGGGACAGTGCTTAGAAACCCCAGTAAAGGACCACGGCCCCATTGTGCTAGTGTCCTCTACAAATTTAATACAGATCCCTGTCCCCCAAAATTTATAATCTGAGTAATAATAAATAGGTTGAAATGGTCTGAATGTAATGTAAATATGCATGTTCTAGTAAATGATTTTATGGAAGAAAAAGAGAGGATGTGGTGGTATATTTTTTCTTAGTAGCTACTTCGTTGCAATATTTCATCTAATTCCAAATGACTCATGATGTCAGATTAAATGAAGATACAAAGTGAATACCAAGCAAAAGATAATGTTAAAGGGGAATGTGTATGAGCCTTTCATGACACTTGCTGATAGAACTTCTTTTGCAGGTGAGACAGGCAACCAATCAAATTGTGATGAATTGTGCTGACATTGACATTATTACTGCCTCCTATGCACCAGAGGGAGATGAAGGTAAGAACTACTCTTGATGCAGTTTGTTACATGTTCCCTCTCAATGCTTTTGACACTGGAAGTTCCGTCACTCACAGGGTGAGCACTGTCACAAGACTTTCTTAGCTGTTGCACCAAACTCTAGTCTACTTTAATTTGCTGTGCATAGATTTTAAATGTGTAATGTAGTGGATGTTCTTAATTTGATTTGCAGATTCTTCATTGGGACTCCTAGTTCTGAAATGGGGGGAAAATACGGTAAATGTTGGGTAGTAGGCAGATACTACTTTACCAGCCCTGAATAGGAAAGTGGCAAAAAAGAAGAGGTAGATACTCTCTTTTTCCTTGTTGGTGGATTCAAAAGGGATACATAGAAAGAAGTCCTATTATTTGAGCATTTATTTAAATGGGTGAGTGAAAGAGCTGAGATTACAAATAATTTTATGCTTTTAGAGTTTAGGTGTTAGTCCAAAGCTGAAGTTTAATTCCTCTACACACTGTGTTTAAAAAAATAGTCTATTTTAATTTGCACAAAAAAGGAAATTGAGTTGTAGCTGGAATTCTACCCTGTTGTGCTTTAGCATTTCAGCTCAAGGGATGTTTAAGGTTGACTGTTCTGACACTTTGTTATCCATTTATGTAAGACCATAGTGAGACATGGTCTTTACTGTGAGGCGTGTGCAGTTCAACACAAATGACAAAACATGGGGTAACAGTGCAGGTAAGGGAGGTGTGGTAGAATCAATGGTCAGATCAGTGTAGGAAAGATTCATGGGCAAAGGTGGGAAAAAGGCATTTAGTATATGCGAGTGAGAGTGTTCCAAGCATAGGAGCAACATGATTAGAAGGCATGAATCTCAGCGGATATAGGAGACAACAGGAGTATTTAGAAGTCCCAGCTGGGAAGAAATAAGACCAGAGAAAGGTGGAGATGAGATTACATAGGGCCTTAACACAGAGGACTGGAACTTTCAATTGATATGGAAAGACGGGAAGCCAGTGAAGAGATTCAAGATTACAATGTGTGTAACGTGGTCAAGGTGGTGAGAGAAGATGATTTCAGGAATGGTGTTTTAAATAGATTGGAGGATGGAGAGAAATTATAGTAATGAGAGCATGAGATGACCTAGGTGTGGACAGTATGGTCCTTGATATAGAAATGCTTAGCTTAGTATGCAGTAGATTTACAAAATAAGGGGAGTTAAGGATGTTTTAATAACTTGTTTGTGAGCTCTTAATGTTTTTAATGGAATCTTTAATAGTACAAACATGATACACAGCGGGCCAAATAGCTGCTAAGAGTGCATTTTAAATTCTCCAGCCCGTAAAAAACCTCTGCAGAACTTTCCGAAGAGAACGCTATGATAGTGATGTCAATGAAATTTTGTTATGAATAGAATGAGCTACTGTGGGTTTGGATTTGGAAGATGTTCTTTTAAATAGGTTAAAATTTTCTTAGCATCTTCAGTTGTTGGATAAATGAAAGGGAGTTGGTGGGATGGGACCTATTACATTTTTTAATACTTAAGAAAAATTGAAGCTTAAAATTCTCCTGACTAGGTTTAGATAGGGAAAGCTTATGTTCCGTCTGCAGTGATGTACCAGGAAAAGATTTACTGAAGTGTCCATTATATATGTCAGAAGTGCAGGTTTTTGTGTGACCAGAGGAACATCCACGAGCAGGCTTTGTTTTTAATTTGGTTTGATTTTTGTCTTCGGTGTGGTGACATTTTCTGCAAACATCAGGAAAGTAACTAGAGGACCTCCCAGTGTTGGCTGTCAACAGCTGAATAGTGCCCAGGCAGATAAGGCTGTAAGGAAGTAGTTTTCAATGGATATGTTTTGAGAAAGTGGAACTTAATGCAGGAAGTTCAGTGGGCAGTGAAAGAACAAGACTGTGGTGCAGGGAGCATTGTCAAACAATTTGGAATCTGTCCATTCAGACTTGATGATGGGAGAATGCAGGGCTAGCTTCTTCCAGATGCAAGGTTTAATTCAGGCTATGGGGCTATATCCTGCCTCTGATCCTGCATAGATTTCACAAACTTTTTATCCCACAGGACAACATTGCACACTGTCATTAGTGATCTTTAGACTCATTAGACACACTATATTGCTAGCATTCCTGAAGCTGTGCATCATGCTTGTGGTGAGGAGGTGAAGAGATTGATGACAATGACAGAAGATGTAGAATTTATCCTACCTAACAAAACCACCACATGTACATGCTGCCTCTTGAAAAGTCTGTTCCAGTACTGGGGAAATGGCAGGACCAAGCAGGAAAGGCTGAATCCTGGCTCCAAAAACCTTGTCTTCCCACAAAATTAAAGTGAAGCCCAAGAGATTTAAAATTTTGCACCTCCTTTTTTTAGTTATTGCCCCCTATTTGCCATACTTTGAAATGAACCTCGTAGAGTTTCCCTGTGACATCCATTTTATACTGTTTCAATGTTGGTATCCTTACTGGATAGCTTGAAATACCAGTAGCAGAACTTAGTATAGAAAATTATCATTTAAAATAATTGATGTTCTGTCCTTCTGTAGTTTTCATAATCAAGGAAAATAGAAAAGAAATGTCTGTGGCTAAAACACTTCATCCTGAGTTTTAATTACTTTGACTGTGGTAAACTGTGGCAGCGTAAATACATAGCTTTGTTACATAGAAAATGCATTCCTAACAAGGTTTATTTCTTATACTCTGGCTATTTCTTTATAGGGTTAAGGCATTTAAGTCAGTTTGGTAGGCTGCCAAATAGTAATGGAGTTAAAAGTAAAATTGCATGGAATTGGCAGGCCATTTGTAGAGGTTCTTTTCTGGCACCTGTTGCTGTTACTTAGAAGTCTGTCTTACTAGTGGTGCTATTGTGATAATGTGCGTTGCTTTTACATGATATTTGTTTGATCACAAATACAAAATATTGTACTAGAAAGGGATGCAAATATAAAACAAATCAATTGAACTTTTGCTACTAATACAAACATTTTACAAGGGTCAATATAAATATTATGTATTAGATTTTAAAACAAGAATTATAGGAATCTTTGTAAGATCAGTAAACTTTCTCCTTTACAGGCTGCAGTGAGGAATTGCTACCCATTTTAATTCTATAACTCTGGGGAAGAATTTCTACTTGATGTATACATTGTTAAATGTGAGCCGAGATAATGTCTTATCTCCTTTTAAAGTGTGGTTCTACGCTGAAAAGTAACAGTGTAGAAATAGCACTTTCTCAACAAATCTGTGAACTTGCCACATGTACCAACTAACGTATACTGGAACCATGATGCTCAGTTTAGAGTTACTCTGAATTTTCTATTACAAACTCTTCCTTTACTTCAGTGAGTTTTCTTTCATGACTTGATTATTTGTTGCCTTCTAGATTCCTGGGCCTATACTTTTTTTGGTGTTTGGCATAATTTTTATTATACATGGCCATTACTTCTGGTTAAGGTGAATAGTTATGCATTAGCCGTATTAGCTTTGTCCAAATGAATGGCCATGCTCTGCTAAATAAGGGATTAAGAAAACAAGTGTAACTAGCTGGCTCTTTAAGTTAAATTTCAGGGGATTGTATTTTACTCATATTTAATATTGGATATTAAGTAGTTTGATTTCCCTGCAAGTCTGCATTTTCAGGAGGTGTGAAATTATCTGCTGAAGTCATAATCATTGGCTAATTATTTTTCACCTTCATTTAGCTTGGAGAGCATTTTGGATATTTCACGGATTACAAGCAACTCGTTATTAAAGACATGAATGTTGAGGTGCTTGGAGGGTAATAATCACAATTTCACATACAGAATTGCAAACAGACTTAGTGTTATCTGTTAATTTTACCAAATAATTGAGTGAGCACTACCATTCTATTTTAGCATTGCAATTTTTCTATATACAATTTTTGAAAAAAATGTTGCCAGCTGACTCCTTATTTGAATTTTTTGCCGCTTGATGTTTGCCACCTCAGTCTTTTCAGTCCCACAGGAAGTTAGTGAACCACCACTAATAGGATGCAGGACCTGATTAAGGCATTCCTAGATCCCCAGTCAATATGATTATATCAGAATATCAACTATCTTTTAAAAACAAAAATTAAGTGTCTGGTAGTTGTGAACAGCTTGGCAATATGCAGTGATACCTGCTTGAGTCTGCAGATAATTTGAACTGAGAAGCGTGAACCACCTTGTGCATTTCAAAGGAGTGTTAACTTAAAAACCTAATGCTCTGAAGGGCCTATCAACACCACCCCAATAGATGACTCTATCATAGAATCATAGAACTTGTCTGTCCTTTGGAGGTGGAGAGGGGAAATTGTGGGAAAGGCATTGGAGCACTATGAGCACTTGAGTGCTCTTGTCCATCCTCACGTTCTAGCCCTTGCTAAAGCAGTTTGGGCTTTAACCATGCCCCCCCAGCTGTGCATGCAAGCACAGGTTTCAAGTGCAATTAAGCATATGGATGAGGGTGGATAGTAGCAGGGTTTGGGCAAAAACACATGTAGGAGCACATGCTAAAACGACAGACATACTCTGTGTGCTGAGGGCCCTGGATTGCCTTAATCTGGACCTGATGGGATGAGTGGGATGCTGTGATGCTTAAGAATTTTTGTGAAGGAGAAAGTAGTACTTCTTTTAACTAATTTAGTTGCATAAAAACCAATGAAACTTTGTGAAAATCACCAGAAAACTCTCCATAAATCACATTGCTGGAGGTCAATGATTAATGCTGATGACTGAGGAAGTACAAGATGTCAAGTTCTTGCATCTGTGAAACTTAAACTCCAGAAGAGGGTAGATGAGGAGCTTTGAATTCTCTTTCTGCTCTGGCAGATTGCTTGGGCACACCTTTAATGAAAGGCTGAAGTTTGTCCACACTGTGCTAGCAACAGTGTTTAAAAATAGTTCCCTGCACAGTTTTGAGAAACACTGGGCTTTTCAGGATTCCCAGTATGGTGTTTTTGAGCTTGCCCAAACCATTTTATTGACAGATTAAGTTTTGTAGTTAAGTATGAATATAAATAATGTTTAAAACATGGAACCCGCTGACCTCATTTACCCATGCATTAAAACAATATTAGCCATAGTTAAGGCTACGATTCTTCCCCCCCACCTAGCCCTGCCCCCCAGTTATTTTTAGTAAAGTCACGGCTTATGCTCAAATAAATTTGTTAGTCTCTAAGGTGCCACAAGTACTCCTTTTCTTTTTGCAAATACAGACTAACTTGGCTGCTACTCTGAAACTGGACAAGTCACAGGCTTCATGAATTTTCGTTTATTGACCGTGACCTGTCCGTGACTTTTACTAAAAATAACCATGACAAAATCTTAACCAAAAAGAAAAGGAGTACTTGTGGCACCTTAGAGACTAACCAATTTATTTGAGCATAAGCTTTATTATATGTCGGTATCTAAAATCTTAACTGTAGCCATAATAGCTAAAAAAAAAAAAAATGATTTCGGTAACGTTTTTAGACAACTTACTGTGCTGGGCTAAATCATAGTAAAAGTGTTTGTTCGAAACTTCAGTTAGAATTGTCATGGTTTGTCCCTCTCCACCCTGGTCTGCAATTTTATATTAAAGCCATTTAACCATGAAACTGTTTCATATTGTGCCCCATGTGCTAAATGTTCTGCAGAGCAAGAAGAGATGGGTCATGTCCCAAGGAGTGTGTGTTAAAACCACTCAGATAACCTGTTTTTTCTACAAGTGTGGGTGGGGTCATAATATAAATATAGGCAGAGTGGTGAGTTGCTTCAATTTTGAGCTCTGTTGGCCAAAATCTGATGCCATTGGAATTGGTGGCAAAAATTCTCAAGCTGATTTCAGGGAGGGGGAGACACTGACTCTGTATGCCATTATAAAGGCCCCTGGATATTTTTCTAGGGAATTTAGTGGAAAAACCAGAACACTAAATCTGCTTTTTACAGTTTGTACTGTTAAACTCAGTACCTGTTGGTATTTAATATGTTTGATGCAGCAAACAGGATGTAGAGTGTGTTTTGAAAGCTATTTATGTAGACTCAACATTAATTGTATCAGAATTGTACTTAACTCATAAATGACCAAGGAGGTTCTTTAATTTTTAGCTCAGAAAACACCACTGAAAGTCTTTGTTTTCACTAGGGAAAATTGTGTTCAGTGCATCTTGGTGTATTGAGGTAAGCCCTGTGAGGGGTAGAGCCTAGGGTTTACCTCAACCAGCTAGCATGTGTTAAAGCTACACCTGTCTTCTCTAGTATTTTAATGCACCTTTTCCACCCCCAAATATGGACGGTGACCCTAGTGAGTGTAGGGGGAATCATCTTTTACAATCAGCTTGATTCCTAACATATATAATTCTATCTTTGGTATTTGTCTGTGTTTTCTCTCAAATACAGTACACTAGATTGGACATACTGCTTAGAACCTTTGGCCAGGATCTAGACTTTTGTATTACATGCCTGTAAATTGGAATAATTAATTGACACATCCATCTGGGTACTGTGCAGTTTCAGGAATTACTCTGTAGAAGTGCAGTAATTTATTTAAAATACTGGATGTTCTTTATAGAAAACTGATGTTAAATATGCAGTGCCCCATATTTTGGAAACTTTACTGGATCTTTTTTTAGTGCCCTTTTCTAGAGAAACTGAGAACTAACAACTTCTTCCTGTTTTCTCATGCTACTTGGTCCAGTGTGTATACTAGTGTGCCAGTGATGAACTCACCACCTGGCAGTGCCAAACCCTCTAAAGATAGTAGACTGCCAAAATTGTGCTGTTTCCTTCAGGAGCCTTTGTATTCAGCTCCATCAGGAATTCCAGCAGCCTCCTGCAGCACTTAGTTATTTGTTACAAGCTGTTCTCTTAGGCACTTACAAAAATATTGTAGACAGTATTCTAAGGCTTAAATATTTGTGGGCTGCATAATCACTAATTTATTCATACTTTGCTGGGTATTAAAAAATCTTGCAGTCTTGAATGGGCATCCTTCAAATCTTTAAAAATAGTGCAACTTAAAGTGTGATTTTTGACTTGATAGAAATGTAATTATCTTTTGTGTATTTTAACATAAACATGCATATGGAAGCCGAGGCTGGGAAGAGACATTTGATTTGACACCATCATCAGTAATTATGTGCCTTTTTGAAACATTAACTGAATAAATTCTCTTTTGTTACCCTCATGGATTTAAATCTTTCTGCTATTTTAAAATGTAAGTTAACCAGAGGAAGTTTGTGATAGCAAGTAAGGCTGTTCTTGAGTCTTGTGATACTTAAGGCCTTATTTTCAGAGTTGCAGAGAGCACCTACTGTATTCATCAAAAAGAAAAGGAGTACTTGTGGCACCTTAGAGACTAACCAATTTATTTGAGCATAAGCTTTTGGGAGCTACAAAATCATCTCCTCTGAACAATCAAGTGCGAAGGCCCTATGTACAGTACAATGGAAAGTAATGTTGGAAGCAACCCTGTTTAAACAGTGTTAGACCCCATCTACCCTACACAATTAACCATGTTTAAGTACTGTTATGAAACATGGTTGTTATCTGCATGTATAAACAAGGTTTCTTCCTATGCAAGCAGAAAAATAAAACTGCGGGCTGGGGGAGTGGGGGCTGTTTTGGCTATGTATATACCATGGTTAAAACAGTTGCCCAATGTTTTTCATGCACAGACAAGAAAAGTTTTAAAACCACACCACAACAATGTGCTGATGCTAAGCACAATTGTTTTGCAGTGATTTAGAGCCTGCGGGGGAATAAATTAAATTAAGAAATTAAATATTTGGTGTCAAATTTGGCAACAATCTGCATGCCTTATGCATACTGTCAGGTACTTCCTTAGGTTCAGTAGGGTGGAGCTCTGAATCTGCAGTGACACTGAATCCTTGACTTCATGATCAGGTCCTTGCCACAGCCCTGTATGGATAGCATAGGGTTCTTTCACTGAGTTCGGGATCAAGAGACCTTCCACTCTGGTTTCTTAGCTCTTTATTTTAGCCTCTGTCCTCAAGCTGACACACAGTTGGGCAGCTCAGCGTCACTTGCTGGCCCCTGTGGTGGATAACATACTTTCCAGGCAGCCTGACAGAGAAATATCTGAGGCAGATGTTCAGCTCCTTCCTCCTCATTCGACAGATTGCCGGTGCTCTATTTTGTTACACCAGGTTTGTTTTTCATTGAAATCTAAAGATAGAAAGGGTCAAAATCCAGTGAATCTTATTTAGTGATGCAATTGGCAACCAGTTTTGCACCCTCATTTTACCACGAAGCTCATTATTGTGCCTTGTTCTTCAGACCTCCATACACCCAAAGGTCCTACAACATTCTGTCCAGTATGCTTTAACCTACAGCTTGCTGGTAATGGCTCCTTTGCTTTCTCCACCTTCTACAAAACTGAGAGAATAGAGGAACTTATTCTTTTTTTTTTTTTTTTTCCTGGCTGTATTTGGTGAACCTTTATCCAGAAGGCATTGTTTAAGTCTTCCTCATGTCTTAATATCCCAGACCTATTTTCAGTTGAATTCAGTGGTTTGAGCAGAAGGGGATAGACAATTTAAAATAGTGGAAGGGCAGAGTATTAACTATTAGACTAAACTTCCAACACATCAGTCCACTAAACTATCATTTTTCTCTTGGGATTGAGTCACTGCTATATTTCTTTCCACTTATAATTGTTTTATAGTGAGGGTTGACTATCTCACTATTGTGATCAGTGCTGATTAATTCCTGAGTAAAGTATCATGGAGCAAGCAGGTAAGACTGTATGCATTCATACAATTTTTACATTTACATTTTGCCAACAGAGATGGTATTTACACTGCATGACTTTCAAGCTGAAATAATGCACCATTTTAAGAAATGGAGCAACATGTTCTCTCCCCTAATATTTTATACTACAGTAAACTAAAGCACATTTTCAATAAACAGTATTCCTGAAAAGGGAGTTCTTCCTGGCAGTTCCTGGCTTGACAAAATTAACTTGAGTGTTCTGAGGCTGTATCTAAAAATGCATGTCTGGAAAATACCCCTTGCCACAATATATGATCCTAGAAAAAGAGGTCATTCTGTTATACTTCAAAATTAAACTCAGTCATTTCTAGATGTAGTTCATAGTGATTCAAGGATCTGTGTAATGAGAATGGATACTGTGGAATGTTCCTCTTTTAATGTGTTCATATCTAACATCGCACAGCAAATTTCTTTAATCACCCTTTTCCGTATTTCTGTTGTCCTTTAAATATGAATACCTTAGAAGATTAAGCAAATGTGTATTAGTAAATCCACAACTATGCCTGTGTGTATAATGCTGCGTATGCATGTAATTTGTTGAATGGAAATTTACCAGCTCAGGACATTGGGCAGTATTAAAAATAGAGTTTATCTGTTGATTACATACAGCTCTGCGTTTCTCGAAGCTTGTTAGTGATGGATTATTTGTGTGGGCCAGGGGTGGGTGAAGAGGGCCTAGGATCTCACCTTGAAAGCTGTAGCAGTTTTCCTGGGTGAGAAGTGCTGGACACAACAGTTCTCTCCAAACGCAGTAAGTGCCACTCACTGAATTGGTTAGAAAGGAAGAAGCAATACAAGGTGCTTCCTCAGCGCCAAGTGCACTGCAGCTCAGTGGATGAGCTTGGTATCAGAGTGCTGATTTCCTCTATATGTCAGTCTGGCTTGGATTCATTATTTAACAGTAACCATTTACAATGTAGTGCTTAGCAGCTCCAACTGGAACTGGGAGCCCCTTGTGAGCTGCTTTACAAATCTAAACAAAGACAAGGTCCCTGTTCCTGAAGACCTCTGAGTTTCATTTTCAAGGTATAAGAACCAGCTTTGAAAAATTGGATATTGTTTTTCAAATTGAGATCTAGAAGCTTCTAAAACAAAGTGTCTGATTTTTGTAAATACTATGTTTTGGACAATTAAACAAATCTCTATTGGACCAGCTTTTCTGTTTGTTCTCCCTAACACTGCTGCATGCATGTTAACGGAGAGATCTCAACTGGAATTTCACTCTATCAGGAGAGCAGCATTTAAATGCCACTAGCATGCTTGGTGCTGAACAAGAGGCAGACAATCTTCACCCCAAAGAGTTTCTAATCTAAACATACAGCTCTCATTTCTCTAGTTGTGAAACAATTAGGTTGCTCAGCCTTTGCAGAGTTGTGTAAGTGCAGCATTCCAGTGGAGTGTGTGTGGGAAGAGATTGAGGTGTGGTAGCTTGGAGTGAAATCAGTGTGTGGGAACCCTATGACCCCCACATAAATATGCTTAAATTGGTTTTCTGAGGCATGAGAGTAGAGCATTGAACCTTGTCAATAAGTGGTATTTCTTTGGGTGTTTAGGTTTACATTGTTCTATGTTAATTGAAATCTTGATTAGTGATTACAGCATTTTGCTAAGTTCAGCTGGATTCAATTCATTGAAGTGTGAACGTAAAGTGCTCTTGAGTTACGGAAAAATTCTATGCTCTTGTTGAATCAAGTGCTCTTTCCGTTTCAGAAATACACGCCACGGGATTCAACTATCAAAATGAAGATGAGAAAGTTACTCTCTCCTTTCCCAGTACTCTACAAAAAGGTAAGAGGTGCTTCCAAAATCTCTCAGGGCATGTCTACACTACAAAATTAAATCGACTTAAGATAATTCGACTGCTGCAGTAATTAAAGTGGTGTTTCACATCCACACTGTGCTTGTTCTGTCAGCTGTGCACATCCTCACCAGGCGTGCTTCCACCAACTTAACTGTGTGGGGCAATGAAAGCTGGAGCCCCTCTGTCCCAGGGCTGACAGCTCACAGCTGGAGACTCCATACTGCCCAGGGCTGCGGGGGGCTCCAGCTGTCAGCCCTGAGGCAGGTGAGCTTCAGATGTGAGCC